>NW_027117424.1:0-1200000 GCF_038363985.1 Apiospora kogelbergensis | reverse complement strand
AACAACCACCGCCAGCCAGTAAGGCCGCTCTTCTCGTGCAGCGACTGGTAAATGCCCGTCTGGATGAAGCCGCCAATCATGGTTCCGGCCAGACCGGATGCTGTGAAGATGCCACTGCGTTTCCCGAGCTCTCTTTCGGTGTACCACGAACCCAGGATATAATGGGTTCCTACGAATGTGGTCGCCTCGGCGATTCCCTGGAAGAAACGGATGGCCATGATGGATTGGGGGCGATGCACCGAAGCCGTGACCATGGTCAAACAGCCCCAGATTACCATCATGGAGGGGAAGAAGTATCGCGGCTTGATGTAGTGCAGCGACATGTTGGCTGGCAGCTGACCGATGACATATCCGACGGTGAAGCAGGTGTTGATCTGGTTCAGCTGGTCACCCACGAAGCCCAGGTCCTCCTTCATGCCGCTCACGTAGGCATTGGTCAAGTTGGACCTGTCCAAGTAATTGGTGAAATAAGACAGGCAGCAAAAGGTCAAGATGAAGAAGTCGATTTTCATGACCAGCTTCTGCTCGCCGGGCCGGTACTCGGTGTGGAGGTAGGCCCTCAGTTTGGATGTGAACCCCGCCATGATGGTGACAGTATTGACGGCGTAGTATATAGCCAGAAAGCCCCGTATGCAGCTACAGGCCCGCGAATGATAGATCGCGCGCACCTGCTCTTATTTATGTTTTACTTGAGATAGCCAAAGCTGTTACTCTTCATACTCCAGACGTTCGGTCGTAAGTAGGTCTGGGCAGTGATAAGGCGGTTACAATCATTTGCGACCGACGAAGATTGCCGGGGATTCAGGTGCTGCCGTCGGAAGCCATCCAGGAGCAAGAGATACTGTCGGGACTTGACAATCAGTCAGGAATGACTTGGCTCCGTAATATCGGCTGGACTTATGTAAGGTTAAAAACATGTCTCCCAATTAAAAATTCCAGATGCAAAAAATCGTGGGTACCACGACTGCTTTAGTGCCGACAGACGATGATAACGACTGGCCCGAACCATGACCCGCTTCCAGCAGATAGCGGCCCCTTCTAAGCAAAGGAGGCAAGGGAAGGCGCTATCTTCCCCAGACAAACCCCCATCTCGCATCGTCCTAGGTTAGCTGGGTTATTGAGTCGGGACAGTGGCGATGGAATCTCCAAAAAGGGACGAATTAAGTGGAATCGGTCTACATATAGGAGAGAGGCGAGAGGCTTCCATCAATCTGGAGCGGTGCAGCCAAGGCGAAGCGTGATACTACCTTGACAAGATACGAGCATTGAGGAAAGCAAGCTCGTGGCTATCTTGGGCGTTATTGGCTAATCTCAACACGATCAAGTGCACAAGCAGGGCTGGGAACATGACGCCTCCTCCTCCCCTCCCCCTCATCTAGCTCCAGCGGATATCGGACTCGCGCCGATGAGTGCGGAGTTCCCGCCCCTTGTGCTCCTCCCCCAAGGGCTACGGCAAGTGTCGGACATCGCTCAAAGGGTGTGTTATATAAGTAATCAAGAAAGAGGAATGCCAAATCAAGATACAGACGCAATTTATACTTGCTATCTCAGACCTGACTGTGCTGTCTATTTGAATCAACGTATAAGACGAAGTCTCCACAACACCAGCGACAATGAAGGTCGACAGCTGGGAACAAGTCGCAGCGCGGAAGCGAAAGGCCGTCTTGGACTCGATACCGGCGGAATGGATCATCCCGGACAGCCTGCTACCACCCGAGACCCAGGATGATGTCATGACCTTCCCCGAGACGTCGGGCTGGTTCACAGCCGAAGAGCTCGCCATCACGAATTCCGAGGTGCTGGAGCTGCTACCCAAGCTCGCATCCGGAGAGCTCAAATCAGAAACTGTTACGCGGGCTTTCTGTAAGCGCGCCGCGGCTGCCCATCAACTTGTAAGTGCTTGTCACCTCTTTTCTTGTTACCAAGGCTCTATGTGACCTGGGAGGATGAAGACGCACAGGGAACGCTGGCTATCAAGATGAATATGTACCTGGAACGAAGAAGAAAGGGGGAACGAAAGCGGAAAAGATGACTGGGAACAGTCGGGAGATGCTGACGAATGCGCCCAGACAAATTGTCTGTCCGAAACTTGCTTCGAGCGCGGCCTCGAGATGGCGCGCCAGCTCGATGCACACCTAGCCCAAACCGGCAAGCCCGTCGGCCCTCTGCACGGCCTGCCCATCTCGCTCAAAGACAACTTCAACCTCCAGGGCCTCGACGCGACCGTAGGCTTCGTGTCCCACGTGGGCGCGCCGGCCACCGAGGACGCGACGCTGGCCCAGCTGCTGCAGGCCAAGGCGGGCGCCGTCTTCTACGTCAAGACCAACGTGCCGACGGCCATGATGATGCCCGAGACGGTCAACAACGTCATGGGCCGGACCGTGAACCCGCGCAACCGACGCCTCACGCCGGGCGGCTCCTCGGGCGGCGAGGCGGCCCTCGTCGCCTTCGGTGGCAGCCCCTCGGCGTCGGCACCGACATCGGCGGCTCGCTGCGCATCCCGGCCGCCTGCACGGGGCTCTTCACCCTCAAGGCCTCGTTCGGCCGCTTCCCCGCCCTCGGCTGCCGCTCCGGCATGCCCGGCCAGGAGGCCGTGCAGTCCATCAACGGGCCGCTGGCGCGCACCCTCGGCGACCTCGAGGCCTACTGCGCCGCCGTCGTCGGCGCCGAGCCCTGGCACGACGCCGACCCGCGCTGCCTGCCGATCCCCTGGCGATCATCACCATCCTCGTCGCGCAAGCTGAAGATCGCCGTCATGTGGGACGACGGCATGGCCCTCCCGACGCCGCCCGTGACGCGGGCGCTGCGCCAGACCGCCGCCGCTCTGCGCGCCGCGGGCCACGAGCTGGTGGAGTGGTCGTCGCGGGACCAGGCCGAGGGTCTGAGCTTGCTGAACCGCATGTTCGTGGCCGACGGCGGGCGCGCCATTCTCGAGGAGATCGCGCGCACGGGCGAGCCGTGGATCCTGCCGGCGATGCAGGCCTACCAGGAGGCGGCGGCGGCCGGCGTCGCGGCCGAGCTCGGCACCCGCGACCTCTGGCGCCTGCACGCCGAGCGCCAGGCCTACCAGAAGCGGCACCTGGACCGCTGGAACGCGGCCGGGATCGACGTGCTGCTGTGTCCCACGACGCCGTATGCGAGCGTGGAGAACGGCAAGTTTCGACACGGTGAGTTTCCGGGTTTCCGTTTCCCTCCCTTCCCCCTGACTCCTCGAGCTTATTTCCCATCTCGCTCCTCGCATTTTCTTCGCTCGCTCGCTCGTTTGTCTTTCACCGCTTTGCTTTTCGCCTCGTCCCCTCTGTGGAGGCACAACACATAGCATAGTCCCCCCACATGCCCCTATATGCCCCTTCCTCCATCTACCCCACGAAAAAGACCTGGAGTGGAGGTTTCTGGCCGAGTCGAAGCTAATCTGCTCCAGTCGGCTACACTGGTGTATACAACGTCCTGGACCAGAGCTGCATTAGTTTCCCCACCGGCATCAAGGTGGATGCCGCCCTCGACAAGGCGCTCGACATGGCGTCGTACCAGCCCATGAGCGAGGTCGACAAGATGATCCAATCCGAGTGTGAGTTTTCTCTGAATCTTCGATCGACGGGACCAAGGTTGCCTGTTGGTTTGTTTCCTATTGATTAATACTTACTTTCTTGTCTTGTACCCAGACCACGCGGAAGCGGTGCACGGAATGCCAATCAACCTCCAATTGGTAGGAAGAAGGTAAGTAGTCCAAACTCGGCGACACCTTAAAAGGTTGCCGGACGTGTGGGAGAATTCAGAAACACAACTGATACCATTTGCATTTAGGCTCGAAGAAGAGAAAGTCGTGGCTATGACTAGAGTAGTTTTGGATGCCTTGTCATGACACAAGCGCGATAATTAATATGTCGCATTGAAGCTAATCAGAACACTGACTTATTTTGACAAGAAGTGCCTGCTCCGGCTGCTCCGGATGGCCTGCGAAGCTAGCACGAGCCTCAAATCCCCTGATGTAACGTCAACAAGCAAGCAAGCTTTCGGTTCAAGCACTTGTAGATACACACGAATAGGGAAATCTAGACATCCAAATACATACCCCCACCAAAAGGCCATCTAATAAATAAAACTCCTAGGGAACCCCGTTGGCTTGAAAGTGAAATGAAAACCTCTATCCAAGTCTGCCACGGTCATCGCCCATCACCGCCGCGCTTTTGGGTGTTTAGAAGATATCTCGTCATTGGAACGCCTAGACACCGGAGGACAATTGGCCCCAATTTGCTAAAAGCCCACAGTTAAAACAAGGTTAGAAATAAAATTGCTGCTGCGAAGGCTGACCGGGTGGCGGTTGTGCCAGGAAATCAAAGTTCATATCCGTGCCGGTATAGAAAGGATCAGGGGGTGATTCTTGAAACAAGAGAAGCAAACGTTAGCACAGACTCCCCCGTCAGGGGCTCAATCAACCGGAAACATGGAACTCACCCCAGAAGATGGAATCGTAGAGATCCATGGGTGACATGTAAGCGGCCGGGTCCATCTGGCTCATGTCCGTTACGTTCTGCATACCCAAGGGCTGCTGCTGCTGTGCCTGTTGCTGTTGCTGCTGCTGCTGCTGCTGCTGCTGTTGTGGCTGTTGCGGCTGTTGCGACTGCTGTTGTTGCTGCTGCAGAGCTGCCGGGTACGACGACATATTCCTATACCAAGTTAGCAAGCGCCAACGATATGAAATGGCCAAACCGATCTAAACGTACGTGGAAAAGTCGGGCATCGTAGCTCCGTTTTGCAGTTCCGTCATCGCAAGTGCGGCGTCTTGATGAGGGTCCATCGCTCCATGCGACTTTTGTTGTTGGGTCACATATGGTACATTCTGCAGCAAAGTGACAGGTGTTCTTGACCCTGACGGATTTTCGCTCTTCATCCCGGATAAGCCGTGTAAAGAACCGTAATCGTAAATGTTCTTTAACGCAGTGAGCGCTCTCGAAAGGGGCCCAGATAGTTCGATGTCCCTGTCGCTGTGCTTGATGTGACCTGGTGGTGGACTTGATCTCTCCTTGGCGGCGGCAGCCGACAGCGCCAATATGAGGTCCCCTTGCAACCCACGGACTTCGGGATCGGTCTTAGTTTCGCAAAGTATCCCAAGGAGTACAGCAGAGGATAAGCCATGATAGGTGAACGCCCAGCTTCTTGTCGGAATCACCGAGATATTGTGCATGGATAAGAACATCCGAACGGTTTCGGTGAGGTTCTCTTTGCACTTATCGGACAGGATCTGCTTTTCTTCGGCACTCAATCTGGTGCAGTCGCTTCGGAGCGCCGGGCGGCAGCAGACAGACACCACAAAGGCCGTGTGTAAGCGGACAGCGTAGTGCTGCAGCCGATCAATTGCCGTTTTCGCCGCCTGTTTGCTCCTCAGTTGGGGATATACCCTGTCCCGTATTGACTCGACCTCTTGACAGTTCTTCATGATGTTTTCGTAGGTGACCGTATCAGTAGCGTCGGGATTCAGCTTTTCGGATATAAGCCTAGTGAGATGATACATGGCCTCTAGGTAGGAGAAACTTTGTACAGTCGAAACGGAGGACAGTGGGATGGCGCAGCATTGTATATTCGTCATATTCGGTCTTGGGTATCATTAGCATGGTTCACTTTGTCAATTATTACCCCGCCACTTACCGGTCAAATGACAGAGAGGTTAACGTATCATGCCATTGGCACGTCCACCTGCTCAGCATGTTAGTTGCTATTTGCTTCGAGGTGACAGAGGCCATACCATAGCTTCCGTCGAATATAATCCTTCGTCGACATTCCAGAGGAGCTTTCGCGGCCATCCTGGGGGTTTGCGCGATGCAACCCCAGTGACTGAGCCAGGCGACACGTAAGAGCTATCAAGGCCCAAGAAGCCTCTGCCTTCATGTCATTTAACAGCACAAAGCTCGTCATCAGAAGCGCCTGGATCGAATCGAGGTTGGGTCTGAGAAGGAAGTTACCGAGTCGCAAGAAATGCATGCTGATCTGCATGTATCGTTGAGAGTCGGTCGTCCTTATATGGTATGGTGAGTCGTGGTACTGAGAACCTACCGCCAGCACGGCGAAGAGAATGGCCAGCCACGAGGCAGACACCGGTCGTGACGTGGCCGGGCCCTCGCGCGCATTCTTGGCGCGTTCCTCCAAATAGACCATGAGCCTTGACTCCAGATCCTCAATGTCGATGACAAAGCCCCAGAATTGGTGTGGCACCTCCTTGTAGGTCTTGAAGAGTCTAGTAAAGGGTCAGAGAGTTGACAGAAAGCTACTAGCGCAGCTCCTACTTGACGCTTTCGTTTTGCGACAGCGACTTACTTGAGCACCTCACGATCGGAAGGAAGCTCGGCGGAGATTTCTCGCGTCATTCGATCTAGGTGATGTGACGACATCAAAGGAAAGGGCGCTGAATTGTCGAGCCCCCAGATGGGGCGCATGTCCCGACGTATGTCGATGCCATCTTTCGTCTCGTTTGGCGAAGACTTGTCCCTTAAAAGCGCTGGAATGCTGTTCTGCCCGACGAAACGCGGGATTTCCATGGACTCGGCCTGGTCTAAGCAATCATCAGGCCATGAACTTGTTGCGGAATCACAGTTTGGAGGTATGACATACCTAGGGCTCGCGGCCACCCGTTGGGTTGATGGTCGCTGGGGCGCCGCTCCGGCTCAGAACTGCCATCTGGGGAATGAGGGCGTTTCTGGCCATGGTGTGAGATGTCGGCAGAACCTTGCTTGGCAACATTGGAACGGTTCGGTTTGTAGGAGCACAGCTGTGGGTGCTCCCGCTTTACACAATTCTCACACGGCTGCTTGTTGTCACACTTGACCTTACCTGCGTCACGGATTAGAGATGGTGTCACGATTGTTCAGGCCAGGCGGGAAAAGACGCACGTTGGCGGCAGGGCCAACAGGCAGTGCCATACCGAACTTTGCGATGTGAATGTATAATACGGCTAGCTTCTTCCGGGGTGAGCTCCTCCACGGAGACGTGGGCGTCCTGTGATTTGGGCATGGGCGTTCACAGCAACAAAGAGGTAAGGGTAAGATAGAAACGAGCTCCGTTACGGCATGCGGGATGCCGGCCACGCCAAGAACCAAAACTAATAGGCGCCCGAGGGTAGGTGTAGGTAACGGTGCTTGCAATCGTAATCTGTCTGCTTAGTTTAGAGTGTGGCGACCAAGGATCGTCTGATTGGGCGGAGTCGGTCGTGGGTTTCAAGCGTTCAATACCCGAGTTCCTGTCTGGGCCCAACGGGCAGCGAATCCGACGAAGACGACGACGACAGTTTCGAGGTGAAATGGCAAAGGTGAGAAGTGAGGGAGGTCCAACAAAGCCGAAATGCGAAGGAGTCTTGAATCATTAATTATTTAGGTAAGGTAAATTGATGGCCGACAAAACAAATCGAGAAAGACGAGGCGGGGCGGCAGACATGCAGTAAAAAGTTGACGTATTTTCCAACAAGGCTAGCCCCTAGTAGCTCCAATTCTCGGCAGAGCGAGCTGGCGGGCGAGAGCGAGCCTCTTTGCCTCTACGTACTGCTGCTACTGCACTCAGCACTCCTTTCTCATTAGCCCACAGCCAAACAAGCAATCGACTTACGACCGACCATGCCGAGAATAAAGAATAAATTGGAGACCGGTTCATGTACCATCGCCAAACAGGCCTAGCTAATGGCGAGCATCTTGGTTCCGGGTGTCGCTTCTAGAAGAACCCCTTCCCATCCATGTACGTGTATTGCTTCCTGTCTATTAGTACAAGTATTCACCTTCCGCTTGGTATCATCGTGTGTAGCTTGCTCCTTAGGCCCGAATCACCGCAATGCTGGTGCTTAGCGCAGCGCATCTTCCTTTTCGTCAGGTACCAACCTGATGTACCTGTGCCCGTAAACAATCAGTAAGTACCGGTAAAACAGCAGCTGGCAGCGAAATAGTTGGTGACGCGAAGGGCAGTGGAGCTCTCGATTATCTCAACGTCGTACTCTCGCTACTCGCCGCTCAGATCCTTGCCCGTCCATCCGCAAGTACTTCCACCTTGTACCGCGGTATACGCTAGGCCTCTTCAGACACACCTGTGCTGCGGGCAGGAGCTGTCGAGGTGAAGACGCGTTTCGCGTCGCAAACCCCTCTTTCTTGATTGAACTATCCCAGCTCTCGAAATCGATTGGTTTCGTCGGGTCACTTGTACGCCCACCACAGACGAGTCGGTATCCTTCCTGTCTCCCCACAGCCACACATTGCTCGTGTCGCATATTGCCAATTTGCATTTCCCTTGCTTTGGCTACTGGATGCACAGTAAGTGCCACTACGTACCAGTGCCATCCTGGGCCCGAAGATCTCACTAGCAGCTAGCTCCCGCCGGTTTCTATCCTACCGATTGGGCCGGACCGTGTCACACCACGGCCTGTCAGGGTGTTTGCTGCTGGCTACAAGTAAGTGGCCCATTGGGGCGTATGTACATGTGAGTTGACCTTTGGGAATTAAGTATCATGAGTGAGTGAGTACCTCGTTGTGCGTTACCTGACGTGGAAGCGAGATATGCAGGTCACGCTGCCGGTAGCACTCATTGCCTTCGCCCATATGCACCCCAAGGCCTAGTTCGCCGTCATGGGCTACCAGGCCCTGGCACCCCAGACACCGACTAAACGGAGACCTGAAGATGAGTTGAGAGATACTTTCTTCCACGTCTCAGAAAACTATAATCTGGGTTTGAGCCTGTCCGATAAGCCGCAGTCACCCTCCAGGCTGAGGCAGGGCGGCACCCAAGGTGATCGCATCTACTATGGCCGATTCCGACCGCTCTATTTTGGCGGTGACCTGCCGGGAGCTTTGGCAATCTTTAGGGAGGAAGCCATTGCAGTATCTCGGAAATGGGTCCACAAGCCGCTTGCAGACCAGGACACTCTGCCGATGGTGACAGGGCTGCCAAGTGCCAGCACGGAGCAAGAGAGAAGCGACCTGGTCGAGTTACTTTACAATGTCCTTGGCCGATATATACCGGGAAGAACCCCAGTGTCTTCCTTCAATGCCAAGGTTGGAGAATCTGTTTCGTTTGACCGTTTGCCGTCGAAACGGCCACGTCCTTCGGAGAACGTTGCTGCTCCAACGTCACCTCCGAAGAGGGCTCGAAGCAGCTCGGGTACGAGCGGGGACCATGATTCTGCCCCCGACGAGGAAGATGCCAACATCGAGCAGCATATAAAGTCGACTGGAGGTCCCACCCCGTTGAAGCGCACCTCGGCCCATTCCAGTAGAGATTCCTTTAGAACGGCCGATATTGTCTTCAGCCAGGAGCAACAGCAACGGCTTTCACAGGCCACACAGACGACCATCGAGGCCAGCAGTCAAGAGAAAAAGAGACTGCCACCTCGTGCGCCTTCTACCCAAGATTCATTCCCTGCCTCTTCAGATTTCGAGCAGACCTTGCTCGAATTGGCTGACCATGAGGAAACGTCACCTGCAAGGTCATTGCACGAACCCTGTTTGCCTGGAAGTGATTTTTCAGACTTAAATTATAGCGAAATTGGTCAATCTACTCTGGCAGAACTCGATAATGGCGCGCATACAACCAAAGGTCACCGATTCAAGGTTGCGGCCATGGAGTTTGAGAGCCGTCTCAACAATGTATGGCCGGTCGTCCCTGATTGCATCAGCAAAGCTCCTTTGCCCATTGTCTGGGAGATAATACGTGTATGCCTATTTGCTGGTATACCTACCCGCGATATCCAACTCTCCTATGAGGAGTCCTGGGTCGACCAAAATGCCTTATGGGGAGTGCTCAAAAGCCACCCTTTGCTGAAGGGGAGGGCTCTACCTGAACGATCTCGATCTGAAGCGTGGACTGCTGCATTTGACAACTTTCGAACGCCGCATCGGGTGGTCGTCCTCACTGCGTCGCTGGAGTTTAGCTCACCCTCCGACCCCGATTCCGTGTTCACTATCCAACTTGATCCTTTGAGACTCGAAAGACCACACAGACTAAATCGCCGATTCGGGTCAGATCGATTCATGGAGATCGTCATCCCAACTCTCGATGCCAAGAACCTCCCCAGCCACATCAAGAGTATTGATGGAGCTGAGTCGACTCTCCGTCACTGGGCGAGCCAAAGGCTGCACTACTTCATAGGCAGAACCTGGACGGGATTTTTCATCCGCCCTTATCGCAACACCAACACCAAAGAAGTAGCGAAGGACCAAAAGGATATGTTAAACCCAGTTCAGCATGTAGCTATGAAACATCGATTGTACTTGTTTGCGGAGGATGGCAATGATTTCTTACCGTCGACTACAAGCCAGCTTCCGTCAAAAGAGGAGCCATTCACCGCTCACACGAGGGCAACCAAGTGGGACATGATTGAGTGGCTTCTTCAGGTATCGAAGAATATGGAACAGCCAGTGACCAAGCTATTTTCGCGCATCGTCTTAGGACTGAGCCGCACCGATGCCACCGTCGTGCTTGACCGGAAGCAGATCAAGGTTAGAAAGCGTGATCGGCTATCACCAACCGGCAAAGTCATGAACGATGGTATCGGCCGCATTTCGCAATCTCTTGCCCGCAAGGTTCGAACCATGATGGGATCGTTTGGGAATCTCACCGGATTTCAAGGCCGTATTGGAAGCGCAAAAGGGTTCTGGATTATCGACATAGAAGACGATACGGACCGAGACTGGATCATACTGTACCCTTCCCAAAGGAAGTGGAAGTGCGATTTCATGGACGAGGAACATAGGACGTTTGAGGTGCGCAGCGAAGTCAACACACTCAAGTCCGCCAACCTCAACAACCAGTTTCTTCCCATTCTCCATGACCGAGCCAGGGAAAAGAAGGCGATGAAGAAGGCGATCAGTGATATCCTGGAAAGGTCGTTATGTAAAGAAATGGAGGAGCAGCGGATGGCGATTCAGGACCCTTGTCGCCTACGTCTCTGGGTTCAAAACAATTCCACAAGCTCGCTTCGGGAGGCGCGCCTACGGAATGGCCAAGTCCCATTCGTAGGGGGGCCTGCCCAAGCAAGACGAGGACCGAATCAATTTCCTACTCGACGGCGGGTTCGATCCGAAGAGGCTTCATCTCCTATGGGAGTTGACTTTCAAACTCCGAAAAGATAAATGCGAAGAGATGAAAAAACGCATGAACATCAGGATCGGACGCTCGACCTATGCCTTTATGGTCGTGGACTTCTGGGGTCTCCTCAAAGAGGATGAGATCCATCTGGGATTCTCATCGAACTTCCAGGATGAGGACTCCGGGTTTTCTGAGACATATTTACACGGCATGGATGTTCTCGTTGCCCGTTCACCTGCCCACTATACCAGCGACATTCAGAAGGTCAAGGCAGTATTCCGACCAGAGCTTGGGCTCTTGAAAGATGTTGTCGTCTTCCCATCGACAGGGAATACGGCTCTTGCCGACAAATTGTCCGGAGGTGATTATGATGGCGATATTGCCTGGGTATGCTGGGATCCAGACATCGTGGGGAATTTCAGCAACGCAGAAGTGCCGGCATGCCCGGACTTGTTCAAAGAAGGCGTCTTGACGAAGCAGACCGAGACATACAGCGACCTTGTCGTTCAGCATGGAACCGAGGCCAGCTCCAAGTTTTTCGACGCGAGCTTTCAATTCAACATGCAATCCAGCCTTCTCGGTCTATGCACCAATTTCAAAGAACGACTCGGCTATAAAAGGCGCTCCGTGGGCGATGAGACTGCCGTCCGACTCAGCACCCTTCTCAGTAATCTTGTTGACCAAGCCAAACAGGGTATCCGGTTCACCGACGGAGATTGGGCTAAATTCCGCAATACCCTTCTCGAAGGCAAGGCCGAACCTCAACAGCCTAGATACAAGAACGATTCGTGCCCGGGCATTCAAGCGTTCTCGCATATAATCGACCACTTGAAATTTGCAGTCCTGATACCCATCATCGACCGAGAACTCGCCGTGTTGTCCGAGGATAAGACCAAACCAGATTCCATGCTGGTCCATTGGGATAAGGATCTCGTTCAGCACTACAACCTCTACAGTGAACTCGGCCAAAGCAATCCGCGGGTAAAATCGCTGATGTCGAAACTTAACGTCGACATCAATGCTCTGTACACTGAGTGCGCGGATAACCAAACCCGGTGGAAGGACGTTCCGTTCGAGGTTAAGATGGAACAGTTGTACGAAGACTTCCTTGCGATAAAGCCTAAGAAGCTGAGCGGCACACTGGAAATGATTCTTACTCGTGGTGCGGGCACGAGCACAACTGCGAGCAATGGAGAGTATTCCCCATGGTCACTCCTCAAGGCATCGGTCATGTTCAAGAAATTCTACAAAAAGAATGTGACCTGGTGGATCGCCGGACGCCAGCTTCAGTTTCTGAAAGCCATGGAGACCAAAGTAGGAACGGTGACGCCGACAGGTGGCGCTCTGGTGCTTGTGCGGCCTCAGCTCTACGCGGCGCTGCGCCCCGACAAGTTGTACGTCCAGGCGCTCCCATTCGAGGACGCGCTACATCCCGGAGCCGACGTCGAGGAGGTCGAAGACAGCATCGACAACGATAACGAAATTTAAGAGTTTACTCTACTGCTTATGTTGGCCAGGGTCCGTCACGGACTCATGGGCCACACCCCCAGGCCAGTCGGTTCGCTAGGCGCCGACAAGTACCGTACTTGAATATACAATGCTTACAGGATAGCTTGGTAGATAGCTCATATATAGGTCGGTTTGCGACCTGGGGTATTTCAAATCGAAATTTGTCATTGGCTGGGGGCCAATGCTATGAAGGCTGGATTTGCGCGAGAGGGATTTGCTTGGTGTATAAAATGTGATTTATAGGCTGCGAGCTGCGAGCTATGATGACGATGATGCTGATGCTGATAGGCATAGATACCCTTTGCTTTGACTGTCGTTGCTGAGATGGGGGAAACATGCAAGGTACCACGAGGTGCTTGCTTCTGCTGGTTGGGTATTGATGTACGAAACTTAGAAGATGTTGTTGGTGTTTCTGTACGACACGTATGGGCCTCGCTTGATGCTGAGCTGCAAGGGAGTTCAAAAAAGAAGACCTTTATTTCTGTTCATCTGCATCAATGACTTATTCCTATGAACTGGGTGAAAGAGGCCGAGCCGAGTTGATGATATGTGGTTTAGGCAACGCAGCTGACATCATTTAGGGTCGGAGCAGTCACCATGGAGTATGTAAATGGTCAATGATGTGTATAAAAGGTTCGAACATGATACGGGGTGGCATTCTGGAAAGTCTCACAGAACCAGATGGACCCCTACTTGTACTTGTTACATTGAAATGGCGGAAAAGCTGAGGATAGGGGGTCCTGCTGCGTGTACATACGAATACCCAGACGCGCATCCGTAGTTTTGGCCCGAGAGGGCTATTCTACGGTCTGCAGCAGATCAGTCTCGTGGTCGTTGGTGTTTGTTGCTAGTCGGCCCCTGTTGATCTCCATCTCGTTCTCAGTTTCGGAAGGTGGAGACCAAGATGACGGCGACGAAACGAACAGCAACCGAGAAACCGGCTCGAAGGAGCTGAAATGGAGCTTCTGTTCTGACTCTGTTGTCGGCCCCTCCAATCGCGCAGTCGCGGCTATTGGGGCATGAATAAAAGTATCGTGAAGCCGACTTGTTTGCCTAGTTAGACCCCGCGAACGTCATCTTCCGCCATTCAGTAGACACGGAGAGGAAAGGTTAGGCGCCTTGATTTTCAGCTCTGCCGACCTTGGAGAGGGTTGCCAATGAGTTGATCAGGTAGCACGGCCCACCACCATTGCTGTCATGCTGGCACAACAGTGGCAGGACAAGCTTCCTCCCTGGTCATGCAGCCGCGCCCATGGCAAGATAGCTCGGTGAGAAAGAGTCCCTCGGGCCCGGTACTGTTGGGACAGATAGAATGACTGTTGCCGCCATCTTCTCGCTGTTCCGGCCTCGGTCATGAATACTCTTTCCTGGTGTCGGCGTGGCGTCTTGTGCTTCTGGCGTCACGTTGGACTGCCTGCTGCCACTTTAGGGAGTGCATGCTTACCGATGCACTACCCAGAAGGCTCACTGCAGTAATAGGAAGATATGGTGTACCTCCCGTCCCTAACAGAAGTCCGCATTGGGAGTCGCGGGCTTGGCCTCATGAGCGTTATGAGAGACGATGACCATGGGAGCAAATCCCAACAATCCCCTTTTGTCTGGCTGGGTTCCGCCTCGAAAGATTGAAACCATAATCCGGGTCGGATGAGAGAAACGGCAAGTTATCGAAAACCCACCCCCGAGGTGCGAGTTGGCTTTCAGCGGCTCAATTACGTGAACATCATACGAGAGTGTAGTCTGTGTCACCAACTTGTCGGCTTAGCAATGTCATCTCTGAAGATCAAGGGTCCTCAGTCTGGTCTGAATGCGGAAATCAGGAATTGCGAGGTTGCCCATGTGGCCTTGAGTCACGGTATAGGATGGCGACACAGCATCCCCCAGAATCAGTATCTCAGCATCGTATTCTCCTTTGGGGAAGTGCTCAGAGATCCTTGTGCCCTTCCTCGCAATGCAGCACCACACTAAACTCGACCCAGACAGGTATCGCAACACGAATCTAAAGAGGAAATAGCACAAACTTAAGGTTTCAATCGTATTGGCAGACAATGCGGCTAATCAGCGTCGTACAAGTTGAGAGTCCGTCTCGTGAAGGTTAGCTGACCGTCATGTGAAGGTGATTGGGAGCCTCTAGCAGTCCTTCCTCCCTTGGATAGATCCGGCCCATGCGTTAATTATCTTTCTACACATGAAAAAGGCACTGGTCGCATCGCACCACACTGGTGAGACGTCATTTAGGATGATGTGATATATGTCATTCATGTATCCAGGTCCTGGGTAAGCACTAGACCGAGGACCACAAGGTGTCGTATGCGTCGCACAGTCTGGGATACCAGGAATTGATTGGAGTTACTGACTTCTACAGAGAGAAGGAAACGGAAGTGACGGAAGAAAGAGTCGTGTCCAGTAGTGACCATATGATTGGAGGGCATCTTCGAGTGAGCAAGATGGCACTGATGGCATCCTCCGGGGATCGAAGGCTATATTCCACAGGCATTCGGGCTACCGGTAGTTAAATACCCCTGGCCATGTCAGCTCGACCAGATATCCCTATGCTGGCATCGTCATAGCTGTCCGGAGACAGTATCCCCAGAATCTAGCCGCCCCTTTATCACCTAAATGAGCGGCAATGGATCCTGAAAAGGGAGTGCGCGGCTACGAAAGAGGAGCAGAGACAAACCCTCGCCGTCACCTCTCGCATATGGGGGGCTGATCAAAGACCAATGGGTCCTGATAGCCCTTGTTGTGCTAGTAGTACTCTCCTCCCAAGTGCAAGTACCGGAAGAGCAGCAGGGCGTGAAAACGAGCGTCGTGCAGAAACTGACGATCGCCATCATCTTCTTCATCAACGGCCTGACCACGCCGACCGAAGACCTCGTGGAAAGCATACGAAGATGGCGCTGCCACCTGTATGTCCAGGCAATGAGCTTCTTCTTCACGTCTCTCACGATGCTCGGGCTCGTCATGGCGTTGGCCAGCAACCGAGGGCTCATGGACCCTGAATTGCTGAATGGGCTGATAATACTGGGATGTCTGCCGACTGCGTATGTGAAGAGCAGCTATGATATGCGCCTGGGAGCTTCGGCTAACCTCCACGATGCTACAGCTTCTCAGTCAATACCATCATGACGCGAAAAGCGGGAGGCAATGCGACGCTGACTTTGACGCAATCTGTCGTCGGCAATGTGATAGGGCCCTTTCTATCATTATTGCTGGTCCATGGGTACATGTCGATAAGCGTCTGGGATCCAGACGTAATGCCCAGATCAACCGGCGGATTTGGCGAGTTGTTGAAGAGAGTTTTCACTCAATTCGGCCTGACTCTGTTACTGCCTTTGGTGAGTTGCCGAAACAGCTGCAGTTCCCGCATGGTGTCAGCGCAGCTAACCCATGCCAAATCACAGGCCGCCGGACAAGTCGTGCGAAGTTTCTCCCCAGAGACTGCGAAGAAGATCATGCACGACTACCAAGTCATCAAGCTCGCGTCACTATCGTTGCTAGTAATGATATGGTCGGGTTATGGCAGCGCGTTCGCGAGCCATGCGTTTGCTGATACTAACGAGCATCAACTCCTTAGTGTTGTGATCATCTGTGCATCGCTCTTCGTAGTATGGATGCTAGTTTCAGTCGCCGTATCTATCACCTTCCTTGGCCGTAGTGATACTGTCGCCGTGGCATTCTGCATTCCGACCAAGAGCCCGGCCCTAGGCATCCCGCTGGCCACGATACTATTTGCCGGGTGTTCGGAAGAGGTCATGGCCAAGGTGTACATACCACTCATCATATTTCAGCTCATACAGACATGCCTGTCTAACGTGGCGACTCTTCCATTCAGGCATTGGAAAACCAAAACAGATAGCCAAACGGAGAGCAATGCGAGGGAGCTTTAGGCGTGACCCGACCGACCATATTCTGGGAAGACTCTAAAGCCTTGAGCTGTGTGACGCAGGCGTCAAGGGAGACTATACGGCGTCGTTATGCTTTCGGGTGGTTTAGTATGGCGTAGTGGAGTTGTTTGATCATTGATCGGAGTATTTCGATATATAACGTGCTTCAGGGCTTGGAGAAACCGCAAACCCTATCTCAGCATGGTGGTGTAATGCTGGAACACGCCGTAAAGGAGTTTACCTGAGAAGAAGTGGTTTCCAATCATGGTCTTTGCAGTCGTCGTCGACAATCTTCAAAATCCGCAGGTCATCATTAATAATCAAGTCGATGTCGTCTTCAAAGACGTGGAAGGCAGAGCTGCCGGGTTGTGACTGGGCTAGAGTGTGCTCCAGGCTCAGCATAGCCAAAACGATGCGTTGTATGGACGCGTCGACTTGCTTTGTCAGCGGGTGATCGATCTGGGAGGTCTGCGCCGGACCTATGTGCGTTTGAAGCCAGCCAAGTAAACGCATGGTGACTTTCTCTGACTCGGGCAGCGAGTCTATGTCGAACTCTGGCAGCGGGAATGCCTCGAGCCATCGGCAAATGTCGAGCAGGGCGGCACGAGCTTCGCCGTGCCGGCCCTGGTTCAGGAGCAGTTGTGCGAGCAAGATGGCGGCCCATGATGCCCATCCCAGGCCGCCGGGACCTTCGTGGTAGTTTCGCAATGTCTCTAGAGCCGACGCGAACACTTGTCGCAAGTAGGGGAACGACAAGGCGCCTTGGTCAAATAGCCTCCGGCCGGCGTGCATGTGATGGGAAATATGGTAAATATGATCTGCGCGATTGTGCTTGGCAACCACGTCGAATTGTGCCTTGAGCATGGATTCGGCAGCTAATCGGATCTCGTCAATCTCCATCTTCTCCATGGTAACGAAAAACACGGTGAACGGGTGCAAGCGGCCGAGGCGAATCCGAGACAGGCCGGCCATCCACCGCAGAAACACCCTGCCCAGCTCTGTACCGACTCGCGAAAGTTTCAAGACGGAATGACAAGTGCCCCAGACAACACCGATGTCCCGGCTGATGAGGGAATATTCGAGCTGGTCGAAGGCCTCGCGCAGTAGTTGCCAATTGGAAGGAGACAGGCGGTCCTGCAGCAGCCTTACGGCGGCCACATTCGTGTTGAGCCAGCCCATGCAGCCCTTGTCAGCCTCAAAATCGTAGTGAATACCAGGCAGGTCCCATTGGCCGTTCGAGAACTGGACGTGGGAAAACTGCCATACCATTTGCAGGCAAGTCTCGGAAAGACCAAAGACGGCGGGAGGGTCAATGTTATCGGCCACTGGTGAAGTTGAGCGACGTGCAAGTGCAGAGGCTGGGGTCGATGAGTCAGCAACTGCATCCGAAGACGAGGCCGTTGGCGACGGCGATAATGATTTGGCGGATGTCACAGCTGCCCGATGCAGGCGTCCTTGGAAACGTTTGGAGCCAATTGGACGGCCTTGGATCGTCGGAACCTGCGCCGCAGAGAGAGCTCCGTTGGAGGCATCATCCAAAAGCCGATCGGCGTCCTCTTTTTTGATGTTTTTTATCAAACCCCAATTCTTCAGCCTCAACTTGTACATACGGAGTCTAGAGAATGACAGAGTGATGTGTTAGATATCGGATCGTAAATCAATTCTCTCGGCTGTTGGCCGACTCGCGCTCCTCGAATTGTAAAATGCACACGCTTTGGATCCTTCGTACCTCGTCCGAAGTAATAACCGCCCGATCGGATGTTGGATCCAATAAGAGCCATGGCAGAGTGCATCTTATTCTGGAGATGGCGCGAGAGTCGGGCATTGGCCAAGGGCTGCAAGGTACGACGCCGGTTACTCACGTTGCTGTGAAGTCATGGTTGCTGCGCATGTATTCCACCACTTGCTTCAAGGTCTTACCTTCGTCCCAGTACATGCGAGTGATGGTCTCGCGATGCTGGGCCCATGCATGCGCCGTAGGGCCTCCGCGACACGTTACCGACATGACGGCCACGGTAGGGCTGGCGTAGGGGTGAATGCAGGGAGAGACGGATCGCTGGGGTTCTTTCCCGTGCGGCACCGAACGTGGCAGGGTAGAACCCAAGTATATATTGGCCGTCAGGGCATCACTCGGCTCTTTTCAAATGGGCCTGCACCAAGTCAGGTGCCACCTGCTGTGTAACTGTGCAACAGCATATGTAGAGGATTAGAGAGGATCAGTCAGAGAGGATCGGATAGGATGCGCTAGATACCAAACAAGCAGACATCTCCGCACACCCCACCCTCATCAGAAACCAAAGCACCGCGATCCCTGTGATACTAATCAATTAAACATGGCCCCCAACAAGGCAGGCCCTCATTTGCCGGCCGGCATATGCTTAGGGTATAGCATGACTAAACTAAGTGTGTCCGGATATCGGCTTGGGTTGGTATAGCGCCTCCAGGTACTCCTCTTCCTGGTCGCTCAGCATCTTGCCTCTGGCGCTCAACACTTCGTCCAGTCTGGCCACGCTCGAGAGGCCGATGATGGGACTCGTCACCCGTTTGTTGATCCACGCGAGGGCGACGGTGCTCATGGATACATTCCGCTTCTTCGCGACCTCCTGCACCCGGTTGATGATCGTTAGGTCAGGCTCGATTGTTCCATGCGATCCCGGAGACGCATCTTTCTCGATCTTGCTACGATCCGTGCTTCCGAAATCGCCAGGCGGCCGGGCCAGGTGACCCCTGCAGAGGGGAGCCCACGGGATGAGGCCGACGCCTGTGTCGTTGCAAAATCGGTTCATCTCTCGCTCCTCTTCACGGTAGAGAAGATTATACTGGTTCTGCATCGAGACAAATTTTGTCCCTAAAACCAACACACGAAATGGAGGATTAGCAAGTACTCATCCATGATAAGACTGTTACATTGATTGCCAATCAAATGCCCCTACGAACCAGAACTCCACCATTGCAGAAGCCGTTGGAAGTACCGGGCTCACACCGCCCTCCCCTCCACGGCAACCTCCATGTGATGGAAAAGAGAGTTCGCAAATTGGTGGCCAACTTACATCCATTCTTCTCGGCGACGAATTGCATCCGAGCAAAGCATGTTGCCCACATGCTACTTGCGCCGATGTAACGGACCTTGCCAGACTCGACCAGGTCGTGAAGCGCCTTCATCGTCTCCTCGAGCGGCGTGTTGTAGTCGAAGCGATGGATTTGGAGGAGGTCGATATAGTCGGTGTCGAGGCGTTTGAGCGAGGCGTAGACCTGGTTGAATATGGCAGTGCGCGACAGGTAGCACTGGTTGACGTAGTCCTTGGACTGGTCAAACACCTCTCGATTGGCAAAATGCCGGACTTCTGGATCCTCGCTCACGCCCCAGAAGCACTTGGTCATGACGACGACCTTCTCGCGCGGGATGCTGTACTTCTTGAGGGCCTTGCCCACGATGATCTCGCTCGCGCCCTGAGAGTAGACATTGGCCGTGTCCCAAGTGTTGACGCCGCGGTCGTATGCTGCCTTGAGCAGCGGCAGTGCCTGCGAATATGTTTACGTGGTAAGCTACTGTGAGTAAGTATGCGGCACTCTCGGCGCTAGTTTTATAAGCTTAAAAGGGGGAGCAGAGCAGACATAGATTCAATATGTAGCGCAGCTCTTAATTAAGTTAGTGCTTACCTCGTCTTCCCCAGAGCCCATGACTGCGCTTGCTTGTCGCCAAAGGTCATGCAACCTAAGATGGGCACCGAGACCCGGAGACCACTCTTGCCAAGCTGGCGGTACTCGCATTTGGTGCTGGCGACGGACTGTCGCAGACTCTCGGGAACGTTGGACGCCATCTATGCTTTGCTGTGATGAAAAAGAAGGATCACGAGCGAATGTCAGGTGGGAAAAAGAAATGAAACGAAACCGACTACAAGCAGTGATTTGTTTGAAGACGGAAGGTGTCGACTTTATTTAGAACATTTTGCCACTGCTAAATCATAGATGTCCAAACTGTCTGAAGCAGCCTTTTTCTTCTTATAGCTCTTCACTCCCATAACGTCGCACCCCACGCTGATATGCGACCCATACCCCGCGCGCTGATATCCCAGTGTCATTGACGTGCTTGTGCAGCAAACGGTATGGTGAAACGAGGGGTATTGCAGCAGACTGATTGATATAGGCACTGAACGATATCAACGTTGCCCAATGAAGCAATGCAGCACTCGGATATTATCAGTTCAATCTTAGGGGGTGGAAGGACTTAAATCCACCACTTACCGCTGGGTCGCTCGTAGGGCTGGTAGTGTTCGGAGTTTAGAAGGTCAACCGTTGTGGGCGGACTAGAAGCGCCTGAGTCTTGTAAGTACCCTGGTCAAGCACTAATTAGGTGTGGCTGATTCAACTTCCGCTTACTGTTCTATTTACTATCGTGTTGTTCACTTTAGTCAACTTGCAATTATGATATCGAATGCAAACGTGGATATTACCAGGTGGAAAATCAGGTCATGTTGTTCTGTCTGAACCAGTAAAAACATTTTGGGTATATGCAGCCTCATTAACAAAAGAAGATAATCCCAGCAACAACACAACCCCTGCATCTGCTGTTTGCTGAGTTCAACGCAATTACCATCAATCGGTTCAATCAACGCCATTTTAGTAATCTTGTCACCATCGCCGATTTCGACGCGCGCAATTTGCTTCTTTACTACTTTCCGTATTGGGGTGGTGCGTCGGTTTGGTGTGGTTGTTGAAGTGGCTGCTGCCCCTCCTGTTGTGGTTGCTGCTGCTGCTGTGGCTGCTGCTGCTGCTGCTGTGGTGGTGGCGATTGCTGGAATTGCCCTTGTTGTTGTTGATGCTGGGCGCCGTATTGGGGTTGGCTGCCCATCTGGTATTGCTGGGGCACACTGCCGGGAGGTGCGATAACTTGAGCAGGGCGTCCATCGGCCACAAAAGCGACACGCTGGTTGCAGTTCATGCAGTAGTGATCAGTGTCTTGGAACCATCCAAGCATGCCTAGTTGGAGATGTGGTGTTAGACTCTGCGCCTCATAGACCTGGTGGTATCTGGTTGTGTGCGCGGTGCGACTTACAAGGAAGACAAGCTAGACAGATACAAAGACAGCCAATGCCAATACCCGTGATTCTGCAGTCAAGTTAGCAACAATTTCCCCCTCGCTTTCTTTTTTGATTTTGCTTGCTTGCGACGTTAACGGAGAGAAGAACTTACATGGTCATGCTCGAGCTGTGCTCCTCAACTCGTGTCTTGGATCGCTGGTGACAAAACGGACAGTCGATGACGGCAGGCATACTGCCCAAGCCAGACAGAGGCGTCGCATATGTGGTTGGCATGGCGCTGCCATCGGGTTGTATCTGAGGCTGCTGTGCCTTCGATTGCTGAGTTTCGTACGGGACGGGGCCGCTGGCTGGGTGAGCGTGAGCTGGCTCGGGTGAGGCGATGTGCTGCGACGGGTTGGGCGTTGGCAGCTCGGTGGGTACCTGCGTCTTCTCAGAGGTAGTGGCCATCTTGCTGGATGGTGTTGAAGTTCGGGTTGGTGATGTGGGTTTGCTATTTGCTGCAGAAAGTAACAACTCAATGTCCAAAAATTGAGATTTATTTTGTGTATGCAGCGGCACAGTCGTCGAGGTTCTGGTCGACAGAGTTGGAGCAGAAAGAGAAGGACGGACCGATGGATTGGATTGATCAATGAAGAACTTAAGACATCATCTGAGGCCAACTAGCAGCATTCTGCTTATGGTTGTACAGCCTCCTGATCGTCGGGTACTTAGCGCGTTGGAGCCAACAACATTGGCAATAGGACTAGCTGTCAACTGTGCCGTAATCCTCAAAGAAAGAAGGGAAATTACATCACTTGAGTCAAGTCTGCTGCTTCTAAATCGGGAAGCTGAGCTCAGCAAGCGTGCAGGCTTCGGGCTACCCACCGCAACACGGCCTGACGCCAAGGGCCCTACCGAGGGCTGAGCTGATCAGAAAGCTGATCTCCCCAATCCTTTCCCAATGGGACGTCCAGAAGACGCCATGTGCCACACCCACTGCGCCGTTTTCTGGGGTTCGGGGGCTGAGAACAGATTGATGAGCCTCCCTAGCCTCCCTCCATCAATGCGAAGTCAGTGGCAATCAATCAATCAATCAATCAATCAATCAGTCATTCATTCATACGAAAGAACGATAGACTTACAAACAGATCTATTAGCTGGCTGGGGGTAACTTAGCGCGGATGTAGGTAGGCTTGCTGCCTAAAGACCTCTTGCTGACCCGTTTAATACAATGGGGGCAACATCAGATGCTTCAATGCTCCGATGCTGACATGCATACTTGGCGTTCTTAAATCGCCAGTGCTCGACCCGCCGACTGCCCATCTTAAGTATTCACGACTCTGGTATTCAGATAATTCATGAATTTCAGTGCCAGTGTTAGAGGAGTTTGATGCTAGATACAGCATGAATAACCGATCGTTTGGCTGCCGGATACGACACGTCCGTCGCTTGCGAATCACACTTAAGAAAGATTTGCAACTGGCTTTGGATGGCAAACTTGTCCATGTTAGGGTACATCAATATCATGGATATCAAGCCCTTGGCCTGCAGCAACCGAACCACGCCACACTCGCGATATCTAATCGTGAGTCTTGCATGCATACCTAAGCTAGATGATAAGAAACACACGAATTTTCGAGACCCTATGATCAACCCCTACTCCGTATATTTGTCGCATCATGGGCATAGATTCCACCACGTACGTGGCTTGCAAACCAGCCAAAGCATTACTGTCAATCGTGCATGGGAAATATGGTATGAGATGAGACTGGTTTGGTTGAATGTCCCGGTGCACATGCGAAACTTGTTGCGTGTCTTGAGCGTACATGTAAACCCCATCAATTGCTAGTCCTGAATTCACTGATGATTCTATCACCACAGCTTCCCTGACCACCAAACACAGGTTCCTTGGGAACCTGTATACATTGCACTGAACACGACATAGGTAATCATCACGAATATCACATGAAACGGAACTATTCTGAAATTCCAATAGGTCTCACATTTAATTCATAATTTCTCGGTGCATGCACAATTCCAAGATCCACACTCCCCCTTTTGCTCCTTCCTCGCCCACTGATCCAAACATGCTTCGAACTTAAAAGCTAAGGCAACCGCCCAACAGCAGACCCATAGGGTTCCCAAAATCCCCTCAGTCTTCGGTAGGCGGAAAGAGTTTGGCCGGGATCCGGAAATTTCGATCGCATATAAGGGAGGTCAGTTGCCTGCGAATCTGTCCAGATTTTTCGGAGGGCCAGCTTTCGCTGCCGCTCCAGGAGGTCGGATTGATCCAGTCTAATCATAATAATATTTCATAAGTAGGCCTTCCTCTTCCCCCTTACCTTTTGTTTCTGTTGTCATCTCTCTGGATGGGTGATTCCAGCAGAGAGAAGGACAGAAGGCATCAAGGCAAGGGAAAAGGCAAACTTCCAAACTTGAAACACTGAGAAACGACCCATGATGGACGGCGTATATGTGGTCCATCAAAGCGCTGGCGACTGCTGGCTTGGACTCCGAACGCACGCTGAGGTCAAATATAGTTGTGTTGCTGTCGCAAGGCGGCAAAAAAGATTCTCATCAATTTGTACACACGAGAAGGACCCATGATGGACGCATCAATGGCTCAAGAAACGCCGGCGATTGTTGGCTTGGACTCTGAGATGCATGCTGAGGTCAATTTCACTTATGTCGTCGCGTTACTGTAAAGAAATGTCAGCGGGGAGGACGTATGTCAAACTGTACGATCATGACAGATGATGAGCACTACTGGGCTCTGAAGATATGGCGGATACTAATTTGAAACTGGCTGGAAAATTGCTGGGAACTTGCTGGGATATGGATGCATGCTGAAAATGGTTGCTTTTGTGTTGCCATCTCGAGTGAGCTTGGCACGGATGTGAGGAGCGGAGAGGGGAGTGTGTTGCTGTGAATGGTGCAGAGAAGGGGTGGGAGATCGACAAACAGGCCGGCAGGCAGAACCAGAGTGAAGGACAGAGGGAGAGCGACAGCGACAGGCAGAGACGCTGCGTTGAGGAAGAGGTGATCCAGACAGAGGTGGCTTGAGGCAGAGTCGAGTAGTAGACAGACGAATAGAGACACAGGGATGAGGCTGTGATGTTGAGCAAGATGGGCAGTGAAATGGATGAGGATGTGAGAGTAGTGGAGAAGAAGATAGATGATGGCGTTGAAGAGTTGAAGATGTGAGTTGATCTAGAGGATTGATCTAGGAGAAGAGGGCAGTATTTATATGCCAAAGAATTTGGGCAGAGAGTCAGACGCAGCGCGGGTGGCATACTGAAGTGCTATTGCCATATTATCTACGTGCGGTGGCATATTTCAGAGGAGGGAAGTAATAAGTGATGTTTTCAGGGAAAGAGTGAGGTGAAGCTCAAAGCACATATGTATGTGATGCTCGCGCACTCGCCCATAACTACTCAAACCATCCAGCTACGTCGTCATGAGACATAGACGCTGGTATATGAGGAAGGGCCGAAATGAACCTTTCTGGTAGGCATGCAGTGGTCGGAATAGCAAGTACTTCAGATATTGAGCAAGCACAAGCCATTAATTACTTCGAGGCAGCATGCGAACATATATACTTGCCAGTCTCAGGAAGCCAACTTCACAAACATGAAGTCATCTCTACCCGGAATAGAATATTATCGTAGCAAATGACACACTGCCTGCTTTCTAATCATTAACAAATGCACAGGTCTGTTCTTACACGAGGAAATCTCACACCTATCACGATTTGCGCCTACCCAATGGTTAGGTGCAGGCGAATATCCTATCTCGCAGGATGTACATAGCCGAGGCCAACGAATCACGAACCGGCGACCTGCCGTGGTACGCCTTCCGAAAAATGTCGCGTCTCTACTGCGATATCTACGTAATTCAGTGCCCTAAGTACATGCATGTGCTCTTGGACTTGCCCCCCTCTCCCTACGAGCCGAAGAGCCCGATTACCTCGAACTGTTTCTTGGGCATTTCGAAAGTGCCAGCAGTCACGGTAGCCACATCCATGGCGAGGAGCCCTTGCTGGTGTTTACCGTCCCTTGGCATAGAGAAGATGGAGCCTGTGACAGCATTCGTCTGCCTACGAGCGTAATTGCCTCTGAGTCCGGGATGTTCTGGATGGACCACTTGAACGAGCAAGCACGCATCACTGTGGCTCTCCTGCGCGGAGTGGGCGATTACCGAGTCCAGCAGTAACATGTCCATCTCTAAGCGCGATGCCAGTTTGGGTTTTGGCTTTTGGGGCAGGATGGGCAAGCAGACGACCACGGCGCGCAAGAATATGCTCGGCGTGGAGCACAGGGACACGCTGCTCAGCATAGGCAACTTGGCCCACGCATAAACAATCAGGGACGGTACGGGGAAGCGGAGGAGCTGCTGGTACAGATGGAGGACTTCCGCATCCGTGTCCTGGGAAGGGACCACCCCCACACGCTGAGCGGCATGAGCAACCTCGGCGTCAGCTACCACAACCAGGGACGCTGGAAGGAGGTCGAAGCGATCCAGTCGGAGGTGGTCGCGGCGCGGAAAAGACTGCTGGGGCCGGAACATTTCTCGACCTTGACGAGCATGGCGCACCTGTCGTTGACCTCCCAAAGCCAAGGCCGACGGGCTGAAGCCGAGGTGCTGGGTCTGCAGGTGATGGAGTGTCGGAAGAAGGTCCTTAGCCCAGAACACCACCATACCTTGACCAGCATAGGCAATCTGGCGTCGCTCTATTCTGATGACGGACAGTTGGCGAAGGCAGAGGAACTCTTTTGCAGGTTTTGGCTAGTCACATGAGTGTGTTAGGCATGAAACACCACCACTCGCTTGCGACTATGGAGCAGTTGGCGGCAGTGTACAGGAAGCAAGCACGGCCGGAGGAGGCTGAGGAGCTGGAAACACGAGTTGCAGAAACTCGAAGAAAAGTGGTCTTGTAAATGTGTATTATCTCTTGGGGCTGCCCGTGGCGGGTTCGAAACTTTCCGCTAACCCAAGCTCTGTTGGACGAACTGCCCCTCCTTCTCTATCTACATCCAACTCTTGCCGTACAGTCTCTGAAGCCATTTCATCAAGTTGCCCAAGTACGTGGCTAGTTGATGTTCCGGGTTCCTGAAGTGGGCATGCTTCGTTGATACTCGTTTGTGGTGGTTGGTGTCGCTGCTGCTGGCCGTTTAAGAGTTGAAAGAGAATGGGATGAGCGGGCCACAGCGATTGACAGGACACCATCCCGAGGGTGGAGGGGGAAGATAGGAAGTGGAAGGGCGTAACTGCTGCGCTACGAATGGGGGTTTCCCAACAAATGGTTGTTGAGGAGCTCGTGGTAAGATGTGAGTGCCGGTGCCAGGCAATAGACAAGAGGCCTTAGAAATCGTAATTTCCTCATAGAGGGAATCATTCGGCTGCAAATCGCATTTTGGGCGGCTATGGATACGGCAACCCCTGAAAGACAGCATGGGGCAAGAGTATTCCTCTTTCTCCTTGTACCTAAGTTCTCAGCATGATGCTTTCTGGTCTGCAGATAGCTATATCCGATTAAAAGCGTCTACCAAACTACCGTCAGAAGCAGCAGGCTCTTCTTCTGATGGATCTTAGCGGCCTCCATCATCATCCCCAACACCGTCAGCAGCAGCGACACCGACTACACCTCCGAGGGCTTGTGTCCTGTCAACCGCTGCGGTCCAGTCGACCTTCGACACAACGTTCCACCTAAAGAACATCACGATAAGCATATACCAGCATCCCGTCGTCAAAAACGGCAACAGATATGTCGTAGCTCGATGAGAGACGGCGGTGTTCAATAGTGGTGGCCAGTCAGCCACGACAAGGTTGTTGACGCATAAGTGTCAGCTAGCTATTGACTTTGATCAAACATTAAATGATAATATTGTTATTATCTATTATCCCTTTTTGGCAGCAGGAAGTAAGGTACTGTACTTTAAACCTTAGTTGAAATCCGCAGAGATTGCTCATCTCTATATATATGTTTCAATTGACCTTGATAGTAAAGAGTCGCCAAGTATCTGACTGATTTAAAAGTTTATCCATTCTGAAGGCTTGGCGACGCCAACATCGCATCTTAAACCGCTGCTACTGATTTACCTGTGCGCCTGTTTCTCCACGACCGACCCCATTTCCTCAAAGCCAAAACAGCCGCGATAGACCCGACAGCGTCTAGCAGACCAAGAAGCGTGAAAAGCCATCCATAACCCAAAACGCGAGTGAGAGGGTCCAAGACTGCTACTGCCAAGGCAGCCAGCGTACACCGAGTGATGTTATTTGAAGCTGCAGCGGTGCCTGGCCTGTCAGGGAATATGTCGACGATGAGTGCACTGTACGTTTGATGTAATGCTGTACATCTGCAACCCAAATATATCTGGAACACCAGCAGAACAGCAGGGTGGACGTGCCGCGCGACAATCCACCCGTATCCGATCACGACGCCAAGCGACAGCAAGATGATGGTGATCGATCCTCGCGAACGGGCTTGTTCAATAGGGAATCTCTCGATGTCATCTCCTCTCTTTCGGTCAACAGGCAATCCCTCCGCTGCGGCAACCTTCCTGTAGTTCCAGTCCATGAGCTTACCCGCTACAAAACCACCGGCGATGATGCCAACACCGCCAGCTAGGAAGCACAGACCCACATACAATGGGTTGAACCCGTAGTGTTGCCCAAATATTGGCGTGATGGAGGTCTGAACACAGAACCAGAGGGCATATGGAGAGCCGGCCAGCCAGAGGGTGAGAAACGTGTCCGGGTAAAACACAATGCGAAGAGAAAGGAACGGGTTGGGAAACACGGCTTTCCCACGCCCAGTCTTCCCAACATTGACTTGGACAACTGGATCATCTGTTGCCTGCGTTGAATCTGACTGTTTCTCACCCTCACCATCCGCGGGACCTAGCCTGTGTTTCTGTAAACACCGGCTGATGAATGCCGGCCGGTTAACAGTGGCGAGCAGATTGAACCAGGTCCTCCAAATCCCTTTGGCGGGCACCGCGCCGTTACCGACGACATGGCGACCCGTTTCGGGTAAGAATAAGGCGATGAGGACGAAGGCCGAGGCGCCAAAGATGAGCAGCGCGCGGAAACACCAGCGCGGGTCGCCGGTAGCTAGTATGGCGCCTCCGCCGATGACGGGGCCGAAGCAGGGGCCGATGTTCGTCGCGGTCATCATGGGGGGCGATCCAGCGGCCACGCTCGGCGTGGACCGTCACATCGGCGACGACAGCGTACGAGAGGGACAGGACGGCTGAGCCCCCAACGCTCTGCAGCGCCCGCAGCAGCAGCAGGGCTGGGTAGGTTCGGTCAGCAACGGAAAGCCCCAACGATGCCAAGGCGTAGACGGCGAAAGTGGCAAGGTAAACAGGCCGCCGCCCGAACGAGTCGGATAAGGGCGACCAGAAGGATGGCGCGATGCCCTGCAGCACGAAGAAGAGCGTGATGGTCAGGTTAATGGCCTGCGCGGAGACGCCATACCTGTCCGCTAGGAGATCTATCAGAGGAAAATATATGTTTGCGGTCAAAGATGACGCAAGGCAGAGGTAGCCAAGCAGGCAAATAAGGAGGGCTCGATCTCGTGAGGTCCATGTTGTATACGGCCCTGGGTCTGCTATTGCTTGCTCTAGCTCCGGCGTCCTCGATTCCGGCGAAGTTGCCATCTGACTTTTCTCGGTCATGGTCATGTTGGGCAAATGCTGGGATTGTCAGAAGACTTCAGAGGAGCAAAACAGATGAGCTGGTTACATATTGTGTTCGTGTTCGTACCTCTTGCATAAGAGGGCTGATAGGTGGCAATGATTATGTTTGCCAGCGGTGGCGGGGTAAGATCAGCCCCCATTCCATCGCCAGATTTCATATTCCCATGTTGCCCAATTAGTTACTCACCAGCTCACTAACCTAAACCCCCACGCATCAATATGCATAGGCTCGCACCCCTTCCAACAGGGAAGATAAGAATCGGTATCTTCTTGGGCAGCTTCGTGCGCTTTCTCCCGTTGTAAGGGCACTGGGCTCGACTGGTGAAAGCACGTCATGATGTTATGTATTCAATATGCCATGCACAGCACAATGCGATATGACCTCAACGGTCAATCCCAAGTTCGTTTCTGAGCTCTGAGGCTCCGTGTAGGTATTCAAGGCTATCTTCCCTACCAATCTACATCTACTCAAATATGTGGATGCGCATCATTGCCAGCTGTGCTGACCTTTTCCTTCAGATACCCTTCATAGCCAAGAGGATACTTGTTCAACAGGTCTCTTATGGTGTCCATCACACTGGGATCATCGGTTTAGCATGGTCCTGGAAATTGAAACATGCGAGTGGATGGGATAGCTCACATATATCGGTGTCTCAAGTTACCGGTATAGAGAGACGAAGCATGCAGATCAAACCTCCTATTCATTTTGTCAGCGTTTGGTCAGAGATCCAAAGTCCCGCCATCTGCTTACAAGCCGTAAAGCGCGCCCCTATCCTTGAAGTCCTCTGCAGGCTCGGATACAGGATAGTGCTTGATGTATTCGGCGATGTAGGCACCCGTCATCTTGTGACGCGGCGCCCACCATGGTGCCATTTCATCTGTGAACTTATTAGTGCTACAGAAACTCTCATGTGCTCGAACAGTAGCGATATGAAGAAACGGGTTGCGCACATTCGTTGTGAGCATAAAGGGGAGTGGCATCAAATATGATTGGTAGGCCCGTGTTGACGTCGACTGAAGCATTCCCATCCCAGATATTCCCATGAACCAGTGTTGGGATTAGCTTCCTCCCCTCTGTCTCGAGAGGGCGCAAGAGTCGAGGAATGACCTTGGTCATCAAGCCATCGCGCAGACGGTGCATCTCTTCGTCAGGACCCTGTGTCTCCTCCTCCATATCAAACGTTCTCTGCAAGCACTTGGAGAAGGTTTCCTCCCAGCTGTTAGTTGGTGGGAAATAATGTGGGTTTCTTCCGCCGTACGTGAGCAGGTCGAGGCCAAACTCCCCCTTTCCGAGGCTCCTCGCCGATGCATCTCAGCGAGCAACGCAGGAAAGTCTGATAGATCAGGAATGTCATCGGATAACTCGCAGTAGCGGCAGACATAGAACCATATATCCGATTCCTCCCTGTAAGCACCCCAGGCAATCGGCTCTGCTACAATCTCAGGCATGACACTATACAGGGCCTTCATTGCTTCGTACTCTGACGATACCATCTTCTTCCCTATCTCTGCTTGTTGAACCTGGCATTATCTCGTAAGCAAGTATTCCAAAGTGTCGCGGTATTGTGTTTACCTTGATAAAGAAGGGAGTATCCTCCCCAGCTTCATTGGTGGCATCGATCTTGGAAGTCCTCGCCCAGTACGAGGCTCCGCTAGGGGTGATCCCGTGAAACTGGGTCCCCTCGGGGAGTTCTGAGCGATGTGTATGTCAGTGTCACTTCACTGGACAGGAACTCTCAGCCTCGATGACTCACTCTCTTTTACCCCTTCATCAATGTACTGGATCACTGCCGCAGGAACAGCGATCTCTTTATCACAAACTGACTTGTCGCCCATTCTGGTGTCATATGATGGCAATGGAAAGCTGCGTTGGAATAGAGCTACAGACGTCAAATTCTTTGGTTAGGCAGGGAGGCGGCGACAGTCTCTATAGGCAATTGGCAGCCTTATATAACCCAAGACCGGCGCCCATCGAAGCAGCCCAACACGATCGAGAGCAGGACCCCGCGCTAGGGGACGCCCGACTGCAGTTATGTGACGCTCATGGTGGCATTTGTGCATGCAGGCGCCAATCATAGCTGTCTCATTGGACCACATATATGAGGCTGGACGTGAAAGCTGCACTTTGGTAGCAAACAAAGGCTTGGCGCGGGGCGACGCTTACCACTCGCCACCACATCGGCTGCACCCTGCAGTCGGACCATGCAGTCGGTACCTATATGGGTTTGAGCGAGCTCATGGGAAATCCAGGTAATATGACCGCTACCCCTCTGTATTCTCAAACCTGATGCAACTGTCTTTTCGGTCGTGCAAGGTAGGACGAGCTCGGCACGAGGATACCCAGAAGCTTGAGTTTGGTCTCATCGGAAACACCATCAAGTCTTTGCTTCGGATTCTGCTGAATGGAGATCCCATACACGTCAAATACGTCTCTGGTTGGCTGCTATTTATCACATCTCTATTTGTTGGGGCCATGGTGCACCAGTATTCTTTCCTATGGAGCGCCCCTTCGACCCACGGTCCGCTTCAACGTCGTCAACGACCAAGTCTTTTCTATCGCGGACTCTCACCCGACGTGGCCAAGAACAAGATGATGAGCCTAAAGGACCCTTAGGTCTCACCACACTTTACGAAGCTATCGACGGCCATCTTGCTGTGGCCGACATCATATTTGTGCACGGATTAAATGGAGGGTCGTACAGCACATGGAGCAAAGGCAATAACCCATCGCACTTTTGGCCACAAGAGTGGCTGCCGCGCGATGAAGCCTTCAATGATGTTCGCATTCATACCTTTGGCTATCCTTCTGCGGTTGGACGCGATTCCGTACTGAACGTACACGACTTCGCCCGCTCGCTCTTGGCCGCAGTCAGGGACTCTCCGGTAATCAATCGTGACTTAAATACCAGCATCATTTTTGTCTCCCATAGCATGGGGGGTTTGGTGGTTAAAAAAGCCTACATCATCGGCCAACATGAAGCAGAATTCCAACCGGTCATCCAACGGATCCGTGCAACATTCTTTCTCGCTACGCCGCATCATGGAGCAGGCATTGCGCAGACCCTGGCTCGTTTGTTGTCCATGGTCCCCGGAGCCCGACCCTTTGTCGAAGATCTAATACCCCAATCCACCGCACTCCAGTCAATCAATGAAGATTTCCCTCGCGTATGCGGTAAACTTCAGATCCTATCTTTCTTCGAGACAAGGCCTATGACCATTGGGGTCAGCAAGGTTCTCATTGTCGAGAAAACAAGTGCGGTCATGAATCTTCCCAACGAAAGGCGAACACTGCTCGATGCCGACCATCGCAACGCTGCCATGTACTCATCGGCGAACGATGCATCATTCATAGCAGTTCGGAATGCCCTTGCAACAGTTGTGTCAGCGCAACGACGGTCGTCGCGTCTTGGCAAGCAACTGTTGCTGGAGGAGGACGAAACAGCCATCAGCAAGTTTCTCGGTATATATGGACCGCCCGAAGATGATATAATGAACCTCGAGTCTACCAAGCTTCCGGGCTCATGCGAATGGCTTATTGGTAAAGACTACTATCAATCGTGGCGAGAGAGTTTGGACTCTAGCTTCCTCTGGCTACGTGGCCGGCCTGGCGCTGGGAAAAGCGTACTGGCAGGCCATGTCGTCAACGATCTGCGTGATAGAGGATTGGATTGCTGCTTCTATTTCTTTCAGAGCAGTGACAAGGCAAAGTCCAATGCAAATACCTGTCTGCGATCAATAGCTTGGCAAGTGGCCAAATATCATCCAGACATTGCTGCCAAGCTGAAAGAGGTCATAGCGGAGTTCAGGGACAATCCCGTCGACCAAATCGACCCAAGTCCAGTTTGGCGGAAGGTCTTCTTATCGGGGATCCTCAAAGTCAGGCTGAATCGACCGCAATTCTTGGTTATAGACGCCATGGACGAATGTAAAGGAAGCTCGGATATGATGGGCTTCCTGACCAGAATACAAGGACAATGGCCTCTGTCCATCATGGTTACCTCTCGAGACCTGGTGGAAGTACATCTGAGTACCGCTAACCCACGTATCGATATTCGAAGCTATGCGATCACGGATGACGATGTTAAGCAAGACATTCAGCTATTTCTCAAATCTAATGCGCAACTACTTCCCTGCCCTTCTTCCGAGAAATGGCCTACCGTGTGGGAAATGTCCTCTCAGATCATCCAGAACTCTGGCGGATGTTTCCTGTGGGTGTCGCTGATATGTTCTGAGCTGCGAGAAGTGACAAGCGAAAGGGAGATTGATAAAGTACTCGAGAGTATACCTTCTGATATGAATGCACTTTACTCGAATATCTTAAGCGACATGGAAGCAGCACGGTTCGGAAAAGAGCTTGCTAAAGCATTGATTACTTGGACCACGTACGCATTTCGTCCGCTCACTACCGTGGAGATCCAGGATCCTATTGAGCTCGATATCAATGACAAGATCGACGACGTCGAACGGGCCATTTCGAAGTCTTGCGGCAATCTCGTGTACGTAGACACGTATGGCAAAGTGCAGCTCATCCATTCTACGGCAAGAGAGTTCTTGACAGGAAAGGACGTATCATCAGATTTCGCAACCGGAAAGGCGGCAGGGCATCGGCGCTTGGCGATGGTCTGTCTGAAATTCCTCATGCAGGGTGATAAAAGTGCCACGAAGTCCAGACGACTAGGCTGCGATCCCGAGGTCAGAGCTATCCACTCCTCATCAGTATCGAACTCAAGAAGACTCGCCTCGGACTCAGATCTGAATACTGTCGCTGAGTCCAGCAGCACCAACAGCCGTGGCACAGTGGCACCATTTACCAACTACGCCTCAATATATCTGTTCCATCATCTCAATTTGGTTCACTCAACTGACAACGAGATTTTAATCCTGCTTTCCAAATTTTTGAGTGGTAATAGCGTCTTACGTTGGATCGAATACATTGCAACTCATGGCGACTTACGCACCATCTACCAAGCCGGAAGAGTCCTCAATTCCCTGCTCAGTCGACGAGAGCAGCACTCACCTCCCATATCACTGTCTCACAAGCACAAAGGGTTCGCTATGCTAGGCCAATGGGGCGACGACTTGATACACCTCGTCGCCAAATTCTCGCGCTTTCTCAGGGTTTCGCCGCATGCCATCCACCACCTCATTCCTGCCTTTTGCCCTCCCGAGTCTGCCATCAGGCGACAATTCGCAGACCCGTATCGTGGCCTCGATGTCCAAGGCCTGTCAGCCACCGGCTGGGATGACTGCATAGCAACCATCACTTATGTCAAGGGCATGAAACCCAATTCGATTGCCGCCGGCCTGGGCTTTTTCGCTGTTGGCATGCTCAACACGACGGGTAACATTCATGTTTATGAGGACACGGTTTTTCAAGAGTCTCATAACTTTCAGCATCGTGAACCAGTATGGCGTATGGCATTCTCTGAAACCGGCAAGTATCTTGCTTCTGCCGGTGCTAAATCAGTACGAATTTGGTCAATGGCAGAAGGGCATGAGGTCTGCAATTTCAAAATTCCATCGCTCTGTATATCCATTGCTTTCTCCGACGACGATACCGTTTTGCTTGTGGCAACTAAGCAGAACCAGTTCATCGAATGGGACATTGACCAATTTGACTTTTTCCCAGGTGAAGCAATGACATGGACCACAGACCTGGAAGAGACAGTGCAGTCCCGAACGCCTCTCATGGCCGCCCTCAGCCCCTGGACAGGTTTATTATCGGTCATATATCGCGGCGAGGATATCATCATGTGGAGCTACGCCGATGATAGAATACACGATGTCTATGAGAAAGACACTGGCTCCATATCGCTTTATGGATCTTACAAGCTTGCGGAAGGCGCAACATCAGTCCGGGCTGTTACCTTCAGTCACGCGTTGGATACCAATCGACTAGCCGCAACATATACAGATGGTGATCTTGTTGTCTATGATATCTCCAGCGGAAAGCCGCTTGCATCGGCCGACCAGGTCAACACGATGCTACTGGCGTCCTCGCACGACGGTAGGACACTCGCTGGGGTTGACTCGAGCGGCAATGTGACCCTATTCGAGTTCGACACGCTTCGGCCTCTGTATCGCGTCAGTTTTGGGACTCAGATACTACCAAAAGGCTTCACCTTCACTGCGGATAACCTACGCTTCATCGAAATTCGTGGGGATCAATGCAGTATTTGGGAACCAACAGTACTTCATCGCACCGACACACAGGACGAAGAGAACAGCGATACGGTCTCGGTATCAACCAGGACTCATAAAATCGACTTCCAGGCGGATGAGACTATCCCCATCAGCGCAGTTGTCTGTTGTCAAAATTCAAGCGTCGTTTTCTGCGCCAGCAACGACGGGTCCGTTCACGCATATGACATTTCAGGAAGCCCCAAGAGCCAGTTGCTATTCATGCAAACCCAAGCCTGCCCCATTGAGTTACTTTACTACGATGAGTCTTCTTCCATCCTAGCTTGCGGGGACTTGTCTGGTCGGATCACTGCAAGACGACTCGCTCGTCGCAGTCGACGACCACAACATGCTATCTGGGATACTGATGAGCCGTTGATTGACACCCGCTCACCGGGACATGGATCATTAAAACAGATACTAGTATCCGGTGCACATTCTCGCCTGTTGGCTTCCACAGAAACATACGATACTCTGTGGCCAATGCCGAAACAAGGGGAAGGGGTTTGGGTCGAACAATTGGCACGAGAAAGTAGATCAGCTTGGGCTATTCATCCCACCAAGATAGACAGCATCTTATGCCTTGAGCAGTCGCAGCTGGTCTTATACCAATGGAAGGACCTGAAGCCGACTCGCACCGTACGCTTTCCCCTGGACAGCACCGTAGACCGCCTCATATCGCTCAGCCACCCTCGATACTTTGCGACGTCCGCTAAATCCGCCGCGGACAGAACCAGGGGAGTCTACAAGAACATCCAGCTCTGGGACATGAGCCTCATTGATGAGCATGACATAATCAGCGCGCCTGCGAATCGATTGGACGCAGCCTTGTCAGCGGATGTCGAGCTCATCATTGGCGCGTTCGGATCACGGTTGGTCGTGTACACGACGGACTACTGGATCGCCTCGGTGGAGCTCTCCGCAGCGGCGGCGGCCCCCTTAGCCTCTTCTCCCGCAGTCTTGCTGCTGCGTCACTTCTTCGTGCCCAATGACTGGATCAGTGTCGTGCACAAGCTCATCGTCGGCATCGGCCGCCTGGGTGAGATCGTCTTCGCCAAGCGCTCCGAGCTGGCCGTCATCAAGCGCGGCCTCGAGGTTACGGAAAGCGGCGGGAGTTTCAACCCGCGCCGCGACAGCTACCAGAAACACCATCGTATTGGGTCTTCCCCTCCTCTGCGGCTACCGGGGCGGGGCCGTCTTCATCGATTCGTCGTCGTGCTGTGTCGTCGCCCTCGTCGGAATTATCTGCTCCTGCCGCAGGCCGAGGTGTTTCGCGGCCACCGTTGCCGCATCGCTGACAGGGGTCGTTCATGTCCATAATGTTAGATACATTTTGGGTTTACTCATCGAGCCGATTTTCTGACCGCGAACCAACAATAATTAGCCTATGATGCTATATATATACCGTTCCAGCTGATGCGGGACGACCGGGGAGTGCTCTGAGTCAATGCCAAATCAAGTACCTATCATCCTTGAAAACGACGTAAAAAAGAGCGCACTGGGTTTATGCAACTTCGGAAGAGCCTAGGGATTTGTAGCAATGCAAGAGGGAAATCGATGCATTATCTTGTGTGTACGATCCAAGTGAATTACCTTAATTATTATATGCTATCTTTCTGTAGTTTGGCGTAGAGTATGACCTTGATGCAGGTCTAAACATGGGTGAGGTACTTGTACGTTTATGTAGGATGTGCCCAGGCGTCAGGAAGAAAAGGTGCGCGATCGACTATTCACCAATACAAGTACAGTACCAACACTCACGCTAAGCTGTGTATCAATTCTCGTTGCAGTTGAGAACTTCGAGAGCGATGTATACACATCAACATAACTTAGAAGTAAACTGTCCCTTTTAATGATCGAGGACCGAAGAAGACGAGCCTGGAGAACAGTAATGGATCGGAGAACAGTAATGGATCGGACCTGTCGGCGGGAAGTGGGGCAGGTTTTTTCAACAAGCAACCTCAGTCCCCCACCTCTCATTGTAGAAACATACATTCAGAATCATCACAGCCTAGGCCTCTCCCATCTACACAACGACTCCTGAACACATCTCCTCTATCTCATGAGTCCTCGAACTCTCTCCCACGACGCCACTGACGAGAACACCCCACTCGTCGTCCAGCACCAGCCTTCTTCTTCCTCGTCCCAAGCAGCCGCCACCGCCATGTCCATCCTCGCCACCCTGGCCGCCGTCTCGGGCGCGACGGGCGTGGCCTCTAGGCGCTTTCGGGGCGCACGGCCTCAAGAAGCGCATCAGCGACCCGGCACGCCTGCAGAGTTGGGGCACCGCGGCGCAGTACCAGCTGATCCACAGCGTGGCGGCGCTCGTGGCCGCCAACACCATGGGCCAGACGCGCGCGGGCCGCTGGGGCGCCGGCCTGTTCCTCGCCGGCATCTCCATGTTCTCGGGCAGCATCTACCTGCTCACGCTCGACCCGGCCCGCTTCGGCAAGACCCTCGGCCCCGTCACGCCGCTCGGCGGGTTGTGCTTCATTGCGGGGTGGACCGTCCTGGCCGTCGGGACGAGGGGAAGACTTAGGTGAAGATAGAGAGGGAATGGGATGGGTAGGAGGAAAGGGATGGGATTGATGGGGGTTTGGGGCTAGTTGTCAAAGTTTTTGGCAATGGAGAGGAGAGGAAGGGGGCTTGGACCCAGGCGGGCTGTACGTGGCTATGAACATATCATTGTGGTATGTGAGGGGCGGTTGTGTCCTAATGAATGATGCATAGGCTTCGAACGGCGTACAAATAAAATCGACCCAAAGATCTCTCGCAGACTATGCCGGTGCCCAGATGAATGGTGAGCTTGTTTTAAGGTTCCCTGCCTTGCTGACCGGCTTTTTTATTCAACGGTTTCGCTATTATCTGTGCTAAAGGAACATGAATTTCGGTCAGAGCCAATCCGAAAACCAGGCACTTACTTCCTGATTGTAGTTTTGACGGACGTATGGCAATTCAACATGATCAGGTGCAGATCTCCGTCCGTCGGCTTAGATGAAGCAACCCCGAAGCATCGCCACGATCCCGCCGTTCGGAAGGATGACAATTTCGGTCTACCCTTCTGCTTCCATCGCTTGTGACGGTTAGCAAACCAAGCGTTACTTTCAAACTAGTACGTCTCTAATCGCTTCGAACATCACATGTGCGGGTTTCGGGAGAGTCCACGCCAGGCGGGCGATCTGCGGACATTTCCCCAGTGGCATGATTCGGGGTCGAGCTCGAAATCTTGACGATCCTTCGCGTGATACTCTTTTTGTAGACGACATAAGTCTCCCGAACCAGATCATACCCTTGGCCAGACTTGGCGGCATTCTACTAAAAACCTTCCAGTCCAACCTCCACAGCTGCGTTCTGGATCACAGCCAGCTACCAGCAGATCCGTATACACAGCTGATTTGGAGTCTAGCAGGTCAAGACGGCACGAAAAGGGATCTACAGATGAGTGTTCTTGATCTCCGATCAGCTACCTTCTGCTCAGCCTCAACTGTTCAGGTTAGCCTTGCCTCGAACCTCATGCAAAAGACCAGGCGTGAGACAAAGTCGAGGTTCCATCTGTGTCGTCCCAATCATGCGATGTCGAACCTTCGGGTTGGAGCGAATTCTACCCCACAATGTCCACAGGGGTCTACCCGCGGGCCGTAACTTTGTGATGATGGCAGGTGTATTATGTGTGTATGTATGTATTTGATAACAATGTTGGTTTGTCTACCTTTACCGACGGTTGGAATACATGGATGAATCCAAATGCCGGTCGGAGAAAAGCGGTGGAAATCATGACAGGCACTGAGGACGACGATAACATAGTGAGGTGGTGGCGTAACGTAGTAGTTGCCGTAATTTAGTAATCTCATTTTATTAGTTTTATCGCTGGAAGGAGGGAAAGTCTGGTTGGCTTGAGTAGCAACCACCAAGCACCGAGCACCATGTGACATTGCGACATGCCAAAGATCCTACGTCTTGTTCTGGGCTTGATCTAGAAGCCCGCCAGTGACAATCAGCAATGCATCTCCAGAGTCAAGAGATTTCCACCAATGTAGTAGAAACACCCGTCGCGTTGTCAATTGTCAGCGGCTGACCGACCTTCGCTGGAGTACATTGGGTGGAAGACAGGCAGGCCTAACATTGGGAGTCGGGCGGGCGGTTCTAGCCCAATCAATAGAGGTGAGAGGCGCCGATCGCTGCGATTGAAACGGCTCTTGCTGCAGGGTAGTCCCTGCAGGTGGGTTGGTGGGTGGCTCGTGTCGCTTCAGGCACGGGACATTCCCTAAACGAGCCGCATGCGACACGACACGACATGCTGCACATGGTGTAAGCACATACTCTCTCTCATCTATCTCGTCTTCTCGTGTCGCAAGAGCCTCGATATGTAGTGGCGGACGGATGATATGTGACGTCCGGATCGAATTTCGATCAACATTCTTCCGGCAGGCGCAGTTGATTGAAGAGTCTCTTCTCCAGTAGCCATTATTAGTAGCCATCCGCCGTCTTTTGCCTTCAGCGGTTCCAGTTCGTTCCAGGGGTTCAATTCCAGGGGTAGTGTGCGCTAGACCGGGGTCCATCAAAAGCCAGCAGGCAATGGTTTATTTCGGGTTTAGCTGATCTCATCCCAGCCCGCTCGCTGCTGCTTCATACGCCCCCGAGCCACAAATCCTCAGACCAATTTGGCTTCAAACAGACCGACATCCCTGGAGGAGAAAAGGAGCCAGCGCCAGCCAAGCACCAAGCGAAGAGGCGCTCACTCATTCTCGCTCACTCTCACCTCGCTGTAATAATAACTACGACTCCAAGATACATACTCCATACTCGGCCAATTCGTACACACATTTCTTTCACTACGACGCTTTTGCCAATCTGAAACAACACCTCGATATCGATTGCTAAAGAACGGACCCTTGGATCTCAGACAAAGAGCAGCGACCCGGCGTTTCTGTTCCAACGTCCATCCTTCCTACGACCATCGACTCGTCCCCGCAACAAGTAACACCGCATTCTTGTGGGAATCGGCCGACAACACACGAGAGCCCAGAAAGGATACCACGCAAAGATGAGTGTAAGTGTTTCACCCGCTTCTTGTTTATGCTCTCCCCCAGAACAGACGAACCGACAAAATCCATCTGATTTTCTCCGATCCTTCTTCTTCATTCCTCTCTTCTCCATTCTGACTGCCTTCTTTGCCCTCACACGTAAACAATTGTTGATCGATTGATTTGCTGACAATATGGACCAGTACGGGTACGTTTACCACTAGCTCGATCCCTCACTAAGACCGCGACCGAAGTGCGCGGTTATTAACACTCGATACCTTGTACTAACTAGCAATCGTCTCGCAGGTACGGTGGCGCGCAAAGGCAGCAGAATCCCTTCGACGACAGGGCCGGCGATGGATACAATGGCAATGGCTTCGGGGGCGGGCTGGAGATGTCCCAGCTCTCCCAAGGCGCCGGCTCCTTCGGGCAAGGAGACCCTAATGCCATCCTGAACGAGTGCAGAGACATCAACCAAGGCATCGACAAGATCGAGGCCAACCTCAGACAGATGGCCATGCTCCAGCAGCGGTCCCTCTCCGATGCCGACACTTCATCAGGGAGCCACACCAACCGAGAGCTCGACGGTCTCAGCACCGAAACCATGGCTCAATACCGTTCTTTGACCGAGCGGGTGCGACAGGTCAAGAGCAACAAGGAGAGCCAGTCGCCTAAGAACAACCCCCCAAGTCACCAAGACCGACCGCCGATTGAAGAGCGCCATCAACGCCTATCAAACAAATGAGTCGGAGTTTCGCAAGAAGACCCAAGATCAAGTGGCGAGACAGTACCGCATCGTCAACCCGGAGGCCAGCGAGGGCGAGATTCGGGAGGCTGTCCAGGATTCCAGCGGCCAGATTTTCCAGCAAGCTATGATGCAGAGCAACAGGCGAGGCCAGGCTCAATCGGTACTGAACGCGGTTCAGGACCGACACGCCCAACTGCAAAAGATCGAGCAGCAATTGATTGAGCTGGCCCAGCTATTCCAGGATATGGACACCTTGGTCGTGCAACAGGAAGAGATGGTCACCCAAATCGAGCAGAAGGCCGAGGAGACGGTCGAAAACTTTGATAAGGGCAATGCGGAAGTGGTCGTCGCCATCGACACTGCCCGTAGCACCCGGAAGAAGAAGTGGATTTGCCTGGGTATTGTGGTTGCTGTTATCGCCGTTATTGTCATCGCAATTGTGGCATACATGTTGATTAACAAGCCAGCACAAGCTCCGGCGCCCGCACCCGCGCCCGCCCCGGCCCCGGCCCAACCGGCCCAACCTGCGCAAAACAACGGTGGCGCCGCGGCTAAGCGATGGATCAAACTCTACCGGGGCCAGACAAGCAAGGTGGCGAAGCGGTGGGTGGACAGCACACGGAATCATGTCCCTATGATCGCCCGAGACACTGCGGAGACGAAGCGGCTAGTTCCCCCAAAGTTCGGTAACACCTTCGTCGCGGTTGATATCGACAACTAGACGGTCTTGTCAACAATATATACCCAGCTGAGTTTAGTCGGCTCTGCAATCCGTTCAATCAATCATGGCAAATAGACCACCACTACCACCTGCCTTGATCGCCGTTCCTTTTCGGGAGCCTCACCTCGCATGCAATTTTATCTATCGCATTCGGTTCATTCCCTACGAGCCTGTCATCACTATACATATTTTAACTCCGGAGTTCTTGGCGCATCAAAGTCGCTTAGCTGAGCATGCATTGTTTCCATCGATATCTCGGGGTTCAGACTTGATGTCGAATTCGAGCGATTGGGTTGAGAGAAGGTCCCGGGGCCAGCTCTAGCGATTTAAAGAGTAGGGTCGTCCAGAAAGACTTTAACCTTATCACCATCACTACCACACCTAGGATATTGGGGTTTTCCTGTGTATGGACTTCTGTATATTGTTCGTTGCCCAAACCGCTGATAAGGCAGAGGGGGAGTTGCTTGCATTTTCTGGCGTTAGCGATGCTTGCAGTGGCAGCTTCAATGTACGTCAAAGATGTTATCTGGCCACCGTGGCGTGGGTTGGTCATATTTCTTGGACAACAGTTACTTTCAATTAAGAATGATATACCATAGCTTATCCTCAATGCTCTTATGCCTTCTGTTTTTTGCGATGCCCACTGATGCCAAGGACCATTACGCCGGTGGCCTTGTGACAGTCTTGATTTTCGGCAGATTTGCGTAGAAAGATCTCGGTTGCTAGATGTCACGAGTGAGGACCCCCTTTGGCCCCATTTCCTTCACGCACCAAACAAGAAGAATGGGGAGGAATTATCCTCATGGAGAGAAAGCTCAGTACTGATCGTCTCATTGTGGCCACCGTCGACTTGCCACTTAAAGCTCGTCGGATTAAGACGGCCGTCAGGTAGTGTGATGAAACTCGACATTCGGTGAGGACCGTACTTCCAATTCTGGAAGCTCTTGACGCGGTAGTTATCATTTTGGCTGACGCAACGGAACATCGACTGGCCAGAGCGAACATGATTAAAATACAAATTGTTTTCTGCCCTAGGTTCAAAGCAGTCGTAATAAGCGAGGGTATAAGGCTCACAATTGCCCACGACACCAGTGAAATCGATCATGTCCCAGGGGCCCCGGTCGTCGTAGATGGTGAAGTGGTTGTTCAAGGTGTGCACTTCCGTAACCCGGGGCAATCTACATGCTTGATCTACAATCCAGGCGCCCCAATTCCGGAAATGGGCGCCGTATTCTTGGCTCAGGTCGTAGCTATGGGTCCAGACCGCGGAGGTGTCCGGGTCCCGGAGCTTGCGGCAGAAGGGGGTGATGCCCTCGCCCATGACGCGGACGCCACCATGACGTGTGGGCCCTCGTACTCCTAGTAAATGCAGAATGGACATACTTCTTTCATCCTCACTCATCGGGGTATACCTGTGTTTCTCGTCGTAGTCGTAGTAGCAGGAAGAGTTGAAGTCTTAATTAAGTATCCAATATCTACCCTCTCTCTGATGCAAATCCTGGGAGAGGAGAGACCAAGATTCACGGCAGGCAAATCAGCTGTGAATTTACAAACTCACAAGAAACTACTGTACACAATGGCTTTTATGAATCCTAAGAAAGTCCAGTTAGTTGCAGCCAATTCCAGTTACAAGGCAGCTGGCCAATTACAAGGACTGTAGGAAGGTAGTAACTAAAGCGTGGAGGTACAGTGAAGTCTTCTAGGGGTAAGGGAAACAGCCCAACCTAGCCCATTCGGAGGTTTTTGGTTGTATTGAAAATATCGAAGTTTGGCGTATCGTTACAGTGTGACCTATGAACCGCCGTTTATAGATCGTGGCCAACAACTCCCGAATCGTACAGCACGCACCATCTCCCATCGAGGGTGAGGAGGGGGATATTGCAACCTCCATGCGGCTTTGAGGCTTCCCGGGGATATCTTCGAGGCTCTGCTCGTGGTCTAATGGATCTTGTCAAACTTGCAAACGGCCCTGTTTCTCCAAAGACGTCAGACGAAACCTTGACTTGGCCTTTGCCGTCTGTATGTATCTTGAGCATAGCACACTCCTTTCGGAGGATGAAATAATCGAAAAGATGTCGAATGGTGGTGAGACACTAGAAGCGATAGCCCCTAAGAGGGAGCAGGGAATCGGGATAGAGGACGTGACTGAGCGGTTTGCAGTCATGCTCAGCGATCCAGGGGTAGAATAAATCGTGTAGTCCGACCGTGATAACCAGCCAACCAGAGGCTGCGTACTTGGTACCCAGCTGTGTCGAGACCAACGCAAACAACTTTGAAAAGAATCCTGCTCTACACAGCACGGCGACGAAAACGGCGAGCTGGGGAACCAGGAAGCTTGCTCCTGGGTCGAAATACTCATACAGGAGGATCCTGTGTAATTGAAGTATGGTAATTGTAACGTGTTAGCTGTTTGATCAAGAAAGTAGACTTATCATCGGTGCATTGGGACCTCCACCCTCGTAACGCGAGGGCAAAATAATCAACATGAGATACTTTTATTCATTGGGGTATCGCTTTCTTGCAAAAACTCTCGACAACCTATCCTTCTTTCCTTTTTTTCCTTCTTCACCTCCCCCTCTATGCGGCCTTGAGCTTCTGGCTCCTCCGGCTCTTCCACGCCTTGATCTCGTTCAGCAGGCCCATGACCAAGGGGACGCCGATAGGCCCCAGGAGTGGCAGGTAAACGGCGATTTTGTGCTCGTCGGGGAAATAAAGCTGGCCGACCATGCTCTTCTCGAAGAAGGCGCGCTCGGCCTCACGCTCGGCGACGCGCGCGTGCTCAAGGCTCTGCGAGGACGCGCCCCCGCCCAGGCTCGCACACGCAAGCTCGAGGTGCTGAATCGTCTTGACCACGCCGTCGGCCACGTTGGACGGGATCGAGATGCTCGGCAATGCCAATGTAAGACGGGCTAGCGACCCCAGCGACGAACTCGCGCGCAGCAGAAGGTCCGCGGACCGGATCCTAGCCAGCGTCGACAGACGCAGGGGGAGCGAGCCAGACTGCGGGGTCCCTAGTAGGGTGAGCAGGTGCGACGTGAAGGTCAAAATGGGCTGCTTCAGCGTCTCCGACGACACGTGCGTGGCCTCGGCCGGCGGAGGCGCGAGGAGGTAGACGGACCCCCACTGGGGGATCATCCAGGACTGGGACGTTTCAGCGGGGCTAGCTTCCGAGGGCACGCCGATGGTCTGGTTTCCAATGTAGATGATGAAGTTGACCGTGGGGGCTCCTCCGATAGAGGGGGACAACGGCCATTCGGCAGCGTTGATGAAGGAGGACAGGTCTTCCTTGCCAAGAACCTGGGACTGGACGCCAGGGGAAGCGTACAGCTGGACTTGGGTGTCAATGGTGAAGTTGTGAATAGGCCGCAGCATGTCCAGCACAGGCTTCATGTACTCATCGATGGCCGCCTCGATATCCCAGCTGCTTGGGATAGGGCCGTTGGTGAATAAGGAGAAAGTCAGATGGTAGGTCTGCGAGTACTTCAACTGCCTCGTCATTCTCTTAGACACGGATTCTACGACCTCCTGCGATATTCCTTTCGGTCGGTGCTCGGGCGTGATGGAGGAGGTTTCGAGGAGGTATGAGATGATGTTCTGCTCCTCGGCGAAGGTCGAGCCCAGCTGCGTCGCGATATAGGTCGCGAGCCCCGAAGAAGGGGAGTTGGCGGTGGGAAGCGAGTTGGGTGGGTACTGGACGTCGAGAATGGGCAGGTGCGGGTGCAGAGACGACGAGGCGGCATGAGCGGCGTCGCCGGGAGCGAGGCGGATGGTCAGAGCGACATTCGAATCGTCGCGCACCGAAGCAGCCGCCGCCTCGGTGGCCGGGGCCTGAGCAAGCTGCAGGCGCAGGTGGTGGCCCGAGAAGTCGTTGAGATCGTCAAGGGCGTGCTGGGTCAAGCGCAGTAGGTTCTGGGCCTCCTGTTCGGGCATGGCGCCGACGTCGAGGGCGATACGGAGAGGGAAGACGGGCTCGCAGGCCTTGCCGTCAGCCCAGTCCGTCATCTGGGTGAGGGGCAGGTTGGCCCGGTAGATGGTGGTGGTGTTCCACCATACCGGCAGGCCAATGAAGACGGTGATGAGCCAGAAGGACAGGACGATCCAGGAGCGCCGTCGCGTGTCGGCTTCCTTTTCCGGGGGCGGTTCTTTGCGCTCGGGGGTGGTGGTGGTGGCGATTCCGGTAGCGGGGAGGCTCACGGTAGCGGCGTCGGGGGAGATGATGGGCTTGGAATCACCGTCATTTTGGAGATCAACAGACATGACGGTGATGGGCAAGGATGCTGCGAAGCATTGCTTGCTTTCGGATTACTCAAGCAGGAAATATTCGGGGGGTGTTGCCAACAGATCGTCGTTCTTCGAGTTGGATCTTTTGGCCAGGTTGTCGCGAATGCGAGAGTAGCTGACTGGATGGGGGCTAGCGCTGTTAGGCTGGGCACATTAGCCTTGGGTTACAGGCCGAGAGCCTTGCAGTCCCCACGTGGTGCGAAATGAAATGCCAGCCAGCCACAAGCTTGTCTGCTTGTAGCTGCAGCTGTTTGTGCTTGTAGTGTTCCTTGCGACTGCTCTGTGCGACGACTCTGTGCGGTGACGTGAGTGGCACTTTGCATGCTTTCCCATGCCTTTTACACTTCGCCATCTTGACAATCATCGACTTTGGCATGCTATGGCGTCCCCAAAGCCACCTTGGAGGCTCAGGCGTTGAACTGGCCAAGACGGCATGAGTCAAGTTTTGTTTCGGGATTGCACGAGGAATCCGAATCTGGCATCTCGTCCTCCTTCACCGCCACCATGTCCGGTTCACCGAGCTCCAAGATGGCCACGTTGAAATAAGGTCGGGTTAAAACACACATTGTGGAACTCGATCTGAGATCCCAATATTCCGGCTCGCTCGTTGAAGAAATGAGAGGCTGAATTAGCATGGCGGTAGACTGCCAACTATGTAGGCATTTTGTTTCACGTCAAACACCGCCATGATTTCTCCCGTATTCGGATGGACCTCCGATCGACGGCTAGAGAAGTCGCCGGTCAAACCTATTAACCCTCCTTCTTCCAAGTATGGCCATTGGATCACTGGAGTCTGCGGGCTCGCTGGCGAGTACGACTGCGTGACACGACCGGACAAACGCCGTGACGTCCGCCAACCCCCCTTGTGGGCGCCGCCATCTGTCGTGAGCCGAGGTAGGTTTGGACCAACCGAGTTGTGTTGTGCCATTGAACAACGGACTGGACTATGTCGCTCTTCTTAAAATCAACCTCCGTGTCAAGTCAAACATCAGCCCACCAGTGCGCCATTCTGTGATGATTCGTCACTCTCGACCATGTCTGTTTCTCCCACCCAAACTATGGTACAGCAGATCCATTCACCTTGTCTCTGTGTGCCGCTCACTGGACTAGATGGCCACCCCGCTCCCGCATTTCCCTTACCATTGAATACATACATTCACTACACTGCATGTGGCACCCGCCAATCATCAGTCTGCCATTTGGTCCGGTACGTGCGTCGACCAGGTCTTGAATTGACAGACATACTTTCCAAATGAGTATGTCTGTTTTCCGGATTGGGCTCTGAATGTTCCTCGGCATGCACTATATTTGTCGTCTGATATCTCATGATATATGTAGACGTCAGCCGTTGCGTTCCGTCTCGCGTTATCCTGCCCAATAAGGGAAAGCCGGTCACGGCGCCGTCATTTTGATCGTCCTTTTCCTCCCGCACAGACTTGTCTGGCATTGCAGCGCCCAGCCAATTTCTTTACGACTCTCTCTAGTCGGCCAAAGAAAGCACTGGACGTTATCCCAAACACTCTGGTTGGCGGTCCCTCCGTGAAAGCCGTGCTTGGCTGCTTGATGGTCGTCTTCGTCTTGGGGTAAGGGCAGGGAGATCCTTGCCTGATCGCCCCTAGGAGGCCAAAGGCCATTCCCCGTCGCCCACCCACTGTTTTGGGTCGCCAACCCACTCCTTCTAGTCTGGTCTCAGCCTACCTGCGGCAAATCCACATCATCATCCTACGTCGTCTCCATGTGCCATGAGCTGCCCATCGTGGCAGGCTAAGTCACACCTCGGCTTCGCCCGTTTGCGGGTTGAAGTCAGTAAGGAGACTTTGTCTGAGTTCAGAGATTGGATGCTATCTTAAATCCTATTGCCTCGACGCCCTCTCATCTCTTTCCCTAAAACTCTGTTTTTCTGTGAATATATTCCCATTTATTTTGCGATTCGCCGGTATGCTTCGAATTGAACTATAGCTCGCGACCTGGCGTGGATCACGATACAGAACTAATCCAAGATAATCCGAAGATGCCGAGTAAGTCATTGACCGCCACTGGCCCATTCCTTTGCTTGGTGCTGATCTAGTTCTGCCCTTGTCGACAGTTCCTCTGGCCGTTGCGATACCTGCCGCTGCCGCCGCTGCGGCCTACGTAAACGCGAAGACGGCATTATGGTACGACCTGAGCCTCGTCCGCGGCTTCCTGCCGGCGGCCATTAAGAACTCCTGGCGCGAGCACTACGACCGAGCAAATACCTTTTACAAACTCGAAGACCGAGCCCAGTCCAAATCGTTCGCCAACCGCATATTCCTCATGTACGAAGACCGGACATGGACCTACGCGCAATCCTACGACATGGCTCTCCGTTATGGCAACTGGCTGCAGAAGAAGTACGGCGTGAAGAAGGGCGACATTGTGGCCATGGACATGATGAATTCGGATCATTTTGTGCTGTTGACCTTTGGAATATGGTCGATCGGCGCGAAACCGGCCTACATCAACTACAACCTGACGGGCAAGCCTCTGACGCACTGCGTCAAGGCCGCGGGAACAACCCTCATGCTGGTGGAGCCCGACGTGGCGGACAAGGTGGACGATGATATCCGCACCGAGCTCAAGGATCTACGGATAGAGCTGCTCACGCCGGAATTCATGACCGAGATAGAACAAACGGAACCCATACGGCCACCCGATGCGGCGCGAGAAGGAGACCTTGGCAAGGATATGGCCATACTGATCTACACCTCCGGCACTACAGGACTGCCGAAAGCCGCCGTCGTGGCTTGGGGAAAGTTGACAATGGCCGGTACCATTGCCTCGGGATTTCTCAACACAAAGCCGAGTGACATCTTCTACACGGTAAGCAAAGAACAGGACCTCGCCAAATACGCTTTATCTGGCAGCCTGTCATGCTGACTAACGGGTGCGTGTGCTTAGTGTATGCCGATATATCATAGCTCGGCAACTATCATGGGGTATGCGGCGATCCTCGAGGCCGGTGCCACCTTTGCAATCGGAAGGAAGTTCTCAACCAAGACGTACTGGGCCGAGGCGCGCAAGTACAACGCCACCATGGTCCAGTACGTGGGCGAGACATGTCGGTACCTGCTGGCCGCACCGCCGCAGCTGGACCCGGTGACGGGCGCGAACCTCGATCGCAAACACCGGGTGCGCGTGGCGTTCGGCAACGGGTTGCGGCCCGACGTGTGGGAGAAGTTCCGAGACCGGTTCGGCATTGATACCGTGTCCGAGTTTTATGGCGCAACCGAGGGTTTCTTCGCGACCTGGAACTCGACGCGGAACCCGTTCGCGGCGGGGGCCATTGGTCGCAACGGCTGGCTCTTCGCGCTTGTCATGAAGACGCGCCTCGCCGTCATCGACGTCGACCCGGATACAGACCTGCCAGTGCGCGACGCCAAGACAGGCCTGGGCCGCAACGCACGCCGCGGCGCCGTGGGGGAGCTCATGTTCGTCATGCCCGACGACTCGAGCGACCGGTTCCAGGGTTACTACAAGAACAAGAAGGCGACCGACAGTAAAATTGTGCGGTCCATCCTCCGCAAGGACGACCGCTGGTTCCGCACGGGCGACCTGGTTTCGTGGGACGGCGAGGGCCGCATGTATTTCCACGACCGCATCGGCGACACGTACCGCTGGAAGAGCGAGAACGTGGCCACGACCGAGGTCGCCCAGGCCATAGGCGCCCACCCGGCCGTCGTCGAGGCCAACGTCTACGGTGTGCAGCTGCCGCACCACGACGGCCGCGCGGGCTGTGCCGCCCTGGCGCTGCAGCCGGAATTCGCGTCATCGGCGGACGAGCAGAAGCAGAAGCTGATGAGGGGGCTCGCGGAGCACGCGCGCAACTCGTTGCCCAAGTACGCCGTCCCGCTCTTCCTGCGCGTTGTCACCGACTTGACGGCCCAGACCACGGGCACCAACAAGCAGCAGAAGCACGGCTTGCGCGTCCAGGGCGTCGACCCGGATAAGGTCGGCAGCGACGAGCTCTGGTGGCTGCGCGATGGGGCCTATGTTCCGTTCGGCCAGAAGGAGTGGAATGAGCTGAATGGAGGCCGCGTCAAACTGTAAGAGGAGAGGAAGTGGTGATTTACAAGGATGTGTAATTCGTCAAAGGAGAAGGAGACGAAGATGAGAGAACGAAAAGGGAAAACCCGAGGACGCCGGTCTTAGTATCCAGCAGCACAGCCTGCCTGGCGGCAAATACGGATGACTTTGATTTATCACGCCATCTATTCGCCTAATCTACCAAGGAAGAAAGGGGTGGGATAACATTTACTCGGATACATATCATTCATTGGATATTGAAGTATATATGACCCAATCGATTGGAGTGAATGTATTAGGCAAGAGAAGACGAGCATGGGAGCGAACGACGGAGGAGCATGTGGCTGTATATGGGAGGGAGAACTCGCTCTAAGTACCATATATACCCTTTAAGGCATCGGATCGACATTATTGAGTTACTTAAAGCTGGATATGAGCCTGGATAGACGAGCGTATGCATATTATAAGCCACACGAAACGCACTTTCCGGTTTGTGTCGCAGGGCCCAAAGTCGCACCAAATTTGGGCTCACTTCTCCCTCCTTATAACCGAAAAGGGCATATGGCCCATCCACTCGCCCACAAGATTCCCTTGGGACTCTCGATTACTTCTGAGCGTTTCGCGTCTCCTCCGCCCCCTTCTGTGTCCTCGTCGCCACTGGTCTGCTGTTGCTTTCGCCCAAAGGTCAAGACCTCGAAGGCGTGCCGCCCCAGCCGGTCGTGCACCGCGTCCACCCAGACCCAGCGCCGCCGGAGTCGCCGCGCGACATGCTCCCAGCAGGTGAGATCGGAACTCTTCCGGGGCAGCACGTGGCAGCGCCACAGCTTGCGCAGCCAGGCGCCGTCTACGCCGTAGAGCGAGACGGCGCCGACGAGGAGGAGCCAGAGCATGAAGTCGGCTTCGAGGTCGTCGTCGTCGTCTTGTTCCTCTTCAAAGACATCATTTTCTGCTGTTGCTTCTGCCACTTCGTCGTCGCCGGGAGAAGAGGATGGCGGAGAGGGAAAAGAAGAAGCGGAAGGAGGGAGAGAGATCTCCAGCGACCGGATGCACGCTTCGAACTCCTGTGCGAGGCCCGGATACCGCTGGGGAGAGGACGGCAACCGTCCCTGGTCGTTCGCGGGTTGACCCTTCTCCGTATGGTGGTGATGGAGGTGGCCTGTCGTCTCCGCCGACGACGGCAGGTTCATGGCCGTGGTCAGAACCACCAACAAGGCGAGCCGCAGACACTCGGCGGCAACGGTGGTGCATTGGCCGCGCAGCGCCATGAGGGCGCCCTGCCACTCGGCCACAAGGACCCGGAGGTCGACCTCGGCGAGGGGGCGGCCCGCGGACAGGGCCGCGTTCATGTTGCGGGACGCGGCTTGCTGCGCGCGGAAGATGGCGAGGAGGCGGTGGTCGTTGCCGATTAGGTGTTCGGTCGTGTTTTTTCGGGGCGGGGGCAGAGACGGCGGCAACGGGTTCCGAAAGCTGCTGCGACTGCTACTTCCTACTGGTCGTGGCCCCGCGAGGGCGGAGGCGAAGGTTGGGATACCAAAAGGGGATAGGAGTTGGTGGCGGTCGACATGTTGATGATGGCCATAGAGTCCAGGTAGTATGGATAATGGGGGTTTGCCGTACTGATAGGAAGCCGTGGTGGTCGTGAGAAATATAGGGGCTTCGCCTGAATAAAGGGCCCAGAGCACATCTACCCGGCGTATCTTGGCATACAGCGTGGGATTACCCTTGCGTAGGCTCCTCATCCCTCCACGCAGGCGCACCATCTGGGCCAGTCCGGCCATGTGCGCCCTCAAGGCCCGTGAATCCCCAACATTAGCGCTGAGGATGGCAAGAGTCGCTACCACCGAGATGCGACTATCGCGGAGGCTGAAGGACGTTGATGTGGGAGCCTGATGGCCTTCCGCTATTAGAGTTGCAGCAGCAGTAGTTGACGACAAACCCTCTCGCAGTGAGGCTAGGGTCTTGTTTAGGTAGTCGACTGATCTGGTACTTTGCTTCAGCTCTCTTCTGGAGGGACTACTGCCAGATCCTCCTTCCAACATGGCGGAAGCGACCAAGAGCACCGAGTGCAAGTAAGCCTCGTCCTCCAACAGCCATGTCATGTTGACGGTCTGGTGTGGTTCGAAGCTCACGCTGTCCTGGAAGCGGTAGGTGACATCCTCGTTGAACGTCGCCAAGACTGTAATCATGCGATGTTACTCTCTGTTAGCTAGCCTTTCAATAACATGCGCATCCCCCAGTCTAACGGACAGGAGTGAGGAGTTATGTGAAGTGGACATACACCACTGCAGTAGCTCGAAGGCAGCACCATCGACTTTGCACGAAAACATAGCAAGAGCGGTCTTCCGTGGAGACGGCTGATGACTGATGTTACACGGTATCTTGATGAAACAGTCGTCCGTTGCCGGGAGGCTTCTTCGGGTAAAGGTCGCCGCTGCGCTTCCCTTCTTGGGCCATGATCACTAGAGGAGTGCTTGGACGCATTCGGCACTTGGCCGGCACCTCGGTCTATTCCTATCCGTCTATTCTTTTCTTTCACTGGAAAAGAAGGAAGGAAAGATTCGCAAATTAGCGATGTTTCCTTCTGAATCAAACAGTCTACTTAACAAAGGGACCACTTACTGCAAGAACTTCTGATCAGTTTCCGATCCGAGACCTTAGGCTTGCCGAAAGGGTCAGATGAAATGAAGGTGAGTTCAGGCATTTTCGGTTTAGCGATCGGATCGGGCTATCATGATTGCGCCGAGATGGGAAGACTTGCTGGCAACTGTGCGACCTCTAACGTAGGCCTAGAAAAGGAAAAGGGGGTATGTGTTGCACTTGGGGCTGCCACCAATAGTCCACGCGTTTACCGTCGGGGCCGATTGCGCAATTTCTGGAGTAGTACAACAAAAAGGCGGCCGGAGGGTGAGGCATGGAAGTAACTCGAGAGATTCTTCACATGTGCCCGAGGTTGAGATATTCTAGTTAGTGCTCACGTTGTCAGATACATCGTGGCATCAGCCAACCGAAGCTACGCCGCGAAGCCGCAACCGTGACTACTCCTGAAACGGTATAGACCGTGGTGGGATTCCCGTCCGGCGACGTCTTGGCCCCCACCCGATTGTTTACCCCTTTAGGAAAGGATTCTTTGCTCGCCCCTGTCCTTAGCCCTGTCCTTAACTCGACCACGCTAGAGACAGAGTATTACTAACCAATTTGACTTCACCGTTATCAACGGCGGGAGGGAGACAAGATGAGAAGACCATGCTTCTGCCGGCTTTGAGTATTTCAACGGAATGGGATACAGACCTAGCTATAGATTAGTCCATGAGGTCGAAGTTGCTGTTCAAGACCTTTGGACAATCCCACTTTTTGTCAGTTCAGCTCAGGCTCTTCTTCCAGACACCAGAGGACTTTGCTCTCAAGCTTGCGGATCAAAATTAATGCAAGTACAAGAGATTCGGCCTCATCTGTCCGTCTTCTGGAATCCCGAATCGCTTATATTAAAGCAACGGAAGAATCTTAGCCCGCTTGAGACTTAATTCGAGCTCTGCGGATAAAGATTCTTCACCCATAGAACAGCAAAAGGGAAAAGGAAAATATCAGCCTTGTCGAGGGTTAGAAGAGTAACCGCAGGGAGAGTGGGATGGTTAAAGGCGCTTTGTTGGTAAGTCTGGATATCCCGTGGTTACCAAGGCGCGAAAGGATCAGTGGACACTGCGTGTATTGATTCAAAGTAAAGGTTAAACTAATATGGTTGAACCACTTCGTTTCTGTTGAGATCATACCTTCATTGAACCGAAGAGCAAAGAAAGAACGGTTGAACCACGGCCAGAAATATGACATCCACCAGCGGGAAAAGTAGAAAACGAGGAAAGTAAAGAGCGACAAAAGCAGAATCAAGAGAGAAAGTCATTGCTTCGTAGACCCCAAATCAGTGATCGCTGCCAGATGTAAGATATCTGGAGTGGACAGGCCAGAATTGAAAAGACAAGAGAGATGAAGCTGACACAGTGAACCAACAATTAAGTCCCAAGTACTTCCCAGAATCGAGCTTCTATCGGGTGCGACGCATAATTGCGTGTGAACAGGTAGGAAGCACGTCTCTTATCCGCGAGAAGTTTCTCTTAGACGACAGACAAATCACCTGAATCCCTCATCGCGAGCGATTTGGTCATCCGAGAAGCCCTCTTGCAGCTTCTTGAGATACGTGTCAAACTTGCCCGAGACCGCAATAACGTGCTGCAGGTGCTCATATCGCATCTGGGTATTGCGGAACGTGGCAAGCTGCCGCGCCGTCGTAATAATGTTACGAATCTGGCGACCGTTCAGGTCCTGCTTAGCCAGCTCGGTAATGTAGCAGTTAACCTCATCGAAGTCAATACCTGTTATGGAGTCGTCCATCGCCTTGCGCTTTCGCGACCCGGGCTCTGTTTTCGACGCCACGTCTTCGCCCGTGCCGTTCTTGCTGATTTTCTCTAGGCGCTTGAACATGTTCTTCCAGATCTGGGTGCGCTGGCCCTCGTTAAGGTTCTCGTAATGCAGCGACAGCAGGATTCGCGACTTAAACGCCTCGTCAAAAGGTGCCCACGCGGTTAGAGGTCAAAATGAGGATGCCTTCGTAATACTCCAGAACTCGAAGAAAGACGGAAACTAGGGCGTTGCGCTCTAGGTTATCAAGGCTTCGCTGCTCGAGAAAGACCTCGGCTTCGTCGATCAACACTATACAACTCCAGATCTTCCCTAAATAGAGGGCTGACTCCAGGTACTTTTCCACATCTTCTGGTTTGGTGCCGATGTCGCCACAGGTCACTCGGAACAGGGGCTTTTCTGCCATTTCGGCAACACTCTCGGCAGTAAACGTTTTCCCAGTTCCCGGGCCGCCATGGAGGAGAATTATGAGTCCGTTGCCTTTGCGATTAACGATATCGGTACCTTGCTCCGAAGCAATTTGATGCCTGACGAGAGCTTGTATTAGCTCTTTCGTGTTAGGTTCCACGACAAGGTGCTTGAACGATTCCTTGTTCCATTCCACGTCCTGGATATGGTCGACGCTCAAGTCCACTAAAAATTGGTTGATTAGTACGTGTGTGTAGTTGCGGGGGACATCAGGGCTTCATACCCCATTTCTTGGTATGCAGATTATACCCAGGGATTTTGTCCGGAAAGACGTATATGTCAGGCGAAGGAGGCGGATCATCATCTTCCATGACATCCAAACTGATTCTCTCCGAATCCTCAGTATCGTTGTTTGCTTTTGGGACTCTAGTCGTGACCGTGGCCGGGCTCGTATGAAGCTGCTGGTAGGTTTTGTAGTCGATCATGAAGCGCTCTCCGTTCTGCGTGGTCAGGTTAGATACACAGTGGTGTGAAAGAAGTAGGCAAGTAAGAGTATTACAGTGTGTCCGGTGTGTTCATCTTCATATGAGACCAAGTGCTGGTTTCGACATTTCCAGAATATTGTTCCACGCCTTTCAAGACTGGCTTCAATCCGGGACGAAGCAAATCTCAGCGGGTACTTGGTCAGCTTATCGATGTTTATCTCTTCTTCTGATTCATCGAAACGAAGATTGACATCGATACTCATGGTTTTGCGATGAAACTCGCCATCGAACTCAAAATGCCAGCCGTCGGTGGACCACCTGGTTGACACGATGTTGGAGGATGTTTCCGTTTTTGACCAGTTCATCTCCCTTTCCTTGTTGACCTGGTGGATACGCGGACTTGATGTGCGCCTAAGCCAGTCTTTTGCAACGACAGCATGTATTTTGCGCCGTTGCTCCCAAACCAGCACATCCCCTGGCTTAACTAGGAAGGGCATGGTTTCTTCGGATACCACCCTTCTTGAAAGATGGTCTTCAGCTAAAGCGAATTTCTGGCTGTAGTGCTCGTCAATCCAGGAAGTGAAGAAATTCATGACTTCTCTCGACGTTTGATTAAGCCTCTGGAGAGCATTGCTGGAGCGGTATTGATACCAGAACAGGTATGGAGCGGGTATTTGGCCTCGTATCTTAAGGTTTGGAAAGTCGTCCTGGAAGTTTGGCTGCATTGAGAGAAACTCTTCCATGGCAGCTATTAAAGTCTTGTCATGCAAGGTGATGAATTCACTCGTTGGAATCGGACGTGGCAGATCCTTCTTGGTAAGGATGGCTTTCGCCACCTCAGCTTCCTGGACAGCAGGTGTGTAGTGGTAGGCCACGACAAAGGTAATGTCAGATCGTTGCCGTAAGAATCCGTTGATATCATTGACGGGAAGGTTGCATCGCAGCATAGGGCCGCCCATGTTGCCACTGGCCCAAGTTGGCTCATCAAGATAGCACAGCATAACGCCGGGTCCTTTAGGTCCACCAGGCCTCGGCATACCATCTGAGGGGATAAAATAGAACTTTTCGCACCGGAAAGTGCTGGGTTGAGTTCTCTTTAGCTCTTGGTTCTCCCGCTCCAGCATGGCAATGCGGTCAAGTATATTGTTGCTATTTGTTCCAGAATTAGTGAGATCTGACCCACGGCCATCTTGTAAAACAGCGGTATGCCTCGGAGACCCGGCCTCTATCAGAGGACCTTTCCCGGGAAATGGATCCATGGCGTTTCGAAGCCTATTCTTTCTCAAGGAATCCAGTCGTAGACTTTGCTGTCCAAGCATGTGTTGGTGGTAAGCTAGACCACCTAATACAGAGCCACCCCCTTCACGAGCCAGCTTAAATCGCTTCAACAACAACATCGTGAGAGAGGAGATTTCATTCAATTGATCAACAACAAAACACTATTTTGACTAGAAAACTGCCTAGGCCACTTCGATCACACTGTACACCTCAGATTCAGCGTCAGATTCAATCTCCTGCTCCTCCTCCTCGCTCTCTTCTGGTGTATTGATCGCAGACTCCTCCTCCAAGCCGTCCAACTCTGCCTTTGCTCGCTTGACAGCGCGCAGGTCAACAAATCTCTTGTTGGGGTCTGGGATCACTCTCTTCCTCTTTTTAACCCTCGATCTCTCTAGATTAGCCTCCAAACCGGCTTTTTCTGCCTCCAGCAGGCCAACTTTGGCGTTCAAACTGTCAAGGGTCTTGGCGACCTTGCTGAACAGGATCCTGCATGTTGCGCCAGCATACATAGGGTCCTCCCCGGCCAACTTAGTGCCTAGATCTCGGAGCTGGCGACTGCTCTTTGGCGTCTCCATGAACCCCGGCACCAATTTTGCCGCGCCGGTCTCATCGAGCTGCCGCAAAGCTGTCGCGGCCTGGTCCATCACGATCTGCCGGTCCCCCCTTCGAAGCCGATTGTTGTATGGCTTCGAGATGTCCCGGGGTACAGGCCGGTCCCACGCCACCCAGCCGCGATCAACTTCGGGGTAAAGGCAACGTTGCGAGACCTGTCCCAGGACCAAAGGAAGTCAGGTTTGCTGGCGTTCAGGTCACATACCGTCAGGCAACGGAGCGTGAGCTCCGTCCTGAACCTCCTCTTCAAGGTGCTGAAGGGACCAACATCTAGAGGCTGGAGGATATGGGAGGTATGGGCAGGAAGGTACACCAGGAATATTTTCGCCTCCAAGCAGGCCATCATGAATTCGGCAGTGGTATGGCTGCCATGCCCATCTAGGACCAGCAACCTCCACTGGTCGGGGTCAGCCGGCTGGGTGTGAGGGATGAAGAGTTTCTGCAGCCAAAGCAGCCCGATCTCTTCATTGGTCCAACCCTTGGGAGAGGCCGCGAACAGCCAGTCCTTGAGGTGGAAGTCCAGATCGTCGTCGTCATCTGGGAACCACTGCTGTTGGACCGATGCCCCCTTAAATATGGCCAATGGGGGCAGGACACGACCATCGGCAGAGATACACTCTACAACAGTGGTCCAGCCCCTGTTGGCCGAGTCATGGCGCACCATGCGACGGATACTGGCAGGCCCGATGACGAGGCCACTTTCCCCATCTCCATCGACGATCCGATCTCATCAACGTTGTAGAGGTGGTGAGGGGGGATCGCGTTCACATGGGGGAGGTCAAGGCGAGCAAAAAAGTCTCGCACAGCCTCGTCCGATGTCCCGTTGAGCCGACGGAAGTCCATAGGCTGAACCTTGGTCGTCTTGAGGGAGGGGTGACGCTTCAAAAAGCGTCTGATCCAACTCCTCCCCAGATCGACGGTGATGCCGTTGGCCTGAAGGATGCGCTGAGCAGACATCTTGAACATGTGATGGGAAGGAGCGTAGCCGAGCGCACACTGCGTAAGGGCCCAACGCTCTAAAATGTGCTCCTCGAGGGGGGTCAACAACTGCCGACCTTCGTGAACCTCTTTCAGGCTAGGTCGCCCCTTAAGGCGGCGCGAGAGGGTGGTGCGATCGACGTGGTGGTCTTTGGACGCCTGCCGCAGTGACTTTCCAGCAAGGACCGTCTGAATCGCAGCTTCAATGCGTTGCTCGTTGACGTGCTTCATACCAGCTGAAAGTGGTGGAAAAGAGGAAGAGATTGATCTAATCCACGTCGAAATCGAAGAGATGGGTGACACCCTACTTATACCTCTAGGAAGGCGTTGTTGTTGCTATTCGTCCCAAAAGAGGGTGGTTCACGAAGGGGGTGGCTCTGTATTAGGTGGTCTAGCTTATGTGCGGGCTTGTTGATCAAGAACCATTCGCTGTTGATCGATTGTCGCGTGTTGTATATTGGATGCAGCAACCGCTAATTCCTCAATGGTGACTTTATCTTCTGTGTCATCCTTCTGCTTAGTTTTGACCCGGAATAATGTGGCCAGAAACTCTCTAGTGAAGTCGCTTGTCGATGTGTGATCGCGAGAGATTGTCATATGGTTCCAGATGCGTCTTCGCTCGAGTATTTCCTGCCTCTGAGCTTTGTGACACTCTTTGGTATTATCAGATGGCTCCGGGCTGTCCCCTATATGTTCCTTAGGTGGCTTGTCCTGCGTCGAAGGGTCATACTGTTCGGGAACGCTCGTATCGGCTGGTGAGTGAGTAGAATGAGGGGAACCAGGTGGCCTATCAGGTTGGCTACCAATGGGCCTACCAGGAAGCCTATTATCATAGAACGAGTGGTGAGGGGGACAGTTAGCCTACCCAGGGGGCTTGCAGGAGGGGGTAATAACAAGGGGGCTATTAGGGGAGCTATCAAAGGGCCTGTCACCAGGGGGCCTAATATGAACTGGAATTGGTGATGTGCTCGCTGTTGTCCCTTTGAGAGTGACGGAGTCTCTAAGCTCGTTCAGATCACCGACGTCAAAGTCGATGATCGCGTCGAAGGTGTTTTCAAGCGCTTCTCGTGATTTCTCAGAATATGTCGCGTCTGGGAAATGGAGAAAGCACAGATCAATACGGCTGGCAAATGTTTCCACGAGACTGTTGAAAAAGTGCTTGCAAAGTGTAATAACTTCAGCTTCGGTGATCCGTGAGAACTCGTAAAGATCATCCGATAGTATGGACAGCAAGTGGTCATAAAGGTTGGAGCGGACTTCGTCAAAGTAATAATGGCAGATGGAGAAAATATCATCGTGATCGATACCTCCAGCTAAGTCCTCAGAGACATCGCCTAGAAAGGCTTCGTCGCTGCCGCACACTTCCGTGAGATGTTCTTCCAAACTAAGCCTTAATGAATCTTGCATTAGTGAGGATTTCGTGTGGTATCAGGCAACCCATGCCCCCAAAAGGGTCTGTAAGCTTTATGAGAACGAGTACGACACTGGAACCAAAAGGATTGGGGCCGAGCGGTTAATATCGAAACCTGAGCCCTGGAAACGTAAGCCCTCCGCAAGAATGCCTTGGAGTGAGACTAATGCAGGCAATTTCAATAGATCAGCGGACGGTAGTAGGCGGTGAAGTCTCGCCAGTGTATGATTGGGTGCCTGATCAATATCCATCGCTTCGGAAGGTGTTGTCACGGTGACACTACATGCATTTCTCCAACTGCGCCCAAGCCACCTGCTTGGGATTGGCTGGAAGATGACATTGATGAGGGACGAAAAAGTGCCGACTGAAGTAAGCCTGCCCGTGGTGCGATCCCTTAATAGGTTTGCCAGTAAGTGCTCAGATATATTAGTGCGGTCACATTGGTATCATACCATAGATTCTGCAAGGACTTCCTCTTCTTGACGAGAGAATGGCCATGGAAGGGTTTTATCCGCCGGACACCATTATCCCCAACGTGTGAGAATTTGTTATTGAAATCCAATTTTCAACGTGAAGCTCGCTGAATTCACTAACTCTTGTTCCCGTGGCCCTAGGCTAATCAACGATGCCTTTGTTGACGCACAAACGAGGTTCAGTAAGGAACTGAGCCATGATCACCATAAGATTGGTTTAGTCAACTCCAAGAGATGCTGCCAAGAAGTTCTCGACCTCGCGAGGTCAGCCATGGAAAGATACACCTCTTCCCATTACGAGTCCAAAGCCAAGCGTAGGCTGCGTTCGTTCGCACAGAAGGTTACGTTCTACGGTGGGGTTATGGATGTTTTTGTCCAACACCACCCAGAATACGTTGCCCTTGCGTGGGGCGCCATGAAATTGCTGTTCACTGTAGGATGCCTTCCACAACTCCTTGCTGAATTCACTTGCCTTTCTTAACTGAGCTCCTTCCCATTTCAGGGCGTCATGAATCACGAAAATTCAATCGGAAAGCTTGCGAAAGGCCTATCTCGCATTGCCGACCGCCTTCCAAGAGCCGAGATCCTCGCGACCCTGTATCCGACACCAAAGATGCAAGAAGCCATGGCCCAACTAAACGCATATATCTTGCGGTTCCTGGTGCGAGCCCATGATTGGTGCAAGGAACGACCATGGGAACACATCCTGCACAGCTTTACAAGGCCACCGGAACTCAGATACGACGATCTGCTCGAGTCTATTGCTACGAGTACGGATAACATCAAAGAGCTCGCCTTGTGTGGGGAACAGGTCAAGATACACGCAGTACAGCATAAAGTTGACCTGATCAGTGCTAAAGTTGACTCATTGGGCGATGTAAGCACCAAGCTGGAGAAGATCCAGCAAACGCAAGCCAGTATTGCAACCGCTGTCAGTCGTGAGTAGCTGCCCCTATTCATTTGATATGCCAAGCTAACCTCTAGAAAGTCCAGTCATCCTCGATGATGTCGACCAACTACAAGCTGACGGATCTCCAATTTTCGCAAATCATGACCTCTATATCCCATACAGGCATCTTGGCACCGGACAAGGTGTTGCACTACTTGCAATTTCAAGCCCTGCGCCCACGGGCCACCCGTGCTTCTGGTCCCACGTTATCGCGGCGCTTTCTTAACTCGCCCAGGCTGCGATCTTGGGACGGCTGTGGCACCTCGGCAATCATGATAGCTCGAGCTAACTTCCGGTGCCGGCAAGCCATCCGGTTCTTCTGCTGGGACTTGGTGCAGCAGCTTCACGCCTCCAAGATCAGTACACTCTTCGCAATGAAGACCCCACACCTGGATACCGACTCTTCTATGGTAACCAGTACTGATGTACTGAAGTATTTGATCCAGCAAGGCCTGCAGATCACACAGAACCTGCAGACTGAGAGTTCCATGTCGCTGACATGCACCCGGTTTCACTCCAGCTTGGACGAGGATGGGCTGTTTCAATTACTAGAGGCTGTGCTCGCCGATATTCCGGGTTCTACTTACCTCCTTGTGGACCTGGAGTTGCCCAGCCGGGACATGACCGTTCCGAACGGATTCTCCTGGCTACATGCCTTTCTGGGGTTCTTTGATCGCCTGGAGAAGAGGAAGCCTGAACACCAGGTGAAGATCCTACTCTTCAGCTACAGCTCAGACTTACCATTCACCCTCTCAGCCCAGGAGACAGCCGAATTTGTGCTGAGGGCCAAGTCGGTCGGAAGGACAGCGCAACAACGACGAGCAAGGAGAATTTCAGGAATTACAAAACAGAGAGGGGGATTCAAGATTCGGGGAATCCGTAATATCAACTGAACACGAGGCATTTCGGGTCACTTCTTATCTGAGGCGAATGGAGTATTCTGGCAATTTTAATAGCAAGGGGAATTTAGCCGGGCGCCGGAATAGCTAGTAGGTTGTCTGGTTTCAAACGTAGCAATATCATTGGATGCCCTATCAGCTGCTATGGGTGAACCAAAGAAAGGTCCCCTCAGCGCGTGTGGCATGTTATTACCTGTTTCCATACATAGCCTGATTCGAATCTGCAAGGTCGCTTGGCATGATGGCCAGTCATGTAAGTGTGGCGATACTAAATAATAGCTATTCAAGTTCACATTAGTTGAGAATACATTCTGTATCGCTACTGTGTACTATTGAGTAAGAGCTACGAAGACGAATAATTTCACTCAAGGGGCATCCAACCATTTCCGATCCTTTGCCTGTCACGGATTAAGACAAGTGTCTTAATTTCAACAGCTCACAGATCGACAATATCATCCCTTTCCAAAGGTAACAGTTCGGCCATTCCAATATGCCGAGACGATTCCTCTACACTCATACCTATGAACTCGTCAAGGAGTCTGATATTGGCCTTTACATGAAGTGGTACTACCACCAGCAAGTCAAGGGCACCCCGAAAGACCAAAACTTCAAACACAGCTACTCTTATGCCATCATTTCGCACACCTGGCTGAAGAATAACCAAAAAACAGCAAGCAAGGAGGTGACGACCCTTGAGCGGAAGACTTTTCCCTCGGACTTGAAGCTGGGCCGATTCGGAAAGGCCGGCTGGCGCAAGGTGGAAGAGTTCTGCAAGCTGGCTCGGTCCGAGGGGTAGTCGGAATGGGAAACAGCGGGTGAGGGGAAATTAGCTTACGCAGTAGATCACCTATCCCTTGTCATAAGTCCAGCCCACAATCTTCCCTCATCAAGCGGAATATAAACGCTATGCTCTATAAAGGGTATATCATTACCCATTCTATCGTTAATATTAGAAAATCAATATATTAAATAGAGAGCTCCTTATAACATTAAGAGATATCAAGCAGTAAATAGCTGGCTACACACTCTTACAACATTTTCTACGCCTGCGGCATGGGTATTTTATGCACCCACGGGTACTTCCCCACCACCGTGTCCTCGCCCTCGATAAAGTCGAACACAGGCGTCAGCGCCGTCTTGGCCGCCGCCCAGCGCAGGAAATACCGGAGCACGAGGTCGACCGAGAGCACGTAGAGGTCCATAAACTTGGCCCAGGGCGTCGCCCAGCTCGCGGTGCCGGTCGCGCGGCCCGACAAGCCGCAGCCGAGCGTCACCGTGTCGAAGCGCGCCTCCTGGTACTCGCGGAAGGCGGCGGCCAGCTCGTCCTCCGGAACGACGCTCGCGTTGTTTTTTACGCTGCCGCTGCTGTTGCCGACGGCGGCGGCCGTGGCGAAGATCTTGTGCAGCTTGTTGACCAGGACCACGACGTCGACGATGCCGTTGTTGCAGCCGGCGCCCGTCGAGGGCGTGAACTTGTGCGCGGCGTCGCCCACGAGGACGGCGCGGCCCCCGCGGCTCCAGTGCGCGACGACGCCCTCCTCGAGGTTGATGAAGCCCGTCTGGATGCGGTGGGCGTAGGCCTCGCCCAGGGTCAGGACGCGGATGCCCTCTGCGTTCCGGTAGGAGGGGTTGTCGGCCAGCGGCAGGTGGCCCCACCGGGCAACAAAGGCGGCCTCGTCCTCGTCGGAGTAGCGCCGGGGTGGCCGGCGCGTCGGCTGCGGCAGCCGCTCGTAGACGGCGACGACGGCCGAGTCCTCGCTGGCGAAATACTGCGTCGTCGCCTGCGGGCCGTGCGACTCGGTCATGTCGCCCGGGGCGATGCCGGGGAGCCGCGGGAAGCGCATCCAGAAGCAGCGGTAGGTGGTGAGGTAGGGCAGGTCCTCGTCGTTGCCCTCTTGCCCCTGCGCATCCTGCTGGCCGCCCATGGTGGCCATGTGTTTCCGCACGGCACTGTAAGCACCGTCAGCGCCGATGACGAGCGCCCCCTCGTACGAGGTCCCGTCTGTGCACTTTACGACCACGCCGTCATCGGTCTTGCGGAGGCTTGACACCTTCTTGTTGGGGAGCAGCTTCGACGAGGCCTCGACGGGGAGGGCATCAAATAGGACCTGCATGAGGTCCCGACGAGTGATGACGCGTGACGCGCATCCGTGACTGTGAGTGGTGTTAGCTATACAGTAGTTTGAGGATGGGACGCGTCTCATGGAATTGCTGTACTTTTCGTGGAGGTAGGAGAAGAGCTTGGTGTCTCCGATAGTCCGTCCCAGGTGGTCGAATCGCTTGCATATGGACAGTGGGGTGCTGGCCTTCTCGATGGCAGGCAGGACGCCGAACTGGCTCAAGGCGCGAAGACCTATTTGCGACATGACCAAGCTGGCGCCGGCGGCCATGACGATAGAGGGCCTGCTCTCTAGGAGGACAAAGTCGATGCCGGCCTTGGTGAGGGCGTGGGCGACCGTCATGCCCACAGGCCCACCCCCGACAATGACGATTTTGGGTGCAATGGTCGGCATTGTTGAGTTCTATCCTTGTGCGTATGGATAGACTGCGAGTATGAAAGACTTGCAGTTGATTGCGTTTTTATACAAGCTGAGCCAGCTGGACCGAGGTGGTCCGCATTGAATGCGAGTCTCCCGGGCGGGACCGACAAGCATTGCGGTAGCCAAGACGGAGCTGGCATGTGGACGGGATTGGGGGGCTTGCTTACTCTGGCATGAGTAATGCGAGTGCGAGTGCGAGCTAAAGCGGGCCAAAGTTACCCACCAAGCGGGATCCCCTTTATCTATAATTGGCCGCTAAATAAGCGTAAGCGCCGCCGTGGCTTCTCGATAATATAGTGGCGGATACTTGCACCTGGGGTCGGAACGACTGCGACATGGAACAGGAAAATGACTCCCAAGAAGAGGACGAGGATAACGGATTTAAAACGAAGATTGAACCCGCCACCGAATCTTGCAATGACAACTTTGGCGAGACATACCTTAGCCTTCGTAGCTCCGAGACCGGCAGTAATGTTCAGCCTCATTACGCCAAACTCACAGTCACGAGAGCCTCAGAGGTGCATCACTATCGTGTCCAGCTTGGACTCAAGGCGTCCATGGAGGTCTGCTGCAAAGTCTCAAGGGATGACACAGGAAATGGAAGACATGTTTTTAAAAATGCCACATCAAGGCTGGAAGTGGAATCAGCTGTCTTACTATTACGAGCGATTCCCGAGCCTATCTGAAGCAGACTGACTTCGAAATTACAACAGATAGGATAAGGGTGGACGAGAATATGAGTTGAGAATCGTTTCCCTCAAGAGACTAGGTCTAGATTTAGTGACGATGGCATCCAAGATTTTACAAGCCGATAACCCTTGGTCAATCTCATGAGGACACACCCAGGCCCAGATTTTCCACATGGGTCGTACTTTAATTATGCCGTAGTAACGCAGGTAGACAGACGCGTGTGGTGCAGAATTCGAAGTAATACACAGCGCCAACGGCAGGGTTCGATTCATGACACGAAGCGTTGCACAGCTTTTGGTTTGAATATGAGTGCCAAAGTATGGTTACATTATGAATTAGGTACGGAAGTCAAGTACGGTAGGCAAGAAGTCAGAATAGGTGGTGTGAAAAAAAAGAAAGCAAAAAAACAAAAAGTTAGGTGATCCTGCGTCAGGTACCAGGTTCGAACCATATGAAAACCCGTCCGGAAACACGAGCCCGGCTAGTTTTCTGGCCATTTCTTTACGACTGGAAATACATCAGTTAACTCACTGAGCCACGAGGACTAGTGGATGGTTGAATGAGAAGTGGTTTGTTTAGATTTAAGTACCTACCTGCTTGCATTTGTTCCAGTTGATTGATGCCTCAGGCATGTCACCCACCGCCTTGCTTGGTGCTTTGGACCTCCCCTCGCTTTCACCTTCTGCTCACCTAGGCATTTTACCCTGGCCTGGTCTCCTTGACTGACTGCCTTTGTAGGTACTAATATTTTTAATGACTATCCTGCCTTTTCAAAACTGGCGAGTTGATCACGATGCCTGCCCTTGGCTAGATTGAATACAGCCAACGACATTTCAAAAAAGGGGTGCCCTATTTCCCGAGGCAACCAATCAGCGTTGCTCTACCCAAAAGTTGGACATCAAATAAACCGTGTAAACATAGATTTTCATTACTATAGCGCCCTGCCAGTGTAGCTCACCCTACTCTCATGGGCTGAATTGATGTGGTGAGCCGAGAGAACAGGCGCCCCGTGAATTTCGCGTTCTTGCCCCGAGTTTCCGTCGTTAGAGTAAATACTGGTCGTATCCGCCCCTCCCAGGTGGTGTTGCGTCGACGAGACAACCGTGCCGAGACTTGACTTCTTCTCTCGGTCCCCGAAGCCAGCCGCCCCCTGACTCCACAGTTGCTGTTCCTCCTCGTCCAGGTCGCGGTTGTCGTCCATGTTGGTGTAGTCCAGGTCCGCCGCCCCCGGCTTAGCCAGGCTAGTGCCGCGGCGCCGCATTTTGTTTTGCTCCACCACGGTCGACAGGGGGAACGAGTCGGTGGGCTGGAACGACTTTTGGCCGCCACTGCTACTGCCCACGCTCACGCCGAGCAGCTTCGGGACATAGCGGGCGAAGAAGGGCTTGAGGGCCGGCACCGTGGCACAGATGATGCCCGCGTTCACCTCGATGAAGGACCAGACGAACTGCTCGGCGGCGTCCCAGGTGTAGTCAGCGCTATGCATCAGGGGCGGCAGGATGACGGTGCGCTTGATGGCCGAGGCGCAGACTAGCCCGCCGGTGGCGAACAGCATGACCAGAGAGACCTTCTGCCGCTTCGACATCTGAAGCGGGTATACGACGTGGACCGGGATCAGGAGGATGATGATGTCCATGATGATGTTGGAGATGCTCAGGCCCATGTAGACGGCTTCTTTATCGACGCAGCGGGACTCGGTGATGGTGATGTCCCATGCCGCCCGGATCGGTTTGCAGCTGAAGATGCTGACGACTTGGTAGGCGAGGGCGTACCCCGTAACGACGAAGATTAGAGCATAGACGGCGATTCGAAAGGACTTCCGAGGAGAAAGGCGCAAGTAGAGGCAAAGAATGGAAAGCTTGGAGAAAATGACACTGAGGGAGTACGTCATGGTGGCTGCGGTGCTGTACTATAGCAGTCAATGATTGTCAGCCGGCGGGTTCTCGATGCAAGCAAGACATATCCAAATCATCACACAGTAATGGACGGGGGAAACATACCGCCAGGAGGTGAGGGCTGTACTCGGCCACCGTGACTTGCCAGAAGTGTTTCCCGATGGCGAAATTGCACACTGTTGTTCACGTTAACTTGGATCTTCAGACCAACCCCATCGGATTGGTAGAATGGGAAAGGAGATCGATCCAGAACTTACTCTCAAGCGTGATACCAAGGAAAGCACATGTGGTTAAGGCGGCTATGACCACCAAGACTGCGTAGACATGCCTGGTTAGCATACCAAACTACCTAGAGAAATCCCCCTTTTCCTCTAGTTCTATTGGAATCACCACTCACGATCATCAATGCCCAACCCGCTGCGTACGAGGTAATGCCGGGTGAAGATGCGCATAATGACAGTAACCATGGCAATCGCGGTAGTGACTAGGCCACTGACTTGCACCTCGTAGGCGATACTCGGCCAGTCGTGGAGGTACCTCTGTTCGCCTTCGGGCGGCTCCGACATGTAGGCGGTGCCCCGACCTGAAGTGTCGATTCCGGTGGACATCTTGGCGGGTTGAACCCCGTCAATGGGCAACGCACACCGGACTAGGTGCTGGGTGAGACGCGAGACCGTCAATGGGAAGAGTCAATGTAAGCGAGCGAATACTGAAGGCAGCAAGTTTATTTTGCGCTCCCTTGGCCGAAGCTGACTTCATGTAGGGCTATCGACAGTTCTTTATAATCAACTAGGTCGGTTCTACGGTCTGACAGCGGCAGCTAACAGGAACCGGTAGCCGAGAGAGGGTGTGTAATAAAGGATGCATAACCCTGGGTCCCTGAAACGATGGATCTTCTTGGTTGGTAGCATTATAGCTACCAAACTTCAAAGTGACTGTTGGTTCCCGAGATTTTAATGCAATTGCCTCCCATGCTCGATTATACATGCACATGCTGCTGTGCCGTTGTCGATTCGGAGGAATCATGCTGCTGTTATTGTGCCCAGAGGCCAATGACCACGACACTGGGTTTGAGATGTCGGCAACTGCGCTTACATTTTGATAATCACCCCATTGTGGGTACTGCCTACATTTAAAGGTATGTACATAAGAGCCTTATTTCCTTATCAAGCCTTAGGGTGATCCCAAATCAACAAACAATTCCGTGCCCTGTCGTGCCCACTTGGTTTCCACATGCTTGGGTCTCTTCGGGCAGAAGTTCCGGGCAGCGGATGTTGCTGCTCTTGTGCTGCTGCTGTGAAGTGGTTTCATGTTGCTACAGGCAGTTGGCAGTCGGAGTCTCGATAAGGCAATCAATCTTGAATGAACCCCCCCCCCACACGCGCCACGCCCGTCAACCCACCTCTGTGTCGATCAGTGCCTGGTTTTAGGGCTGTTGCACCTCCACAAGCCATCCCTTCGGAGGAACTCCTTCGGCTATCCCCACCCGGTCCCACAGATTAGCAGCTCACCATCTCCGCATCGTTGAGCAAAACCCTGTCTCTTGCGGCACGACGACACGAAGCGGACCAGTGGCAGCCAACAGCCCTGCGGCACAGCGTACGAGACGACCCGGATTCCGCTTTGGGGGCCGAGTTCGTCAAGGAATAAAGCATGTGCCGCACGGCAAGATTAAGACGTACCAGCCGCGCCAGGAAAAGAGGGGAGAGAGGGAAGGAGTAGGGGGAGGAAGCAAGGGAGGGAGAAACCCAGCACTGTTATATATGAGGCTCACAGAAGCGACGCTATAGGCTATTCCGGGATCTAGCCGAAGGCGGGGGCCTACCCGTGCCAGGGATTACCGTGCAATGAGCTACAGTTGGCATCGATCGGCTACAGCTCGGAAGAATTAGCAAATCACGAGCCACTCTTGCACCTCGTACTGGGTACGATTCCGAAAAGGGCTTGCTTGCTGCGGATGTCGTACCATGTTTACATCACGGCAGTCTTCCCTATTGGAAGCTTCATTTCGAATGCGCGAAGCCCTTCCCCAGGCTCCGTTTATGTCCATGCTTTTACACATGTATCCATCTTTGTTACTCAGTTTATATATCAGGGAGCACCTACATGTACCTGGTGCTACCCGCATACCCGTCTGCTTGTACAGCTGCTCTTCGGATCTAGGTTCAGGACTTTTACTCCAGCTCGGTTCGCCATGTTCACCTTCGCCGTGGTGTGGTATTCGGTGGCAGCCTTGGTGAGTGCTAACCAGGCCTTCTCAGCAGTACAATGATACTAACCTCCCCTATCTTCGGTGTAGCTGTTGGCATATTGGATAATCACATGCATATACAATCTCTACTTTCATCCCTTGGCGAAATACCCCGGCCCACGGATTGCAGCTGTATCTCAGGTAAGCCATGACCACCACATAATACCTGACGGGTCTCTAACGTGCTTTATAGTTGTGGTATGCCAGCGTGTATACCGGAGGCAACTGGCCCTTCATCATTGAACAAGCACATCGTAAATATGGTAGGTTCTCCATCGTCACCCGCTCCCTGTCCACGCACGCTTAGACGCCTATTCTGACCCCTTTATGACTGTCCTTCCTACCAACAGGTGATGTCATTCGCATAGCCCCGAACGAGCTATCCTTCTGCACACCCCAAGCCTTTAAGGACATCTACGGCGCCGCCACCAAGACCAAGAAGCTCTTCCCCAAGTCTGAGCTGTTCTACGGCGAAACGGGGGCCAAGGACACCAACATCGCCTACGAGCGGGACCCGGACACGCACGCTGTTCTGTACAAACTCTTTGCGCCCAGCTTCCGGCCCCAGGCCCTGCGGGACCAGGAGCATCTGATCCACAACCATGTTGACCTGTTCGTGCAGCAGCTGTGCCGGTGGAGCCGGGAGAACTCGTATGTGGACGTCAGCAAGGGCTTCGAGTGGCTCACATTTGACATCATGGGCGAACTGGCCTTTGGCGAGTCCTTTGGCGCGGTCAAGAACGGACAGTCGCACACCTGGGTATCCATCCTGCTGGGCGCCGTCTACTCAACCAGCGTGGTCCAGCTCAAGAAGCGCCTCCCGATACTAGAGAAAGCCCTGCCGTGGCTCGCCACGAAACAAGTGCTCGAAGAGTGGGCGCAGCACCAAGCCGCGACGATGGAGCGGGTGCAGAAGCGCATCCAGATGGACGAGAGCATGGGCGAGCGCCAGGACCTGCTGACGCACCCCATCCGCTCGGGCAAGCTGAGCGCGGCCGAGCTCGCCAATAACGCCCAGGTCCTCCTGACCGCGGGCGCCGAGACGAGCGCCACCACGTTGACGGCCATCACCTACCTGCTAGCCACGCACCCGGGCAGTCGCGCCCGCCTGGCCGACGAGGTTCGTGCCGCTTTCACCAGTGCCGACCAGATCACCGCCGCCGCCGCGGGCCCCAGCAGCTCCCCTATCTCAACGCCGTCATCGAGGAGGCCCTGCGCATCTTCCCCCGTCGCCGCTGGGCCCGCCCCGCGTCTCCCCCGGTGAGACGGTCGATGGACACTATGTACCCCAGGGTATCTATGTGGCCTGCGACACCTACAGCCTGCACCTGAACCCGCGCAATGCCCCTTCGCCTCGCTCATTCCACCCGGAGCGCTGGCTGGTGACGTCGACGGACGACAGCAACAGCACGAAACCGTACACGGCCGCCTTCAGTATCGGACCTCGCGCGTGTCTGGGCATTAGTCTCGCTTATATTGAGCTACGGGTCGCGCTCGCCAAGATCGTCTTCGCGCTTGACTGGGAGCTTGTGGGCGAGCCATTTGATTGGCCGTCTGCGTGCCGGCTGACACAGCTTTGGAAGAAGGCGCCGCTGCAGGCCCGCTACACACCAAGAAAAGATGAGGTTGAGAAAATCCCGGTCTTGAAGGTCGAGGAAGAGCCGTAGATAGCCCTCTGCAATATATGCTTGTGGAGTGGGAAAGGGAGGAAAGAGTATGAAGGGTGTGTACCAGACATGGTGGCGAACTACTTGCCCCTGAACTCAAGCTTATTTGTTGTTTTAAGGACTGTTATACTCATGGGATATTGTGACTAATCGATAATGTGTACTGATTATAGCGTACGACCTGTGTGACCACTAGGGCATGGATGGCCTGACCCTCGGGCCCCTGAACACAGTACGTGAGATCCAAGACGTCATTTAGTGAAAACGTGCAATCTTGATATTCTGCACAAAGATGCTTGCGCAGGAAGAAGTATCACTCCCTATCATAATAACAGTAAATTACTAAATGATATGTCCTTTGCTAGTTTCAATGTGCCCTTCTACGACTGGAGAGTGCAGGCCGTATTATTATATCTACCTCATTACATGCCTGGATTCACCCGACTTGAGTTAGAAGAGGAGATTGAGGAAACGCTGATATCCCTCTGCAAAACGGAACTCGAGCGGTTCGCACCAATCGTCCAAGGGTGCATCTCAATCTGGCCGAAGTAGGCCTCGTCCGTGTCATCACAGCGTCCCAGAGGATCCTTCCTGAACTTGGCCTGGTTCTCCCGGGCCCACTTGTCGATCTCCTGGCCCCTTTCCGCGCCCGTCACAGCTGGAAACAGATGGGATCCGTTCGCCAGGATTGCCAGGGAGTGACTCTTGAACGAGGGCGCAGCCGTGGCGCTTGTGCGAGCGATTGTAAGGTACAAGAATACGGCGCCGAGGAGCAGCGTTGCGCAGTGGAGCGACAACCATGTCCACCGCATGTCATAGACTGGGATAAGGCGGCCGATTGTGATCGGGATGTCCTCGAGTTCAGCGTGGTCAGGGCGGCTCGCGCGAATCTCGTTCGATATGCTATATGCAAGCCCCTCGAAGGTATTGCCCATATCAGTTTTTATTCGCCAACTCCAAAGGTACCTGAAGAGGTCCGGTTCAATGGTGCCGCCAACCAGGTGCGCATCGTTCTCGAGGCGGCCCGGGCCCAGGCCGGCTGCTGCGTTATCGGGAGTGACGTTGGTAGCAAAAAGTTTATGAAAGTGGTTATTGACGCTTAAAATTGTGTCCGCGGTCGCCCAGAAGCAGTCGGACCGTTGGGTGCTGCTGTTGGGACAAAGCCGCATCTCGCCCGGGAACCTGGAGAGCGGCCGATCGTAGATGACGGAATTATGGAACTCCAGGCTCGCATCCGGCCAGGCACCGTCGTGGTCCCAAAATCTACGAGCTCTACGCGCCGGGACTTCCACCACCGACTCATTGAAGGTACCATTGCTAAAATAGGACTGATACTCATTGACGCACCAGTACAGCCCGCACTCTTGGGAAAACATTCGGGTGTCGGGCCACGGCATCGGGTTTTGGTAATCGTTCGCCGGGGGTCCAAAGTCATGATGCTGACTGCCCACAAAAGACTCTCTCGATGCTGCAAAGTGATAGTCCTATTGGGATTTCCTGTGCTCTTGGCTGTCATCCCAAGAGGGTTGAATTTGCCTGAATTGTTGGCTCCAAGTATGATGTTCAGGTTTTGTTCCCTATTGGCGAAGAACTGCCCGTTAGGCAGGCGCCACCCACTCGCATTCCTTGCTCTGCTGCCGTCTGCGTAGAGGCCCCGGTACGCCTGCAGCAGTTGGGTGACATTTCCTTCGATCGGGGTCATGCTGGACTGGGGAATAATGTTGCACTCGCTGCATACGGCGATCGACTTGTATGGTGGCCAGCGACAGTCCGAACTGGGACAGTGAAATTTAGCCCGACCCCTGACATCCGTTATTGTGCTGCTGAGGCCATTCTGGATGACAGACTCCATTGGCTTATAAATGCCAGATGAGAATCCGACTCTGTGACTGCCATTCGGAAACTGCGAGTTTGAACCCGGCACTTCGCTGACTGTTCCCTCGTCAAAAGCATTCGTGTAAGCTATGGAGCCAAAACCAGGTGGAAAGTCGGCAAAAATAAGTTCGTCTCGGATGTGAATAATTTGCTGTGTAAAGGGGTCCAGTCCTATAGCTAGTAGCGCAACAAAAGCCCCTAGAGAGAGAACGTGACTGCTATTATCAGCGCTATGTCTCCAGTATTTCGTGTAGACACCTTCAGTATAGGAAACAGAGGAGAAGTTGCATAAGATTGGATGAAACTTACGTTCCGGGACGAAACTGCAGTAGCATCTTTGCGCATCCGAAAGGACCACGGCTAGCTCGATCAACCCGCTCGAAATCGATAAGGGGGCGTTGGTTTTCCACGAAGAGCAGCCACTTCCATTGGCCCAGGGCCTCGCACACACTGTACAGTACACAGCCCTTTACTGCGACGGACAAGACAGAGACGAGAGCGTTAGGAGTGAAAGGCGCATTCCATTGACCCTGCTGCTTTTTGTCGAAGGCAAAAACCACTCCCACCATGGCTCCGACGAGTGCGGTTGCGGCAGCCAGCGAAACTACCTCCAAACGCCATTCTCGGCCAGTTCCTGGGCGCGAGGCTCCCTCTTTCGTGCCCCATGGCCATGTCCATATTTTGGCCTTGTGTCTTCCCCCGGAAATTCCTCATATTGTACCTCACTTGCCGGTCGAAGTCTCTGGTGCTCTGTATTGATCGATGTAGCAAATTCTGTCATGCTTGCGGTATTGCACCAGTCGTTCATAACACCAAGATCACAAATTCAATTGATTCTCGAGTCTTGCACCGTCGTCATTGTCGATCTTATAATATTTTCTAAGATAGATGAGATTCTGCCTCGCCGCGGATCATCACCACTACAGGAACACAGCCCTGTTTTCGGTGAATGCCACAGCGCCATGTATGTAATCATCTGACACAAAAAGGCGGTGCATTAGGCAACGTATACCACGGATATAAAAAGCCACTTTACGGTACGTACCTTATGCAGAAACGGTCGCGAAGGTAAGTAGTGCTTAGGAAAACCCTTTATTATCAGCCAATGGTTCGGTCTCGACGACATTTCCCGCGGCTGACACTGCTACACAAAACAATTTAAATAATTAATGGGACACACCACTGCCTCGGAAATGTCCGTACTTGGGGGCCTTTCATTTGCAGCCGCGAGGGTGGCGATATGAAGAGTATGAACTATAATTTCATATTTTCTAGATACTATTAGATAGATTTATTATAGTGGTTTTCTAACGATACCTAAAGCCCTGTCCAAGAACTGATACGTTCGTTGGTTGCACAGAGCCAGCGCTCCCATTTTGGCTTGCAAACTGCCTTGGCCTTCACTGCTTGGAACCCAAATTTCCTTATCCCGGTCGGGGACGCTGGTCAAGCCTTCGAAGCAGCGTCGAGTGTGACTATTTACATCCATGTACAGAGACGCACCGGCACCAGAAACTAGAACTGGGCACGTCACACGTGAGAGGAAGCTCGTGCCTTCCTCCTTTCCCGCAACAGCCAGAGTAAATTGCTTCATGTGCATCAATATCTCAGCTGGCGACGACAGCCCGAAGAATGTACCCGTCACAGAGATCTCCCATTTCAATTGGAAGGACATCCGTTTTGCTACGCCGATCACCCTGTCTATGATACCTTGGCCTATCCATCCCTGTGTCCAGGCCGAGATGAAAAGGGGTGACACGTGAGCGGTGCCAAAGTCCCACATGTCGTAAAACGGATCCTATAACCGAGTAAATCATGTGTTATCAGTATTTTCTTTTCACTGAAGAAGTCCCATATACTTACAATCGAAACGCACGCTTTGACCCTAGGGTCGACGGCAGCGCGTAAAGCAAAGTATCCACCCATGGAAGCCCCGGAGACAGCGATACAACCAACATCGAGGTCAAGTTGGGGGTTTTGCTTGCTGAACTGGACAAGGTGGCTTATTACACACCCCGTCACCGCTTCCCAGTCGGGCCGCATCTCGAGCTCGTGCTTGCGGAGCATCATGCCCTGTCCAGGCCCGTCGAAGGTAAGGACAGCGTACCCCAGAGCCGGGCCCTCGACGGGGTTCAAGAAGAACAGCTCTTCCTGGCATGAGTCGGCCCCACCACAGTTTACAAGGATGGGGATCTTCTTTCGGCCATGGATACGGCAGCTGGCGGGCGGCAGGTAGAGGTAGGCCGGCAAGTGTAAGCCCCCTCGTAGGGGATAGATAGGGTCAAGACGGGGCCTTCCATCAACGGTATAGCCTTGCGAAACAACTCGCCTACCTTCTCCGCTGTCGGCAGTGCGCGAGGGTCTTGCCTCATGGCCCCTCCACCACGCCCATTATCGGGCGCGGGGGAAGACACATACATGTAGCCCTTTGCGCGCGTGTAGTTGGCGGCGCGAAGATAGGCTCGCCTCGCGGCGTCGCGATTGCCATGTTGCGCGGCGTCGTCAGCCAACGCCTCGGCCCGCATTGCCTGTGTGGCCCAGGCCTGCTCCCAGGATACCGGGTCATTGGGCTTGATATGCCCTACCGCCTCGAGAACCTCGGCCGCATCGGCGCCGCCGTAGACGGTGGTCCCCAGGATGCGGACGGTTTCGAAATCGAAGAAGGGGCTGGCGGGGAAAAGCTTGTGCATCTTGGAACAGTGTGAAAAGACAGAGAATCCAACGAGCTAACTATATTATTACTCAAACAAGAACTCGAGGGGGGCACACCATCTGTGGGCTTTTGTACGCTGACAACGTCCCACGTATACAACCTGGTAGTGGTATAGTTACCGCTAGGTAATCGCTCATCCGCCGCAAAGCGGCTGCGATGGCGACTGAGTTGGACTCAGCTATGGGTTATCCGTAGTCTGCGTCTGAGCTGCGATCGCCGAGGTGTCTTCGGCGAAGAGTTCGGCGTTCGGACTTGTGACGTCGTTGTGCATCCCCACACATTCGGAGTATCTAATGCATGCACTCACTCACCGACCGACATTTGTCATCTCAACGAGGATGGGCAGAAGGAGAAGAAACATGTTACCGATAATTAGCTTCCTCTAGAGTCAGTCAGTCAGTCAGTCTCAGGCGATCTTTGTTCATGTCAATCCTTTATTCATTCTTCGTTTTCTTACAAGCAACTAGTGCTTTTCGATATCCAACTATTCCTACGTGAAGAAACAGGGTAACAATACAGAGACTTCCATCTTCGTCACGCAGGTATTCCACAGGGCGTGTAATCGTATGAAAGCGGGCAGTTATCACCGCCGAGCCATTCAAGCAGCTGGAGGGCCTCGTTGCTGGCATTTTCCCCACCCTCAAAGCTTGTCATGGGACAGCCCTTGTGCTCATAGATCTGCAGATAGCATGTGGGGTCTTCCTGGTTCCAGAATATGAATGACCAGGAACACTTGTAGCCGTCAATTTGTGTGAGCGGCGGAGCGCCAAAGCTGGCAACGATTCTGTGTAGGAGCCAGGGCGAAGAGATGAGGTCATACAGGGCTGCCTTCCTCGTGTAATCGCAACGCAGCTTGCGATCAACCGAGAGACCGGGCTCCTTGCCCTCTGTTTGGGTCCTCATATCCCAATCGTTCCATCTCACGATGGCGCCTCGCTGTGGTGGGCCCCAGATCTCGGACTGGTCCTCTAGCACTCCCCACCGTGTCGTGAAGTGCCTACGGAGGCAGTACGGGTCATGCTCCAAATCGACGCGGCCATCAGCGTCCATATTCATCGAGCACTCGCAGATGCCGCCAGCATCCAAATTCGGCGGCCAGCGTGGCTTTCCATGTACCAGGGCAGGTGAAAATCTAGGCTTGTTGTTCTCGCGTTGAGCCGTGTCCCAGTCCGCCTCACGGAGTCGTGTTCCCCGCAAGACTGCCCGGTCGGTGGCCGGTAAGCCAATTGTAGAGTAGCCGTGAAGGTCCGCCGGTTTCAAGTTTACACCGCCTATATAAAGGAATCTGGAGAATCCTAGCAAGAGGCTTTTCATCAAGAGTTCTTTCTGGCTGTTTTCCACTGATGTTCCCTAGTAAGCTAGCTATCTAATGAGGGTAGAGAAGGTCGAGAGGGTCGAGAAGGCCAGGAAGAACATACAATCATTGAATTCCTGGATTGGATCGTTTGATATCCCGACATACCATGTAAGTCTATTGACCTCCGTGGCGTTGGCTATTCGCTGGATGTGACTTGCTTTCCGGTTTGTGAGCTTGCCTTCCGGAAGACTGGGGCTCTTCTTCGAACTCCTGTATTTTGTTGGAATCTTTTTGGCAGTTTGACGGTTTTTTGAAACTCTGGCGCCGGCCGCAATAGCCTTTGTGGCTTTCTTGCTGGCCTCACGTTGTGACTTTCGCTCAGCCATGATGGAGACTAACTGATGTCACGAGTATGACACGGCTAGAGGCAGAAATTGGAACGTCAGTTTGAGATGAGAGATGAACGGAGAGCGACGTCAAAATGGGTTATTAAGCAACTTGAAAGATAGTGTGGGGTGCCTTGATACGATTTTGGTACTGTGGGTAAAAAGGAGATGCGATGCTTTGTTTGTAGGTTTCGTTTTGTTGGCTTGGCAGCCTAACATCGAACCTACAAAGAACAAAGAATGCTTTGTTCGTGGGCAAATACGCAAGAAGGCTAAGGAACGGCACGCTCAGGGTGTGTTTACTTTGAAAGGCTAGCTGCAACTCATGTTATTGAAACTGGCAATAAAATATATCCTATTCCACATAGTTGCTCCGAAAGAGTGGCGAGTTCTGAGGAAAGGTGAGAGCCTCGCTGAGAGCAACACCCTCGTACTGATCCAACCCCACGTGCCCACCTCGGGCAAGCCCCGAGAAACCGCTTCCCCCTACACCCTCGCCAAGTATATACTCGAACCCCAAGTTGACATGCTCCACGAAGAAAGTGTAGTGCCGTCGATGCGACGGCGAGACGAGTTCCAACTGGAAGCCGGTCACCTTGTCTTTGAGTGTGCCCGTGACGGTGCCACCATATGTCTTGGAGGCAAGGACATAATCCTCAGTCGTCGAAGTGCTAGAGCGTATGGACTGGAATACTGGAGCGCCGTCTTTGAACAAGACTACGGACTGATGACTATGCCCTTTCTCGAGATTTGAACCGAACGAAAAGAAGCTCAAGACATAGGGGCCCAGCTTAGCTCGCACTGCTTGAAGATTTGTCAAGCAAGTGAACCAGCTAAATATAACATCGTACCGTGTCAGTGTTTCCTGAATGGCTGATTACAAACAGGGACTCAAGAGATGAAAGTATTACCTAAATGCAGACCAGAACCTTTCGTGGCCACCCATTCCAGCCCAGACCACTCTGCGTCCCTTGATGTTGACATCCAGATCGACCGTACCTGCAGGAATTGGCTGTGACCAGTGCCAATGGCGAACCGGTTCCGTCGACCCGTTTTGAGCCGGCCAGACTTGTCCATCGGCAGTAATGGGCTTCGCCTTGGACTGGATGAAGGCTTTCCCGTCCAAGGTGTCGGACTTCATGGTTACAACAGCCTCGCTCATCTCCGCATTGACAAGGAAGGAGAACTTGTACCCATCCTTTACGTCGTACCACACGCCCCTGGTGCCTTGGGCACATGACTCCACGACAGAATGGTCAGGATAGTAGACCTCGTAGAAGCGGGTGCGGTTGGCAAACGCAAACTCCATCGACAGGCGAAAGTTTCCAGTGCCGAGGATGGCGTAATTGGGGTCACGGTAGAACCCGAAGACGAAAGATTGCATCCCGTCCTCCGAGACGCCGTCGAACTCCCACTGCTCTCCAGCTGATGAGTTAAGGGGGCGGATCTTGGGGAATTCGAAATTTTCTATGGCATCTCGTGTGAAGTCCACGTTCTGCCTACCCTTGGCCATCTCAAATGCGGTCAGGTCGCTGACGTCGCATGACGACTCTTCGGTGTGCGCTTCCATGAGCAGGCCGGGCTCTAGGTCCCCAGCGAAACCGTTGGTGGCAGCATCATGCCAGTGTATCGGCCATGGTTCCGGCCAGATGTTACTGGAAGCCCGCACAGAGGCTGCTAGGCAAAGAAAAATATAGACATAAGCTACCATCTCGTATATCTGGCGCCTGCGTGATGAGAGAGCCTCTGAAAGTATTCAAATGTTGGAACGTAGTAACCCTGAATCGCAAACAGCGATATTGAAGCAGTGAGCTGATGCAACATTTCATCAGCTCTGAATTGAGGAGCTTTGAATTCAAGGCGGGTGTTTTCAAGGCAGGCCGATCAATCGGCATCGGAGCTGTGACCTATTATAGCTCGGCCGGCTGAGTGGCGAGAGGGAATCCGAATCATCCCAGTGCGCTGACAATGATATACCACGAAATCCGTAACTATACTACAGACCAGACAGCCTGAAACTCCTCAACCTTGGCATAGCGGTTCATGCTCCTCCTTCACACCCCCTCTCAGTGTATCCGTTATGGAGTTCCCGACGAAACGGACTGCGGTGGTGGAAGGGGATGACCATAACCTCCGAATCGAACACGATGCACCGATGCCAACAGTCAAGCCAGGCGAGATCCTTGTCAAAACCAAAGCTGTCGCCATCAACCCCTGCGACTACAAGATGCACGAGCGGTTTCCTTGCCCCGGTGCCGTGGACGGATGTGACTTTGCTGGAACCGTTGTCGGCGTCGGATCGGACGTCTTCGGCTTCGGTGTCGGCGACCGAGTATGTGGCGCCGTGCATGGGTCGAATCCCCTCATGGCGCAATCAGGGGCGTTTGCCGACTACATTGCCTCCGAGTCCGAATTCACCCTCAAGATGCCGCCCCAGATGACCTTCCTCGAGGCGGCTGGACTAGGCGGCACGGGCCTGGCCACACTCGGCATGGCTCTGTTCAAGGCGTTGGCCCTGCCTGGAACGCCGAGAGAACCTGCGGCCAAGCCGCTTCTGGTCCTCGTCCACGGGGGTAGCTCGTCTGTAGGTACCATGGCAGTGCAGCTTCTTCGCCTGTGAGTTTGTTTGGCTCCCCGTAATCATCCCCCAAAAGGTCTCGGTCGCTTACAAGCGGTCGCATTGCGCGAAACGAAAGAACCGGCCACCGCCCCATCGCCACTTGCTCGCCCAAGAACAACGATCTCGTGCGGGGCTACGGCGCGGAGGAGGTATTTGATTACCACGACCCCGAGTGTGCCCAGAAGATCAAGAGTTACACCCGCAACACGCTGGCGCATGTGCTGGACCCGTTCACCGACGTGAAGAGCATCGCTCTCTGCTACACCGCCATGGGCCGAACGGGCGGCCGATACGCGTGTTTGGAGATGTACCCGGACTACGTGCTCGATCGCAAGACGATCAAGGTGGCCTTTGTCATGGGGCCGGCTCTGCTAGGCCACCGGCTTGCTTTGGATTATGGCTACGAACGAGACGCAGACCCGGAGATGCGCGAGTTCGGAGTGGGTTGGTACCAGACCGTGCAACACCTGCTTGATCATGGAAAATTAAGAACTCATCCACTTAGAGAGGTCGGGGGTAGATTCCAGGGCGTACTTGAGGGGGTTAGCATGCTAAAGAACAAGCAAGTGTCAGGGGAGAAACTAGTTGTAGTGATTGATGGGAACTAGCTGATAGGTTACTTGAAACGCTCGTACCGCTATAGTAAAGGGGAGCGGCAAATCTGACATCGCTTCCTATTGGCAAGAATGAGCCCCATCGCCGACCCCCGAGCTCCCCTCCGAACATGCTTGAGCTCCCTGAGTCACCTCTTCTTCATCACTAGAGGATGTCCCATTATTCAAGAATAGCAGGGTGGCTTTACATTACTCACCAGAGCTACCAAACAGTCGCTATCTGACTCTGCGTTTACATTGGAAGACATAAGCAACCATGATCGATCCACTTATCTCTGTGGTGATAGGAGCACTGCTCGGTATCACCTTTGTTCCCATCTTTCTCTGGAACCGGCCACTGACCCAAGAAGACTTGAAACACATCCCCATAGTGCAGTTTGAAGGGTCCAACGACCAAGGTCGATATACACGGGAGACCCGCACTCTCCTCCAACTGGGATATGAGAAGTATCTCCGCCATGGTATCCCATTTCAGATGCGAAACCCTATCGGCGAGATGGGTCCTCAGGTATTTCTTCCAATGAAGTACCTGGACGAAGTCAAGCGTGCACCCAAGACACTATTTAGTTTCGATGTCTTCTCAGAGAAGGCGTACCTCTTGAAGTATAGCCACGGACCACAGCAAACAGATGCGTCCGTCCTGGTGATAAAAGATGACTTGAATAAGAATCTAGGTAAGCCTCTATCTACAATGCCTTGCTTTGACAACGGAGGTTCGTAAGCTGAAAAACGCCAGGTAACATGGTCACCGGGCTTTGGGAGGAGACCACGACCTATCTTGAGGAAACAATCTCATATGAATGGCAGACGGTACCAGCCTATGCTTTCCTCTGTGGAGTGGTGGCGCGTACTGTCTCCTACGCCCTGGTTGGACCTCTTCTTTGCCGGAACCCGGAATGGCAGCGAATCGTGGTTGAAGCGACGTATGCCGTATTTGGGGCGGCACAGGCAATTCGTCAACAGTACACACCGCGTTGGCGGTGGCTATCTCGATGGAGAACTTCGGCACGAAAGCAGCTGACACAGATACGAGCCGATGCTGCTAGGCTACTTAGGCCCATCTATAACGAACGGCAACAGGAGGTCCGAACCCGTCTAGGTCCCAGTATCTCGACATATGATGGGCTTTTCAAGGACACAGTATTCTGGCTTCTCGGACGAAAGTCGACGGATACGTCGCTTGCCAGTATTGTCGACCAGGAATTGTTCCTGTCCATGGCGTCTATACACACCACGGCGGGTTCTATAAACTCATTCCTGTTTGACTGGTTCGCACACCCCGAGTACCATCAGGAAATCAAGGCCGAAGTGCGCGAGACCCTTGCCAAGGTGCAGTCTTGTGGTGGCAAATGGACACTGCAGGATGTGGCTATCATGCGGAAGCTTGACAGCTTCATCAAAGAAAGCAGCCGAAAGAACCCCATCGGGTTTAGTGAGTGTTACATTCAAACATAACTTCATTACGGGGTTGACTGCTAACCCAAGACTTTCCCGCCAGTCACCGGCCAGCGATATACCCTCAAGCCACACACATTCAAGGACGGCTTACACATTCCTTCTGGGACAACCATATTGTTCGACGCCGACGGCGTACATCATGACCCAAGCAACTATCCCAACCCCGATCGGTTTGACGGCTACCGCTATTTGCACCTCCGCGACACCGTCGACGCCAATAGGTTTCATTATGCTTCTGTCTCGGACATATCCCTGAATTTCGGAACAGGGCAGCACGCCTGCCCCGGCCGCTTTCTCAATGCGCTCGTTGTCAAGTTCATGCTCATCCTGTTCATGACCAAGTACGAAGTCACGTTGGAAGACGGAAGCACGCAACGTCCACCTGATACCTTCTATGATAACAATATGAGGCCAGACACAGATGTCAAAATACGTATAAGGAGGTTGGACTAAGGATATATTCGCAGTCAATGGAGTGGCAAGCTCAAGTATGAATTGTGTACCTTCGTCGTTTCGTATTCGTCTAGTCATCCGTCGATCATCAGAAACAAGTAACTATTGAAACCGGGCTTGGTGATTTCTGTATCGGTATGATGTAATCGAGAATATTGAGAGTGGCAAGTGATTCATTAACTCGACTCATTGATAAGCAATGCACATCACTTAACTCAACCTATGAGTATGTGTATGATTATGGTATGTTCTCCATGTCAGGACCCGTAAGGGGACAGAACCTACGTGTATGGCAACATGAAGGTAAACATGCAGTCGAATTAATTAATATCGAAGCGAAGCAAACGCTATCATTATTCGACATCCCCTGGGGCCTAGAGATACATCGACATATTTCTTCTCGGTTGCAACTAAATACAATCACCCAATCCCAGCGGTAACTTGAAATTCCCTCCCATGACTCTCGTTACCACGACCTTGAACTTCTCAGTAATGGATTTACGTCCTAGACTTAAACATGATTGTAGCCTTATCATCCGGCTTGAATGTACCGTTCGCCAAGGGCGTTATGTCAAGGGGCAGAGTGCCTTCCGGAAGACGGACATCGTAATTCAGAAGAACGTGCGCCAGCGCGATCTTGAGCGTGCTGGTCGCGAAGAAGCGGCCCGGGCATGCTTGCGTCCCATCTCCCCAGCCCGGCGAGTCGGAGCCGGTGGTCAGGAAGTGGAAACGGTTGTCGTTGTCCGATTTCTCGCGCAGGCGGCGGAAGCGGTCCATGTCGAACTTGTCCGGGTCCTCCCACAGCTCGGGGACCGGTTGATGGCCTGCGCGTCGATGCCGACGATGGTGCCCGCGGGGATCGTCGGTCCCACGGATAGCTTGACCGGCTTCTCGATATATCGCTGTAGGGTAACTGTAGGTCGGTGTTAGCCGAGATCTTTCAGTTCAAAAGGGCTGCTAAAATGGGTTGTCATGGGCTGTGTGGAAACCACCTACAAAGACTGACGGGGTGCAAACGAAAGGACTCGCGCAGGAAGCTGTCCATTCGCTTAAGCTCTTGAAGATGGGTCGCAGGTAGCTTTCCGTCAACCATCATCTCGTCGAGCTCCTGACGCAAGATCAAGATCGCCTCTGGGCGCTGAGCGAGTTCGCAAAGGATGTGATAGAACGCTGAAGCAGTCGAGGGTGTCGAGTCGAAGCTTACGAGCACATAATCAGTCACCAACTGCTTGATGGTTGCCTCGGCAGCTTTGTACCGTGACAGTAAGAAGGCAGTGAAAGGGATGTCTCCTTCCGGATTTGGCTGGATCAGCTCCCTCTTGTTAGGCGCCTCTTGAAACCCTTTCAAGTCCTTCTGGATTGTAGGCACCAGAAGCCTTTTCATGTCCCACTGATTCTTCAGCGTGGGAAGGAAGAGGATGGGTTTCATCAAGGGCCTAAGAAGCCGTGGGCAAGCATTCAGCAGCGTGACGGCGACGTGAATAACAAGGGGCGACATCATGACGGCCCGCACCCATTTGCGGTTGCATCCCAGTTCTCTGCCCACAAAGGAGCACGCGTTGATCTGAGCAACGACCTCAAAAGCAGTCATCAACATGTTGAATGGCTTCCAGTCGGGGCAGTAGCCGACGACTGCCTCGAACGAAGCGCGAGTGTCCTGTTGCCGATTGTATACGCGTGCAGGCAACGACCTGGTCAGATCGGCCATAATGGTCTTGAGGAGCGAGGGCGTCTCGGTGCCAATCAAGCTCCAGTCACCATAGTTGGCGGCATGAAAGAAGCCTTTGGCCGAGGCCGTATGCTCGGGAAGGCGCTTCAGCTCGTTGAAGCACAGAGGAGGGTATATGACAAAGCTGTGGCGCTTGTTGACCGCGAGGTATGGTTCATCAGGATGCTACATGTTTCTATTAGCTTCCTCATATTCTTCAAATCGGATATCAGCCCGCTTCTCACCTTTACTCTTCCTTCTTTAACAACGTCTTCGTAATGCGAGTCATTTCGCCTCACGGTCGGAAGGCCACGGGGCATCCGCGGGCCCTTTGGGCTGAACAATGTTTGGAACGTTACCCAGAGGATTAATGAGGCGATCGCAACAAAGACAAGAGTCTGAGACAGTGACCCGAATAACATAGTCTTCACCACAAGCTTGGTGAACTGCCATCTAGACAGTTTCAAAGGCGCCAGGCTCTGCCGTAAAACCATGTACGGCTCGACGATATTGGTGCGGATTCTCCACGACATGCTGGGCAGTTTCTGGGCAGTATAGTATAGTGTATATTTCGGTTGGGTCGACTTGATGCAAAATGGGCGGAGCCGGAGCCATTTGAGAAGATAACACTGTTCTGCAACTACGAGTTGAAAGTTTGTTGCTCCATGCGATGTCTGGTACGCTTTCGTAAATTCCCCTGGTTTCGGAGTCGGCGAAAGTGTGATCAAGTACGTTTCGGCACTCCGATTCGTTAGCTTCTGGGCTCGCCGATCGCAAGTCCGACTTCTGACATCAACAATATGGAATGTGATTTACCACTTACCTGACGGGTACACGTGACTTGGTATTTTCCACCTGAACAATGGTTGGTTCCATGCACTGGTAATTAGTCATGGAGACTATTCGCATGCACATTTTTTTATTGCAGTTATGCAACTGTCGTTTATGTATCACACATCTCAAAACATATGGCCAATCACTATGAGCAAGATATGTTTGACTTTGATGTATTAGATGCTCTGATATTACCGTGACTTTCTGTTTTCTGCTGAACTATGTGCGGTATACCTAATTCATGCGATCTCTCTACACATAAATGTTGCAAGCTGTGACCTTCATCAACTATGAGAAAGGCTTAGAGAGCCCCTTTAATATCGCTGATTGGATGGACACTGCCGAGTACGCCCGAACTGTCAGATATAGCGGTTTTCGTGGCCACCGAACCCATATCCGATAGGTAGATGTCGAGAAACCCTTATAGAACAAGTTACCGGTACTAGAATCTCCTTTCCCTAGGACAGTAGGTTTGACCTTTTTCTATTAGCACAAGGGTTTTCTGATGTAATCTACACAGTATTTGACACCTAGTACAACTTTCAGTTGTCTACTGCAATTCCCTCTTAAATACTTTTACGGCAACGAGTCACGTCTATTTGTAGCATATGATTCTAATCACCTACTATTTCTGATCTATCCCAGCTCCACCCCTTACGGACAAGATGTCGAATCCCCCTGAGCCTATCGCCATCATCGGTACTGGCTGCCGCTTTCCCGGCGGCTGTAATAACCCGTCCAAGTTGTGGGAGTTGCTTCGTGAACCACGCGATCTCCTGAAGGAGATCCCGGAGGACCGATTCAGCGCTGACGGGTTCTATCACCCTCAGAATTCCCACCATGGAACAAGTAACGTGAAGCACTCCTACCTGCTCGACGATGATCTGCGCCGCTTCGATGCTCAGTTCTTCAGCATCAAAGCTACTGAGGCCAACTCAATTGATCCACAGCAGCGTCTGCTTATGGAGACTGTCTACGAAAGCCTCGAGGCTGCCGGTATGTCGATAAAACGATTACAGGGCTCTGACACCGCCGTCTATGTGGGTGTCATGAGCGCCGACTATACCGACCTGATTGGCCGTGACGTTGAGACCTTCCCCACGTACTTTGCGACTGGAACGGCGAGGAGTATCCTGAGTAATCGCCTCTCCTACTTCTTCGACTGGCACGGCCCCTCCATGACGATCGATACAGCTTGCTCCTCTAGCCTGATCGCCATGCACCAGGCCGTGCAGACGTTACGGGCAGGCGAGTCCGGCGTTGCTGTGGTATGTAAATGACTTGACCCAGACACACCATCACGGGATTCTGCTAATGCGGTTTATAGGTGGCAGGGTCCAACTTAATCCTGGGACCCGAGCAGTACATCGCCGAGAGTAAACTCCAGATGCTCTCCCCTACGGGGCGTAGTCGCATGTGGGATGCCAATGCCGATGGATACGCTCGTGGGGAAGGTGTTGCAGCCATAGTGCTGAAGCCTTTAAGCAAAGCGATCGCAGATCATGATCACATCGAGTGTGTGATACGCGAGACTGGTGTCAACCAGGACGGCAAAACTCCAGGAATAACCATGCCAAGTGCGGCAGCCCAGGCGCGCTTGATTCGATCCACGTATAGCCGGGTTGGCTTAGACATCAGCAAGCTGAGCGATCGGCCTCAGTACTTTGAAGCCCATGGCACCGGTGCGTACTATTTTACAATAACCCAGACTTCGTGCGCGAAGAGTGACGGCGGTGCTGACGTTTTTGGTGCTCATTGTTTAGGAACCCCAGCGGGTGACCCGATCGAAGCTGAAGCAATAAGCTCTGCATTTTATGGGCGAGACCTGAATCTCACACCTGAAGAGGCCAATGGCACCCTTTTTGTCGGCTCTATCAAAACGGTGGTTGGTCACACAGAAGGTACGGCCGGTCTAGCGGCTGTGATCAAGGCTTCGCTTTCCCTGCAGTCTGGGGAACTGCCACCAAATCTGTTATTCGACAAGTTGAATCCGAATATCACACCGTTCTACCAGAATCTCAAGATATTATCCGCAGCCCAGCCATGGCCAAAGCTACCCGGAAATGGAGCACGAAGAATAAGTGTCAATAGCTTCGGATTCGGCGGAGCTAACTGCCATGCAATACTCGAGAGCGTCGACTCCCACCGGAATTTTGATGGTGATAGTTCTACCGGTGTCGCCGGAGCTGGTTCTAATTTCTCACCATATATCTTCTCGGCTGCGACGCAAAGCACTCTCATTTCCATGCTGGGAGGTTACAAAGAGTACCTGGCGTCCAAGACCCAGCCAATTAACAGCATCACGCTCGAGGATCTTGCTTGGACGCTTTCTAGCCGTCGGACGACGCTGGCTTGTCGCACAGTGATACCAGCAGCCAGGAGCATTCAGGACCTCATCAACAAGCTAGATCAAGCTATACAATCTCCTGGAGAATCTTCTGAGCCGTCAGTACGAAAGCCCCTTGTGGCAGGCGAAAATTTGAAAGTCCTCGGGGTATTCACTGGACAAGGCGCCCAGTGGCCTCGCATGGGGGCTGACCTTATCGAAAACTCAGCGGCGGCAGACGGTATTCTCCAGCAATTGGATCGAAGTCTGCAGTCGCTACCCCGTCACGATATGCCATCATGGTCGCTTCGTGACCAACTACTTGCGCCCGCGGGGATCTCGGAGGTAGGGACTGCGTCACTGTCACAGCCTTTGTGCACGGCTGTGCAGATTATGCTTGTCGAACTCCTCCGGGCCGCCGGTGTACAGTTCTCAGCGGTGGTAGGACACTCTTCCGGCGAAATTGGAGCGGCGTATGCATCCGGCTACCTGAGTGCACACGACGCCATACGCATAGCGTACTACCGAGGCCTGCACTTGAAATCGGTGGTGCGAAAGGGGGCCATGTTGGCTGTGGGTACATCGTACGAAGACGCGGCAGAGCTATGTGCACTACCTGCTTTCGAAGGTCGCGTTTGTGTGGCGGCAAGCAACTCCCCTTCCAGCGTGACGCTCTCTGGCGACGCCGAGGCCATCGAGGAGATCAAGGTTGTCCTGGACGAGGAGAAGAAGTTCACTCGTCTGCTACAGGTTGATCGTGCCTACCACTCTCATCACATGCAGGCGTGCGCCGAGGCGTACACACGCTCTCTAGAGCAGTGTGGCATCCAGTCGCTCACCGGCAATGCTGACGCAGATTGCCTGTGGGTGTCGAGCGTCTCCGCCTGCAACATTGCCGATATCCCGACCCCAGGGGGCTTGGGCCCTTCGTACTGGGCTTCCAACTTGGTACAGCCAGTGCGGTTCTCAGACGCACTGCAATATCTTCTTTGCGACAGCTCAAGTGGACGGCTGCGTACGTTCGATGTTGGTGTTGAGGTGGGACCACATCCGGCACTGAAGGGGCCTGTCAAACAATCTAGTAAGTGCAGATCCGAGAAATGGCATGAGATCTGTTTCTCATAGACGACTATCTCCCTTTCTCTCTCTTTCAAACAGATGCTAATTCATGAGATCACAGTGCAAGAGTACGCACCCGGGCAAGATATCCCCTATACTGGTGTGATGACACGCGATAAGAACAGTGTTGAATCATTTTCCATGGCCCTGGGTTTTATGTGGAAGATGTTCGGAGATGGCGTGGTCGACCTCCCGGCTTATGAGAAATACGCATCGGGGAGACAGCTCGCCACCCAAAGCTCTCTTCCACTCAAAGACCTACCGACATATCCGTGGGACCATGAACGGACGTTCTGGCATGAATCCCGGCTCTCGCGGGCTTTCCGGACAAGGCAGGACCGGCCGCACCAGCTCCTCGGACGTCGAGTCCTAGATGGGACGCCTGGTCACATGCAATGGCGGAATATCTTCAAGCGCAGTGAAATCGGCTGGCTCGATGGACACCAAGTCCAAGGGCAGACTGTTTTCCCTTGCGCGGGCTATGTATCCTTGTGCATAGAAGCTTGCTTGCGTGCCTGTGTCGACGACGGCAACATCCAGTCCATTGAGCTACGAGACTTTGAGGTCGGACACGCCATGGTGTTCGACGATGAGGACTCCGGCCTAGACGCTACGACCATTCTGGGTGACATCTCCCGTAGAGAGAACGGCGGTCAGACGGAGGTCAATGCCCGCTTCTCGTTTTGCTCGACCCCGAACAACGACACCTTGGACATGGTCAGTCATGCCAACTGCCAGGTTCACATTATCGTTGGAAAAGGTGATCACGACATCCTACCCCCAAAGACCAGCGACGATGGTGAATATGCGCTTCTGGATGTCGAAGAGGACAGGTTCTATGATGCCCTAGGAAAACTGGGGTTTGGGTACTCTGGACCCTTCCGCGCCCTTAAGAAACTGAGACGAAGACTAGGATCAGCCCAAGGCTTGATTCAGGGCCCGGAAGACGACGAAGATGCACCGTTGCTGGTACATCCTGCTTTGCTGGACTCCGCTATCCAGTCTATCATGCTAGCGTTCTGCTTCCCTGGCGACAGTATGTTACGTTCGATTTATCTGCCCACGAGTATCGGGAGACTCATCGTGAACCCCATGCACTGTCTCGAGTTTTCCGGAAAAGCGATCGACGTACCATTCGACGCGACCGCCTCGGTGAGCACCGCCAGGAGCTTGTCCGGCGACGCCAACATCTACTCACCCCATACGGGCTTCTCCTCCAAGGCTATCCAGCTCGAAGGGCTCCGGACACGACCACTCGCCGGCCCGATTGAGTCAACCGAGCTTAGCATCTTCACCGAGTTGACATGGGATGTCGGCAGGCCCGATAGCGAGACTATCGTAGCCCGTACTACGGTGCCGGAGCTCAAGGAAGACTTGCTATTTTCTCTAGAGAGGGTCGCTTATTTCTACCTCCGCACACTGAACGATGCCATTCCGTCCATGAAGCGTATGGATTTGGAATGGCACCAGAAGCGGCTGTTCGCGTACGTTGACCATGTACTTCTGAGTGCGTCGTCGGGATCCAGCCGGTTCGCGCGGGCTGAATGGATCAGTGATACCACAGAGACCATTGCAGAGATCCTGGACAAGTACCCCGAGAACGCCGACCTGAGGCTCATGCGTGCCGTGGGCGAGAATATCTCGGCCGTCATCCGGGGCGAAACCACCATGTTAGAACATATGGTGCAGGATAACAAGTTGAACGACTTCTACGTCCATGCCGAGGGTATGCCCCGCTACACTGCCTACCTTGCAGCTTTTGCCAGCCAGATTGGCCACTCTCACCCGCACATGCACGTACTTGAGATTGGCGCCGGCACCGGCGGTGCCACCAAGTCGTTCCTCAAGGAACTTGACGACCAGTATGCGTCCTACACGTTCACTGACATATCGAGCGGCTTTTTCGAAAAGGCCGCCGAAGTCTTCTCTTCGTCCAGTGCGAAGATGGCCTTCCGCGTTCTCGACATCGAGAAAGACATCGTCGACCAGGGCTTCGCAGAGGGATCCTTTGACGTCATCATCGCATCCTTGGTGCTTCATGCCACGCGGGACCTGACGCAGACGTTGCAGAACGTGCGGAGACTGCTCAAGCCGGGCGGATACCTGCTGCTGCTCGAGATCACCGAGAATGAACAGATGCGGTTCGGGCTCTTGTTCGGCGGGCTGCCGGGGTGGTGGCTCGGCTACGACGACGGACGCGCTCTGTCTCCTTGCGTGGGTCTGGAGGAGTGGCAACGGCTTCTGAAACAGACCGGGTTCTCTGGAATCGATACCGTGGTCCCCCATGAACCCAAGCTTCCCGTCCCACTCTCGGTCATCGTCTCACAGGCCATTGACGAAAATGTCTCGTTTCTCAGACAGCCCCTGGATCAGTCGAACGAACACGCCCTGATTCCCCGACTCGTCATTATTGGCGGCGGCGGATCTGACAGTGCAGCACTGGCCAAAGACATCCAAGGAGCCTTGACCTCACATTGTAGAAACATCAAATTCGTCAGCTCGCCCCTAGACATCGAAGATGGGGACCTGGTCGTCGGAGGCAGTGTCCTTTGTCTTTCTGACATTGACGAGCCGGTATTCAAGTCACTCACAGCGTCCAAGCTCCAAGGATTGCAGAAGATCTTTAGAACATCGACGAACGTACTTTGGGTCACTCGGGGCGTCCGTGCCGGCGATCCGTATGCGCGGATGGTGGTCGGGCTGGGCAGAACCGTCGTCCTCGAGATGCTGCACCTCCGCCTTCAATTTCTAGACCTAGATCTCGACGTCCCGCTCAGTCCATCGGCCATCGCTGAAAGCCTGCTCCGGCTCGAAGTGACTGGGACCTGGGACGAAGACGCACACAACACTGCCCTTCGCCCCCTGCATAACATCGAACCCGAAGTCCATTTGAGCGACACGGGAAAACTCTTCGTACCCCGGTTCAAACTCAATCAGGCACAGAATAACCGTTACAAAGCGGCGCGTCGCTCGATCATCGGACATGTTGACGTTAACAAATCTCCAGTCGAGCTCTACTGCAACGTTGATGATGGTTCCTACAAGGCAGTGGAGATAAACCAACACAAGGGTTCCCTGGCCCAACTCATGCCTTTGGAGGAGACGATGGAGATAAATGTCATTTATTCCATCAACCGTTCAGTCCGCATCGCAAAGGATTGCCACGTCTTCGCTATTCTCGGGAATGACAGCCGTTCTGGGGAGCTCGTGCTAGCGGTCTCTCCGCGACAAGCTTCCCGGGTAGTCGTCCCGAAAGCCTTTATCCTATCGGGGCTGGATATCTTAGAAGATGATAGGGTCGATGCCTTGGAGACGTTCTACTTCAGCCTGCTGGGTCGTGCAGCCTTGATTGATGTTTCCGCGGGTACTCGGGTAATCGCAATGCACCCTGACGGTCGCTTTGCCAGGACTGTGGAGCGCCTGTCAGCTGATAAAGGGGCGAGCTTCATGCACATATCGGCACAACAGGTTCACCCAAAAGCCCCCAGAACGGAGGTTCTTGACATACTGCAGCCCATGGTGGTTCCGGGCGTCAACATTCACATGATCGACTTGGAGGCTAAACACCATTACATCACGGAGGCGATCGCTCAACATGCGTCGCGAGACAGGTGCCAAACCATCTCCAGGGCTGACATAACCTATTCCGTTGGCCACATACCCAAATCCGACGGCAGAAATGATGTAAGAGCCGCTTTGGCCGAAGCTCGCTACAGTCTACAACATCAGAGGGTTATGCAACAGGCCGGCGAAATGAACAAGGCAAATGATAGTAGCCTCCAAACACTGAGCTTGCCCTCTATCTTGAACAGCACTACAGGTCCCCAGGGAGAGTTTATTGTTTCCTGGAAGTATTTCTCTGACAAGTTACCAGTCTCCATACAGACTATTGATACGCACATCGGCTTCCAAGGTGACAAGACGTACTGGCTCGTTGGTCTGACCGGGGGTCTCGGACTCTCACTGTGCGACTGGATTGCGCAAAAGGGAGCTCGATACATTGCCATTACCAGCAGAAACCCAAAGATCAATGAGGGCTTTTTGAGGAAAATGAAAGCCAAGGGGGTCACGCTCCAAACCATTGCCGCGTAAGTCACAAATTCCTGATTGCTGAATATCACGGCCGTTCGATGGTGACATGGATGTGTCATATGCTAACTTGGTGTACTTGGAAGTGATGTGTGCGACCGTGATTCGCTCCACAACGCCTATTCGCAGATCAAGCAACAGCTACCTCCCATTGCCGGCGTGGTTCAAGGCGCCATGGTGCTTCACGACACGGTGTTTCTTGACCTTGATATGGAACGTGTCAACAAGGTCATGAAACCCAAGGTGCAGGGAAGCCTGTTACTGGAGGAGATATTCCATCACACTCCGCTCGACTTCTTTGTCTTCTTCTCGTCAATGGCGTGCGTTACGGGCAACCCAGGCCAGTCTATCTACGCTTCTGCCAACATGTTCATGTCGGGGCTTGCAGCGCAACGCAGGCAACGAGGTCTTAACGCATCCGTCGTCCACATCGGCGCCATATTCGGCAATGGGTACGTGACCCGAGAACTCACTCTGGCCCAGCAGGAGTTCTTGCAGAGAGTGGGCAACCTGTGGCTCTCGGAACAGGACTTCCGCACCCTGTTTGCAGAGGCCATCTACGCCGGACAAGCCCAGCACGGAAGGAACACTGAACTGTCTACTGGTCTGATGATGATAGAGGACAGCGAAGAGTTCCAGAACAATATCACATGGTTCAACAACCCCATGTTCCAGCATTGCGTGAAGCCTGTGCAGACCGGCGATGGTCTGGAGAACACAGGAAAGAGCCGAAGAGGTGTCCTGGTCAAGGCTCAACTCCAAGATGCGATAAGTCATGACGACGTACGCGATATCATCTATGGTATGTGACCCCCTGAACAACTCACATTTTGAAATATCTCTCCTTCCGGTGGACAATGCTAACAATTAACAGAGGCGTTTTCTGCCAAATTGCAATCCAGCTTGCAGGTGGAAGAAGGCCGGCAGATTAAGGACCTGACGGCAGACAATCTCGGCATCGACTCGCTAGTAGCCGTGGACATCCGCTCATGGTTTATCAAGGAGCTTCAGGTCGAGATCCCAGTTCTCAAGATTCTCAGTGGTGCGACAGTAGGCGAGCTTTTGGCTAAGGCACAAGAGCTGTTACCCCCCTCGCTGATCCCCCATTTCGATCCAGAGGTACAGGGCCTATCCAACAAGTCCAAGCCAAAGGCGCAGAAGCCGAACGCTACAATGGACAAAGTTGAAGCACCGGCGTCTTCGAAGGGAAAGCAAAGCAACAGCGCATCAACCCAACAAAGAGTACTAAACGGCACAAGTCAGCCCACAAATCAGCTTGATGTCTCCTTAGACCAGTCCACCAAGGAGACATTGGCTCCAGACGCCAGAACACCGGCCGTGAATCAGGGGATGCCAGCTCAACGTCCCGAGACTTTCCTTCCTCGCGCTAATAATAGCCAAACGCCACCCGAAGTACAGTCCTCGCCCGCTAAAACGCCATACAACGCAGAAAGCGTTAGTCACGGGGATGTGTCGATTACAGATCAGGACGCCTCGAAGCTCAGTTCTTCGTCCACGTCTTGGTCAGAGATAAGCGATGCTGAGCTAGGCCCACGACGGTCCGAGACTGCTCCCACGGAGTCATTAGCTTCAGGTATCGATGATTGTCTTGGCAAGAACCGAATATTTGGTCAAAATATGCCGGTCGTGGTTCGAAAAGCGCCGCTGGCATTTGCACAATCCAGGTTCTGGTTCTTGGAGCAATTTCTCGAAGATCGGGCCTCAGCACTCAACATCACCCTCTCCATCGACATTCAAGGCTCCTTGGACGTCGAGAAGCTCAAGACAGCTGTTCGCCTGGTGGGGCAGCGTCATGAAGCGTTGCGCACGCGGTTCGTGACCGGCGACGATGAGGACGGCGTGACGCAGGAGATTCTCGCCTCTTCCCACCTGGTCCTAGACACGTTCGGCATCAAGGCAGAGGCAGAGGCAGATGAATGGCACAGGGCTCTTGCAGAACACAAGTATGAGTTGTCCAAAGGAGAGAATATGAGAATCATCCTCCTTCAACGGTCATCCTCATCATTCCGTCTTCTCATCGGTTACCATCACATCAACATGGACGGCATCAGCCTTGAAGTGGTCCTTAAGGAGCTACAAACCATTTATGACTCCCAAAGACCACCGAACATTCGAGACATCCTGCAATATCCCGATTTTGCCGAGATGCAACGTCGTGAATATCAATCCGGACAGTGGAAGGAAAGCCTGGCCTTCTGGAAAGAAGAGTTTGGGGGCCAGGCACCTCCAGTCCTCCCACTGCTTCCTTTGTCGAAGACTCAGACCCGCACATCAGTCACCGCGTATTCGAGCAACACGGCGACCCTGTATCTCGACTCCACGACCGTCGGCAAGATCCAGTCGACCTGCAGCAAGTTGAAGGTCAACCCCTTCCATTTCCATCTCACCGTCTTTTACACACTTCTCACACGTCTGCTGGATGTGGAAGATCTCTGCATCGGGATCAGCTCGGCGAACCGACAGGCGCCCGGGTCTCTCCAGAGCGTAGGCTTGTATCTGAACCTCCTGCCGCTCCTGCTCAAGAGCGCGCCAAGGCAGACATTCGCAAATGCGGTGAAAACTATACGCGACAAGTCACTACGTGCATTCGGCAATTCCGCCGTCCCCTTCGACGTGATCGTTAACGAGGTCGGCGACGTGCGGACGACGTCTCGCAGCCCGCTGTTCCAAGTCCTCGTCAACTACCGGCCGGGCGTATCCGAGCGACGGCAGTTCTGCGGCTGCGAGAGCAAAATCGCCGCTTTCGAACAGGGCCAGACTGCCTACGACCTGACGCTCGACATCCTGGAGAATCCTGGTGGCGACTGCCGAGTCATACTTGGCGGTCAATCCGTCTACTACGGGGAGCACGAGATGGCTCAGCTCCGAGACATGTACCAGAGGCTTCTCGCCACGTTTTCCGGCAACCAGGAAACTCGTCTGAGTACTCCGTCCCTGTACAAGGCCGAAGATGTGAAAGCTGCCATCGAACTTGGAAGAGGTAAGTGCAAATCTGATCTAGTCCACGGCGCAACCCACGCTTTCCTCTAACTGAATTTTACAGGATCTATCCGCGAACCGCACTGGCCTGCGACAATAATCCATCGAATTGACCAGATGACTAAGAGCCATGGAAACAAGACTGCTCTGCGAGGCAGCCAGAATATCTCACTTACCTACACCCAGATGGCAGACAGAGTGGACGCATTGTGTGGCGCCTTGAGCAGTTATGGACCAGTGCCCATCAAACATGGAAGCAAAGTGGGCTTCTTCCTCAGCCCATCCGTGGACTGGGTTTGCTGTCTCTTGGCAGTTTTGCGCCTAGGGGCTATTTATGTGCCTCTTGACGCTACGGCGGGGATGGAGCGATTGCATTCAATTGTTAGGGATTGCAATCCTGATTTGATACTGACTGACGGGTCCACAGAGGAGGGGACGCATGGATTCGACGCGTTGATGACATCCGAGAAACTCTTCAACGTAGACACAGTCAAAACGGGAGCTCAGGCGCGTGGAATGCCTGTTGCGGCGGAACCAGCGTCTGTTGCAGCTCTCATGTACACCAGTGGCTCGACAGGAACACCCAAGGGTATCGTGATGAAGCATGAATCCTTCCGGAACAGCATCGAGACTATGATGGAAGAGCTTTCATACACCGAAGGTTGCTCTGTCACGCTCCAGCAGAGCTCCTACAGCTTCGACATGTCCCTGTGTCAGATTTTCCTCGCCCTGTCGATGGGTGGCGCCCTTTACGTTGTGCCGAAAGAGCTCCGCGCTGACCCGGAGGCTATTTCCCATATCATTGCAAAGGAGGGTATCAGTAACACGACAGCCACTCCGTCAGAGTTGGCAAGCTGGATCCGCTATGGAAACAGCCAGGCACTCGCTAAGTCTGACTGGAGAATGATCCAGAGCGGCGGCGAGCCTATCGGAGACTCTCTCATCGAAAGCCTTCGCCAGCTCGGCAAGCACGACCTGCGCCTCGTCGACTGCTACGGCCCGACGGAAGTGACCTTCTGCTGCCACAGCAAGGAGGTGAACTACTACCGGCAAGAGGCTGATGATACTGCTGGCACACTTAAGCAGACTACCAATGGAAAAGATGGCTTCAGAATATGGACCAACTGCTCTGTTTACATCCTTGATGCCCACCAGAGACCAGTCCCCGCCGGCGTGTATGGCGAGATTGCGATTGGGGGCTCAGGGGTAGTTGCGGGATATCTCCACAACGAACTTGATGCCCGTGGATTCAGGCGGGATAGCTGGGCTTCTAACGAGTTTATTAAGAGTGGCTGGGCCCGACTGCACCGCACCGGCGATACCGGTCGACTCAGCCCAGACGATGGCTCGCTAATCCTGGGCCCTAGGGTGGCAGGAGACGCCCAGATCAAACTCCGGGGCATTCGCATTGATCTTACCGAGATCGAATCCGCCATCGTCCGAGCAAGCGAGGGCACGATCCTCGAAGCCGCCGTGATTCTTCGTGAGTCCAAGGCAGCGGGCACAGACTATCTTGTCGCGTTCGGTGTCCCAGCCGCCGGCTCACAACCGGGGCAAGACCTCTCTGGAATACTTGACCGACTGGCCCTACCGCGATATATGCTCCCAGGTGCAATTTTCCCCCTGGAGAAGCTATCTACCAATTCTTCGGGCAAGGTGGACCGGGTCGCGCTCAAGTCTCTCGCCCTACCCCAGGAGTTGGATCCCCATGTCCAGCTCGCAAATGAGGGACGCAAAGAGCTGAGCGTCGCAGAGACCACGATACTAAGTCTATGGAAAAAGGTGATCCCTCAAGATGTACTTTCTCAACATGTGATAAGCAGCGAATCGGACTTTTTCCACGTTGGTGGTAACTCCATGCTGTCGGTGCGACTTCGTACCGCTGTGGCGCAAACCTTGGGTGCTACCGTCTCGATATTTCAACTATTTGAGAGAAGTACACTTGGGGATATGGCAGTACTGCTCGTGCCTCATTTAGCGGCAACAGGCAACTCATCCCTCATGCCTCTACAAGAGGAGCATGCGGAGTCACAGTCTGCTCAAGATAGCGGCTTCTGGGACTTGGAAACGAGTGTCCCAGCCAGCCTTACGCAGATACGCATTACACGGAGGTTCTTTGGAAGCCCAAGCGCGGTTGTTCTCACGGGGTCTACTGGATTCCTGGGTCAGGCCATACTCCGGCAGCTGCTTCAAGGCGGCGTGGTCGAAAGAATCCACTGCTTAGCCGTTCGTCGCGAGGTCGAAACCCTATCCAAGGAGCTTTTCAGCTCTCCCAAAGTCGTCATCCATCGCGGCGATCTCTCATTGCCCCATTTCGGACTCGAAGAAGAGGCTTTGGCCAAGATATTCTCCGAAGTGCACGCCGTCATCCACAACGGCGCCGACGTTTCCTTCGCCAAGTCGTACGCCAGCCTGAAGCCCGTCAATGTGGAGGCCACCAAGGCGCTCGTGCGGCTCTCCTTGCCGTACCACCTCTCCTTCCATTATGTCTCGACAGCGAGCCTCATCCAGCTGACGGGCCAGGAAGCCTGGGGCCAGCAGTCGGTCAAGGGGTATCCGCCGCCGCCACCGGCCGCCCCGAAGGCGAACGGCTACATCTCCACCAAGTGGGCCTGCGAGCGCTACCTCGAGAAGATCAGCGACCACTGCGGCCTGCCCATCTGGATCCATCGGCCCTCCGCCATCACGGGGCCCGGCGCGCCCGACACCGACCTAATGACCAACCTGCTCCGCTTCGCGCGACTGACCCGAGCCATCCCCGACGTGTCGGACACGTGGAGCGGGTGGCTGGACCTCGTCGCGGTCGAGCGGGTCGCCGTGGAGATCACCGACGAGCTGTACGAGGACTACTCGTGGCCCGGCACCGTCAAGTACCTCTATGAGTCGGGCGACGAGGTGATTCCGCTCTCGGACCTGCGCGGCGTGCTCGAGCGCGAGACCAAGGCGCCCGTCGAGGTCCTGGACATGGACGAGTGGACGGCGCGGGCCGCGGCGCAGGGCATGAGCCCGCTGCTTTGCGAGTACTTGCGTGGCGTGGCTGACACGCCGCTCGTCTTCGGTCTTTTGGAGAAGGAGGAGGGCTTGTACTGATTAGACGCCGGGCCTAGTCGGTGAGAGTTTCATCTCTTTTATTGTACCTTGGTTGGATTGTGGACGTTTCTGATAGCATAAGCATGAAGCTACACATTTAATAATTTCCTTGCCATTTTCACCATTAACACTTGAGTTCCAACCTGTTTGTGTACTAGAAGAGCCCCTATTTCTTTTTTCTTTTTTCTTGTGCCAAGTCGCTGCTGCTATTCCGGAGTTAATAGTGATACCTGCCAATACGTTATAGTTCAGGTGCTGTTGAAATATTCTCTGGGCGTCTCGATCAAAAGATTATTGTCCATTGAAATATTCATGTCACTTCCACTATAGAATAGCTTCTATCCAAAAGATTACACCCCTAGTTGAGGTGTGCTAGATTACTTTGTGTACGCGAGAGGAGGGGTGTCTTGCAGCTATACCGGTACTTGAGCCTGATGTCATAGTAAAACCCGAGTCTTGCTACTCTGTAGGAGTGAAGGTCCCTCGCCAATTAGCGTGATTCGGAGACGCCCAAGTTCTACGCCGACTCCGAATTCACTCCGATACGTCCATGGTGACGAGAATCGGCCCCGCCCAATATCCGAATATCCGAACTTATTAGGCATTTTCGGCGTCACCCTCTGACAGTCTAATCAGGCCTCTATAACTTCAGTGTAGGGTATGTATGTACAAGGACCACGGACACATTGGTCTCGAGTGTTTCTATAGTTGGCAATATTATCATCACAGACGTTATCCGCAGAGATTCCAAGTCTGCGCAACAGAATCGAAGAAGCAATCATGGCGTCTATGCTCTTTAGCGGAGATGGTGCTCGGAGTTTCGACACTGGCACCGACACAAACCACACCGCTGTCCATCCCCTGAAGACTCTTGAGTTTGACACCCCAACTATCAAGGAAAAATACGAGATAGAACGTGCCAAGCGCGATGTGGCGGTTGGTATGTCACAGTTCAAACAGCCCAAAGGCGCCAACTCTCGTCTCCGAGACGATGTGTTCCAGCCAACGGTGAGTAGAGAACCCTTGGAGGCCGAGACTAGGGTTTTGATCTGTGGCGCCGGCTTTGCTGGCCTTATAACTGCCGTGAACTTAAAGAAAGACCATGGCATCCAAGACTTCACGATTATCGATAGAGCGGGCGATTTCGGAGGTACGTGGTATTGGAATCAGTATCCAGGTAAGAAGAATCATCCTAAACTGTTTCGGCGTCAATGACGTCCATGGCCATGTGCCAACCTGCTGGGTATTCGCTGACATGATGATTTCATCTTGGGGGTCTAGGAGTTGCTTGTGATGTCGAGTCATACCTGTACATGCCCTTCTTAGAAGAAACGGGGTTCACACCCACGCAACGTTTCTCCTACGGTCCCGAAATTCGCACACAAATCGGAAAAGTCGCAGAGAAATGGGATCTGAAGGCACATGCTCACTTCCATACCGAGATCACCGCCATGGATTGGGATGAATCCATCCGGCGGTGGCATGTGCGTACGAACCATAAAGATCACTTTGTGGCACAGTTTGTGGTGTTGGCTACGGGTACCTTCCACGAGATGAAGCTCCCAGGGTTGCCCGGGCTAGAGACGTTCGAGAGGCCGCACTTTCACAGCAGCAGATGGGACTATAGCATTTCAGGCGGTTCCCCAACGGACTGGAACCTTCACAAATTAGCCGATAAAACCGTCGGGATCATCGGAACCGGCGCCTCTGCCGCTCAACTCGTTCCGCAACTAGCCAAGCACGCAGGGAAGGTCTACGTTTTCCAGCGGACGCCGTCGTCCATTTCACTGCGAGACAACACCGCCACGAACAACAACACCGAAATCACTGCCGTCATGCAAACTGCCGGCTGGCAGCGCGCCCGGATGGAAGAGTTTGCCAACATCCTGCAGGGCGCCGTGGTCGACCGCGACTGCTCGGCGCTGGAAGGACTGGAAGCCCTCACAGTGCGGGCGCTCTTCAAGGAGGCGCAAGCGGCCGGCGCCGTGGTGCTGCCCGAGGAGATCCCCGGGCTGCTGCAGCTGGCGGACCTGCGGCTGATGAACGGGATCCGCGCCACCATCGACGAGACGGTGCGCGACCGCGCCACGGCCGCCGCGCTGAAGCCGTGGTACCCCTTCATGTGCAAGCGGCCCGTCTTCAACAACGACTACCTCGCCGCCTTCAACTGCCCCTCGGTGGCGCTGATCGACACGCAGGGCCGCGGCGTGGAGCGGCTGACGGCGACGGGCGTCGTGGCCGACGGGCGCGAGTACCCCGTCGACGTGCTCGTCTACTCGACGGGGTTCGACTACGAGACCGACGCCGGCTTCGCGCGGCGCACGGGGATCCGCCTCGTGGGCACGCGCGGGCGCACCCTGGACGAGGCCGCCGCCGCACGGCCCGGCGGCGCCCCCGCCACCCTCTTCGGCATCCACCTGCGCCAGTTCCCGAACCTGATGAACATCGGTCCGGCGCAGGCGGGCGTCACGGCCAACTGGACTCACACGGCCTACGTAGCGGCGGAGCACATTGCGGCCGTCGTGGCCCAGGTGCTTGGCCGCGACGGCGAGCCGTGCGCGACGAAGACGGAAGAGGGCGATGCGGGAGAATCAAAGAGTGTAGAGGGGTTGAGCCACCAAGGGGAGGTGATTGAACCCACCGAGGAGGCTGTCGAGGCTTGGGGCCGGCAGGTCGACGAGGGCCACGAGATGCGTCTTGGGTTCAACGCAACATGCCCCCTGGATACTACAACAAGCAAGGGCGGCCTGAGGAAATCTCTTCCCGCATGGCCTTCTACCCTAAAGGAATCATGGAATGGCAGAATGTGATGAAGAAGTGGAGGGAGGAGGGAGGGGGTTTTAGACATGTTAAGATGAAACTTTGTAGTAGTTGGATGGAAAAGTGGTCAATTGGCCGCAGGGTTTATGGAACTTGACCCATTAGTTCAGCGCGTGCGCTTCAACAGCTCAGGCACCTGGAAACAGAGGAACCTGCTTCGGTTTTGTTTGGGCGTGCGGAAGGCGGTAATGCCAGCTTAAAGTTGACTTAAACACAAAAGAATGATCCCCGTCCCTCCGTTTGTGGCGTTGGTCGGCTGGCCAAGCTTGACGGCAGGGCGTCGACCAAAGCGTGGTGCAGTAACCCGGGATCAGTGGTCAAACAATCTATACTGAGGCGGCCGCCTCTCGAACCTGAATAAACAATTCCATCAGATCCATGGCATCCGGAATGCCCTCTGGTCGATGCGTGTCTTGAATCACGAGAGTGGGTACGCCGGTGCCAGCCGCAACCTTGTTGGCCTCAGCGTCCCGGTCGATCATGTCCCCCACCTGGTCTCGCTGCAGCCAGTCGTCGACATCGGCCGTCTCCATCCCTGCGCGCTGTGCCGCTTCTCGCAGGACGTCTGGGCGGGATATATCCTGGGCGCGGCAGTGGTAGGCCTCGAAGATGGCTTCGACCAGATCGGTTTGCTTGTCGGGATCGTATTTGCCGCGCGTGGCTTCTCCCGCAAGATACACGAGCTGGTGGGCGGTGCGGGTGGCGGGGTTGGGGCCCAGCTGGCCTCCCCAGTTGAAGGGGATGCCGCTAGCTTGGCCGGCGCGGTTCATGCGCTTGTCGAGGGCGGCGCGTTGCTCGGGCGTCTGGTCGGCGAGACGTTCGTTGGCGAGCTCGAGCTTGTCGACGCTGTGCGGGTGTGGGTTGTAGTTCAAGTAGTACGGGGCCCAAGTAATCTCGAATGTGTCGTCTTTGCCGCCTGGATAGGTTTTCTGAAAGAGAGTAATGGCGGCGTCGAGGTTCCGCTTGGCAATGTAACACCACTAACAAGCAAACCCCCACCACGGGTCGTTTAGTCAGCGGCCGAGGTCTTCATTTGGAGATTGGGACATCTGGGGATTCTGCTTTCGTGACGAGACGACTCACCGCGCAGACGAAGTCCGAAATGAACTGGATCTTAATGACTGCCATCTTGGTTCTGTTCTTGTCTATGCCGGCTGGAGGAAAAGAAAATGGATCTGGCTGAAGGGTGCGCGGCCGGCTCGCATGCAAGATAAAGTGCGTGGGGAAGGAAACCTCACGAGGGTCGAGATGAAGAGGCAGGGGAGCAAACAGAGTCACATGACAGCGGCTACAAAGCAATTATTAGGGGTTGCATGCGGGTGGCTGGCTGGAGGTTTCAAGTGACTTACGTCTTGCGAATGATATCGTGCAGCCGCTGTCTGACCGCCAAACGAAAATAGAAAACTGGCCTATCCCAGCACTCCCCGTTACACCCTTGATGCAGCCACGGCAGGCGTTCCGCAAAGTCAGCCGTCTTGGCGGCACTTGTTGCGAGCACCGCGCATACCAGCAAGCCACTCACAGCGATAGCAACAGCACCGATCTATCCGTCATAGGCCGCTGATAACTTCATCGCATGGCTTTGGACGGGCCGGGCCGCGACTACCCACAATGACTGGCCCTCCTTGGCTGTCGGCAGAGCTGCTTGAATCAGCTCCAGTTAGACGACCATGAAGATATCGTGGAAGTCAATATGCGCTACAAATTAAAGTTCATGAGTTCTCCGAGGTGGCGTCTCCATCGCCATGCTGACTATATAGCATTCAGGCTTGGCTATTATGCGATGCTACTTGATCGGTCCCGAAGACTTGCTACTTGGCGCAGATCCAGGTAGCCCCGTTATGAATAGCATATCGCGCAATATTGGGAGACGCATCAATAACGCTGCATGTTGCTGACATTGCACTGATCGACAACGCAGTAAACCGGTCTCACGCAGGCAGGTCCAGTCATGCCATCATAGTTGGCCAATGGCTTTGTAAGCTCGACCTGCAAGAGGGAGAAGGAGTCGGCGAGCGGGGGTTCGACCACTCCTACGATGTTTACCGTCCACCAATCGCCCCTGCGTTCGACGTCTTTTACCTGATACACCGAGGCCAGCATGAAATGGCGTTACAAAGTAGCCTATACCACGTCAGGCAGGTGCAGCGGTATCGGGTCTGTTCATTGTCTCCGTCTCATTTCCTCTCTCCTCTCCCATTCTCCTTTGGCTGGAAATGTCAGTCAGCTCTTAAACCCTTTCGTAACACCCAGAAGGTCTGATCGTTTTTGTAAGCCATTCAAGCCTCGTGACAGAAGAAGAAACACTGGCTCAGTCACGTCGAGTAATGTCTTCGGTGGCACAAACCGTTCCTCTCAGCCCAGCAGCGCAGTCCCGTCGTTCGGCCTGCGACCGCTGTCATCAACATAAGCTCAAATGTGAGCGATACGATGTTGGATCGGTCGAGGGGTTGCTGACTCATCGCTCACGGCATGCAAAAGGTGTATGAAAGCTAAGGTTCAGTGTCGGATGGCCACAAACAGCGGTAGCACAGACAACAACAATAACGAAAGCAACAATAACCGAGGCGCTAAGAGAAAAGGGACACACAATGAGGACGAGGGGGCCACGAGAAGACCCCATCGGCAGACACCATATTCTCGGCGGCTTTTCCGACCGACGTCAATATTTCACCAAACCAAACCACTTCATCGGGACCCGGTGGCTCATCATTGCCTAGCACGGATGATGCTTTGTTGGGCAATGTTGGCGCCTTCGACTTCGGAACTGGTGACTTCTCGGGCAGGGGGCCCCTGCTTTGTCGCCGACTTTATCCGTGTTTGGGAATGCTGCACCCCGGACGCAGGGCGCTCTTGTCGATGATGGGAGAGGCGCCCACCACAGCTACTTAGATGGCCTGGACTTGACGCTTTTCGGTGACGATTCGAATCCCCTCCAGAGCAACGATATCCTCACCACAAGCAGCGGCGACTCTCTACTATCTTTCCAAACGCCGGGCCCGTCCACCGTGCCCACTTCCATGGAGCCAGATCCATCTTCCTCGTCCTTCACCATGCAAGACGACTGCCGGAGACGGCTTCAGAGCTTACATACGACCATCTTCAGCGAGCTGCACCACTTGAGCGGGGCCGACATGGACTGTCTGCTCTCCGGCCGCTACGATACGACCAGCCTAGTACACCCCGAAAGCAGCAGTAGCTGCGACGACAACGGCGGATTCATCCAAAAGTTACTCTTTGCCTCGGAGCGGCTGATCGAGCTGGTGCGGATTCTGAACTTGGCGTACGCCAGCGTCACGTATGATCACAGCCATGAATCATACCCATCATTGTCACAAGCATGCGATGCCTGCGATTCCATTCTGTCGGGACACCATCATTCGCATTCGGCGACATCCACACCCCGCCACCCACTTCATACTGCGTCGCGTTCCCAAATCCCCTTCCTACGAAGCCGCCGAACCAGCAGCGCCTTTTCGCCTCCCCGGCGCCGCCACCGCAACCAACATCGTCCTCTGTAGTCGACTTGCCCGTCATCGTCTCGTTCTTGACCTGCTACGTCGGCCTCATGGTCATCTACCGCAATGTCCTGACCCAAGCGCTGAACTCCCTCCGGTCGACGGATCAGTACCGCCACCTTCGGACACGGCCGGGAAGCTCGGGGTCACCGATAGCCGGCAGCTCATTTGGCAAAGGCAGCGCGGGCGATACGGCTGCCGTCGGCCGCCGTGGCGTCCCGCCGCTTAGCGCCCTCGGGGTGTCCTACGACGCGGGGAGCAGTAATAGCGGCAGCCCGCAGCAGGCGCTAAGGATACGCATCCTGACAGAAGTTCTGTCACACATGATCGAACGTGTCGAGGACGCATGGGATTCCGTTACGACGGATGAACACGGGGACCTTGGATGCGAGGAGGACAAGCATAGCTATCACCATCACCATCAACAGCAGCAGCAGCAGCCACACAGTCGCCACGGGGTCGGCAGCCGACGGCAACAAGAGACGGTTAGTAAGGTTCTGTTCGGGAGGGCGGGGACGACGGGGTTGCTAGAGCAGATGTTGGCGTACGAGGGGTTCCATACAGGAGAAGAGGAGGGATGGAAATCAGGGCAGCGGTGTATAATGGCGTTGCTTAAGACGATGAGAAAGTTGGTTAGAGATGGTGGCTTCACATAGAAGTATAGAGCACTAAAGTTGAAATTATAATAAGTAAAACATCCACGCTGGTATCTTAATTTTGTTTCAATCTATTGTGGTGCTGAAGGCGACACTGGGGGTTACATATAGTAAAGTACGTACCTAATAAAATAACTTTTTACCTTCTTTCGATTGGGTCTCTAGCATTATTTTATCGGTATATCTCGGGCTACCTATACACCTATTTGTCGTGTTGGCTTCTGCTTTCCCTAAACATATATTAATACCCATTTTTCTAAGCATTTCAAGAATGCCTGTGGGACATCTATGATGAACGCAGTGCCACACGTTATTCCGATGGTATAAAAGTTCCTTTATTGTCTAGCCAGAACTGAATCTTCCCTGCGGCTCTTGCCCCTTTTCATTCCTGGATCCTCAGTTCCCGTTGCAATCAAATGAGTCTTCTCCCTACAAATTTCAGAGCTGTGAATGCATTTTTTATAGATAAGAACAATCTGGTGGGGACAAGTTAAAGGATCCAATCTATGTTTATGTTCCCCATGTGTCCAGTTTCCTAAGCTCCATCACCTGTGGGCATTACAGCTAGAGGATGTTAGGATCCCAGACTTCTCATGGAAGTCTTTGAACCCCCGGGGTACCTGGCTATCATCCGTTTCATATGTTCCTTCGAACTGTTGTCTGTCAGTTTATTCCCACGAAGTAATCATCCATGTGACACTTACTGCTCCAACAGCTTAGCCCACTGCTCAGGCTGAATAGCTGCGGTTATAAAATCGCAACGTCTTATTTCATAGACGTCAGTGGTGTATTTCACGAGCTAGGGGAGAAATAGGGGTTTACTGACAACGAATAGAGCTCGTGACGTTCATCGAAATCTTCCACAGGCTCCGATGCACCCACCTCCTTTTTATAATTGTCGATAAATTCCCTACCTAGTGCGTACCTGGAGTCCCCCATGCATTGAAGATCGACTTTTTCTGGTTAGCAAAACCTTGATCAGGGGTTTGGGATTTCTACTGCGTGGAACTGACTTTCGTTGTGGCCATAGAAACACACAGCATCGAAGATGATGGGTTGCTGCGTATCGGCATCGATCTGCACGTTGCCGTCCCACAGGTCGCCATGGCACAGCGAAGGCTTGATGTTCCTCCCGCCCGTCTGAAGGGGCCGCAGGAGGCGCGCCACGACCTTGTCAATGAATTGATCAGTCAACTCCACAAGCTCTGGATCGGCCCCGAACACTCGCTGGACGAAGGCCATATCGGCGCGGAACTGGCGCCCGAAGTACTCCTCCCAGCTGTTGGTCCAGTTGTTGACCATCGGGGGCGGGCCAAACCACGTCGTGACGTGGAAGCCGAACTTGCCCGTGGGCGAGACCGACGTAGTGTGCATCTTTTTGAGCACGGCCAGGAGCTGGGCTGTGGGCGGGGAACTGTCGCGTAGGTTGCGGAACCACGTCAGGAAGAAGGACTTCGTAGGGTCAGCCCGAAGCGATCCCCAGGCCAAAGGCGCCGCCACGTTATCCGGAATTACCTCGAAGAGTGCTTTTGCCCCTTCGTATTCTGCCTCGGCCATGCCGAACCACTCCTTGCGCTCGATGATCTGGATAAACAAGTTCAGTCGCCACATTAGTGAACATCTACTTTGGAAGTAGTACAGACAGGTTCAAAGACCGACCTTCAAGAAGAACACTTCCTCTTCACCATCATCTCTCTCGATGTCGATTCTGAGACCTGTGGACCACTAATGAAACCCGAAGCCGATAATCAACAAATCAATGTCTCCAATTGCATCATATGATACGTACGCGAGTCTTTCCGTGTGGGACAACCGAAACCACTTTGCCTCCATTCGGGAATGCTGTTGGTGACACTCATCAGCTTTTGCTTGTTACCCCACTCACGCAAAACGTACCGGCCGTGATGGCGAGGTCCAAATCTTGGACGTCTGCCATGTTCAGAACCAGTGTGGGTAATACGGCTGGCTACCACTCTAGCTATTCGGGAATGAGTTTTTCAAAAACAATATGGTCTTCCCAGAAGGGCAGACTGAAACCATCCGTAAGCGCCAGCCTGACGCATGTCAAAACATTCCAATGAAGTGAAATAACTGGCGTTTTTAATTGGCCCATTCCTGTGATCCCTGGTTGGGTCCGGCTTTCCCCCCCTAGAGCGTGATCAGCTCGACTACATGACACATACAGCAACTAAAATCAGCACATTGCAGCTGAATAAAATCCAGGGACCAGAGCGTATATACTGCATAACGGCCTAATATAATACACACCATCAAACGTTATCTCGTCCATCAAAGGGGCCTGATCGCATCGCCGTCTCTCTCATAGACACCTCCCTTTCTCATCACATCGCTAGTCTTATCACTTCCTCCCTCCCCCTGCCGTGGATCAAGCTCAAAAGTGAGTGGATAATAGAACTTCAATACAGGGGCGACATCAGAATAACCCTTTGTGTTCCATGTAACAAGCGTATGAGAGGGCATGTAATAATTTGCACTTAAACATTAGACTTATACATTTAATATGAAGCAGAGCTGAAACGGCTATCCAGTTCCCACGCTATCTATCCATATTACCGTTGCCTCCAGTAAGTGAAAAGAGCCGCCAGGGTCGCAGGTAGTCCGATACCAATGCCGCAGCCGAGGGCGATCTTGTCGGACCGGGAAAGGCCACTGGACTGGTCGTCAGGAGTGCTCTTCGGCTCAGTTGGAATGGGCGTCGGCGGGTTCGATGGGTTTTCCGACGTCGTCACCGCTGGGACCACGGTGGGAATGACGACGGCGTAAAGGGTAGTCGTGATGGCCCCGGCGGACGACGTCGTCGGGTACAAAGCTATATGGTTCTTTGTTTCACCCCGTTTGAAGCATCCGTATATTTTGAAGCCCGAAAGGGTGTCCGGGTAGTTGTAGGTCAAGATGCTGCAGGCCGGTGCTGCGGAATTCCAGCTATACGGATATTAGCTTTGGATCAGTATGGTTGTTATCCGTGGCGCAGTTGTTCCAAGTACATAGCTGTAGAGAGGACGACGAGAGAAACGCAAGTACTTACCAACATCCTACCCCCGGCGGAAGAGACGTACAAAGCCCTACCTGCCAGTCGGTGTAGTCGCGGCAGGTTGTGATCAGGGACTCTTTCCCGATGGTGGAAGAGCCGGCGGTTGTCGTGCTTGCACATCCCACCAAACGGTATTGCTTGTTGAATAAACAAGCCTGTCCTGAAAAGCAAGAAAAAGGGTTGGCTGTACCAAGAGATTAGACAAATCGAAGCCAGCTGTCTATCCGCGACGACTTACCCGCTTCCCCATTGATGTATCCACAGAGCTGCGCATCTCCAGTCGGTTGCGGTCTTGGGGTGGACATGGACACGGCTTTGGCCTCGATCGTGACGAGCGTCCTCGGTGCCACATGTTCCAGCGCAGCTTCCGCGATCGTGAGTAATACTCCGAACACCGCCCAGTGTAGTATTTGCATGGTAACAGGAGTGAAAGTAAGCACGTAAGCGCAATAGAATGGAAGATACTAATAAAGAAGAGGGGAAAATAATGAAGGGGAGAAGAAAAAAAGAAGAGAAGATAAGGCTTCCAGATAGCCGCTTTCGTTGTGTAGGGTAGCCTTTGATTGCTGATCATCTTTCAGCTGATCTGTGGCAACGGGATGCTCGACAGCCACCAGATTCATGGACTGATGGCCTGATGCCAGTAGATTCTCGAGGCTCATGCAACGGAAGCAAAGGTGGTTGTAGGAATCCCTGCAATGGTGCTTTTGGTGTGGCTACAGGGCCAATATCCTTTCAGCTTGGTCGATGTGGCGGCTGTTCTGTAAGCCACGAATCTCCTTAGGAGTGTAAGGCTGAGCAATCCTCGGGTAGATACGAAAATAGGGGGTGGGGGCTGTATTCGGGAGATCTGAACAGCGCTTATTCGACCAACCACGCATGAAAGAACTCTCAATCTGGCGCCTCATTGTTTCATGGCGTTGCCTGCCATTATGTATTAGACGCAGACATCCGCCATGAGATATACCCGCCGTCTTACCGGCCGAAGTTGTCATAAGCCACATACCAATTTCGTCAAGTCGTCTTGATCCGAGCGGTCTACTACACATGGTCGCTCTGGATTCGCTTCTTTCCCTGTTTGGTCTATGCCGAAAAAAAAAGAAAAAAGGGGGGAGACGTTGGAAGTATCATGTTTCTTACACGCTACACCTAGTTATTCTGACTCTTTTGGAATGCTGCTGATCTCCTAGCCTGCGGCTGACAAGATAAATTCCACTTTGTCAACCCAGCAGCACAGTATGATTACGATCACCCGCAGGCGGCCCGGCTGAAGGATGTCAGGATCCGTGTCGAAGCTGCATACTATAAAATTTTCATTACCAGCCCAAAGGGTCGGTCTTATTACACGTTGGCATACGCTACGCAGAGGTCGCTGTTGAACAGACCAATGTAATGTAATCCTCTTGTCATTTTCTTGTCTGCGCTACCACAGTAATAAAGTCATCGCGGACTGGATAAGAAGCTTTTGCTTGCTACATAGCTGGTAAATGTTCATTGCACCTGCCGTCACTGGTGTATGTTCCGAAACCGCTATCAAGCTTTAGGCATTACAACTCTTGTATATTTACGAGCATAGGTAGCATTCATATTGCACGTTCTGTGCTCTACTCTAAATATTAACTGGTAACGAGGAGCCTGCAAGAAAGTCTTCCGAGGCTTTTGGTCAGCTATATACATAGGTCTATGAATAACCTGCTAAACCAAACTCTCGCGTTCAAATGACCCATCAGGGTCTCATCGCGCTCCCTGCGCGACAGGTGTGCTTCCGCATGTATCTACATCATATATACACAGCCATGTAAGCTGGCTGCGGTCGTCTCTTCTGAGGCGAGCCCTGTTATTGGTATCTCCCTAGGTTCCCGTTCGTCCGACGGTATAGATAGCAGGCTGTTCAGCTCAACTTGGGCGGTTGGCTCCGAGTTCGACAACACCAATTGGATAGCGGGACTTTGAAATTCGCTCATGGTTCATACAATTGATCGGAGAGCTTGCTGCCGTGCTAAACCCCAACCAAACTCCAATAGCTTCGCATCTGATCGTTGCATCATTGCAACACAACCCTGCTGAATCCAACCCATATCTGGGGGCTTTCCAAGGGGTGGACACGAAGTTCGATAGATTGAGGACAGACGGCCATAGAATCCAATCTTGGGCCATTACGGTGGATAAAGCCAGCGAAGCCCAACTTTCCAGCAAATGTCTTCATGTGTATCCCATGAAATCTTGAGTGAAAACATCAGCGAGGCTACTCCCCGGAGCGAAGCCAAGATTGGTCATGAACTGCGGATCCGATTCCATCCTGTCAGTCCTGTCCAGAGAAGCGATGTCGTCGAGGATAGCATCGTAATCGAACGTCCCACTGCTGAAGCTCTGTCGCCCGTGCATGGGAAAGTGCGGGGTGGAAGGCATGCCCGCCACCGCCATGCCTTCCATCGCGGCCACGTTGGCAAACGCACTATTGGTGTTGGTCGGCGAGTTGAGTTGGTTATTGAGGCCGAGGGACTGCTGACGATGAGCCGGCGCTGCTGTTGTTACATTAGGAACAGCAGAGGGTCCCGCCTGACCGTACATTTCGCCAAGCATTGCCTGCGACATGTTCGGAAGCTTCTCGGCGTAGTACGATGCTGGGGTCGGTAACTGGCTATTAACCAATTCCGAGCTACCAATACTTCGATGGCTTGTGGCCGTGAAAGACTCAAACTGTGACCGTGGTTGGGACCTTTGGGGCGGTGACGGGGATGTTATCGATGCACCCCAAACAGATTCAACGGTCAAAGCCGCATCTGTCCACCGGGATCTCTCCACCGAGTTCAAGCGATCAAGGCCATTATGCTGAGAAACTATGCTCATATAAATGGAAAATAGAGGCGCCGCACTGCATGCGCCAAAAGCCCCGAAGTGATCTTCGAGGCAATCCAGAATCGACATGGCCGAATGGGCTGACGACGGGTATTGTTGCGATTCCAAGCTGAGATAAGCCAGGCGAAGAACTGGCAGTGATGGCAATAGAATAGGTGGTTTTCCGCCATTCGTTATATAATTGGCAAATGTACTTCGAGGTTGCTGTTGAAGTGCAATGCCTCGTTGAACCTGCAGAGAGAACGGCTCATTCGGGTGAGCAACGGAGCCAAGAGAGGGGTAAAGGTTGGATGAGATTGCTCTATGAATCTCATAGAGGGAGTTGAAGGTGCTCAAAGAATGGGATGGGCTCCGAGAAGTGATATGAGGTGTTGTTTGGGGTCCAAAGTCAGGGCAGGGTATCCAGCCATCCCACTCTTCCCGCTCATTTTCTTCGACGGAAAGGGAATCTGGGAAAGACCCTGGGTTTTCTTCTATCCGTAAATGGGGGTTCGGCCCAAGCGTATTGATAGAATAGTGTCGAGAATAAAACAGCCCATGTAAGTACGGTGTAGCCGCCAGGCGCATTCGGACTTGATACCGGGTTGCTTTTGTAGATGGATGATCAAACGACTTGCCAATCCAATCAGTATCCAGGCTGGGTCAAGTTTTTTGAGGCCAATATTGACCAAGATAAGAACCAGTAACGCAGTTACGTGCCGCACCTCGAAGTTGCCGTCCTCGTTTGGTATCAAGGACCGCGCAATGCGGTAAAATTCCATGGGGCACACCGATTGCGTTATGTGTTTGCTGTCTTCGACTCCCTGTTGACAGGCCTGTTCTTGATAGGAAGCCAATGCTAGGGCTGCCCATAATTCGGCATGGGCTGCGGAGTCAGGTTCGTTGGGCGATAGCTCCAGTCCCCCGTTTTTGTAAAGGTACGAAGTCTTTTGCATGGAGACTTTGTCCAACACTGGAAACCAGCAATGCGTATAAGAGACGTATATATCCATAAGGCGCCAGCAATGGGGCGGCAGATGGGTGGTTGCTGCCTTTGCTCGCTCCGGTGTCTCCGAGGGCCTCGCAAATGGCACGGGACCTGCCCCGGTGGCCGAAACCAACTGGTCCCTAGCATATTGATACGGCAAGTCTGTGTCATCGCCACTGTCTGAGTCCCCATTTGCAGAAGAGGGCTTCTCAGTCTTCGCGTCGAGGACATCTCCGCCGGAAAGAACGCGCTCAATCTCCTTATGAACATTGCTCTTCCGCCATCTTCTGTGAAGACGATTGCCAGACCCGGAATCCTTCCCGACAAGCAACGAACGCCCTTGCCCCCTTCATGGGTGAGCATAGCATGCAACGCTTCCTCCGAGCCGGGTATCTTGTCAAACACCCATCCCAAGGCCAACTCCAATGTACGAATGTAGCCCGTCTGCACGCCGCGCTTCTTCTTGGGCTCCTCCCAAGTACAGCAGCGGTTCTGCGACGCGCAGGGAAAGCAGAGGGGCTGGATGCCGTCGCATTTCTCACGGGCGCTTCGGCATTGATCGCAAGCTCTCGAGACTCTCTGGCGCTTCGGGGCGGGTGGTGAGTTTTTGGGTTTAGGACCGGGCTTGTCTGGGTCGGCTTCGCTCGCTTGGCGTTTCTTCCCCGTCGTCGCACTCATGTCTGGAGGCATAATGGCATGTGGCTAGCTGTGGTATCGTGGTCGCTGTGCCCGCACATCCAAACTGTACGTCGTCGGGATGGCGCTCGCGTTCTCTCCCAACATGGCGGTCAATTGGCGGATCAGACGCACCGTGGACGACTCGGCATGGTACTGCCAGAGCTGCCTATGTCGCTCGAATTGGGACCCCTGTCGAAGGCAGAGTTGGACATCAATTTCCTCGTTTTGTCGTTCTGATTGCAGTCCAAGGCTCGTCACGTAGCCGAGACAAGAAACAACGCAGTCTCAGACACGCAAGTCTCGGGGCATTCAGATTCAGATTGCGACATGCTGTCTTTCAGTGGGGAAGAAACCTGGGGTAGAGACAGGGTAGGACGACAGAACTCGAGAAGTACTGGCGGTTAAATGTTTAGCCATAAGTCGGGGTGAGGGGTGGGCACGCTAAGACAAAAGAGTGGCTTCTTCTCCAGCGCGTACCCCAGGCCCAGCAGCCCCCCAGCTCAGGCCCAAATGCAACTGAGAGCAATTGGCTCCAGGCGGGGAAGATTGGTCCAATGGCGAGTTGCTATCTCCCCCAGCCAGCCAGCCTTTCTGTGCATACGCTGACGGAGCATCCCATCCCACCACCCAAGCATCGATCCGGATCTACATGCTTTTTCGAAGCATACCTTGCACTTGACTGACTACATACACATTTGTCTGCTCGTACTTCATCGTACGATCAACTGCTTGCTCCTTATCTATACAACCCGCAGGCAGATGGCAGCCCTCGTCCATGGCACACCGACCGTCAAAACCCTCCCAGCTGCCGTAACAGTCGCTGGACTCTTTGACAAGTGAATTTCTCAACTCCCAATAATCAATGCCTTTACGGTATGATATGACGACGACGGTCCCTATGTCTCCAGAATAACGTCCCGTGAACGACTATGTTTCCCCTACACTCAGCCACTCCCACGATGGGACTGAAGCGCCCATTCTCCGCCATGGCTGCCGACGAGACGAACTCGAAATACTACGGACTGTACGCAGACCGCGATACAGCCGAGCGGCCTAACAAATCCCCAGCTAGCCGGCCGCACTCGTCTTTAGATACGCCTCCTAGGTTCTATCCAAGCAGAGTAGAGACGAAGGACGCAGCTCCCGGCTCGCAACACCCTTCAACCAATGGCTCAAGATCCTCCAGCCACTCACCGCCATTGCGATCTTCCTACGAGAACACCACGTTGCGATTCGAACCCAATGCCTCGGTGGTTTTGGTGGGAATGCGTGGCTCCGGAAAGTCGACCTTGGCAATCATTGCCTCCACAGCCATGAAGAGACGAATAATAGACACCGAGAAGTCGTTTCAAGAGGCCGCGGGCCTTTCAACCCACGCGTTCAAGAAGACATACGGTGCGACGGAGTGCCAAAGACGTCAATATGGAGTACTGCAGAACATATTAGTCAACCATGGACGAGATTGCATCATAGTCTCGTCCTGGATGGAACGCTGCGTGCAGAGCCTGTTGGAGGACTTCGCTGTCTCTCATCCAGTCGTCCATGTGATGAGAGAGTCAAAATCCATCGCCAGCTATCTGAAGGTGACGGACGAGAGAAAATTCCATGAATTGCTCATCTACGCAACCACCACGTTCCGCGCTTGCTGCAATCTTGAGTTTTTTAACATCTCAGAAGTGCCTCCCAAAAGGGGGATTCAAGCGTGGTCGAGTCCACTGCCGTCGTTAAAGAATCGGGGCAAAAGTCTCCCACTCCTTACATGACCCTGAAACGAGCAGAGAGGCACTTTCTGAAATATCTATCCATCTTCATGCCGGAGGGCTCTATACCATATGTGGAGTCGGCTTTTCCTTTGGCCTCGATACCAACTGAAAAGCGCCAATTCACATACGCAATGTCCGTCCCGCTATCGAAGCTGATTCTAGAACAACTGGATATCGAGGATATCGAGACTGGAGTCGATGCCATTGAGATAGTGGTGGATGATGCTCTCGTGCAGCCCGGCCAAGATTCTCGACTGACTCCGGAGCGCGCAAGCCAGATCAGCAGAGTGGTTGGGCATATTCGGCGAAATGCGGTGATTCCCATTATCATAAACGTCGTCTGGCCCTCCGAAGGCTCTGTCAACGAAGCTCAAAGGTTGGTGTATACGGAACACCTACAGCATGCGTTGCGGTTAGCTCCAGAGTACATTACTATCGATCTCAGGCTTGATGACCGCTGGTTCCATCGCATTATGGCATCGACGAGATCCAGCAAGGTAATTGGTACGGTCAATATCAGGTCGAACCCGCCAGCATGGACAGACCCGGTTTGGACTTCATACTACAGAAAAGCCCGGAGTCTCAATTGCGACATCGTGCGTCTCTTACGACCAGCAATACAAGTTGAAGACAACTTTGAGATCAATTCGCTCCGGTCTGCCCTCCGAGATCTGGGACCATCCGAGTTGCCTCTCATTGCGTTCAATACGGGGCCCAAAGGCAGAAACTCACAATGCTTCAATCGCATTTTTACATCGGTTATTCCTGAACCACTACTACATCAACACCAGGATGATGACTCCGGCTCTTCATACATACCACCCGCACTTACAGCGCTTCAAGCGACATCCGCTCTTCACTCTTCCTTCATCATCGATGCGATGAAGCTGTTCGTTTTTGGTGCGAACGTGAGATGGAGTCTGTCGCCAGCTATGCATACAATTGCGCTCAAAGCTTGTGGGGTCCCCCACACCTATACGCCTTACTCGACAGACTCCCTGAGTAACATACGGGACCTCATTCACGATCCTCACTTTGCCGGTGCATCCATTGGCTTGCCGTTCAAGGTGGAGGTTATCAGCCTGACGCACTCGTTGAGCAGTCACGCCAAAGCCATTGGGGCTGTCAACACTCTAATTCCGGTGCGGCAGCTGAATACAGACGGTACCATTCCCGACAATGCGCTATTCTTCCACTACAGGAACCGCGCAGGTCCAGTATTAGCATTGTTTGGTGAGAACACTGACTGGATCGGCGTCAGGGCGTGCATCCGACGAGGGCTGTCGCCTGCAAACGCTGTGCGGCCTACTTCATCGGGACTTGTTATCGGAGCTGGCGGCATGGCACGAGCAGCTGTTTACGCTATGCTACAGCTTGGTGTGCGGAACATTGCTATATACAACCGCACGATTGAGAACGCGACGAAGCTCGTCTCTCACTTCTCGAGACTTCTCGCTCGCCACGATATCCCTCTACTGGGCGCCGGCTCTGATTTCGAAACCAAATTCCACGTTCTCCGCTCGACGGAGGATGCTTGGCCCACCGAGTTCAGGCCACCAACCATGATCGTGTCTTGTATCCCGACTCACAGCGTGGGCGACTGCCCACCGCCCAACTTCACGCTTCCCGAGTCTTGGCTGCAGAGTCCGACCGGGGGCGTGGTGCTAGAGTATGCGTACAAGTACCTCAACACGCCCCTGCTGACGCAGATTCGCGCCGAGTCGTATCGCGGTTGGGTGGCGATGGACGGCCTCGACATCCTGCCCGAGCAGGGGTTCGCGCAGTTCGAGCTCTTCACGGGGCGGCGGGCCCCCAGGAGGCTGATGCGGGCGGAAGTGTTCAGGTCGTACCCGGACGAACAGGGGGAGGCAAACCAGCCGCAGCTGCAGCCGCGATTGGAGGATATAACGGAACAAGAACCGTGATTTCACGGCTATCGACACGAACTGTAACGAAGCATATGTGGATAACCCAATCTAGCCGAGCCATTGGGCCATTGATTGAGATCTCCGAGTCACGCCACTTTATGATATCAGTTACCCAAGAACCCGGTATCTGACTCCCTTGGGGGTTCGCTACGTAGCAAACAACGAAGTGTCATACCATCTAGAAGCTCAACATGCAACGCCACATTGGCGGTCAGGAACTAGAGTAGCAAGGTTTCATAGATGCACGCAAGCACCATAACCACTCATTCAAGCAAACAGTTTTGAGCACAACCCACAACCTAATCTATCGATCTGACAGTCGGCACCCAATAACAGACAGGCCAAACAAGGTCATAAAACTGCAAATTTGAGAAGTCAGTCCCCGAAGCTTACTAAGGAATGGAACATGGGTAACTGCCAATATGAGCTATCAAACGGATAAGGGAATGAATGACATTTCCATGGCAGAATCCCAGATAAGGGGAAACACCATGCACCATGATTCCGCATGCGTTCGTTAGTCATAACTGCGGAATCCCCTAGCGGTGTGAATGTTCAGCCATGAATCGGTAGTGGTGGGGTTTGGTCGTGTATGTGTTTACCCGGGACTTTTCTCCAGCATTCATCCATCCCATCCCCAAGCAACCATGACGTCCACCCGAAGTAACACTCTCCCGCTTATCTTCGGCCCGGGCGCGTGGTTGCGACGGCATGCCACCGCGGTACTGTTCCGATCGCTCCTTGTGATACACGCGTACACGCTCGCTGGTCCGTTCGAGGGGCGGCATGGTGTAAGTGACAAGTCGCCTGTGTGCTGTGTTGGCGCCCGCCGCAGGGTCCCGAGCAGCAGCAGCAGCAGCACCAGGAGAACAATGTGCCCGCCGCCCACCGACCGGGGAACAGCTACCGGTAACATGTGCATGCCCGTTTTACTCAAAATGCGCCATGCTCCCTTGCATCTACTGATCTGTCATTTGATCGTTACTGACTCTATCTGAACGCTGTTCATCCCTTTGACCACTCATTGGCCTATCGTGTATCACTCGCCGTCGGCTTTAGCGTCTTCCTTCTGTGTGATATCATATCTACACAAGTCCTTGTGCTTCAAGGGAGTCGACAGATGAAACGTGCATATCACGCCACTCTCTGAAATATCGGGACAGAATCAGAGCAGCTTTGCGCTGGGAAGGAAATAACGTGAGAACGTTTGGGTTCGCGTGAGCCATCCTGCCACCCGCACCACCGCCGCCCCGGTCACGTGCCCGTACGTTTTCTTTATTATATTATTAGATAATTCGGTTCTCCTTCCCTTTCTCAGCAAAGGCAGGCTTCTATCTTGATTCCATACCTTCCAAATACCCATCAGATATTATAATAGTTCATATTTCCTTCAGAGTCGACCATCTTATACATTTCATACCCCTTTGGAGAGAGCACAGAACCCTTGGACCACAGAATCGAAACAACAACACAGAAAAGGATGCCGTGCAGACTAGCCATCACGTCCATGTCCCTGGGCCGCTGCTATGCCGGCCACTCCTTCTCCCATAAGCTGGACATGGCGCAAGCGTACGGCTACAAGGGAATCGAGCTCTTCCACGAAGATCTCGCCGACATAGCCAACCAACTCGGCCACGCCTCAGATGAGGAAAACCAGCTGGAAGCCGCGGCCCTAATCAGGCAAATGTGCCAGTCGCGGGGCCTGGCCATCCTCTGCCTCCAGCCCTTCGCCGGCTACGAGGGCCTCCTGGACCGCGCCGAGCAGGCGCGCCGCCTCGACCAGCTGCGCTTCTGGTTCCGCCTGGCGCGGGCCCTGGGCACCGACATGGTGCAGATCCCGTCAAGCTTCCTGCCGGCATCGCAGTGCACGGGCGACCGCGCCCGCATCGTCGCCGACCTGCGCCGGGTCGCCGACATGGGCCTCGCCGAGGAGAAGGTCCTGCCCACGGGCGCCCAGCAGCGGCCGATCCGCTTCGTGTTCGAGGCCCTCTGCTTCGGCACCCCACACCGACACCTGGGAGGCCAGCTGGGAGATCGTGCAGGCCATTGACCGGCCCAACTTCGGCCTGTGCCTCGACACCTTCAACATCGCGGGGCGCGTCTACGCGGACCCGGCGTCGCCGACGTGCTGCACGCCCGACGCCGGCGCGGCGCTGCGTGAGTCGCTCGCGCGCCTGCGCGCCCAGGTCGACGTGGCCAAGGTGTTCTACGTGCAGGTGGTGGACGCGGAGCGGCTGGCGTCGCCGCTGCGGGCGGGGCACGCCTTCTACGACGCGGCGCAGCCGGCGCGCATGAGCTGGTCGCGCAACTGCCGGCTGTTCTACGGGGAGCGGGAGCGCGGGGGCTACCTGCCGGTGCGCGACGTGGCGCGGGCCATCTTCCACGGGCTGGGGTTCGAGGGCTGGGTCAGCGTCGAGCTGTTCCACCGCCGCATGGCGGACCGCGACCCGGGCGTGCCGCGCGAGCTGGCGCGGCGCGGCGCCGTGTCCTGGCGGAAGCTGGTCGCGGACTTGCAGCTTCGCGTCGAGGACGAGGTTTACGACGAGAGGGTGGAGGCGGCGGGGCTCGTGACGAAGAAGGCGATGGGGATGGGCGGCGGCGGCGGTGCTGGGGAGAGGGTGGTGGCTTCATTGTGAATGATCTCTAGGTACTGGGGTTGCTTACACTTGCCCCGTCAGATTGTTTTCGGTTTTTATTCTCTATAGCAAGCGTTTCTCTGTCTAAGCCATGACCCTCAACATATCAGAATGATTTTAAAGAACGACTACTCATCGGTGAAAGATAAAGTGATGATATTGAGAGTCAGAGTGAAGCCCTTCGTTCCTATGATGAAAGTTATCCAAATATGTGTCAGTAGATGTTGATCAACGGAACGACGTATAACAGTCATCAGCACGGTGAACTTAATTAATATTAATGCTGACGAGTAGGTTATTATAAATAAATAGTGCTTAAGCAAATAAAGTGGTTATTACAGGAAATCCAAAACAGTAATGTGCAATTTATAGCAATGGCTTTCGTTATTTTCGATACTCGCTAGATCTTGCAGTGCTATAATGTCCCTATTTAGAAGGGGTAGAAGGAACGGCACCCTCGTGTCTACTTGGGGACTCTATCTATCTATTAGCTCAAACGTTCTCCTTCTGCTCCACCTTCTCCTTTCTCTCGGAGAGGTCGACGCCCTCGACGGCGTGGCGGAAGTCTTCGTCCTGCACTCGCAGCTCCTCCATGATGACGTCGTTGGCCTTGCGGACGGGCCGGATGGCAAACAATCGGTCCATGTGCTCGAGCGGCACCGCCTTGGTCTCGGGCACCAGGAAGTAGGTGAAGACGACGGAGAGGATCATGAGCGACGCAAAGAAGAAGTAGACGCCGTAGCCCATCTTGAGGAACATCTGGGGCGTGAACCGGGACACGATGAAGTTCCAGAACTGCAGACAAGTTAGCTCAGTCGGCTCATAGATCGGGGGACTCTGTGCGATGCGCGAGAGGGTTTGAAACATACCCAGTTGTTAGCGGCAGCAGATGCCTGGCCCAGCGCTCGAGTGTTCTGATCGAACATCTCGGAATTCAAAACCCATGGAGTTCCGTTCCAACTGGGGGCTACACACATGCGCAATTAGTATAAGGCACTACAATGACATATGGACAAGAATTCGGGCTGCACTTACTATAGAAAAATGTCCACAGGTAAAAGAAAAAGATGGCGGCGATACCACCGCTGTCGAGCGGGCTTCCCTCGGGTCGGTTTGCAGTGTCGGCGATCTTGATGTAAGCACCGATGAACCACATGCAGAGACTTCCACCGATCGCGCCGTACATGAGCAGCTTACGACGGCCAAGTTGATCAACTAGAAGAGGAGCAGGATGTCAGTATAAGCAGGCAGTAAATGGGCGAGGAGGACAGGCGAGACTTACTCAGATACAGTAACCATCCAAAAGTCACGACGGTCTTGACGACGCCAAAAATGCCCGTGGTCAGCAGAGCCGAGTTGGTGCCCGTGATGCCGATACTCTTGAAAACGGTGGGGCTGTAGTAGTTGATGGCGTTGATACCGCTGCCGTTCTGCCAGAAGAAGAGCATACCGCCGAGAAAGAAGCGCCACTGGACCTTGGGCTGGCGGAGAGCGGCGAACGGCTTCCAGAAGCCCGCACCGACCTCCCGCTTGTAGCGCTCGAGGTCCTCGTCGATGTAGTTCACCTCCTCGATGATGTAGACGTCGTCGCGCGGGAGGTCGCGGATCCAGCACAGGTTGTCCATGGCCTGATCGCGCTTCCCCTTGGAGAAAAGCCAGCGGGGCGACTCGCGCAGCCAGAGGGCGCCCAGGGCCAGCAAGCCACCGGGGATCAGCTGGACCGCGAAGGGGATCAGCCACTGGGTGTGGCTCGGCTGCATGGTGGTGTTGACGCCGTAGTTGATCCAGAAGCCGACGAGCCCGCCGAGCTGCCAGCCCAGCTCGTAGATGCCGACGATGCGGCCGCGCACGGCGGGCGGCGCCAGCTCGGAACAGTAGATGGGCACGATGTTGGACATGCCGCCCACGCCGAAGCCGGCGAGCACGCGGCCGGCGAGGATCAGGCCCAGGCCGCGCGCCGCGTTGGCGCCCAGCATCAGGCCGGCGCCCAGGACGAAGACGAAGGAGAAGACGAAGAGGGACTTGCGCCGGCCGAGGAAGTGGCAGGTAACGTAGGCGAACAGGCTGCCGAAGAAGGCGCCGGCTTGGTAGACGCTGACGATGTTGGCTTGCAGGAGAGCCTTGGCGTCCTTGTCTAGGCTCTTGAAGTTGAACTCGTCCATGAAGGATGGCAGCGCCAGAGTACCGCCGATGAAAGCTGTTTCGTAAGGCAGGGCATGTTGTCAGCGGCGAGTACACACGGGGGCAGTGCAAGTAATCGAGATACTGCAGAGTTTCAAAACGAACCAGAGTCATAACCGATGGTGCAGGAGGCGAACGAGGCGATGGCCGCGCACGTATACACTCGCCAGTTGTACACGGCTTTGGGCGTCGGCCTGTCCTCCTTAAGCTGGAGGAGTCCCACCATGTTGGAAGACTTTTTATGACCTCTCGCCCAATGGCAGCTTGGCGCAGGAATATGAGAGACAGCCCAGGATGTATAGAAGGCGTAACAATAGCCTAATGCTTCCAGCCAAGGCGCTCAGATAAAAGATGAGACACTTGGGGCTTTCCTCTCTACTGGCGACAGAGAAAGGTATCTGAGTCAAAGGCAAGAACTCCGGTCGTGGCGAGGCGGCCGGGGTATTAATGATAGTGAAAGAATCTGGGGCCCCAGTTTGTTGACAGCGCAGAACCCCTGGAGTAGAAAGCTACGACGGACAGGGCGAGATCTGGGGTAAAGCGAGCCTTGCTGTGTTAAGCTGCCAAGTGCCGAAACGAGTCCTCTTCAGCTATCATCGGTATGCTAGAGGGCGATGAGGCGTGAAATCCGGGGTCGGGAATAGATCTTGGACATGACGATTTCCTCTTCCGCCCTCCAATGGAAAAATGATTACTCTGCAGCACGACGCATGACTGGCTGGCTGGGCTTGCCGTCCTCCGAGTCAGGGCACCGTCTCCCTCAACCCTGGGCGGCGAGTCCTCACCCATTTCCGTCTAGCGCACATGGTGTCCGGTCGCCTGGACAGAATCGGAGACTGGTCGCTTGCACTAACGACGGTGATATCCACAGCGCATCCCTTGCATTCAAAGCAGTGTGTGTTGTGTGGGATGGAGAGCCAAATTTCCCATTTTTCGCGGGGCCAAGACGCTACAACAACGGCAATTCTCTGTGGTGTGGCTACTGGTTGGAGATGCCCCCGCGTCCGCGTCCCCGTTCCTTGGGAGAAACCGGTGTCGTCTTTGGCTGCCTTGATTCGTCCAATAGCTTGGATACTTGCTCCCCGGGACTACCATGACAAACCCCTGTTGTATCGGGAAGAACACTTAACCGGTGACAAGACGCGGTGTGTGTGCTCGGCTATTTCCCGCCAGCTGCCCTTCGTCCAATCTTGATAAACGCGAAGCTTAAAAAGGATTGCGCCAAGATGGCAAAAGAACGGATTCGTCTTTCCCACCTGCTCGGCACAGATGAGCAAGGGAAAAGAGAAACTCCGTCCTTTTCACCTTACATTGGAGAGAATGTGAATCTGGTTGGCTCTGCTTGCGGAAACACATCCGATCCCTGAGCGAGACCCGACTAGAGGCATTTTGACCAGCATGGAATCCCGTGGCGATCGTGGGTGGAGTGCGTCTTTCAATTCTGACTGCAGATGGTAAAATGTTCATCACGGATCGAGGTGGGCCGCTACCGCTACTGCTACTACTGGGCTTAGTTTGCGACGCCAATGCCATGTATTCAATGGGCAGGGAGAGTTGCCTATGCTTGTATAAACACTGAAGGCGGGCCAAAAACTAGAGTAACGGGCCTAAAGCAGTAGACAAAAAAGAGAAAAACAACCCAAAAGCCAGCTGCAACGCATTTCGAAAAGTCTATAGCATTTTAGCCCATCCAAGTTCACAGCATGACTACCACCGCCGTAGACACGAGCAATACTGCTTCCAGCCCACAGACGCAACTAGACCGCCATGGCTACCTCTTTGGCCTCAAGATCCAGGCATCCATGTCGCCGCTCTTCCACAAGACAATCTACAGCGAGCTAGGGCTGCGATGGGAGCAGAAGCTCTTTGAGTCTGCCGACATCCCGCAGTTCCTGCAGCTGATCAAAGACCCCAACTTCTACGGTAGGCATCCAGTCCCCATCCACTAGGACAAGAAGAGGAGAACAGAGAAGGGCTGACTTCTTCCCATGCGCAGGCGCCTCGGTGACCATGCCCAACAAGGTGGCCATCATGAAGCACCTGGACGAGCTGACGGAGGAGTGCCGCGAGGTCGGCGCCTGCAACACCATCTTCCTCAAGCAGGACCCCCTGACGGGCGCGCGCCGCTACTGCGGCACCAACACCGACGTCGTGGGCATCCGCGAGTCCTTCTACCAGAACGTGGCCGATCCGGACGCGCGGTTCCACGACCGCCCGGCCCTGGTGGTCGGCGGCGGGGGCGCCGCCCGCTCCGCCGTCTACGCGTTGCACAAGTGGATGCGCGCCACGCGCATCTACCTCGTCAACCGCGACCCCGCCGAGGTCGCCGCCGTCGTCGCCGAGTGCACGGCGCATGGCTACGGCGGCGACCGCCTCGTGCACGTCGCCACGCCCGAGGAGGCCGAGAGGCTCGAGGCCCCGGGCGCCATTGTGGCGTGCGTGCCCGACTTTGCCCCGCGCACCCCCGCCGAGCACACGGCGCGCGACGTCGTCCGCACCTTCTTGCGCAAGGAGCGCAAGGGCTCCATGTTGGAGATGTGCTACAACCCGACCCCTTACACGGAGCTCGGCGGCCTCGCCGAGGCGGAGGGGTGGCAGGTCATCCTGGGCACGGAGGCGCTGATCTGGCAGGGGCTGGAGCAGGACAGGTTTTGGACCGGCATCGCTGTCAAGGACTTACCCATTCAGAAAGTTAGCGAGGTGATCGCGGCAAGATTGTCGCAGATATCCAAGCTCTGATTGAAATCGATCTCGCGCCGGTTTATAGCCATGGCCTTTTGGGGGAGGCAATCGCATTCAAGTTCGGGCGCCTATGGCGAGAAGCATTTACAGGAGTCAAGGAGCGCATCGGATATTTTTATTAATTTAACATTGCATTTGTCATCACTGATCAGCAAGCATTGACACTATGTGAATTAAGTACGCAACGATGAGTGAGTTATCGCATATAATATTCAAAAGAGCAGAGTTGCCCAACACTATGCTCCTGGCCGACTGTAATCAAGATGCCTAACACGTCGCCAAACCTCGCGCACCACTCTTTCCTGCGACTGGCGTGCGGACTCACCGGTAGCCGGCGATGGTCCCGCCGGCCGTATGGCAAGGTACAAGCGGCTTCCCAACCGCACATCCTCGATGGGCGCATTGTGCGTGTCCTCGGGCGGATTCGCCGTCGTGACCAAGCCGCCCGCCTCCTGCACGATGGCGATGCCCGCCGCCACGTCCCACTCCCAGCACCCGCCCTCCCACCAGATATCGAAAGCGCCCATGGCGACGTAGGCCAGATCCAGCGTCGCGCTGCCCAGGCTGCGCACGCCATGCACCATGCCGCCCCTGCCGCCGCGGCCCGCGGGCTCCGCGGCCATAGTCAGGAAGCTGTCGACCTTGCGGTGCAGGTTGCCGTCGGCCTTGTCCTTGCGGTCCTTGCCCCACTCGACCGACAGCACGCAGCCCTGCGGCGCGTTCGGCGGCAGGGGCTGGTTCTGGATCAGGGGCAGGCGCTGCGTCTCGTTGAGCCAGGCGCCGCGGCCGCGGCACGACGAGAAGAGCTGCGCCGTGAAGGGCGCGTAGATGACGCCGATGACGGCCTGGCCGCCCACGATGAAGCCGATGCTGACGCAGAACATGGGGAACAGGTGCGTGTAGTTGACGGTGCCGTCCAGCGGGTCGACGCACCACGTCGGCTCGGCGCCGATGAGGTAGTCCCGCGAGGCGCCTTTGGAGTATGACTCCTCGCCGAGGAACCTACAACAATATTATATCAGCACTCTGATGGCTGATCCTCGTAAAAATTGTATGCCTACTTATGTGTTGGGTATTTCTTCTCTATGGCGCTCTTGATGAAAGCTTCGACATCTTTTTGGCTTGTCAGTTTTACCCGAGGAGGCCCCAGAGTGGAATTGAGTAGCGAACCTTCATCTGCTTTCGTCACGATATCGACGGAGCTATCCTTCTCGGTGATGACTTGCTCTCCGTCGCCCTGATCACTCCATCGCGCCCGCGCGAAGTTCATAAGGATGGCACCGGCATCCTTTCCGAGTTGCACCGCGAAGGTGTAGATCTCAGCTAATTCATCGTCGCTGATATGTTGAACTGAGGTCATTATCACATATATAAAGGGGAACTAAGTGTTCGCAAAAGAAGACCAGTTGATGGGCAAGGTATACAATGTCTTTCGCTATAATAGCTGTAGATACAGGAGATGTAACAATCCCGAGTCAGATTCGTATGGCCACTCCAGCAACACATAGCACACAGTTTGGACCGCCTCCAGCCGAAAGTCAATGGGGCCCGATAAGAGGAGCGGAAGAGCGGTTTCAATCCGCGCCTGTTCGGTTGTATGCCTTTATCTCACTGTTGGATCATCGGACAATAAATGGTGGGTTTGCCATATGAGGGGACGAGATCCACCGCCGAAGAGAGAGAATTGTGGGCGACTCGCAACCGGTCAATTGCACCTTGGGGGAAGTGGGAGCTGCTTCTGACTCGATTCGTCCACTTCTGAACTAAGAATGACTGGCGATTACATACCTGATGCCTACGCGTACACAAAGAACGCTGTAACAGCCAGAAGATCTACTAGTCAAGAAACTGCCCCCTCTTCAGTAGAGGGTGTTCCCAGGTAGTTGCTGGTTGTTCACCAAGTATGTATGCACAACTGCATGCAAGTGGAAGTGTTTATCCGTCTCGATTCCCTAGCCTGGCGGCAAAACACTTATCCAGCACAACCGAAATCGCACTAACGTTACCGGTATCCCGTACTAACCCACACTGCTACTCATTGGCTGGTACCTGGCTGTACCCCGGATACGTGTTTGTTTGAATCGCCGGCGGTTTATCTCATGCAGCACGGAAATTGAAGACATGTTTCATGGGGAATACGATGGATGATGTGAGTGGAATCAACAATCGCGTCAAGTTGAACAATCCGAGGTCCGGCAGCTTGCACATCCAGAGGTCAGAAAATCGGTACGTGAGAATTGTGTGCTCAACTCGAGGACCGACCACAATACAAAGACATCGGCAAAAGCGATTGGGCGCCATCAGCCTGCCCGTGGGGTAAAGACCACAGCCGGTTCAAATACTAGTTGACGTTTCACCGTTTCATACTTCTATCCAGATCCCCAAGAACAAAGCTGGGGCTCTATAACACATTTTATACCGGGAAATAAAACATACATACCAGTAGCCGTGATGCCTTCTCGCAACCTCTTGCTCATTAATGGGCCCAACCTCAACCTTTTGGGCACCCGGGAGCCTCATATATATGGCAGCACGACACTCAAAGATGTAGAGACAGCGACACAGCAACAAGCCTCTTCCCTTTCTATATCGCTGGCGACATTTCAGTCCAACCATGAAGGAGCCATCATAGACCGAATACAAGTACGTTTTCTCCTTCTTCACATTGAATGTCTGCCTCCCCAATACTGCAAACGCCCCTGGTAGACAGAAACTACAAGCAGTCAGTCATACTAACATGCTGTCGTGATTTTTCCGGGAAACAGGCAGCCCGGGAAGAAGGCGTCGACGCCATCATCATTAACCCGGGCGGGTTCACCCACACATCGGTGGCGATCCGGGACGCGCTCCTGGGTGTGGGCATCCCCTACGTCGAGCTGCACGTGTCCAACGTGCACGCGCGCGAGGCGTGGCGGCGCGAGTCGTACTTCACGGACAAGGCTGTCGCCATGGTATGCGGCATGGGCGTCTACGGGTACACGGCGGCCATCGAGTTCGCGGCGCGGCACATGAAGACGGCCGCCGCCAAGGAGAAGCTGTAACTAAGTCGCTACATGTTTGGTCGACCCGGCTGTTCTGGAGGAAGGATAAGCCATGCGGAAGAGACATCACTTCTTAAGTCGGGCAATTTTGTATCACATAAACCGCTCTCGCCCTTTCCTGACACATTCCAGGATAACGTATGTACCCATTCAATCTACTACCAAGCTGTGAAGAACATAATCTCCTAGGTGTGCTATGCTCTCTGATGGGAAGGATAGGCCCAGGAAGATGCCCCGCATCAGCCCAAGACTCGAACCGAACTTGGGAGCTTCGAGCTTTCCCCAGACTACCCCGCGGTCGGGAAGCGCCTAAAAACAGTTGATCCACGTGGAAGCAGCGCCAAAACAATCAATCAAGTTCGACAAAACTCCTGCACCACCAATCCAAAACCTGGATATACAGATAGTGACAGGATGAATTATGAATGTAGCTCGGCCAGATAATGCTCCCCCTTTTCTTTTCCCTCTTTCTACCTTTCTTTCTCAAAGATAGAGAACCACACTCCGGACATTCCCGTACTCATCATTCGGTCGCAGACGTTTGAAGTCGTTCGTACCTGCAGCGGGAAGCTAATGGATCCACTAGGGAGGTCGGTGTAGCTCCGACTGCGCAGTTCACCGTTCTTTGTCAATTAATGAGAATCAGAAGGAGGAAAATGATTGATCTTGTGACGAGAGCAATCACGACTGGACTGGACTCAACGATTCAGGAAGCCTCAACGGGAACATCCAGCAAATAGCGGTAAATTGATGTGACTTCAGAATTGGCAATGTTGACGCTGAAAATGGAAGGGGGCTAGAAGAAGCGGATGTTGCCAGCCTTATTTTTTCTAGACCCTGCAGCTTCAAACTTTTTCCCATTATTTTCCTTGGAGCTACCGGACGATCAGCCCACCACACAATCGAACCGCGACAAACTCACTGGCAACGTCCCTACCAACTCCATTGGGCCTCAAAGATAGGATTATGAGATAGTCGTTGGCCTGCAGCTCCTAGGGCGTTTACTTTTCTTCTTCGAACGTCCATAAATTCCTCATCCACCATGTTCGAGAACCTCTGCACCCTCCCGCTTAGCGCGGAGCTCTTCAGCCAAGCTGTGCACCCAACAGAACCTCTGCTTGCGGTTGGCCTGTCCAGTGGCCATGTCGAGTGTTTCCGTCTGCCTGCGGCTGACAAAAGCGCCGAAGATAGCGACTCGGCCGACGCCAGTATCCTCTCGGACGGAAAGGGCACCATAGACACGGTCTGGCGCACCCGTCGTCACAAGGGCAGCTGCCGCACTCTGGGTTTCAGCAACGATGGCTCAGGTAAGTCATGGAGCCCTCTGCATTCTTCGACGGGTTGACGTTGGCTTTGACGTATCAGGGGCGTGATTGACTAACTGTAGTGACTTCTTTCAGCTCTCTACTCGGCCGGAACAGACTCCCTACTCAAGCATTTCTCCCCCACGACAGGCCAGGTCGCTTCTAAGTTCGCGATCCCCTCGATGAACCCGAATGTCCCGGACGCCCCGACCCTGATCCACGTCCTGTCCCCCAGACGCTCCTCCTCGCCTGCGACTCGGGCGCCCTGCACCTGCTCGACCTTCGGGACCACGCGCTTGCCAACTCTAAACCGCAGCAAAGGCACTTCCCCACGGCGACTTCGTTTCGAGTCTGACGCCTCTCCCGCCCAGCGCGGAGAGTACAAGTGGATTCAGCAAGCAGTGGATCAGCACGGGCGGCACCACGCTCGCCATCACGGACCTGCGACGTGGCGTCCTGGTACGCAGTGAGGACCAGGAGGACGAGTTGTTGAGTTCTGTCTTCGTCAAGGGCTTGGGCCCCAAGAAGAACCGCGAGAATGGCATTGCCGCCATTGGCACGGGTTCGGGAGTCCTTACCCTCTGGGACAAGGGCGCCTGGGACGATCAGACGGACCGCATCATCGTAGATAGGGACGGCGAGAGCCTGGACTCTATCGTGCAGGTACCCGAATTCGTTACCGGCGGCCAGAAGAAGGTGGTGATCGGCGTGGGCAACGGCAACATCCGATTGGTCGACCTCGGTAAGCGTGAGGTCGAGGCCTCGTACAGCCACGATGAGGTAGAGGCCGTCCTTGGCGTGAACTTTGACTGCCAGGGCCGGATGATCAGCGGCGGTGGCCAGACGGTCAAGGTCTGGCAGGAGGCTGGTGCGCTTCAGGCAGAAGCCGAAGAGGAAGAGGAGGCGGATTCCGACGACGATGACTCGGACGATTCGGATGATGACGATTCGGATGCGGCTCCTGGGCCTGCCGAGAAAAGCAAGCGTCAGGCCGACAGTGATGAGGAAGACGATAGTGACGACAGTGACGACGGGAAGAAGAAGCGCAAGAAGCGAAGAAAGGGCAAGGCCCCTGTGGTTCTAGGAGAACATGGTGCGCATGGCATCTTGAAGTTCAAGGGCTTGGATTAATGGTGATGATTTAATCTTAGTCTTGGTGGCGGCTTGTATGTTATTTCTTCAGGCGTATGGAGATATACCCATTACCTGCTAAGCATTGAAACGAGCAACCCAGCCAATAGGCCGCTGGAATAAACCGGATAACGTAAACTACCATTAATAAAACACACCACATTATTCCAACAATAAATCACCGCCACATTATCCAGTGATATACCACCACGACATTTCATCAGCTTGTGTTGATTACGTCCCTACCCTTTGCACACACCACCCGTCCCTACTACCAATTGAATGGCTCAGCGAGGCTTTGGGTTGTTACTATCATGCAGTAGTGGTGGATTATTACAACTTATCAGGAAGACTACCATGGCTAGCTTCTCGAGTTACCTCTTGTTGTTAGGATTCATCACAATGGCGACCGCTTATGAGTCCTTTCGCAACATCATGTACCTGACAGGGTGGGTTTCATCTCTCGGCGGATGACATTTGCATCGTCTGACTAACTCATTCCAGTCAACATCCAGTCATTCCCGATGACCCCTTCCTGACAATCTCCATCACGCACGTGGTGCTGGCCTTCATGCCGTCGGGAATTTTCAACGAGGAACATCCGGATCCGGCATGGCCGCTCTTCATGTCGGTGGGCGACGTGCGATCCCGTTTCCAGCAGCCCGAAGTCATCAACGGCCTGAGCGGCGCTACGACGGCCTCGTCGCGGCCCGAAACCAAGGTCATGGTGGCCATTGGCGGTTGGGGCGACACCGAGGGCTTCGCGGTGGCGGCGCGCGACCCGAGCACCCGGCGACGATTCGCGGAGAACGTGGCGGCCATGGTGCGAGTGACGGGGGCGGACGGCGTGGATATCGATTGGGAATATCCAGGGTCAGTTTATTTATTTATTTCCTTTCTCCATTCATCTCTCGAGTACGCACACACTCGCTTACTTACTTGGTGCAACAGCGGCAACGGCGAAGACTACAAACAAACCCCCAACGCCGAGAAAGCCTGGGAGGCCGCCGCGTACCCGCAGCTCCTCGCCGCCCTGCGCGCCGCCCTGGGCCCCTCCAAGACCATCTCGGCCGCCGTCCCGGGCATCCCGCGCGACATCGCGCTCGCCTTCACGGCGGCGACGGTCCCCGCCGTCATGCGCTCCGTCGACTTCCTCAACGTCATGACGTACGACCTGATGAACCGCCGCGACGCCGCCACCAAGCACCACGCGGGCGTCGCCGGCTCCCTCGAGGCCCTCGAGGCGTACCTGGCCGCGGGCGCGCCGGCGGCGCGGCTGAACCTGGGGTTCGCCTTCTACGTCAAGTACTTCCGGGTCCCGCGCGGTGCGTGCGACGCCGTCGGAGCGGGGGTCCGGGTCGAACGCTGCTACGCTGCCGTCGGGGCTGGGCTGTCCCACGGGGCCCATGGAGGACCCGGCCACGGGCGCCGATCTCGGCCGCACGGGCGGCTTCAGCTACCACGACAGCATCCCCGCCGACGTCGAAGAGTCGTTCAGGCGGGCACTGACGGAGGGCACGTACGACGAATCGGGCGGCGGTTACTACTACCTGGACGACAATCCAGATGGAGATGGGAAAGGAAACGATAGCCTGTTCTGGACGTTCGAGACGGAGGACGCCATCTTCAAGAAGTATACGCACATCGTCACGCAGAAGGCTCTCGGTGGGGTGTTCGCCTGGGGGCTTGGGGAGGATGCGCCGTCGTTCCGTCACCTGAGGAAGTTATCGGAGTCGGCGGAGCGCACACGGCAGGAGAGACTGCTTATTCATTTGATGGTCAAGGACGAGTTGTAAGGCGAAGATGCTTGGGAGTATTTTTTTCAATTGGTTCATTAAGTATCGTTCCAAGTACCAAAAACCGCGTTCAAAACATTGGGGGTATTGTGCCCAGCCCTAAACGCCTGCCAAAAGCAATAATTCATAAATAGATCAATGCCAGTCAAGCATGTAATCATCAACCGATCCAGTATCAAAATCCACATAGGATAACCAGAGAAACACCCAATGACATGCCGCCGGAAAGCTAGGTAGTAGCAACAGTTTGGTGAGCCCATAACCTTCGAGGTCCAGTCGATAATAGAAAAATAAGCCTCAATTAAGCGCCAGGGTAGGCGGAGGGCTTGGAGTTAGGGACGTTGTGGCCGCGGCTGCGCAGAGACTCGAGTCCGTCAAGGACAGTGAGGCCCATGAAGATAGCCCTGCAAAATGTGTTAGCCAATCAATCGACCGCGGAGCCTTGAGAGCGAGGCGCAGGAGAAACCTACCACAGGAAGAAGCCAAAGGCAACGGCAGCCTGCAGGGACGAGCAGTAAGAGCTGTCACAGTGGGGAGCTCCAACGGCGACGGCGAGGGCCACGGAGCCGGCGAACCAGAAAAGGGCAGTCAAGGCGTTAAGAACGAGGGCAGCCAGCTTGTGGAACCAGCCCGTCATGTAGATGGGGGTGATGCCGACGTAGGCCAGCACCAGCAGCGACCAGATCGAGTTGAAGAGCATGAAGTTGATGCGGTCGGGGGAGCGGCTGCTGTAGGCGCCCCAGCCCCACCATCCTTGGTAGAGGCTCACGACTGTGTTTGGGGCACGTTAGCTTTCCAACACCTTATGAAGAAAAGGGGAAACAACAAAGGACAGTTGAAGGCGGGAGGGTTTTCAAAACGTACCATAGCCCGTGAGACCGAGCTCGATGATGGCGAAGACGGCCGCGACGGCGTGGACGATGGGAAGGAATCCGAGAGCCATGGCGGTGATGATGATGACGTTTTATGTGCGGTTTGGTTTCTCTGGTGGTATTTGCTGGTCCGGGTTATATGGACTACAAGCGAATAATCGTGGAACTTCGACAGTTGCAAATCGTTGCTGTAATTAGATTAGAGTAGGTGGTGAAGGGTCAAGGGAAGTTCGAGGTCGAGTGTGAGGCAGGGCGGGAGGCAAGGCATATATAACTTCTTGATTTCATGGAATGCTGGACAAACGGCCTACTGCTGCACGAGTGACTAACCACGACTACCCTGCCAAGGACGGGGGATACGTAAGGCAGAGAGGCAGGGTAAGGTGTGGAAAACGATCGATTTAGTCGGTTAAGGGTCGACTAGACTCATCATGTCACCGGTCACTGGCCACGATTGAGGAGCGGGGACTGGAGCCAAAAGGGAACAAAAGCCAATGGCATTGCGTGTCATAGCACGATGATGCATGGCCATGGTTCTGGGCGACTGGGCTCTTTGGCTACAGCTAAGTTTTGCATGCATTGGAATGATGAAAGCCAATGACGTCTGATTGGTGTGGGAGAGATTTCTGGGGGGTAGACTTCGTCCCTTTGCGCGTGTGGGTTTTGGCCGCCAGCAAACCAGATGGGGCCCGCCCTCTAACGCCCTGAAGGCTGGGAGGAATGCATCGACGTCCAACCACGCATTTCATTTCACGACTCGATGGAGAATCCATTGGGTTTCCCTGCTGTTCTGGCAGAATCGATGTTATTAGCTTCCACTATGGTCAAAGACATCAAACTGACGCCGTCGTGTAATTCCAAGCCACAAGCAATGCAAGACCAAGACCGTCAGACAGGTCAGCTGTCTCGTCGTTGAGGAAGGCGACGTCATCGCGAACATTTGATGAAGTGAAGGAAGCTATGACGACATTCCCGCAGCCGTTTCCCGTAGCTCGACTCGTTTTTGCAGCTGTCAGGCGCAAAACTGCCAGGGATCGTCACAGGGTCTTTGGGCGTCCACTGCGTCCACAGATCTTGGCCAGGCGCAAAAGGTGGGGTCGCCGTCTCTGTGCCGGCATCCGGGAGCGTCAAGCCGTTTTGACAATGGGCTGATTGATTGATGGATGGACGGAAGAAGAATCATGGTGATTGATTTGACTTTCTCTCAAACAGTATGTAGACCTAGCCACAACGGCATACCAACTTTAGAACATTTTGGTCTCGAAGCGCTGGCCATGGGGCTGTGCTGGCTGTGCTGGGTACACGATTGGATAGACACATTGGCTGTTGAAACACTGCACCACCTCCCCAACTGCCCAATGCCAACCAGTCGCGCCTCAGCTTCAGATCGCGCCATTCGCGCGCGCCCACCACTGGCTGCCACGCGTTGCTTCCAGCAAAGCCACTTTCCACGTGGCCGTGCGGTCGGTGAGCGACTGGATGTGGGCACCATCGGGACATGGCCTGACCAGCCTGAGGCTCGAACATGAGGTCCATCTATTTATTGATCTGTCATCGGAAATATGTCGCGTCAACCTCCGCGATATTAACAGCTCGCATCCCGCAATGGTCCAGGCTATATGTACGTGCAGCTGGCCGGAGGGTTACCGAGTGCCACCGCCAGACCAAGATATCATGATAGCAACCAGAAGGTGGTGCTTGAGGGTTGAAGCTCATCATCATCGTTCATTTCTACTTGGTAACCACCCTGATAGCATTGTTGGATTAGCATGACAGACAAGCCCTCGACCTCTTCCTACTGAAACCGTTATCTTTAGGCCAGCGAGCAAAGATATAGTTTCGATATGCAACCAGGTAAACACCAAGGTGGCTGGTTAGCTGGCCCACCTTAGGCACAATACCGCATGCATATAACATTGCTAAGTGGGTGCTTTAACCAGACTCTACCAAGGCGTGTTTTCGTCGATTTGGCATGTCCCGTTCGCAGTTGCCCTGGCCTACTTCGTCTGTTTTGCTGGACGAAAGCAATCACCGAGGGCTATTTGAACGATACGTGGACGGGGCTGGCCCTAAGGTTGATTCCGGACTGGGCCCGGCCCGACCAACGATGTCGATTCCGTCGCCGCCGTCCGACTGCTCTTAGATACATATTCGGGAATACTGCCGATATACATCCGCAACCTGTCTGTCAATTCTTTCCAACGCCTATAAGTGATCATGAAAGTTAACCGAGGACCGCGAATTGAGCTGGCGAATGAGAAGTCGCCATTGATGCACGTAGTCTTGGCGTTCTTTGCTAATTTCTCGGGTTGCAGATCCAACCTGCGCCATGTCACTTTAACTAGCTCATCTCGCTCACTATTCAACATGAAGTTGTGTGTCTGTGGTGGGTATGAGGAAAGTTAGTCGATTCAAACTTTGTGTCCCGACCTCCTGCGTGTTACCCCTCGTAACGCCTGTTGATCAAAAGTCGCTATGAAGTGTTGTAAACATACAGGCAGGAGTCAGTCGCTATTCGAGAGTTATAATGTTGCTTTCCTCGCAGAAGCATTCTTACGGATTCAAATCAAGTGAACAAATGTCGGGCCCAGGATAGTCGCATCCCTTGCCTTGTACGCCAAGCTTGAGCCCTGGTCGAAGCGGACTTTCCGGCGTGGAGAGCTCATAACGTCCTTCCTTTTTGTGGTGCGTTCAATATGCAGCACCAATCCCAGCAACATGGTATCCCGCTAAACCCTCCAATTGGCCAAGGTCTACCATCTCTCAGGCACAGTAGGCACGTGGATGGCAGCCATCACCAGAAACAACCGTCATGGATGCAAGTTCGTCAGCAGGACCGGGCTGGTGGCGGGAGCTTATAAGTAGACTCCTCTTTCCGCCCCGAGACATTTTGAGGGGATAGTCACCCCTACTCGCATTGTTCTTGTCGCCCTGTGTGTTCGCCTGGCCGCTTTCCCGTCCAGTCAGAAATACTCTTTAGCTTGCACCAAGGAGCTATCGCCAGTATGCTCATCCATCATGTGCCGGTCGTGGCAGCTTTACTGGCTGCCACCGGGGTTGCCGCCCTGCCTAAGAAGACGCAGCAGTCTATGGGCAAGCATCGAGTGACAAGCATCGAGCTCGGCCCGCGGCCCTACTACCTCGTGGACAACATGGAGGAAGGGTGGCTGAAGGACCGCCTCGACTCGTGCGCCGAGACGGCGATGCGGCCGACCAAGTTCAGCATCTCGCACCCGCGGCGGCGCCCGCCTGCAGTTCCCCGAGGAGACGGTCGAGTCCATCATGGCCGGCACGCGCATGGGCGCGGGCATCCAGGAGTGCGACGTCGCCTTCACCAAGGACCGCCAGTTCGTCTGCCGCCACGACCAGTGCGACCTGCACACGACGACCAACATCGTGGCGACGGAGCTGGGCGCCAAGTGCACCAAGCCCTTCGCGCCCGCCGCCAACGGCACGGCCGCGTCGGCCAAGTGCTGCACGAGCGACCTGACCCTGGCCGAGTTCAAGACGCTCTGTGGCAAGATGGACGGCTTCAACGCCTCGGCCACGACGCCCGAGGCCTTCCTGCACGGCACTCCCGGCTGGCGCACCGACCTGTACGCGACCTGCGGCACCGTGCTGGCGCACAAGGAGTTCATCGCGCTCGTCGACGGGCTGGGCCTCGACTTCACGCCTGAGCTCAAGGCACCGGCCGTGCCCATGCCCTTCGAGGGCGGCGACTACACCTTCGAGGCGTACGCGCAGCAGCTCGTCGACGAGTACCGCGGCGCCGGCATCGACTTCGCCCGCGTCTACCCGCAGAGCTTCCAGTTCGCCGCCGTCCAGTACTGGCTGCGGCGCGAGCCCGAGTTCGCCCGGCAGGCCGTCCTGCTGGACGAGAGCGGCGACAAGGGCGGGCTCGAGGCCGCCGTCGCGAACCTGACCCTCTACAAGGACGCCGGCGTCAACATCGTCGCGCCGCCCCTGCCGTACCTGGTCACGCTGGACGACAAGACGGGCGAGATCGTGCCCAGCAGCTACGCGCGCGAGGCTAAGCGGCTGGGGCTCAAGATTATTACGTGGTCGCTTGAGCGCTCCGGGCCCATCGCGGCCATCCACAAGGCCGGCCAGAAGGGCAGCCCGGATTACTATTATTCCACCTTCTTCAACGCCACCACCCGCGACGGCGATATTTATCAGCTCGTCGACGTCTTAGCACGCCAGGTTGGCGTCATGGGTATCTTCTCGGACTGGTCTGCCACTGTCACCTACTATGCTAATTGCATGGGGTTCTTGAGCTAAGAGGGGCGCCTGGTTGAGCGAAATTGCTTCTTGAGAACGGTAACGTTAGACCAGTGTCGGACGATGCGATATACATGTGTGAAAACTGTAGAGCGGAGAGTAGATGATAAGTAATGTGTTATGAGATCAAGAGAACATCTAATTCCTTCCATCCTGTATAATCTTTCATCTCCCTGTGCATACACCTTGAACGAACACTGCATGTGGACATGAAAGTCGAGAGTCGTCAGTTGCGCCTGTACCACCGCGCCAAAGAGACACCGCCGACGGCCAGGACGGAGAAGATACCGATCCAGGCAGCCCCGGCCTTCCACATGACGGCCCGCATGAACTCGTCGCGGGCCTGGCCGTCGTTGACGCGCGGGAACGGCTCGTCCGGCACCGGCTTGCCCAGGAACGCGCACAGGGGCGCCCAGCCGCTCGCCAGGTCCACCTCGAGCAGCCGCTCCGGCGGCACGGTCCGGCGCACCCACGCGTTGTGCAGCGCCAGGAGCTCCGGCTCGGGCTTCTCGAGACCGTATCTTAGGCGTAGGCTGTAGTTCGGGTGTGGGTGCCGTGGAGGTTAGCGAACACACTGACGAGTAACAGATACGGTTGTAGGTCAAGATAGCCGTATGGTGAGGCAACGGGGGCATATGGAATCTCGAAGGGAAATATAAAGGCAAAAGAAAAATGGTAAGGAACGCCTACTCGTCATCAAAACCGCGCGTGATGGACGGGAACCACCTCGCCCCCGGCAGCGGCGCCAGGTACAGCTCGAGACAGCGGACGGCGAAGCTGCGATGCGCGTCGACCTGGGTGAAGGCGCCGAAGCTGCGCCACCAGCGCGCCGGGTCGCGCGTGACGAGGACGACCTTGGCGTCGGGGTAGAGCTCGAGCAGCTCGGGCAGGAAGTGGAACATGGGGCAGTCGGCGGTGCCCACGAAGCCCGCCGTGGCCTCCCGGAGCGTCTTGAGCAGCCGCTCCCGGTCGCCGGGTCCCCCGCGGCGGCGCAGGCGGTAGAGCTCGTCGAGCCGCCGGCAGTAACCGTCCTCGCGCCGGAACATCTGCGTCCCGCCGTGCATCACGGGGCCGTCGAGCAGCTTCTCCAGGGCCACCGCGTACGACAGGGTCGCGGTGCGCGAGTACCCCGCGTCGATGACCTCGAGCTGGCGGGTGCGGTCCCGTGGGATCGATGCCGTGGCGCCCATTGTTCGTTGTCGCTGATGTCGGTTTCCCTCCGGTTTTCTTCTTTTCTATTCTTTGTTCGAGTTTTAGCTCTCCAAATGATTTAGCGAAGGGCAAGCACTCTCACTTGCTTCACATCCAAGGCTACCAAGCGATTGACATAGTAAGCAATACGGGAGCAATACGGGCGGCCAAGCGTCAGCCAGCCAATTAATCAGGCCACAATGGATGATTTTTCCTCCGGCTCTGTCTACACTTACCGAAATTCTAACCAAACCCATCTTCCAACTAACCATATAGCCCAGGAGATAGCTGACACTAAGAACGCAGGTCGATAAATATCGCTCCAGGAATATCATCCACTTCATGACGGAAACGTCTAGTGTATTACAAACGAACTGGTATTACCACTGACTACATTAACCACTTATATGACGGAAGAGGAATTTAACTTGCTGACCCCAGAAGGCTTGCTCGTATCGGTTAGAAGCCGTCGCATTCACGAATGGAACCCGAATGCGACGACTTGTTCCACGCGGAAAGCTAAGAAACAACTTTCTGGGCTGTGGCGCTTCTTTTTCCCGCTTGTCCCCGCAAGCATCTTGCCATTCTGCCTGATATGTACAGATCGATCACGGATACCCGGGTGGGAGGTCTAAATGCCTGTCATTACTGCTTGGTGGAAATGCCAAACTGCTCGTTCTCGGCAATGGGGGCGGGGCGGAGCGACGACTCGTTCAGATCGTTCTCCCGGACGAACGGGCGCGTGCCAGAGCTCTCGTTCACCTGCGTCGTCGAGAGCACGTACTCTTCCTTGTCGATGTGGCGGAAGAACCAGTACTGTGTTTTATTAGTTCCCATGTCCAGCTCGTGTATCCTCGCGGAGATAAGAGAGGGGAGCTACTTACAAACCATATGGTGGTGAAGAAGCCGAGGATGGCAATGGCGCCAAAGTCCCAGACCAGGTGCGGGTCGGTGATGGCGGCGGTCGCGGCCAGATTCACGATCTGGGCGATGGCGGTGCTGAAAAGGTTGATGGCGGAGACGAGGCCTCGCATGTTGATGGGGGCACGCGAGTAGGCAATACCGTAAGCTATCACACGAAAAGCGCATTATCGTCAGTATTGAACATCATCACTCATGGGTGGGTTGTGGTGGTAACAGCATACCGGGAACGTTGATGAACAGCTCGGAGAAGCCGCCGAGGGCGTAGGGGAGCGCCTCCCACCAGAGTGTGATGTCGGCGACGAGACCCTCCTCGACGCAGCGCGGGTCGGTCGAGCCGTACCAGCCGCACGGGCTCAGCTGGTAGGCCTTGTAGCAGAGCACGCAGTAACCCACGCCGCCGAGGGTGGCGATGGCGAAGCCGGTCGTGATGCGGGCCACGGGGCCGTAGTGGATCGAGCGCTTGCGCAGCAATGGGTAAACCAAGTACTAAAGACATTAGGTTAGATTTATGCCAAGGATAAGTAAGCGGGTGGTGAGTGGGTGAATGGGTTTATCTATAGTTCTCATAGGTAAGGGAGGGAGGGAGGGGGTTTTGGAAAAGAACTTACGTTCAGAATAGGCCCGCCCAAGATGATGCTGAGGGAGTTGAAGTTGCTGACAACATCGTTGGGGACTCCGTCTCCTCGAAGCATGGTACTGAGGTAGTTTGCAGAGCTACCGAGACTATAGACAGAAACACATTCATAGTTAGTGATTTTCTTGATCTTGCTTACTCCCGGTGCTCCCCCTTTCCTCTCACTTTACTTACCCTTGGTCGTTCCAGATTTGAATGGGGAAAATACAGAACATGCCCGTCGCCTGCATGGTACGCTTGACATCAACGACGAACTCTTCAGGATAGTGCGTCTCAACGGGCAGATTGTGCGCGCGCTGGTACGACTGGGTAGCCGGCTCCCACCAGCCCTTCTTGCCGATGCGCCAGAAGCCGCCGCGGGCCATGCAGTGGCCGATGACGCGGAAGACGTTGGGCAGGTCGGAGCCGCCGGGCTTGTGCAGGATCAGGCGCGGCTTGAGCCACATGAGCAGCAGTGGCAGCGGCAGGTACAGGATCAGCGGGATGAAGAAGGCGAGCCACCAGCCCACCAGGCGGGCGCAGTACGTCGTCGCCGTCGACATGAAGCCGCCGATGTTGACCAGCAGGTAGAACCACAGCATGACGCGCTCGGTGCTGTGCTCCGGGTCCTCGATGACGCGCTCGCCCGTCTTGAGCGTCTTGACGATGGGGACGTGGCTGGACATCTGATCGAGCAAAAGAGGCGTCACATTGGGCTTGAACATGGCTATCGACGAAAAACGCACGTTAGCTAATGAACCAGCGGTGCAATTCAAAGCAGGAACAGGACTTACCAGCTCCAATGGAGAGAATATAGACGCCAATGAAGAATGGGATCTTGGCGGTACCATTATCGATTAAAGCGGGAGCGCCGCCGGCGATGATCAAAATATGCGCAACACCGCAGACCATGACACCCCAGAAGATCATGTTGTAGCGGCCGAACCTGGTGTCGGCGAGGTAGCCGACGAACAAGGGGAGGAGGTACGCCAATAGCGTGAAGGATTGAGTAGTGGCATTCTGCGGATATCACGATTCAGTTGTTAGAACTCTCGTGCGAAGTTTCATATGCTTCAGCCTGTAGAGAAAAATATCCCTGGAAGCAGGATTGGAAAGTAGAGAGGGCCATGGCACTTACCGCGATCTGTTCACCCAAGCCCAGAGCACCTTGGGTAGCCTGACTACCGGCGGGAACCGCCCCCAAGCCGTTGCCACCCTTCGGTAGAGGTCTGTTGATGTAATTGGTCCAGATCTGAACACAGCCTATATAGGGTGTCAACATCATTAGTCCTCATGCTTGATATATGTAGGGGGTTATGATAGACAGTATTCCGCGAAACTCCCCACAGTCTGGGTGGACTGGAGGAGAGGAGAGGGGCGGTCCATCTCTGTCTCTCACTCTCACTCACCATAATAGGAAGCACGCTCGCAAAACTCGACGGCGCAGAGGAGGTAGGCGATCGTGGGAACCTTGCCGGGCACGCGACGCAGCGTCGTGAGCTCCTCCGGGGTCGGCTTGCCCTCGTAGTGCTGGTTCAGGACGGCGACGTCGTACATGGGCGCGCCGCCATCCTCAATAGGCGTGTGTCTGCCGCCGCCCACCTCTTCTTTCGTCATCGGCGTCTTGTCCACGGCCGTGTGAGGTGGCGTATGGTCTATTTCGGTGGCCATATTCGTCGCTACACATTCGGTGGCGCAATGTGTCAGTCAGTATTTGTCCTTCTTTCAATCTATCGGGGCATATTTATAGATATATATATGCCCGAGTACGTAGAGAGAGAGCTGCAGCCTGTCTCACACTTCCCCAAATCGGCCCCCACGAGGGGGTGAAGGTCTCAATCGGGACGCGGAAGTGAGGTGTCGAGTTTGGTGGAACTTACCCATCTTGCCTTGTTTACGACCAACCCCAATTGATGTCACGCTACACGTCAATTGTCGGTGTGAGCGTTGAAGAAATGGGAGAGATTGTGCGAAAGAGCGTTCCGAGTCTGACAGAGAGACACAGGAACGACAGGAGGAGACAGTAGAGACAGGAATACATCCTGCGCCATGAGAACGGGAATAGACAGATTATTTGTATGCGCGCCGCTCTCCTCGGTCGGATTCGCGGCTGCAACCATGTACTCTATCCCCTCCCTTTTATCCCCCCAATATGTGCAGTAGCACAGCATGCGCCGATGCATGCGCGCTTGCCATCCAATACTCAGGTGCCATTCACCTGCAGAAGCATGGGCTGTCTGCAGTAGGATAAAAGTGATCGTAGTATCATCCCTTGTTTCTCGTTTAGACCCCCCTCCGTCTCACCCATCTAGAACAGAGGGAAGATATAAGCTCCTTCCTATTTGGGTAACCATGTACGCGGATTATCACGAGCTCGCGTCAGCCATACTTTCGCCTTGCGGGAGCTGGCGAACCTGCAAGACCCAATGAGAGCATACCATTAGCAATCTGCACTTCCAGGCCAGGACTGGCGTTTAGCAATAATGTTGTTTACTGATATCCAAACACGTTGGAACCCAAGAAAGGCCCCGGTGCTTCGCACTCTTCTTGGCCTAGCCTTATCATGATCAAGCTTCCTGCAAGCTTCCTGGGCGGCCCTGGGCGTGCTGGGCATGTTGGTTATATGCGAGGACCTTCTAGCGCAATTCCGGAAGGTCTCTGCCATTGGACGAGCCGTACGGGGAACGGATCCCACATCCGGTTGTCGCATACGAACAACAATAGGCTACGAGCGAGTGTCAAGCGAGCCAATACTGCTGTCATATTCCCGGAGCCGAGACTGCCCATCCTCAATCAATCAGTGACAATTGGACGCATGGGTGTATGTGGGTTTGCCCAATCGAGGGCCGCTATCACCACGAAGCACGAGGGGTTCTTGAATTGCCACTCGGCCAAATACAACCAACCAACAGGCTATCTGACAAGGCCGAACGAGGCCACCGAGTCTCAAAAGCGCAGAGAATGATAAAAAAAAAGAGAGAGAGAGCCATTCAATCTTACGGGATCGCCAGTCTTCAGCCTGCAAATAAGAGTTGGGTCACACAGAGCCGAGGCAATGGCTTGACGCGCGTGTACCATTGGTGCTGCTGTGCATCACCGTTTTGCTTTTTTCTCTCCGCGAACAAGGCTAACCGTAAGCCAGGTGAATTTCGATTGAGTAGGTACTACATGACATCCCGCTGGGGAATCTCATGGGCTGATTTTCCGTCTTATCTGTAAGACCGTAACAACCCGTAGGTGGTGGGGGGGCGCAAAGCTCCCCTGCCACCTGCAACTCCAAACTCCTGCACATAGTAAGCTTCTGTCACCCCAGCTTCTGGAGTTTGGTGTGTACATGGGCCCATAACCTGGGAGCAGCTGAAAGTGCTTACCCCATGCGAGGTTAGGTTGCATCCCATAGCTGTTAGTTGCGTGTCGAGAGAAGTAACCAGCAAGACGAATCATCGGCTGTATGCCCTCCTAGCCTCCGAACTATTTCTGCCATCGTTACTCTCGATCGACCATCTGGTTATACGGGTTGTTTGGATCCGCCCTCTCCTGCTCTACTGTGGGCAAAGTCTTGATGACTCGGGCAGGCGAACCGACAGCGACCGAGTAGGGAGGAATATTCTTGGTGACCACGGACCCCGCACCTGATTTTGGCCAGTTTAGTTAGCCATGTGTCTCGTGCTGACAAGTTCCCAATCTGATGGGCCGGCCGTAGATGACCAGAAAGGGCAGGAGGAAATGAACCAGTACTGTGGCTTCCAAATCAAAACTCACCAATAGATGAACCCTTGCCGACGGTGACTCCAGGCAAGATGATAGTGCCGCCCCCGATCCAGGCGTCGTCCTCAATGGTGACGGGCAGCCCAAACTCGACGAATTTAATCCGGGACAGTACGCTCGTGTCGTGCCCCGCGGTGTAGATGCTGACGTTCGGGCCGAACTGGACCCGGTCCCCAATGGTCACGAGACTGACATCGAGGATGGTGAGACTAACGCCAATACATGTCAGCATCAACGAACACACAAGTAACGTTCACCGAACAACAAGACCACTAGCTTACTTGAAGTTGGCGAAGCAGTTCTTTCCAATGCTCACGTTGCAGCCGTAGTCCGGCAAGAACGGCGGCTCGACGAACGAACCGGTGCCGAATCGGCCCACCATGTCCTTCAAAATGTCGGCCTGCGCCTCGTGGAACTTCTCCATGGGCTGCGCGCTCGGGTCGATGTGGTTGAGCTTGTGCGCCAGGCATCTCGCGCGGTGTCGCCCCTCCATCAGTTTGGGATGCAGCGGGTCGTACCTAGAATACACGGTCAGGCTGATCCGGCTTCCACGAACCTACGTGAGTGACAGAGGGGACAATAACAAGGAAAATTGACGTACATCATCCCCGAGATCATTTTCTCGTACTCATCGCACCACGGCGTGTGCTGCAGTGTCTTGGCGGCTTCGATGACCTTGGGGTCAAGCTCTGATTTGGCCGCCATCTTTTTACTGAATGTATCGATCACAAGTATGGGATATGAAATTGTGCTGGGTGGTTTTTGATATCGGGTATATCAAGCTGATTCAATAGGTATGTCGGGATTTTTGTGTATTTGGTTGACTTCAACTCATGAGTTCCGTACCGTCGATTGCCCCGCGCTTTACGGGCCGCTGTTCGTTCGTGGGGGGTTTCGCTACGTATTTAGACCTCAGGGCAGTGGAGAAGACGGAGAAGGAGCCATCTTGGCGCAATACATCATCGCCCTTACGGACAAATTATCGCGAATTCCAGTTTGTCTTGGCCATAGGCGGTGTGTATATACATTACGCCGTATTTTGCATGACTACCTGGAGTTATTCGACCCAAGCTTCGAGAATGGCTAAATGTCGGAATGAGAGGTGGGTTGTTTATAACGGCAGTGGAAAGCGTCCGTCCAATGTGTGGCATTGCGAACAGCTTGGCGTTAAAACGCTCTTCCCCAAGGAACCCACTTGAACTACTTGGACTGCCACGAGCTTGTTCTTCGCCTGCTCCTTCTGCTGCAATTCCAACATGAACCCAATGAGACCATCATGTTCAAATTCGACATGAATCATCGTGCATATTCGTCAAACCAGCATTCTCACACTCTGAGTTTAGGGGCTCGGTGTCGGCGTCGGCGTTCTCCGGCATAGCCTCCCTTTGGCTGCTATCAGCAGGCAAGCTGTGCCCAAGCTGCGCTGTTTCACCCGGGCTTCAGTCCCTTGCTCTAAAGGTGAATGTATACTTAGTCTCAGGAGATACCAATATCTGCCGAGGAGACAAACCACGGCCTAAATATCGCGCAGGCTGACGGCGGATTGCGGCTGCAACCCTTAACACTCGCTTCAAGATTGTGAACGGCAGGCTTGCGGCAGCGGCCGGCACCAAGGATGTTGCTGCTGCATGTGGTTGCAGATTGTCATGTGTGCCGATGCCAAAATTCAGGGTCGGATCTCCTACTGATCGCGCCCACCCCACACCTGTGCGACGCCCAATTTTTACATATACGCTTTCAGCTGGCTGAGATTGCTCCGGTTTCCCGCCACCGTTCGGAGAACCACTTCTAGGAATATCCATTACCGCAATATTGTATAGCAGTGGACATGGGCCGAGCTGTGGATGCGGAACCGATCTATGAACGACTTGAATCGCAAAGACACCGCTAGAGCTAGTCCAGCGAACAGTAGCTGCTAACTCAAAATTGTGGCTGGTGTCCAAGGCCGGTAACTGCCTGCGCACTATCGAGGTGATAGGGATGTAGTATCACAGACAACGAGGCAATCTCTCTCGGCGGAGACGAACGGCTACATATCAGCTTTACACAGATGTTTGACAAACCGCGACCATCGCGGGCCCAGGGTCTCGTCTCCAGTGGAGTTGCCTACAATCGGCGGCAGCATGGGCGAACAGGCTAAACAGTGGGCTGGGCGAGCGGCTCCCGGCGCTCTAAGTCGTCGGTTAACCCCGCTATCAGAACCCCCAGATCAGCTCTCTTATCTCCAAAACGTCATTGGCGATGGCAACCGCCCAGAACGCCCTGGGTAGGGGCAAAAAGTGGTGCCCTCACTGATAAAGAACAGAAAATTACAGCACAATCTCGATAGCCATTGCCGTCGAGAGATTGTCACCCTGCATCCCTGAGATGTGAATTGAATATAAGAAGACCTCGTGTCTCGTGCCTGGATGATCCTACTGCCCCTGGGTGCCTTTGGGTTCGCCAGCTTCGACCTTTCCGGACAGCAAGCAGCTTGTCCACTGATTAGGACCCCAGGTTGCTGACCCGAGCGGAGAAACACACGCACAGTACCTAGATCGTGTTACCAACCCGCTTGCGCCAAGCCAATCGCATAGACTCCGTACAGCCCAATTGGGACACTCCCGGTCTCTTTCGGTTGAAACAAAAGAAAGTTCGCGATGGATGAAGATCAGGGACCTTCGCATATTGCGCCCGGGTCGGGTGCCCCTCCCCGGAAGACCTTCCGCGACCGGCTGATGGGCGTCCGCCGGACCTTCTTGACGAGGAACGGCCTGCTCGGCGACTATGACTACGGCTTCCTATTCATGCCCAATTTGCCATTCATGAGCCGGCCGAAACAGGTGGCGCCGTTCTTCGGCCTCAACGACAAGATGCCCGTCTTCTTGGCTCTGGTGCTCGGCTTGCAGCATTCCTTGGCCATGTTGGCTGGCATTATCACTCCCCCGCTCCTTCTCGCAGGTGCGACGGGTGTAAATCTGCCAGGGGATATTCAGCAGTATCTTGTGTCAACAGCGCTGATTGTTTCTGGTATTTTGTCGTTAATACAGATTACTCGATTTCACATCTTGGGAACGCCGTATGTTGCTACTAAGCCTTCCCCCTTTCCTACTCCATTAAAGAGACGAAAGAAACGTTCTCGCAGGAACCCGCTTCTATCAGGATCGATTATGTAGTTTATGTCCCTCTAACTGTATTTAATTATAGATACTACCTCGGAACCGGTCTAATCTCGGTGGTGGGCATATCTTTCTCCATCATCCCCGTGGCTCAGGGCGCTTTTGCCCAAATGTATGCCAATGGGTACTGTCCGACGGCCGAGGACGGCACGAAGCTGCCCTGCCCGGACGGATACGGGGCGCTGCTAGGCACGGCAGCCGTATGCGCCCTGATTGAGATTTTGATTGCTTTCATCCCGCCCAAGATCATGCTCCGCATCTTCCCGCCCATCGTCACGGGCCCTACTGTCATGTTGATTGGTATCTCCCTCATTGAGAGCGCCTTCAAAAACTGGGCTGGCGGGAGCGGGCCTTGTGCCGACGCCGCACCTACCGACTTCTTCAAGCTCTGCCCCAACATCGCGGCGCCGCACGCGCTGCCTTGGGGCTCGGCTGAGTATCTTGGTGAATAATCTACTTTCCTTACCGCAACTAAAGACTTCCGTTCTCGCTGTAAAATCGGATGGACTAACAATAATCTGGCAGGTCTCGGTTTCTCGGTCTTCCTAACCATCATCCTGTGCGAGCGTTTTGGTGCTCCCATCATGAAGTCAACGTCTGTCATCATCGGCCTGCTGGTCGGTTCCATCATCGCCGCCGCGTGTGGTTATTTCGACCGGAGCGGCATCGATTCGGCCCCCGCCGTGTCGTTCGTCTGGGTCCACACATTCAAGCTCTCGGTCTACGGGCCCTTGGTGCTGCCGATCATGGCCGTCTTCATCATCTGCGCCTGCGAGGCCATCGGAGATATCACGGCGACCTGCGACGTGTCGCGGCTCGAGGTTGAGGGCAAGATATACGAGTCACGCATTCAGGGAGGTGTCCTGGCGGATGGCCTCAACGGCGTCTTGGCGGCGCTGATGACTATCACGCCTATGTCCAGTAAGGAGTCCTTGAATTGCACTCAAGCAAGAGTGAGAGAAGAATGATGCTGACCATCCAAAGCTTTTGCCCAGAACAATGGAGTCATCGCATTGACGCGTTGCGCTAATAGGACCGCTGGATACTGTTGCTGGTGGGTTTTGTCACCCTATTTCTTTATCCGGTCGAAACTGACTTTGGTGTAGCGGCTTTCTCATAATCATGGGTGTGTTCGCCAAATTCGCCGCATCGCTCGTAGCAATCCCATCCGCTGTTCTTGGTGGCATGACAAGTTTCCTGTGAGTACATTCCGCATCCCTGGATTGACTGGGGATTCCAGCCAGCTAATTAACCTTCGGCCAGATTCTGTGCCGTGGCCGTGTCCGGCATCGCCATCATCACCAAGGGCGTCCCCTTCACGCGCCGCAACCGCTTCATCCTGACGGCGGCGCTGGCCGGTGGCTACGGCGCGACGCTGGTGCCGACCTACTTCTCGCACGTCTTCACCTACGCCGGCGACGACAAGGGCCTCCGCGGCTTCCTCGACGCCATCGTCCTCGTCATGGAGACGGGCTTCGCCGTCACGGCGTTTGTGGCCTGCGTCCTCAACTTCGTCCTCCCGCCCGAGCTCGAGGAGCCGCCGTTCGAGGACGTCGCGCCATCGCCGCCGTCGCCCCGCGAGGCGACGATGAACGGGCCCCTCGCGAACGAGGGGGAAAGGGGATGAGGCAGGCGGGGCGGAGTTTGAGGGGGAGCGGGTCGGCGGTGGCGGCGGAGGAGGGGTACGGGGGGCATGAGAAGGCGCAATGATGGCTGTCTGGTTGGAAGACGGATCGGGAGCAACTCCTCTGATACAAAAGTATTTGATTTAAACCCCATAGCGAAAATGAAGGAGTCCATTGGCCGATGCAGCGTTGATTTGACCTGGGAGTGACTAAGCTAAGAGTGGAGTTGCTGCCATGGCTAGACACAATTCCGTTCATTCAGTCAGCCCAACTATTAGTTCAAGTAACGAACTACGGCTTAGCGACTTGTCGAGACGAGACCGTGCTTGCATGAAAAATAATTCGTAATTCTGCAGGGCTGGCTATTTTGTTGATCACTCATTGGGCCAGCGTGTTGTAATACCGGGGGCTGCAAGACCTACATATACGCACTGCAGGAACATATGCTCGAGCTGCATGTACATCGTTGTTTGTCCTACGATAAGAGGCCTGGTAATTACAGGGGGGGGGCGTCAAAGCTGGTTTAAGGAAAGGCCAATGAAACAACCATCATGTTTGGCTGTCATCCTACATTCATATACCATACGTACCCCTACGAAAGCTTCGCCCATCACAGCCTCCTCCTTCGTACCAGCAATCAGCGACTGGGTAATATCCTTATTGCTGCTCGCTTTCCAAAGCGTCCGCCATAGCCCCGAGGGTATCAAATTTCCAGTCGTACAGCTCCTCCCCGCGGTTGCCCATGACGGCGCCCGGTCGCACGATCCAGCTGGACTTGAGCCCGACCTTCTTGGCCGGGTGGTGGTCGTGGAACTGGCTCTGCGCCGTCTGGATGACCTGGTCGCGAGGGACGCCGAGCTCGGCCTCGGCCTTCTGCAGCATGTGCGCGAAGCCGGCCAGGTCGGGCTTGTAGGCGCCCACGTCCTGCGCCGTGATGACGAGGTCGAACGGCGTGCCGGCCAGCGGGCCCGCGTTGGTCGCCGCGAACGAGTCGCGGTCCACGTTGGACAGCACGACGAGCTTGTAGTGCCTCTGCAGCCGGCGCAGGGCGTCCACCGTGTCCGGGAACGCGGGCCAGGCGCCCACGGAGCGGCCGAACTCGGCGCTCTCCGCCGCCGTTGGGTTGACCAGGTCCAGGCGCACGGCCAGCTTGGGGTAGACGCGCGCCAGCAGCTCCGAGTACGGCAACGACGGCGTCTCGGCCTGCTGCGCCGCCTCCAGCTCGTGGTACACCGTCAGGAGGTGCTCCTTGCTGAACTTGCCGGCGGCGTCGTTGGCCGCCAGGAGGGGCTTCAGGGCGTTCAGGAGGCCCGTCTCCCAGTCGACTAGGGTCCCGTAGACGTCGAAGCACAGGAGACGGTAGTCGGAGAGCTTGAGGTCTGTCGCCATGGTGGGTGGTGACGTGATTTCAATACGGATGGATGATGTTCTCGACAGTAGGGCTGTTAAAACCCGGTACGGTCAATAGCTTCTTTTGAGGGCGGCCGTTTTGATATCCCCGCCATCCTTACGCGGGGATTCATCCGCTACGCCCTACGGCCTACATGCACGGTTCCGGTACCGGATTCTACCCCAAAAGCGATAAGTGGCCATATTCTTGGCATGCGAATGCCATGGTTCCAGCCCGCAACCCGTTGCAGAGACTGAAACATGGTTGATGGGAATCACCAGAAACTCCATGAAGAACTGCGTGCATGATGATGCAATGGCCCACGGGGGAAATTGCGGGCTCTCCCGGAAGACAGGGTCCTCGGCTCTCCACGCCACAAGCCGGCTTACCATTGAAGTGGCGTTATTGGCTCTTTCTTACTTCCGCCGGCAGATGGTGGTGGTGGTGTCCAATTCCCGACTTCGGGGTTAACCATTTAGCGGATCATCGCACCCGACGGTGATAAGAGACCCCGCAGCGAGGCGAAGGTGCTATGTGTGCGTGCTGTCTGGCAGAAGGCAGTCGGTCTGGCGTTTGCGTTGCTCGCGATGCCTGTACAACTACAACTGCATATGTAATTATATAAAGTTTACGCCTTATGGGTATATGCTATTTAGCGGGAGAATTAATGCAACATGATTCCTGCGAATGGACGTTGTGCAGGCGTTCGACATCGGCGATACTCCGGACCGAGGCCCGCTAGACAGCTCTCAAGCGTGCCACTAAAGCACTGCAGTTTAGCCCCTACCCACACTACCCTCCTCTTTTAGGGGGCAGGACTGGGGGGCAGGACCTGGGCAGGAGGCGCGGAACATGACAATTGGAGACAGTGGCCTGGCATGCTCCGTCTCCTTCTGGTCTCCCTCTCTGAGCGAGCTGCCTCACCAGCCTAGCCAGCTCACGTCAAGCACGTCAACCTCAATCCCAGGCCCGCCAAGAGCGCCAGACTGACATGGATCATTCGACACCCGGCGCCCCGTCCGTTTCCTTTCCCCTAACCTCTGGATGCGACGAGAAAGGGTTGGTTGTCTTGGCTATCCCATACCTTATCCAGCCGGGCTTGTGGATTGGTGGCACCGCCACGATCCAATGTACCTCAATTGATTCACTTCCTCCTCTCATCTTCTCATCCGCATACGTCTTACGCCTTGGATACCACCCCCTACCTGCCTAACTCCTTTTACTATTTCTCCCTCTAAAATTTAATCGGTAGTTCCTGCGCGGCATACGGCCATGGGCAAGGCCCCGCAGCAGTCCCCGCAAAACTTTGACGATGTCGAGGGCATTGCCGTGACTCCGCCGTCATCCAACACGGCTCTCAGGTACGCGCCAACCTTTGTCCCGGGTCGTCGCTCGGCCTGTTCTGTGCTATCGGCTCCGACGCCCATCTATCGCCCGAGGGTGACCACAAAACCTGTCATGCTAGAACCTCTGATTCTGACTGGGACGTGTCTCTGCTTCTAGGATGGACTGTGCGCCGCGCGCTTGCGCCAAATGTCGCTCGTCGAAGCGGAAGTGCGACAGGCTGCTGCCCAAATGCTCAAGGTGTACCAGGTACGTGACATCACCGTCCTGTTTACCCAGGTCACTCTACGAGGCTTGTCTTTCATGATGGAAGCTCACCGCCTTATAGGCTCAGCGCATCATGTGCCTACTACTACATGGTCGGCGACTCCCAAAAGATCGGCGACCTGCACCCGGGCATCGGTCTGTCTCAGGGCGAGTCTGCACCAGACACCCTTTCGGTGCTAGGTCGCCCGAGTCTGGTGGAGGACCTTTCGGCCTCTCAGATCCTCAACGTCCTCCGAGACAACAACACGGACTGGCCAGTGGTAGCGGATAGCTACTTTGACTACATCCACCCCTGGCTGGGAGCTGTGCATCCCATCGTCTTTCACCGCATTTTTGAGCGCTATCGCACCACTGAGACCCCGGAAACGATGAGCGATGCCACCTGCAACGAGAGCTCCGAGCCGAGCCCAGGGCACGACCCTCTGGACATGACAGTCGAGCAGGCCCTGCTTCTTGTCATGATGTATCTGGTGATGCGTCCGGTGCCGAATGAAAACCCGAAAGACGTGTGGGATGACGACTATCGGCTGATGAAGCGAGTGCTCTCCATCGTGAACTGCGGAGAACCCACGATACTGCTTGTACAGTGTCTTGTTCTGCTATGCCTCTACGAATATGGCCACGGCAACACCCACGCGAGTTACCGTACCTTGGGAGACGCAGCGATGACGGCGAGAGTCCTCAATGTCAAGCCGGGCCAGGTCGGTAGCATGGGCTCAAATTGGTCCAGTATAGAGGAAGAAGAGATGTCCGGGCTGTGGTGGAGTCTCTTCATCATGGATCAGTGAGTAAAATCCAACTTTGTCGAGAAAGCACAGCAACTTACCATACATCAGATCGATTCATTCCGACCAACCCGCCAGGTTTCTCCCTTTTATACTCGAGTCTCCACAGCCGAGCACTTCGTTACCGGCCTCGAGCGTGTCCAACCCGTGGCATCATAGCCCCTCATTTTCATACCAGCCGTCCCAGAGAACACCCGTTGGGAAGGCAATAACGCCAGATCTCACAGCCATCCAAAAAGCAGCCCAAGTTGCAAACATTCTCCATCGTGCCCTCCGTTGGGAGTCTGAGCGCGACAAGACAGCCCCCTTGCCGCCCATTTCTGTCTTCTCCCATCTTGATCAAGAGATCAGGACTGCGACTCAGACATTGATAGAGGACCACCGCAACTGGGAAATGGAGATAGACTGCTTCGCTATGTGTGTTTCGTAAGTTCTCCCCACTCCAGATTGCGCCACGATACCGCGACTAAAGGGATGTGTATATCGAAACTGACCACCAAGCAGCGCCCTATTTACCCTTTACTTACCATACATGCCATCTGAGGAGATGGGTCCGCCTTCCAAAAGTCTTATCCAGGAAAACATGGACCTTGCGTGTGCCTTGGCTGCGCTGAAGTTCGCCTGTCAGATCGGAATTGACATCGCGTGCCGTCTTTACGAACGGCTCGCACGCAACCCTGGCCGGGGGCATACCGTGACAGCACCGTCTGCCGCAACGTCGTGTTACCTTACCGTGAGGGGCTTTGCCGAACGCTGGCGCTTTTACCCGGAAGAGTCCGAATATCTAGATGGACAGATACGGGACCGCTTCGAGAGCCTGCATTTCTTCTCGGGCCGCTGGGCGATTGCCGAGAGCATCATGTCGCAGCTGGAGGCCAAGGGCTTGAACCGCGCGTATTACCTAAGGCGTGCGTCGTTACAGCATAGTGCGCATGGCACGGACACGGGCGGGGACACAGATGGGGACACCCATACGCAAGGGGCACGCCGAGCATTGCGGGTGACGATGTCGTAATGAATGACAGCAGATAGGAAATGCGATGGATGGATTGAACATCTAATTTATCAATTAATCAAAAGATGCCAGGTTAGGCGCGTTATGACACATGTCGGCCAACACACGTGTATGATACGGAGGGCACGGGACTTGATGGTTGGGGAGTTGACTCCTGTAGCAGGATTGAATTATTGACAGCCGCCTGTCGTATGCACGAAGACCTTGCTGCAGCATTGCTGCGGGAGGGGTGTACCTACAGTATGCAGCTTCAGGCCACAGCCCAAACGGATCTCGTGGGACTGAGACCCGAGTGCCACCGCGGACGCCCCGCGAAAAAGGGGCGCAGAGGCGCCGTCGCACAGCAGCACACGCACGTCGAAGGATGTACGAATTGAGTTGCGAGGCGCTCGGCGTTTCTTTTTTACTTATAATACCTTTGCTTATACCCTAGGCAAGCTTCCAAGTACCTGTCTGTGCAGATAAACCGGCGTTACCGGACATTCAAATCGCGATATCGTCGGCATTCGTTACTACTATCGAGCTTCTTCGATTAACACAGATTACCGCTTGAGATATCGCGTAGCCTTGGGACATGGCTTTCATGGATTGAACTATATTGGTTGGCTTTACGTTAATGCTATTACTTCTCCCCTGCTGATGTTGAAGACATTTCTCTGTTTGGAAAGGATCGAGGACGAGAGCTGGAGTTGTTATTCGGTTCTCTTAACTCGGTTAGCCTGGCTATATCGTGCGTAAATTTTACTTCAATGAGCGTTCGTTAAGATGGTATAGATTGTCTATCATGAGAACACCCTATCGGAATATGCTAGAAGAGTGTTGTGTCATGATTTTCAATAAGCTTCTATGTCTGCAGGCAATTGCCCGCTCCGAGTTGTATAAGCGCAGACTCGATTCGTAATCATGCGGCTCATTTGATTTCGGCTATGAGCGAAGTAATTTCCTTGTCCTCCGCTCTATGCCTCCATGGTAGGAACATCACTGATATTGAAGACAGCATGGCAAGGAAACAGTCTCACCATATCGCCATCGCTTTCGCGGTCGCATACGCGTATGGTCGACGACGGAGAGCGCAATTAACCCAACTGATCACGCAATAACAAAGGGCTTCGATACAACTCTGAGGCGCCGGTAAGATCGCATTGGAGTTTCCAATCAGGCGGTGGGATGAGCGAGTCAAATGCAATCGAATCTGAAGTTCTGACAAATGTCAATGGGGTTTTACCTTTATTAGTAAAGCTGATCGTCGGCCCATCGGTCGCCCAAAGCGCGAAGCACCGAGACTACTGCCACCCACATCCCCGGATCGATAGGTCAGGTGGTAGTCTGCGATACTAGTTCGCCAACCGACCAAAACGCTGGTGTCTCCTTCTGCCCTGCCACCTGCCACTGCTGTGCCCCATCCGCGGCCCTGCTACCGGGCGGATGATGACGCCCGGACGGTGGGCATCTCTTACGACGATGTCCATTACGCCTTCGCCCACGCGCTAATCTTTCGTAGATCGCGCATTGGAGATACCGGCAATAAGGGTTCGCGCGACCCCATCGAGCGGAGGAGATGGCCCTACCTAGTGAGTGGATTGAGGTGCGGGCGCATTCTACGTCATGAAATCCCACAGCAGACCGAAGACGTCAGTAAGACGCGCGCAAATGATAGGGGGATCGGTCGGTCGTATGAGTTGATGTGTAACAAGAGATATGGCCTGGCTCGCTTTTTCTCGGACATAGATAGAGAAAGTAAATCGATATATTGGTTGATTACACCCGTCTACCATCACCTCCTCTTTGTTGTTATGTACTTGTCTGGCAAGGCCTCTTTTATACAGCTATATACTAAACGCACCGACGAGCAATCGAAAGGGATGAGGCGAAAAGAAGAAAGTCACTTAAACGAAACGAATCTTGCGACGAACGATAAACAGAAATACATAGGCAGTTAGGGACTTGAAGGGAAAGCATCCGTCACCATGCCAAGCCTGGGACGCATCCTCTCCAGGCCGACGGCCAAGCCGTACCGGACGCGCCACCTGGACGCCGAGGAGAAGCCCTACCTCAACGCCCAAGGGCACGTCGACTTCGCGCCCGGCGACGTCGAGAATCCGCACAATTGGTCGACGGCGCGGCGTTGGTACTGCACCTGCACTGCTGGTATGTTGAACTGATAAACGGCCCCGCCATGAAGGGGGAACTCAGGGGGTATATGACTCTTTTCATCTGATGTTGCTAACACCTACGCTCTCTCTGGACAGTATTACTGGTGGTGAATGCCACATTAGCGTCATCTGGACCCTCGGGTTGCTTTCCTGTAAGTCTCCATCCCATCCTCTGGTCGTCTGACCTGACATGCGCCAATGACCAACCGGGCGAGTTGCATCACGGCTGGTAGTGAACCAGGCACAGAGACTCGATTAGAGATAACTAACCGCCTACTCCTTTCCTTCCAAAAATAGAGCATATCCAAAGACTTCGGCGTCTCGGAAGAAGCCGCCGGCCTGACCATCACGCTGTTCCTGCTGGGCTACTGCGCGGGCCCGCTGCTGTTCGCGCCGCTGTCCGAATTCTACGGGCGGCGGTGGATCTTCTACATCACTTTCTTGCTGTACCTCGCCTTCAACTTCCTGTGCGCCTTCGCGCCCAACTTCGCCGCCCTGCTCGTCGGCCGCTTCCTCACCGGCACCTTCGTCAGCGCGCCCCTGAGCAACGGGCCGGGCGTCCTGGCGGACCTGTGGGACCCCGTCGAGCGCGGGAACGCCATGGCGGCGTTTTCTTGCATGGTCTGGAGTACGTATATATATATATATATATAAGCCACCGCCCCCATGATCTCTGAGTTGGTTGGATGGGTACTGACGGTGTGTCTTCTCTGCCTAGTTGGTCCGGCTATGGGTCCCGTCATCGCTGGGTTCTTGCAGCTCAAGGAGGACTGGAGATGGATCTTCTACGTTCTCCTGTGGTTCGGCGGTGGTACAGCTATCATCATGTTTACATTGTGAGTGGTCTTCCTATCCTTCCAGATGTACTACTCTACGGGTAATTTCCGTGGGATGCAGGTCGCAGTTACGCCGTTTGCTGTGTCATGACATACTTACGGGGTCCCCGATACTGACTACTACCACCACCACCACCAGACCCGAGACGTTCGGCCCCATGATCCTCAAAACCAAAGCGCGGCGAGTCCGGGCCGCCCAGATGCCCGGGTACGAGCACGTGAAAGCGCCCGTCGAGGACACGGACCGGTCGCTGGCGCGCGTCTACAAGGTCGCGCTGACGCGGCCGTGGATCATCCTGTTCGACACCATCTCGCTGCTGTGCGCCGTCTACATGTCCATCGTCTACACGCTGCTGTACATGTTGTTCTCCATCTACCCCATCGTGTTCCAGCAGCGCCGCGGCTGGAACGCCGGCGTCGGCGAGCTGCCCCTCGTCGGCACCGTCGTCGGGTCCCTGCTCGGCGCCGTTGTCGTCGTCGTCGACTCCCGCCGGAAGGCGAGGCGCGTCGCGCGCGGCGAGAAGCTCGAGCCCGAGGATCGGCTGCCTATTGCCATGATTGGCGGGGTCGGGTTTGCGGTTACCATGTAAGGAAGGACTCCTCACTGTGCTTCATCCGGGGAAGAAAGGGGCTGATGCTTGGCGCCGATGCTCCCTCATACATGTCACGCAATGAAACCTTTCAACAATGGCCATGCTAACTGTTCGTGTTACTCAGGTTCTGGTTTGCCTGGACGGCAGAGTTCAAGTAAGTGAACGGTTTGACGGGAGCCTAGAGAGATTTGTGCCAGAAGCTAATAACTAGAAACAGTTCCATCCACTGGATTGTACCCACCATTGCCGGCGTATTCCTCGCCTCATCACTTATGCTCATCTTTGTGGGCTACTTGAACTATCTGGTAGATACGTACTTGATGTAAGTTTCGTGAATGGTTAGGGTGGGCAACATAGTCGGGCATGGCTAATCATTCTGTGCAGGTACGCGGCTTCTGCCATCGCTGCCAACACTGTGTGCCGATCAGCGTGTGGTGCGGTAAGTAGCTTTTACGCTTAGGACAATTCATCGTTGAGTACAATGCGTCAATGGGGAGATTCTTGAAGCATTCACCCCAGATCAGTGAAATAGGGGTGCTGTCATTGGAGTCTTGCCCCTGACTTGGGCTTCGTTGCCGAAAAGAACGAGAGCTAACATCAGTATGTGTCAAACAGGCTGCACCGCTATTCACCAACCAAATGGTATAAACGTCTTCCTCTATTATACCATCTGACCTACCAATGTCACATATTCATTCATGCAGTGGCTAACGGTGGCTCTCCCAATCTAGTTCACAGCTTTAGGCATCGGAGGCGGCGGCTCTCTCATCGGCGGGGTCGCGACCCTTCTAGCCGTGATTCCCTTCGCGTTCTACAAGTACGGTAAGCAAATCCGGCGGCGGTCGAAGTTCGCCCCGACCGACGAGGAGGAAGAGGTGACCGAGGGCCAGAAGCCGGATGACGAGGAGCAGCAGAGACGGAGCACAAGCGCGGACGCGAATGCGCAATCCTCCACACGGCCTCCCGCCCGGCGTGAGCATGGCAGGGACACGGATGGGGATGCTTCGGTGGTATCGTCGTCGTCGTCGGCGTCTTCATTGGAGGAGTCGACCGTGGTGGCGGGGGCAGGGTCAGGAGGTAAGAGGGGCAGCGGCCTGGAGGGCGAATGGGAGAAAGAAGAGGAGAACAAGAGGAGCAAACGCGGAGAGGTGGAAGAGGAGGAAGAAGAAGAGAAGCAGAGAGGGCGCGATGACGATTTGCAGAACGCGCTGGGAGAGCCGAGGGACGAAAATCGGAACTTTGGCAAGGAAAGTTGAAGGGGAGAACCTCAACTACGGATGATTTCGAAACCCGGAATGTCTATCCAAGTCGATCTCGTCTAGTGATTCCAAGAATAATACTGTCAATTCCATCCATCCGTCCATCACAAAATGTTGAACATCCGCTGGCGGTTAGTGAGGAGGTTACCTTGCCGTCCGTGCCGGAATTGGGTTCACTAACAAGAGACCTCTTCAGCCGCAAGAGCACTGTTCAGTTTCCGGTGTATTATCGTGATGAGCACGCCATGCAAAAGGGGTCGTAGCAGGTCTGGGCAAGAGAATCTTTAGGGGAATCCACGGACACCGACAAAGTGGTAGTGGAAGATTCTTTACCCTGCTGAGTGAGTGTCAAAGGCGCTGGTGCGGCGCGGTTGTTGGCGTGGTGCAGGGGTTCTTTCCAGTCAGCTACTCATGGGCAAGGCAAAGAAAAGGGAGGCCTTCACCATCGTCGGCGACATTAACCACATTCGAGGTAGTAATGCTAGGGATGAGATCCAACCTGCGACTGGGTGCCTGTAGCCGTTGGTCCGTTGGCGAGTCTAGCAGGTCTGGGCGCCTGTTAGTGCTAGGGAAAGTCCCCTAGCCCGCCTAGGGTACTGCTGGCAATTGGGGGACTTTGGGGTAAGTTAGTGGCCCCAAACCCCAACCCCGCATACTCCCCCAGCCAAGCACGTCCCCCAGTCTGCCAGTCCCAAAGAACACCGGCTTGACATACGTAGAACTGGGACCTGATCGTATGATGAAGATAGCACACTCACACTCGGGACGGGTGACAGTAGTTCATCCCTAGTGTCGACCGGAAGTTATCGGATGCCAATTTGGAGGAATCCCGACTATTGTCGCCGAGCATGCTGCACGAATAACGAAGTGCAAGTGAAACGGAACAGTTGCAGCAAAGGCCCAGACCTCTGGGTGGGCTTCTTTTGAGTGGGTATGGAATGTTTGAATGAAACAAGCTGCCAACTTCTGCGCGTGGGAAAAACCTGGAGTTGCGGGGATGGCATGGATAGAGCTTCTGAGTCGGAAGTTGCCCGACACGCTGGATCAGCCAAATAACGGCTTTGGTCGTGCGCTGCCTGCCCTGCATGCCTGAGTGGAAGCGTGACTGCAACTGCAACTGCAACTGCAACCATCGGCCCGCTTACTGCCTGCGTCTGCTTGTGCCTGTCTGCCTGTATTGCCAACTCCCCCCTCAGCAGATTGTTCATTTAAATATACGATGCGTAGTCGTTCGAGGCATACACTATTCGACTCTCCCACCTCTGAAGTCGAATCCAAGCACAGCCCTGTCCCTAAGCTTTCGTGCCGCGCCCGCCAACGACGGGACAAGGCACGCCTCTGAAGCTTCTGTCCGCAAGAACAAGTGACAAGTCTTTTTAGGCGGTAAGCCTCAACTCTTGGCCGCAAATCTCTCTCTGCCGTGCCCGCCAAATCCAATCAACCCCAGGCCGTTTGGCCCTCCCTGTCTTGTTCTGCTTAAAGCAGCCTTGGGAGTCCTTTCGCCAAGAGGCTCAAGACATTTCACGCAGCACTCGGCGTTAACGCCAAGAGCGCCAGCGAAACGCTTGAGTGCGCCACCAGTGAAATATTTTCGTGTCTTTCGACGAGGGTCGGGCACAAGGCACACACTAGGATCTTCAGCGCCTTGCCTAGATGTTTAGTTTGCTGCTTTCGGACAATTCTAGCTTGGGGGTTTTATTGAGCTTGTGGGGGTCAACTGCTCTACGGGAACGAATCTCGGCATCAGGTTGGCCGTCGTTGTCTCCTTTGTGGCAATCAACTTGGGTAGATTGATGAAAGAATCATGACATGGCACTATTCAAGCTATGGTAAGAGCTTGCAGATGCTAGAGTCTCGAACAGATGAACTTCCCAATGTCAGCTGAAAACACGGCTCGGTTTCCCCGCAAGGCTAGTCGTCTTACAGTCTTCCGCATCCTCGAGGGCAAGGCAAGGGAGGCTGTCTCTTCTACTCCAAATAGAGTTCTCGTTACTCACGCAAAGTGTGACTGAGGGAATTCTTCTACAAATCCATGCAGATGTGGTAGGCGCGATACCACCACGCGGCCACGCGCAGCAGTTTAATCAGCAATCTCCCGCATCCTGTTCGTCCCCCCCCCTCATGTCAAACGTCATCAGGGATCGGCATTCGTAGAGAGAGCTATACGACGAGTTGTTTGTCCTGTTTCCTGTCTTCTGTCATGTAAATCCCACCTACCCACCCAGAGAGTTGGGATTGAAACATTGGCACGCAAGGTGACGAGACCGTTGAGAAACGCCACGGGAATCGCCAGATGCTGACACAAAACTACCCCATCTGTTTCCCCACGCTTCTGGTTTCTCTCCCATGTAGGTCGTGTTTCTCTCCGCACCGGAGGAACCAACTCACACGATGGAGGGAGAGGCCAGTTTTTCTCCCCAGAAAACTACCAAATTTAGCAAGACGCGGGGAAGACAGAGCCAAGAAGCCGGGAATATTCGGGCCTTTTAGCACGAGTTTGGGGAGCTGGGGAGCTGGGGGAGGGAGAAAGACGGTTGGGACTTTGCTTTTTGGGACGAGCCCTGGGCGAGATCCGGGGTCACGATGCAGCTGGCCAGCGTCTTGGCTCACCAATGGCGCCCAGCACCAAGACACTTGGCAGGCTTGGCTGAACACACTCGACTCCAGAACGAGTGCAGCGCAACGAGACTTGGGGATGCGTCTCGACGGCAACTCACGAATCAGCGATCCCACCTCCAATTTCGGGAGCATCGCACAGGATGCGGGCAGATGCAATCTTGGAGGAGGAGGGGGGCGGCTCTCTCTACCCCATGCGCTCGCCCACACGCGCAAGCGGTGAATCATGGACGAACCCCCAGAAGAGGGATGCGCGACGCGATCTATATAAGGGCACCGGGCCGGACCTCCAAGTTTGGGTTTCTGGAATCAAGAGGTTCATCAAGGTTGCGCCTGTCTGTTAGGGTTCCCATTCTCCTCCGAGCGCAGATTCTTCCAGAATAAGGGGCGCTAGCCACACCCATCATCCCCGTATAACGAGAAAACAAACGCAGCAGACCAGAACAGGAACAGCATACAGAGGCAAAGCAACCCGCCGACCATGACTTCGACCTCTCCCACCCCCAACCCTCCCGCCGCCCAGGCCGCGGCCGCCGGCGGCAACCAGCCCGCGGAGGTGGTGACGGGCACGTGGGCGACGGCCAAGCAGTCGTTCCGGGACCTGTTCCGGTGGCAGCAGCGCGTCGTCATCACCAACAGCCAGGGGGAGACGCACGAGGAGTGGCAGAACCCGCCGCCGTTCAAGAACCCCTTCTCGCTCTTCGCCCTGCTCACGGCCAAGCAGTGGCTGTACTTCCTCGTCGGCTTCTACGCCTGGACCGCCGACGCCTTCGACTTCCACGCCCTCTCCATCCAGACCACCAAGCTCGCCGACTACTACGACCGCACCAAGACCGACATCACCACCGCCATCACCCTCACCCTGCTGCTGCGCTCCGTCGGCGCCGCCGTCTTTGGCCTGCTCGGAGACCGCTACGGCCGCAAGTGGCCCATGATCTTCAACATGATCATTCTGGGTAAGATTACACTACCACCCTACTGGAGCGAAATACCGGTTCGTTATACTGACAACTCGACATATAGGTCTTTTGCAGATCGCCACAATCTACTCGACGACTTTCCAGCAGTTCCTGGCTGTCCGATCTCTCTTCGGGCTCTTCATGGGAGGGTGAGTAGCTAATCCCCCACAATCCTAATGCATTTTCACCTGGGTACCATTTCAGTCTCGCTAACCTGCTTCGATATCAATAGTGTCTACGGAAACGCTGTGGCTATGGCGCTTGAGAACTGCCCGACCGAGGCCCGCGGTCTCATGAGTGGCATCATGCAGCAGGGCTACTCGTTCGGCTACGTGCTGGCGGCGTGCGCGAACCTGGGCGTGGGCAAGGCGACCGAAACATGGAAGACGGTCTTCTGGGTGGCGGCGGGTCTGTCCATCGGCGCGGGCCTCCTGCGGCTGTGCTTCCCCGAGTCCAAGCAGTTCCTCGAGGCCAAGAAGACGGGACACCAGATCTCGGCCGGCGACTTCTGGGCCGAGACCAAGTCCATGATGGCCAAGGAGTGGCGCATGTGCTTCTACTGCATCGTGCTCATGACCTGGTTTAACTACTACTCCCACACCAGCCAGGACTCGTACACGACCTTCATGGTCACGTCCAAGGGCCTCGACTACGCCGCCGGCACCCGCTCCTCCATCTGGATGAAGGTCGGCGCCTGCGTCGGCGGCACCACCATCGGCTACCTGTCGCAGTTCGTCGGCCGCCGCCGCGCCATTGTCGTGGCCTCGCTGATGAGCTGCTGCCTGATCCCGGCCTGGATCCTGCCCGAGGGCGAGGCGTCGCTGTCGGCGTCGGGCTTCGTCATGCAGTTCTTCGTGCAGGGCGCGTGGGGCGTGATCCCCATCCACCTCAACGAGCTGTCGCCCCCGGCCTACCGCTCCAGCTTCCCGGGGCTCACGTACCAGCTCGGCAACATGATCTCGTCGCCCAGCGCCCAGATCGTCAACGCCATCGCCGAGTCCCACTTCGTCACCAACCGCGCCGGCAAACGCGTCGAGGCCTACGGGCCCGTCATGGGCATCGCCACCGTCATCATCGCCCTCGGCATCGCCATCACCACCGCCCTCGGCCCCGAGAAGCTCGGCCGCCACTTCGAGGAGGCCGGCCCCGCCGGCGCCGGCGCCAGCGACGCCCACGCCCACATGCAGGAGAAGACGGCCGACGTCGCCTCCATCGCCGAGAGCAAGCAGGGCCACCACCCTTCGACCAACGAGGTCGAGCACAAGGTCTAAAACTAAACCAAATCGGCTCACGGAGTACAATGGCTTCTGTGTACTGTGCAATAGAAACCAACCGCTATAACGGGACAGTAGTCCTTGCGTGAGCACTGGCGGAACTTACATGTGTGCATAGGGGGGGTATTTATATGAAGTTATGATATTGAGAAGATCCGGGCCAGTGTGCGCAGAACGTACGAGTTACCGTAGAGTCAATAGCACGAAATGAATGAACACTACAAGAACATATCTTAATTATTCATGACTCACCATCAGAGTGGTTGCGACCTTTCTGTTTTCTTTTGCTCATGGCGTAGTACGACTCACCTTTGTTAATTGGTTTTATCATATATCAAAGTCAATAGGAAAACCCAACAGGCTGCGAGCACTATCTCCAGGAACGTTGTCATATTGTCCCTTTCCCTAAGGCACACTGAAGAAGTATGATGGTCAGTACCGGTCATGGGAGGATTGAGACTACTAGCTTTGACAAAGACAGTCAATACAATTGTTGACTCTTTGTCCTGCCTAGTAAAAGAAAGTGTAGCCATTGCTCCTTACGGCCCCTTATTGCCGCGTATTACCCCTTACACAATAGAATCGTCTTTCTGCATTGTGCCTTTACTATAATAAGATCCTCATTTAGAATAATGGGTTTTGTTCCTGGGATGATGAGTTTTAATCTTTTAAGACACCGGCTGTTTGCTCCTCGCCAGAGATAATGATCCAGCGGAGACTGTATACAGAATTAAACGAGCTGCAGCAAACATAGCCGTGTGAGAGTGAAGCCTCTGTTGACCAGATAATCCCCACTCAAGATGGCACCCAATCAAAACAGCTTCCCATTCCTCGACCTGCCGCCTGAGCTCAGGAACGAGGTATACTACTTCGCCCTCGGCGAGCCCGAGACCTCGGCCGACCCTTATGGACCCACGACCTGCACCGCCCTCGCACCGCCCGCCATCACCCGGACCAACCGCCAGCTCCGCGCCGAGACGCTGCCCTTCTACTACGGCCAGAACCGCTTCGCCATCCCGCTGCCCTTCCCCGGCGCCGACCCCGCGGCCGCGTTCGAGCGCTGGTGCGCCGTCTTCGGCCCGCACTTTCGCTTCTTCACCAAGAGCCTGTCGTTTACGAACCCGCACGCCGACTTCGCGCCGGCCTGCGTGGCGGACCTGGGGCTCGGGTTCACGTACAAGTTCGGGGTCGTCCTGGGCCCGGAGCGGGACCCTGGAGGCCCGTCCCGCATCGGCGGCGTCGACGCGGACACGCTCGACGTCGACGATCGGGCCGTCGTGCGTCGGGCTTGCTACGACACTTTGCAGACCATGTTCGGCCACAATGCTTGGAGACACTACCGCCGAGAGACGTTTGAAAACGTCATCCAGGCCCTGTGTACGGTGGCGCCGCTGTGCACGCAGATCAATTCGCGGATGTACTTTTCTTGGAGCTTCCCTCGCATCACTACTACTCCTCTCTGGCAGCAATAGGTATTGTGTTTGTTTTTATTGCAGTCACTATATCCTGGACTATCGCATCACGGTTTTGCACACTAACGACATACTAATCCCCTGAAAGTATTTCCATATGTAAATACGGTGAACGGTTTCCTCGTAACCATGTACGGTAGGTGCGGTTTTATATTCAGGATTTGAAGATACCGTTATAGTTTGTACAGGGCTTTACCATTGACTTGCATTCTACCGTCACGCAATTCTCATCTATATTTAATAAATTATACAGTTTCTTGGACACTCGAGTCTTGCCGTCTTGGCAATTGCTCTTTTAGCTGGAGCATGGCCATGGTGCAAGGATCAGCTCACACGTCCCGTCGGTGACATCAAAACCCAAATCTCTTCAAAATCGGATTTTGTGAATACATTGGATACAGCCTTATTACTTGTTATGTTACTGCATGTTATTCCATTGCCCAGTAATCGCCCATTGGAACCCGAAGAGGTGAGTTTGAAGGTACCGTGACGGCATATCCATGCAGATTTCCCCCTGTAAGCTTACCACTGCAACCATGATCCATACACCTATCCCGCATACAGATGTACCTTTCTGTTGACATGCCCAAAAATGGTAAAGCAGATTGCGTTTATCCATCCCACCCTACCAGGACCCGGTCATGGTTAAGGTTGTCATTTTCCTTTCTGTCATCTGATGTTGTTTACAAACAACATCGGGCCGCGTCCTTCATCACCAAATCCTCACCTTTAAATCCGAAACAACCAACCCTTCCCAACCCTTCCCAACCTCTTACGCACCATCCATCCAAGCACAATACCATAAGAATGGCAAGATCAACAAGAGCTCTCGTGACTTCATGCCTCGCCTTGGCGTTGTGTGCTTTCCAGGGTGCCTCCGCCGCCGAAGCCCCAAAACTGAACGTCACGGCCATCGGTGCATCCGGGGGCAAGTCGACGCTCGAATGCTGGCAGCTGGATGCACCCTTCGCCGTGTCCGACACACCCGGCACCCGGGGCAGCGCGGCGGCGACTCTGGGAAACGTCTCGAACCTGGGAATGACCGTGTTGCCTGCAGGCTTTGACGGGGGGCTACACAACGCGCCGGCCAACCAGTAAGTAACATTCACTGTGACTTCCCTGTGTAAGATGATGGAGATTAATAAGGGAGCTATGCTGATCATCGTACGTTTCAATTGTGGCAGATGGGTCATGTTCATCAGTGGTATGGCCCATGTCACCCTGCCTGGCGATGACTCCGGTGGGGCCTACATCCTGGGCGGAGAGTTCGGACTCATCTTCGCCGCTGATACCGCCAATGTGAGCGAGAGGGGCCACTACACTCGCTACCCGGGCATTGTAGAGACGGTGGCACTGCAAATTCCAACGTTAGACGGGGGAATCCCACCTCACCAGGTCGTGCGTTCCGGTCCGTGTCTCACGAACAACACGGCCGGACTTAGATCTTTTGCTGGGAGTGGTTAAATGGGGAGCGAAACTTTTGAGATCTACGTGGCCACAAATTGGTGAACCAACGCGAACGACGGATATTGCATATGGGAATCGTGTTATCAAGGGATAAGGAATAATGTCATCAAGCTAGCTCCCAACAATGTACCTGACTGCCTCTAAAGTTCAAGGCTGATCTTGGTTGAAGAACTGTGACTTTTCGGTTGCGATTCATGTGTCATCCCCCTCGTCAGTCCAAAGTCCGCGTCGCGATCGGTTTCCATTCGTCGATTGGCTTATCAGTAGGCACGAGCCAGACGACGCCCCCTTTCCATCCACCCCGTCCGCCCGAGGCGTCTCCGCTCCCGTGTTCAGACGATGAAGATAGGCTGACTCCAGCCTCTTCAACGGTCTTTGAAATCTCTCCTAGTTTCTGATCGTCGATGGGATTGCTCCCGCTGGTATCGCAGACAATTAGCTGCCGTCCGTAGCCAGATTGACCCAATCACCTTGGTGGATTGCGCATGAAGCGGCTGACTCCGTGCAAGGTGTGCTCCGAGAAACATATCAGGAAAAAAAGAAACCTCAAACTCACTAAATCAAACTAACATGCGGCCCGAACGCCTCCCGCCACTCCTCCAACCACTCCCGCGTAACCGGCCCGATCTCGTAGCCCTCCCCATTCACGCCCACCGCGCGCGCGAGCCCCGCCAGATCCCGCACGCCGTCCTCGAACGCGACCTGGAGATAGCAGCGGCGGAAGAAGACGTCCTGGGTCGCGACGCGGTCGAGCGCCACGTCGACGCCGGCGGCGCGCGGCCACGGCACCGCGTCCAGCCAGCCTTGCGGGTCGTCGCCGTAGACGCCTGGGTCGATGCCCGAGGTCAGCGTCATGTGCGGCGCGAACGTCGGGCCCGTGAGGTCTGGGAACGCGGAGGGCAGGGTCCGGGTGATGAGGTCGCTGATGATGGCGTGGAGGGGGTGCGTGGGGGGCGGGACGAGCCAGAGGGATGAGCCGGGCATTGTGGAATGAGGGAGCCGATTAAGTTGACAGCGTCGGGGAAATGATAGATCGGTTGGTTTTACTGCTTCTCTTGTTTGAATTGCAGTATCGAGCGACGGCGATGGTTCAGGGTTTGATTCATCAAGTTGTAGCATCAGCCGGAGAGTTGCGGGGCTTGAGAAACAGTAGGTGGGGTAATCAAGAACAACCAATGCCCTTCACCATCACATCATTGATAGCCACTGGTTTTCGGTATTTAGCCCGCACTTATCACGTTACGAGGTATCAATTCCGCTGTCAAAAGGGCCGCCGCTGCTGTTGGCCTACTTGCTGCTGCTGATACTGAAGATGTGTTCCCCGGCGCTGGCCCCGCTGTCTATGAATGATAATGATAATATGCTGTGAGGCGAAGAGTAGTTCTACTCACAAATGATCACATATAGTCTGGACATCACCAGTAGCTTCAAGTTGAGATGAGTTTCTATCAAAGTGAACAATGATTACCCTAATGACTGAACTAGTTGTCATATTGGCAATGCCAATCCTGAAGCAAGGTATCTCAACCACTCTATCTCATGCTGGGACAGCGTTGTTCTGCTGGTCATATTACTTCCGTCACACAACATCCAGTTCCAGCCCTTCAATTTCCCCTTCAATGTTCTTGATCACTGCGTTGATGAACGTCTCAAGCTTGCAAGCATGCGTTGGCCCGGACGAATTACCAGATGATGTGATAACAAGGTTAGGTGTGGTTATCTTGCGCATGGAAGTCAAAATATCCGAGATACTGTGCCCGTGGAGTGATCCGGTAGACAATAATTTGAGAAATCCATTTGCCTCAATCTGCTTTGTAAGGGCACCCAATAGCATCGACGCGCATTCGAACGAGCATCTTGGTCGGGAATCCGTCAAGTAGATAGTAAGGTCATGGAGATGCGTATTGATTCGCTTCAACAAGTCTTCCCTTCGCAGATTAATGATGACTGTGCAATTCGTCAGCTGCCTATCAAGTAAGTTCACATCTCGCTGTGTATATTCTTACCAATTATATGCTCCGGTATGGGGAGGTTCATTGTCTGGATGGTGTTCTTGCTGCACTTGATAGCATTTCTGGTCATCATCTTGAATATATTTGCCCGAGAAGAGATCCAGGATATGGCCATCCATAGGACGAGCTTCTGGTTATACTCCACGGGAAACTTTCCCTTGAAACATGCATTCCAAACACTCATGAAGATATCAACCACTTCATGGCAACCGTAATAATCCACGAGAACAGCAATCTTGGCGAGCCTCTCAAGTTCGATCCGTCTAGGGACGGTTCGGTGACGACCATGTATGATATTCATGAGAATAAGTAGTGCGTCTGGATCCCAGCCAGTTGCGTGAGTGGTAAGGATCCCGTTCACCATCTTACAGTCTTTAAGGCTGTTCTTGAAATACTTGGATGCTGTTGTCAAATGTTTGGAAGAGAGTCGGTAGCGGTAGGCGATTATCGGTTTGGCCTGCTGTTCGGTAACGGCTTCCTGTTGGCAAGTCTGGGCAGGAGTAGCGTTGTTGGTAGGTTCGACAGAACGTGATTGAGGAGGAGGTTGGTAGTTAATGACACCCGGATCAACAGAATCGAATAATGACGACTCCTCTCCAAGGAGCACGCTATACTTTCGCTTCTTCTCGGTGAAGGGCTTAGTAACAAGTGACTCATGATGCTCATCCCACTTTGCGAATGGCGCGTACGGAGCCCGCAAGATCAACTCGACGTCGCCATCGGGATCGACCTCGTGGAAGAATTCGGTTTCCTCCATTTCGTAGGTTCTTGTGCGAGGCAAGCGACGCAAGTTTGGTGAGGTGTTTGGTACGTGGTGGAGTGAGCCACCAAAATCCGAAAATTTTGATTGTTGTTGTCCGGTGGGTTAAGAAAGGTTGGGTGTCAGACTGAGAAGATAGATTTGTGTTGGAAAGAACGCTGGCTTGTAAACTATTAGGTATGTATTTTTCCAACTGGACGAAAACACCTAATTATTTGGACACAAATCCTTATGCTTCGTAGAAAAGTCCCTACACTTTGGAAGGCGGATGAGCTAAGATCATGTGCCCAATTTGAGAATCTATTCTGATACTGCAGTTGGAATATGGCCTGTTTACTGTGTAATTTGCTTACCAGGGTTTCTATTTCAAAACAGGCTGCCATAATTGAAGAATAACGCCGATAGCACAACTATGCAATAAACATAAGCCCAGGGGTCGGATTTGAGATCAGACAGCAACTCTCACACGTGACATGTAGCCTGAAAATGATTTGTTGGCAACGTCAAGCCCCAGGACCTCAATGATAAGGCCAGGGGTTACTAATACTGTCTGGGTACAGATTTCTTTTCTCACCAGTACCAATTCAGTATGTCGTGATTAGGAAATTATTGGCGACCCAGAATTACAATATATCAGTCAGAGACGTAATTAGATGTGACTGTAGTGACCATGTGGCAAATACGGGTCAGTTGAGACCGATTTATAAACAAACGTATGGAATATGAAGCCATATTCATTCAGTCCAAATGGTACATGTACAAAGGTCAAAACCAGGCAGCGGCTGCTCCCAGAATGCCCCCTTTCTACCGCATCAACGAGACCTGCAGTAGTAGGGAAACCGAGTGGCTAGACCAGTGCACGAGGACCTCGCCTCTGCCTCGCTTAAATATGAGTCTACATTACATATACCCGTGGCTCGGGACATCATTCTGCACGATCTAGAAAGCATCTGGAAAGTGACAGGGGTTTCCCGTGTCTGCCGTGCGGAGAGTGTAGTTGATTCGTTGCCGCCCCTCAATATATTTACCCGACCACCACCACTCCCACACGGCTCGGCCACGCTTGGACGCATCCGGCTGTATATCTCACAGACTGAGTGCCCAAGTGGCAGACCGTGATCGTTACAAATTGAATCGAAAAACGGCAGCCCGGCCCCTCCAAGGGGGTTGGAGACGGCCATCGATGGGTTCTTGGCAAAATGCAATTGGACGTCAGCACCATGTCGAGCATGCCAACGGCGTCGTTGCACGTGCATATTCCATCCGGACTATTCTACGGATAAAGGTGATGAATGTTCCTGACTATCAAAGCGGATGTGATCTGCCAACGTTTCTCACATTGGCTGGGAATCTATTAACTTGACCATGAGCCCCCCTTCTCTGTCTCACGAGACTTTCTCCCCTCCAGTCCTCGCCCAGGGTAGAATGTCGCCTGGCACTCTATCGCAATCAGCATGCCTCTGCTCATAAGAACATCATCCGATACATTCTGGTGGCCCGCCCTAACACTGAAGCGCGGCTACAACGGGACAGACGATACAAGCAGAGGCAGCTCCCCTCAAGAGGACGATCCCACCAAGACGATGGAGCAGAACGGCGAGTTCGTCGTCTCGACTTCGACTACAGTCATTACGACAACTCTCACCACCACAGATCCTTCACTTGACCCGTCATCTCTCGTTTCTTCCCAAACAGCCGAGACCACGGAGAGTGTTAACACATCTGTGCTTCTTCAAACGCTGCCATCCTTGATTAGTACAACTGCCTTGCCAATCCAAAGCCCAGAGCATAGCAACAGTCCTACAATCGACGTGCCTACCGCGACCTCACCTTCAGCATCTTTATCCTTGTCTCATGCCTCAAGCTCTGTCAGTCTCACAGCAACACCAGTTCCATCTGAACTACTCTCCTCCGCCCCAACACTACCAGCAATACCGTTCTTGTCCTCGACACTAGATCGGACACAAGCAAATCCTTCCGACCGCCCCATAAGGCTGCCCAGCCACGACCGGGATGGCGGCCTATCTCCAGACGAGATCACCATCATCGTCGCAACAGTGGTCTCCTTCGTCATTTTCCTCGTGCTTCTCTCCATCGGCATCCGCTGTGCCATCCTGCAGCGACGTAAAAGCGAGGCCCGGGAGCGGGCGCGCCGAATTCACGCCCGGCCGCCCATGTCGCGCTTGCCACCGGCCCTGAAGAAGCCTTCGTCGAACAGTCTTCGCGAAACTGCGGCTACGACTGATACTACTGCTGCTGGTACGAGAGCCAAGACTGCCGCAGATGGAGAAAAGAACAAAGAGCTCGGAGACGACGGTGGTGTCAATATCAATGTCCAGTCGCAGCGCCGAACAGGAGAGTACCGGATTGTCATACGGCCGCCGCCAGGTTATCAGAGCCCACGGTACGCAGGAAGCATCAACAGCAACAACAACGACAGTCAACCTCCACTCGGTAGCCAACGTCCAAGTGCGACAAATCTCAAGAGCAACAACCCGGCAGCCGTTGAGAGGTCCGGTCCGACAGTCGGCGGACACAATCATTGGAGTCTCACTTCCGAGAACGGGAGCGTCTTGTCGGGTCCAGCACGAAAGGAACTGCTGAATAGGCTCAGCTTGACAACGACGGAAAGCGAGGATGAATTTGACACTTAAGGGTAGATACCAACGCAGAGATACGCGCAGCACTTATATGTACATTAACACCACAAGTCAAAGGGCTATCGGGAATATCAATTAGTATTAAAAGCCGAACACGCAACTAATAGAACCGTAACAGAATCGTTCTGCCGCTGCTAAATAAAATGACAAATGAGAGTCTCGGTTCCGGACCTTGAAAATGTGCAATCAGACCACTGTGACCGACTCACCGACGGTACGAGAAGACGACACCTCCAAGCCTTTCTCCGTAGCCACTTTCCTTTCATCATTCTTACTCTCATCTCTGTCTTCCACCACGTTACTCTGTTCCAGCTGCAGCTTCTGACGCTTCCTGAACTCCCGAACCACCCGATCGCGGACCAGCCCCTGGTAGTGCGCGACCCCATTCTCCTTGACCGGGTTGAGCAGTCCCTGCGAGTAGACGCCGGCCGCGAGGTTGACCTGCGCCGCCTCGCACAGCTCGTAGTCCTCGAGGGCGACGCGGCGGACGAAGGCGAAGTAGGCCTCGAAGGCGTCGCCGTCGTCGAGGTTGTAGTAGTCGAACTCCATGCGCGTGACCTCGGGGTCGTCGTCGTTTCCGTCCCCCTCCGCTGCGGCCGCCGCGGGACAGACGCGGAACGACGTCATGCCGCCGCCGTACCGGTTCAGCGTGCACGCCGGGAAGAAGTACAGGAAGAGCCCGTCGTCGGCGTGCGGCTTGGTCGGGTCCGCCAGGTGCCGGCTGAAGTGGCCGTGGTTGTGCACCACGTACGGCTCCGGCGGGTACAGCGCCGAGAAGGCGCGGTGCGTGTACTGGCAGTGGAGGCACTCTTGATAGCCATCCACCCTGATTGGTGGGTTGGTTGACAGTGAGTATGAGACCGTTGGGAAATAACACGGAATCAAACAATAGGCTCACATAGTCTTCCAGTTGAAGCGCCCCTTGTAGGAGAGAGTTCTCCGGAAGGGCAGCTCAGTGAAATCGAATCGATCAGTCAGAGCCTCCAGCCCAGGGTAGTATTCCTGAAAAGAAGGGGCATCCTGGGAGAGAGCCACGAACAGAAGCCCCGTTCGGGTCAGTTTGTGAGGGAGAGCTTGGTCCTATCAGAAACGTGAGAGATTAGCATATACATGTATTGTGCTCTTGAACATGGTGAGTCTCCGCTACCTACGCTGGCCAGGCCCGTTACCCGAAAGCTTTGGTCATTGATCTTGTCGTCGAGGCGCTCCACAACGAAGTTGACGCCAGCGAGCTCGTACTGGACTTTCCTTTCGTCCGCGTACCTTGTGACGGGACCCAGCAGGTACCAGGCCTATATTACAATAAAACGTGTAAGCAAAAGTCTTTCCCTCTCTGTGATCCGTTGCGTGGGCCTTCATAATGAGAGATTGGTATAGATAATCACCTGGAGGAAGACGGAGTGCCGCTCAAGCTCGTAGATGGGCTTCGAGCAGTACCACGATGCTGGCAGAGTTCTCTGCATATCCGCCATCGTTTTCTGTCCTGTCCTTAAAGCTGAATCAAATGGTTCTACACGTGTCTTCCTTATGAGCTCTTGTTAGTTGTTGTGTCGTTCGAGTCCTCGCTTTCTCAGTGTGGTGGCTTGAATCCCCAGTCAGATAAATGCAAATGTATTCATCATATGAAAACTGCCTAGGGCCACTTTGATGAATGGCGGACTTGCAACTCACTCAAAGAATACATTTCCAGAGAGGAACACAATAGCCATGAACGAGGATCTTAAAGTCCCAGCATCGAATAGCAACCCCCGAAAGTAGATGGCGACATCCACCATCGGCAGTCAGAGTGCGATGATATGACAAGAAAGTATGGGTGAGATTGCCGGTTTTGGTAATAATTTGGACCAATCGGCACTGTTGGAAAATGCAATTGGTGCAAACAATGTCATATCATGTAATGATATGTCACGCCTGCATACATCAGGTGTATCTGCATGGGACCAATGGGATGCACACAAACACTCTCCACGCCTCTAATGTCTACGATGATCATCGTCTGTAGATATAGGTCACGATCACAGGTGTGCTGTTTCCAGTCTCCTTAAGGCATGGCTATATCTTCGGTTGCAAAACGAAGTTTATTTTCACAGCTCTTCCTTTCTTGTCAACCACAGCATTTCATGCAATTCGTTTATTACACTGACTATAGTCTAGAAGGATACCTTATCAACCAGTGATCATGACTGCGAAAGTCATAGTACGTCTTGGTGGAGCATCGAACCCAATTCAGCTTCTTGCTGTTGGATCACTAGCTCTGGCTTGTGTGATATCTCTGGCATGGATGCTACTCAAAACTCACAAGCATAGGGTCTTGGGATCACCGTATAGATTGTCATCGGAGAAGGCGGACAGCCGGACGGGTCTCAACGCAGCCGAAACGGGCACATCCAGCGTTGCCACTCGCACCGAACGCATCCCATATGATCTGGAGAAGCGGGCTATCCTGCATAAAGTAAGTCCAAGCACCAAGCATCTGGGGGGATTATGATAAGACTTATGTTGATGCCTCCACAGCGTTGGATGATGATCGGCCACGAGTCGCAGTTCGTCAAGCCCGGCGACTACCGTACCTACACCATCGCCGACATTCCCTTCCTCGTCATCAAGGGCAGGGACGAGGACAAAGAAAGCGGCACCGCGCTCCGGGCCTTTCATAACGTGTGCCGGCACCGCGCCTACACCGTGGTGCGCAAGCCCCGCGGCTCGTCGCTGCGGCTGGCCTGCAAGTACCACGGCTGGCAGTACGACGCGACCGGCCGGCTGGTGAAGGCGCCCGAGTTCGCCGGCAAGCCCGGCTTCGACTTCGCCGCCAACGGGCTGTTTCGGGTCCACCTCCGCATCGACACTGGGCGCTTCGTCTTCATCAATTTGGCCACCGAGCTAGCGGACGCGTTCCCGTGGACCGACATCTCCAGCCCCTCGCTGCGAAACTTGGACTTCGGACAGGGCGTGGCAGAGTGGGAAATTGAGCTGGACGTTGGCTGGAGAGTCGCAAGTAAGACAATAGCCCTAAGCTACATGAACTGTAAAGAAGCAGGATGCTGACCAACTGGCTTGCCAATCGCGATAGCTCTGTTGCCCTGGTTCCTCAACGGGGATCGCATCCTCAATTGCCCCTGGCCCAAGAAGGCGCTGACGTACCTTTGGCCGACGAACCGTCCGCGTCTGCAGTACGTCGACGACGCGTCATTCATCTGCGACATGGGCGACGGCGACTTCCTCCTCATCTCGGCTCTCCCCCTGACCGCCGACAAGTCCATTGCGAAGTGCACGTACCTGCCCTCCGCACACCCCAGCCCTACCACGGCGTCTCTCGACGTCCGCAGCACCCACGTCGAGAAGCTTGTGCGTGAGGAGCTCTTCCAGGCCGTCGCAGCGCTCCAGCGCCACCGCATGGCGACGACGGCGCTCGACTTCCAGCAGAGCGCGGTGCGCGAGCGCCTAGACAAGTTCTCGCGGCATGTGCACCAGCACCGGCGCGGCGAGACGCGGGCGGGGCGGAAGATCAACCCGGCACTGCGGCGCCCTACTAGCTGTCCGTCTGCTGCTGGCGTTGGTTCTGGTTCGGCATCTGGATCAGGGTCTAGACCCACGGCCGCCACTGCTGCTAACACGGACATTCATACTAACTACTGCCCGATTGAACCGGGGGAGATATCACCCGGGGATGGGAAGGCGCCAGGAAGCTCGCAGCAGGCACGGCGGTGGCTGGCAGAGAGCGCTTCGGCGTTTGCTGAGGGGGACGTGGACGCAGAGGCCGAGGCGATTTGTGATGCGCTCGACGGGCCGGGAGACGGGGCGACGACTAGCGCGTTCACTTGCCCATTACGTTCAGAGCGGTGCGCTGAGTTGGAGTGGTAGGTTGGGTGACGGAAGCGATTGATTGATTGAATGCTTGATTGTTTGGGGAGGGGCGGAATGGACACATGCAAGATGACGAGGGAAGCCGTGTGGGGGATAGACACCTCTAGTCAAGCAAGCGTAGGGAATCAGACGACAGACTCATCGCCGGATACCGGCATACAACCAACAGCGGAAGGGGAACTCCGTGATTCGCTGCGAGGGTGACGTATAGGCTTTCCGCCAGTGGATCTTTCCGAGGCAGTCAGTCTGGGGAGCAACTGGTAGCCCTACCAGGAAGAGAATAGTAATAAAGAAAGATGGGCTTGATGGTATCCGTCTCAGGCCTCGATTCAGGTCCTTTCCCCATAACCCGTACTGCAGCCAATGTCGTCGCCCGGATCAGGGATCGAGCGAGTTGATCGTCGAAACCTTATTATCAGCGAGGTGATAGAGAGAGAGAGAGAGAACTGGGACTGGGTGACTTAATCAGCTGCATAATCAGCTAAGTAAGCCACCTACGCCACCCCCGGACGGACGGCCTCCTCTGCGTTCCTGACATCACCGTGCCTCGCCAGCGCGCGGACGCGGTTGTCAGCCAAGCTCAGTTCATCCCGGCGAAGAGGGCTAGGCCTGACTCGGCCGCAGCGCCGACGGCTGGGGCCAAACAGCTGAGGTCTTATCACAAATCTCCCGGGTGCGCCGCCCTGATTGGATGCCCTGCATGCACCGAGTCAGGGACCACTGGTAGATGACCGGCTGCGCACCTCACCCTCTCGTCAGCGCTCCCCTATGGTTGGGAAATCAATAATTGTCAGTCATCCCATGTGAACGCTATCCATCAGAAGAAAATTCATATTGCCATACCGCGGGGCCAAAGGGAATGAATGCCTCAAAAACACTCATTAGAGTTCGCACTGGGATCGAAGCCTTTCTCGTCCTGCCCCTGAGTCTTCTGGGCCCTGGCAAGCACTTTTAGTCCACAGCCGTCCCCCGGAATCTGGTTGGCGGACAGGACGAGGGACGGAGGTCATCGAGACATATAGCGCCAGAGCCCTTGAAACATGCAACCATAACCATGCCCGACTGCCAAGGAATCGGCCAGAACGGCGGCTTCTGGCGATAATTAACAAATTGGTAAGATGTTGGAAATTGGTCCTTCTTCTCCTTCTCGATTGCTGTACGTTCTTCGCCTCCTCCGATCAACTAACTCGAACCCATCTAGCCTCATCATATACTGGGCCAGATACTGGGGAATGATGAACCATCTGCAACTGGATTAAAAACGCTTGCGTTCCCACCCGCCCCCAACTGACCTGCATACCCTTACTCCTTGTCCTTTTCCTGTTTCTTTCTGTTTCTTCCGAACCTTCCTCTTGCCCCCTGTTCCTTGGGCAACCCTCGTCAACCCCGTAATGCCATGCCCCAATGACATGACAATACCGCAAGGACTCTTCTCACGAGCGGCGGCGGCGGCGGCGGCGGCCCACCGGCAGCCCACCCTCGTCTTCGGCCGGGGCCAGGGCAGCGGCGACACGAGCATGGTGGGCGGGAGCCACGGCCACGACGGGGACATCGGCAGCCCGCTGCCGTCGTACGTGCGCGCCGGCCTCATCGCCATCGCCTTCTTCGGCTTCCTGTCGCTCGTCACCACGACGGGGCTGTTCCTGTACATCAGCCACCGCCTGCTCAAGTGGCACCTCTTCTTCAAGGACCAGCAGTCGCGCCGGCGCTCCCTGTCCGCCCTCGAGGCCCACTGCAGCAGCGGCGGCGTCGGCGGACGGCCCACGCAGGCCGACATCCCGGACTACACCCTGGGCCTCCCGCAGCTGAACCCGCCCTCGTACTTCCGGAACACGACGGCTACGAACAATGCGGCGTGGAACCGCAACTCGGACGGCTCCCGCTCCCGCTCCCGCTCCCCGTCGCCCTGTGCCTCCTTCTCGGACTACCACCACCAGTACGAGCAGCACCACAACAACTCCTCGACGGCCTCGATACGCGGCCCCAGCACCGACGGCGGGGCCGGGAGAGGCTGGAGGAGGAAGCACAGGCCGCTCGGCGTCAGCAGCAGCGGCCACAAGCGTAACACGTCCGACATGTCGACCAACACGGCCGTCAGCACGGTGACGACGTCGTCCCTCTCGGCCGAGGTGGCGACCAACCCGTTCCTGCTGCTGATCTATAACCTGCTCCTCTCCGACATGCTCCAGGCGGCGTCCTTCCTGATGAGCGTGGCGTGGCTCCGCTACGACGCCACCTACAGCGCGTCCGTCACCTGCTGGATCCAGGGCTGGCTCACCATGACGGGCAAGCTGTCGGCGAGCGCCTGCCTCGTCTTCGCGTCGGGCCTCACCTACCTGACCGTCGTCCGCGGTTATCGGGCCTCGCCGCGCGCCCTGTACGCCTCCGTCGCATGCATCTGGATCTTCACGTACGTCATCGCGGGCGCCGGCGTCGCCATCACCCACAACGGACGTGGCGGGGGCGGCTGGTACGCCTGGTCTAATGGCTGGGTACGTATATGACTTTCTTTCTTTCCTTCCCATCTGCTCGCCTACTGCCTGCCACGATATAATTTGCTGCATTTAACGACCGACTGACTCGTTTTTTTTAATGACAACAGTGCTGGGTGAACTCCACCTTCCGCAACCAACGCTTCTGGCTGGGCTACTTCTGGATCTTCCTGTCCGTCTTCGCCACTATTCTCATCTACGGAGCCATCTTCATCGCCATGCTGCGCCGCAAGAAGCTGTCGTGGCGCCACATGCCGGACCTCGAGGAGGACGGCAACAGCACGCAAAGCCGGCGGGACCGCGACGACCAGCAGCAGCTGCAACCTTTCCCCACCAACAGCAGCAGCGGCCTCCGCCGCAGCAAGCGGGCAGCGCCGCCGCGGCCGTCGGGCCACCACCCGGTGTTCCTGGTGTACCCCTTCATCTACCTGCTCATCACGGCGCCGCTGGCGACGTGCCGCATGATGACCATGGCCGGGTACGGCATCAGCATCTCGTCCTACATGTTCGCGGGGGCGCTGTCGGCGGCGCACGGGTTCCTGAACGTCGTGCTATGGTCGACGTGCATCCTGCTCATGGGCAAGCAGGAGCAGGAGGAGCTGGGCCTCGACCGATTCATGCGCACGCCCAAGGAGCGCACGTACGGGAACATGGTGTGGATTCAGGGCGGGACCCGACCGTCCGTGGGAGACGGGGGCAGCGGCGGCGGCGGCGGCGGCGGAGAAGCGCGTCGGGAGTCCTGGGCCCAACGGCTGTTCGGGCGTGTTGGTGGTGGCGGCGGCGGCGGTGGGCAAACCATCTGGCATAGCCAAACCATGGCCAAGGTTCGTCCCTGGGCGGGGGCGGATTCCAGCTCGCAGCACAGCCTGAATCGCCAGACGACGGGCCCCAGTGAAGTAGCGGGCAATAGCGACAACACCGAGATGCAGATTCTCACGACTGTCACGATAGAAACCTCGTATAATGGTAACAAGCGGCCGAAGAGCCTAGAGTCTTGACTTGAATTCCATTTTAATAATAAGAAAGTCAAAACAGATCACAAAACGTTTACGTGACGCCCCTCTTACTGCCCGTAGTGGGATAGTAGCTGCAGTGGGAACTCCTGGGGCTAGAGTTAAGTTGTTCCTCTCTTCATTAGTGCTGGACTGCGGATGGTGATGCGATCGTCTCCCGCAGAATCAGGAGGACGGTCCGTTTAACTCCTCAACCTCTGTTCAGGGACCCACACATGCAGCGCCGCATTCCATGCCCCGCCACACGTAACACTGGGCCCTTGCTTCCTTTCCTCCTTCATCTCACTTTGCTACACGTACATTCAGTTGCTCGTCACGCTTTGCTCCTTACAAGAAATACAGGCCTCATGACCTAATTCGGACCTTGTCCAAAGCCCAGTGATATAACGTGATAACCTCATGCCTCCAAAGTTTGGCCGAAATCCAAGACCGTATGGCTAAGTCCTCCGATAAAGATTACAGCGCCCAAACGTCGTCCATATCGACTGCTTAGCGGAATAAGCCGAAGGCGGCAGATAGTAAGTAAAAAAAAGTACCGTATAGGAAATATTAACTTTCTTAAAGAATTCTTGAGATATTCTTCCGTTATTTTTAAAAACTTTATTCAAGTCCTTTAAGAGGTATATTGGCGATAATGTTCGCGCCCTCCTCTGCATCCGGAGTAGATAGCAACCGGCGAAGTAAGGAATGCTAGGAGGTAAAGATAATACACGCCAACGACGGAGGTGGCCAACCGGATGCCACAAGCCCGTCAATGCCTGCGCGTGGAATCCTGCGTCGTGCTGTTGACCTAAACGCCTTCCTCGACGTCGATTGGCTGGTACTTGTGCTCTAGAGCTTCCTCGATTCTCTCCATAGCCGTCAGAACCGTCTCTTCGTCCAATCGTCGCCCCACGACTTGAACACCGACAGGCAGGCCATGCATGACTTTGCCGTCGTAATGCTTGTAAGCGCCCTGGGCCACGCCGTTGCTTTGGGGGGTGCAGTCAAGCGTGTCGAGGGACATGTCCACATGTGTCACGGGCATAACCCCGGAGGTGTAGTCCAGGATGTTGAAGAGGAATGTGTAGCCGCAGCTACTCACAGCATCCTTCATGGCACCATGCGGTACGGCAGGGGTCGCGTTCGGCACCGTGATCAGAACGTCAAAGTTGACCTTATTCCACCATTCAAACCATTTGACTCGGTATGCTTCCCGCCGGGCCACGAGCTTCCAGTTTTCGAAGGCACTCTTGGGATGCCAATCCCGCACCAACCCAGCCCAGGTGTTGTCTCGGCGCACATACTTGACCCAAAGATAGTAGATGTACTTGAAAGGGCGGGGGAGGTTCATCAGAAAACGCATCTGCGCGGCGCCAGGGTCATTGGTTTCGCCAGTCCGGAAGAAGCTCGAAAACATCTGGCAGCCATCGGCGTTGAGAAGCTGAGACCCCACGACCAGTCCCTCGTATGGAGATGGAGGTTCGTTGTTTTCGTCAATCTGGACTACCTCGTGCCCTGATGCCCGCATCGCATCCGACACCGTGACCAACGCACGAAGGCATGCTGGCGCGGGGTCAACGACTCCATCGGACATCAAGACACCCACTCGGAGCTTTTTCGTCTTGATTTCATTTACCCTTTCGGCGTCCCAGGCCAGTCGATGAACTGAAGGGTCGTACGTCCAGGGCTTCATGCTCATGATGCCATGTGTAAAGTAGGTCAGGTCGTCCAAAGTCCGGGCCATTGGACTGAAAACGCTCGGGACTCCTTCTTGGCCCGGCATCGAGGTCTGGACCCCTAGCTTAGGCCATCGCCCCGTAGAGCAACGCAGACTGTAGATGCCGGAGAAGTGTGCAGGCACTCGCACACTCCCTGCCACATCACTACCGACGCCAATTCGGCCACCGAGTGCTAGCAGCGCCGCCTCACCTCCGGTTGAGCCACCGGGCGAGTAATCGCTGTTGTGAGGATTTGTGGTGCGGCCCCAGACATCGTTGGAGCATTCGAAACTGAGGAGGGTGGTGGGTAGGTTGGTCTTGACGTAGGGAACGCAGCCAGCATCCTTGAGGAGCCGCACCATGGCGCCATCCTCATTCAGCGGCTTCTTGTGCTTGTTGATAAAGCTACTATAGCCGACAGTGGTGTCGAAGCCTCCGACCTCGATGCTGTCCTTCAGGCTGACGGGGATGCCGGCCAGGGGACCTGCCAAGTTGATCCCGCCGTGCTCGAGCCAAGACTCGGCTTCTGAGACCATGACCTCCGTAAGACAGTTGGTCTTCTCTTGGGCCTTGACGGCGACTTTGCCGTAGGTACGGAGCACATCGGTGGGCTTGTAGGTGCCGTCCCGGATACCTGCTACAAGCTCCTTTATGGGCTTGTTGATGACATCCTTGTCAGTTTTGGTAAAGGGGCCATGGCATTGAGTTAAGTCGCGTATGCGTTGAGCACGCTCATTCTGCTTGAAGCGGCTAGAAGATAGTAGTTAGAGAGCGGTAACCTCGGCAATGGAAAAGGAGACGTACCAATCCCGCGCATGGAGGTAATCGAGTAAGAAGACCATCTTGGCCGAGAGGTGGGAGATAGCTATGAGGCGGAGATGAGATCAAAGAATGCGAAATGTTGATTGATTTCGGACATGGTTCTCCAACAGCATGTAAGACATTGAGCATTGAGTGTGTACCTCGTTGCATGCCTATCTTCAAGGCATGCCCCCCGCACGCAACTAGTGTTTCCTGGGGAGCCGATAGGCAGGCCTCCCCCACCCCCCGTTGATAACCGGCCGCAGCTTCCCCCGCGATAATGGAGCAACACAGGGATATGCCGTGGCCCGAGGAGCCGAAGATAGCAACTGCTAAGCGTACTTGATCGCATTCTTGCTCTTGCGAAAGGAAAGTCAGATGATCCTCTTAGGCGCTCAGTGGTCAGGTGAGCAATTAATATACCACCCTGCTGGGCCTTGCAGATACGGAAGTTGCGCGCCATTCACTGTGGTAGGCAAAATACATCGCTAGAATCTAAATATGCGCTCACTAGGATCCGTAAATTCGAAAAACCCAGCACTCAGGACTTTTAGTATCTCCTTGGCCCTGAAATATGACTATGTAGGTCACACGTATCAAATCGCTGCTCAGAAAATATGAGCTTTGCCCCTTTGGTTTCATAGTTGCATCCCGCTTGCTACCAATGCCAAAGGCCCGAGGACCATCATCCCATATCCATGGAACGAACGCCAAACACCAGTGCCGAAAATTCAAGCCGCTGTATAAAAAATCGGCTGTAGCGCATGTTCCCGTACCTTATCACCTCACCGCCTTGCCCAGGCATCAGGCAGGCTCCGTCACCAATATCCCTTGTAGTGCCCAGGTATTCCAGCGCACACCGACCCCCATCGATGAATAGAGGCCAGAACCACGAAGTGAATTACCAGCAGGATGGAACTAACGCTCCAGCCACTTTTGAGATGCGCAAGGCCACCAGCCCGGTAGCCGGGGGGCTGCGGTCTCCATCGAATGAGATCCTGCCTGTGAGGCAAGCCAAGGTCCAGAGCAGCCAGGCTGACCAGAGGCAGGCCAACACTCGCTTTCGCCATATATGGCCAGCAGAGTTGGGCGAACGAGGACATCTTGAACACGAATAATGCAAATCGCACCAAAAAGAGAATGGTGTCCGCATTCTGACGGTAGACGTACCACATCCGATGCAGCAGCAGAATTCCCCTATATCTTATGTCTTCTAAAACGGTTGTCGGTGGTGCCATAAGTAGCGGAGGAGATGGCTGCGGGTGATGATGGTTTTCCGCACCTTCATCCTCCGATGGTTGATGTGCGAAGCCGTTTCCAGTGCGTGGCATGATGAGGGCGTGGGATCGACGTCGAGAAGTGGAAGGGCCAACATGCTTCTGCGAGCCGCCGTCATGACTGGATGTCGGGCTGTGATCCGGGAGACTAGAGATGGACATGGGAGACTCGGGTGTTTCTATGCTCTCCTCGGCCATCGTGTCCCTCAACCGCTGCTTACTCGGATCAGGCACAGGCGTTCCTGGTATGGGCGAGTCCAGATTATGAACCCGACCGCGTTCCAGTCCAACCGGAGGGCTTACAGGCCTGGCTTCTCTCCGCGGACCAGTCGAGTTAGACTCGTGATTCATGGCCGTGAGGACTTCGGTCGCACTGGGTCGGTCGCCCGGATTGAGGGCTAGCATTTTCTTCAGTAGGTGGTAAAGCTTGGGAGGTAGGTCTGGGCGCTCGCGTCTCTCGTCTTGGAACCCCTTCCAATGTGCTATCTCGGTGCGGAGTTCGTCGATGTCTTCGAGCTCTTCTTGGACGGTGTTCGCGTTGATATAAGGAAGACGGTTGAAACAGAGAAAGTACAGAATCATCCCCAGCGAGAAGACGTCCGACTTGGTGGTAAAGTTGCCAAATTGCCCCGCGGCATCTTGAATCAGCACTTCCGGGGCGCAGTACGAGATTGTGCCCGTCGTGCCGGTAGACTTTCTTTTGGCATTTTCAGGTTGAACCTCTCCGAAATCACTGATCAGGCATGTAAGCTTGCCGTTCTCGTGATGCAGAAGGCAATTGCTCGGTTTCAAGTCACGGTGGATGTAGTTGGCGGCGTGAAGATAGGCCAGGCCCGAAACGATATCTCGAAATAACGAGTAGATCTCTTCGAAAGTCAGCCGGCGCTGCTGGTTCACAAGTATGGGGTTCTCGGAATGGCTCATGCGACGCCGCATCTGCGCCTTGAGTTGTTCTTTGGTGGTTTCTTTGGGCTGTTCGCCCACTATATAACGTAGCAAGTCACCACCGTTGCAGTATTGCTGGAGAATAAAGGCGCATGCGACACTGGGTCCGAAGCGGTGCAGCTTGACATCTTCCAGCCACACATGGCGGTATGAGACGAGGTTCGGGTGCGAGAGCTTGGCAAGCAGCTCAACTTCGATCAAGACCTTTTCCAACCAGGCGTGATCATCTCCGACGGGAACTCGCTTGCAGGCGAAATGGCCGAGGTGGCAGCCGTCAATCTCGTGGCGGACTAGCAGCACGACGCCCTTCCCGCCTCTGCCCAGTTCCCGCTCCTCGACAAAGAAGGTTTTGAAGTATTGGGGGCTGAAGGCCTCTCGTCTTATGCGCCCACCGCCTTGTGGAGGAATAGGGGTGCTGGATACTAACTCGGCCTCTCGGGCGCCAGGCGAGGCAATAGGCAAGGCAGGCTGGGTGAGCCGCCGTATGGGACTGGGAGGGGCGGCGCGGGTATGGATGTTGTCTTCATTGTGGCCGGCCTGGAGCATGCGAAAGTAGTTGGGGTCGACATACGTTTTATCGCGGCTGGAGGGGATGTTGTCGAAGCGTCGCTCGGGTGAAGGCGAGCGAGGGCGCAGCGACTGGTGGCACGTGGGGCATTCAGTCAGGGAAAGACCGCGAATCTCGAGCCGTTGCGATGAGGGATCGCGAACCACGAGTGCATCGTGGTGGCGCCTAAATGAAAAGCAAACAAAGGTTAGACTCAGCCATGCGTTGCACCTGGTATGGGGAGATGGGGCAAATGATTGATAGTAGTTCCTATTAAGCGGAGGGCGGCTACTCCCACTTGGAGGGCCCGTGGTGTGTTATGGATAGAGGGAGGGCGGGATCGCGACAAGGAATGACGTACAAAACAATCTCACGGCCTTCTCTCGAGGTGAAGGGGATCAGCTCCATTGCGCCGGAGTCCCTCTTGCGGGGAGGTGCTGTCTTGTTGAAGATGTTACCATGGAGGGGACATGAGTCGTGATAATAATGCTCGTTCCTGGCTTGGGAGGGTTTTGTCTTCTTGCCGACGGGACTGACAAAGACAAAGGGTCTTGTTCAATGTTTGTTTCGATCAAATGATTGGAATTGGAGGCAAGAAATGGGATGCTCATTGGCATAGCGTAAGTGATGTGGGCCGGTCGGGACATCGAATGACGCTAGAAACCGCTTGCCCCGCCTTCAGCTCTTTGCGCCAAGCAGCCGATATTGACGACGGTAGTCACCGGGCAGTCTGGATTTGCTGGGCAACCTGGGGTGCATGGCATATGGATCCGGTGAAGTAGTCTTGGATGAAACAAGATTGAAATGAGGTTTGGATTGCTATTGGGCACTTGGTGTCGCGTTCCGATAGCTAGCAAATTAAGAAGCTGTGTGCTTCGACAGCTCGCATTGAAGTTACACAAATTCCATGGCGCAACACTAAACGTACACGTCAACAGGGCCGAATGCCACACTATGCACAATGGTCGACGAAACATGACCAAACATCGTCGCCCGTTTGAGTACACTTTCCAAAAGACCGAATCACAAATACATTATGAACCAATAGGCAAGAGAAGCAGGCGGCTGATTAAATTAGGTAGGTACATGCATGAGTTTCGAAAAGACAGGCAGCTGTTTCTGACTTGCTTGCTGGCCTTCTCTCAGCCAATCCATCTCTCCAGGGTATCTCGCACAATCGCTAAGGGACTAGAAGTGTCAATTTCGGCCTCGGTCCTCTCTCTCCTGACGCCAAGGCAAGGCCGCTGCCCGCGAATCTCCGTCTCGGAGTACCAACGCCCGTGCAAGCCGTAAGGCACGCGCTGCGGCAGCTTGATGCGCACCACCACGTCTTTCATATTGCGCGCGTCGATGACCCAAAGCTCGCTACGCGCCGCCGCCCTTTTGCCGTCGTAATCGTCGTCATCAGGGCACTCGCCCTGCGCGTCCAGCTGCGACTCGTCGAAGACGTACGTGAGCAGCCACCCGTCGTCCTCGGCCTTCGCGTCGGCCCGCGGCACGAACCGCGGCTCTTGCGCGTACCAGCCTCGGGGCAGCTGGAAGAGCTTGACGGGGTCGTCCGGGTCGGTGCTGCGGGCGACCTCGGCGACGCCCCGCGTGTCCACGCAGCCCTTGATCTGCTGCGGCGGGTGCGCCGTGCCCCGCGCGATGAGGGCCGCGGCGTCGACCTTGGCCAGGTGGTCGATCTTGGCCGCCTTGCCCAGGGCCGCTGAGAAGTACGAGCTCGAGCCCGTGCTGCAGCCGTAGATGTACCGCGCCGAGCGCATCTCGTGCGCGGGCGAGATGGTTGGGAACTCGAAGGGGATCGCGGACAAGGCCCACTGGTTCCGGATCGTGGGCGTCTTCTCGGGCGACGATGAAAGCTCGGTGTCTGTCAACAGGGGGAAGCTGAAGTAGTAAAGCCGGCACTGCTCTTCCTCAACATATTCTGGAGGCACCGGCTTTCGAGTAGGTGGTACAAGTGCACCAGCACTATACACGACGGACGCTGATGTTAAACGGCACGCGAGGAGGTGGACATTGGTCTCAGGGACGGGCCCCTGACTGATGGTCTCCCAGCAGTTTGCCGCGTGGAAGATGACACATGCATTGGTCTCGAACCACTGAATCTTCTGAGGCTCATATCGGGGGAAAACGCCAAATCGCGAACGATCCGTGGGGTCATACGAGACCACGGGCTTGCCGGTGAGGTTGTTCATCGGGTCGAGAGACAGAGGTAGATCCATGATAACGGTATGTTGAGCGGCAACGCCAAAGTCGTGCATCATCTTGGGTGAGCCCATACCGGGGATCGGCATATCGAATCTGGGACCGAGTATTCTCCCTGTTTTCCTCCGTGACTTGGTCGGTGGCACTATCGAGTAGAACACATAAGGCTTGATGAACACGGCGTGAAAGGTTATCATCTCCTTGGTCACCGGATCGACCCGCGGGTGGCCGGTGGTCCATTCCTTCATGAACGCAATGGATGAGTCCCCGCCAAACCCGGATCGCTTGTCCCGGCTGGGTTCATTCTCTGCTTTACGCCCATTATACCAGCCTACTGTTTCCAGACTTGGTAGTTGGAAGCGCATGGGTGGCCCACTCTCGCAGGTAGCCAATGCTCGGCCGTCATGATAAACGACACCCGTGTTGGCGACGCTGATCTTCTTGATGCGCTGCCTCGATCCGGGAAGGGCGGAAAGAAATGCCAGGAGAACAGTTCTCATAACCACCAGGAGTATTGTGATGAGCGAACCACTGACCAAAGTGGCGATACTTGGCAAGATGGGCTTCTTGAGATTGTGGTTGCTCTTTGCGTTCAGGTAAACGTCGGTCAGCACATACTGGTTCACAAATTCGGGTGTGATTTCCGAGTTCTTTTCGCCACTCCGTCGAAAGAGGACACCGCTGAGCATGCCATCGCCGTCAAACCAATGCGCGTCACGGCCCAAGTCTTCGTTCGTCGTGGGGTTTCCTCCATTCCTCACATACTGGCCTCCCGCAAGTTCCCTGGGGATGTCTCCCTCATATGCACATGGTGTAAGTGGCCGCGTACGGCGGATAGGAGCAAAGTTTCCCGACAGGTATCTGTGAATGGTTTTTAGTATAATGGGCTCATCATCCAATCCAGACTGTACTTACGGGTGAGGATGCCCTCGCTTTCCCCACTGCCTCTCTTGTTGCCCCTTGGCCTCTACAGCAGCTTGCGAAAACCCTTCCAACATCTCGGTGTGATGCTGTACTGCCTGATAGCAAGATCATCAGGTGCAGGAAACACACCTTGCGAGTCACGGACGACTATCGTGGTCAGTGGCGATGTGTGCCAGAGATCTTTCGTTACACACAAGAACAGGATGTTAGTGTTGAGGCTGGAACTACCGTAGCTTTTACGTTCTAGCCACTGACTAGTAGACTGCTAACTACCGGCTTTGATCAAGTTCATCCATAACATTCAGTTCAGCATGGGCATTGCATGCTTGGTGGGGGTCTGGCACGTTGGCCGACTATGACGGCATCCCATGCTCGTCCACAAAGTTCGAGCCTTCTGGGATCACTACCAATAAGGGGAGCCTCGTCCGTCAACCCGATGCTATCCAGTCATAACTCAACAACGATCAGCAGACTTCCCATACTAAGGAGGACCGGTCGCGACTTGCTACTCGCTCTGCGCAAAGCTAACATAAAGTAATTATTACCAGGTTTTTTGCTCGCCCGTAACTCGGCATTGGGTAACAACGCTGTTGCGATTGGAGGTCCAGATCAGATGAAAGGGCGATTAAGCCGATCTGATGCGTGCTGTCTGAGCTCAACATGCATGCAGATGGATCAGTGCATACTGTTCTAGGTACACGCACGGCATTTGTCCACTCGCCCTCGGGGAGTTTTCGTCTAGCACAAAGCTCACCCACAACGCTGCATTACTCAATATTCCCCGACGAAGCCTGCTTGCCTACCCCATCACCTGAGCCCTTCTGTTAATGGCCGTCATGTCATCGAGCAACAATTGGGAATGTGTTTTGTTGATCTGGGGTGGCAGAACGGTCCAGAGTCTGAGGAGGGGAAAGTGGTGAGATCATACAAACTTCACAGTTGCATGCCAACGCCCAAGTGGTCAGGTCACTGCAGGGACATGAGGGGTCGATGATTCATCACCACCGAACCTAAAACTCACGACACCTACTGGTCGACACGATGCAACATACGCGCATCGCAAGCACACACACACACTTTACCGCGCATTGGATCTCAAGTCATTTCACTAATCCCCATCTCCGGTCTGTTCATCCGACGATGCCGTCGCTGCTGCTGATGATGGCTAGACTTTCAACTCTGTCGTCCAAGAAGGTCAAGGAAGACCCTAGGAGCCCACCAATCCCGATCTACCATATCCCAGATCTGGCTAGCACGCTCCCGTTAGGTTAAGCCTTTCCACTAAGCACTCGCCGGCAGACAGGGGTGGCCCTGCGATGAGAAGCTTATTTGTCGATCAGTGGGTGACTGCTCGGAGCTCACGTTGAGCTCCTCATGGCCCATAGCGTCCTGTCCTGTGGGTAGCAGCATGGTGATATTGGCATTCCGGTCACAGGCTAACTAACCTACTAGATGCTATTGAGTGCAGGCTCACCATCAGATCACGGATGTGACGGGCCCCGATCCAAGCCGAATGGCTGCTATTGCTGTATGGCGTGCAGTTGCAGGCGCGACTTTGGTCTCTGGTTCGTCGTTTCGGGGCCATCCATGTCATGCCAGTCCTATGACACGATTGCATTTCGATGAATGGCTCCCAGAGCTCCGCGGAACGTGAAGATGAAGTCACTGACCCTCTAACCCACGGGCGACCCCGTTGGCTCTGCATTCAAATACCAGACTGCCCAGCCTTGCATCCATGTTTGCATTCTCACTATCATCCACCCCAGACTAACAACATTCCTGTAGCATATCCCCAAAGGCGCCAGCTCATGGTCTCTGGGCGGCATTAATCAACACACCTTCACAACAAACGACAAACATCATACGCCCAAAGTATCGTTAAGATGCCCGGTAATAACGCCCTCGCTGTTAACAGCGTCGTCGGACAACATGCCAATCTCGAGATCACGACCCATGGGTCGGACTGGTACTTCGCCGTCTGCGCCATCATGGGCTTCTCGACCCTAGCCTTCATGGGCATGGCCTTTACCAAGCCGCAGTCGCACCGCCTCTTCAACTACCTCACGGCTGCCATCACGGCCACAGCCTGCATCTCGTACTTCTGCATGGGCTCCAACCTCGGTCAGGTTCCCATCCAGGCCGAGTTCGTCCGACCCGGACGCGCTCAAGTAGCCGGCGCTGGTACCCGAGAGATCTTTTACGTGCGCTACATCGACTGGTTCATTACGACCCCCTCCTGCTTACGGATCTTCTCCTCACTTCCGGAGTCTCCTGGCCCACGCTCATCGCCGTCCTCTTCGCCGACATCGCCATGGTCGTCACTGGTCTCGTCGGCGCGCTCACCCAAACTCGCTACAAGTGGGGTTTCTGGACTTTCGGCATGTTCGGCCTCTTCTACATCATCTACGAACTTATCGGCCCGGCCCGTCGCAATGCCGCTGCCCTCGGTGAGGGCCCCAAGAAGACCTTCCTCATGTGCGGCGTTCTCCTGTCTTTCCTGTGGTTCCTGTACCCCATTGCCTGGGGCCTGAGCGAAGGTGGCAACGTCATCCACCCTGACTCTGAGGCCATCTTCTACGGTATCCTCGATGTTATTGCGAAGCCTGTCTGGGGTGCCCTCCTGCTTTGGGGCCACCGCAACATCACTCCCCAACAGCTCGGTCTGCACATTCGTGGCGACACCAGCCCCATCTCTGAAAAGGGACGGGGCCCTCACGGTGCTCACGGCGGTGCTCCTGATGGGCCTGCTACTACTGCCGGTGCCAACGGCACTCCTGCCACTGCTGGTGCCGGAGGCGCCACTGTTTAACAAAGTCAGTCGCCACGATTGCCGCGAGCGCGTCCATGATGTTGCTCGAGTAAAATGGGAGCAGGTTGAAAGAGGCTTTTTCTTAAACTCGCACGGTGTCGTCTTTGTTTCTGTCGCTGTTGTCGGCTCTATCCATAATACCCCTTAATACTTATCATCGGCCTCTTCTGAGGTACGGTGCGGATGAGTCTGGTTTCTGGTACGATTTCTTTGTGCTCCCAATACCCACACGATCTTTAGAGTTGGTTTCCAATTGATACCATGTTATGCTAAAGTTATAATCACGCATCTAATAAAAATATTGATTGCCACATCTTGCTATCTTTACCATATGAGATGTGATTCCTCTGTATGTGATATGTTTACCAGCTTTGATTTCCTACCTCCAGCTACACGTCCGTCAAACTCCCACTCCAAGTCCTGTGAATCAATCCGTGATGTTCTTACACATTGAACTGCACGTTTCGGTACGTGAGTCGTTCAATCGTCTAGAATCGCCTGTGACTACCCCTCTCCGCGCTATCCGTAGCATTGGAGAAATCCTAATTCTTAATCATCCTAATTCCAGCAGTCGGCGCCCTTCGCTGGCTCTTTGTCTAACGGGCATAAACTCAACCTAGGCGTCCGGCCTAGTCGGACGGAACTTCACAACCGTGCTGCATGCGAAATCATCTTAGGTCACGGCGTGAGTTTACACTCATTTCAATTATGGGTAGTTTTATCTGTGTCGGCTCCAGGCGCTACGCGCTTATGTCGTCAAGCTGATGCTACTACCCAGTCAGCGCAGGTTGAACTCGGTGACTCTTACCATGATACTTAGGGATGGGATACATATGCAAAGTCGCTTCGTAGGTCTTCTGCAGGACACGAAACCATTATTATTATTATTATTATTAATGTCAATCAAACACATACCTGCCATAAACGACCTAAGTTATACTAACGGGTAACGGGTTTTACGGGAATACTGTTAGCCGAGTCTGCTGGCCCCGACATCGACCCCTCTTCGTCTCAATGGATGGCGATTGGTTCCATGCTTGAGTCTGATATAAGCTGCCGCCGCCTGCTTGGTTACTCCTTGTTTCTCAATTGCCAAACCCATCGCTGATGGATATCAGCTACCGGAACTAACTAGTGACCGTTTCCCTCCTCCCCCTTGCGCCCCACCTTCGTACGTGCTCCCATCTGCCGCCGCACCTTTTCCCCGAAGACGTCCTTGCCCGAGCCGAAGTTAGGCGGCAAGGGTCCGCCCAACGACCCGAAGACATCACCGATGTAATTGGTCGGTGGTATCCCGGGGCCATAGACGTCATCCCAGTTCGACAGGATGCCGGACACGATCAGACTGCCCGCGTTCCAGGTGTTGTTGACGGCGAGGGCGAAGCCGTTCTGGCCCAGCAGCAAGAGGTGCTCGAACGCGGTCATGGAGGGTGGGGGCCGGTCGAAGTTGGAGCCTGTGACATGTTACCACACAATCAGCACAAGACGAGGAAGACGGGTAAGCGAGCGCGCGAGCGATGAATTTACAGTTAAGCAATATGCAAGGGAAAGGCTTGTGGGATTAGTACGGAGTGAAAAGATAGGATGCACCTTGCCGGTGTCGGTCGCTGAGATAGGTAAAAATAAGAAAACGCCAATGGCATCACAAGGAGGGGTAGAGAGGGGTAAAGGGGGTCTCCGAGACTCGATCGAGGGACGAAGTAAAGTTAGACTTCTCTGTCGCTCCAGCGGTAGCAGAAAGTGTTTGGGGGAAAACGAGACGAGAAAAGGGGGTTGCGCGGTGGGGAAAGACGAAAGAAAACTTCGTTCGGTTTGGTTTCGTTTCTGCAACAAAGTGTGCCGAACATGATCACATTCATCAAACTAGAGTAAGACAGGGCAGTAAATGAAACGGAAAGAGGGCTAGCCAGACGTACCAGCGCGCATGATAATGGCACGGCTGAAGTCAGCTCGGCGGGCGATGTGAGCCCTCAACAGCACCTGGAGCACCGCGCTGTCCTCCTGCGCCGTCATGCAGTACGTGACCTGGGACTGGTTGGTCCAAATTCGCGTCGTGTTCTCGAACGCCTCGCTGAGCAGGCGCCCCGAGTAGTAGTTGTCGCTCGTGACCGAGTCGCAGCGCAGCACCGAAGGCGGCGCCGTCGCGGCCACGTAGATGTTCGGGCTGCTGTTCCTGCTGCCACCGTCCTCCCCATAACCGTCAGCGCCGGTGTCGCCATCGTCGTCGACCCCATACTTGGCGCGGTACGCCGCGGCGCCGGGGTCGTCGGCCAGCGGGCCCGAACCGCTGCCGTTGCGCGCCAGGTCGAACGCGGCGTCGCGCAGCGCCTCGTTGAGCTCCATGACCTCGGTGCCGTAGAAGCTCTTGGGCGGGCGGCCGGGCGCGTCGGTGCCGTAGGCGAGGTAGCCGGTGGAGAAGTTGGCGGGCATGTCGCGGGCGTCGAGCTCGTACTGCAGGGCGGCCTGGACGGCGAAGCGGGCCAGGGCGACGCTGCCCAGCGTGCCGAGCTTCGGGTTGACGCCCGCAACGCCGCTGACCAGCCAGTACGTGCGCGCGAAGTCGAACGCGCTTGCCGCGTCGGCGCCCAGCACCAGCGCCGCCATCGACGCCGCCGCGTTGATCTCGGACTCGCCCAGCGTCGCTTGGCACACGTCGCCCGCGCTCGTGCAGTGGGCTTGCGGGTACAGCGGCGACAGGCCGCCGAGCGAGATGTTCTTGTCCCAGAGGGTGCCTTTTCCCAGGCTGGGGATGGACTCATGCCAGATCTTGGCTTCTTCGTTGAACTGGGACGGGAGAGCAGGTGGATATGATTAGTGACGGGGCTTGCGTTTACTTATCTCGTGTATTGAAGTCGACTTACCATGTTGAGAATCATGACCTTGGGCGCGATCTTGTTGTAGGCCTGGCGTGGTGTTCCTTCGTGTGGTGATGACGGGTCCTCCTGCAGTCGGGGTATGGCGCCGCCGGACGAGACATGGCTCCAGCACAGTACAATGGCTGCCAGGGGTAGCGACCAGAGCATTATGACAGTAGCGACGGCAGTAAGTCAATCTTACAATCACTTCAAGTCAAATAAAGCTCGGCGGTTCGAGGCAGTAGCTGATAGCGGTCAGAGTATCGTCGAGGTGATATCGAGACGTGCCGAAAGGAAAGGGGGAGTAGGTTCGAAGAGCTCTGCAGGCTCGCGGGTCTTCATATGAAAAAGTCGAAACCGCTCATATCAATATCTTGTCAGACTGAATAGGTCTCAGACGGTGGGTGACGTCGCACTACAGCCCATATTCCAGTTGGGACCCCCTTTTCATGTGTCAAATCTGATCTTTGGAATTCATGCAGGCCCGTCATGATCTGAATGGTGGCACAGCAGTTGTCGCTTGAAATGACTGGGCTACCGCAAACGGGGCATACAAAACGGTCTTGCATAACGGCAAGATCGATCCTGCACATCTAGGCACATCAGATGGTGCACATGCCCGAGATCTGAGAACGGAGTGGGATGCTTATCTCTGTTGAATTGGTGATGATGCTGGTAATCATCCTCTGAGCTAAGGGTGGGAAGATCGCACAACTCTTAAGATTCGTTTGCCATGCAATCAGGAGCATGGTATTGAATGCCCCGAACATCCATAGGAGTGATACCCCAGCATTCCTGATGCAGTGTTCGTTGGCATGGACGTGGTTGGGATGAGTTTTCTCCAATGTAGGACAGACCGGGATGGGCCGGGATGACTGCATGCCAGCGGGCTCTGGGGTAAGGAGAGGGTCACGAAAAGGGGACGCTGGTGATGTGATCTTGAGCGTCATGTACTAACCCTTCGCAGCGGCATGACTGCTGATCGTGTGACGGCGAATGGCATATGGCATCCCGATCAGATCTCGCCCAAGGAGGGAAGCCTGCATTTTGGTAGAAGGGAAAGGCAAGAAACATGCATCTCGCTACGCGGGAGAGAGCCCCGGTTCAGGTAGAGAATACGAGAGTCAGGCGGCATGACGAATCGGCCGCAGTGGGCTCAGGCCGAAAGGAAAAGCCGGCAGCCAGCAACCGTGTGCGGTGCATGGCTCCGAGACCTCAGCAAACCGATATGTCCGGAATCGGCATTGGCGCGTCTTGCATGCTTGGGATCCAGTGGCTGCACTACGCGAGAGCCTCACGTATTGGGCTAGTCGCGTGACACAGGCAAGTCGTGTGGCTAGCAGGGTCTGTGGTAAACCAAGACATGTCGAAGTAGACTCGCTCGTTTGGCTTCCCTTTAGCTAGTTGCGAGATGAGAGACAGATCTCGGCTCATCGATGAAAGTCTCTATTTCTTCGTTTATATGAGACTCTTCTAGAACTTCCACAGATGGCCCAAATACTGCGGGGCGTAAGATTGTTTCGGTAGTTTGAATGATTGACTCTTTTCAGGGATGTCTCTGATTCTGGTACACTGGGGCCCAAGCAAACAGATAAAAGTTTGTGTTACTCGTTGGTTCTGGGGCTTGGTGTTTTCCGCTGTATCTAGAGTCCGGGGAAATGAACAGATTGCCAATATCGTTGCCAGATATTGTAATGACATAATCGCATTTTCCATTCTGTTACATCGTCTCATCGCGACGTCGAGGTTACATCAGCCTCAAATAGTTTCATGCATAAAGCGTTGCCTGGGATACACGGTAAATCGTGGATTGATATTCATCATTCGAATATATAATACTTAATGTACCAGAATCGTAGAAAGTATCGAATTAAATTATAATGTTCAGCGAATATATTCCTTAACCGCCCGAAAACCATTTGGGCTTGATCGGCTATTGGAAAAGGGGCTTCTACTTTTACATTTAATAGGCTCAGCCCAGTATCGTATAATTTTGCTTACTCTAGGCATCCTGAGCTCCAAATCACTGGCAATTCACGCAATACCCTATTCATACTCCATGTACCGAAGCGCTCATTTGATCGGAATGAAGATTACAATAAAAAGCCTCACTCTTTTTGCCGTCTCGGGCGACCGAACCGTAGGATCAAGATGCCCCAACAGACCGGTGACTAGATATACAATGCATATACGGAGTATTTTTAGACTTGCCAATAGGCTGTTTCCCCCTATTCCGGATGCTACCTCGGTTACGAATTGACTGCCCAGGTCGTTGGACATTACCGACGTTCCTCTCCGGGTCGATCCGCTCGCGGCCGGGAAAGTGGTCAGACAAAATACCTCCCACATATGATCCAAGAAGCAGGCTCGGTTGGGTTCGCAAGTTGCTTACCTCTCGCTTGTCGTGGATGTAACCTGCTGATAAGCGCCATGAACAAATTCTCACTTTAGCCTGAACTGTCGAATACCACAGTCCTGTTCGAGGCGCTTGGAAGGCAGCAGTGTCCCTTCTCGCTTCCCTTTAACCAAATGAACTGCAGAAAATTATCACGAAGCTGAAAGGTTGGGTTCTGGGCACGTTCTCGATCAAATCACAGTCGTCTCGCTCCATTGCCCTCGGATAATGTCATGGAGCTGCAGCCCTCGGTACCACACAGCACCCATGGACGGCACTGACGATGCCTTCGATACCCGATTCCAAGTAAGCCCTCCCAGTGGTCCTGTCTATAAATAAGTGTCCGAACTCCTGCCCCCTGACCATAGGTCGTGGCTCCCAGCCTTAGGACACGAATAACGACCTCTGAAGCAACATACAAGTCGCCAACCTCATCACTACAAAATGAAGCTCACTACTGTCGTACTCCTAGGCTGCACCTCTGCGTACGCCGCAAGCCTCTCAAGTCTCTTCGAGAGGGATATCAATGTCTGCGGCTGGCACCTGAACGGAGATGACTGTATCTGCATGAATTCCCAGAACGGCGCTCTTCTGCAAGTTCAAACGAACACATGCTGTACCAACATGGGATTGCAGACGAAGAACGCGGTTAGTCATTTACGCATATCCTTTAAGTGGCAAACACCAACTAACAATCCAATACTAGATTTGCACTGTCGCCCACGATAACAGGGATACTTTCAAGCAGTGCTGCAAGTGGCTGAACCAGATGTCGGTCATCGGACATTGCCGATGAGTGGCATAGGGACATCCGTATTGTGGACTGGATTACGCATGGAATGGAACGTCTTAAGAAGATAGTACGAGACGAGTAAGACTGAATAAGAGATGTCCTGGGGGGTCTATGATTCTATTGTGTGGATAATAGGGGGCGTAAAATACCATCACCTTATTCCATCGAAATAGTGATCATGTCCATCTATGCCAGTGATCTTTGCAGGTGCATATCAAATCAAAGCCAGGCAATATAGTGGTGCAGTGGCTGCGGGCATAGCTCGATGTCTGTAGTTCGTGGGCCTGCATTCGGGAGCTGAACTGAATAGGGTTTCGTGCGGCTGGTCAATTAGGACATCCCCGAACCAAAATGGAGCGAAGAGCAATCAGGCTGGGCAATACGAGAGTAAGAGGTGCTAATACTCGATAACAATTGGACGCCCCTTTACACGATGTCTTATAATTGTCTATTTCCATTGGATAGGGGCTACGCTGCATACTCTAGCGTACTGGTTGCTTTCAGCTCACCATGAAGACGGAACATGAACTTTCTTTTTATTTCTATTTTCGTTTTCGCCATATACTATTCAGATTCAGCTCTATGCAATACATAACATCACAGTCAAGCTAATTAAGCGGCACTCTGCCTTGCCTCGAGTCCTGCCATTCGCCACACACGTTTTCCACATTCCCATACGCTCAGTCACTTCGAGTTACTATCTTCACTGGATATCGCACCCTCTGGCTGCAATGTCGTCTCAATCACCTCGAGAGAGTATTGAACTGGCGTCCTGGCAGACGACACCTCTGCGCCCACGATCCGCTGTCCCTGAAGACCAGACGAGCCCCCAGCAAGAGGCACCCGTCGGTGACCGGGTCAAAAGTACCTGGTGGATATCTGAGGCCTCTTCCAAACAGGCCTCATCAGCCCATGATCTGTTACTTCCTCGCCCGCCGCCTCTTCGCCGACGCTTTTGGGAGAGAATCGGCAAATCCGGTGTTTTCCTGCTCATTACTGGGCCCATCTTCCTCTTTGGTTGCCTTAGCGTACTTCTGTTTCTATGGGTAGGAGCCGATCGTGCAGCGAATGATAAGGATCCTGGGATCATTTGGCAAACCATCATTTTCTCAACTTGGATTACCCGTACCATCACAATATCCGCTGCCGTCATGCGAGCAGTGATCACCACACAGGCCGCATTGGTCACTTCCATGGTAGCTGCACTACTCCTGGAGTCAGCCAGTACCGAGCTACATCAGCTCCCATTCATGTCTCTCGCCAGGGCTATTCGAATGTCCCCAATACATCTAGTCAAACCTCAATTGTTCGAAGGGAACCTTTTCCCCAAAGCCGCCTATATGATTATCATTCTTCTCTTGTCCGTACTGGTAGTGGCTAGTCAGTTAATTTCTACAATTCTGTTCTCAGACTTTGCCGTCGTTCTCACTGCGAAGCCTATAAACTCGACAAATCTCCACCTCTCGCAAGGAGTACCGGTAAAAGGCCTGAGAAGCGAAGTGGATGTGCGCCCCGAAAGTATTTTTTATTGGTCGTCCCCGAATGCTTTCTGGCGGTTTGCTGAGTACCATGAGGGGGCAGCGGTTCAGGACGTTTCGGATAAAATCATGTATACGGACACAGGTGTCACTCTTCGAGCTTCCCTACCATGGGCCAACTTAAGCTCCCGACTGAATCTCAAGCAATACAAAGGATCCGCCCACGTATGGGATGCTAGAGTCCTTTGTATCAGCCCTATCTTGAATAACGTCACCTTTGAATTCCTACACGACTTGGATTCCATTGAAGGGATTAATCAAACAGACGGACAACGGATCAAAATTCCCCATTACATGCCATTTGTTGACGCCGCGGATCCTTCACCACTGCCAACGCTCACTTTACACGATGTGACAACCTTGATCAAATCTTATCCGACGCCCACAGCCATATATGGGAACATCAGTTACAATAACGAATACGCTGTTTTAAACTCCTCGAGCCGTGGCAGTAAACCCTTTTCTTTCAACTGCTCGCTACCATTTCTTGATGGAGCTGTCATTTGTGGGATCGATGGGATGAGTGCCGTGACTTTGGAGTCGTCGTTACGAGGGGGTCAGAGTTTTGTACAGCCCGGGGTTTATTTGGTTCTCAAGCTCAATCTTACTGAGTTTCAGCCATTAGACAATGCCAGCGAACTTGTCATTGGCGAGAACCAAACCACTAAAGGATGGTCATTGTTCCGACATGGGCCCTGGGCGATGGCTCTTGACCAGTCAAATCACCAAATGTTTTCAGCCAGCGCATGTTTCAACAATGCGGACCCGTTCAACTTCAACGTCACTATTTCTGGGACTGCAATACGGTCCGAACCAACGATTGGCTGGCTGCGGCACCCTGAAGATGTGGGATTGCTTAGTGGTGCGCCCGATACTTCGGAGGTTCGCCGCCAGCTAGGAGTCACGCTTGACCACATGACAAAAGAAATCAGAGGCATCCTAGATTTGGATCCAATCCAAGCCAGACCAGATTCCGTCCATGAGAATGACGCAGCTGGAATTTCTAATGCAGATTATTACTCAGACAGAACACTAGCCCTGCCCCATATTGTTAACGGGACAACGACAATACGACGGGCAGACCAGATATATTTATTACATGACGCACATAGGATCTTGTTCCTGGATATCTTGAACAGCACGAACAATCCGGCATACGCCATTCAAGCCTTCCTGACAACCTTCTACCAGATGGAGTACTTCGAATCGAGTTATAAATGGTCTTATGGTTTTCCTGCCTCTTACGTCTTTTGTGAGGAAGTCTCTATACCAGTAAATAAACTCGGATTCATTATAGTTGCGGGTATTGTAGCCCTCCACACCATCATCGTGGGCACAACTGTCACGCTTTTCCTTTCTCGAACCCGAACGACTCAATTGGGCAACGCGTGGCAAAGTGTAGCCCAGGTGGTTTCAGATAGAACTATAGAAGTTCTGTGGAAGGTTGACTCTATGACCGACAAAGAGGTCAAGGAATCCTTGTCAAACAGTGCTGGCTATCTAAATATTCAATCGACGGGCGTCATTCGTAGGAGGCAAAATGGACGGAACGAGTTCGGGTCAAAGGGTTTTGAGTAGTAATTAGATACTGGTTTCATTGTCTGAGTTCAAATTAAGCTTATTTGTGTACACACTTGGTCGGTCGGAATTGTGTTGAGTATAAACGAGAATAAAGTATTCCAATTAGAGCCATGGGTCACGCACTATCATCTTGAAGATCTTGAGGGCTGCGAAGGAGAGGGTAGCTAACGAAGGACTTGATGTCTAGCAGCGCAGCCTGTGCACACTTGACATTCTTTGGCTCTAGGTAGATGGCAGTACACAAGATGTGTATGTAGAGCACGACACTGTACGTAGTCAGATTCTCCGCGTGATGTAGCCACCCATTTGATATTGACCAACACGTGGTCATGCCGAGCATAAGGTCCCCTTTTCGCCTTATCGGTCAGCACGGCCAAGATCCGAAGCCCATCTGTTGCTGCCAGGCGTGTCCGAGACGTCCGTTGCTGGCCTCATCTTGTATTCTGCGTTCGACCAATACATCCTCGTCGCAGCCAGGCGAAGAGCGGGTTTCTCTTCGTGTCTACAGCGTATACATATCTCCAGGCCGCCCCACAATGAAGATCGCTCGATGTCTCGTATGACGAAGGGCGTCCGGTCCGTAGAGGTCCTCGGGGGTGCATCACTTCAAGTGAGCGAAGTTTTGTGGCCCGAATTCAATCAGAAAGCCCTGTTGCCTATATGTATCATGAAGTGGAAAAACGGGACAGAGGATGGCGGTGGAATCCGATTCAACCCACCTTAGGTACATGTTCCAAACGTCTGAACAGCGTTGATGATCGTCGCGGCCCGCTTGAGTCCCACCGCCAGATGGATGGAGTCGTGGGCGTGTCGCGGAGGAGGGGCAGTTCACTCGGGGGCACACCAGCTACCCTAGAAACACAATGTATGGCGCCCTAAGTTGAGAAGTCAAGTCCTTGGCTGACACCATCCTGTAGTGAAACAGGAGCTGTTGAACTGGTCAATCACGGGTAGCTCATCCTCGGGCCTCTGTCGCATGGAACCGATTAAATACTGTTCATGCCTGCTTCATACGCCTTTAAAGCACATTGTTTTCACATGGGCAATAGGGGTGGATGCTGTCTAGGAATCAATGCGGGACACTCCGATCTGTCCGGGGGAGGTCGGGGCGGTGTCCACCCAAAATTAGGAGGAGGTTGTTACATCATGCACGCTAAAAACGTCTTCGGCAAGCTTATCAGTTTATCATTTCAGCACATGCAGAGAGAGAGGCGCCATACCAAGAACAAGAAAGCAGTGCCTTAACTTTCTTTGCTAGACCGAATTGTTTCGTCTGCTATCGGGATTTGTCACCGCCCCCCGACTCAGTCTTCCATCTCACCACCTCATACAAGTTCTGTCGAGTCTTATGTCGAAGTGCTCTCTATGAACAATGCCAGCCGACGACCAACAGTTCTTTGACGTCGTAAGCCTCACCCCACCACCACCTAGGAGCCGCCTTGGGAGCCGTCATGCTAACGAGTTTCTGCCCAATCTCTAGCTATCGTCGCTACCGAACCACATTAAGAAATATTCGGGCGAGGTAGCCGACTATGTCGACAAGCACGTAGAAAAGGCCGCCGACGTGGTGAGAGAAACCCTCTCTACGGCAGAATGGGTCCCCGACTACATGCGACCGAAGGCCCCTCCGCCGCCCCCGGTCGAGATCGTACACATGTCCACGCTCGAGCGCATGCAGGACTGGGTGGTGCGACACAAGATCCTCACGGGAGTCATGGTCGTCACCGTGGGCTATGTGACGTATACGGCCGTCCGGAAAACAAAATACATGCGCAAGTCTCGTCGTGCGAAACGCGCTCGCAATGGTGGTCGCCTGGAAGTGGTCGTAGTTGCCGGTTCCCCGTCCTTGCCTCTGACCAAGTCGCTGTCTCTCGACCTGGAGCGCAGGGGCTTCATCGTCTACATTGTGTGCAGCACCATGGAGGATGAGTTGATGGTGCAGAACCTGTCGCGGCCCGACATCAAGTCGCTAAGCATTGATATTACCAACGTAAGTCTCCTTCTCCATGCTTCCGATCTGAAGGGGCCAAAGTAATTGACGAAATACCGTGTAATAGCCGCTGAGCGCCGGCAACTCCATCGAACGCTTCGCAACCTACTTGCAAACACCACACCCAGCCGTGCCCCGAACTAAACCAAACTACCTGACGCTGAAATCAGTCATCCTCATACCCTCCCTCAACTACCAGACCTCACCCATCGCCACTATCCCGCCGTCGTCCTTCGCCGACCTCTTCAACACACATTTGCTGCATCCCATCCTGACGATCCAGTCCTTCCTGCCGCTCCTTACATCGCGCTTGACGCCCCCCAGTAGCGAAAAGGAAGCAGCAGCAGCAGCCGCCGCTGCGGCAACAGACAAAAAGGGCTCCACAGTCCCTGAAGGCCCCACCACGCCCAAGGTGCTCGTGTTCACGCCGTCCATCATCTCCTCGATCAACCCGCCGTTCCACGCGCCCGAGGCAACGGTGTGCTCGGCGCTCTCGGCCTTTACCGAGGTGCTGACGGGCGAGCTGCGACCCCTCGCCATCCCCGTGACGCACATCCAACTGGGCACCTTCGACCTGGCCGGCTTCGTGCCGCAGACAGCAACTACGGGCTTCAGCATGACGGGCGGGCCGGTGCGCCACCACGCCCACCACGCCGGGCTCCTGCCGCCGACGGCCGAGACGATGACATGGCCCGAGTCGGCGCGGCACGCGTACGGTAAGAACTTCATGTCGCAGTCGTCGTCGGCCATCTCGGCGGGGCGGATCCGGGGACTGCGCGGCAGCTCGCTACGGGAGCTGCATAACGCCGTGTTCGACGTCATCGACGGGTCGGACCAGCGGCCGCTGGTGCGCGTCGGGCTGGGTGCCGGCCTGTACGGCTTCGTGGGCCGCTGGGTGCCCAAGGGGCTCGTGGCTTGGATGATGGGCATCCGCAAGGTTGATGAGCTCCGCACCTGGAGCGAGGGCTCGCGCTCGGCCGGCAGCCGCGGCAGCGAGACGGACAGCGACGACGGCAGCGACACCGGCGGCAGCGAGAACGGCGGCGGCGAGGGGAGCGAGTTTATTGCTGTGGGCCATGAACACGAGGGCGCCAGCAACGTGTGGAAGGAGGATTAGAAACAGAAGATGGAAAACGAATAACAAAAGAATAAACAAAATCACTTAAATCATGTATATATTCGGCAAGGGGCAAATCACTACGACATCACGACGATACTCCTTTACACATCCGTTATTGGGAAATACTACAACTCTGGCATCAATACCAAATGCATTATTGGTTTCTATTATCTAGAAGGCTTGCCTTCGTGTGGAAGCTAGTTGCTCATGTCTAATTTTACTCGTGTTCATGCCCTTGACAGTGATTTGGGTGCGAAGGGGTATCGAAAACTTCCCATACTTCTTAGCTGCTGGCCAACTTGTGATGCTCCGTTTACGATGGCCCATGAGTTGCACAGAACGCTTTCAGCTTGCTCTCGATGGAAAACACACCATATCGTCCCGCAACTAGTGATGGCCTTTCCCGCGACCAAAGCCCCTACCTCTGCCGCCACGCCATCCACCACCACGGCCTCCGCGGCCGCCCCTAAATCCGCGGTCTCCACCTCTATCATCGCGATCTTTCCAGCCACCGCCTCCGCCGCCATCACGGCCCCCGTCGTCGCCTCCGTAGTCTTCGTAGCGCTGGCGGGCCGCGGCCTGCTGTTGCTGTTGCAGCTCCTCCTCGGTCTTCTCGACCTTGGGTTGGGGTTTCTCGAGGTTCTTCTCCCAGCGGGCGTGGGCGCCCTCCTTGCAGCCCTTGCCGTCGGGACAGAAGCCGGCCATGTAGTAGGGGCACAGCTGGCGGCGGACGTGCTTCTTGGCGCAGACTGGGCCGAGGGGGCAGAAGCCGCGGTCGTAGTGCGGGCAGGGCGGCAGCTTGGACTGGGGGTCGATGTGCAAGTACAAACATTCGTCGCCGTTGGAGCAGTAGCCGTTTCTCAGGAAGAAGTTGCACTCGGGCATCTTGCGCAGGTTATACTCGTGCAGGAACTCGCAGCTCTCGCCCTTCTTGCACAGCGCGCGCAACCAGTGCTTGCACACGAGCGAGTTGTAGCTGGCGTTGTTGGCCGACGCCGCCGACGGCGCCACGTGCCGGTCCGGGCAGTCGGTGCCCGCCGGGCAGTGGCCCTGCTGGAACGCCTTGCACACCGGCCGGTTCGGCGCCAGCCCGTGCCCGTACGTCCGCCGCAGGAAGGGCGTGAAGCTGAACGTGTACTGCGGGCCCTTGTGGTCGAGGATCTGCTGCGCCAGCACCGAGGCGGGCGGGTTCGCGCTCGTCGCCGCCATGGTGTCGGTGGGTGGGGGTGGGCGCTTGAAATCGCCGAGTCGGTCGATTGGATTGGTCGATGCGGAAATGGGGAAGTTTGGTTGTCGTAACGAGCACGTCGTTCTTTTTCGTCAGGTTGCGCAGTTTGGATGTTGCTAAGTGGAATGACTTCGTTCAATCACTGGAACGGAGCTTCAACTTTCGCCCTGCCGCGTCCTGTAATCCCTGCTGCAGTCTATGCTCGTAAAGGGTTATCTACGGCCCCGGCTCGATATGCGCTTAACCAGCTACCATTGCTTGTCCCACTTCGAGCTTCGCCAAATCCGGGGTAAGAGCTTCCAAGACCCACAACCTTCATGTCTTCTATCGTCTTTGCCTTCTGCCATGCCTTGTTCCAGTAATTGTATCTTACTTCACAGTCCCTCCGGACGCATGCAACCTCTACGGAAATGAAATTGAGTCGCCAGTCGTCACTGTAGATTACCAGGCAGTTGATTGGTTACACGTTGAGATTCAATATATACGCTCTATTCCAGCGCAGCTATTCCAGTGGCAACTATTCCAATAATCCTAGTTGCATGGGACGATTAGCAGTAAGAGTTGATAGTTCGCCGTCTCTCTCGCCCAAATACACGCGGCAATCGAGATATCTGCAGACCCAATCTTGGGAAACATACGGGTCGTGGCTCCAGTCGTATGGTCACGGTCGATTGCTCGGTGTTACTGGAATACCCGTCACTCGGATAGCTCCAGCCAAAACTGTCGTGGCTGCCGACGGCCTGGGTCCAATCGACATCCCCAACTCCGACACCCTAGACCCCGCAAGCCGGGAGACTTTCAGTTATCTGTAGCTAACATGCAGAGGGCTCCAGTGGACCTGTCACTGTATTACCTTATGCTACATGGAATGCACCACGAGATTCTACGCCATTCTTTTAACAGCCTGCTCTTGCTAAGATGAGGTCTTTCTCTATATACATACCTCCAAACTTTGGTATTCATCTTCCATCCATTTGGAAAGTCATCACATTGGCCAGGACATGCAGGCCAAGGCCGGAATTGCACGATTGAACCAAATGGTCTGTGGTGTTATGTGATTGGGTATTACCGAGCCCCGCATTCTGCAGTTCGCGGTACTACCTTTTATCACACCTGGTGGACAGAAACGAAATTACAACTTTCTTGACAATTCTGGGAAATTATTTTTCAAACTTTCCAAGTACGCCTCGACTTTATTATATTAGCAGTACTTTCATTTTTGTCACCGGCCTGCCTGCATCTACGATGAGGATAAGAGACTCGGTGTCGTTACCGCAGATGTTGCTTGGCGCCAGCCAAAGTGAGGACTAGGGACTGGATGTCGTTGCCGTAAAGGTTGCATGGCATTCCAGCCAAAATAATACTTGAGTGGGCTCGCCAAAACTCTCGCGCGATACCTTGGAGCGAGCGCATTGGAGTCAATAGAAGAACCGATGCAGGTGCGGAGCACAGCAACTTCCACCACATATGCAGTACCGGGGTTGAACAGGAGCTTCTGCGGCGCTTCTCTTCACTCCAGCCTGGAAACTGCGGGGGAGTCGGAAGGCGGGCGGAAGGCGGGAGTAGGGCTGCCCTTGAGCCGGTTTTTCATAATTTAAGCTACATTCTTCTCGCCTCTGGCTCTCTACCCATATGCTTCTTCATCATATTTCCTGACAATGGACCCTATCTCTTACTTGGTTCTGCTTGTTGCCCTTTACTTCACAGTCCCTCCCGACGCAGACAAGGGCCTGAACATCATCGCCAATGTTAAGGACCCTGAGGCTGTTGATCCCCAGGCCGTCTGTCCCGGATACAAGGCTTCCAATGTCGTTCAAACCACCAATGGCCTGACTGCCGATCTCACGTTGGCTGGGGCGCCCTGCAACCTCTACGGCAACGATATCGAGTCCCTGGTACTTACCGTGGACTACCAGGCGGTTGATAGGCTACACGTTGAGATTCAGCCGAAGTATATCGGTGCCGAGAACTACACTTGGTTCATTCTGCCCGAAGAGTTAATCCCCAAACCAGCGGCTGCCACTGAGCCTCAAGGTGAACAGAGTGATCTCGTCTTCCAGTGGGGAAATGAGCCGACTTTCGGCTTCAACGTCACTCGAAAGAGCACTGGTGATGTTCTCTTTACCACCACAGGGACCCTGCTCGTCTACGCCGACCAGTTCATCGAGTTTGGGTCTCGCTTGCCAGAGAATTACAATCTGTATGGACTTGGAGAGGTGATTCATGGCTTCAAGCTCAACCATAACCTCACAAGAACCCTCTTTGCGGCCGACGTGGGTGACAACATTGATGCCAACATATATGGGCATCATCCTGTATACTACGACACCCGCTACTTTGAGCTTGACAGTAAGTCGGGCAAATTGGCGTATGCTCCCAATGCCACAGACAAGACGGCTACATACAAGTCATACACCCACGGCGTCTTCCAAAGAAATGCTCATGCTCAAGAAGTCTTGCTCAAAGAGCGTAGCATTACATGGCGAGCACTTGGCGGCAGCATTGACCTGTACTTTTTTGAGGGGCCAACTCAAGACGCCGTCTCCAAGTCGTACCAGAAGAGTGCCATTGGCCTACCTGCGATGCAGCAACTCTGGACCTTTGGTTACCACCAATGTCGCTGGGGTTACCGAAACTGGACTCACCTCCAAGACGTGGTTGACGACTTCAAGAAGTTCGAAATCCCGCTGGAAACGATCTGGAGTATGTTCATGCCTGTGTTTCTTGTTTTAATTCGCCAGTTGCGCATTTGCTAATGGGTTTTTGATACAGCTGATATCGATTACATGAATCAATACCGCGACTTCGACAATGATGTTGTGCATTTCCCTTACGATAAGGGAGCCGAGTTCTTGGACAGGCTGCACCAGAACAACCAGCATTACATCCCTATCATTGATGCAGCTATCTACGCACCCAACCCCGAGAATGAAAGCGATGCCTATCCGATCTACGATCGTGGATTGAAGGAGGATGCCTTCCTGATGAACCCAGATGGCTCTACCTATATTGGTGCAGTATGGCCTGGTTATACCGTATTCCCTGACTGGATTGGTGCGCTGTTTAACGGCACGGGCACCAACCGCTGGTGGGCTTCTGAAATTAGCAGGTATCATAAGAAGATCAACTTTGATGGTATCTGGATAGACATGAACGAGGTGTCTAGCTTCTGTGTCGGCAGCTGTGGCAGTGGCAATCTGACTCTGAACCCTGTCCATCCGCCATTCCTCTTGCCTGGAGAGCCTGGTAACGAGATTCTCACCTACCCCGAAGGCTTCAATAAGACCAACGCCACCGAAGCGTCATCGGCAGCCTCGCGAATCTCGGCTTCTCAAACTTCAACCACGACGGAGGCACCTTCGACCACAACCGAGTATTATCGAACCACGCCCACTGCAGGGTCGCGAAACATTAACTGGCCACCATACGCGATTAACCATATTTCTGGCGACCTCGCGATACATGCTGTTAGCCCAAATGCGACTCATCACGGCGGAACACTCGAGTACGACTTCCACAATGTCTATGGACACCAGATCCTGAATGCCACCTACCATGCTCTGCTGGAAGTCTTCCCAGGGAAGCGACCCTTCATTATCGGACGCTCCAACTTTGCGGGAACTGGCAAATATGCAGGACATTGGGGCGGAGACAACTATTCGCTGTGGTCATTCATGTACTTCTCGATCCCACAGGCACTAGCGTATTCGCTGTTCGGAATCCCTATGTTCGGCGTTGACACGTGCGGCTTCTCGGGCAACACCGACATGGAGCTTTGCGCTCGCTGGATGCAGCTGTCTGCCTTCTTCCCATTCTACCGGAACCACAACACGCTTGGTACTAGTAGCCAAGAGCCTTATGTCTGGTCCACCGTCGCTGAGGCCAGCCGTGCCGCCATGCGCATCCGCTACTCCCTACTGCCCTACCTGTACACCACATTCTATCTTAGCCACGCCACAGGTTCCACCACCATGCGCGCCCTGGCGTGGGATTTTCCCAACGAACCCTGGCTGGCCGACGCCGACCGCCAATTCCTTCTAGGTGGAGCGGTGCTTGTAACCCCCTGTCTGGAACAGGGCGCCACAACGGTCAACGGCGTGTTCCCCGGCGTGGGCGAGGGGACCATCTGGTACGATTGGTACAACCAGACAGCCATCACGGGAGTCGCTGCAGGCCAGAACGTGACGATCGATGCCCCGCTCGGCCACATTCCCGTTTATATCAAGGGCGGCAATGTCGTGCCTCTGCAGGAGCCCGGCCTGACCACTGCCGCAGTACGCAGCAGCCCCTGGAGTCTGCTTGTTGCTCTCGACGGCGATGGTGCCGCGACCGGTGGGCTGTATCTCGACGACGGAGAGAGCCTAGTCCCTGAGGCAACCACGTGGGTTGATTTCACCGTCACGAAGACAGATGGTCTCAAAGCAACGCCTTCCGGCAACTTCACTGACCCCAGCAACACCTTGGCTAACATAACTGTCATGGGCCTAAAGGAGGTTACCCAGGTTCAGATGAATGGCGTAGACATCAGCAACTGGACCTTTAAAGAGTCTCTGGGTGTCCTCCATGTCACCACTGATGGAATAACCAAGGCTTGGGATCAGCAGTGGGCTTTGAGTTGGAAGTAGTCATGAGTAGTACCGTGTAGTCCGTTTAAAACCTATGGCACTTTAGATTACACAAATTGAGAATCATCATACTGTTCTACCCCAGCTGCTATCCCAATCCTCCAACCAGCGACCGAGAACCACGTCACATAAACGTCTATTACAGCTTCTTTACTATAACTATGGAAGAAACCGACAATCATCGTAGGCCATTCAATATATATCAGTCACAATCTTTGAATGGCAGCTGGAAGGAGGTGGGAGATGGTAGTGGCCAAGCGGCGAGGTATTGCTAGTACTGTACCATACCAGGTTTCTTTCTATTAGTCGCAAGGAGCATCAACCTCAATACTCTCTCGATTCTCTTTGTCCAGTTTCTAAAAGCTCATATTATTAAACATCCGTGTCTCATCATGTAAACATTACAAGTTCAGCCAAGTTCTAGTCATGAAGTAACAGTCGTACTGCTCTGGTGAGCAGGCAGCTATAGGCCAATTCAACAGCGCCCCAAATCATCCTCTACCCCCTCCTCCACCACCCATTGGTAATCATGCTGCTGCCGCCATCGTGGGAGCCCACGCGCAACCGGATGAAGCGAACACCTTAGAAACGCTCGCCATCCTGTCGCTTGAGCTCGTCGCGGAAGGCGTTGGGGCGGCCCTCGTCGTCGCCACCAGCGGCAGCGGGCCGCTGGAAGTGCATCTGGCGGTTCTCGGTCGGGGTGCCGGCCAGGCTGCCCAGGGCGTCGCTGTCGCGGCGGGGGCGGCCGGGGCGCTCCAGCGGGGGTAGCCGCTCTGCGTCTCGTTGTCGTGGTCGCGGTAGGCGGCGGCGCCGTCGGCGGCCAGCTCGCGCTCCATGAGCTGCACGCGCTCGGCGGCCTTCTTGGACTTGGAGGCGCCGCCGAGGCCGCCGACGCGGCTGCGGCCGCTCTTGTTGATGCCGTAGCCGTGGCGGCCGCGCGACATGATGTTGCCGAGCTCGATGCGGCGGTGGCGCGCGTTCCAGATGCACACGCCGAAGATGCACAGCAGCGCGAAGCCCAGGATCACGGGCAGGCCGATGTACAGGGCGGGCCCGGCGGGCGTGGGGACGGGCTTGGGCTTGGGCACGGGCGGGTCCGACAGCAGGATCTTGGGGCCCTGGTACAGGGCGGCGCCCTTGGCGTCGCCGCCGGGCTTGAGCGAGGCCATGGCGACGGTCAGGTTGAGGGCGTGCTGCCCGTTGAGCAGCTTGCGGTCGGCGTGCCACGACCAGTAGCCCCACGAGGCGATGATGGGGCCCTCGGAGTGGAAGGCCTCGGTCGTCGTCTCGCCCGTCGTCTCGTTGACGTAGCTACCCGTGATCTGGATCGTCGTGTTGGGCGCGCTCTTGAACCAGGTCGCGTCCCACGTGAAGTAGTACGTGTTGCCGGGCCGGTACTCCTGGGCGTCCCACGGCAGCGGCGCGCAGAAGGGCGCAAACGGCTCGCCCTTGGGCTTCGTGCACTTGAGGAAGGAGCCCTGCCCGCCGTCGGCACTACCCGCCGTCGGCGCGGCGGGCGCCGTGCCCGTGCTCGTGTGGCCCGCGGCCTCCGAGTAGGAGGTGAAGACGGTCGCCGTCAGCCCGTTGGGCGGCGCCGACACCACCGTCGGCGTGCCGCTGATGGTCGTCCGCACGGGCGTCACCGTCGAGGGCTTGCTGTCGTCGCCCACCGTCACCCACGGCTGCAGGTTGGCGTCGGTCTCGGTCGGCGCGGCGGTCGGGGCGGGCGGCTCGGTCTCGCGGCGCAGGTTGTTGGGCAGGGCGGCGGCCGAGGCGGCGAGCAGGGCTACTGCCGCTGCTGATCGGGGAAGTGCATGATGGTGTCGTCGTCGTAGTCGTCGTAGTCTTTTCGGGCTGAGTGATCGTGGTAGTAATAGTGGTGGTATTGCCGAGCGAAAGAGATGGGCTTTATCGGAGCAGATCTCGGGTTTCTTGAACGAAGGGATTGATTTGATCTAAATCAAGTAGAACAGAGATAACTGACGTATCCGAATGAACGAGTGGACTTGTTGACTTTTCAGACCTCAATTGACCGACATAAGGCGACCTCAACCACAGAAGCAGAGAGGATGGGAGGGAAAGAAAGAAGGAAGACGGAGAAAAAAACCGATGTCAGAATGGCATGGCATTTGTCGATAGTCGTACCTTGTCGTCTGGTTGCATGCAGATTCAGCCTAGCTCCGAGACCTCCTATTGATCCAGCACTGTTCTTTTCCCCCTGCAGAAACCCCCTGGCAGCTACTGCTAACCATCCCCTTTAGTGCCTAGACGCCCCCAAAAAACACTTCCCCACATGCAATTCGCGCTCAGCTAGCTAGTTTAGCTGCTAGCTTTGTTTACATTTTGAGGTGCTCAATGCTGGACGTAACCGACTCTTCCCCGATGTCCATTACAGACACTACGCAACGGCCGACACTTCCGGAAATGCCTCACTTAGGTATATTTTGAGTGCAGTCAGCTGACAGTTTAAGAGGGATTGGGGAAGATATTCGGAAATGCGTCATGAAGGGCATTCGCTTTTGTGCTTTTGCGCACAGTGGCTTCAACAGCGTTGTCATATTGCCATACAAACAAACTCAAAATCGAGGCATTGGCCAAATCCAAGTCCGGCGCAGCCGACGACAACCGTGCGACTCCGCTCAACTGCATCCTCCCATCATCTCTCCACACTTTCGCGAACCCCCAGTCGAACCATTTATGTGTGTCTGCTAGTGGATTCCCTCAACAAGCAAGTCAAGTCAAAGATGGCTTCTCGAACCTGATCTCGAAATCCGTGTCATGAGCATATATCGGTAGCTTTCTTCTCATTGTTCGTGCGTATATACAGTTGGAGAGAGCATTCGTTCGTTCTTGAAGAAGAAAAAAGAAAGCTAGTTCACACCTTCAGTCTCGGCGATGCGGAAAACGTACTTGACACCCCTGGCCTTGCCGTCCCGGAGGTTCTCGAGCCCCTTCTGGACGCCCCCCAGCCCGCCGGGGATGACCTCCTGCGGCTGCGGCTTGAACCAGCCCTCGAGCAGGCCGCGCGCCAGGTAGCGGAAGTAGACGCAGCCAAAGTCCTTGTCATCGGCGTGCACGCACCCGACGTTGGTCGTGCTCTGCTCGATGTGCGCGGGGATGCCCTCGTAGTTCTTGCCGGGCAGCACCAGCGTCATGCGCGGGACACCGCCCTCGCCCTCGGCCGCGAGCACCGCGCCCAGGTTCTGGTAGCTGTTGTGCTCCGACACGGCGTCGTAGGCGTGCAGCAGCTTGGCTCCCGCGGGCACGGCCCTGCGGATCCCCTCCTTCACGGCCTCGTCGCCCTCCCGGTAGTCGACGATGGTGTCGCCCTTGCTGCGGTCGATCAGCGACTCGACGTGCGCCGCCGACCCGCCCGCCACGCAGATCAGCGGGTGGATGTTGCTGCGCTGCGCCAGCTGGATCGTGTACGCGCCCACCGACGACGCGGCGCCGTAGATGACCAGCGGGATCGGCTCCGTCGCCGGCGTCCAGGGCTGCGGCAGCTTCAGGCGCAGGTAGAGGCCCACGGCCGCCGTCATGGCCGCCAGCGGGATCGCTGCCGCCTCCTCGAAGCTCGTCTTGGCCGGGATGTGGAACGTGGTGTGCTGGTGCGCCACGGCGTACTCGGCGTATGAGCCGCCGGGGGCCAGCATCTCGTGGAAGGCCGCCACGCGGTCGCCTTTGAGGACTTGTCAGCTCTGAACCAGTCACCAGATGGGGGTAGGTAGCAACTAAGGGTATTTATTAGATCGTCCCAAGTGACTTACCAGGTTTGAACTCGGTTACGTCGGAACCGACCTCATGCACGATGCCGGCAATGTCGTCGCCCTCATTGACCTCGACGTTCAACCACTCGGGACACTTCCAGTCCTTAGGGTTCGAGCCGCTGACGACGACCTTGATAACGACCTCATCCGGCTTCGTGGCCTTGGGGATGGGCGAGTCCACCATCTTGACCACGGGGCCTGTTGGACTAGTCAGTCAGCTATCTATCCATTACTTACCACGGTATATTAGGGACCATGCTAACCTTTCAGAATGATACACTCCTTCATCTTGACTTAGTGTAAGTAACGGCGCGTGCTGTGGTTGAATGGGTATCGATCAACGCTAAATGCGTACAAGTTTCTCAATGATACTGCAAACTATGTAGTTGGAACGGCGAATAGGTGTGTGCATGCGCAATACAGGCGATATCCGTTTCTCTTTTATTTATGTCGATGAAAATGGCATTTGTAATCTCCGCTCCACAGGCGTTCTGCAGGTGCGGAGTAGAGCGGACGAAGACTGTTATGTAAAATCCGCCTCGTATGAGCATCACGGTGAGGTATCGGTATCCATTACATCATGAATGCCCCTCCTCCACTTGTGCGTGACATCCCAAGTCTTTTGCCGAGTACTGCTGCATAAACAAGCCTCGGTAGTTGAAATAGACGTGGGCTCATTTTAAGCGCATGTCTAGATCAGGCAATTGTGTGTTTTGCTGGTGGCGGTCCCGTGGTGTCCGATCTGGCAAAACTTTCTGGCGAAAACGGATGGCGGCCACAATCTGATTGGGTGGGTTTTTCTGTGAAGTAATTACCGACGCTAAAGACTTCCGTACCAAGTCCCTTCTAGAAGCCATGCACCGCGATCGTTGTTTATTATTAAATTGGTTTAGATCGATCATGCACTAACACTGTCGACTACTATCATGACAAGTATTGCACACGGCTTTGCAGCATTCCGTGTGGCTCAGAGTAGGCTTGAAATGAATGCGTATAGCTTTCGGGGGGCAGTCAAGTCAGCAGTCGCCCGCCCGTGGCTTGAAATCGCACTGCTGATCTACCCCTGGGTCTGCCCACCAACGACAACGAGGGTGAGAGATTTAGATGAAATTTGCATTCCGCGATAACTACATATCTACACATAAGACAATGGAATCTGCGATTTCTATCTCGTGGCCAACTTGTCTATAATGCACCACAACCCCCTAAAGGAATGGAATTTCCAGCCACCAATCCTCACTGATGAGCGCTATCACCAAAGTAAGTATATTTCCACGTTGGTAAGATCTGAGCTCTAACACTCCCTGTAAAAGCCATCTCAAGTCTCTGAAACGCAGATACAATGTGACATGCTAACGACGCGGTACGCAACAAGCAGTGACTTAGGCATAACAATATAAGTCACGACAGCCAAAATACTGGTACTCAAACTCCAATTATGCATTGGAAAACCCAAGTGAAGACCAAAAGGGGAAAAGGCCAAAAAGAAACTCTCCCGGACAGGCTTGAACTGTCAACCTCTCGATCGCAACTCCTTGTTAGGGATGATAACAGTCGAACGCGCTAGCCAATTGCGCCACGGAAGATGAACCGATCTGATGAAACGGCGTGGAATTGGATTGATGGGAGAAAACAGCTCTTACTTGGGCTTATGGATGGTGTGATGAAAAGCTAGATAGAGCCTTGTCTGGGACAGTGGTTGGTGAAGCACTTCGAGGTATAGCATTGGGGTAGGTGACGACCATTCATGCCACTTGCGATATGGGGCTTGTAAGTGGGTACGTTCGACTACGAAGAGGAAGTCGGGATTCTAGAGGGGTACCTATTGGAGATTTCAACTGCTTGACAACATAAAATTCCATCACAGGAATCTGTTACCCAGCGGCTAAACGTTGTAAGGGCTGATTTCCAGCAAGTTACAAATTGCTCTACCAATTGTGCGGTGTTGAATATCGGAATCTGGAGGGGAGATATAATCAAAGAAAGAGTAAGCAATACATTCCAAGTGAAACGGAACAGTGCCCGCAGATGGTGTCAAGACCATATACAACGGCCACCACACGTTAAGCAATGTCTAGAGAGAATTACTCTGCCGGACTTGACTTGAGATGGACGATTATATGGATATCGCGGTAGCAAGCCGAAAGGGTCACAGTCAACCACGGTGAGACGTTTGGTACTGGTGTGTATAAGGATGGCAATTATAGATTAGGTTTTTACTGGATCTATGTGAGAAATGAAATTAAGCGCGACTCAGGTTTACCTAGATATCAGACTATTATACCACGTCAATCTGGATTTCTCCATTTCCATTTTCGTCATTAGACCCGAGCAACGTGCTGCTTTAAGGGGAGCTTATAACAAAGCCGGTTAAGCGAACCTGAGCTGAGCCTGAGTCGATTGAACGGCCTTCCGAGACAGGAGATAATACTCTAATATTTAACTCCGGCAGGGATGGGGGTCAGAGTCTTGGCAGATACAACTGAATGCTACACGACATAAAAGCAGTTGGGTGCCGTAGCTGTTGGTGGCTCACTGATCTTCTTCTGATCTCCCCCTTGCTTTGCGCACTGCCTTCGCTGCTGTATTTGGGCTTTCCAACTCGATTTAGACCAACACAAAACACGGAACCTATCTGTAAAATACTTTGCAGTGTCTTTTTTCATATTTTGTTGCAAGTAATCTGAGCATATACTCACGTTTATCCCAATAACCATCACCATGGGCCATCTGAGTACGGCGACACTTTACATCGCCTACTTCGTTATCCCTTTGGCAAGTTTGGTTTTTGCTACTCTACACCCGCTCACTTAGCTAATTCGGTTCTAGCTCTTCCTGTCGGGGTATCGTATCTTCCTCCATCCGCTGCGTGATTACCCGGGGCCAACTCTGGCGAAGATCACAAATGCCTATGCTGGATGGCTTGCGATTCGCAAGAAACAATATTTGGCCTCGTACCACGACTTCCAACGGTTTGGGAGCCCAGTTGTGAGACACGGACCAGCTCAGCTGGTCTTCAACACGCCCAAGGCATTTCATGGTAACTATCGCTCAAGAGTCCCAGTACTGATCTCGTTTGATCTAACTGTTGGAAGATATTTACATGAACCCGAGAACTACTAAGGGTCAAGCCTACCGAGCTTCGCAACTGGCGGCCAAGTATCCCAGCATCCTCAATGCCATAGACAAAGATCAACACCGCAGGAAGCGGAAGTTTATCGGTCTGGCTCTTACCGAGCGTTCATTGCGCAGCTTTGAATCTACCATGAGCATGCAGGTGGAAATTTTCCTACGGCAACTCTTGAGGTCTTCGGAGCAGCGCGAGATCGTCAACCTGTCGCCACGCTGCCAGCGTCTTGGATTAGACATCATTGGCCTGCTGTCCTTCGGCTACCATTTCAATACCCAGACCGAGGAAAGCCACCGCTTCTTACAGGAGGTCATTGACAGTATGTCTTGGCGTATCAACATGTACATGGCCTTTCCATTTATCAAGCCATTGGAGAGTGTTTTCATGTTGTGTGGCGCCCCTAAGCTCCTCAAGTTCCACCGCCTGGTGACAGACATGATCAAGAAGCGCATGTCGGAAGGAAAGGATGCTCGTCATGACCTTTACTCGGTGTTGGCAGATCATGTAGGCAAGAACCAAGAAGGGCTATACAAGGGAGAGCTTTGGCCAGAGGCTATCCTCTTCATTATGGCTGGTGGCAGCACCACGGCGGCTGCTTTGAGTGCCGCATTCTTCTACCTTGCTCATAACCCCAAAGTGTATGACAAGCTAGCAACTGAGATACGGTCCACTTTCAGGTCTGGTCGCGACATTCATTCAGGAGAAGACCTCAGGAGCTGCAAGTACCTCCGAGCATGCATCGACGAGACGCTTCGCATGTCGCCGGCGGCGACAGTCATTTCGTGGCGTCAGATAGACCCCAAAGACACCAGCGGCGAGCCTTGGATCGTGGACGGCCACGTCATCCCACCCGGGACACAGGTGGGCGTCCCGTTCTACTCTCTCTTCCACAACGAGGAGTATTTCCCGGACTCCTTTACCTGGAAGCCTGAGCGCTGGTTAGACCCACACGGCAACCAGAGCGAGGAAGAGTCCGCAGCTCGCGCCGCCATGCACAATGCATTCCACCCGTTCCAGGCAGGTGATCGTTCCTGCCTCGGGAAGCCGATGGCCTACCTGGAAGCCAGCTTGACGTTGGCTCGCACATTGTGGTACTTTGACTTTGAAACTGCGCCCGGCGTTCCTGGGTTGGTAGGTGCTGGCACGGAAGGAAAGACTGATGGTAGAGGCCGGCCCAACGAGTTCCAGCTGTACGACATCTTTGTGGCAGAACATGACGGTCCCAATCTGGTCTTCAGGCCTCGCGCTGGAGTCTGCAAAGATCTTGAATAGGGGGAAGAGGGTCATCTATCTGGCCTCCACTTAAGATTTCAAACTTTGTCAAGTTTCTTCAATACCACACTTACCACATCAACTTCGTTCTTAGTATGGGCATATGGCATATTCCCTTTCTCTTTGGCACCGTCACTCCTGTTTTCATCTGTACCAGCTTAAATGGCCTATGATTTGTTACAAATTTCAATCTTGGCCCATATTTGATTATTAGGGTGGGGGCTAAAAACCAACACGAGATGCAGCGCATGATGATTCGAACCAGCCAGGAGTCAGTGAAGCGGGAAGATATATCGGCGCTTATGTCGCCGTTCCTACCAATGATAACCAAGTTCACCAGAATTTTCAATACGTCCAGCCGTATTAGAAGCTTGGCGCAGGTAAGAAGGTTGCATCCATCATCGATGCATTCACCAGGCAGCCTAATATTCGTCCAATCAGATGTTATATATTTTGCCTCTCCTAATATTTAAGCCACATCCACTCGCCACAGTCTAGCTCCATTTCTTAAAGAATCTTAGGACCTTCGTCATTCTCCTCGCGTCAACAACAACGACAATGATTGTGAACCGGGACGAAAAGAGACCCTTTTGTTTTGGATAATTATCAAAAGGCCCCTCTGTACATCTCGTGTTCAAGTGCAATGTGGGCTATTCTACCTTGAGCATCGGCATCACATTCACAGACTGCCATGTCATCATCAACGTCATCGCGCCTCCTCTACACGGCCCTGATCCGCACGCACCACATCACCAGTCGCAAAAAGCTGCAGCGCGTCAAGAAGTCAGCGCGGCAGCTCGAAGTCCCGTATGTGCTAGTCCGTAGCGGAGGCGCACCAGGCATCATGTACGCCGAAGCGCCCGAGGAGAACGCCGTGGCCTCGTGGGTCGCCGCGGTTCGCGACTTGCGCTACAAGGACTTCCAGTGCGCGCGCAAGCCAACACTGCAGCGGGTTCTCTTGAGCGCGGCTGCGGGAGGAAAATCGGCCGCCCCGACTTCTCCGTCTTTTCAGGAGCTCGAGACGACGGCCGAGTTCGGGCGCGTGATGGGGGAGAAGGGCCTGACGAAGTGGTGGGAGGTCGGCATGGGCTATCAGACGGAGGAGTGAAGACGGGAGGTTCCGCCCCCTTCCTCGGACAAATGCCGAATCTGGATGCTGGTTCTGGGCCTTTGGCTCATGCAGTGCTACACGGGACGAAATTTGGAGCCAATGACCGCCTGGCTTCGTGCCACACCTCAGCGATAGTTGGGGTAATCGGGTCGGGCAAGCTACCCAGCCTTTGCTTATTTCGACTTTACTCGCGACTGTTTCGTCCGAGCATCCATCGGTTCAGCTTTGCCGATAACGAGTCAGGGATTTCCAGATACCCAGTACTCGTAGCCAAAGCAGATCACCTTTGGCCCAATTCGCAAGACAACACGTTCTATGGATCACGGCTGAGTTTTCAACATGCCCGTCGTCGCGCTCGCAGAGTTCGTGCAGAGGGAGTTCGACTACCTCGTCATTGGAGGAGGGACGGCTGGTCTCGCGGTCGCGGCGCGCTTGACTGAGGACCCGGATATCACCGTAGGCGTTTTGGAAGCCGGCCCCGCCGTAACGGATAATGAGACGATCAACATACCGGGCTATTATGGCGAAACTCTGGGTACCAATCTCGATTGGCAATTTCAGACGACTGCGCAGCCTGGCCTCGGCGGGCGGTCCTTGAAATGGCCACGTGGAAAGGTCCTGGGTGGGACAAGTGCGTTGAACTTCATGACCTGGAACCGGGGTAATCGAGAGGACTACGATGCGTGGGAGCAACTGGGCAACACGGGATGGGGGTGGAACGGTATCTTGTAAGTCTCCCAGGCGACCTGACTGAGTTCTTCACAGCTCAGATTGCTTTGCAGGCCGTTCTTCAAGAAGACGGAACATTTCCATCCACCAGAGTCCGGGTCCCAAGAAGACTTCCAAGAGCACTACGATCAAGGGGCCATGGGCACAGACGGACCGGTCCAGCTCTCGTTTGCTAGGCAGTACTCAGCATCCCATAAGTTGTGGCACGCCACTCTTAACGCATTAGGGGTAGACACGAACAAACAGCACCTCTCGGGGTCGAACGTCGGAGTGTGGACCAACATCAATGCCGTGAGCCCTGCGACCTGTGAAAGGAGCTATGCGAACACGGCGTACTATCAGCCCAATGCCACACGCCAAAACATGTTGATCCTCTGCGACACCATTGTAGAAGAGATCAATTTGGCCCAAGAAGGGGATGAATGGGTCGCGCGTGGAGTAAAGTTTATGCATGGCAACGAGCGGCATTCCGTATCGGTTCTGCGAGAGGTCATTCTGTCGGCCGGCAGCGTTCAGTCACCGCAGCTGCTAGAACTTTCAGGGGTAGGCAACCCGGAGATCCTGTCGCGTGCTGGTATTCAGACAAAGGTGGTAAGCCCATGCGTGGGGAGAATCTGCAGGATCATTTCAGTAAGACTTCTCCAGATGCAGCTATGGGATCGAGGCTTACTCTGATTGAGCAGTGACCGCCATGATCTTCGAAGTTGACCCTGGTCTCGAGAACCCGGACGATCTGAAGCTCAACGAAAACGCTAGGGATGCGGCACTGCATCTGTATAACGGGTCTCAGACTGGTCCGCTGACGGTGCTTCCCTGCTCCATATGCTACGTGCCATTTCAGCACTTCGTACCTTCTGAGACACTCGCAGCTGTCAAAGCCACGATAGACAAGATCTATGGGGACTCACCCGAAGAGCGTAGTATTCGCAGTCAGAGATTTGAACCAAATGCACGAGTCGGACAAATCGAATACATCTTTGACCTCGGGAATTGGAACCCAGTCTTCGAACCAGAATCCCTGAGTGGGAAAAAATACGGGACGATTCTCCAGATCCTGCAAAACCCCTTCTCCAGAGGCAGCATCCACATTAAGCCAGCTATGCCCGGGTCCCAACACAGTGGCGGTATTCTGGAGCCCCCGGCCATCGACCCAAAGTACTACTCTGGACAGCTCGGGGAGCTAGATCTGGAGCTGATGGTCCATTGTGCCCGCTTTGCGAACCGGATCTGCAGCACGCAACCGCTAGCTAGTATCATCCACTCACGTGCATGCCCTCCGCCTTCGCTAGTAAATGGGGGAGATGGGGAAAACGATAAGGAGGGTGGCAACGAAGACACTTGGCAGCAGTGGCTGCGTGAGAACACCATTTCCGACTGGCACCCTGTGGGAACCTGTGCCTTGGGAGGTCGCCGAGGCATCGAGGCTGGAGTGGTCGACGAGCGCTTGCGTGTCTATGGCGTCCGTAGGCTCCGGGTCGTCGATGCCAGCGTCATACCGCTGCAGATTAGTGCGCACTTGCAAGCGACGGTCTACGCGATTGCAGAGAAGGGGAGTAGCATGATACTAGAGGATAGATTGCCGCGACAGCGCGTCTGAGGTAGAGTTGGTGTAAAGACGGATTGAGCAAACAACCAGCTTGGAGATCATTTGCTTCTCCGGAATTTCGACAATGCATCTAGATCTCAGTGAGGACAGTGAAGTTGCTTCAAACTACCGATTGCTTGTCTTGGCAAATATTTGCTCAACTTGATGGTGGGCTCAGGGGTAATCAGCATCACGGCTGAATAGGGGTAACGAATTGCTACTACTGCATGTTCTCAGCTTCATCACAATATTGTTTACTCAACTTCTCAATGTTTCTTTTCACGCATTGGAAATACATGATCACTCATCAAACAAGTTCCAGAAATCCCAACACTTTGCTATGGTGGCGTCCTCTGGTGCTTGATTTGTTATAACTCAGGAGGTGTGCTACACCAAGACATCACCCTTACATACACCTAATCTTCTGTCACATACAGGTCGTAGAGCACATCTATTAGTTTATTAATCCAGCATTAATAGCAGGCTACAATACCTCCAGACCTTTATGGGAAGTGGTTGCATTTCACATTGCATTCGTGGGGATGCTGGGTTGCACAACAGCCTCCCTTCCAATATGAAGACATACATTGGAGCAGTTCGAACATTCCTCATTGTATATAGCAAAAACTGTCTTTATAGGTAGCCACGACCAAGATAGTAAGTACAAACATACCCCTGACCTGAAGTTGGCTGTTGCGTGTAGATATTGACCACCTCATTGGACGCGGTAACTAAAGTCGATGGCGCTATGATCGCACCCAATTCCGTTTTTCGTCGGGGGATTGAACGCAAGGAGACGCTAAGGGAAGATTATATAAACACCACATGGCGTAGAGAGTGAATATAAAGGTGGTGACAACGGGGTGAAGTGAAGTGATTCATGCGCGCCCCTTGACAGAAGCGCAAGGGATGACCATTAAATTTACATCCAACACAATTCAATACCATCGTGATGCATTCACTTGTCCCCAAGAGCTATATAAACATCCTTAATTCCAGAGTTTCAGAATCCTCCTTTCCTTTCTCTCCATCACCAGATTCAACAGTTACTGCACTACGCTCACTGCCTCTCCTCGCCCTACTCAAGCACTCACCATTGCTCGATATCCGTTATCGTCTTAACCCAACTTCACTGAAACCGACCCACCATCTCTTCATCGAATAAAGCACCATGGCCGTAAAGATGATGAACGTCTTCGCTTTCCTTCTTTTGCTTCTCCCCTGCTTCTCTGTCACTGTTGCTGGCCTCCCGGCTATTTTTGGTTCTTCGGCTGCACAGGTTTACGGACGCGATACGCCCTCGCCCGACGAGGTTGCACCTCTTGCCGGTTCGGACAACAAGACGAACATCGACTACTGTGGCAAGGCTGACACTCCGACGTTCCTGACTGGTAAGCTCAATGTTTGATAAATGCACTTTCCTTGTCTCCCAGCTGCTAACAGTAGAACGAAGAGGGTGACTCGGAAACTGGTCCCGGCTTCTACGTAACCAACAACGACATCTCGGGCGAACACTTCTTCTTGATTGAGAACAGCCGTGACACACACCCCTGGAAGTACCTTCACGTAAGTTCTATATATTTTGGAGAGCACTGCCAATATACAGCAATCTAATCAAAGGACGCATCTCAGGTTCCCATTGGTGCTCGCAAATTTGTTCAGGTCTGCAGCACGTGGCAAGGACGTCTCATGCGTGGCACTCCCAAAGTCAACACCGATGGTCGGGTTCACAATCTGGGTACCTGGATCGAATCTAGTGTTGTCAACGGCGTCATGAGCGGCGACGTTTCCTTCCTGCAGGGTTGCGACGGCGGCGCCAAGGTCGCGTCCAACGATGGTCGGGGCCTTACTCGTGGCTGTACAGTGGACATGTTGAGCGGTGCTCCGTCGGACGCCCTCCAGACCAAGGACACAGGCACGCCCGCCCTTAAGCGCATTACTGGTGACGGGTTCAGCCAATCAGCAAAGAACTGGGACCTGTCCAAATGTGATGCGAGCCAAGTCTTCATCGAGGAGAGCAATCTCAAGCCGATCATCGACTCAACCAATGGCCGCTTCGAGGTCACTTTCTACAAGGGCAAGGCATGAGGATGGGCGGCTTGAAGTTGTGTAGAGTACATTGTGTTATGCATGAAATGCATACGGGTACAGGATTTTAGGCAAAGAAGGCACACTAGCTAGATCGGCAGTAACTTGATCGTTCCTTCTCGAATATCCCGAGGTACATTGGTTTGCACTGCCTTAAGACGTGTAATGGCCTACTGGTTGACTCGATGGAAGTATTTATTTTCGCCCCCAAAGGATTGGTACATGGACAAGCGAAGGTGAACAAGGACGATGCTCGATGCTGATGGGGGCAGGCGCGGGTGAGTCAAAACCCTACTTACGTGTTTTGATTTCATTTGCAGCCTGACATCAATTTGGACTGGGCAACAAACAAGTAGAAATGAATGTCTGAAAATGAAGTCGATACGATTGGGAATTTCTGCGGTGTAACCCTCCCTTAGGCGGGAGGCCCCCATACTCCACCTTAGTATGGCTTCTCCTAAGGCGTTTGTGCTTGCAGTGCCGTCCAATAGCCAGCTCTACAGCACGTTATCCAAAACATGGGAGCCGCTCCGGCAACGGCCATGCAACCTCTTGTTAGTTCTTTTTACCTGGAAGTACTCGTGCCAACGGCTCTACAGCGGCATTCGGCAGCCTTGGTAAGATCCAATGACAACATGATGCGTTGGGCTGATGAACCAGGCATCAAAGAAACCCTTGAGAACTCCTTAGAACTTGGACGTTATTTCTCTCACCAGCATTTCTCATTGTCAACTCCGACACATACAACAACTCCCCCAGTACGCTGCAAGCTACACGGAGGTTACCACTGCCCCATCAAGTACAAGCTTCACTGATCCCGTACATACGGTTCATCAAACCCATCCCATTAAGCCCTGAGTGAGATGTCTTCGCATCAGGAAAATTGGCAGCGCCGCGGTCCACTGGGCCAGAAGCCTTGTCGCTTCTTCCTGCAAACTGGCATCTGTCGGTTTGGCTCAGGCTGCAAGTTCTCTCACGAGAAGGGCCCAAAAACGACCGCGACTGCTGCGTCTCGCCCTCCTCGCCCTCCTCGAACTACTGCAAGAACCGAGACTGAAGGTGAACGCAGCAAGTATCTCGATTGGAAGCGCTTGCTACGGCGGCAACCTTCCCAGGTCGACAACAGAGCTGAGTTGGAGAACTTTTGGAGCCAAGCTCTTGCGATCGTCGAGTCTTCAGAGGTTGACCAGTATCAGATGCTGGTCAGAGACCTCACCGACGATCAGTACGCGGGCTGCCTTTATCTGATCCGAACTTTGGAATTGAGAACTGCTCGTGTCCAATGGTGCCACATTTGTTCCATCACCAGAGATATGTTGAAACTCATCACACATCCCAAGGTCTTGGATTGCCTGTCAATCGATACTCCGGTCGGCACCATGTACAGCATCATCAGTGGCTCCAATGGAAACCGTGTCGTCCCGTTCTTGATATTCTTCTCTACCGGCTTGGAGAGTAGCTATCGTCGCCAGGATATTCCTACACATGAGTTAGCAGCCTATGTGCCATTGATGCTTGAAGCAATCCACGAGCTTCTCCGCCGAGAGAAACGAATGGCCTTCTGCGAAGATCTTCCCACCCTTTTCGATCAACTGGATTTGGTTATTCCGTATCTGGACACCGAGAGTGATCGTATAATGAAGGTCGACAAACTGGGCGTCCTCAGAAAGATAGCCCGACTGTCAACTGGCCTTGTGACTACATCCATCAACAAGGAACAGGCACGACCTCGTGGAGTAGCCAGCAATACCTCATCAGTATACCCCCGAGAACTCAAACTGCCAGGCACGAGACACGATAATGACCACCTGAATATCGCACACATCAGCATCTTGCCTACAGTCGACGAGCTCAATAGCGACCAAGTAGACTTCTTGCCATCTACTGATTTCCGCCAGCCTCATTTTCTTGACGACCCAGTCCAGAGATATCTCGATACTCATTTCCGTCTTCTTCGTCATGATATATTTGGTACCTTGAAAGAGGTTCTCGGTGCACTGCTCTCATCCGTCGTCCGGGACGGTGTTGTTTCCCACAAGCCCCATACCTTGGATGCGAACGTACACTTGTATTCAAATTCTAGCATCAGCCACATCTCGGTGGATGATAAACGAGGCTTTGAGGTTCATATCAGTTTCTCTCCCCGAAGCACCTGCGAGGAAAGACGGCGAAACAGCGTCAGCAGTGGTGGAACGTGGCGAAGAGGCTGGAGGTTGGCAGTCTTCTTTACTTTGTTTCGACAGCAAGAGACTCTGCGATGCTCTTGGCTCTCATAGTCAGCGATAAGTCAACAGACGGCCCACCAGAGCACAATTTGCTGTCTGCCAACTCACCAAACTTCAAGGCTAAGCTGGCAATGCAAGCCCCCTGGATATTGGAAATGCGCTACGGATGTACACCGAGAAGAGCGAAGGGGTCCTTGTGGAGTTGCCGGGACTTCTACCGGCAACATTCTCCCCAGTCTTGGAGAATCTTCAACGAATGGTTACGCTAGGTGAACTCCCTTTCCAGGAATGGATTATCCCCAAGCTTGACGATTCTCCAAGCCGCACGCACAATCTCGAACCCCCACGCTACGCTCGTGCTGCAGGTTTCAAATTCTCTCTGGACCCAATTGCAAATGGCGATGGATCGCCTCTGTCGTTGAGTGCGACCAGCTCCCCAGACGATTCATCGCTTATCAATCGTCTGGAGTCCCGGCTAACTCTTGATCGCGGCCAATGCCAAGCCCTCGTAGCCGCCCTAACGCAGGAGTTCTCTCTCATCCAGGGCCCACCAGGCACAGGAAAGTCTTATCTCGGACTCCAGCTTATTCGAGTGCTGTTGGGCTGCAAGAAGACGGCGCGAACGGGACCAATCGTAATCATCTGTTACACGAACCATGCCCTGGACCAGTTTCTGATGCATCTCAAAGACGTCGGCATAACCAAGTTCATTCGTATCGGTGGGCAGAGCCGAACCCGACAGCTCGATGAGCACAATTTGAAGAGCGTCAGTACAGGTGCGACCAGAACAAAGCACGAAGGTTACCTACTTGGAAGTACACATTCATCCCTGGAGGACAGTATGAAGAGGATGGGGGCCAGCCTGGCAACTTTCCACGGATTGAGAAAGGATTCGCTGTCAGCTTTGGACCATTTTCTCGGTACCAAGCACCCGAAAATATACACCCAATTCTTTGAGAAGGACGCCGAGGGTTTCACCAGAGTCGGAAAGGATCCTATCGGGTCGTGGCTCGGCCAGGGGCACAAAGCCACGTCTTCACCAGCCCCTGAGGCTTTGGGAGAAGAGGGATCGCAAAGACTCCTGCGTCAGGCAGAGCGTGATGTGTACAGTGTTTCTCCGACTGACCGTCGCCAACTAGTTGAAGTCTGGTTGAGTCAGATGAAACAAGACAGGATTGAGCTCTTGCACGAGAACATCCTCGAGACCGAGGATCTCCGGAAGACCATTAACACCGTACATAGCGAGGTGAACCGACGCACGCTCGCAGGCGCGGACGTCATTGGTATCACAACCACTGGTATGGCTAGAGATGTCTCTTTACTTCGAGGCCTACGCTCCAAGATCGTACTTTGCGAAGAAGCCGGCGAGGTGCTCGAGGCCCATGTCATATCCGCTCTCATGCCGAGCGTCGAGCACTTTATCCAGATCGGAGACCACCAGCAGCTTCGCCCCACGATCAACAACTGGAGCACTCTGAGCCTCGAAAGTAACCGAGGGCAAGATTACCAGCTCGACCGGAGTCAATTTGAGAGGCTGGCTCTGGGTCAGCCCGGTTTGCCTCCCATGCCCATTGCACAGCTCAATATCCAACGGCGCATGAGACCCGACATTGCCAACCTGTTGCGAAGAACAATGTATCCAAGTCTGGAAGACCATCAGTCAATACTCGAATTGCCTAATGTGGTCGGTATGCGGGAAAATCTGTTCTGGCTAAACCATGATCACCTGGAAGATGCGGCAAGCGATGAAGGGCGGTCGAAGTCTCATAGCAACACGTGGGAGGTCGGTATGGTCCAAGCCCTGGTTCGTCATATTGTCCGACAAGGCATCTACAAAGCGGAAGATATCGCTGTGCTCACCCCCTATACTGGCAATCTCCAAAAGCTTCGTGCGTCTCTGAGTTCTGACTTCGAGATCACCATCAACGATCGGGATGAAGAAGCCATGGCTAAAGATGGTTTCGCCGGTTCTCCAATCGCAGCAGATTCATCGATATTAGGGCTATCCGTCAGGAAGGAAAGGCTGGTCGAGTGCCTTCGCCTCGCTACCGTTGACAACTTCCAGGGGAGGAAGCCAAAGTTATCATCGTGTCTCTGGTCCGCAGCAACATCAAGCGGAAAGTTGGGTTTCTCGGTACCATGAACAGGATCAATGTCCTGCTGAGTCGCGCCCAGCACGGTATGTACCTTATAGGCAATGTCGACACATACTCCAATGTTGCCATGTGGAACGAAGTCCGCAGTCAACTCGAGGCTGCGGGCCGCATTGGACGAGCTATGGAGCTTTGCTGCCCGCGCCACCCCGACACTGCAATCCGCTGCAGTGAGCCCGATGACTTCTCCCGTTTCAGCCCGGAAGGTGGCTGCAGCCTGGCTTGCGACCGCCGCCTCACGAGGTGCGGCCACAGATGCCAGGCGAAGTGCCACTCGGAGACCATGCACGAGGCGTTCCTCTGTCCGCAACCTTGCCCTCGTCGTCACGACCCTTGCAGCCATAGGTGCGATAAGCTTTGCGGCGAAGACTGTGGCAAATGCATGGTGCCAATGCACAACGTACTGCTTCCGTGCGGGCACTTTGCCGACGACATCCCTTGCCATCAAGCTCAGCAGCCTTCGAAAATCATTTGCAGCGTCGAGGTGAAGAAAGAGGTACCTAGCTGCAAGCACGTTATCAATGCTCCCTGCAGCGCAGATGTCAAGGCCAAAGATTTCCACTGCCCCACGAAATGCACCGCATTGCTTGGCGAGTGTGGCCATAGCTGCTCTGGGACTTGCGGGAAGTGCAGAACGGAGGAAAACGGCGAAGTCAATATGGTACACCAGCCATGCAAGGTGTTGTGCAAGCGACCACGCAACACTTGCGGCCATATCTGTCAAAAAGGCTGCCACGCAGGGGAGCCTTGTGGCCCTTGCAATAATCGCTGCGAGGTAAGGAATTCATATGTCCCAGCACAACTAACACATATAGGAGACAGTTGCTGACGATGCGATTACAGGTTCGGTGTGCGCACTCTCGATGTCCGCTTATCTGTCAAGACCCATGTCCGCCCTGCATTGAGAAGTGTGCCTGGTACTGTGCACATCAGGGGGGTTGTTCGATGCCATGTGCTGCGCCCTGTGACCGACTCCCTTGCGACGAGAGATGTCAGAAACAGATGAAATGCGGCCACCAGTGCCCCGGCCTTTGCGGCGAAACCTGCCTCGAAGACTACTGCCAGGCTTGCCAACAGAAGCTAGACAACCGCGTCGACCTGCTAGAGTTTCGCACCTACGGAGACATCGACCTTAATGAGTCTCCGGTCGTGAAGCTCAGCTGTGGGCACTTCTTTACCGCAGAGTCTCTCGATGGTCTTGTCAACGTAGCTGCTGTCTACACGTTCGATGCTGCAGGCAGATACAATGGTATCAAGGACCCATCCGAGGTCTTGGCTCTGCCCAGTTGCCCCGACTGCAAGCAACCGATTCGGCAATTCGCAACGCAGCGATACAATCGCATCATCAACATGGCCGTCATGGACGAAACATCAAAGAAGTTCCAGATGAAAGGCGAAGCCAGCCTCAAGAAGCTGGAGGAGTCGCTCGATGCCATGGAAACCTCCCTGGAAAATTCCTTTGCAGGCATTGTCAAGGACTACCCTGGTCGCCCACGCCTTAACATATTGCGAAAAGAAACTGATCCCTTTTACGATTCCAGATACGGCAGATGTACAAAGCTGGGAAAGGAGATACAGGCATTCTGCAAGAAGACAGGCAAGGAGCAGCAGCCGGCCAAGAAGCTGTCGGATGCCATCGTCCACACGAAAAGATCACGCAAAAGTCATGGTTCATCACTAGACGATGACATGAAGCGACTGGACCTCAAAGAAGCACAAGTACCTGCGCCAGTGTTCAATCAACAGATCATGTTAGGAGCCCGCATGGCACGGCTCAGAGTCGACGACATGATGGTTCGTGACCAGCTGCGCCTAACTAACGCAAAACCCACCGGCGACATTACCTGGCCAAAGGGTCGCGACCCGACTCTCTTGGCGCTTCTGTTCCTCCGAGAGAGCGAAGCCTTCATCAACGACTGCCGGGAAAACCACCTTCCGCGGCTTGCTGCCCAGGCCAGCATAGCCTTCGCCCGTATGGTCGGGTACCTTGACAACAAGCCGAGCCACCCAGTTGGCGGTGGCACTGCAGAAGGTGCATCGGGAGACGAAGGAAATGAGAAAGCCAGGGCGAAAAGCGAACACGCCCGGGCCCATCGCTTGACGACGACGCGACAACGCCTGGACGACGCGGCGCAGATGTGCGAGGCTGGCTTCGAGGGTGCCAAGGAGCTGCTGGTCGCAGTCAAGGGCCTGCAGCGACTGTTTGAGAAGAGGAGAGGTACGAGGTCGTCACGGCCGACGAGCTGGCAAGTATCAAGGCGGCCATGGTGAGCGGGCGCGGCGGGATCGCGACGCACTCGGGTCATTGGTACAAGTGCTGCAATGGACATATTGTAAGTTTTACTTTCCTTTCCATCTCGTCTCAATTGATGTTCATTGATTCGATTCGTCCACTGACACGACCTGGTTGATAGTTTGCAATCGGGGAATGTGGAATGCCGATGGAGCTCGCACGCTGTCCAGAGTGCCGAGCTCCCATTGGGGGACAGCAGCATCAATTGGTGGAGGGTGCCAGCCGGGCTCACGAGATGGAGTAAGACGCTCCCCACGATACGGCCATCCTTTGTACATCTTACCAATCAACGCAATGGACAATACAGTCCACCTTTCGCCCCTACTCTTCAAACCAGAGAGCCTTAACTCGTACGAGGGAAATTCATATCTTGATTCTTGATGAGGAACACACGATCTTGAGGAGTTCCGATGAACTACTGACTTTCCGATTGCTTAGCATAAACTCATCCCAATTTATGTGTTCAGTCCGTGAGTCATAACTCCTTGACCAATGCACTTCGTGACGTCTTATATCTTCAGTAGCAGCCTATCGGGCTTCACTTCCAAGCGTCCCAAAGACAAAATGCACTCGCATGCTTTGTTTTATGTTTTTCTAACCCTTTCTTTTAGGTTTCCAACGTATAGATCAGTTGAATTTAGATAGCTACTGGTCTGCAGCACCACGTGTGGTCCTGTGGTCTATCATCCATTCCTACCCGTCCGTCTTTGCAGCAGCTATGAGAGGGAAACAGGACCAACCCCGTTTTCTCGGTGATCTGAGCAACTTCTCTTCTTGAATCCTCAACGGCCCCTTCTTCCTCGTCAATACCTGCAAGATGCCACCCAATGCTGTTGTTGGGGCGATCCCACCCCCTCCGGGCGTGACGCCGAACCTCGAGAAGCCCGAAGATGTAATAGCTACCGTTAATATGGCCACCCAGATCAGCTCCATATGCCTAATGACGCCTTTCATAGCCCTTCGTCTATACACAAAGGCCTGGGTGGCCCCGCCGTTCCTCCTTGACGACTGTGAGTCGCGTCGGCCTCTTGCTCCAGGACGTGTTCAATATACTAATAGCTATATGTGATAAAAGGGGCTTGCTTGATTGCCTGGGTTCGTTCTCTCTATCATTGGAATTTAAGTCGCCTGTATCGACCCGTTCACTAATTTCGGTTATTGCATCACAGGCAACAACGGTATCATTCGATATGACGGGAGTGATGAGTAAAGAAACCATCCCCGACGACGCAGAGAAATCAGAAACTCACCAGAAATAAGTGGGATACTTTGGAGGGGGTCATCACGCATGGGAATTGTCGCCGACAGACTATGAAGGCTTTCTGAAAGTAGGTTCTATACGATCTCTTGATACATGTAACGGTGTGGTAGATGCAACAACTCCTGATAGCTTTCATTGCGTCTTTTGGAGTATTTTTGCCTTTATGTTACAAGACGACTAACTCTCGTTATTCTCAAGGCGCTATACGCGGACAGTTTAGTATACGGTTTCAGTGCGTGGTTCACAAAGGTGAGGGCTCTGGAGAAAACCCGTGTGTATGATTTAGCGACTCCATGATCCTGACTGTTCACCAACTAATACGTTGACTGCTAGTTCGCCTTACTACTCGTGATAGGACGAGTCTTCGAGACGTTCAAAGTAACGCGCGTCATCTCCTGGGTCCTCATCATCCTACTGGGCCTTTTCTACATCGCCGGTTTTTTCGTCAAGGCCCAAGTCCGCCACCCGGTCGACAGCTACTGGAATTTGAAGAAGCCAGGGACGGACGTTGTCTCGCAACGCGCCGTGTTCGTCGCCGATACCGTCATGAGCACCATCTCCGACCTGGCAGTACTAACACTCCCGATCCCGGCTGTGATCTCCTTGAAGCTTTCTCTGTGGAAGAAGCTGAAGATTTGGAGTATGTTAGGGTTAGGGGGGTGTTGCGACCATGGCCGGTATTGTACGGCTGATATTCGTTCTTCAGTTTCAGAGATCCACTGACCAGAGAGTCTCTTTCATTCGCTTTAATCTATTCGCGTAAGTGGTCTTTTACCTTGCTGCCTGCCTGTCACAGAGAACATAGCGTTCCACTCTCCTCGCGATCACAACTACTTCCACTTTTCAGATAATGGACCCCTGGCCACATGGAAAAGCCATGCGGCACGGTGAAGTCCCAAAGGGTAGCCTGGAGCTTGACTTCGCGCCGGCTGATATCAGATCTCTAACATCGTTGTGGTCTTTCAGCACTGCCGAACTTACTATCGGTGTAATATGCGCATGCCTTCCGGCATGTAACATCCTAATAGCCCAGCGCCGAAATGCGGTAGCTCCTCCGACTGAAAGCAGCTATTTTTCCTCAAGCTCGAGATTCATGTACGCGATCAAGTCGATCAAGTTCCTACGCACCAAAACGGAAACAGTACACCACACCACCATACCCGTGACGTTCACCAACGCAAATGCTACGACGCTGGTAAATACGCGTGCAACTGTTCTGGGACTTGAAGAGCCTCACCCTGGAACAAATGTCGTCGATATCTACTTGGGATCATACGTCACTCCTCCCTCTACAACCGACGAAAATGGGTCTTCTCGGACAAGGAATAACTATCTCACTAGCACTAATAACAGCACCCCTAACAGGACAAACGTTGATGTTACCATAGACACGGATACTGATGTCGAACGCGGTGGACGTTGACTTTTAGGACATGACAGCATGAAAATTGAATCAGTTTGAAGCTCGAAACTGCTCTAGCATTTTCATTTGAATCATTCGTATTCTCCGATCTATGAAAACAAGACATTCGCGTAGCTACACCAGTTCGCGATGCCTCGCTATCTCCTGCATTTCTCGATGTCTTTCATGAGATTGAGAGTACGACGGTGTCGTGGGAAGCCTACGTCTGATGTCCAGTCAGGCCGTGAACGAAGACGATATTGAGTTGACGTTAGTCAACGCACTGCCTTAGTGAACGGAAATAAACCTTACTCAACGGTACTTTTCAGACGGAGCGTGCAGTAGCTCGATGCCGGTTGGGAACGCCGTGCGTGTTGGCGTTGAGCTTGTGCTTGCGACTGAACCCCCGCTTTCTCTTCTTTACACACGCAGTGGGAAGAGTCATCGCACCTTGCCCCTGAAGGGCGTAAAGCAATGTAGATCCTCTCTGAAGTGGGACGTTTCGTCTTCGAAGGAAGCTCGAAAGCGAGTGAGGAACCTGGGTTTTATAAGTCAGGTGTTTGAAGCGTAAGACATGAGCTTCAGACTCTGACACCGGATATAGTAGAACAAAACGAGTCTTTCCCGATTGGGTCCTGGGTAGACGACTCAGTTATTACCAGTCAAGCCAATGATACGCCCCCGTATATACCAGCTCAAGGCAAATGCACTGCCGGGTCCCATGGCCAACCCCGCAGTGGGAAAGGATATTGCAAAGAAGAGTCCAGCGGAACAGAGGTCGGCAAGTGAATAGACCGGCCTTAGGAAGCTGCCGATAAACAATCCACATCCGTCCGCTTTTGGAGCTCCCAGGCAACGTAGAATAAGGCCATGACGAGGCTCAGATCCGGACATTAAAAGGACGGAGAGCGGATACGGAGCATAGAGGCGGGTGTAAGCTCATACCGCGGTCGACACCGGTACCAGCGCCGCGAGCATGCACTGCAGCGCCGCTGACGGCCGGGAGGCAATACTCCCTCTCCGTGTGTTGAACGCATATCCGGCTACGGCGTCGCCGACGCTGATCCACACAGGCGTCAGCAGCTAGGCCCAGGTCCCTCCGTGGCGCGCCTCGTAGCTCGGGGCCAGGAACAAGGCGAACACCCCGGCTGTGTGTAGGGCGCTCACGAGAGGGACCAGGAGCAGGGCGCCGCTGTTCGATCAAGGCGGGCCGCGGCGTCGGCGCGGCTGAGCCCGGGTCGGACGACGCGGGGCTGAACGCGAGGCTCAGAAAGTAGAGCACGGGAGCGCTCGGGCTTACACCTACCTACCACCTGCGCGACGAGGGTGAATAAGGTGAGACTGAGCAGCGGAGCTCTCTCTCGTGTCCACGTTTGACTCGGGGAGGCGCCAGTGACCCGGAAGCCAAGCAACTCACACGTATGCGGGCGTTGGCTGGGCGGTGGGACTCGAGGAGCCAAATGGTACGCCAAGTCACACACACCGAAATAGTTTCTTTCTCGACCAGCTCTGGCCCGGCCGCACCGCCACCTTCGTCTCGACGTTCGAGTACGACGGCATCGCCGCCTGGCAAGCCTTCATCTTCCTCGTCGACCTGGGCCCCGTCTATACTCTCCGTCTTGTCTCCCTTGCCGTATGCATACTGGCAGGTCAATCATGAGCTGCATGCGCTGTGCACATCCCCACCACATCTCAGGCTCCAAGCCTTACTGTCAGAAGATAGGTCTGTCTGGATTGAGAAGATATATGAACCGGAAGCGTCCTGATGTTTTTGCTACTGCTGCCGCTTAAGCTATCGCGCCCAGAATGATTAATTGCATCATTTCATGACCTAACACTACCACATACCCACTCACATAGAACCATGTCCTCTCAAACCAGTTGCTACGCTTCGATCACTCCTTAGGAGTCGTATCATCGCCCGCCTTGATCTTCGCCTCATACTCGGCGAAGGACTTGGTTCCCTTGGGCATGCCATTCCACATGAGCCCCTGCTCATCCATGAGCCTCGCCCGGAGCTCCATGCTCCGCTGCCACGAAGGGCGTCCTGTCACACGATCGTGCCAGGCCTTGACGTTGGGGAAGCCGTCGAACTTGTTGGGTTCCGGCACCCCGAGCGACGTGTTGACCCGGTCATTCCAGGGAGCCCACGCCATGTCCGCGTACGTCATCTTGTCGCCCACGAGCCACTCCTTGCCGTCCAACCAACCATCAATCACGCCGAGGACGCGGGTCACTTGCTTCGTGTAGCGGTCGATTGCCGAAGGAAGCTTCTCCGGGTGCAGGAGGAGGAACCTGGGTTAGTTGATGGGGGTGTCAGCTGATTCAGGGGTAATCCGAGAGAAAGAAAGAGGGAGACGGAATATCGTTTCCTACCAGCCGGCGGCGCCGTAGTAAGGGCCCTGCCCGCTCGTTTGGAAGTGTAGCCACTGGTTTAGGTGGTGCTTGCCGACGAGGTCCGTGTACGTCAATGCGTGTTCCTTGTCGTATTGCTCGATGAGATAAGTAATGATGGCGCCCGACTCCCAGAGGCTCAGGTTGGTGTTGGGGTCCTCGATGGCCGGGACGCGGCCGTTGGGGTTGATGTCAGTCATGGGCTTCTTCTTCACATCGTCGAACTTGATGGACTTGACTTCATACGGGATGCCGAGCTCTTCCATGACGAAGATGACCTAATTCGACGAATAACAGTCAGGAACATGGCGCCCGTCCCCTTTCGGTGTGTCGTTGTACTCACTTTCCACGGGTTGGGCCCCGGAGCTGCGGTGGCAGCCTGGTCAGCATGAAATTGGAAACTTTCTCAGCTACGGTATGGGGCTTCTTACGTGTAATCCATACGCGAATGGGCTGCATTGTGGGTGATGCGATATAATAGATTGCGAAGTGGGAGTCGGTGGCAACTAATGGGCAGAACAGTGGAAGCCAGAGGCAGTGGACAGCTCTGCAAGATGTTCCGGGGATGAATAGATGAACCCAAAGAAGGAAAAAGAGAGAGAAAGAAAAGCCGAGCAGATAGTTACAGGCCCCAGGAGAACCACCATTCAATCGCCAGGCACTCGGGCACTATCGGCTGCTCATGATCACCAGCACCTCTTGGGGACCAAGTGGTCAATTGCCTGCCTTGCTTGGTATATACGTATACGACACAAGAAAAAGTCCCCCTTACATAGATACCGACCAGTCACCCACCCCTTGCTTCCATATACTGATCTGCGGACGCCGTGATGTCCGGTACTCAACCTGATGAATACATCTTGGATTTCTGCGAGACTTGGTTGAATGTAGTTTGCTATTCCGGCTGACGGCTGCAGCCGTCGCCCGACGTCTTACACGATGATCAGCTTGCTATCAGCCCAAGTGGTCAAGAGGTCAAGCTCAGAAGAAAAGCCATTCTCGACTCGAGCGGTTGTGTGCAATTCCCACACTTGCCAGTAAATGTTGGGTGGCTGTCGTCCGAAAAGGCTCAGTGAGAGGTGAATAGTAGGCACTTCAGCGAGGCATAACAGAACCGGGTATCTAATCACTACCGCTCCAAACGATACAGATAGTTCTAAGGAGATATCAGGATACCATAGTCCAGCATTTTCCGCGATGCCCTTCCACACCATGCGCCGCTTTATCATATCTCTTGCTTCGATCATCTCTTGCCTACTGGATGCGTATCATACGGTTCGGAATGGGGTCGGATTCAAGGTCAGGTAGGCCAAAAAGGATAGGAAACTAGTGTTTAACACTAATGTAACCAATCGACTATCCTGGAGCCACGCTTTCGTTGACGGCGAAGACGTTCTGTCAATTGTTAGTAAACTTGAAAACTAATTGCCTGCTTTGACAACCTTACCTTGATAGCTTGTAGTTTATCGGACTGTGTGTCTTTCCCCCTGTTGAACCCACCGCCTGCCAGCTCGAGCTTTCTCTTTTGGCGGAATAGGACGTTGTTCTGCATACGGTCAGTCAATGAAAAGATCGATTTCGGAGCAGCTTGGTCCACGGAAAACGTACCTCTTCAATGGTGTCTTCCATGATATAACGAATAATGACGACTTGGGCCGTCTGGCCGATGCGAAGTGCTCGTCCGATTGCTTGAGACTCGATCGATGGGTTCCATTGCGGTTCCAAGAGATAGATTCGGGATGCGACCGCCAAGTTAAGTCTGCGAAAGTCAGCAAATGTATGGCTAGTTGTAGTGTAACAAGGGGGATTTGACTTGCCCTACGGCACCGGTTCCCAGTGTCATCAGTAGTATGTTCGCGCCATTGGAGGATCGGAAGTCCTTCAGAACTTTGATTCGTTCACCGGAAGGGAGAGAACCGTCGATGGTCTTGTGTTGTATACCGTGGCTTGTGAAGAGCCGACTGACCAGACCAAGAGTCTTCTTCCATGAAGAGAAGACAATACTGAAATTGAAGAATAAACATTAGCTAGGTCAACTCCATTAGGCTGATATCATTTACCTCTTTTGCGTAGAGTTCTGGCGGACATCTGACAGGAGGGGCCAGTAGCTTTGACGGGTACGGGACGGTCGTTCCTGTTTCAGTGTCCTCATCGTTTGACAGAGCTTCGATATGCATTGCGCTGGACGGCAACGTGGTCTCAGATGCCAAACCGTGCTGACCGGCACAAGTAGGGCAAGGTTCTTTGCGGTAAAGTTGGAAACAGTTATGACAAAGCAAGTGGGAACAGCCGGAGATGAAGGTGCCACCGTCACTCCCGGCGTTTTCGCTGATGAAGTAAATAACCCCGGAGCAGTAAGCACATATATTCTGTTCATGCTGCTCGAGATACCCCAGCGCCTCAGTCGGGTCCGTGGGCAAACCTGTTGGCCCGCAGTGCATCATTGCATTCGTGCGGCCATTATTGCAGAACAGCCGGAGTTTGAGGAGCGATTCAAGGAACGCTGATTTGACGTTGGTCTTTCCACGTTGACTCACTGCCATGTCAATCTCCAATCTGCCCTGAATTAGCAGATCTCGGTAGTCGCGCAGCTCCGATGGAGAGAGCGGAAGCTTTCGTTCCTCCGATTTGGGCTCGGGGAGATTCAAAAGCTCCCGCGTCCTTCGAAGGCAAACAGTGCGGAGTAGCGCCTGAAGGTTCTTGAAACGGTACCGTGAATCTGAGTTGATGGGGTTGGTGATCAACTTCCGAAACGTGGGTGCCTTTTCTAGTATCGGTACCTTGAGGAACGATACCAACGCTCCGAGGTCGTCCAAGGTGTTTTGGATGGGCGTGCCGGTGAGACACCAGCGATGAAGGGCTGGGAGATTCACGACGGCCTGGAACTGTTTCGTTGATCGGTTTCGGATGTCATGGGCTAAATGTAAGATAAGAATTATGTAGTTCTGGCCCGGCTCTCCAACTCACCTTCGTCCAAGACAATCCTGAACCAATTGATTTTCGCTAGAATGCTATCGCCACGACGGAACTCGGCTGCCACAGTAGCATACGTAGTGAATATGATTGGTCGGTCGCAGAGGTATTGTGTTTCCTTATGCCGTCCGGAACCGATATGTTTGTGAAAGGAAAGGGAACCGGAGAATGTGTGCCTGTTCAACAATCAGTCAAGTACCCAGAGTTGCCTCAACGAGATGGTCATACTTGCGGACTTCATCAACCCAATTGTCAATCAAGACTGAACATCTGTCAATACCGCCGACCCAAGATTGAGCTGTAGTCAGAGGGGGATGCTGCCCTCGGAGGTTTATACTTACGCGATGAGGGCACGATGATGAGCGTCGCTTCGGAAGCTGCTCTTCTTCCTGGTTGAGATAGGCGTTGTTCGTTCTCAGCAGCCACGAAAGCCTTAGCACGATCGAGAGAACCTGCGATAGTAGAGATGATGACGAGTGATTTGCCTAGCCCCATCTCGTCTGCGATGATACCGCCCTTTGCCTCTGCACGTTTTGGCTGCTTCGCTCCACTGAGGACATGCTGATAACTACAGAATGATCACGTCAGTCGTGGGACAATTCATGGCACGGGCAATAACGAAGAGCACCTACAATGGTTCGTCTGCATCTACGTCGTTGTACTTCCAAAGACTCAAATCGGTGCCCATCTGCTCAGTCTCCCTTCGGTAGACGAAATCGATCGCTTCCTTCTGGTGGCTAGACATAACATGGTTGGTTAGAAGCGGTCTTTTCCTTGTCCGGGCTGTTCATCTTACTCGAGGAGAGGTGTTCTGATGTCCGGGACAGTGGCTATCTCCTGCAGCATGGGATGATGCGATAGTGAATCAAGAATTGACTCGACCATTTCAGTATCATTCCTTCTCGTCGGATCTCTTTGGCTTCTTCCTGGTGCCTCATGTGTGTCTGTCTCATGTGCACCATTGGTGGATTCCTGCGATTCGTCCAACTGGAGTATATCTGGATATCCTTCCATCCTCAGAATTTGCGGGTTGTAGTACTCAGCAGTTTCCAGTCCGTATTGGGGCATCTGTAGGAAGATGCCAGATTTAGACAGGATGCCACCGATCTCCCGTGCATTCGCCTTTGGGCCATAAATGTTGATCTCGGCGGGCAGATGCTCTGGGGTTCGGCCATTCCGGGACTGCATAGCTGTGACTAAGTTGTCGCTGGGGATAAATGCTTGGATATGAACTTGACTTTGGGCCACGAGGTCGCGCAGAGCTTTGCAGAGACCCTTGTTCAAGCGACCGAACTTGACTTCCAAAAATTTCAAGGTAAGAAAGTCGCCATCTTGCACAACAAAGAAAGACTGTTGCGGGATCAATTGCCAGGCGGTCCATTCGTTGAGTTTATCGACGTTGGTCGGGCTCACCTTGACGTCAATTATCTAAGGGGTTCAGGTCAGTTAAACAGGAGGATGATATGCGATGTCGTGACTTACACTGCCAAAACATGTGTTCTCAAAGCCCCAGGTTTCGATGGCATCTTGGTCGCTAATAAGCGGGATGTTAGGCAGCGGACTTAGCGCCGGGCCTTGGTCATTTGTGTCGAACGGGTAGGCTCTTTTCAGGGAGTTAAAGTCCGGCAGCGCGCCTGTGTTATCGGTGAAAAAGGCCATTCTGGTGGGATTAACCGCATATCGGTACAGCAAAGAGCTGACAAACAAGTGTCAGTGCCAGGAGGGTGCCGGGCTGATCCATGAACGTTCGCTATAAGTTAAGTTTTCGCGCCCTCAAATGAACGAACATGACCCTTCCCTTCCATCAATGTTCAGCTGGCCAAAACAATATTTTTTTCCAGCGATTCCAATCTGACAAGTAAGCCTTGCTGCAACCCTACCAGCAATGTTCAGGGGGCAGTGCAGAGCCGCGCGGGGCTGATTTGTTCCACGTGTAGCGCCGAAGTACCTGTAAACCCAGTGATCCCCCGCCTCCCCAGTACTGCCCCAAGTTCTTGCTGCAGCAGGCTCAACAGAAAGCCTGGGGCTACCATCTACCTGCCCACTTCCTCCACCATGAGATCGAAATCGAGGCTCGGCAGTCTCGTGTCAGTACTCGTGCGACGACTCGCATGCAACCCGGAGCACCATGCACTTCGGCAGGTTCGTGTAGGCGGTGTGGCTGACAACTCGTGGACCACACCCATACCCTGCATGCCCTCTGCATCGTAGATAAGGCTGGGGGTGTAGGTCGTTCAGCTCGCTCTAGCGACAGATTCATGCGTCTCTTGCAGTCAATGTTGCGAATGCAGAGAGCAAGACGTCCAATGACTCAACAATGGATGACAATTGCCATCAATCGCCCTTTGAGAAGTCGATCGGGGAGTTCAAGGAGGGCTTGCGCAGAAGAGACGTGGAAGACTTTCGCGCCACGACGCTTGGGGACTTGCGTACAAGGATCGCGACAGTGCAAAGTAGACTACATGCGCAACGACGGCTACAGGACCTGAACCGGCTTCAGCCATTCCTCGACGCCATTGAGGAATATGGAAAGGTGGTTTGGACATTTTTCCGCAGCACTGACATCGTCGCATTTATCTGGGTGAGTGTTCAATTTGTGTGTAGCATATGATCTCGAGCTCACCATGCCAAGGGACCCCTCAAGTTCTTGCTCCAGGCGACGAGCGTGTCTGGTGAAGCATTCTGCGAACTTCTGGACGCATATGAGTGCATAGGAGAAGCTCTTCCGCTCCTTTTACGGTACCAAGATCTGTTTCGCACCAAGTCGCACATGATTCGAGTCCTAGCACTCATGTATGAGGACATACTCACGTTTCAGCGTATCATCTTGCGTTACTTTCAACAGCCTCGTCAGTCTCACCTTTTCCTACTCCAAGATTAACGCTATAACTATACAAATCCAGTATGGCAAACTGTGTTTAGCGAATCATGGAAAACATGCAAGTCTCGCTTCCCCGGCATCATCCGTAACATCGCTCAACGTCGGAGCTTGATTGAGAGCCAAGCCAGCCCTTCCCGAATCGAAGAAGTTCGGGAGCATATCCAGCATTCACGACAAGACGAGGAGCGTGAATTTGACGAGCAGACCCTGCAGCGCATTCGAAATGTTCTTAATTGGCTTAGACCCACGAATATCGATGTCGACCAGGCCGCACTTGTCGAGGCTCGAGCAGACTATCCCGACACAGGCCAATGGCTTTTCGAGAACACATTGTTCAAAGAGTGGTTTGACCCGCGATACCCCACGATACCTCCGTTGCTATGGCTTAATGGTATTCCCGGTGCAGGTAATGACTTCATGTTTCAGCATCCTCCTAGCCGATGTGCTCTGACACCAGAATAGGTAAAACCGTGCTCGCTTCTCTGGTCGTCCAGAAAGCACAAGAACTCAAGCCAAAGCCGGCGGTACTCTATTTCTACTGCAAGCACGAGAACCCGGAGCGGGATAACTTCGTCGCACTTGGACGAAGTCTGCTTGCGCAACTATTGCATCATGACAATGCGTTGTTGCCTACCTTCTACCAGGAGGCTTGTCGCAGCGTTGAGACTGTACTCTCTTCGCCGAAATCGGTTAAAGATCTATTAATCCTAGCCTTCGGGAACTGTAGAAGTGCGTACATCATCCTTGACGGTCTTGATGAATGCCCGCGACAAGAGCGGCAAACCATTGCGAAATGGTTCACCGAGCTGGTCGAAGGTCTTTCTAACGATGAGCCGGAGAGGTTGCGCTGTCTCTTCATCAGTCAGGACGATGGTATTGCTCGGAAAGACTTTGGCGGATTGGATTACCGCATCAAAATCAAGGCTGAAGACAGCCAAAACGACATCAAGAAATATTGCCGAGTAGAGGCTGGGAAGCTCCTGGAAACACACCCATCTCTTCCCGACGAGAAGCTCAATTGGATTGCCAACACCGTGGCGAAGTCTGCAGGAGGCATGTTTTCCCACCATTAGTTTACCCAACCGATCCGCTTTGCTGACAGAATATCCAGGGCTATTCTTACTTGCCAGATTGGTATGGGCCAACCTTTCCTGTCATACCTCGATAGCAAGATTGGAAGAGGAACTTGAGCCGAACATCTTTCCCAAGGAAATCAATGAAGCGTAAGTTCCAGGCAGCCTTGTCTTAGGACACTTCAGCTAATCATGTAGCAGATACCGCCGCATCATGGTCCGTATAAAAGACCAATCTGTACAGGCCGCGAAGGAAGATGCCTTCCGACTTCTGGGCTGGCTCGCGTGTGCGAAGAGGCCACTGAAGTGGCATGAGATACAAGGAATGAATTCTATCAATCTGGACGAGCAGCGGGTCGATTTCGAACGCCAGAGATTCATTAAATCCCCCAAAGACATATTGGCAGCTTTGGTGGAAACGCGCGCAGACGGTAGCATTGAATTCGTTCACTTGACTGCCAAGTTGTGAGTACTCGAGTTCCGGCTCCCAAATATGACAGGAGATAAAGGACATGGATCTAACCAATAGCCACCTAGATTTCTGCTTGATGAAGGGCATGTAGTACCCCCAAAGGAAGAAATAAAGCTAGCGAACCTCTGCATCGACTATCTGAATCTCCCTGCCTTCATACTTCCACCCACAGTGGAGGGAGTGTTGAGCGGCAACTATGGCTTTATGGACTATGCTGTTCTATTCTGGGTTCGACACCTGGAAACGGGGGCGGCCATCAAGTCTGACGAAGAAGACGAACTGATCGGACAGCTCGCAGAATCGTTAGGAATCTTTATCGAACAGCATTGGAATTCCCCTACCAACGCGTTAACACTAGCAAAGCGGCACAGCGATAAACTACAGTCTTTCAACGCCCTGCCCTTCTATGATCGCCTCGAAAAGGCAGTTGCTTCGACGAGAAAACAGCTAAAGCACTTCGGTAACATGAGCGAGGGAGAGGTCGCTCTGAATCTCGGTGGCATGGTTCGCGACGTCCGGAAGGTCCTAGAAACTGTCGCCTCCGATGAACTAGAACCGAACAACCAACGGATTTTGCAGGAGAGGTACGGGACCAATCTCTTCAAATGCCCTCGATTCAGTTGTCAGTTCTTCACTATCGGCTTCTCCTCGGCTGCCGAGCGAGACGATCACATCAGCAAACACGAACGACCGTTTCGATGCTCGGACGAAAAGTGCGTCTTCCATACCTTCGGCTTCTCGTCAGAAACCCAACGTGAAAAGCATATAAGGGAAAACCATCTTGAAATTGCACGACAGGATGAAGAATTCCCAACCGAAGAAGAAGTTGAGCGAAGCCTTCGCAGTAGTCAAGCTACCTCTGGAGGCGACAGCCAATCCCTGGAAGATCCTCGCAGCCAAGAGGATACCACTAGGGATGCCAGCACCGCAGCTACGACAGAGCAACCTGAATCAGACGCAGAATCGGAACCCGAGCCACAATACCTACCTCGACATAAACGGCCGCGACAGACAGAATTCATGTGCCCGCACTGTGACACGGTTTTCCAAAAACAGTACAACTTAAAGTCGCATCTTCGTACGCATAGCACCCGTCGAGACCACGTCTGTTCTGACTGCCAGAAGGAGTTCGCGCGCCCGGGCGATCTGAGGCGCCACATGAGCAGCCACACGGGCGACAGAAGATTCATCTGCCGCGGCACCCTGAGGAATGGTGAGACTTGGGGCTGCGGCAAATCATTTGCTCGCGCAGACACCTTGCGTAAGCACCACGAGTCCCGGGTTGGGCGTTCTTGCATTGAGCGTCGGCAACAAGAATTGTAAGAGCAAATACAACAACGATATGGAGACCAACTCACAGGAACCTCACTCTCGTATAGTCCTGATCATGGGCTCGTCAGGCCTCTCCAGTACATTTGATACTTTAACTGCTTTTTGTTCTTGATTGGAGCTCGAGATCGAGTTGCTAAATAATATAGATAACCCACCACATCAGTAGAAGCTACATAGTTCTAGATGAGTTGATTAGTATTGAGAAATCTGATAGATACACTTATCCACGCCTCGACGAGGGGTGTGATTGTGACAGTGTACTGGTCCTTCCCCCATCAATAATCAGGCATACTCTACAGGCGCTTAATGCGATGGAAATGACCGGACCAAATGAGCGCAAGTAGCCTTAGACTCCACTATGTCAAACGCCAAGTGACGAGCAACGCTCGAATATCTGAAGGCAGACAACAGTACTTACGAATAAGGATATCACGGCTTAGACATGGCGCTAGGGCTTTTGCAAGAAGTCCTACAGCAGAGTCGCAAAATTGCGAGAGCCTGCACTGCTATCAGTCTGATTGGATACGGATCGCCCTGGGTAGCAACATGGTTATGGACCCCCCAGCCCCCCTTTCTGCCCGTTGGGAGTTTGAATGTGAATGGAGAACTGTGGAATTACGGCTTAGCGGGTGTCTCATTTTACCACTGTCACTAAAACCCAAAACTGCGAAAGGATGTACTGCCATCAAACCTATTGGTCAACCGCTGGGTGGTGGGGAAGTAAGCCCTGACTCTCTTCTTCCATTCAATATCTGGGGCTGCAAAGGATCAGGGGGTTCGGTTTGGTACAACTTGACTGTCCATAGCACGTAGGTCTCCAAGATCCGTAGGCTTTCTAGTGGGGTCCCGGGCTGTAGAGCCAGCGCAGTTGGCTGCAACTACCTCCCAACTACGTACTGTAGATTGACCAGAAGTAGCCATCGGAGCTGTTCCTGGCGCGAGTTCCAGCACCACAGCCCCGCGCGCTGTACCCCTCGTCGATTGCCCAGAGGTGCTGATGCCAACAAAACCAGAGCACCGAGAACCAACCCACCTCTCAGTCTCATTATCCGACTGTGTGCCAGACTACTTACTTCGCAATGTGCCAAAATCTTCAACACAGTGTCGTAGCGCCTCCTAAATTACGGCTTAGTTTGTCAGTTCCTCTTATCGCAATGCACTTGAGAAACGAGGAGAGGCATGGCTGCCTTTAGTCTTATTGGTCGTTCGACTGTACGTGTGGTGAAGTGGAAAAAGCAGTGAAGAGACATGCTACCTTTGATCTTATTGGTTATACGATGCCTGCCTCGAGAGTGAAGTGGAGAATTTCAAGGCGCAATGCTGCACTGCCCTGGGAAATACGGCTCAGCGACTAAAACCTTCGGCTCCTACAGGAATCGAAAACTGCGAAGAGACAAGCTGCTTTAAGTTCTATTGGTGGTCGTGCTACACTGCCCTGAAAATTACGGCTCAGCGACGGCCGTGTAAAGATACATCGGAATTTAACTAAACTCGAGAACTGCGAAAGGACAAGCTGCCTTTAATCTTATTGGTGATTGTGCTGCACTGCCTTGGAAATTACGGCTCAGAGCACGACGACCTGAGTGGCAGTTTCAGCATAGGTAACATGAGAATTGCAAAGGGACAAGCTGTCTAGAGCGTTATTGGTCGTGCTTGATCACAGGTCGGAAGTCAGGACATGGCGTGGTACGCGTCCTCTGCAGCTGGAAAAAAACTTGGGGACAAAACTAAAATCACGGCTTAGACGAGATATGTTGAACTTTAAATGCTCTAGAGATGAAGCTAAGAATTGTGTAAGAAGAGAGAGAGAAGCCCCCTCCCTCTCCGGTATGTATCACAGATTTGGCATGCTAAGTCATTGCCTTCCCCGTTGGCACTGCGTCCCTTATAGAACGCCTTGAACACAGGCACTAATAGATGCGTGCCTCCTTCCCAAGCACAGGCCTCTCCAGCCTGCTTAGCAATAAGATTACGGCTTAGATAGGGCTGGAATCTAGAACTCGAGAATTGGGGGAAGAAACACTGTCTTCGATATTACTGGTCGAAGGCATTGATATCAGGGGACCCCATCCTTATTAGTTTGGGTAAAAAGTCGTAGTTTACCGGTACTCGGGCCTGGTGGAGAACTGAAATCACGGCTTAGCCGAGGGAAGGTGGGGATATTGAAGGCGAAGGGGAAAGCTTGAGAATTGCGAGAAGACATGATATGATGCCTTTCGTCTTATTAGCTATACTCAAGCCCATACACCACAAAATTGGAAGATCAAACGTATTAACCTCACAAGCTATGTAAAAGAGAGCTCGGCTTGTCAAGCTGCCCGGCCCATGTGCCACGACTGCTACCGCCAGGGCTAGGAGGTATAAATATGCGGTACGGTAAATGTAAGCTTCGTTGGTGATAGTGCCCTTCTAGGTAGAAACTAGGAGGGGTTAGAAGGCATCAATCAAGCAAATATTCAAACTGTCTTTGCCCCTATGAGCTAGTTGAACACCCTGCAGAAATCACATTTGTTCTGTTGCTATCGTTGCGCCATCCTTCCTTCGGTCCTAGCATAAGGGGTACAAGCTAAATTGCAAGTTGTCAAGCACTTGGCACTTCACTCTTCAAGACGGCAACCACAGTCTTCGATCCAATCATTAAGTGGCCCACATACCAAAGGTCGCATAACGTGAATTAACATCTCATCTGCAGGGTTAAACAATGGCCAGCCTTGTTGTACGGCTTAGCAGGAAACTCCAAAAGAAGAGGCTCTGCTGTCTACAATTGTTTCTTTTTTCCAAAAACACAGGAGGCACTCAGTGCCTCCGATTTGACTGGTTAGATAGATGGACGATGCTCCACCGTTTTCGAGTGACTTCTGGAATGATGGCGCGCCCCCCACGTCAGCACTGCACCACCTACTAATACTGCACTGCCCCCGAAATCGCGGCTTAGCTGGCGTGGCTGGTCTTGTCGTGAGGAGTACATAAAAACCAAAAACACAGGAGACACTCGGTACCTCAGATTTGACTGGTCAAGGACATTAACAATGCCTGCCAACCCCTCAACTACTGCCTCAACCTCTCCCAATGTTGCCGAGTCTGGCCGAGGTCCATCGTAACTCTACCGAAAAGCCCAAAGACTGTAAGGCATTCTATTATAGCACGTTCCTAATTGGCCCGGGCGCTCCAGCATGCATCACAACTACATATGTACACGTTTGGCGTTCACCCCTGGCAGTTTTTCAGGGAATAAATACACTTCCCAAGCACCTTAATACTGGCTTGAAAGCTATTGCAGGCATCGTTGACCGTTGGCAGCTGGTGTCGGAGAAGTATATTGCATCTAAGCCAGATATCAATTCACTGGCAATCATTCAAGGGTGAAATGTAGAAACAATTGTCAGCAAATAGCATGTAGAAAACTACAGATGCAGGCGCAATCGCATTTTAGTGTCTATCACTCAGGACATGTAGCCCAAGACCCCCTCATTCTGCGCCTAGCTGCCTGTTACAGGAAGCACTTATTTAGTGAACCCGCCGGAACGCACACTCTTTTTGAGCCATTCCAAAAGAGAGGTGTATCATTAAATCAGATTGTGGCCCGCTGAACCTAACGATGTCGATATTTTCATCCCCGGACGAAGCCAATCTTGGTTCTCTCAACGTCGAGCCGGTGCTTCCTTGCCCACCACTACCCAACATCGTCTCGGAATGGGCAGCGATCCTACCGCTCGTATGCCACCTCGCTGGCCAGCGAGATGACTATATCACGACAGGGGACGTGGCGCTTATGGGCAGGTTGTCCGTGGGAATTTTCCCCCGGCTCGGAACTCTCTCTGGCTTGGCCAGACTCTTGGACAGAGCAACGAAGTACCTTGACTACGCCAGCACTAGAGGCGGCACGAGCCGAACCGTCTGGGACGTAAAATGGGGCAGCGTCTTCCCCTGTGCAAACGGCGCGGCCTGTGCGGTCATTTCGGAGTATCTCTTGACTAGAGATAAGAAGCCTCCCAGAAGGATGCCAGAAAAGCGCTCCTCTCAGCCAGTGAAGCGCGAGGACGAGGAGAAAAGCGCACCGCATTTTACTTACAAGATCAGACCCGTGTTCAGCTCCTTCGGGAGTGGATTGCGGGGCCCAACCTCGAAAGAAGAGAAGGCAAGTGAAGAGGGCTTCCGCCGATGGCAAGTTCTTCATGTCTACCGGATGCACCGAACGCCAAAACGACATTCTCTGGGGGATCGTCTCAGCAAGCTGCGACTCTCACTCCCGGGTCAGCTCGTCGGCTTTTTCATACTCACCGGCCTCGCAGTCCTGCTCTGCCTATTCGGGTGTTTTGGGTCGGCGGCCCTTCTCGCCTGCACCTCGGTGTCCGAGCTCGTGGCGATTCGTGTGCCTATCCGCCGTCCGTCTACCTATCTCAAGAACAACGAGGCTCATGACGCCTGCATGCTGACTGCACCCCACGAGAATGCGACCGAGTGGCACCTGTACATTGGCGATCGGGGTATCGTCGACACCTTGCTTAATAAGCCAATGTTCATGGTCCCGGAGGGAGGGTCGGCCCACCTTGCAGCCAGGTGGTTCTGGTTCGCCAACATACTGCAGCTCGTATCCATGACCTTTGTCGCCGCGCAGAAAGGCTGGGACGGGGTGTTGATGCTGGCCCTCCTCGCCATTCACTGGGCAATTCGGTGCTCCTCGTCGGGCCAAGATCTGGCTCGCGACTGGCTGGCGCGAGAGGGCGTTGATGCAGACGTCAGAAGCTTTGAGTTCGGGGGCCGGTTCGCGATGATGGGGGCTATACAGGTGCTCGGTGGAAGCACGAGCTCACGCTGGATGGACAACATTTTGGTTCCACATCCTCGACGAGAGGCTTGGCTCAAGGTCCTCCGGGGTGAAGAGCCGACTGAGAGCTTCGGAAGTCACGATGCAAGTTGGCTTGACTGCATGTCCGAGGCATCTTTCGCGGCTGCGGAAGTGCTGAACGGTGAGTTCAGTGTGGACAACTGCCAGTCATCGGTATAAGCATTTAAATGCCGTTGTCTCGTGGTGAAGTTAATTTCATATTCATATAATTCAATGGTTTCCATTATAGATTAGACTACATACAAGTAATACTCCAAAACTATAGTGAGTGGAGGGATACATCTGACCTATGAAATGATCTGAATCTCCCTCTGGGCTCCGTTGTTTTCGATTATTCTTTATTCCACTTGACCTCTTCTCTGCCAAAGCTGCTAAGCCTTTTTTAGGGCTGCAGTTTTGTCCCATGTCGGAAGACTGTCGAAAGACTGCCGGAAGGGTTAAACAGCTAGGCCCACCTTAAAAGTACCTCTGACCTATAAGATCTATGTGTACTCTGGCTCTGTAATTTTCGATATTCCATCGCGTTGGTCCTACCACACTTGCTAAGCCGTTTTTTAAGGCTGTAGCTTTCTCTCGAACGGCTGGACCCACCTTAGAAGTATCTCTGACCTATGAAGTCTATTCAATTGCTCTGGCTCTGAAATTTTAATTTTCATGTAGCTATAAGCACTAAAATCTTACCCTTTGCTGAGCCGTAATTCTTGAAAGCCCCCCGAGAACCCCCCACCCCCGGTTCTTGGAGCTGTAGCTTTACCTTTGTTGGAAGGCCACCAGCGAGCGACCACCAAGTTGCAGATGCTACCCCGTGACTGGCTCGGTAATCTTGGAGACTGGCCCAGGTAGTCCTGCTGGCTGACCACCACCTTGAAACGTCTGGCCTATAAGGTGTGCTCAAATCATTTTACTCTGTAATTTTCGAATCTTTCATATGACTCACATTGCCCAGTGCTAAGCCGTTATTTTGTATAAAGCTGTAGCTTCTTGCTCTGTCGGAAAACCACCGCAGTCAGCTTTATTAGGCCTGACCGCACCTTTCAGCTGCATCTGAACCTGAGAGACGTCAATGGTGAAGCTACGGAGGGAAGTGCAGGGAGCAAGTGCTAGGAGTTACGAAATGTTGTTGACTTGCAGTGAAGCTTTACCAGGTACCGGTCGTGGCAATAGATAGGGGACGTGGGAGGCGGGGAAGGCGATGAGAGGCAAGGTGGAAGGGCAGGGGATTTAGCCAAGCAATTTCTCCATCGCTGAGCCGCAATCGACTTTCAGTTGCAAGTACGTGTAGCCATAATTTGACCGTCTTGCCAATCTCGGCTCTAGCATGCACTCCCGGCACAGAACGACATTTTACCTGAGCTCCGACCGACGCGTTTGCTGGCTCGGCCAACATGCGGCTCCTCAGAACTGACGATTACAAGTTAGTGGAAGCGAATGACCTTCCTACTCCTTTCCCCGAGTATGCCATTCTTTCTCACACTTGGATTTCGCCCAAGGACGAGATCACCTACCAGGACTTTAAACAGAGGAAAGCCGATATAGAAAATGACATCTTCAAGCAGAAAGGCTGGGCCAAACTCCGGGAATACTGTGATCGCGCCGCAAAAGATGGCTGGGATTGGGCTTGGATGGACACTTGCTGCATCGATAAGACCAATTCCGCTGACACGGAAAAGGCCATCAATGCCATGTTCCGCTGGTATCAAAGTGCCGGGATCTGTTACGCCTATCTCGATGATGTCGATGCTGAGATAGTTGTCAATCGCCCGGGCTTCCTTGTGAGCGGCGACCTTGACGATACCGCAGGCCGCGACAATGTTGCCGACCCCACGAGCTTTTCCCACAGGGCGCTTAAAGCCTTCTTGATCCAGGCCAAGTGGTTCACTCGAGGCTGGACGTTGCAGGAGCTCCTCGCGCCTCCTTATCTGGTCTTTGTAGATCAAGCGTGGCGCCGGATCGGCACCCGCGAGAGCTGGGCGGACGAAATCAAGGAGGCCAGCCGGATAGAGGCACGGCACCTGACTAACTTCAGCCCGACGAACTTCACGTCGTGTTCCATCGCAATGAGGCTGTCTTGGGCTTCGTGTCGTGAGACGACGGTCGAAGAAGACGAAACGTACTCGCTGCTCGGACTCTTTGGCATCAGCCTGCCCCTGATCTACGGCGAGGGAAGGTGGCGCGCTTTTAACCGGCTACAGCGCGAGTTGATTACAGTCTACAATGATGATTCTATATTCGCCTGGATATTCGGGCAAACAGCGAACAGGCACTCGCCTGAATCGCCGCAGCAAGGTGGGACTTTCCTTGAGTACGAGGAGCGAAGGGAGCGTCCTGATAGTCGGTATGCTAACGCCTCCTGCAGCCCAGGGCCATGGACGAGGCATCCTCGCACCCTCGATCCGAGAGTACCGGGGTGCATCAGACGTCGAGGCATTCGACATCGACGACAATGGATTCGCCATGACGAACAAAGGTATAGAGTTCAGTGCCAAACGCTGGCGACACAAGGACGGACGGTCGGGGCGCCTCATCGTCCTGAACTGCGGTCCCGGAGGCGCCAACGGCTTTCAAAAAGAGGACCGATTCGCCCTCCCTCTCAAGCCAGTGGCCGACGGTCGCGACATGTTTGAGGTTGACGAGATTCGCGGCCTAACGATGGTTACGTCTGACAAGTGGGAAGAGGAACCCTGCAGGGGACCTACTGTTATCCGCGCCAGCAACTACTCAACCGCTGTCACGTCCACCTCGATATTCTCCTTGGAGTATCCAGAGCAGATTCGAATCGGCAAGAAGTACTTCGTAGACTTCAACACATCGTCACTTAGCACCACGCCGCTGACGCATTTGGACGGAAGTTGCTCTCCGTTAGATCTAGCCGACGATGAACTTATCGTGAAGCCAAACCGACTGGTTTTTATCAACATCGAACTGCATTGTGGTTTACCCAGACACCCCAAGTTCGACATCGTTATCAATCTTAACGAGAAAAGCTTCCCTTCCGTTGGGATCGTCGCTAGAGGGCAGCGGCCATGGCAGCGGCTGGGCGATCCTCTAGATAATGAGGATTCGTGCTTCACGTACGAAGGGTTAGCGCATCACCTTCATTACGGAGTGAAAGATACTCCAGCCTACCCAGTAAACGCCGTCGATGAGAGAGACAATGTAGTCATCAGTGTCCTCCTCCTCCCCCGGCCCCGACAGCAAAGGCCTGTGCAGGGGGCTGTGAGTGCAGCGTTCTCAGCTACGAGGGCGTACTCGGTTAAAATCAGCGTTCAACAGAATGCTGATTATGGTCAACCCACTACAGCGTACGCTAGTAAGAGACGAAGATTGGAGTAGTTCCGTCCCCTTTGAGATACTAGATAAGGTCCCGAATGGAATGAGCGGCAGTCCACACAACAGATGCCTTTTGAAGTAGTAGCAGCTAGGCCATCGCCATTGTATTCGCACAATCTGGCTCCATGTCTATGACTGCATTGCTCTGTAGCAGAATATTCACTGTCAATTCTTCTTCTACGTTGGCGGGCATCCTGACAGTAGTGTCTACTTACTCCGGGTGGTCAGCCTATTGATCTCCTTCACCAAGAACCTTGATACGACCCAGGTAATCAGGATTTAGTATGGGGTTATGCAGTTCGCTGATGGTGCTCATGCAAGCCGCCGCCGGGTCCCCCGAAGCCTCCAGCATGCCAGCCCAATACTCGTTCCCCGGGAAGGCGTTGCCATCCCACGCGTAGCTCAACACGAGTAGCTGGTCCTCCTTCTGCGGGCTCAGCTTCTCCGCCGGGTTCCGGCGTGAAAACAAGACATCGACACCGGCCGCGGCGCCCCAGCCCGTCAAGGTGCGCTGCAGCTGGTCCGAGACCGAGATCCACGAGAACTCGACGGTGCCGAGATTTTGCAGCTCCTCGCGCGGCAACGCGGCCAGGCAGTGCAGGAAGGTCTCGACGTACCAGCGCGGCTGCTCGTTGTCGTGCTGCCAGACGCCGAGCCCCAGCCCCACGACGTACACGTAGGCCTTCTGCCCCGCCGTGCGCGCCCGGTCGGCGGCCTCGCGCAGCAGGATGTCGAAGGTGACGGCCATGCGGGCCTGGTACACGCGCCCGTCCATGCTGCGGGCCGGGGCGGCGTACAGGGCGCAGCCGAAGAAGCGCTCGTACGCGGCCTGGAGCGCGGGCGGGATGCGGTGGCCGTCGAGCATCAGTTGGTGGTCCATGTGGCCCGGGCGCTCGAAGCGGGCGCCGACGAGGCCCGCGATGATGCCGCGGGGTTCGAAGGTGCCCGGCTTGTCCGGACGGGCCCTGTTGTAGCGCGCGCCGTCGTTGATGAAGTAGCTGGGGCCCGAGACCCCCAGTAACGAGCCCAGCATAATCTCGTCGTAGCTGAGGTAGTCCCGCAAGGCCAGGTAGCGGTTCCTGGACTCGATTTCGGTGCCGACCCGATCCCACTCCTCGGCGGCATTACGGATCTCCAGGTTGTTGGGGAGCATGGTGAAGTCGTTGTTGCCCATGAAGACGAGGGGTCGCATCTCCAGCAGGCGGGCGACTTGCTGCTGCCACGTCCAACTGGTCGCGTTCCCATAAAAGGCCTTCTCGACGCGGCTACCGTGCTTCCGCTTGAAGTCGAGAAAGTCCTCTACTAGCCTCGGATAGCGCCGGTGCACCACGATGCGGGTGGCTTGGGCATCTCGGGCGACGACGTCGGCGTCGAAGTTGCTGATGGAGTTGGTGCTGGTGGGGCGCGCGGCGGCGATCAGCTCCGCCGTGGTAGACCGATTGCTCCTGGACGCCATGTTTTGCTGGTGTGTTGAGCTCAGGGGGTGTTTACTGTACAGAACAATATCGATACCAGAGTTAGGAAGATGGACTTATTAATGTGATGCATCGGTTTCGTCTCCGTTGGATAAAGTTCACTGCATGCGTCTGAACATGGGGACACAATCAACCTTGCCAGCTAGGCAGAAGCTGGCACATGAGTTACTGAACGGAGGGAAAACTAGTCTGTTTTTCTTGTCAGCTGTCAAATTCGTATAAACGCATTGTGTTCCATGGGTAAAGAGTCGCGTTCTTGTCAGCATTGAAATTGTCTGTGTTGCTGGGAGGATAGGGAAGCCATCATAACCAGCTAGGCAGGCAGGCAGGCAGACACCGAGCTAAAACCCCTGGTGTGGGTTGGCAACTGGGAAACCAGGCGCTCGGGTCGTTTTAGCTGGCGTGGTCGTGGGCGTGCAGTTTTTTGTTTAGCAGTCGAAGCTACAGCGCTGGAGCCCCTAACAACCCCTCAGCTGGTGCTAGAAGAGCAAACAGCCATCAATGCGCGCCTAACTCGTCACTCGAGAAAAAACCATCAATAGCTCATGCGGTTTGCCGCCTCGCTCTACCATCTTACTTATACCTTTCTCTGCATTTCCAAGTCGGCGAGACTCGGCCGGAGTGCTGACTATCGGAGAATCTTAAGGCTGTTACGCCGTGGCTGAGGCCCAACTGCCAATTTTCTCGGTTCACAACCCGCTCGCTTACCATCCCCACCTACTCAGCCCTTCAGGGCTACTAATAGATTGAGGACAAACGGGGTCACGACGTTTAGTTGCTGTTGAGACTCGTGGTGCCCAACGTCCTTTGCGACAAGCGTGCAACAGTGTGCAAGGCGTGGAGACAATTCCAGCCTCGACCTACCAGACCGCCGTTCCCTTTTGCGAGATCTTTTGGCTGCTGTGCTGTTCTTCTCGTGCCTCAATCCTTCGCCGAATTCGCCGGTTTTTCTTTGGCGAGGAGGGAATGCGCCCGAAATAGAAGCAGCTGCTGGGGTAGATCCATTTGGCGAAATGAGGGTCCCCCCGCCCCTTCAGTCGTAGGCGCAAACACAGCCAGCTTGGTAGTAAGCGAACGCCTCATGCACAACGTTGATGATCCTCCGGCCAGGCACAGCAAGATCAAATCCAACAGAACCAACTGCGTCTTACATGCATATATAGGAGGAGATGGACACGTCTGACCATTGGCCCAAATGGCATCCTTCCATCGAGTCGTGTACAACCCACCACCGTGATTATTTCGCATTCCGCGGGAAACCAACCGTCTTCCTCTTCCTTTAAATAATATACGACGTTCGTTGCCGTCTTGGAAGTTCTGAAAAAGAAACCACCGAGAAACGACCTTGCGCCAACGATCACGATGGCTAGACCTAGATTCGAGGGACTCTGGTCCAAATGGCTGCTGTTGCCCTGCTGGATGGTACAGATGGGCGCCAGCATCATCTTCGTTATTGCCGGCGCCATCCTGCTTATTGGCGCGGAGTACACAGAGCAAATGGGCAATGATAGCTTCAACGGGTATTCTATGAAGGACCTTGCCCAGCTGGTCAGGTAAGACATACCATACCTCGCACACACGGGCGCCATTGCCCATGGGCCCGGTGTTATAACGAATGCGCGGGTGCTAACCGAACCAGAATCAATGGCGCCATCATCCTGAGCTTCTCCATCATGACCTTTCTGTTCTGCATCGTCGAGATCGTGCTCCACGCGACGCGCATCTTGAACCCCGTCGTCGTCCTCGTCTTCGCCTGTCTGAAGGCTCTGGGCTGGCTCGTCATGGTCATTCTCAACATCATCACCACCGCCCAGGGCGCCGCCTTCCCCCTGGCTCAACTTCATCCTGTCCATCGTGCTTCTGGCCGCGGCCATTGTCCAGGTAAGTCGAGCCATGTCTGCATCGCCGCCACATACCCATCGTCTTCCAGGGAGCTCCGAGCCGAAAGAGATGATCATCAAACTAATACTGGCCCTTTCTAGCTCTTCTTCGGCGCCAAGTACACCCATCACTCCCGCCTGGCCGCCAGCGACCGCGGCCGCTACGAGAAAACCGACGCGGCCGGCGCCGAGGCCGGGTTCCAGCACACGGGCAACTACACCCAAGTGTCCGGGCCCGGATCGCATCCCCATCGGCAGAACACCGCGTACCGCAGCCCGAGCCCCGAGTCCATCATCGAGCACGGCACGTTCGTACCGGCGCCGTTATATAGCCATCGTGGTGCCGCGGGAACGGAGCCGCAGCGGCCGGCTCAGTACTATTGATCGAGGGGCGTTTGGGAAAGCGAATGGCGTTAGGGGGTGAAACTTATTACATATACTTAAAAGATAGACTATTACACGGGGTCTCAAGAGGCTCCTAGTCACGATTAATAGAATGATACCAACTCAAGTCACTGGCGCAAAGCTCAACGCCATGCATTGTGGCAAGCCCACAGCGACTGCACCCGCCTGATCCTTTCAATTTCATTACTGGGCTTCACATGGTTTCGGGTTATCGTTCGCGTGTATGACATGGACCGTCGCCGAAAATGGCGCTGTGAAAAAGCCCAACTTGGGATACACGACCGAGAGACCGCTCATTCACTGCCCAATCAAGACAAGGATAGGAACGCATAACTATGACAAGCTGTAACAGCTTTGAGCCGCACATATGGGTCGCCGATTGATTGAAACACGGCGGTTGTGGCGTACGCGGTCGGCCCGCTCGAGTCGTGCCCGATGTTCGCTTCTAGCCGTGCGGATGTCCGCCCCTGAGCGGACATTAGCGACCCCTGTCGGAACTCAGCGCGCAGACTCCCAAGATACCTGAGCCTGGCAGGAGTACTGTGAATCTTAAATCACTCACATGAGTCCGCTCTACCTACGTCTAAAATTTATATACGATGGTTGGCTTTCTGCCCCTGATGCCATCTGTCCCCAGCCCCTTTTTCATCTATACCACACACACACACATACACACACTGCCCTATCTTTCTTATTCTCTTCGAACAAACCAAATACTGAGTCCCGTACAGATATCCACAGTCGGGAGAACGGTCACCGGTACTGCCACCCCTTCTATCAACCGGTCCCCTGACTTGGTTTCCGGCTTCGCTTGTTCATGTACGTATCTACCCCTTTTTACTCATTTTGAAACTTGTAGTATTTAATAAACCCCTTTAGTCCTTTTCTATACCCTTCTCCTCTAGTCCAATATCTCTTACTTGTATCTACAAAACTATCAGAGGGCTCCGTATAGATATAAAGACTCCTTGGCCCAATCTCAGACCAACGTCTTCAGCTCCATCAAAGCTGCCAAGGCCCTGCTTCCGCGAAGGAGGCAGAGGAGGTCCGGTACCGTATTGTTTGTAGGCCTGATGGTAGGCTGTGTTAGAGTTGGCGGTATCAGCCGTACTGCGTCTCTAAGTATTATTTTAACGCTAAGTTGTTTGCCCCTTTTTCTCCTTTCCAGGGGTAAACAGACAAATAATTTTCACAACTTTTCCACAGTCAGCCACTTACTTCAAAAGGCTTTTCAGTATTGATGTGATGCTGGCCATTCTCCTCCTCACCTACATAGTCGCAACTCTGCATTTAGAAGTCCAACGCCTCGGAATCGGGACCATCGTGGTCAAACCCAGTCGGTTCCGAACCTAGCTCCTGTCGGCGGGGAACATGCAGGCCGCCACTTCACTTATTAAAGAGTACAGTGACACCTTCCAGAGCCGCATCTTAGACACTTAGCCGTGGGAGACCAGACGCAGCAAGGGGGCCCGGCCAAGCTGGTCCGCAGCCTAACCGACATGGTCCAGCGCACTTGCTGCTTCTACGACATTGCGACTCGAGGTGAGACAGCATCGGTTTGTGGAACTGCAGCGATACGATGGATTGGCTGGTGACTTTGCTACAAAAACACAAGAAGCTAAGGTACACCGAACGTGAAACCACCCTTCCTACGCTTCTGTCAATAAGCCCGTGGGGTGATAATGGTCAATAAGCACGGTTTCTTTCATCCAACAGAATCCCATTCCGTTATAAGCATCTTGGCGCAGGGGAAGCGCGCCGGGCTCATAACCCGGAGGTCCTTGGATCGAAACCAAGAGATGCTAAACTTTTGCCAACTTTTTTTTGCTTCTCCTCTCGACCCCCTATTCGCGTATATTGTCCAGACCGTTATCCACTTCCGTCGTCCATGATGTCTTCTTTTTCTCTGCTGCTGTGGTTTTCTTCTTTTCAACATGCCATAGTCACCATCGCCAAGTTCAGCGCCCGCAAGAGCGGCCTCAAGAGCACCCTGGACGGCCCCGTCGATGTATGTTGGCCCCTCATGCCGGAGTGGTAGGTCGGACAACCAGAGTCACCTTGTGCCACGGGCGATCGGCATCAGAAACTGCATATGGCATTAGTAAATGTCTTTATCTCTTTTCCCATCCCTTTTCTCATCTCCTGATTTCATTTTTATTTCTTCCATTTCTTTCTCGACGATTTCATCGTTATATAAACAGAAGGGTAGATGAGAAAAAAAGAAACAACCAGGAAAGAAAAGGCATCATACCCGTAGTTCCGATAGGCTGCCAGCGGAAGTCCAGATCGCCATTGAACGGCCGGACGCCCATGTCGCCCTTGACGCCGGAGGTGCCCTGCTCGGGCGTGACTAGCTCCAGCTGCAGCGAGTCGTCCTTGGGGTTACAGCCGTAGACGACGTCGAAGACGCCGCGGGGGTCGCCGCGCTCCGTCATGAACATCTTGGTGGTGTTGTCCTTAGGCTAGAGAAGAAACCACGTCAAGATTAGTACAGCTAGCTATTTGCCGAGAGGGTTGACAGCGGATTATAGTAGGTGGTCTTACCTCGTACTCGCCGTTGATGACGGCGCGGCGTATGGGGTCCAGGGGCAGCGTGATGACGCCGTCCACCAACGTGAAGGTGTCGGTGGCGTTGCCCGCCGGGCTCACGAAGAGGTGGAAGTCGCCTCCTATAATAACAACCCATATCTGTCAGCTACCACAGCTTCACCACGTCGATGTATCCATCTAACTTCAACGACGACTGCCGACTGTTCTTTCATCAAGGCAGCGACTTACCTCCCCACAGCCAGGTGTTCATGAAGTGGCCATCGGCAGCCGGGAAGTCTGGGCTCTGCAGCTGGATCGCGAAGCCGCCCGGGATGTTCTTCGAGGGCGCGATGGCTGGGATCACACAGCCGGTGGCGAGTACAGCCGAAAAGGCAACGGCCGACGCAACTGAACGTAACATCTTGCTGGGAGTCTGTATTAAAGAAGGTTTATAAGGCGAATAAAAGCAGTGAAGATGAAATGCGGGTACTATCAGGGGCATGTCCCATTCAGCCCAGGGGAGGGAGAGGTGTGGCGATCTTTATAGACAGTTGAAGCATCGTAGGACCTCATTTAGTTAGTTAGCTGTTTGCTTACTTTCCATCATATTACCATCAATAGCCGACAGCTGTTGGACGGTGGGAATACGAGGCTGGCTAAGGCTGCACTGTTCGATAGAATGCAACCAAGATCCCTGTGCTCTGCAGCTGGGCTGCAACGTTGGATGGACTGAAGTTCGGAGTCGACGGGGGTTCGACCGCCCGTGGCGTCCAGTCATAGGCGTCGGCCGTTCTATAAGCCTGCATGTGTACCCCATAAGGCATGCGAGCCCGGCATATGCACGGGGAAAACGCTACGGGACGATTATGGGCAGGTGTGTATCGCAAAGCTTACTGGCTTGCGTCGGGTGGCCTAAACCGCTCTCTGTCATTGTCCGAGTCACGCGTGCGACGAGAATGCTTTTTCAGCTCTCATGCAATCATGGCCTGCGGAGCCCGTCATTGCTTATGGTCCTACCGTGCCGAGCCGCGCCGCCGTGGGTCTATTGGCTCGAATCCGGCCGGAGAGCGCATATATCGATATCGATATGTGCGCACTCCGTAGGCTAACCTGAAGCAGATCGGTGAGCCGAGGGGGCCCCACGAGCCCATTGCTAGAGACAGGAGACTACTGCATGCTTCTTTTTATAGATTCTTCTTTTTCTTTCTTCTATCTTGTGGTTGCCCTAGACGATGTATGTCTACATGCACTGTATCGTATTCGTCGTGAATACGCCGTCCTCTACCCTATTGAAGAGACAGCAGGACCAATCAACTCCGAGCTGCAATCATCCCATAGCGTCCTCCCCCTCTCACAATTTCGGCCCGCCGCCCGCCGCCCTCGCCGCCTCCGCGGGGACCTTGTACACCCAAGGCGCGAAGCCCATGCGCTCCTCGGGAAACGGCACGGCATCCAGCCTCGCCGCGCGGGCGACCATGGGCCCGATCAGCGCCACCGCCGCCCGCAGCGCGTCGAGCGGCGGCCCCCGTCGCGGGTCCAGCCGTCGAGCTCGTCGCGGGCCATGCGCTGGAACGCGGCCATGGGCCCCTGGCGCTCGGCCTGGTACGCCGCGAACGCCTGGCGGAGCTCGGCGGCGTGGGGGTGCGACTCGTGCCGCAGCAGCGCCGTCAGCTGGTTCACAAGCGCGGCGGCCGACTCGAAGCCGCCGTTGGCGCCCATGCCCTGGTTCGGCAGCACCTTGTGCGCGGCGTCGCCCACCAACACCGTGCGGCCCCAGCTCCACAGGCCGACCGAACCCTCGTCCAGGTCCGCGCCGCCCGCCGCGGCTCGGGTTTGCCAGAGATGGCGGAACGTCAGGCCCTCCACGAGGCGGGTGTCGAGCCAGGGCGCGATCGCCGCGTCCGTGTCGTCGATGTTGGGATCAAATCCTCCTCCTTTCCCTGCCTTGTTTTCTTGCTCGGACCGCGGCTCCGTTTTCTTCCGCATGTAGATGATGAAATGTACCTCGCGCTTTGACGTGAAGAGCTGGAGCAACGCGCCGTCGCGGTGGAACTCGAACTGTATCTCGGGCTCTAGCACGGGAGACGAAGCGCCTTGGCGAGGTGTCGGGAGGGGCGCGCGGCCGAACACGGCGCGGTAGCCGGCCAGGTAGGGGTTCGCGTCGAACAGGCCCTCGGGGCTGTCCCGGCGCATGAGTTCCCGGGCCGTGCTCCAGATGCCGTCGGCGCCGATGACGATGGAGCCGTCCTCGCGCGTGCCGTCGGCGAAGTGGGCGGTGACGCCACCGGCCCGCCGCTGGATGTCGACGAGCAGCTTGCCCGTCCGGATGTGCGTTGTGGGATCGCGCAGGTTGTCGTAGAGCATCTGGGCTAGCGAGGCGCGATCGAACATGCGCACCGGGTAGCCGTGGCTGCGTGCATCGGTGAGTAAGAATAGAAAAAGCCTCTCCGTTTCGTCGGGTCACACCTACTTACCCTAGCTCGAGCAAGCTGAAGTCGCTGTACTCCCTCACAACGTCGCCCGTCGGTCCCACGTGGCTGATCTTGGTCAGCAGAGACGAAATGGCTTCGGTCTGGTCAATGAGGCCGATCTGGTGCAGCAGCCTCAGCCCATGGGGCCAGAGGAAGATGCCAAAGGCTGTCGGTGGCGGTATTGTGTCACGCTTCTCGTACAGGACGTAGTCGATGCCCGTCTGCTGCAGGGCGTGGGCGAGGTACATGCCGACGGGGCCTCCGCCTATTATGATGGCTTTGAACTTCTGGTTTGCCATGTTTGTTTCCGTTAAAACACCCATTAGCAATTCGGGAATATTTGGGATGTAGGAGAGGATCAGTTCAATTAGTCGGCATTTCTTCACATGGCGAAAAAAACGAAGCGCATGGCTGTTGACATCGCAATGCAAGCTGAAAAGCGACAACTACTGAATTAGCCCATGGCGCCGCAGCACCAAGGGGTTCCGACTCAACAAAAAACGACACGCCAGATGTTGGTTCACTGATAAACGAATGCGAGTAAGATTTTAAAGCCGAATGCGAAGCAAGGGACTACTACGCGGTGCGGTATTCTTCCAATCAGAGAAGGACAGCGGCTTTCTGCCTACAACAGATCAACGATTGGCATGGCCGATGCGCAAGGGATTCTGGATCGATATCCATGGAGAGAAAATTGACATGCGAACGTCTCTGTTCTGCATCTCATTGATGGCTGACTTGGAGTAGAAAGAAGTGAGTGAGTGGGAAGTGTGAGATTCTGCGCCAGCGACTTGCAGTTCAGCACTCTGAACGGTTAAACCTAGGGCGCTCTGCAGTCTGCCCAAACACGGGCGCTTCAAAATGACCCCCGAAATGACGTACATGGATGGCACATGCATCACATCCATCCAATTGCTGCCTGGGGCTGGCCTTCTCTGTGATTTGGCGTCTGCCGTCCACTGCACCTTTGACAGGCACACACAATGGACAACCGTTTACAGCGCTGGAGGGCAAGAATGTGCTCCACCCCGAATTCATGCGACACCCAGCCAAGGTGGTCAGCAAGCATCCACGAACGGTTTGGTTTTCCTCCCCTTGCCGTCTCATCTCCCATCAAATACCCAAACAGGCAGGTCGAACGAACCGCCCATCCGGCCCAAGGGAAAGGGGCGCCTAAACCAGCCCAACACGTAGCGCGTTTATGTTTTTCCCTGGCACATCGTCCCGTCATCGTGCGATCCCACGACGATTTACACAAAACGCCACGGCCGCTTTTGTTTCAGATCGGCCCGCCCGCTACGTCTGATGTTCGCCCGGGATGTCGAATATGCATATAATGTGCACATCAAACCACGACAAAGTGGGAATATCGGCCCATTTTATACATGCCAACGAACGCAGCAGCAGCACGCGCACACACACACACGACACAAAACGTTCAAGGATGCAACGGACGAACAAGAATAGGGCGCGGTGTACATACGTACCGTACTAAGCTCGGTAGGACGCCGACCGATAGACGCACCAACGGCGTCGACGGGCGCGCGCGCGCAAGAATAGCTCCATGCAGCGAAGAACGCCCGCCGAACTCCACTGAGCTCAAACGGCGTTTTGCAACACACGTCTTTTCTGTATGATGTGTGTGGGTAGGTTGTATGTACTTGAGTCGGCATCCGGAGAGTGACATCGTAGGATAGAATGTTCTGATGGCCGAACACAAAGTAAGCACTGTCAAGATTCTCGTCCGTTCCGTGCCCGTGGGGGTAGCATTCAAAGGACACATGATGCAAGATCCTATCTGGATGCCAAGTTGGGCTGGTGGGCGCTAAGTGCTGCGAGATGCACAATCTCACAGCACTTTTGCTTGTTTTATGGAACTGTTGGTGGTGAGGTCTCGGCAGACAGTAAGGTGCAGGGAGCCCAATCTCTCACCTGGTGAAGGATTGCATATACGTGTTGCACATTTGAGCATTTTTTTTTTCACTCAGGTCAACAAATGTGTAAAGGAGCTTATTCGTGGAATGTGGTAGTACAATTAAAAAAACAGATCTAATACGCTATGCAAAAACACTTCTATTCCTCTGCTGCAAATTAGGAAACATCATCAGGATTCGGCCATCTCTCTCTATCGATCTCTAAAGTCATAGCAGTAGACATGGACAAAAAGCGATTTCCCAATCCTGTTGGTATTTCCATGTATTTGTGGTGTGGCTAAACTCGCTTCTTCCTCTCTTCACTTCTTCTATAATTCTCCCATAGATTGAATTCCGAAAAAACATACATACGCAACAAGATATAAGAAAAGACTTTGGCGCCATCACCACTGTGTGGGAATCCCCTTCGTTATCGTGACAGCAGTTACCACCGAACACCACATTTTCCTGAAAGCAAAATGACAAAAGGTGACACGCGACAACGCTTAGTTGCCCATGCGGAGAGCACGGAGGATGTCACGCTTCTGCTGCTTGTTGCCGCGCTGGTTGCCACCGAAGCCGGCGCCGTTGCCGCCACGGTTGGCACCGGCGTTGTTGTTGCCACGGTTGCCGCCGTTGTTGTTGGCGGGGGCAGTGGCCGCGGCACCGAGCTGGACGGAGACGGTCTGGGTGGGGAAGGTACCGGCAGCAGAGACCTGGCCGTTGGACTCGGCGATCACCTTGGCGGCGGCCTTGGCCTCAGCGGTTCCGGCGTTCTGGTTGGCGGCGACAGCGTCGTTGAAGTCCTTCTGGTCGACGGCGACCTGAGCGAGAACGGCCTTGATGTTGGACTTGGTGGGGATGGTCTTAGCGTTGTTGGTCTGGGCGGCCTTGTTGGTCTGCTTGACGGGAAGCAGCCACCGAAGGGACCGGCCTGGGCGTTGTTGCGGCAGCGGACAGTGCAGATGTTACCGGTGGAGGCTGTTGAGAAAGTTAGAATCAGGTTGTGATGAATGGGTGTAGCGTTGGGTACTTACCACCAGTGCAGTCGAACTTCTGGGGCATGACAACGGTCATCTCGAAGTCCTTGAACTTCTCCTGGGAGAAGCCGTTGGCGCCAGGAACGTTGTTCTTGACGGTCAGGTTCTGGGTGATGATACCGGTGTTGCCCTGCTCAATGAGATCGCAGGCGTAGGGGCCGGCACCGTCGGCGTTGACCTGGTGGAGGGTAACGGTCAGCTCCTGACCGGGGCCAGCCTCCGTGACGGCACCGGCGGCGATGGCGTTCTCGGTCTTCTCGCCAATGTCGATGTTGCCCTCAATCTCGTTGCGGCCACACTCGTTGACGATGTTCTGCTGGATCTCGGCATCACGGATGATGGTGGAATCCTGCTGGCAGGGGTTGATGGTCGTGCAGTTACGGGCGATGTTCAGATCGACACCGAGACCGACGGAGGCAGGCGAGCCAGCCTTGCCCTGGATCTTGATGAGTTGAGAGTGGGCGGAGGCCACAGCCACGAGGGCAGCCATAGAGAGGACCTTGAAGGAAGACATCTTGTTTGTTTATTGTAGGTTTAACGGAAGGAGTGTCCGGCACCGGGATAATTGAATAAAAGAGGGACGGGTTAAGTGAATACAAGCTAGTAACAGCGTAAGTATGTAAAAGAAAGAATAGAAGGTAGATGAGGCTAATCCACAGGATTGCACAAGGACAGAAGTGAACTGCTAAGAGGATGAAGAGAATCGGCGTGGAGAAACGGGAAAGACAAAACTGACGATGGTGGTAAGGCATGACCTACTATATACGCGTTGCTCGCAAGTTCTCACGAGCTGTCGGGTTTCAGAGTGGGACCACAAATCTCGACGAGGGAGGGCTAGTCGAGACAAGATGCCGAGCCCTCTGGCGGGTTGCGGCGTGGAGTCGGCAGCAACGTCCAGGGCTGGCTGGCAGGCGTGCTCCCAATCAAACACGACCATCTCCAACAGTTCCCGTCGCATGGAGGTGGGTTCAGAGATGGGGACGGACGGGGCCAGCGGAAAATGAACAAACTGTAATCCAAGCACCACGGGGCCTGGAGCCAATAGCGACTCGACCTGGTGGGAGACGGTTCCCACGGCACAATACGCCATTGGTGGGAAAGCAGCCTTGGTAGCAGACCAGGGTTGGATTAGCCGACTCCACACAAGGAGGCTCAAGTAAGTCCAAGAGAAGAAGAGAGACATGGGCGACATGGCTGGGCGCTGTAGGCAGTAGAGTAGAACGAAGAGCGGATCTGACACAAGGAGGTCAACTCGATAGGAAATTCGCACCCAAGGCGACCCCCAATTCTGCCCGTGCCAGCCGTGGCCCCAGCCAGCGCAGCATCCCTTTCTCGTCCGAAGTGGGCGCCAACGGCATTCTCAACGGGGACGGACAGGGGCAGAGGAGATAGAGAACCGAAGATGAGAGAGGCTCGAGAGGTCGCATTGGTCCTCCATCTGGAGCAGGTCGGACCCTGTATCCCGGGATTCGAGGCAACGGCCAAGCGAAGACAGAGGCAGGTGGAGCCGACGATGGTTTTCGATGGTTGAGCAGGGGCGGTAAGCAGGGCTGTTTGGGTACTGATGCCGCCGCTTAGTAAAATTGAAGTTGGGGCAATAGGCGGGCAGTAGGCACGGTAGGCGGCTGGCGGCACACAAAGGGAACCAATCCAGAGGGGTGGGTTTCTGTTTTTGGACGGCGTGAAAGATGGCCGTCTGCGGTTTCGAGTTCTGAAGCAAAAACAGTGCCGAGAAACCACCAGAGCAAAGCATAGCAAAGCAAATGGCAGAGTGGTAGTATGCCAAGTCGTCGGGGCCGTTAAACGTACGATGCACTCCAACTATCCCGAATGAGGATGGCTGTCCACATTTAGCTGGAACAACACATCGAGCTGGCCTGCCGGGAATGAATCATGTTTGCTACGTTAGTACGATGTGCTGTGCTTGTGTGCCATTTCAAATCGATCGTCCAGATTATCAATATCGCATGTGTTTGTCGCTCAGATTGATAGACGTTCAATCGGTGGTTGATGTTTGCTGATCGACGTCGAGATCGGTTCGTGTTACCTCTCGTTGCCTGTCACTTCGCTGTTTGTGCCGCCTTGTCATGTCTGTCTGTCTGTCTGTCAATCACTGGATGACTTGCATCAATTTCTAAACTGAAGGCGCGTGCCGGAACCCGATCTGCACGCTTAATGTGAGGCCCCTAGTCCTAGTTGAGGAAACACTTCAAAGTTGTGCCGTGTCGGGTCAGCCCGCTACGCCCAGGTCGGCCACCTTATTGCTTGCCGACCAGGCCAGGCAAACGAGACAAACAAACTTCGGTCGACAGGCAGCTGGGAAAAGGGTTCCGTTGACAGTCTACTGCCGTATGGCAACCCGGAATTGGACAGGCATGTCAGAGATTGTACGTAGGGAATAAAGGGATGCACCCCTGATCGACCCCCTGCGCTGAGATCCACCGCATTGGCTCCTTGCGGCGCATCTGTCGCGCCAAGCCGTTTCTTGAAATGTGGGATCCCGCCCAAACAGGCCAAATCCCCTTGGTGCTTTCTTCTCTCTTTTTCCGTCGCCCTTCTTCGCGCAACCTCTGTCGGCCCCTTGTCCGTACAGCAATCCTACCTTGTGATGAGAAGGGGAGCCCCTTCAAACATCCACGTTTGGATTCGACCGGTTTACGGCACCGCCACCCTTTTCTTTCCTCCCATGGACGCCAGGAAGCCTCGTTCGATTTCCTAGGCCAGAACTGGGCGACCCCAGACAATCAACTCGCTTTCGTCCGAAGCCAGCAGGATTATAGCCGCCGTTATTCCCTTGGCTGGTCGTCTCGTGTTTCGAGAGGTTCGCCGCCAGCTCGTGAAACAACCGTCTAGTTTCTCGACCGTAGCTGCGCTGTTCCCATCAACATTGGCAACGGAAATTTCGGGCGCTTGACGCCCCATTCCCGTTCGACGTCATCCACGCTAGATCCGCTTCGGTTTTCTCGAACCCTTCTCTGATCTTGGGTTGAATTTCCCGATTTTGACAGCAACAAAGCGAGAAAGATGCCGAGTCTTGACCGTCATGTCCGATATAAAATGGCGCACATGTCCATTCAGTGACTACGAAGCGTCCTTCAAGAGTCTCTACTAGCTGCTCTCGGGTTTCTGTGCGCTCCAAAAGTGCATCAGACCATATGCGTGCACACTCTCATCCCTCATACAGCTCCTGCATTGAGCAAAGAATACTTCCATTTCTTCCTAATCGTCGAGAGCTTGGTAAGAACTTGGCGCAATCATCGATATTGGCATCAGGACTTCTTACCTTGGACCACCCAAGCAGCGGCATCTGTAAGGCCCCCATGGCAGGGAAGAACTCTTCAGCAGCTGTACGATAGTACAGGCCCACCAACCTCATTGTCCTGTTGAGCATAAAATTAGCACCTGGCTGGTTGAAACCTTTGACTACACCGACGATAGGGTTTCATGACGGTGATACTGACTTGTCTGCGGGCCACGTGCCGTATGGTAGTTTGGCGGCGTGATGTTGGATGTTGACGAATCCGGCTTCGTGTAAGTAATTGGCTCCGAACATGGCAGCGTGCGACCGTGTGCCGAGTTTGGCAAACGCCTCTACCATGAGCTCGCAAAACCTAACGAGAGGCCAATCCGATGGTAAGGTACCGTCGTCGCAATGGACCGCGCCGTCCACGTCCTGTAACTCGACCCATCCACCGGGCTTCAGGTTGCTATGAGTACATGTGATGTCAGCCTGTGTTTTATTGCGGTGACCTGCTTTAATCAGCGGCGAGAGAAAGCCGGTACGGGGAAGAACATACTCAAACACCTGCCTTAACAGCGCAACAGGCGACGATAAAATCGGTATCATATTGCGCATGTGGACGAGGTCAATGTTGTCGCCGTTTAACCAAGTATCCTCGACATCATCCACCAAAAACTTCACGTTTGGTGGCACCCATACTGGCTGTATTGGACTCAGATCCAGTCCTGTAACCTCGGCACTTGGATATAAGTCGCCCGCTATGCAAAACTAGTGTCAATTTCGTGATTCCGGCTCTCGATTCGACATAGCCGTTGTAAAGAGCGGGAGTTGAACAAGCCGCTTACCTTCGATGGCCCAAATTCCGGTTCCCGTTCCTAGATCCACGATCTTCTGTGGGTTATCATCAATTGGCGCATAGAATAGCTTGCCATTCGTTACTTCCATCATCATGGCATGCAACATGTCTTCCCGGTTTTGTTCCGTCTCATCGTTTGGTATAGGGTACCTTCCATGTCGGTACTAAGCCAGTACAATCAAAGTCAGATGCAAATTCCACCCCGCAATCGTGTCTGTTTTGTCTAATATTACGTGCCTTGTGATAACGCCGTCCATGTTGGTAGCTGTGACCGTACACACTGGATCCGACAGATGTTGAATCGTCAAGTGACTCGGAGTCATCAAAATCGCTCGGCTCGAAATCGCTTGGTTCGAATTCGCCGCTTTCGATAGTACTGGGTGAGCCTGGGGCTATCGACGACTGCCCGGTTTCTGAGGCTTCGGACCACGATGCATTTGTCGGCAACGAAAGCATCGACTGACTCGGGCTATCATCTGTTCCAGTACACGCCATTTCCCAGTCAGACATTGCACGGTATAACGTCGCCTTAGAGGAGACAGCAAACAATCGAGTGATCAACGTGAGTGGAATGCGCCAGCCGGGGGAGGGTCGAATTGGACACAGACGGGCGGGGCAGATTGTTCGACAAGCTTGTCGACTGAAATCCATCGCAGCTCAAGTAAATGGCACACGGAGGGTACTTGAACCAACATACCTTTGCCGTCTCCCATGGCGAGAAAGAGAGCCGCAGCAGCGGTTCGGACTTGGGCAGCGAGAGCAGAGGATGGTGATGCGACAGATGCGATGAGTTGTCCTTGTACCGGCACGGTGTGCTCCTGTGCGACGACAAGTTGAAGCTTCATGGTGGGAAGAGGAGAAGCTGGGCTAGCCATGGGCTCATATGTAAGTCAAATGTAGGTAATACGCACTAGTGCCGAATGGGGGAGATATCTGCCGTCCCCGCGTATCTGAGATCGATGCCACTGGATCGGCTACTTGGCCGTTACGGCACAGCTCCAACCTAGAAATTTTTTGGAGCAGGTAAAAAGCAAAGAAAGAGAGGCGGACTGCCGAGCTAAAAGGGTCTTGGGCGGCAGGTAGGTTAGATGAGCTGACTTACATACTCAGCTGATTCTGGGCAGGAAACCTAATTTCTCAGGCCTTGTCAAGACCCAACCAGCAGCTGCTGTCAACAGGAAATGAAGTGAGGAGGAATAAGACAAACATCGTCGTTGTGTAACCTATGGGGAATAAACATGGCGCAACATCAGACATTGCCACGATACACAGCGGCTGCATGTGCTGCAAGTATCCAGCTTCAGGCTCCAGTAAAGCAGCTCGAAAGTACAGGGCAGAAACCGGGGATGATTTGAAGCGCGTTTTGATCAGATAGCAAAGGTATGAGCAGGCGGCCTAGGCGTTGGGGTCAACCCGACGGCTCATTGCATCGCGAGATAGACCGGTCGCTTGGCTAGACCAATAGCAAGCCATGGCAGATGCTCGGCTTGGAGGGATCGGATAGTGTCTGTCAGCTGCCTAAAAACAAACCGTATGGCGTGTGGGTTTTTATTTCTTCCGTCTCTCGTCGGATTCTTGTGAAAATTGGCGGACAAAAGAACGACATGTCAATTTCGATAGCCTAAGTTCGTGCCCAAGTTGTCCATGGTCGGTCCTGAAATCGAGCGGCAAGCCGTTGAAGAAAAAGCGCGGTGGCGCATGCGGGTCTAAGACGCCCAGATTCAGTTGAGAGAGGCTTGCTTGCCAATAAGGTTCCATGGAGCAGATACGTGTCAATGTGCTGTCTTTGAAAAAGCAGTCGCCGTCGCGCTGGTCTCAGGTGGGATTTTCTCACTCTAGGTCACATGGCACAACGAAATGGTGTAGTGATGATACAGATGATACAGATGACAACAATACAGAGCTTGCGGGCAAGCAAATGTCGGGAGAATTGAAGACTGAAGCCGGGAAGCACATAAAATGGAGAATTTGTGGTCGTTGGATGGTTGTTTCCTTAGGCGATCCATCCCATTGGGTTGGATGTTGATGGGGGGAGGGAGGTGCGGAGGCGGGCAGCGGGGGTGCCTGGCACCAGGATACTGGTTCAGGCTGTGGCTTCTGCATTGAGGACCCTAGAAAGGCCCGGCTCAGTTGGGTCCCCAATGATCGATCCAATGATGGCACCACACGAGGCACTTATGCATGCACCCAATGCCAATCCTTCCCATCGGGATCAACACCCAACCCAGCAGCCAGCCATCAACACCAGGTCACCCACCAACTGCACATGCCAAATGCCAATACATATATAGATATGTAGGTATTAATATCGTCGCATCCCCCTCCTGCTTTTCTTCACGCCGCCACCAGTCAGCAAAATGTGATAGATGAGCTGAATAGAAATGACAGTCAGCAGCCACAGCAGGACAGACAATAGACTGGACTTTTTCACGGGGGTGTGGTTGGCCTAAGAATAAGCTACATGGCTCTAACTTACATGTAGGTCATCTAAGCTCCTTCCCATTTGATTTGACATTTTCCGTCCTGTCCTGACCTGGCATGGCCTGTTCTGACAACCGTTGCCATTGGCAGTCTTTCCTTCCTGGCCAGACCTGACCACGTATCGCATGCTCCTAGCCTGATCTCCATTGACGGGTTTTTGTTCGCATCCGAAGTGTGGGTATTCAATTGATCCTCCGGAGAGACCAAAATCCCTCTCGCCCTCTCAGTATACCCCGCCCTCACCTTATCTGGACATGGAAGCCTCCTTCAAATTGAAGTCAGCCCCTACAAGTAAACACCACGCGCCTGCCTACCTTGGTATTCACTCTCCCAGACTCGTCCGACACATACACCACACTCACTGTTCGGCAAGAATGCTGTTGCTTGTCGTTGTGAATCCTATTTGCCCTCGCGAACACTGGTCGGTGTAACAGTAATGCGTGATCCTCGGTGACCACACACACACACACACACACACACCCACACCCTCACTCCCCCCTTGCATACCCTACGACACCTGAACTTTACGTTTTCAGAAAAGCTCATCGCACGCGCTCTTTCTCGTGAGCGACCGGTCCGTCGGTATCTGGATTCGGTGTCAAACGCTTCGCCCGGTGGTTATTTGTTTCCTGCAACTTTTGCTCTTGTAATCTGCTTTTTCTCTCGAAATTCCGCTTGCAGAGGAGGTCATCTCTTCGATTTTTCCACCATCAAATCGCACTCATTCGGTCGCCCTATGTACATAGACTTTTCGGCTTGGATTTTACTCTAGCACAACCTCAGACCTGCATCTACGCAATCCGGCTCGTTACCGATAGCCTGGAACTTCTGCACCCGCACGGCCCGGCCACCTCATATTGCTACGACACCGCAGTCCTGCTGTCTCTTCCCATCGACGTGACATAAACAAGACGGCATACGCTGGTCATGGTTATTGTTACAGCGGCTTCCCAGCCAGCACAGCATGGCCTGCTAAAGTCCATCGTGCTACCCTGTTTTCTTGCCCTGTTCGCCTTTTTCATTATCCAGCAGTTCCGGTCATGGTATCGACTGCGACATATTCCTGGTCCCTTCTGGGCATCCGTCACGTCACTCTGGATGCTCCGGAAGGCCTTGACCGGAAAACTCCACGAACATCTCAGAGACGTCGCTGAAAAATACGGTTCGTTTAAGTTTCTGTTACCCCCGAGCGGCTTCTTGCTTCTCGGCCGATTGCGCTCCCCGTGGGACAAACCCGAACTGACCCTGACACAGGCCCACTCGCCCGTATCGGCCCCAACGAAGTATTGTCAACGGACCCCAATGTTATCCGTATGATGTCAGCGGTCCGGTCCTCTTACACCAAAGGAGATTTCTACGAAACCGGTCGCATCTGCCATGGCGAGGACAATGTCGTCTCGCTGCGTAACGAAGCTGAGCACAAAGCTCTTCGCGCCAAGATGGGCTCCGCGGTAAGTTGCTGTTCCAAGCATCGATGTACTGCGTTCATGTGACTGACGCAACCTCGTTGATTCAACATAGTTCGGAGGTAGAGAGAATGAAGGCTTCGGCTTCGGCGCAGGGATCGACCGGCAGGTTACCAAGTTCATGGCCTTGATCAACGATCGTTACTGTTCCACTGCCTCGGATTACCGCCCGCTGCAGTTCTTTGAGAAAGTCTCTTACTTCACGCTTGACGTGATCGGCGACGTCTCATTTGGAGAGGCCTTTGGTTACTTGAGCCAAGACCAAGACCTCTATCGCTACCACGAGATTCACGATTCGTCGCTACCAGCAATGAACATCATGTCGACCATGCCTTGGCTCGCAAGATATGCTCAGGCTTGGCCCTTCAGCAAGCTGATGCCCAACGAACATGACCAGATAGGTTTCGGGCGTCTCATGAGGTAAATAGAAGCACGCTGTTGATTTTATGCAAGCTATCTGACATTTTGCCCACAGTTTTGCGAAGTCGATGGTCAATCGGCGCCTACAGCCTGGCGCTAAACCACAGAAAGACATGATGCAGGCGTTCATCAACAGCGGCATGACCCGTTCTGAGTTGATACAACAGGTGTTCGTCCAGACGTAAGCGTTTCCCTCGCCTAATACCTCGAGGGTACGCTTCAACGGCTAATATGTTTCTCAGCATCGCGGGCTCCATGACCACAGCAACTGCGATTAGTATGACCATGCTTTGTCTCATCACGACGCCTGCCGCCTACATGGCCCTACGACGAGAAATTGATGATGCTGCCGATCTTGCCAAGTTAAGCTCGCCCATCAGCGAAACCGACGCGAAGAGATTGCCTTACCTTCAGGCCGTGATCCGGGAAGGGTTGCGCATGTACCCTCCTACTACCGGCTTGGGATCCAAGCAAGTCCCCAAAGGTGGCGACATCATCAATGGCTGCCCACTACCCGAAGGGACCCAGGTCGGGACCAACTTCTTCGGGCTCATGCGGTCTAAGGAGCTCTGGGGCTATGACGCCAACGTCTTCCGGCCCGAGAGATGGCTGGAGGCCAGCGAAGAGAAGTACAAGATAATGGCCAATCTGGTAGAGCTGGAGTTCGGTTATGGCAAGTACCAATGCCTCGGCAAACCCATCGCGATGATGGAGCTTAACAAGGTCTTCGTCGAGGTATGTTCTGCAACTTGCCGCATGTAACATGATTGATTGGCTACTAATCACTTGACCAGCTACTACGACGCTTCGACTTCACGATTGTCAATCCTCAGTCACCGATCCAAGCCTGGAGCGCGGTGTTCTGGGTGGCCAGTGACTTCTGGCTGCGCATCTCGCGACGCGAAGACCGCAAGAGCTACTGGGAGAAGGAAGGCTCATCCTGATGTGGAGGGTGATTGAGTGCATCTTCGCGATGGAGCTTATGCCATGATGATAATGACTTCATATACTTCATATACCCCCTTTGAGTTACTTGCGCGTAGCGTCTCAATTGAATACTTTGATGCATTCTTCTGTCGGTATCCTCCGCTGTTCGTGATCCAATTGTCGCAAAGCGATAGGTAATGTCTCCTCGTCGCCAGCGCCGCCCTCATATCCCTCGACACCTCCCCACTTCATCGCGGCCGCCAATGGCCATCAGAATTATGTCGCCATCCCAGTCTTGACTGCCATTCAGCGCGTTCTCCTGCATTATGTCATCTTTGGAGGGCAGCGCGACGCCGTTTCCCAGAACGCGCCAGGCAACCCGGCACCACTGCACGGACCATAAAGAAAAAGCCGTTTTGATGCAAAACGGATCAGGACGGTGCTTAACACCGTATTATGCTATTTACTGTTCCTGGATTTTCTCCTCGTTTCCTTGATGGTCCTTCATACATTACCCGATCTTCTGGTATCCCGCTCCCACCATATCCAATCACCTGATAAACACAGGGGGGTAGTCACCGATTTGATATCATCTCACATTCTGAGAAGGTTTAGAGATTGGTCAATAGGTGCATTCAAGCAGATACGAATCAATGACGTCCGACCGTCTAGATGGAAACGAGTAAGAAAGGAAAAAGATAACACAACCACGTGACCCTAGCTAGCAAACTCCAACCCCCATAGCTGCTGCATTAGGCTGGCAATTCCCGTTGCCTCGTCTTCCGCCCCGGTCGAGCAAAAATTGGAACCGGTGGTCGATGGATGTGCGTGACCAGAAACACGCAAGTGACGACCAAGCAAATTGTTGGCAAAACGTAGGGTGTGAATATATAGTCGATTGCCCGATCGAGGTTTTGATCCGTCGACATCACCGGCACTAGGCCTAGGCCCAGACCGGCTAGCATAAAGAGGGCCACGCGAACGTAGTCGAAGGGTTTCCAGTCTCGCTTGGTGAGTGTCAGGACGTGAAGGCAGGTCATCAGCACCAAGACTATTCCAGCGCATGCGTAAATGTAGCGGAACTAGACAGGTCAGGCCTATAATAGAGAACGCCAGACTACAATGGGTTTAACAACACACTTACCGTGGTTTCCACTTGAATGGCATATTTTGGAAGCCCAAGTCGATAGTCACCTTTCTCGGCTTCATCCTGGGCTGGGTTCAGCTTAAAAGTGGTGAGGATGACATTGTAGACCGAGAACGCATGCTTATCTCTCGCGTACTCCCACCTTGGATACCATTTGTTAAACACTGCTCCTGAAGTTGAGTTCCAGAATGAATTCGGAATCCGTTGAGTGATGTTCCCAGCTTCATAGAAAGCTTCCCAGGCTTTGAGGTATTGGATAGGATATGTCCTGTTGATCTCTAATGTTATGTTCAAAAGGCCTTCGGCTATTGCTGTGCTCTTATCTGTGAGGTACTGCCTTTTGATGTCGGACTCGCTCCGTTCGACAATTTGCCGAATGTGATCCAACATCTCTCCATCGTACAAGGAAATGGGCGTGATCTACTTCCATTAATCAGCGCCAAATTTCTGTGAATAAGTCTATAAAGTTACTCACCGCTTGCCACCATTTTATAAAAACACCCGAACCAGCTCCGAGAAGAAGAAGAGCAGCGTGGAAGGGAAAGTGCAAGAGTGAGTAGATGATCTGCCGGTATCCATGCAGATCCTTATGGTTCATCCAGTCGAAGTAGAGCAGGTAAATGAAATATGTAATCGCCACTGCAGAAACAAAGATTCCATTCGTACTCGAGTCTAAAAACATATTAGCAAGAATCAGGCTACCGGCATGCTCTGTCACTCACTCCATCGCTTGCCATTTTCTACCACAAGCACGATGTTCTTGGTGATCGCTGATATTGCTTCTCCTAGAATGATAAGGGTGAATACTGCCAACCGTTTAGTCAGTTTTCTGCCTCGAAATGTGATTATTTCGTTGATTCTGTTGTGGTCGCATCTGAATGCGAGAATAAATTGGAGAATGGCCTCCAGAGCTGACCCGATGTACCATGCGAGATAAACCCTGCTGTTGTGTTGATTATCGAAACGACGCGCGATACCCAAATATACCATAGCAGCAATGAAGTGTATAGCCGCCGCGGCTAATAGAGGATTTTCCTCAGGCTTGGGAATGGCAGGATCATCTCTGCCAAGCTCGCGCTCCCGGCGGTGACGCTCCTGACGATGAAGCCAAAAGGCACAGCAATACTGGGCCACAAGAGACAGGCGCACCGCCATCAGAATTAGAGCTGCGAGCTATCATTTAGGATACTGATGTCCGATGCTATGGGCAGGGTGACTAACAGAGTGTTCGAAAATCATTAGAGTTTCCTCTTTTGTCATTTGTTTCCTGATTTCCATCCGGATCGAACTGATGTTTGGGATCGAATTTGGTAACGACGATGGTAAACCCCGCCATGGACCCGAACTGGACGATACGGATGACGCGCTCGAAGATGCTGTCTGTCATGAATCGGACGTCGAACATGCACACGACGAACCATGTGAACCAAAGGATACTGTGTGTAGCATCCATATTAGGCCGGCTCGTGATTATCATCCGGTTAGTTTGGTGGAATCGTGCGCTTACCAAAGAACCCCAAGAAAGTCTTTCAAATCCTGTGGCTCATTGACTTGCCCGTTCTGTTTGGATGTTAGATATATCTGCAGTGGGTGTCAAGCAGGCATACCTCCAAGAGGATCTGTATATTCGCCACAAACCAGAGATCAAAGAAAAGCTTGATGAAGTCAGATTGAATTTCTACCGAAGGATTTGGGTAACATTACCTCAAACTTGACGCGGCGAGACTTCTCCTGTTTGTTGCTGAGATCCGACGGACTTGCGAACAACCTGAGCCTGGGCACGTCTTGCGCCTGCTCGTCGTTCATGTGTTCTTGATGTTTCATCCTGAGGGCCTGTGTAGTCGATTCCCTTTTGCGAGTGGGATGAAGATAACGATGAAGGGGTTGAAACATGCAAGACGTAATAGGGGTGCGTATGAGGAAATAAATAAGTCGATTATTTGGACAGAGTCAGGCTACAGCCTCGTTGATGAATCTGTCGATTGGGGGCCATATGCCAGGCAAGAATGGGGGGGATCGAACAATAGGAGATCATCTGGCATATCGCTGGTTTAGCAAGGCCCAATGACTCCAACAAGACTAACTGCCGGTCTGACAGCGGGCTCTAGAAAATAAAGCCTGATCTGCATTGCTAATAATATCAACATGCAAATCCATGCCGGTGATTGTGAGTGGCAGTCGAGTTCGTTGGCAGGATATTGCGACACCACCAATCACACGCACCCTTCGCCCACATACATTTTGGCCCCGCATACCAAAGCTACGTGAGGCCCCCTTTGAGGCTCAATGATCACCAAGCAAATGCTAAGTCCTATAGCTGATTAGGTAAATTCGTTAAGTCGGCGCTCCGTAATCTTTCCTTCGAGACCAAGATCTCACGCGGGAACCAATCATCCAGCCGGCCGGCCGGCAATCCCGGGGAGCCAGCCATGTCATCATTCTCTCGACCGGTCATAATCACACCGAGAGCTGTACCGCAGAGCCACGCCCAGACCATGCCTTCGCCTGAGAAGCCCGCGGTAATCCATTCCCCGCACGGCTTCTCCTCGGGACCCGGATCGGTCCCGCTTTGGGGCGTCCGGCCCGTGACGCTTTTGTCCAGCTTTCCCACCAAAGGGATGAGGTCGCCCGTGAATCCGAGCGTCCCCGACCACGTCTGCTTGAGCTCACCACCGGCGCCCCAGGCGGGACTGAAGACGGCCGGAAAGACACCGGCGACATGGGCCAGCGTCAAGCCATCCAGAGAAGCCCCGTCGTCCGCCACGGCGATCATGTCCACGCCCTGCTTGGGCGAGCGGACAAAGCCACCGCCCAGCATCAAATCGCCCTGGCTCTGTCCCGCGTCCTCCGCGCTCGGCGGCCGCTGCGTGACGTAGTCGAAGCCCTGCTCGTAGACGACCCCCCACGAGCGGTGGGCGCCGTGATCTGCGGGGAAGAGGCCACCGGGCTTCTGGGCGGACATGTGAGCGCGGGCCGGCGTGATCTTGCGGCGCATGCCGGGAACGAGGTGGGACGCGTGGCCGTTGGTGGCGTGGACGACATTGCGCGCATGGATGGTGCCGCGGGGTGTCTGGAGGGCGTACGGGTAGTCTTTCGGCGTCCCTGGGGCGCCGGTGGTGATGGCTTCCACGGGGGTGTGCGTCTCTACGGAGAGGGTGTCGGGAAACTCGGCCAAGAGCTGGTGCCAGATGGTGGTCACGAAACGATACGGCCAGAGGGCGCCCGCTTGGTACGAGATGGCCCCGTGTACGCTTTGGCCTGTGCCGAATTTCTTTCCTGTCGATTAGCCAAGCACTTAGAATGTTTTGCTGGTCCGCCTACCTTCTGAGCCTCTTCGCGTTGCCAGATCCTTATTGCTTCTTCGGGAAGGCCAGCCTTTGTCTCCTGGACATTCGTGGCAGCCTTCTTGAATGACTCGTCGTCCAAGAACAAATCTACAGTCTCGACCTCTCTTGCTTCCGCGGCATCGATTTTCCGCGCCTTGCAAAGTTTGACAAGGAGATCCAGATGTTTCAGCTGGAATCGGGTCAAAGCTGCGGCCCGGTCTCGCGGCATGGTCTTGGCAAAGCGTGGGTAGACGTCGTAGGCGGAAGACTTGATGTGACCACCGTTGCGGGCCGTGGCACCACTGCATATATCTCTGGCCTCGAGCACCACGATTTTGCCGAAGGCGCGACCGTTGAGTGCATGGCTTGCGCTCAAGAGGGAGTGGGCGACGGCGGCACCGCTGATGCCCGATCCAATGATAGCAACATCAACCTCACTCGGAAGCTCTGCCGACTGGCGTTTCACCAAGTCGGGATATGGTGGATCTTGTGTCCAGTAAGGGGTGGTGGGATTGGAGACGGGAAGACCAGGCGAGAGCGAGGCGTGGTCAATGGCCGCCTTGAAACCGGCATACTGGCCCTGTAATAAAGTGATGGTCGCCAAGATGCTACGGACGATATCACGGATGGCGGAGATAGCGGCTCCCATTCTAGTGACATATGCTCTGGTCGTTTGCTATCGGCCGGGGTGTACACCGTACGCAGTCAGCAATCACGGAGATCAAGAAGCAGATGCGCTGTTGGATCAGCCACAGATGTGGCGTGTGGTTCCACACTACCCCCCTTCCCATGAGATTGTGTGCCACAATCTTTTCCAGCTCCTGTTGTGTGAGGGAAGGTGCTGGGATTCTTGGTTTTCTACCGACAAAGCTAGTAGAGAATTAGATAACATCTCTGACGGCTTTCGAGTCAAGAAATCATAGGCGAAGTTAAAAAAAAAAGGTGGAATTGAAAATGCTAAAAAGCAAAAACATACAATTCGGCTCTCTGCTGCTTATATATGGGAGAGCGGACGGGATCCCTAGTATTCAGCAGGATGTGGTCGTATATGAAAGATCATGCAGTTGCAACAGTATATATAGCTTTGTACTTTTAGCAACCAGCACATCCCCCTGACTACTATCCTGTAGATTTCCTCATTCCAACTGTATTGGAGCTGAACACACACATTTGACCAACCTATCTCCAGGATTGTTCATGCGATAATCTGGATAGAAGATAAAAGATATCACTACATATACTCCTGGACCTTGTCTTGGTTCCACTCCCAGAACTGCTTGGCGTTTCCGTTACCCCCTTCCTCAGTTGGCTGCGTCGCCGGTATAAGGTCTGCCCGAAGTGCGGCAATACGACCGAAGGGAATAACTGTATACATCAAGAGATGTTAGTACTCACGCGGGTACCTCAAAAAGGGGGTGTAAATGGGAATGACGAGGGAGAGAGTGGACAGAATGATGAGGTTTATGGGCTGCATATTCCTTACCCCATTCTTTGGTGTAGTCGAATTGGGTGGCGATTTCATTGGAGAATACCGCATACAGCTGGGTGTAGACACCCCGGATGACGGGGTAGACGATGGCGCCGGCGATGAGCTTGAGCGCCATCCCTTGGTTTCTGGCCAGCTCGGTGCGAATGTTGCCAGGATTGATAGCGACGCTGACGATCCCATCAGCCTTGTGGCGACGGGCGTACTCGACGGCCAGAAGCCACACGCCGGCCTTGCTGATGCCGTAACGCGCAATGCCAGGCTTGGGCTCGTCGAGCGTATCGAGATCGACGCCGCGGCCCTCAGGGGCGAACTGCTCCAGCCCGAAACCTGACAGCCACACGACACGAACGGTGTTTGCAGCCGACTGGGACCTGGCGGCAGCAGCCAGGGCAGGGGTCAGTAGTTGGGTAAAAAGAAAAGTACCAATACAGTTGACCCCTATCGCCTCTTCGTAACCCTGTGCAGTGTTACCAGGGTTGTCCCCTACCATAACTCCATCATTATTGAACAGCCCATGTAGCATCGGTTCGCGATCACTAGCAAGGAAAGCTTGAGCCGCTGTTCGCACCGTCTGCAGGTCGGCCAAGTCCATCTGCAGAGGTATGACCTCGCCACCCTTACCAGCTGAGCCGGCTCCTCGGATGTCAGCAAGGGCTTTCTGGCATTTCTCCTTGGTGCGGCAGGTGATGTAGACCCTGGCGCCCTTGCTGTACAAGACGCGGGCCAGCTCTTTGCCCATTCCGCAGTTGGCGCCCGTCACCATGTAAACCTTCCCCGAAAGACTTTGCGAGATGTCATTGTCGGTGAACTCAGGCTTTGGGGGGAAGAAATGCGTCCAGGAGAAGTTCTTGTTGGGTGCCATGGAGATGGTACTATGACTTAACGTGATAAGTGATGCGTACCTCGCAGGATAGGTGGCTACTTCCGCGTACGATCGGGCACTTTGGGGCGTGGGAGTAGGCAGGAGAGTGGGGAGGTTTGAAGTCTGGGAGACGGATGGACCGATAGTTGGAGGCTGCCAAATTCTTCGGGCTTCTTTGATCATTGGCAGAGTCACCGATGTTTGTGTTGGTTGCCACGCTAACTGCATCGAAAGGTCCAATCGGAAGCCCAGGGGCAGAAGGGAGGCATGGGTTTTGTTGGTGTTGGCAGCACAGGCTTACATCACCAGGAAGGAAGTTGGTTGAGAAAGGTCCGGCATGCATTCCGGTTGATTGGGCCTATCAAGCTCAGATGCCAAGGGCCCTCTTCGCCTGTGTTCGAGGGGACCCTTGTATAAGTCCCGTTACTAGCTCCCCCACAACAACCATGAAATTGATGATCAACCATAGAATGCTCTCTTTCGCGCTCAGTCTTTGACTAGCTACATCCTTCATCATACCGTTGGACCTTGACCACTGCCCGCATAGTTCTAGAAATCGCTTGGGGTCGTCCGTAATAACGCCGTCCACTTCGTTCGCGAGACTCTTCACCATCCACTCGTCCGTGTTGTCGGACCAGGATATGATCAGCCGGTCGTGTCTCTTGGCACGCTTGAGGAAGTCAGACCCACGACTTGTTGCGAAAGAGTAGTTGTACAAGTTGAAGTTCAAGTGAGGAACAGGTAGCATGGCGGTGGCATATGGTGGCGAAAAGGCAATCAGCGACATTGGGAAACCCGGTAGGTGCCGCATGCAACCACTAACCCACTCGGCCTATAATACCACGAAGGAATCGGGTTAGCGAATACCATCGTAATGGGCATAGACATGGTGGTTCCGCGTACATCCCAGGGGCCCAGCATTACCCGGCTCTTCCACGCCCTCGTGGTGGGAACGGATGCCAGGAGCTCCGCGAGCCTTGTCAATAGCTGGGCTTGATCGTCATGGGTCTGCCACCTCCGTGGTTCTCTGATTAGCTTGCTAACCGACTCCGACACATTAATTGCATGAAGCGACAAAGGAAATGTCCACATACCTTGATGTCGAGCAATAGCCACACATCGCGCTGCTCTGGCTGACCAAGATACTCAAGCAGGTCGAGCAGGCGCGGCATAGACTGGCTCGGTTTTTTAACCGTGCGAAGGGTTCTCAGAACCTCCCAGTCACAGTCGGCGACTTTGCGGATATCCTTGAAGCAGCGCTTCAGTGTGGCATCCTGGAGTGAGTTAAGGGGTCAGTGAGATAGATCATATGTATAATATCAAGAGAAGATAACGAACGTGAGACAGCATAACTACGCCGTCTTTGGATAGGTGCAAATCAGTCTCGAGAGCGTGCGAGCCAGCCTCGACGGCGCCACGAAAGGCGGCCATGGTGTTCTCAGGAAAGGCGGCCGAGTAACCGCGATGGCTGATGGTTTGTGGTACCCGACTTGATGTAGCAGAGAGCTTGCGGGCTGCGGCCCATAGCGACTCTGTGATTGCGTTACAATGCCCGTCCCGAAATCCAAAACCTTCTGGTAGCTAGTGTTCAACAACTGGGCTCACCTGGTAGATTGTTGTTCATTTTTCTGTGACGCTCGTTGATTGATAAGATGGAAACGGCTGGGCGAGATGGCTTCTAAGCTTCAGTTTTGGTCGCTAGAAAGATACGGGCAGTAAATTGTATGTGTATGTGTTGGGGAGCAGATGCGTTGTTGGGAGATTTTGAGCACATGACCGAAATTAAAAGGCAAGGGGGTAGATATGCAACCAGCCGGGCCAATCATCTCTCTTCACCCCCTTGGAGTAAATCGAAAAGGCCCTCAACAGACAGCACTTGTAGTGACCTGATCGCATAGGACTTGCCTCACGTATATGTTTCTTCCCCTTCTCCTTGGTTTAGTTCAGACAATCAGAACGTATCACTAAGGGGTGACTCTGAATGTTGATTATTTGTAAAGACCCTGTATCTTCATTTTTAAAGGCTATTTCTTTTTACTTTCCAGTATACAAATCTATAGACAACGCAAATCTCCACCAATCCCGCGAAGCATAGAGGCTTGCCAGAAGAAACGAGTATACACAATGCACAACAGTTCAGAATCAGATCCCCTGAAAGGGTCTTCTACTTACACCGCATACATGAATGCTGTTGGGGCTATGCTTATATGTGTTTTCATAGCTGGAATCATCTTAGCCTACAAGTTGCTATTGAAATGGCGCGATGAGGAACTAGAAGCAGCGGGGCTTCCTACACAATCAAGAAGAAGTAGGTATAGGTGAATTCTTACTCAAATCAGCAGTACATAATATCTGTCCCCTTTTCTAAGACGGGGCGGAGGAGCAACTTGAATTCTTAATATAAATCGTTGAGGTCGGCATCATAAGTTTCAAATGTCAAGTCTTGAACGTGACCGGTCTACTATGAGTATGGTAGGACACATGAAGAGGTGGTGAGCTGACCCACGCCGCCACATAGCCGCACTTCCGGCGCGGCCCTCGAATCGAGCCAGTTCACAACTCCCTACTAATTATTGAATTAAGTACTGGGTTCTCGTATTTATTGCTTCGTCAAAGAGGGTGAGTGGCAACATGGACCTTCTCGAAGTAATTCAGGGGCTCAACATAACAGGCATTATATTCACCACGCCAAACATAAAAGACAGGTTGCCAATAGAAATATAGTTCTGTGAATCATAAGAAAAGGATTCGTCATACTGATCATCGGCTAATAATTGAATTCGGGCGGTATTTATAATCAATGCCACTGTCAAGCAAATGCAGGCCCGAGCTGCAAATGATTCCTAGCACATCGTCGAGAGCAAAGCATATATAAGGCTTCTATGTAATAAATTTCACTTTGGTTTTGTTCAATTCTGCTTCGGCGAGGAGAAACTCCTTCATATATTCCGGGGTCTGCACTAGTTCCGTCTTCCCCCTGAGTATTGGTAACCCTAGCCTGTTTACTCGGTTACTGTACATTATCGGCTGAAATTTTATGACAGTCAGTTTTACTTACAATAAGCTGTTCTTGTCTATTCTCAGTTCATTCCAGAACAGGTTCAGCAAACAGCCTTACCGGATGCGTCATGTCGCTTTCGTGGCGCCCTTTGTCTTCCACGGCGCAAAGAACGTCGAGAGACCACACCACGCCTGAATTACAACCCAAATAAAAAAGATGCCTAATTTTCTCTTTCTCCTCTAGTGAATCTTCTCCTGTAACGTCTATCGCTGTCCCGAATCGAGCTCAAGTTGTGGTTTCACGTGTTATCTCAAACTACGAAAAGAACTACCCCCTATTCCCGTCCCAACCATTCAGAGCACGAGAGTCTTCCTCAACACCAGAGACTAGTACGTATAGACTCAATTCCGAGACATATACAGCCACAGTAGCTTTGGCGAAACGGAAAAGATAGCTGACTTGTAGGTGCAGAGTAGCAATGACAAACTTCTCCATCGCCATCCTCATCATCATTGGCCTGACATTCGGCATGGCTGGCTACGGGATTTGGCGGCACAAGCGGAACGTCCAGTCTAAGCTGCACAACACCGTCTAGATAAAGTTTCTCGGACGAAGAACTGGGCTCTGGACGATTTGGAATCCACCCTTTTGATATTGGCAAGACAAGGTGTGATGGGACAGGGCGGACGACAAAGCAAGTTGCAGCCGTATTTGGGGGCTCATTTCTCCCTTATTCCATGTTTTGTATGGAAATAGGGCAAGCTGCTACCTTCTGAGATCCTGATAGGAGCAATACTTAATAACATGCTAAGGGTTGCAATACGAGTTCTGCACATGTGGCGTAGTGAATTAGTTGTATTATTAGTGCCCGTTAGTGAGTAGGTCTGAACTCCGAGTAATGCCTTTTCCAACTGTTGACCAGGATTCCATTGGTGTGTCTTTAAGTTGACGAAGGCGCATTCCCCTGCATAACCTGCATAAAGACCTGGAGCGAAGCTTCGGGCTCTGGATTTGTGGTATTAGCCTTAGTACCATTCACGGAAAAGGAGAGAAACAGTAGGTAGACGTACGGTAATAAGGCACCTCGTGTCCCGCCTCGTAGACGCGCAGGAAGCTCAGGTTCCCAGCCGTCTTGAACTTGCCCTTGGCGACGCCACCGACCTTGTACGGCTTCATGCAGGCCTTGTTGAACTGGGCCTTGGCCGGGTACTCGACGGCATTGGCCACGTGCATGTTGCCGATCCAGTTGCAGATGTAGTCGGCGTCGCCCGCCCAGAGGAGCACCTGGACCCCCGTCTGCACAACGTCGGACAGGGTGTCGAGGAATGACCGCGCATCTATCGCGAGTATTAGCACATTCATGTACGCCACAGGATGAAGGATGAAAGATGGCGGAAGAAAAGGGAAAGAAGAAAAGAAGAGGCTCACCGTCTCCAGTCCGGCCGAACCCCACGCTAGGCGCATCCGGACACGCCTCGAACCGGACCTTGGCACCGATCTTCTGCATCACGTCGGGTCTGCGCAGGAACTCGACATACGTGTCGGGCGGGAAAGGGTCCTTGGAGGGCTGGCGGATGTCGTACGTGTCGAAGTCCGTAATGGCGGCGATGGGGTTGTCGATCTCGTTGATGCAGATGTTGTCGGCGTCGGCGCAAGCCGTGTCGTTGCCCGTAGCCACGCACTTGTCCAGGGCGGGCTTGCAGCGCGTCTCGAAGACGTCGTACAGTTTGGTTGCGACGCTCTCGTTGATCAGGGGGCGGTACGAGTTACCCACGGCGAACTCGATGCCCGCGCGCTCCTGGATGGTCGAGTCGAACCAGCCGTTGTTGATGCCGACGGCCTTGAGCGCGAGTTTCTCGCCGACGGCGCTCCCGTCATCGATGGCCGCGTTCTGGGCCTGGATGTAGTGCGCGAACTCCGGGCCGTAGTGCCCGCCGTAGCTCTCGGTGAAGACGCCGAAGTCGCGGCACTCGTACTCGGGGAAGCTGGCGTAGAAGGCCTGCAGCAGGTTCCAGACGTAGGGCGCCGCCGTCACCGTCGAGTTGACGGGGTCGTCGCCGAACGAGAAGCCGGTGCCGATGGGCTGGTCCACGTAGAGCATGTTGGCGTAGTTGTTCCAGCTCCAAGGGTTCAGGCTGGGCTCGGTCTGATTGTTGTAGAACTGGCATGGGCCGTGTTCCTGGAAGAGCCCAATCACTGAGTTGAAGATCGCCTCTAGTCAGCACACATTTCCACACCGTCTGTAACCACAATACGAGATTGCGGGTTAAGAATACTGACTGGAACTGCACCCGGGACCGCCATTGAACCACGTAACGAGGGGAGCCTCGGCAGGTTTGTTACGCGCCTCAAAGAACCTTTTCCAGCATTCAGTCAGCACTGATCATCCGCGTGTGAATTGCGTCTCTGTTCCTTTCCACTCACCAAAACCACATGGACATGTTCTTGCCAACCTCGAAATAGCCCGAGTACTGATTGACGCCCGGAGTGGTCTCGCAGACGCCCGAATTTTTGACGAAGGCCATCTTGGAGTTCGTGTCGCGGTGCTCAAAGACGTTGTACGCGATACCATCCCGCTCCTCAATGTACCGCTTGTTCATCAGGTGCGACGAAGACCCCGTCGCAGCAGCGGGTGCTGCGACGACCGTTCGCGCGACTGCCGCAAGAAGGGCAGTCGCTATGCCTCGAGACCAACGCATGGTGGTCGATACCAAACAGAATTGGCCTTTTCAAAAAGCAGATCCACTGGCTGGGCTTAGAGCGATGAAGGGGACAAGTCACGTCCGAGTTGGATAAAGCCTCGAAAAGGAAGAGCGAAGTGAAGTCAAGCTCGCGGGGCGTATATTATAAGGTCAAACGAAGTCTCAGCCATGGGTCAAGATAACCAACCCGCAAGAGGCAAGTGCTTGGCTGTCTAGCAAACCCACTTGCAGTTATCTAGTAGATCTCCGCACGAGATGCATCGAAAGTAATAAGCAAGTACATCCCAGCCTGGGTGTACCCCCTGCGAGGAACAGATAATCAAACGGCTGAGTTGCTTGTGCACAATGTAACGATAAGTTACTGCAGTATTCCATTGGTACTGCTATCACTGACTTAAAGCACTCTTAAGAATGATGAGCATAACTCCCTCGCAGGCGAAAGTCAGCGCACTGCATGGGCGAGCTGTCCCGATTAGGAAGGTAATTTGAAATAGAGTCGTATCGTGATCTGATGATCGGCGCAGATTAGCAGCCAACGGGCAGCAGCTATGCCGCGCCCCCGCGTATTTATCGGCCACATTAAAGCGGTCTGCTTTGAGAGTGCCCCGACTCTTCCGAAGGTATGTGCCTGAGATCGCCCTTGGCAAAGACTTGCAAAAAGCTTGGGCAGGGAAAGAAGGCTTGAGACATGCAACGGGCGCGGGGAGCTTAGATGCTAAGACAACCTTTTCAGCTCGGTGGAACCTCCGAAGGCTCGATGAACAAGTATGTGAAAGCTGACAGCTGGTGTGTTGTCCCGATTTCGGCGATAAAGTACAATCAGGATGAAAATTCAACGCCGGCTCTCTTGTAACTGGATATTGCATGAATTATATAAAAGTCAAGGGGGCAACGTGAAAATGGTGGGCATCTCTGGTTCTGAGGTGGATGAGAGCAATTGTCCAACTCCTCTCCCATAACGCGGCTGTACTTCAAACAACACACGAAATGGTGGTTGGTGGACGGGAACGGCAATTCTGATACACTCGCAATGAACGTGCCAACGCCCATCAAAAGAGACAGAGCTCCTGGTTCATACGGGTATTGTGTAATCTGCCCAATGCGAGTTTACCAACATAGCCAGTGTCGTAGGCAAGGCAGCTGTGGCCCTGCCCTTCCCTAGTTCGGTAAGGCCATCGCATCGGGCAGAGCCGAGTTGTGCATCGGCGCCTTCTCGCCGTTCTTGACCAGCGATGTTGCGTAGGTATTGATCGCACTGCGGAGTTGTTCAATGACGCCCTCTTCCCACCAAAAGTGGCTCGCCCCGTTGATCTCCACATCGAGAAATTGAGAGCCAGCATGCCCCTTCAGCCTCGTCGTCCATTCCCGGATCTTGTATAATTGTGCCATTCCGTCGTTGGAGCCATACACAGCCAGAGTCGGATTCCGCACCAATTTCAGTTCGGCGGCCTCGGCCTCATTCTGCGGTTCCTTTTCCTTCTCCTGGCCTTCCGAGTCTTGCGCAGGCTGGTTACGTTTGCGAGACAAGCTGCCAAAGGGGTTTGGGAAACTCATGGTCGCCAAGTTAGTCATGAGGCCGATTGGCGGTGATACCGTCAGATAGGCACTGCGAAACTTGGGCAAGTCCGACACCACTGGCATGCAATCGACTTCGTGGTGGTCGGCTTCTGTGTTTGCGGGTTTGGGCTGATCCTCCTTGTGTCGTCGTCGTCGCACGAGCTTGGATCGCCCGAGGATATCCTTGACACCTTTACGGATCTTTTCTTCACGCTCGAACGAACGTGATCTCCTCACTTCATGGCTTTTGCGAGGGCTGCTGCTGATGTCCTCGTCGCCCCCGACGCGCATTCCCAATGACTTCCTAGGCGATATGGGGGTCGATGCTAGTTTGTTCTGCTGCTCTGCTAGATGCTGCGCCCGAAGACGAATGTCGGCCGCCGAGGTGTGCACGGCGGGGCTGTGGAATGAGGCCAAAATGGAGTCCAGAGGGGGGATCTTGGTAGTGACAGTAGCTCCGTAAGAATAACCACATTGCAGCAGTATAGGCGAGAGCGATGCGTGCTGTTCCGTGGCAGTGTGGGCAGCAGTATCTAAATAATGGGCATAGTATGCCAGAAAGCCTACGACAGACATGTAATCAGCTTGTTCGGGCTTGGAGGTCCAGGAAGTCCGGCCGTCTTTTTTCGAGGCACCTCTTTTCATGTGTGTCAATATGCGTGCTTCTTAATTCGGGTTTCCACCAAGACATGTTTTGAACTGGGCCACAGCGCAATGTGACTCACCTGAAGTTGAAGGTAGCCACCAAAAACCCCGCCTGAACTAGGACACTGCCGACGAGGTTGACGATAGGGTCATCGTAGGAACCGCCAAGCGGCGCATATGGATGGGCAACTAGATGCGCGTTAGCATACCCAAGCAGCAGCCATTGACGATGGCGATAACTGTTTTGCGGTCGCAGGGTTGGCTACCGATTGCGATGTGGCGCGCCCATGGTGGCGGGGCACTGGCGTGATGCTCCTCGGCAGATTGAGGGGTCAGGAGGCCCGGCGGGTGGAATAGGCGGCAGTCGAGCTTGTGGCCATCATGAACGGAGGGGATGGTAAAGCTCAGTGTGGGCGGCGTGAGAAACATAGTGACGGTTCCGCCGACATGTTGGAGCTCAGCCGGCTACTAAGGGAAGCGAAAACCAACGCAAAGCAGGGCAGAGTAGAGCGGTTTCTGAATGAACGAATTGGGTCGGGCTGGGGATTTGTTGTTGTTGTGTCCGACGGACTCTCTCGTGTACATATTCTAGAAGCGCCGCTAGGTAAGCGCACTCGACATTCATTCCGCCTTCCCGTGTGCCTTTACGTCAGTCTGGACAGGGATGGGGAAATAATATGGCCCTGAACAAGAAATCCCCGATGCACACGTGCCACATCGAGGACTCGTTTCAAGGCTTGCTGCATTCCATCAGTCAGGTAAACATGTTGCATGCTTTGTTTCGTCCACTGGCCTGGCCTGATTATTTCCCCTATCAAGTTTTCTACTGGACATTCGGGGTTTTCTGGTGTGCGATTCGCATGCCAGACCCCGCGCGCATAAGCGGCATCGGTTATAGCCGATGTCCGCAAACCTCCAGCATTGGTCGGCAATTGTTCGCATTCCCAAGAGCGCCTTTAGTCTATAATCTGCTGTCTATAATTCGACGTCGATTACCCTTGACATCGTGCACGATCTAAGTCGTTGCCTGCCAACCGCAAGCAGCTCAATAGAGGCGTACTACCCGCTGTCCCCGCTCCGCCGCCTCCTGTACCGCATCATCCCCAAACATGATCCCCTGCACATGGCAAGCGCCCACGAAATCATAGTCGTCGTCGCCATTTCCAGGGCCATCCTCACCGAGGCCACTGCGGCCGTCGACATCGTCGTCGCCGCCACCATTCCTGCCCTCTTCTCCCCGCCGCGGGCGTAGGGTGAACGGCACCCGACCGTGGCTGAAAACCCACACCTCGTCGCCGGGCTGCGTTTCGAGGTGCCCGAGCCCCATGCGCCCGTCGCGCGTGACGAAGAAGCGGCGGTTCCGGATGGCCCAGGCCAGCGTGTCCCGGAGGCGGCCGTCGACGGGCTCGCCCGTGCGCATGTAGCGCGCGACGTCCTGGCCGTCGCGCAGCGAGGCGTCCTCTTGCGGGTCGTGCTCCCCGTCGGCGAGGATCTCGCCCAGCACCAGCCGGCAGAAGCGGTCGTACGCGGCGCAGTTGCCGGGCTCCAGGCCGCAGTACAGCACGTCCGCCGCCACGGCTTCGAGGTGGCCCGACGTGCAGTACAGGTTCCACCACGCCCGCAGGACGGGCTGCGCGGGCGGGTAGAGGCCGATGTCCCTTTCCGTGACGTGGTGGCCCTCGCCGACCAGGGCGATGGTGTCGACGGCGACACCGCTCAGGCGCAGGGTCTGGTCGTCGTCGCAGTGGGGGTCGCAGTCGCGTGAGAAGCCCTTGTTCGCTTCGAAACGGTAGTAGAAACGGTACTGGCGCCACGGGACGGTGTCGTGCTTGGGGAAGCTGTGCATGTCCACGGCCCATCGGGGTAGCCTGGAACTCGTGTTCTTTCCTCTCTCATCCACACCTTCCGCTACTTCGGTCTCCCTGCGGGGATCGATGACCAGAGGTAACAGATTGCCGCCATCTTCGTGAAGGTGAATCAGATCCAATGTGTAGTTTATGGAAACCTGTTTGATATCCAGCGCATAGTCGCACTTTTCGCTTCTAGGTAGGACCCCGGGGTCGTGCAGCCCCGTGAGCGCGTAGACATTGTCGACCGGCATGGTAGCAGAACGCTGACGCCATTGAATGCTTGTATGCATTGGCCATTTGCCTGACTCCCTATCGTGTTTCATCCAGATCACGTGTGTCATCAAATCACCCATGTTTCCGGGGCCGGTAAGCATGCCTAATTGCGAGTCGGATAGGACCTCCTCAATGCTGTAACTACGTAACCACGTTCGATTCACGGCTTCCATAGTGGCCCATGTTATCGAAAAGGGGCCCCATAGAAAGGTAGCGTCTGGAGGGAGCATGACTTCCTGTACCGTCCATACTCTATGCCACCAAGTGCCCCTTACAGGACCAATCCGACCTAAAGCTTCCATGGTAGCTCCGAAAGACTCCTCTGACCCTATGCACTCGGGAATTGGAGTAGTAATGGCATGTTCTGGACTTTCTCCAGAAGCAGAGCTGGTGTTCGAAGTCGGGTCTTCCTCCGAGACAGAACTAGTCTCCGATTTGGAGCCGGTCAACGAGTTAGAACTGGTCTCTGAGCCAGAGTCGCTACCCTCACCCGGGTCGAAACTCGCAAAATACTCGAGAACCGAAAACGCTGCTGCGGCATCCGCAAGCTCATTTTCTTCTTCGAGTTCGCCGATCCACACCAGAACCCGGGTGCAGTTAGAGTAGATCTCGCGCATCTGGCTAACCTGTGCGGTCTTCTCTTGGATATCGGACTGGTTGATGCATAGTCGATCAATCCATAGTACGCGCGAGGTCGATGGCTGGCGTATGCGGCGCAGAATGTCTTTTAGGCCTTCGTTAATGACCACGATCCGGCCATCGACCTCGAGATTCACGGGATCTGGTTTGATGCTCCATACATACGAGATAGTCTCGAAGGGCGGGTGGTCTGCAAACGAGCACGTCTGGAGTTCACAGCGCAGCGGCTCATCATTTTCGCCTGGCAGAAGATTCAAGACACGGAATTCGTCGTTAGCAAGGGTGTCCATGATGGAAATCCCCTCCAGCAAGAAACAGTCCTCGACTTCGTGGAAGACTCGTCCAAAAAGTTTTGACTGCCATTGCAGCAAGAGTTTGACAGGCCGTATAATCCTTTCAGCTGAGCCCCCACGATTGAGGGGTAAAGCAGGGCAAACCAAATGCCTACCCACTTTACTGGTTGTTTATATAGGCGATAGGGCTCGAGGTACTACCCAGGAGCCAGCCAGATACGGAGCGAGTTGCTCGAGATGGGTGGATTAGATCGCGGAAATCGGTTTACCCACCACGGCCACGAATAACCTCTTGTCTTTCGCCGGGCCCGGGAGAGCATTGTGGCCTTTCTTTTTGCAATCATAAGCATCGCGAAACAAAGCATCGGCCTTGATGGATTAGCGGGGCCCAGTTGGTCAGCCTGCTTGGCCAAATGCCTACAAGCGCATCATGTATGGCCTACGTAAACCAACATATCTCTTTGTCTGAATATGTGTGCGTAATGACATGTACCCTTGATATGTGATTAGCTTCTTTGAACGTACAGCGAGTGTGACACGGGATATGAGTAGTACTTGATCGAGCCGATCCTTCGGCTATGAGCCTTACGCGACATTCGTTCCATTTGAGCTGTGGTGATCTAGCGGGAAAATCACCACATTGCGTCAAATGGTGAACATTTTCATATGAAATCCGCTGTCGGTCACCTATCGAGGCTAGTTTTTATTCTTGGGGCATTTTGGTTGTGATACTAAGTACAAACGTTTGGTGCACGAGCTAGTCGCTCGCTAGAATTCGAGACCTGTAGATTAGAGTAGTCTGTCATTTTTAGCATTGCTGTCCTCTACTCTGTCGTTGATTCAGTATTGCGAAATGGCTTCAAGCCCGACACGTGTAAGCAACGTGGCTCCAACCCACTTCGCATCATTGGATCGGGACTGCATTGAGCAAACGGCGGTCGGGTGACGAAGCTTCGGGTCCATCTTTGCCATAGGCGTCCAAGGAGGTATGCGGTCCGTGGCCTGAAGATGCGTGGGAGAAATTCGAACAGCGCCGAGATGCAGGCAGATAGACGCCTGACTCGAGATGGCACGTCGGAGGAGGAAAACCTGTCGGCGATCCTATGTAGCTGCCAGTCTTGTCAACATTGGATGCAGAGAGTTTCACATGATTCATGGAAGGGCGGAGCTGAGTCTCCGCCATCTCACAGTTGGGGAAAAGGGGAATATTGTCGCCCAGGCGGACAAAATACCGGTGCTGCCGGAAGACAAAAAAAACTGGTCTCTGCTGTAACCTCTCCCCACGGGGGAATCTTTGATCGGTGGCTCGACCTGCCTTTGTGGGAAGCCATCACTATTCTGACGTGGGGCAGAGCGCGGGGTGACCTGCAGTACTTGTAGTCGCACTACTATGTGCGCATCTCGCTCGGTTATGACTCCGACTCGGAAGCTGGAGGCGACGGAAGGCACATTTTAAGCTTTTCTCTTCCCCATGGGCATATGGGCATTAAGACAGGCTGGCACTGCCTAGTTCCCGCCTCTCTCTCCTGACAGGATGGCCTTACTAGTAGTTCGAGAAGTCTTTTTTTATACTTTGCAGAAATCCCTGGTAGATCGACAGGCTTGTTCCAAGGCAGCGCAGCCTCAGAAGTCATAATGTCTTGCGTGTCCGGTTTGTCAGGCTGTTGGGTTCTGCCCCAAAAGGGTGATGGATGGCACTGGGCAGACGGAGCTGAGACCTGCAGCCAGTCTGCCCGTACTGCATATGTACAAGCATTTCTGGTGTGACCCCGTGGTCGGCATCCATTGGATCTGCGCTGCCTTTGGAGACGGTGTGCTGGGTCACGAGTCGGATAGCTTGACGGATCGAATTCTTGTGCATCCATGAATTTCAAGCCATGGTAATGTTATTATTGCATGTGGTGCTTCTGCCTTGATTAATGAATTGCTCGACTTCATGAAACCTGCACCCTGCCTCTGTCCACATGAGTACCTGTTCGTCTGCACTCGTATAGTGGTATATTTGGGCTTACGTTGCTCAAGCTTAGAATATGGCACCTTGCTGGTGCGCCGTAGTCGCTTCTGTCCGGATTCTGAGGTCAGCAGCACATGTCTGTGATGGTGATGTTGCTGGTCCTACTACAGCCGTAGGGGGTGAAAGGTGACAAGACCTTGCTTTGGGGGCCGTATGACCGGGACCTGGGGGGGTCAGCAGGGGAAGATGGAGACACTCGAGATGGCGGCGCTGATCTCAGCTTGGCTTTGGGCTTTAGGAGGCTATTATCCAATTGAGCTTGACCAACAAGGTCGATTCGTCAGATCACTGTCGCTAGACTCGCTAAATTCGTTGGGCCTGCCGCGTGCCCCCAACCCCAAATCCACTGAACCCAGTAGGGAGCCCACCCTAAATCGGTCCCTTGTCGTACCTGCTGTAACACTGCGCGTCCACTCTGACGTCTAGACCTGCAGGGCCCAATCGCTTTAATAAGTCTTTGTCAGAATCATCCCGCCAGCATCCCTTCACCCTCTGCGTCTTCTTCGTCTTCGTCGTCGTCGCTGTGGCCTGACTGATGTTTCTCCCGCCCGGCCAGGAAGTGCTTCGTTTCTCGCGTCGTTCCAACTAATTTGCCAGACTGCTTCCAACACTGCCGCAGCATATTTCCCCCAGTTCCATACGCCCTACCAAACCCGCTACACCATACCTTCTCTCTGACGTATGTTTTTGGAATCTGTACTGGCCTCGCCGCGTCACATGCGAAAACACCACTCACCAATATCTTCTTCTTGCGACACGACGTTCTTTCACACCCATTAACTTCTTGGGGCGTAGGTTTACGACCGTGCATCAATTCAATAGTGCCAATATCCCGAGAGCAGTTAATCAGACTGCGACTCCACCGCCGCGGTCCTCTGCACACCGATCTCGCCGAGTCTCGTGAGCACCACCTTGAAGGGGCTTATGATGCTCGTCCGGCAGGTGCTTCGACTACCCCGATCTCGTCCTACCCATAACCTGTCCTTGTCTTATTTATCATGACCGAATTACTTCTCCCAGGCATTCGACTAAACTCGCCCTCATCCCACAAGGCCCAACCGAAAGGAGCCCCGGCGTCCAATGCAATATGCTCGCAATCCACTGCTGTGTCGGCGACCGAGTCTCTATACAAGGCACTCAAAAGCTTGAGCAGTCTCGCTTTACTACACCACGATGGCCTTTCCGACCCCGAACGTGAAGCTCAGCGGAAGTTGGACGAGCGGAAACAAATTCTCATGGCGCGGTTGCAGAATGCCGACACCTACATCCAATGGGAAACTGCGGCGCAAGAGCTAGATGTTCTCGAAGGCAACGAAGAGTGGAAAGCCGACACATCCAGCGGGGACTACCAACCAGATCTGATCGAGTCGCGACTAAGAGACCTGGATACAGCACGCACCAACTGTGACCTGCGTAGCATGCTGCACCTCGTCCGAACCGCCTTATCAAGAGACCTGGGAGGCATGGGGAACATCGACTTGTACAGACACTCGTACTGCGGCACCAAAAGCTCATAGAGAGATATGTCAGCTCCACGTTGGAGACCATTGCGGCTGTGGTAGAGCGAAGTGCTCACCCTCTACCGGGAGACCTCGAAACCAAAGACCTTCTCGATGCCGTTTTGTTCGCCCGCCAGAGCTTCGGGCGAAGCGCCCTACTGTTGAGTGGTGGCGGGACCTTTGGAATGAGCCATATTGGTGTTCTGAAAACGTTGTTTGAATCGAAGCTGATCCCGCGCATAATCTCAGGTGCCTCGGCTGGCTCCATTGTGTGTTCTGTGGTGTGTACGCGCACAGACGACGAAATACCCGAGCTGCTCACATCGTTCCCTTACGGAGACCTTGCCGTTTTCGAAGAAGAAGGAAACGAGGACGGGCTCATGGATCATGTCCGCCGGTTGCTGACGGAAGGTAACTGGTCTGACATCAAGCACCTGACCCGAGTGATGCAGAACCTGCTGGGCGACATGACCTTCCAGGAGGCATACAACCGGACGAGAAGAATATGCAACATTTGCGTGTCACCAGCGTCCATTTACGAACTTCCTCGGCTCCTCAACTATGTCACGGCGCCCAATGTCATGATATGGTCTGCGGTCGCTGCTTCCTGCTCGGTGCCATTGGTATTTAGCGCGGCGCCGTTGCTAGTCAAGAATCCGCTTACTGGGGAGCACAGTCCGTGGAATCCGACGCCTCAAATGTGGATCGATGGTTCGGTCGACAACGATTTGCCCATGACTAGGCTTGCCGAGATGTTCAATGTCAACCACTTTATCGTGTCGCAGGTCAACCCCCACGTCGTTCCCTTTCTCGCCAAGGAAGATGCGCCGTATCCCATTTCGGGTTCTCAAGACTATGTGCATTCTAACGACGAAGGAGACTGGTTGTACACCGTGACGCAATTAGCAAAGGGAGAGGCCCTTCACCGCATGCACATCTTGGCAGAAATCGGCATCTTCCCAACTCTCGTGAGCAAATTGCGCTCCATTTTAAGCCAGAAGTACTCAGGTGATATCAACATCCTCCCGGAGATGGGGCTCCTAGATCTGCCCAAGATCTTGAAGAATCCGACGATAGAATTCATGCATCGGTCATGTCTTTTGGGAGAGCGTGCTACTTGGCCCAAGATGTCGCGGATACGCGATCGTTGCGCCGTGGAGCTGGCGCTCGACAGGGCTGTGCATGCATTGCGAGCGCGTGTCGTTTTTAGCAAAAGCCAAGTTGACTTGCGACGGTTAGCCACAGGTAGTCTGGTCAACCCGTTCAGGGGCAGCGAGAGCTTTCATATAAACCTGAACCTGCCCGCCACTGAGACAGTGACGGCTAAGGATAAGTTGAGGCAGCGCCATAGACGATCGAGCGGTAGCTGCGTACAGCCGATACCCCCCTTGCGGCACCTGGAAGACCCGTACAAAGTCACAGACGAGGACACTGACGTGGAAGAGCGTCTCGAGATGGCCCTGCGCAAACCGCACGGCAAATCGAAACCGCTCAAGCTGAAGCGGTATTCTAAGAGCCAAGCTTTCCAGACTGGGCCACTGACGACACCTCATTTATCCTCCGTGAATGAACCAAACGCCTTCGACTTTGCTCAGCCTCCGTCGCCTATTAAGGCCGACCCGCAGGTCCCCTCCAGACTGCACCACTTCGCTCGGTCCCTCCGATACGCTATCGGCGCTCAAGGCGTCCGAGGTTGAGGATAGCCCTGAGCAGACCACGACCCTGGATGAAGCTTCCACCGTCTTTTCAAGCCATGTGCCTAGCCACTCGACGGAACAGGAGACGAGTGATCCTTATACGTCGGATGCTGATATCGACAGCCGCAGTGATGATAGCAATCCTGGCATCGATATCGTCCGCTCCCCTAGCGAGATCGCATCCGACAGCGACAACACGTTTCAACCAGAGGGCGGAGTATCGTCGCGCGAGGCGCCGACTCCTGAGGACAACTCAGCTCCCCGTAGTCGCCGCGACAGCAATTCATGGAGCGGGATTTTCGATCCCGTCGACCCCGGCGCCGGTCTTTGGAGCTGACTAGTGGATGGTGACGGCACCAGCTCTTCCACAACGGAACGTTTACGCAGTGAAGAGCTAGACGATGTGACTATCAAGGAATCATTATCCATTGTGATGGACGAGGATGATCCTGGCGTTAGTTGGATGGATTTATGAGCTTGGGTTTGGTTATTTGGGTGTTGGCGCTGTTAGGTGGGCTGGGAGATAAAACAAGCCCCTTGAGCTTTCGCTCCCACCCGCTATCGCGGATTTTCATTTACCTCATTCGCATTGTCGCGGCTCGGTGAGGATGGTTTTTACGGGTCTATACGCATAAGCCTGCAATAGGCGAAGGGTTGGACAGGCGTTCTCCAACTGCATCATCAGAGTCCTGCTTCGGGCAGGTCAAGGACTACTTTTTGCATTGGGAGGTTTCTTACCACTAGAGAGTAAGGAAATGCATCATTATAGCGTATTGTTTATAGCCGGTACATTATGCATCCATCATATTATTATTACCTATCCAATGGATGTGGAAACTGAGGCGCCCGTGGATGATAAGTGATCAGACTCGGGATTTGTTGGTCTGGCCTGGCCTGGGAGACAGCCGCATCGGATTACAGAGCCAGCCTTCCAGCGAGCAGCACTCGCTCAGGCCCGGCGATATCGTCGTCACCCGTCAGTGCGGGCGGATATTGCGAGCTTCTCGGCCTTCCTCTTCGGGCTAAGCCGCCAAGCCCAGTGCCGAAGGGCCATCTTGGCGAACCGCGCCGGTTTGCAGTAATTGTTGAAGGGCCAAGCGGGCAGAAGACGGCGGTCTTTCCACATGCGGTTTCGAAAGTCTGTTATCTCTAAGCGGGCCATCTAGAAGGACCCCAGAAACCTGAGAGACGCCCTCTTTCCTCCCTGGTTCCTTGGACTTGGAGGCGGTGGCTTCGGGCCGCCAAGTTGGTGGTTGATATCAACTACGTCTCCCCAGCTGCTCCCAGTCTCTTGGTTCCTCATCATGTGTGCATGATGTGGGGAATCTCTCCAAGAGATAGGGACATTGAGCAGAAGCTCTGGGCCTGTCCATCTTTCTCCATCCATGTTAAAAGGCCATGCAGCCAAGCGGCACTCGTCGAGTCGTACACCTTGCTCCCCAATTGGCGAATCGCACGCCACGCAGAGATGAACCCCAAGCAGGAAGCTCATAGCACGCGACGGGCTTGGCGACGGGTAGAAATATCATGCTGTCCGCCACCAGCCGCTCGAAGCGAAGCTCACCCTCTCTTTCTCTACCCAGCTTGCTGTTACTCGCTTCCCCCTCATCTTCACCGTCACAGTAGCCTTGTCTCGTTGTTTGCGTGTCTTTTGAGAACGCCAAGTCAACTGCTGCTGCTGCCATGAAGACCGCAACAGCCCTCCTCGCCGCGGCGGCGACGCCCGCCGTCGTCCTGGCCGCAGAGACCAAAGCCAAGTGCAGGCCGTACGTGACGTCGGAGTCCCTGCAGGAGCTCGTCCGCCTCGAGGACCTGCTGGCCGGCAGCCAGACGCTGCAGGACATCGCCGACGCCAACGGCGGCAACCGCGCCTTCGGCGGCGGCGGCCACAACGCCACCGTCGACTGGCTGTACGACACGCTGAGCGCCACGGGCTACTTCGACGTCGTGAAGCAGCCCTTCGTCGAGCTGTTCTCGGCCGGCTCGGCCACGCTCAGCGGCGCCGGCGGCACGAAGCAGTACACGGCCGACATCCTGACGTACACGGCGGGCACGGGCGGCCAGACCCTCTCGCGCCCCGTCGTCGCCGTCGCCAACCTCGGCTGCGACGCGGCGGACTACCCCGCGGGGGACGCCATCAAGGACAACATCGCGCTCGTCCAGCGCGGCACCTGCGACTTCAGCACCAAGGCGTCGCTGGCCAAGGCCGCGGGCGCCGCAGCGGCCATCGTGTACAACAACGTGCCGGGCGACGTGTCGGGGACGCTGGGGAAGCAGAGCGACGCCAACGCGCCGATCGTGGGGATCCCGCAGGACGAGGGCGCGGCGATTCTGGCCGCGCTCGCCTCGGGGCCCGTGGTGCTGGACCTGTCCATCGAGTCCATCATCGAGAACCGCACCAACTACAACGTCATCGCCGAGACCAAGCTGGGCGACAAGGACAACGTGCTGGTGCTGGGCGGGCACTCGGACTCGGTGTACGCGGGGCCGGGCATCAACGACGACGGGTCCGGGACCGTGGGCGTCTGGGCCGTGGCCAAGGCCCTCGCCGGGTTCCGCGTCAAGAACGCGGTGCGCTTCGCGTTCTGGGGAGCCGAGGAGTACGGCAAGCTGGGCTCGTTTTACTACGTCAAGCAGCTGAACAAGACGGAGGCCGAGATCGCCAAGATCCGGGCTTACCTCAACTTCGACATGGTAAGTACACAGGAAACGATGCTCGGGACTGTTTCTAGCAATCCTTGAGACTTTCCTTGGGGGTCTACGGCACTGACAAGAACGTGTTTACTACAGATTGCCAGCCCTAACTACGTCTACGGCATCTACGACGGCGACGGCAGTGCCTTCAACTTCTCTGGCCCCGCGGGTTCCGACCAGATAGAACGCGACTTTGAGGACTTCTTCAAGGCAAACAACCTGCCCTCTGTCCCATCCGTGTTCAGCGGACGATCCGATTACGCTGTATGTTGTTTTCATTCCCTTCTCCCTATCCTCTTCCATAACCTATAAAACGTCCATGTTCCCCCAATCCGCAACCATAATATTCCATCCTAACCCTCACGTGAACCCAGGGCTTCATCGAGAACGGTATCCCCTCCGGTGGCCTGTTCACCGGCGCCGAAGTCCTCAAGACGGCCGAAGAAGCCGCCCTGTTCGGCGGCGAGGCCGGCGCCCCCCTACGACGCCAACTACCACCAGGCCGGGGACACGGTCGCCAACCTGGACCACGACGCGTACCTCTTCAACACCAAGGCCATCGCCAACTCGGTCGCCAAGTACGCCATGAGCTGGTCGAGCCTGCCGGCCGTCCACCTGCCGCAGCGCCGCTGGTCCGCGGACCGCCACCGGGCGCTCAACAACGCGCGGAGCGTGCCGGGGCACGGGCATGCGCATGCGCATTCGGGGCCTTGCGGTGGGGGGTCGCTGATCTGATGTAGACATTGAAAACTAGAAACTTGAGGCGACGGGGGTGAACTGTTGGGCGGGCAGGCAGTCGAATAATTGTATTGGGTAAACATTGAATGGTGCAAGCATCTATGTTAATGTACTTATGACGAGAATGATAGCTACTGGTCAATGATTCCTATGGTCATAGTCGAAGTATCAATGCCTGTTGAACACATGTGCATCGCCACCGCTTCGCATCGGCAGATCAAGGACGGCATCAGAGGCCAGCCTTGCGCGAAAGGAACGAGACACACCCAAGCTGCTCACACAATAGTGATGACTATCTGCGGGGTAAATACATAGGGAAGACTCTCCAGGACAGGGGAAATGGTTTGACCAGCCACCAGCTTGGCAAGTGGCGTGCTTACCTTTCCATAGCCTTCATTAGCTGGACCGGTGTCATTCAACTATGAAGGTATGGCAGCCTGGTTTCTCGTCTGGCAATACATGAAATGGAGATGATAGCATACAGTTCTTGCGACCCTTGAACCAGGTTCAGGAAATCCGCAAGAACTGTATTTTACTAGGCCTCGCGAGTCACAAGCCAAAAAGGGGAGGGTATGCTTCTACGATGCAGGATAGCAATCAACGCACTGGAATCCCAGCAAACAGCAGGCGGTGCTTTTGCGACCGGTGTGGATGTTTGGGCTGGAAGATATTGAAACAAGCAATACGTTAAGTATGTATTTATGCATGTCAGATGAACTTCGTAAGTCTTGTCCTGCAGCATTACTGTTATTGACACTTGTGATACCATCGGAAATTACAAGCCACCACATATTTATAAATAACTTCAAGGCTGTCTACAAAACGCCGGCATGAACGGGATTCCTAGGGAGATATGCCTTCCCCCTCCCCCAATTATCTGAACTCGGGGCTTCCTGTGAATGCTTCTTTTCCTCATTTCTTCATGCTACTGCTTTCTCTTGTATTATTTCAGACCTCCGTGATTCTTAACTCCTGACTTTCGTCTGCATGAGCTTTTTGATTTTGCATTTCTTAATTGTCTTTAGCACAGAGCTTCGACGGGCAAGATGACGACCAACATGGCAGCCTCGGATCTCTCGTCGCTGGCCTTACAGCCTGAATTTCAAGGATTCTATGTGGCAGGCTCAAGTAGGTCAAACTCAAGTCTCATATGTCCGCTCCCTGTTTATTTTTCTCCTTGTTGCGTACCGTGCGGCATGACCAACATAATGACTGACGTAACTGGTCGCCCAAACGAAAGCTGAAGCAATTATGTTGGACCGTTCGAGCACCTACGCAACAAAATCGATATGGGGTGGCTTCTATACTTCTGGTGGGTATGCCACCTACTGGACTGCTGGAGCCGGGTCAAGTTTGTCTGGTGAATATACTACATCTTCTTGGTGGGTGTTGACCGAAACCTAAAATAACATTACGAGAGACTCACCTGATTAATAGCAAGTCGTCAGGGAGTGTATACACTATGACGATATACGCAACCTCTCCGAATGGCTCCCCAAGCCAAGTCTACTATGGTTGTAACCGGAACTGGCGGGCCAACACGGTATACAGAACGTTGTCTGTGCCGAGTTCAACTACATGTAAGCCAACACCTTCTTGTTTATATGTATATCTACCTGATCTAAGGTGCCTCTGTATAGCGAGTAGTAAGGCAACCACAGCTGCAAGCGATCCCACTGGTTCTGTAACCAAAACGACATCCCCCAACGGCCCGACAAGTACCGAGGCGAGCCCAAGTGCAAACCCCGTCATACCTGCCCCGGAGACTTCGCGAGCATGGATTGCTGGCGCTGTGGTGGGTCCAGTAGCCGGGTGCATCTTGGTGGCACTCTTGGTCTGGGGAATCATGAGATACAGGATGAAGAAAGCCACGGCAGCAGCGAGGGTGTCAGAGCTGCCAGAGAGGACCAGCGGCACCTACAACAATCGGCAGTCCGTGTCCCCTTGGCCGGTGTCACAGCTACCACCACAGGATGGAACAATGCCAAGCTACGGTTGGGACTCCCGACATAAGTCGACAACGCCGGTCCCGGGCGCCGCCTACGGCTCTCCTCCACACGAGCTTTCAAGTGATCCCGGAAACTTCCATCGTCATGTTGTTAGCTAAGAGATGCACCAGTGTCGTTATCAAGAGGCTCAAGGTGTTAAGGAGAGTGGCGAATTTGTGCTGAGTTGGATCTGAGAAGCTTCTGATCCATTGATGAGAGCACACATGCATGCCAGTCAGGGGCAACACCTGGCATGTACGATATCTACTACGAAGATGAATTGTTATGCTAGGAACTGAGGGATTCCCTTATAACCTTCTCTAACTACTTTCACAATTTCACAAAACTTACTTGTCTATCCGTTCTCCCTTTTGAAGTCCTTCAAAGCTCCTGTCTCAATACCTTATTGCCCGAGAACAGGGTTGGTCAGCTACCCCCAACCCCGTCTACTGGCAAGGAGGAAGACACCACTTATATGAAACCTTGACGCGCGGAACGATGTCAGCACCTTGCTTACATACCCCCAAACTATCCAGCTCTGCCTCCAGCCCCTGGCCCATGATGCTTTCTTTTTCGGTTCGATGTCGAGCTGTCAACCAAACAGAGCCCCTAGTCCATGTCTCGACTTGGCAGCCCTCTTAAACATTCGCCGCGACTCCAACAATGATACCATCGTCCCACCCGAATGAGCGGATGACGAACCTCCGGCTGTAAAGACTTGGGCTACAAGAACAGTCAATGACAGCGCCTAATTACCCAAACAATACCACTGATGACTGGCCCCCAGTTATTTTCCAAAGAAGTCGCGTTGAGTATTTATAATACATAATGTATATGTACTACTACAAACCCACGAAGGGATAAAGCAGAGTGGGCAGATTAATGGCGGGTAGTGCTGTGCCTCATGCAAGGCGTCTTTGCCGAGGTAGCCTGCAGCCAACAGCAAGCAGGATGAGATAAATCGGGTAAGGGACCGACACGTCTGTTTAACAGACACTCCCAGATTCCCCGTCCAACACCAACGATAATCAGTTGACCTTCACTTGGTGGTTTTACTCTGCAATCTTAAATAAAGTGGCTAAAGTCGAGCTTATTCCTCTTGATTATACCCTTGATTTACTCTTTACTATCAACAATACACACATTCCAGCCTCTGCCGCTGCTAAACCCCGTGCCTACATTCTATTCACCATGGCTTCCGAAACGCCTGATATGGAGACCGTCGCTCAAGCCCTGAAGCAAGTGGCAGAAGACGGTAAAATGTTTATGAATAACGACCCTTCTGCTCGCGAAAAGTTGGTTGCAAGTGCGAGAGCCCTCGTCCTTGCAGCTGAAACGCCTATGGACTCTCTGCTGTGGCATGTATGGGCACTGGTATGGGATCTCCGACATCGCGTTGTTCATAATACACTTATGAACAATAGATAACCTGATTTTATACCACTATCGTGTACAGCCAACCAGAACGGCAGCTGCCCGTATTGCTGTTGATCTGAAGATCTTCGAGACTGCCGTCGATAACGGTGGCTGTCCCAAGTCCAGTGACGACCTGGCGGCTGCAACGGGAGCTGCACCTACTCTGGTAAAGCGCATCAGCCGTGCTCTTGTCTCTATGGGCATGCTAGGCGAACAAGGCCCTGACCTATACATACCGAACAGCTTCACCAAGCTGCTGGCAAACAGGGACTATGGAGCTGGAATCATATTCAAGTAAGTGTTCAAGCACTGCGATTCTACTTACATTACTTGCATAGTTTTGGCTAAACGTCTGGCAAAGCTTTGAAATCAATATGGCATCATTCACCAAGTTGCCCGAGTATCTCAGGAATACCAAGTTCCAGAACCCCGAGAACGCCCGGGACGGACCTTTCCAATACGCGAACAACAACAAACCGGCGTTCAGCTGGCTAGTCGAGCGCCCGGAGCTGTTCGAGGCCTTCCACCTCTACATCCACGCGCTGCGGCAGCACCGCCCGAGCTGGACGAGCATGTACCCGGCGGCGGCGCGTCTCGTCGAGGGTCTGAAACTCGACGGCGACGCCTCGGCTTTCGTCGACGTCGGCGGCAGCGTGGGCCAGATCCTGCAGGACTTCCGGGCCGACGTCCCGGAGTACAAAGGCCGGCTCGTCCTGCAGGAGCTGCCCGAGGTTGTCGCCGCCGCGGCCGCCAAGGGCGTCGGCGCCGACGGCCGCATCGAGCTGCAGGCCCACGACTTCTTCACCCCGCAGCCCGTCCGCGGCGCCCGCGCCTACTTCATGCGCACCGTCTTGCACGACTGGCCCGACGCGCAGTGCCGCCAAATCCTGGCCCAGCTGAAAGACGCCATGGAGCCGGGATACTCCAGAATCCTCATAAGCGACTGTGTATGTATCTACTCGCTTTCTCATGCTTGACAGCTGTACCCTCCTTCATTGGTTCTGTACCAACTACTGACCCGTTTCCATTGCTAGGTCATTTCAGATGAGAAGGCCGCGTGGCAGCACGTGTCGATGGATATTTTCATGATGAATCAGGTGTCGTCGCGCGAGCGCACAGAGCGTGAATGGCGTGAACTGATTGGCAGCTGCGGGTTGGAGGTCACAGGCATTTATAACAAAGGCGACGGCAATGAGGGTCTCATCGAAGCTATCCTGCCATTGTGAGATGGTTAAGTGTGTATCTATTGGGGTGTCTAGATTGAAGTTGAGCGTAACTGGGCTATTGACGAGTGGCGGGGTCAGAAGAAAACAAGTTCAACAACCATGCTCAAATCTACCAGGGAGAGTGTGCTGATTGCAGATTGCAGATTGTAAGAATTATATGTCATAATAGCAATCATCTCTTTCACATACGACCACATCCTGCTGAATACTAGGGATCCCGTCCGCTCTCCCATATATAAGCAGCAGAGAGCCGAATTAGTACTAGGGTCGGTGACGACCTGGGAATCCTCGGTGTTGTATGTTTTGCTTTTTGCTCTACCACGCTTTTCTGGTGGGTGCCGAAGCAGGGCATCCCATCCTCTCCCATATATATACGCAACGCAATAGAGAGCCATCTTGTCTATTATTGGAGAGCGGACGCGCGCCCTGTTGGCGAGGGTCTTGCACCACCCAGCCGGAGCTCGAACGGTGCTGAAGGGCTTTCGGCTTCCAACACCCACCGTTTTTTCGTCCCGGGCAGGCTTGTCGCTGCAGAGCCTTATATGCCGTGGGAATCTTACAGCCTGATCAATCCTTCAATTTCTTTTCGCTATCTTACAAGCGTCTCAAGAAAGCTACTTGCCTTCCTCTAGTAGAACCATGCTCGCTTCAAAGGGCCGTGTACCACGAAAAAGCAAATACATGTGGATGAGGGGTAGAGGTTGTACAAGAATGTTATGGTAATGGCAATGCGAAGAATCAAACCAAGGGGCTTCGGGTGTGGCAGGGGCTGTGGACGCATAGAGGGGCTTCCAGCCGCACCAAGAGCCTGCTGATGCTCCGTGTGCATTGACTACCGTAACGTAATACTCGAGGACTGCTGTCGTGGTCGTCTCGTTGCTGTTATTGCAAAGTAGTGATAGCAACAGCAGTAAAAATTCTTATAATAGTAGTTGTAGTAGCTTTACATGTACTGAAGCCAAGCCCTTTCGACGACATCTTACTTACACCACCCGTTCCGCCATGTATGTTTAGCTAGAAAATACCTATCTAAGCTCATAGCCGTTATTCTGCTTCTGCGTTACCCACGCTTGGCCAGGGACACGGCTTAGGCGGTCAGTCCCACCATCGCCGAGGTTGTCGCTCGTAAGCCCCTGTATAGCGTCCTTGTATTCTGCACCAAGCCGAAACAAAGCGAACCCATCTAGCATGCCAGCCCTCCGACGCTCCCAGAAGACAAGGGCCCATACTTCGGGTACCACAGTCCAGACAGCCCAGATGATAAGCAAGATACCCACGACTTGGTAAGGAACCCTGCCAGCCACCAGGTCGTTAGCTGGATCCAGTCCGTAGAGTCTGCCTTCCGAAGTCCAGTTACCTGGCCCCGTCGCCATCACCACAGCAGCGGCAACTCCAAAGATTTTATGCATTGCTAGAGTCATCTGCTCGGGTGTAATGAAGGGCGACAGTAATTGATTACCCTCAGGATCTGTCTTCAAGCTCGGAACTATGTTCAGGGCCAGACTGACACCCATCCACGGATTGCAAGTTTGGGAAATATTTTTGTTGCACTTGGGTTCATACTCCCCTTGAAACATGGTGTCTGTTAATGCAGCGAAGACGACCGAGTGGATGGGTCGCACCCCTTGCCAATCTGAAGCCATGTCGTTGGTATGGGTAAAATTTGTTCGAACAGCAAGCTCACTTCGGAAATCTTTGAAAGTGATGGTTTCAGCTGCAATCTCAGCAAATCCCGCAGGACTGACCATGTCTTCGTAATCGGTGGCTATCAAGTGATGATACGCCACGCCAGAGGATAATCCAATATCGCGGTATAGACCCGTAAGACTATGTGATAACCGTGCTAACTCCGGTTTTCTATTGTAGCTCGCTGAGTCGAACGGATACCCCGATTCTATAACATCAGGCATCGCTGTAGTCCAGTTATTGACAGAGGTAATTTTGAAGAGTCGCAGATTTGGGTCATGGGGGGACATTGGCAGGCATGAAATGTTGGTGAAAAAGCCCCATGCGCTGCCGAAAACCCTCTCAGCCACTTCAGGCCCCGAGAAGAACGAGATTGTCCGGTTTACCGGGCTGCGCGTATTATCTAGTTGTTCCTGGTAAATTTGCTGGATCGAATCTTCGTAGTACGTATTGCTGATACCCGTACTGCCTTCAGGTGCGTAAAAGACAGTCTCCCCAAATGGAGTCGCTGGATTTCCTTGTCGCCAAACGTTATTCACCTTTTCGGGCAAGCTGCCCCAGGACTTGAGTCCGAAAGTGGTCTGGTTAACACCGGAGATATCGACCAGCCGTTGACTGCGTCGCAGCCCTTGTCCTTGATCGATAGATAGGCCCAGCAGGGGGACACTGGCATAGAATAGAAAACTGCTAAATGCCAGGTACAACCAGAGTCGGCCAGGCCCTCTCCAAACCACGTCTTGGGTTGATCCCATGTGCTCCCTTAGGTAGCCCATATAAAGGCGAAAGACTTTCCACCATCCGCCTAGGGTACCCCACGCCTTGTCGCTGTGCCACAGAAGCTGTCGCGCATCCAACGGCATTAAGGCAGGTTGCATCAAGGCAGCGGTCTCGAAGCCGGCCAGGCCTAATTTGGCCCAGTCAAGCAGGAAGATAACGACTATAATCCAAGTGTAAAAAACAGTCTTGGAATCGATGATCCTGTTTGGGATAATCCCATTCACAGCCGGGCGTCGTAAGTAGTGCCAAACTGTGAATGCATAATAGAGTACCACAATTAACGGACCGAAAAGGTTGACCAGGGGCCGGTATGCAGGCTTGCGGCTTTGGGAGTGGGAACACGACGCCACCCTACGAGTTTCCTGCCCGGGAGGGTACTGATACGCTTCGCGGGTAAATGTATGCATGGCATCACGCTTTGAAAAGTCTACTCTCGGTAATATATTAGTCAAAGTGGCTTATAGAACAGAGCCATAGAGTCACGAAACTAGCCTTCTTGGAAATATCTTCTGTTGTCTGGACTGAGCCGATGGTAGGCGTTGCGGTCACCATATTCACTTGGCAGGGCCAAGTGGGTGTTGCTGTCAGTAGGTTGAAACATTGGTAGGGACTGAGCGCTACACCTTTGAGAGGCTGTGGACTTGAGAGAAACAAGGAGCAAAGTCTCATCCTTGAGGCTCAGCCGGTTTATTTATGCGAATCGCGTACTATATGAACTCAGAGTCTCTGTGTATGCATATACAGGAATTGCAGTGAAAAACGACCCACGGATCGTTCAAGGGGGCCAGTTCGTCCTCAATGCATCAAAGCACAGTGTACGGGCTTTAATGCACCTGCAAGGGGTGATAATAGCCTGTAAAAAAGAAACCATCTGACGTGTACGACATGGAAGTGCAAATAGCTGCGCCTAGTGACGCCACCTGCTTTTCAGCTTCGTAGTGTCGATAGGGGGTCATCCTCAAGACTGAGACACATTGTGAACCTCGACCAATTATTGGACAAGTGATTATATTAGTTTCGAGCCGACCCGAGAGAGCCCCCAGCCCCTTTTGACAACCTCCCTGCGAAAATCCAAAAGTGTGCTAGCAGATCTTGACAGCATTGGTCTATCCCTGCTTTCAATAACCACCGTGGCGTTCCTTGTGTCTCACACCTACATTGCCCTGGCGTTAGATCATGAGATAGTCCCCACCACCGCTAATAATATCACCAGCCTTATTTAATTATAGCCGGGCAAGCAGGTAGATGGTTGATAACAGGGCAGTGCGTTATATATACCGTAATTTCACTGAGTCGCGTGCGCTTGGGAGGTTCAAAGCTAGGATTTGAATGCCACACAGCCATGGTTTAGATAATCAGAGTCCACGCTTCGCTTTCACATTTTGAAGAAACCCTCTCAAATCAGTACCTTACTTGTTGTTCTAGTTGAAGCCCGCAGTCAGAAAAGGTGTGCTCCCCCTATTCCGAGAAAGCCGACACCGAATACGATTTGCCAGCATGTCTGTCGGGATGCGTGTTTCTACTATTGCACTTAACTGTGGCCTGATTTGATAGACCATCTAGAATGACACTGGCGGGTTACCTTTATGAGAGCGTTGTCGGGAATATACCAGAATTCAACACAATGACAAATTATCGCACTGCCGCAGGCTGTGCTTGGGCATCACCTAACCACGGAAACATTTCAGGTCGGTATTCAAAATGATGTAGATGATTGGACATTTTTATATGTACATTTACGTAGTCACATGTAAGCTCAGCGGGGTCACGGCCAGCGTGACTGCCTGATAGGTTCGCCTCATTGTCGGGGCTTTCTGAGCGTGCCCGTCACAAAACTTCCAATTTTTCTCGTCGTTGTCACCTCCTTACAATAATTCTTTTATTTTCCGCCTTCAACGCTTTGCAAATGCGTCTCTGCTCCCCCTGAAGATGGCCGAAATCCTGGGCATCGTCAGCGGTGCTGCAGGCCTGACGTCTCTTGTTCTACAGCTCGCAGACAGTACCAGCCGGCTCCGGAAGGCATATAAGCTCACCAAGAAGATGCCTGGTGAAGTCGAGGCGGTGGCCAGAGATCTTGACTTCATCTGCATGGTTGCCGAGAGGCTTCATTGTACAGACAGTCAGGCGGATCAACCAAGGGACCAAGCCAGTGATCACGCCGATAGGATCGTCGCGCATTACAAGGCCAGTATCCAAGCCTTAGTAAAAGCCATGGAAGCTCTATCGCAGAAGGCTTCTAGTGTGGCCTCACGAAAGGGTCTGAGGACCTCTGCACAGAGGTTGAAATGGATGAGTTCTTGTGAGGACGATCTTGAGTCGCTCAGGAGGCTGGCACATAACGCGCAATGGAGATTGATGCTGTAAGCACCGTGTTTCTGTCACTATGTCCCTTTGTATTGTCGTACTGACTCGAACCAAAAAGTCTTGGTCAGTTGAGTATGAGCTGGTCGCCGCCTCTCTTGCCGCCAAACACGGCGCATACACCATAGACATCCAATGGTAGCCCCGTGGTCCCAAATCACCCAGATGCCGCTGCGGGCACACTGGCCAATGTTCAGGACACATCAACAATTGTCCAAGCACGGCGAAACCTTGCTCATACTCGCAAGACCTGCCTCCAGAGAAGCTGTCCTTGTTGTTGCCACAAAAAAGGCTCCGTTCACCGTCGTTTTTGGGCTTTCAAATATACGCCTCTATCGATGGTTCTCGGTGACTGCGACAATCCCAGGTGCGACAGGAGGGAGTATATATATTCCTTCAGGATGACCCTTTGTCAGCTTGGTTTTCCATGGGCATTCACAGCTACTCTAGGGATCCAGAGCGGGTATTCCATCGGGCTAGTATTGCGACCCCAGCATATTGTTCGATACACGTCGCCGGGATTCGAACTACTCTACAAGATTCACATGGAATACATTACCCTTGATGAAGGGATATCAGAATTCACTGAACTGTACAGGAAGGATCCTTCCTTTATACATCAAGTCGACCCAGCTGGACAAGGCTATATTCAGGTAACCCAAGGTCTCCTCTCTGTACAAGGCCGAACTAACCAGGTGCATAGTCGCTTCTCGATCAAGTGGTGTTCTTGGGCGATCGCACTCAACTAAATGTTAAAGTATCGCTTTTACGGCTGTTCGCTGAATTCGGAATGACACAAGGCCTCGATGATATTAAGTAAGTATAAAATGTCCCCCAAAATAGATATAAACCAGCTTTTTGACGCCACAACTATATTTAGTCTAATTTCCATGTGTATGCAATGGATAACAGAAGGGCCAGATCATCACCTCATTCTGTTGGACGAACTCGTTCATCTGGGATTCGATCCGATCGATTTAGGAGGTTCTATTCCATAACTTAGCCTATGTGAATATTCTGGCCGAGACGTTGAGTCTGATCTACTCTATGCTAGACTGGTGCCTAGGTTGATAGCACTAGATCCAGGTATGCATAATTAGACTAGTTATACTTCCCCGTTCTATTATAAATTTCAGATACTAACTATCTTTAGAATTCGGACATACTTCATTGATTCAACGTGAAATCATTGAAAGCCCTGAACAGGCATTGGGGATGGTTAATCGCAAGTCTAAAGACCTGGACTTCACGCCAAATTTCCTAGGACAGACACCTTTGCATTGGGCGGTCATACAGGAGAACGCAGAATTGTTGCAAGCATTACGCTGAATTCATGGGCGGCGACCCATCATACCCATTAACCTCCACGGACTCTATTGTCTGTGCGCTTCGATTCGAACAACGCGACTACCTGTTTGGAATTTTACGACACATCCAAACCTCAGCCCCAGATTACGTGAAAACCGAACTTTGCTCGTCTCTTGCCAAACATATACTTGCATATATGGCTACCGGGGTGGCTGATATATCGCTTTCATGCGATGATGTCATAACTTTGGCCACTCTGATAGATGACATCAACTTCGAGCTTAATAACCCACCTTGGTCTCACTACATCGATATGCCACTCCTGCTACTTCACTCTGCCTGGGCCCCCGTGGATGCTGAAACATTCATTCGACATGGCTATACCGCCATTAATCGCAAGGATGGCGAAGGCAAAACGGCTTTGATGGCTGCAGCGTTTGAGGGGCACCAGGCCCTAGTTCAGTTTTACATGGGGCTTGGTGTGTTGGTCAACGACCAAGACAATGCTGGTTCCACCGCCCTGATGTCGGCTCTCCAAATGTGGTATCGCGGAGGTGACATTGGGCGTGATCGCAAGCCGTTCGGTCAACTCGTGGCTGATTATCCAGGCACAGTCAAGCTTCTTGTGGAAGCAGGTGCAGAAATCTCTAAGACAGATGGTTGCCAGTGCTCTTGTTCGAATAGAGGATGTACGGCCATTCACATATTCTGCTGCCAATTCGACGAATATCACGGGCCTTTCGTGGCAGTAGAGTGGCTAAATCTCCCCGAAGAGCTTGGTATGGAAGATGATTTGAAGCTTTCCTTAATCACGCTCATACGGCGTTCCCGATTTGAGGAGCTCCAACTTAACCACACATGTTGCGAAAATGATGAACGGGACGTTTCTTACACCATAGATCATGACAACGACAATTTTGTGCATACTTATGTCTATCCCTCACCCGACCTACCGATCCATATGTTAGCCAGTTACGTCCTTGCGCTAGAGGTGGAGGTATTGGCTCAACAGCCTGTGAATGAACATAACAACTTGGAAGAGTGGTACGAGCGCCGCTTGTCCTGGGTTGTGGAGTTCATGAGAATCACGAAGATCTCCTTGCAACATCTACGAAAAGGAGTACAGGATCGAAGACGACACGAATGGCCGTTTTATCTGGATTCGGGTACTAAGGATTTCATGATCTCGCACTTCATCGATTCGAGGGCAAGATATTTGGCGAGGAGGTTGACCTGAAGTATGTGTGTCGCTTTGAATACCGACTTCCTCCATCCACTACCGTGTATCCACTGCCATGCTGAGCCTGACGAAGGCGCACGCACCGAAACTGGGGAGCTACCCCACGTGTACAGTATGCCCCACAATCTTGATGTCTAAAGACGATGGCATCCCCTCAATATCAGCAATTGAGGGATGAACTAGGTTCACGGCGGTCTCCCTTGCCGTCTTGGCACTGGCGAAATGCTGCTGAGGTAATTCAATTGCATCCTATTGAAACAGGGTTCAATGATTTTCGCTATTCTTTCGAGCTTACAGTAGTTGTGAAACTAAGAAAGTTTACTTGCTCACTAGACGCACTGGTGACACCATTAGAAATGATCACCCTAGTCGTGTCGCCGCCGAGTTGCTTTTAAGTTTCCTGAACAACTGTATTTTGGATCAGTGACGTATCGAGTCTTGCGTCGCATTTGATTCGCTCACATAACCGACGTCCAGCTTTCGCTTCCCCACAACACGGCCGGGCTGTGTTTCTGGACACTTTTAACGGTAACCACATTTGCGAACCAGTGCGGTCCGGCTTTCTCGTTGGCTTCTGCTGGCCAGCCCTGCTATCCTTCATCGAAAAGCGGCCTTAACCGTCCTTGAGTCTTATTGGAGGTTGCTTCGGAGGCAGTGCCCAGGCCTGCGGCACCTCGGAAGACACCCCCGAAGATCTCGGAGTCCAACATACAGAGGTCCAAGCCCTTCTTTTAACGCACCCGACATACTCCCTGTGTTCTCAAGAGTTCACAAAGCTGCCCATATTCGGAAGCCATGGGGCCTGTTGGGAAGAAGAGGTTGTTATTCGTGGAGATGAGATGTGTTCAGCGACAGCGTTATGAGCTTACCTTCGTATGCCGCTATCTAACATGATAGTAGGGACATTTTGGAGGAGTGGCTTTATCTGTTTGAACCCGAAATCGGAAGCGTCGGAGGTGATAGTGGTAACAAGGTTCGATAGATCGTTGACAGGACTCTTACTTCCTAAGGTAACTGATGCATACAGAGGTGGAGGGACCACTAAAGTGGGACATATCAATAAGCATATCAATAAGCTTACTGCTAGTATAAAACCCTACTAGCCTTCACTAGCTAGATTGAAAGTCTCCATCTTTCATAATACACTATTTTACACCCTATACCTAGACTATTATACCAGTAACTGACCCCCTTATATAATGTACCTCATTTATAATAAGGCTAAAATAAGCTAGAATAATAATAACTTCTATTATTAATAACTTAAATAATAATTTATTAAATTAATTAAATTAATTAAAAATAGATAATTAAGTGAGATTTATTTTAATTAAGCTTTAAGCTTTAAATTTATTATTACTTTTAATAATAATTATCTCCTTTAATTCTATTAAACCTTTTACCTTATAAATACTTTATAATTAAGTTTTTATATCTTTACTTTATCTTTAATTTAATAACCCTCCTTTAACGTTATTTACTTCTAATTTAAATTAAAAATAATATATTACTTCTTTTTACCTTTTTCTCTCTTTAAATTAACGTTTAATATATATCTCTTATATTTTAATTACTTAATTTAATAATTTAAAGTATTAAAGGCTTTATTAATATTTTTAAATTTTATTCTTTTTCTAATAGTATTTAATAATATACTGTCATTAATTAATTAATTAATTAATTAAGTCATTAAATTAAAAACTAATCTTTAATATATATTTTAAAATAAATAAGAATTATTCTTTAAAATTAAATATAAGAGGCTCCTTTAAAACCTTTACTTCTTTTTTCTTATACTTTTTAAAATAGTTATCTAAAGGATTTTTAATATCTTTAAAGTAAATATTAATAATTAGTTAATTATTAATAATTATATAAAATTTAAAGAGTACCTTTTAATTATATTATAATAATAAAATAAAATAAAAACTCCTCTTTATTTATTATTATAAATTATATATAATAAAGTAAAATAAAAATATCCTTTAAATAAAGTTATTAATAATAATAATTAAGTTAAATAGCTTTAATCTTATTTATTATTATCGATAAGTTAATTAAGAAGCTTACCTTCACTTTTAATTTAGAGCTTAATTTAATTCCTTCCTTCTTTCCTCTTTATTAAAAATTCCATTATTTAATCGTACTTATAACTTTACCTCTTTTATAAATAGAAATATAACTTTAATTAAACTTTATATAATTTTAACTTTAAACCCTTATAATAATAAGTTATACTTTATAAATTAATTAACTATAAATATTATAATATAAGTAAAAACAGCTGTTAATATAGAATTTAATCTATCTAGATATTTAAATAAATATCCTTAGAGCTATTATAGGAGTTAATATTAAAGGAATAGAAGCACCCTGTTCTCTACTTATATAAGGTATATCAGGAAGTTGATAGCTCAGCCTAGTCTGGTGTTGTAGGCTCATCAGAGCGGCCAAATACTACTTAATGCGAAGCTTAAAAGTTGATGGCCGAGGTTGAGAGATATCCGAGCAAAGAGAGTTACACACCATCACGACGAAGCTGACTTAGTTCCGAGCCCCTATCTTAACCCTGTTGCTCCAATACCGGGTGACCTTATTGACCCCTGATCAAGAGACCGTGAATCACCTTTAGTCAAACTTAGATATACTAACTCTATCGTGTAAAATGGCCGGCAGCCCCGCCTTCCTTTCAATACTGACCTTCTTAGCTATAGCCGTGGGACCCGACTCGTGTTCCGGGGATGAGGATGTTGGGCGCGTGGATGTGATAATGGAGTGCTATACCTTACAAGTAAATGTGTATATATTCACCATGTATTCGCGCTTAGGTATGCTCTCTTGTAGACCTTTCTTCACATCTCTATCAAGATATTACTACGTTATTACTTTGTTACTCAACACGCCAACATAACTGTTCGACACTCAGCAAACAACATCGGAGATGTATTACAAAATCTACGTAGCAGCTGCCGCTACAATGGCCATGTCTACAGCTATTGCTAGCCCAATCCCACCAGTACGTTAGCATAAGCTATAGTGAAGTTCAAGAAACACTACTAATGACTTTCAGCCCGATGATCGATTCGGCCCTTGTGCTGGGCCCATGGAACAGAATTCACGGACTCAAGTCTTTTGCCAGCCCAAACAGCTGCCGTTTGCTATCTTGCCTAGACAAACCGCTCAAACTGGAGCAGGGGGTCTGCTGGAGGAAGTACCGGAGGAGGGTCTGTGGGGGGTACCGGGGGGCAGGTGGTGGAGGATCTGCTGGAGGAGGTACTGGCGGTGGTGCTGTTGGAGGAACTGGGGGGTATTCGGCGGCGGATCTAATGGTGGATCTGCCGGAGGAGGAACCGGAGGCGGATCTGTCGGAGGTACAGGCAGTAACGGCGGGTCTGCTGGAGGGGGTACAGGTGGAGGTGCTGTTGGAGGGACGGGTGGTGGTGGTGGTGGATCCGCTGGAGGAGGTACTGGAGGAGGGTCTGCAGGAGGAGCCGGAGGTGGGTCTGCTGGAGGTGGCACAGGAGGCGGTGCTGTTGGGGGAGCTGGAGGAGGATCCGCGGGAGGTGGTACTGGAGGAGGATCCGCGGGAGGAGCCGGAGGGGGGCTCCGCAGGAGGCGGTACTGGAGGAGGTGCTGTTGGAGGTTCCAAACGGGACGTTTCTGATTTTCCGAACAAGTCATTTGCCCGACAACTGAGCGGTGGAGGAGGTTCCGCCGGTGGAGGAACTGGGGGAGGATCAGTCGGGGGTACTGGTGGTGAGGGAGGAGGCGGTTCTGCCGGAGGCGGTACTGGAGGAGGTTTCTGCCGGAGGCAATGGCGGGGGCAATGGTGGAGGTGCTGCTGGAGGCGGTACTGGTGGAGGTGCTGCTGGAGGCACTGGCGGGGGCAATGGTGGAGGTTCTGCTGGCGGAGGAACCGGAGGCGGTGCTGCTGGAGGTTCCGGTGGCGGTGGCGGTGGCGGTTCTGTTGGTGGAGGTACCGGAGGCGGTGCTGCTGGGGGTTCCGGGGGAGGCAATGGAGGGGGTTCTGTTGGAGGAGGATCAGGGGGAGGCGGCTCTGGGGGTGCAGGGGCACCCGGCGCTGGAGGGGCCATCGGTGGGAACACTGGCGGAGGAGGTTCTGCAGGAGGAGGCTCCGGGAGCTCTGCACCTGTGAGCATCAGCAATCCCAGCTTGTCCCTTAACGTACTTAATGGTCTCGACCTGACTGATCTAGCCCATCTAGGTAGTATTGGCGGATTCGGCCGCGATGGATAGTTGCGAGGGAATTGATGGCAAGCGAGAGGCGAGCCAGACCTTCTATTGAGAGTACCATCAGCAGAGGTGCGCATTGCAAATAGGCGTGGGAAATTACACCACTTAGAGATCTCAATAAGCTAGCACTAAGACATTCTACATGTTACTCAAAATGAAGTTTTGCTACTTATAGTGAAGATCGAATGAAGCCAATCAGTGGTTGAAATAACTAACGTCGGGGACCCTGTCAACCAGTCCGCTCAGCACGCCCCAGCCCACGATGGAAGGCGACCGAGCCCATCCGTTCTCGATGAACCTGATGAGTCAAGTGGCAGCGGCACCTGGCCTGTTCCGAGCACCACCGACAAGCCTGGAATCTCGTGGCAGGATGTCCATCCGCCCCATAGTGCAGGAGGAGCACACACGCCTTTCCATGCCATGACCGATCTCAGCAGCGCCGGCGGCATGCACCAACAGGGCGCATCGTCGTCGTCGTCGTTATACAAACTACAGCCCTCGCCGCAACCTGTCTTGGACCTTGGCCACCAGCAAATAACACCCCAACGTAGACAAATCAGTAGATGTACAAATGCCCTAGAGTAATAAATGGGAAATTTTGATAGATTATATGCAATGAAGCTAATTCTACTGATACGTCCAAATCAAGGAGATGATGAATTATGTCATGACTTACACAGCTCTGTCAAATCTTTTCCACGAAACGTCCGAGGGAAATTTGGAAAACATGAAACACAAAATTCCCCAACAAGTCCATTTTCCGGACAGCATTGCTTCATTATAGAAGTAATGGTGTATTTTCGCTTGTAGACGTCCTAACTCGTAGGGCTGCCAAGCCCGCCTGACCGGCATATTTCCCCCGCGCCCGCACCGCCGGCCCGTAGTAGGAGAAGACGAACGGGAAGGGGACGCACAAGAGGCTCAGGAAGGCGGGGATGGAAAGGCCCAGCGGAAGCTCAGGGCGGCGAACAAGTCGCGCGTGAACAGGGGCAGCACGGCGCCCCAGACGGCGCGGCCGCAGACGCAGACGCTCAGGGCCGACGCGGCGTGGACTGTGTACGCGTCTACGAGGTAGTTGGTGGAGCCGATGGTGACGAGGACGACGCCGAGGCCGAACGGCACGCCCGACGCCAGGCTCGAGCAGCACAGGCGCGTAGGTTTCGGGGATGGCCGCCGCCGCGACGGCCAGGGTCGCGGCCGAAAGCAGGGGCATCAATAGCATGTTGGCGCGCCACCCGCAGGTTGCGGACACGTAGGCGCCAACGATGGGGCCCAGCACCGGCGCGAAGAGGGGCACGGAGGCGTAGACGGTGATGACCAGCCCCCGCTCCTGGGGCGGGAAAACGTCGGCGAAGCGAGAACCGCAAAGGATTCAGAGCATCGTTCTTTAGCCAGTCCACCCGGAAAGGGTCGTCTGTCGTTCCGCTGCCAGCATAACGATGTGCTAATATCCGCGGAGTAATCTCGCCTGATGTCGAGAGCGCCTTTCGCTAGGAGGTTCGTGCAGCCTTGGCTCCGCTGTTGGGCTGGGTATCCATGCCCGTTGCTTGGTTGTGGTAAGAGCTGACCCTGGGCCGTCTTACTTCATATGTCCTAGAATTCAAGCGGTCGTCCAGGAAGGGGATAATCAGGCTCGCTACCTCAGATATCCCACGCGCGATGGGCACTGGCTAAACCAGATAAGCAGCTCCCTCCCTAGCAAGCGCGGATCGCGCTGCGGCCGTTTTGGTGCTTCGGCCCGGCTGCGACCATCTCGGGCGACTTGCCACGCGCCCGCCCCCCTGCAGTCTGCAGTCTAGCACCTTTTGGAGCACGCTAACGGTCAACATAAACTGGCGGTCCCTTTCAGCTTATAGCCGGGCCTATAGCCGTGAGGCGCTCGGGGCCGTATTGGCCAGAGGCGGTGCCATTGCTACGTACTTGTCAGATGTGCGAGATCTTAGCGTTGAGGCACCATAGCGTCGGGGATGGGTGGTCGTCGGTTGCACAGAAAAGTGCTTGGCGTAAATACGTGCAAACTCCGGCCTGCAGGCATGTAAAATCCGGGATTAACTACCGGGCTGAGACGATCAATCCAGTGGCTTGCTGTTGTCGGGATCCGGTGTAGAAACGCCCTAGAACATAAGTATGCCATCGAGGTTTGCATCTGCGTCAGCGATGAGGAGATTAGCTTGACCTCCCCCGTCAAGATTTGCACTTTTTGATCTGCCCCGTGCCTACCAACGTCTCACCTTGTCTTTTATCTGTTCAACAATCCACGCAGTCTCATCATGTCAGCTACTGTGAACCGCGTCCTCTGGCAGGATGAGGTTGGCGTTCCTGGCGTCATCCGGGAGAGGGCGCTTCCAACGGCCGAAGAGCTTGGCGAGCGGAAGGTCTTGGTCAAAGTCCAGGCCTGGGCTATGAATCCCTGCGACTGCATATTACAGACTGTGGCGCTGCCGTTTGTGAAGTACCCGGTCATCCTCGGACAGGACGTGGCCGGTACTGTGGAAGCTGTTTCTCCAGCGGTTGCCTCTAAGTTCAGCGTCGGAGACCGCGTCTTTGGCTTCACAGCCAACAACGGCTTCCAAGAGTACGTCCCCCTCGATTACACCTTGATGGCCAAGATCCCAGAGGGCATCCCCTACCGTGACGCCGTCGTGTTCGGTCTCTGTATCACCACAAGCTCCTTCTCCCTTTTCGGGAAGGATTACCTGCATCTAGACTATCCCAAGCTGGGCGCGGCGTCGGCCAAAAAAGGGCAAGTCGGTCCTGGTCTGGGGAGGCAGCTCGGCCGCCGGTAGCAATGCTATCCAGATGGCCGTTGGAGCTGGCTACGATGTAATCACGACTTGTTCGCCGCGTAATTTCGATTACGTCAAGGGCCTTGGCGCGGTCAATGTATTTGACTATGGCAGCCCTACCGTCGTCCAGGACGTCACCGCCGAGCTCGATCAGCGCGGCGAATGCATGGGTATCTATATGGCGGCCGGAAGCAATGCCGCGGCATGCCAGGTGTCGGCCGCGTCCAAGCAGAAGGTAAGTTCTGCGTCGTTTATTCGAGATCTCTGTTCGCAATGGTTGTGGATCAAGAAGACTAAAAAAACCGCTCTCCAAGCTCTTCGTTGCCTCTTCAAACCCTGTCACGCCGGCAGACGTCCCAGAAGGCGTTGAGGCCAAGTTCACCTTCGGCGCCGGAATCGGGCCCGAGGCATTCGCTGAGACACTGCCTGCTACATTTGGCGGATACCTGCCCGAGGCACTAGGAAAAGGGGTGTATCAAATCGCCCCTCCCCCGAAGGTTGTGAGCAGCAAGGGGCTGGATGGAATTCAGGAGGCCTTGGATACGCTGAAGGCTGGGATATCAGCGGTGAAGTTGGTTGTTGAAAGCCCGTCCAACTGAGTTGGCGCAAGAGTGCCAATAAAAGGGGCGACGGAAAGAAGGAGAGATCCAATTTGTCCTTTGGGCTGTCGCTGATTAGAAGCACATTAGTTTTAAGAAATGATATCTGGGAAAGCTTTTCTGTGTCGTTTCATTATCATGCATGTCACCTAATAATGCTCCCCTGTTTGTGACACTCACACCCATAGCAACACCCTCATTCTCCTTTCTATTATCCTACTATGCTCTCCTAAAAGCTGTGTTGGGTTAACACCTTAGTAATAAGCCGAAATGAAAGATAGAAAGAATTATAGAAGATATTATGTCAATTGCTTGGACCAGGGAATAATAACCTCATTTATCCTATTTCAAACCTTGCCGGACCTGCTTTTCTCTGCTACGGGGTTACATTATTGCTGACATTGTGGCTGTCCCTTTCTTCACGTCTGTTAAGTGGCATCTAACCTTGCCCCTAACCCCTTTTGCAGTCGGAGGTTTTCCAATGGGAGATGGCTCCTAGATCCATGCCGAAATCCATGTATGAGCCCGGTCATATTGTACCGATAATCCACACGACATTGTGCACCTGTTGAAATTAAGGGATTACGAATACAGATTACCGTATGCATACGTTGATTTCGTTAAAGGGTGGAAGTAGCATAAGTGCGTCTCTTGTCAGCAACGCGATCATAGTTGCACAATAAACCATTACTGCGCCTCACTGTTCTAGAGAAACCCACATTGACGATATGGCAGCGATGAATCGGACAACGTCGGTCTTAGGCTACACGGTTATGAGCAATTGGGTGACCCAAAATCTTGCTGTCGCCTCATTCGCATTCGCGATAGCCGCTTTTAGCTTCATTTACTGCCGTCGCTGCAGCCGCGGTCGCTGGTGGCCGGACTAGACTGTGACCATGTCTTTAACAAGATGAGCTACCACCAGATGGCGGCGTGTGTCGAAGACCTCGTTTCTCAGCTGCCTTCGGGGCAGGGACCCTTGAGAATACTGGAAATAGGCGCCGGTACTGGCGGTACCACACTGTATATGGCACCTCTTCTAGAACGGCTGGGAGTGGATGTCGAATACACCTTCGCCAATATTTCCCCCTCTATGGTCACGGCCGCCAGGAAGAAGTTCAAGAGGTACCCTTTCATGAAGTACCTGGCTCACGACATCGAGAAGCCGGTCCCAGTCGAGCTCCTGGGTACACAGCATATCGTGTTTACCAGCAATGCAGTCCATGCCACTCACGAGCTGGTCAAGTCAGGCGTCAACATTAGAAATGCCCTCCGTCCTGATGGGTTCTTGATGATGCTGGAAATGACGAAGATCGTCCCCTTCGTTGATATTATCTTCGGGCTTTTGGAGGGATGGTGGTTGTTTGATGATGGCCGGAAACATGCCATCATATCCCCGAACGAGTGGGAAACCGCTTTACACTCTGCCGGATTTGGCCATGTGGACTGGAGCGACGGGAACCACGCAGAGAATAAGATCCAGAAGGTCATCATTGCTATGGCTTCAGGCCCAACCCACGACCGCCTTCCCATGCCAAATTGTGCGAAGCCAACAGCTGCAGAAACATACCCTGATCTGGCAACTCGAGAAAGGGATATTTCGGCTTACGTACAAAAGTACAGTGCTGGATTTGAGGCTCCCACCGGTCCTGCCGTGGATTCTGTCATCGCCCAGGGGGATGTCAAGCAGTGCATTTTAATCACCGGTGCGACCGGTAGCTTGGGCACCCACCTTGTCAAGGAGTTCTCTGAGCGTGAGGACGTCGAGGCGGTCATCTGTATCAACCGCCGCGGTGATGGCTCTACACCAACCGCCCGTCAGATGAAGGCTCTTGCCTTCAGAGGGGTTGTTATCGACGAGGAAGCCAGATCCAAACTGCGGATCATAGAGACTGACAGCCACAGACCGAATCTTGGTCTCGGCGAGGACGAGTACGCCGCTCTGGTGGGTGAAGTCACAAGCATCGTGCACAACGCGTGGCCCATGAGCGGAAATCATCCCATCAAGGGGTTCGGGGCGCAGTTTCAGACCCTCCGCAACCTCATCGATCTCGCACGGGAAGTCGCAGCCCATCTACCACATCGACAACCCCGTCCAGCAGCCGTGGCGGGCCATGTCGCTGACGCTGACGCGCGCCCTCGATCTCGGCGGCTCCGCCATCGCCCTCGTCCCCTTCGACGAGTGGGTGGCGCGGGTGCGCCGCTCGCCGCTGGCGCCCGACACGGACAACCCGGCGGCGCGGCTGGTCGACTTCCTCGACGGCCACTTCCGCCGCATGTCGTGCGGCGGGCTGGCCCTCGACACCGCCAAGGCCTGCCGCGACTCGGCGGCGCTGGCGGTTGTCGGGCCCGTCAGCGACGAAGTAGCGCGCAGGTACGTCGCGGCTTGGCGGGACGCGGGTTTCCCTTCACTGAGGCGGCATCCGTCTTGGCGCGTGGGAAGGACGATTGGAGAATTTGGGTGTTTGGTTGATAACTCATTATTGGTGGCGTGATGCCCGCGAGCAGGACTCGAATGGCCGGTTGACATTGCAGTAACTAGCCGTATGATAAATGACATTTTACAAAGACCATCACGCTATATACAAGAACTGGATGACATTCATGAGGGCAATGATTGTGCATATTACATTGGCGATCTGTAGTTAAGTCCAGTACCTAAAACGACGAGCAATCCATCTAACTCGTGTTGTTCCCTGGAAAATCCAAATCCCATACCAACTCCTGTTTTCCATGCAAAAGCCAGGTATATTTCCCCTTCAGTTCTTGTCGCCATTCAAGGTTTACTCAAGCGTTTTGCCCTTACTGCGTCCATGGCTTCTGGGCTTGCTTGATCTGTATTTCTGCCTCTTCTCGGCCTCGGCCTTGAGGCAGTTGTCAACCATCTCGTGCAAGTAATCAGCGAGGTGCTGTTCGTATCTTGCCGGCTCGAAGGGGGTGGCCGCTCTATAACAGACGATATCAATGAATGTCTGTCCTTCCTTGTTCTTAACCCAGCAGTCGAAATCATGCTTCACCAGCTTGTCCAGCCAGCCATCGCCTGTCATGCCGGCCTTGGCCGCCATGTGTAGCAGCGTGTTGCCATCGCGGTCCCGAGCGTTGATCGGGCAGCCTTTGGCGACGAGGGGCGCGATACGATTCGCCACGAGCTGGCCGTCCGGATAGAACATGCTGTGGAGTGCCGTGCCACCATTGCGGTCACGGACGCGGACGTCGACGGGCAGGGTGTTCAGGATGTCGAAGAACAGCTTGTTGAAGGCGACTGGTAGGGATGCGGCGATCATAAATGGAGTTTGGCTGCAGGCGGTACGAGGGTCGCGGTAATTGATGGTAACGCCAGCTTTCGCAAAGCTCTGAATGATTCGCATGGATGCCTTGCAAATGCGATCGTTGTTGATGCAGCTGAATTGTTCCGGCCATGCTTGGTGCAATTTAAGGAAATGTACCAGGCAAGGGTCGCCAGACTCGGTGACGATCTTGGGGTCGGCCCCAGACTCGAGAAGCAGATTGATAATGTCAGCCCACTTCTCATCTTTGTGGGGTTTGAGACATTCGAGGAGCATGGGATTGAGAACATTCTGTTTAGCGCCAGCTTTGATGAATAAGACGATCACCTCGTACCAGTAGGTGATGTTGTCATCCTGCATCTTAGTTCTAAGGAACAGGTTGAATGGTGTGAAGCGGCCCCAGGATCGAATGTTGCAAAGACAAGATACAGAGGCACCACGGGAAAGGAGCAATGCGATTGCGCGCTGTGTTCCATGTATGATGGCAAAAAAGAGCGGCGTAAGAACTCTGTAGGTACCATAGTCGGGACATTGTGCATCCACATCGGCGCCTCTGTTCACCAGCAGCTCCAATATATCATCACGCGTTTGTTGGTCACCACCATGCTGATGCGTAAGCAAAGCCGCATGGATGGGTTGTACTATCGAAGCAGAACGACCACCCATCTGTTTAGAATGAAGCGGCGCGCCGACGTCAGCACCGTGGTCGAGCAGAGTCCGTACAGCTGGTAGATTCGAGCTCTGGACTGCAAGCAGCAGCGGGGTCCTGCCACGAGCACGAGCGTTGTAGTCGAATCTGAATCGGTGCTCGAGGATCTCGGTGTCTTGCCAGGATCCATGGTGTGAGAGCAGGCGCGTGATCATGTCGTCTCGGCCGTATTTACGGCAAGCGTATTGAAGCGGACGACCGTCTCGCTTCATGCCAGAGATCCAAAGGTATGGGTTCAATCTGGTGTGCATGCGGTTCGATGTTCGGACGAGTCTGCTAAGGTCCTTGATGTGAGCCATGTCGGCGATGATTAAGACAAGGTCATCTGACAAGCGGTCGAAGAAGCCGCCGCCGCCTTGGTACTGTGTAGCCATCTTCTTGTTGTTGATGGTGATGGCGAGAGCGAGTTGGGTGAAGTTGGGTGAAGTTGGGTGAATGCGTGGGAAATTATGTGAAGTTGTGTGAAAGCAGTTGGGATTCCATTTAATCCAAGTTGCAAAATGCCCTTTTGTGAATCTGAAGAAAATTCGCTGAACAATCGAGTGATTGACACGAAGCTCACAGGCCCATCAACAATCAATTCACGTACCGAAAAACTCCAGTTTACTGGGTGATTGTTCTCAATACAGAAGGCACGGGGAAGGCCCAAGTACAGGTACGCACCCCAGTCGTCCTGACAATTAAAGCTCATAGGGATTGGTGGTACCAGAACAATAGTCGAGTCTAATGCAGACAAGCAGTCAGTATGGTCACTGTTTCCATTGACTTTCCATGACTTACAAGATGTACCAAATTAGCCATATCTAGGCAGGTACCTCGAGACTGAAAGATTTTCCGGTTTGAAAACATGGCATTGGTATCAATATAAAGATAACGAGCAAATATACAACCTAATTCATAACGATGCCTTTGGATATTTTTCAGCTGCCAGGGCAAAGACTCGACTTGTCTCCCATTCCCGGGGAATCCCCGCTCTCCCCAGCGTTCAGTGGCATACCACACGAGCCCTGATTCCACCCGTTGAAGTAGACATTGTTCCATTGCTGTGTGCTGTTATCTTGCGCCGCCGGAGGGTTGTTGCTGCCGCTCAGCATTTCGTGCACCTTGCCGTTGGGGCAAACCGCCAACGCGTCCGAGGTGGTGATATTCTTGGCGTCGTCGGGCTGGCCCGTGTGGTAGACAACTTGGCAGTCGCCGCGGCCCCAAGGGTCGAAACCGCCGGGCAGCTTCTCCGAGGGCTTGCCGGTCCAGACGGGCATGAATTGCCACGCGACACAGTTGAAGATACCGGCACACGAGGTGCAGCAGTCCATCTTGTTGCTGACGGCGCTAATGGTGGCTGTCGCTACGGGCATGTTGCCCGGGTTCACCAGGCTTGGGGCGTTGGTGTGCAGGACCGGGTTGCAGAATGCGGGAACCGTGGTGGCGGGGGTATGAGCCCGTCACGGTGGTGCACGGCGGGGTGGCAGCTGCGGCTGCAGGCTTGACCGAACTGGAGCTGGAAAGGAGACACGAACAAGCACTGCTGACGCTGGCGGGCGGGTTTGTGGAATCGACGAAGCTCGGAAGAGGTGCTGCAGCTGAAGAAGGGTCCTGCTCCGCCAGCACGTTGTGAAGCATAGACGACGGAGTCGGCAAAGAAGGCTTCTGCCCGGATACTGCGCCGGATACTGCACAAGGGGTGTCGCCGGTATGTCCGAAGCACCCAGGGCTACCTGGGACTGGGCTCGCGGTGGGAGGTGAGCCGTAGGTAAGCGGAGTCGCATTGGTCTGCCATGCTTCCATGCTGTAAAGTTTCATGGGATGGGCCGCAACAGAGACTGTGCCGGCAGCGGCAGGCGCCATTGCAGTAGGCTGAGTTAAAGTTAGCTGACGTACAGGGAAGTGAAAGATCGCGGGGCTTGCCTCGGCATGGATGTATTTGGCGCAGAAGGAGGAGGCCTCTGCGGTATGTGATGACACTTGAAGCTGCTTGAGCAGGCTGTTGTTCTCATCGCAGGCAGCCTGTCGACCTTCAACGGCCCCTGGAAGAGGACCGGCGGCCACCAAGTTGGCCTGAGCGAGAACAACAGCACATCCTAGTATGCGACTTGCATCAAGAACTGACGGCGACAACATGGTTTTCGAGAGGTGGAGAGATTCCTAGGGGTCCGGGTAACAAAATGGAAATGCGGCAGTTGGGTCAGAAGATGAGAACGACAATAAGGTCGTTTTATATATTCTGGCTTGATACACTAGAACAGCAGCTAAGTGCTAGTGATCGACCCCGTATTCTTCGACGACCTCTCCGCAAGGGAAGTTGCGTCACACTCCTTTCTTTCTAGACGATCGGTCGTCTTTGGGTCGGAAGTTTGAATGTGGATGTAAGAAGGGTCGGAGTTTGACAGACTGCCCTCTATTTCAGATGCGTCTCCCCTTCTCTCGATCGATGTTTCCGTGGTTCCACGACAGAAATGTTTGCCTGCAAGCAGCAGCTCTGTTTGACCTAGAAGAAGGTTGCTGGGATGATTGATTCGCACAACCTTTGTGTGCAACAAACCAAATATTCGGGACGATGCAGTGACGTGACGAGACGGCCAGGACAGGAGCTTGAGCAGCAGCAGAGCAGAGCTTCTGTCCTTTATTAGGCGGGGAGCCATGCACCATTATAACCGAGACGGCTTCTTTCTCCTCGCCCTCCCTTTCGGCATAGATGGGCCAACTGGGGCTCTCCTGCCAGGTTTGGCCTTCTACCGAGAGTCAATCGATATGGGCTCATTTTCCCGTCAGGCTGCGATTGGTGGCATGTCTGGTCTGCATTTCTGCAGGTCCGGGGTAGGAATGGACCAGCGGCGGGATCCTGGTGCCACAGGTGGATGCTATACTTTCCGGCAATTAACGCATGAACAAGAGACTGGGAGAGAGGGGACAGGATCTTCACACGATATGCTCAATTAGATTGATAGCGGTGATTAGTTAATGGTTGATTGACCTAGGAGGGGAGCCAGTAGGGAGACTGCGTGGACTGATCAAAGCAACCAGCACCCCTGGTCTACTTCAGGGTTGATTGCAGTGCCCAGAATTGCCGATCGCTCTTGTTTCAAGTTAAGTGCACTAAGGGAGCTTGGGAGCCTTGAGCCTCTTCGCAGCAGCAAATACTCATATGCAAACAGGATATGATTCTGGCATCGATAACCCCTCCAGCTGGTTGCTGATGACAGCCCATGCTGCGGAGAAAGCACCAGTTGGCTTGTCACACAAACCTGGGTGGCTGGGTGGCATGCAACACAGGCTCAAGGCTCTTGATGCGACCTAAACAGAAAGTGGAAAGTGGGATGGGTATCTCCAGATCACAACCGGCTTGTCGGGTGGTGTTGTTTCCAGGTTGAACAGTGGACCATCATCCTTGAACGTCAACTAACAATGGACCTAGTGCGCTGCTAATCATTTCATGACGTCGCAGTTGAGAGTATCGTAGCCTACGATACTGCATGTCTTGGGCATTTGGAGGCATGTGTGCACCTGGACAGCGCTCGTGAGCTCCTGCCTTATCGATAAGTCGGGTGGGACGTCACAGCTCTCCGGCTTTGGCCCCTAGGGGTTAGGCATCTTTATCATTTTGGACTGTACGAAATACGCTCAACCATCGCTGTTGTGACAACATGCCGGCAAGCTGACAGCACTCCTCTCAGTGTTGGTCACCTGCTCGTGTCATTCTGGCTGGCTTTGTCCGGTCTGAGAATTTGTGTCCTAGTAGATTCAACTGACGTCGCGAAATGTCCTAGACAAGCTCCTTGGCTTAACCCACCAAGCACTTCTTTCTTCTTTTTCGATATGCTTACTTCCTAGTGCTGGAACGACTACCCTCAGTGCCAAACATAACCTACGCAGTATCCGCCCGGCTTCTGTTACGAAAATGACGTCCTCAAACTCCTCGTTCTTCTCGCGCATAGCCCGAGGTAACGAGTCGCTCCTCCCTCTTCATACCGATAACCGACGAAGCGGCTCGAGAAGTTCTAATGATTATGACCTCCGAGATCTCTCGCCCCGGCTTTCGTCCCCGTTGCTATCTCCAGACACCCGACAAGACATGGACCTCTCCGATACCGAGTCCCGCACAAGCAGAAGAAGCTTCAGAGACCGCAGAGGCAAGTCAAAGGCCGTGGCGTACGCCGAACATGTCCAGGAGTTCCCGCCCATGAGTGTGGTCGACCGGATGCGGCTTCAGCGGGAGGCACGAACCGCAGCTCAGGCCAGGCTGCAGCAACAACAGCAGCAGCAACTCAGTCGGGAAGCACGAAGACGCCAGGGCCTGCCATCATGGACGCCGCCCTTCACGTCCCATTTCCCCGATGAAGGCGACGATTTGCCGCCACCCCAAGAACATGGCCGCGCGTGGCGGACACAGAATACTAGTTTACCATCGCCAAACCACCAGAACTACACGTCGGGCATGGGCTTCGTAGGGAGCGTCCTTCTCGGCCGAGCTCCCAATACTAGCGACCGCTCGACCACCGTCGAAACCGACACCACGTTCCGGTCGTTACAGCGGCGCGAACGACAGATCCAAGAAGAGCTGCAGAGGCTACTGGACGCGCAAGGAGCCGCCATCGAGCGCCAGATCTCATGGGACATAACGACTGCTACCGCCGAAAACGAGTCAAGTCGGGCCAGCACACCACAGCAAGGAACAACATCCCGCAGGTCGTCCGCCTCGCAGTCGCCGCTGCGCTCGCGGAAGGGGTCGTACGACAGAAACCCGGGCGGCCCCGCCGTCATCCCTGTGCGCCAACCGAAGCCCAAGCCGTTATCCCTGTATGACGTGCGCAATGCGATCGCCCGTTCCCTGTCCATGCTGGCCGACCTGAAGGCGGAGGAGACCCAGTACATACTCGAATCCCGCCAGGCACGTCTGGCCGCCATCGCCAAGGCCAACAAACTTGCGACTCAGCATAAGACGATTGCTTCGGAACTGAAGGCCATGGAGACCGATAACGACAGTCCACTGCAGGTAGAAATACGCAGCATGGACTCGGAGTACAAGCACGTGTGTGTGGATATCGAAGAGTTCGAACAGAAGTTGAGACTGCTCAAGCAGAGGAAGACCGAGCTGGAACGTCGGATGGAGGAGGCGCGCGCAGCGAGCGCGAAAGCGGCCTGAGCGGCTATCGCGGCGCCTTGAAGGGCACGGAGAGGAGCATCGGCGATATGATGAAAAGACCCGGAGTCCGTGTCCTTGATATTGATGGCGGGCTTCTCGACTCTTCCTTGCCAGTTTCTGGTGAGGCAGACCGTATGGAGGGTACAGAAACGGAAGAAGACGATACACAGGCAGGACTGGTGGAAAGACGGTTGACTGGACAAGATTTCATGCAACTCCGACCGGAGCGCCGCACACTAGCCATGGCCAAGGAATGGTGGCTAGGGGAAATCGCCCTGCTCACGCAGCGCCAGTCCGCCGTCGACCGCGAAGTCAAGGCACTGCACGAGGGCATCGAGGTATGGGCAGACGTCGTCTCCGAGATTTCGGGCTACGAGATGCGGTTGGTGGATGCCATCACCAACTTGATGGATGCCCGGCTGCCCGACGCCAACTTGTCGCTGGCCGAATCACTGCGCAGGCGCGACGAGAAATTGTTCCGTTCTCAGTATAGCGATTTGACGCACACCACCCGACAGATCGAAGGTTTTTTGAATCACGCCGAGTCAAGGGGTACAATCTGCTCATTGCCGCTATTGGCGGCGAGCTGACGGGGTTCAAAGAGGGCGAGAGGATGCTGTTGGAAACTATGGACAGCCACGGGATCGAATACCAAAAGCACGATAACACTATTATTACGAAGGAACGAGAAAAATCCCGGGTCGCGGCAAAGCCTAGCCTGATCGATTTACCACAGGAAGACCAGGAGCAAAACTCGAGAACTCCAACCCTCCACGACGATGACGACCGTGCGCAGTCAGATCCGCAGCAGCCGCAGCTCGACGAAGATATCACCGGCAGTGTGATACGCAATTGGGGCGGATCCGTACTAGAAGAGCAGCAGCAGCAGCAACCCGAAACTACCGCAAAAGAAGTGCAAAAGCCAGTCATATTGCTTAGTCGTAGCAGCCGCGGAAGTAGTATGGCGAATAGTCCGCTCAGGCGGTCTTTGCACGAAGTAATAGAACCAGGGAAAGAGGACGACCATGATGATGACGCTCTGCAACATTCACAGCACGAGCACCACCCGGACGAGAGCGACAACGAGGTCCCGCTAGGCCTCCTCAGCGAAACCCACCATGATGTCGAGGAGAGCGACGAGGAGCACGAACATGGTCATCCTTCTCCTACAAACGAGGTCCCGGCCGAGTTTCTGTCCATGCACCACGATGACGATAAAGAGGAGAAGGCGTCGCCAACTGTGGCGGCTGAGACAGATAGTGGCGACAAGAAGGACGGCGGGAAAAAGAGAAGGAGGAAGAGCACGACGATCACAACGAGGTCCCTCCAGATCTGATGACGGAGAGCAGGAGAGATGATGTCGATTAGTACCGACGCTTTTAAACGATAGGGGGTTTGCCAGTTTTAGGATGCCGGCGCAATGGTGTTTGGTGTTTTACTGCATACATACAACATGTGCCCTTTTCAAACAAAGGGTTATCGTAGGGTTTGGCCTACCTAACACTCCTTGTCGCTCGATGAAGGATCACTCACTACATTACGCATTACGCATATGCCCACAGCAAACGTAGATAATTTTAATTCCTGCCATTCTGATATTCGTTATTTGCTCCTGCTATGCTACTAATGGTTTGTATGCTTTTCTCACGAGTTTGCCGCCATTCCATTTGCCCCGATGTCAACGATTTCAGGATGTCCTACAATACAATACCAGCAGCAAATCAGATGTTATGCTTCCTCGAACCATAATCCACCGATTCTTTATTTTTTTTAGCCTCTACAGATGTGACCAAAAGCAACCCTTCGTCCATCGGGCCACTGGAGCCACCCTCGTTCGGCAAACCTCGGCTACTGTGGTCTCCATATGAAAGTCGACGGAGCTTCATCCGCCTAATAAGCCCACCCGTGGGGGAGAGAAGGATAGCACCCGACCCTCCCCACCCCCATGAACTCTCAATTTATTGTGCATTCTCCCCGTGGGTTGAAATGGTATCATGTTGTTTTGATGAAAGCAGAGCTGCGTGTTCTCCCTCAATTTCGAATATATCTGAAAGAGCCTATAGGAAGGGATAGAGAGGGAATCTCTCTCTCGAACCACACGAAGCGCAAAACAAAGATGACCCGATCAACAACAGCCCTAAACGCCTCTCGGTAACTGAGCGCAATGCATCACAGTTCCTCAACCTCTCTCTTCATATCTTCCGGATTTCCCCGATGCTGCTTGCTGCTTCCGGCCGCAAGTCAGAAAACATATCATCGTTGTGCGCACAAACGCACGCACGCACACACAAAGTTCGTGGCATCACTCTGCTGCAGCAAGTCCGTCATCCGCTCCCCCTTCCCCCAATATCTCGAATCTGGGACTTCGCAAAGTACGCAGCACCCTCCTTCCCCTGCTGGCGCTACGATATGCCGATGATGCTGGCAACACCACCATCTATCGCACGCGCTTAAATAGCGAGCTCGATCCCGCCATGGCTACCGAGGTGTCCATCACCCACTCGCCGACGCCCAGGTACTTCTCAATCCATTTGCTGGCCTCCTTGTTGTCTTCGCCGATGATATTGCCTCCCTGGAAACTGGGTCTGCCGAGTCCCACGTAGGGGCAAGCGTCAGTTGGTTGCTCACTCGTCTCTCTTTGTCTTTTTCTCTTTCGTTCGTTGGGTGTTACTCACGTCAAACCGGTCGATCGTCTCATGCCCGCCAGGACCGTCGAGACTAGAACGAAGCACGTTCGTCAGTTATGGGTTCTCCCTCTCTCACTTCATTTCATGTTCCTCCCCCTCTTGGCCGCTTCCTCGTGCTTGCGAACTCCGTTTGCGCGCGTCGCAAAGTGGACTTGGGGTTTCAAGTCCGGGGGCAAAGCCAAGTGGCGGTCGGGTCGGGGGTTGGTTGGGGAATCGACATCAGGACGTACTGAGGACAGCATCGACGCTGTAGTGAAGTAGTTTGCCGAGCTTTCCCCAGAGACCAAACGTCAGTAAGTTGAGGAACTGCGACAGCGAAGATGCAAAAGTTTCAGAATTCAGCAGCCCAAATCGGCAGCCGGCTGAACCCCAGCCAGCCAGAAGGGGAGAGTGGGATGTCTAGGTACTGACCACCATTCTGAAGGTTTGTTTGTTCTTATTCGTTTGCTCGTTTCGTTTCGATGGGCGCAAAGAAGCTATCCAAGGGAGTCCTTGGTTTCTGATGTGAAATGGAGAATGATGTGGTTGGTGATGATTGAGGTGATGGGGCCTTAACGATCTCCAGGTTCAATCAGCTGCTCACTTTACCGATTGCAGCAAGCTATCATGCGAGCGGTGGGCGGTGGGCACCTGCCTTTAGTGGGTGTGTTGCTAAGCTAAGCACATGCCTGATGGTGGGGTTTAACAGCCCAGCCTCCCCCGAGGTGTGGCTGGCCAAATCTACTGCTCGCCTGTGGCTGGGCGCTGTGGCTATCTCTGTGGCAGAGTGGCTGTTCTTTGGCTGAGTCATCGGGGGAACTCCGGTCTAGCTCTTTTGGCCTCAGGCCATCAGACGAGGGAAAGAAAAGACGCATCGAGGGACCATCCATCCACGCTGGGTTATCAGCTATCGGGGACTGCGGGTCAGCGTTGCCGCATCATCCCACACCCCACCATCACTGGACCACACCTCAGCAGCTGCTGCAGCGAAAGTGAAGCAGATGTTTCCGACGAATCCGCCCTTGACCGCCTACCCGGCTATTCCTGGGCGCCTGGACAAGGGGAACGAAGCGAGAAACACGACGTTGCGTGGATAAGGCCGGACAGCCTAGATGACAGAAGACTGCCCACGGGTGCCATGGACGACAGCCCATTGGCAAGTAGTAGGCCCGAGATTTGGTTGGAAAATGGCGGGGCTGACTGCCTCGCCTGGCCGCTCATTGCCTGTCTTGTCCCGTTTCACTGTTTCGCGCAAAACGTTGAGTTGCGTTGCGGTGCGCTACTTTTTAGCTAAGGTTCCAATTGCGCGCGATAAGCCCATGTTCGCCAAGCAATGGGTAACGGACAGAGTCAGGCGAATGCAGCACCAAGACGGCCCTGGCTGCAAGAGTGCGACAGAATCTCCGGCTAGCCCAGAACGGGTGCAGGAGTCGAGGAGTTGATGGAGCTCCTTGGACCCTTTGGACCTCGAGCTGCGAGGGGTGTGCGGCTTTTCCATGGCTGCTGCAATGCAGTATGTTATCTTATTGGTAAGTCAATCGGGTGCTGGTCCCCGAAATCCGATGTACGGGGCCGGGACTGGCCTGGAATTGCCATTGGCAATTGAATGGATTGGCTTTTTTTGTTTTAGCAGCGCAAATCTGCTGCGCTGCGTTGTTGCCGCTGCTGCTGCCAATCAAAAGGAGGGCAACCTAAGGAAGGCCCTGCCTGCCTGCCCACCTCAGATGAACCAGTAGCAGCAGCTCAAACTGCCATCCCACTCTGACGACCCCTCCAGTACGGGCCCCGACCGACTGTACTGTACTCGCTCCCTCAGTACTCGAAGTCCCCCCTCCCGTGGTACCACTGCACACGCTCTGGGATTGAGGCACTTTCTCGCTCTGTCTCTCCTCGCCTAGGTCTCTGTCTTGTACTAGCTTGGGGAAGCTCCGGGTGTCGCAGAAAAAAGCCAAAGCCAATTCCAGAAGCAGGGTGAGTGAGCAGAAAGCGGGAGGGAGAGATACAAAAAAAAAATTTCCCACTCTCCTGACGGAAAACCCAAGTCAGCTCATCTTCAACCAGGGCCACGAAACAATACCTTACCAAAAGAACCCAACCTTCCCATCCCTAAAGAAACCGGCTCGAAACTTCAGCTGCAGGACCCGCGTTTTGTGTCCTTGACAACAAATCATCAGGTAAGTGCGCATTTCTGCCATTGCGGCGGGGTGCTATTTCGGTCGTTCATCGTCCCTCCCCTCCATTTTTATGGTACCTGCACCCCTCTGGCCACCTGAGGTCGAACGATATATTCCGTATATCGCGAGAGCCTTAAGCGTCCAGACGCATCAAATTTGCCGCTACGCAACCTCACTTCCTGAATCGCCTCGTCCGCTGCCGAGAAAATTAGGCCGAGTAGCAATTATCTGCCCATCATCCCAGTGGACTTGTCCGGTTTCACCCTGTAATACCGCCGACTCTCCCCTCTCCCGTCCCTCTCCGCCTGCCCGGACTTCATATTTATCTTGACGCATTCCCGCCTCAGTTCACCACAGCCATATTCTATTTAGCATTCTAGTTCCAAAAGCTAATCACAACATCCTTCACAATGAGCAGTAAAGTCAGAGTCGATCAAGCAGCCATGCCGCACCACCGCAACCAGTCCTCGGCGAACACCGCCCTCGACCACCTGTCTGTCGGCAGCAAGATCGAGTGGCTCGCCTCCATCGACACTGCCCACCGCCCCGAGAAGAACCTCCGCCGTACTTCCATCATCTGCACAATCGGCCCCAAGACCAACTCCCCCGAGGCCATTAACAAGCTCCGAACCGCTGGTCTCAATGTCGTTCGCATGAACTTCTCCCACGGCTCGTACGAGTACCACCAGACTGTCATTGACAATGCTCGCGCTGCCGAGAAGTCCCAGAAGGGTCGTCAGGTTGCCATTGCCCTTGACACCAAGGGTCCTGAGATCCGTACTGGTAACACCGCCAACGACGATGATCTCCCCCTCGCCGCTGGCACCATCCTGAACATCACCACTGATGAGCAGTACGCCACCGCCTGCACCACCGAGAACATGTACGTCGACTACAAGAACATCACCAAGGTCATCCAGCCCGGCCGCATCGTCTACGTCGATGACGGTATCCTGGCCTTCGAGGTCCAGGAGATCGTCGACGAGAAGACCATCAAGGTCAAGGCCCTGAACAACGGCTTCATCAGCTCCAAGAAGGGTGTAAACCTGCCCAACACTGATGTTGATCTGCCCGCTCTGTCCGAGAAGGACAAGAACGATTTGCGTTTCGGTGTCAAGAACAACGTCGACATGGTCTTCGCCTCTTTCATCCGCCGTGGTCAGGATATCAAGGACATCCGTGATGTCCTTGGCCCCGACGGCAAGCACATCCAGATCATCGCCAAGATTGAGAACCGTCAAGGTCTCAACAACTTCCGCGAGATTCTCGCTGAGACCGACGGTGTCATGGTTGCCCGTGGTGACCTGGGTATCGAGATTCCCGCCGCCGAGGTCTTCGCCGCCCAGAAGAAGCTCATTGCCATGTGCAACCTGGCTGGCAAGCCCGTCATCTGCGCCACCCAGATGCTCGAGTCTATGATCAAGAACCCTCGCCCCACCCGTGCCGAGATCTCCGATGTTGGCAACGCCGTCACCGACGGTGCTGACTGTGTCATGTTGTCCGGTGAGACCGCCAAGGGCTCATACCCCCAGGAGGCTGTCCGCGAGATGTCCGAGGCTTGCTTGAAGGCCGAGAACACCATCCCCTATGTCGCTACGTTCGAGGAGATGTGCACTCTGGTCAAGCGCCCCGTCAGCGTCACCGAGTCCTGCGCCATGGCCGCTGTCCGCGCCTCTCTGGACCTCAACGCCGGTGGTATCATCGTCCTTTCCACCTCCGGTGACTCAGCCCGCCTGATCTCCAAGTACCGCCCCGTGTGCCCCATCTTCATGGTGACTCGTAGTGCGTCCACCTCCCGATACGGCCACCTGTACCGCGGTGTCTACCCCTTCCACTTCCCCGAGGAGAAGCCCGACTTCGAGAAGGTCAACTGGCAAGAGGATGTCGACCGCCGCATCAAGTGGGCTGTGTCCAACGCCCTGTCCCTGAACACCATCTCACACGGTGACACCCTGGTCGTCGTCCAGGGCTGGAAGGGTGGTCTCGGCAACACCAACACCCTGCGCATCGTCAAGGCTGACGTTGAGCACCTGGGCATTGGCCGCCTCGAGTAAAGAATAAAATTAGACGAATCAAAAGAAATGAATGACCTAGAGTTCTGGAATGATCACGGGAATGGAGTAGGCAGCATGGGAACAATACCTTTTTGCACGAAATAATAGACTCATGAATTATTACTACGTTATGGACAACAACGACTCAGCGAATCGAAACCTGTGAACTTCGTCTTCGGTGAAACAACGATGATCGCGATCAACCATTATGACGAACCATGATATGTCCTCAGGTGGATTGTGTGTTGTCCAAACCAGTGCCATTTGATATGAAATTGAGCTGCTAACTTAAGGTAGGAGCCAGATCATCACATACAGAGCTGCAACATGGCCACCTCCTACCTCTGCTTGAACAAATTACTGTCTTATCTACCTTTTGTCCCAAGACCACGTCGCTACTGCACATGCAACCCATTTTCTTACGATGTGAACCCAGTATGTGTAAGTTAAGCGGTAAGTTGCTCTATATCCGCCACTGCTTGTGAGAATGTGACAGTTCACTGGTAACATGCGTATCTACATTTACAGTATGTTATCTCTCCACGTCGCGTCCGGAGTGGGCGCTACCTACTCCATGCATGGTCGTCGTTTGCCATGAATGTTCACTCATCAAGTCCGAGGAGTGGAGAATCGGACTCTCGAACAAGGACGGCATGGCTCTGCTCTCGTGGCATAGCCCATCCAGACATCTACCTCATCCAGGGGCTGCATGGCCAATCAGTGTCAATGCGCTCTGCAGCCACCTTGACGGAACTCGTGCTGCAAGATGTGATTATCGCATCCCGTTTGCAACTGGCACTCCTGGGGTTAGGGCATCAATACAGCCTGGGATAGCGAGGCAATGGCCAGCGGCCTGCAGACCATCTTGGTTATGGCGTGTTTGGCTGCGTGCTCCCGATCCATCTGCACATCCCTTTACCACTTCACGGCCAGATGAAATTGTATGTGGCTGTTCAACCCCTCCCCCAATTGAGTCATCATTATTTCGCACCGGTTGCGAGAGGCAGCTGGCCACACATGCATATACGTCGCTTTGTTTACTATATCTTCATGGTGTTAGTCGGAGACTCTCCAACTTCTCTTCTCTTTGGCTGCGTTTACACTGTCCAACGGTGTTTCGTCGTCATCACTCTAGGCTCCTGGTCTGAAGGGCTTGATTAGTGACCTAATTATCCTTCGTTTGGGCATGGGTGGGATTGATAGACGTTCACACCAAGCCTGCACCTCAGAAACAGGAAACATGCATGAGTCCTGTCTTGTCAACGAAGCCCAACATCCGAACGTTTTCTGTGGAGGACGGCCCCTGGAGAGGTACGGACTGGCTCTACCGACGCAGCAAGTGGGAGTATGATGTTCACTGTTTGGGCTGCGGTGGATGTTTTTCATTGAAAAAGATCAGGCAGATAGGCAGGCTCATCATGGGTAGAAGCATACCTACATACATATGTCTTGGTGCCTGGTTTCAGTGTTCCTGTCGGAATTCGAGCCGGGTTACTTTTTCGATTGGACGTCTGGTATTGGTGGTGTGTCTATTTATTATGCCCACAAGTTCCTCACTGCCGGGCGTTTGTCTCCGTCTTCATGGAAAGATGGGCGTTCACCAAACGGCGTTCATCAAAACACATGGCGGTGTTATTATGCGTATGCCTCAGTGATGAAAGGTAGCTCGCAGTGTTTGACGGAAAGAGGAGACAGTTGGGCTGATTCCAGATAAATATCAAACGAAGAAAAGCGAGCAGAGATCGAAAGAACGTGATGATTTGAGATGCGATGAGAATAGGAAGGGCTTGAGATAGACTTTTGTGTCGGGTATAAATCAGTGGTCTTCTCTCTTCTTTTCTCGCCATCCTTCTCATCATCCGCAGCATTCATCACACCCTCCTCACCTCTCATTCTTCTCACCTTGACCATTCATTCTGACATTTTCATATCCCAAGCTCAATTTTCTAGCTTTACATATGGCACTTCATGTTCCATTCCAGGCCAGCAGACTACCTTCGCTGCTGACATGACATGCCGCCTCTAGTCTAGCCTATGTCCCTCTCAACCACATCCCTTACTTCAAAACTATCAAGGGTATCCGGCATTGATTCATCATCCAAAACCCTCTTCTTCCAACTTGATCAACAATGGCCATGATCTTGATCAGCGATCGGGTTCCTTATTCATCAGCTGGGATTGTCATCCAACTCATTGGTTCCATCATAAAATTCCAACTACTCTTGCCGCTCTTTCTATCTTGGCTGAGTGTTCGGCTAGGTTCACCATATCAAGAGCTATGCACCCTGGTCCGAAACACCGAGTCGATACATCAAATCAGAACACCAGTCGGAGAGTCAACCATGTCAGCCTCTCGGTCAACGCAATCCTCGGTCTGGTATTCATGCGCTCTTAAAGTCAACTAGGTGATAGCCGAGGAAGCTTGATCTGTACACAGGCCCTCTTCTAGAGCCTCCTCCTTGTGTATTTTCCATTATTCCGCTTGAGTACCCTCTCTTCTCATCTGCACACCACAACACCCGTTTGTTGGCTTCGATGTCATTTCAAACGCCGCTCGGTGCAGCGGGAGACCAAGAGAACAGTAACATCAGCTTACAACACACATCAATACGAATGACCTGTCTCTTACCCAAACCACCGAGAAAGATACTCTACTCGAATGCTTCTCACACTATCGTGTATATATATCTACCAACCAACCACAATGTTATCTTCTCTTATCTATCGCTGACTGGCTCAAAACTCTTCTCCGGCTTTGAAGCCCCGTCGACCTGAGTTTCGTCTCGCAGGCACTTCAATATGCCAGTTCCAACAAGAAGCCCTTCAAAACTCCGAGGCTCCGAGGAAGGAGGATACCAAGCTTCTGAACAAGTCTCTGATCTCTGCAGAACATACCGGAAAACCCATGGGCTCTGGGTAACATGTGTTGTCAGTGACAATTCCCGCGGCCAGAGAAGGATCAGCACTCGCAGACATGCGAGTATTGGCGCTGTTAGCCCCGTCCATGAGAGAAGAGAAAAATCGGCTTCCAACCCTTGGCTGGGCATCAGACATGACCTTGGATACCTTCCTCGGGGGTTTCGAGTGATCGTCGGCCTCATGAAGATCCAAAAGTTTTATGGGTGTGACCGTCTCTAAGGAGCTCGCGACTTTTGGGTCTTCAGCAACTCGGCTATAGACTACGTCTCTGACGCTATTGGCGTAGTCAGCATCTTGAATACAGAAATGACCAATAATTCGAAGAATGTATAGCACAGGAATTTCGCGATCATGGTATGCCAGCATCCGACTTGAGATTCCTGCTGCTTGTAGAAACGCACTCTCGCGAAAGGTACGGAATATCCTACCCTGCCGTTACCTAAGTCCAGACCTCGACGTCACCCATTGCCATATTGGAGGCTTCCATCTTTGCCCAGTATGTCACAAGGCTACTGCGTGTCAATCATCTTTTTCTAGTGATGAGCACAACATGGGCCGCTGCGAAACATACTCTTCCGGCTCCCGGAAAACCCCTCGGTCAAAGAAACGGCCTAGCTTCACTCACACGGAATGAAGCCAAATAGGACAGCCCCTGGATCAGTCTTCTTCGCACCGACCGGATTTCATGATTTTCCCCTCAGTACCATCACCAACACAGTACCAACAACCTTATATTCAGTAGCCTTCTCTTTACGCAAGCACTTAGGCTAAGACTGCGACTATGAAGTTTACGTCAATCCCGCCGCGTCCACGGCAGAGGAGGTTATATCCTGCTATATATATCCTAGTTCTACTTTGGCTCCTCATTCGACGTGAGGTTTTCGGTGGCAAATGCACGTGCTGTTTGCGGATAGACCAGAGGACATGCAACGTCACCAAGTTGCACCTGGTGGTAGAGGCCGTCCAAAGGCGAGCCCACAGCAGCAAGGTAGAGTTCGGCATTAGCTTGGGAAGCGGCCACTAACTACCGCAGCGTCTAGCATTCATGATCCATGATGAAAACGAGCATGGCCGGAAGCGCAGAAGAAACCTCTTGTGATAGCCAAGGCTTGTGAAGAATGGCGGTTGAGCTCCAGGAGGACATCAAGACCAAAAGGAACTCTTAAAAATTCACGAAACGAAACTGGTCAGTCAGAGGCACGCTAGGCGGGCTGGGTCTCGCAAACAATCCCAACACGTGTTGCGACGCGAAATATTCATCCCACAGTCAGGTCATCGAGCAAGGAACACCATTCGAACAGTGAAAGTCCCAACTTCTCGACGAACTCACGAAGGACATGACCACCATCTACGGTTCTGCCGATCATAGATAGACAGCCGACGAGCGTGCAAGATTGCGAATACTTCAAGCCATTAAAATAGTATTGCACAAGCTATTTTCATTCAATAATTCGGTCTTCATCCTCACTCGAGCTTCCTAAAGGATCTTGTTGGACTGAGCATCCAATACTATACGACACAATAAGTGACGGGGACCCCAGTGCAGGAAAGGAATAACGTACAGCCTTGGGTCCTTTTAACCGAGTGGAAAGGCACATAAGCCTCCACAAATACAGAGCCGTCTCGATCTGACCCTCTATTATTCCGTCGATCCATCCCTCAGTCCATCGTCTGTTCCCCAATCCAACAGGCTTGACCAGGGCAGATTCCTTCGCCATGGCAGCAAAGAGACGCCTTTCGTACCGGGAACTAATCATTTAACTGAACCAAGCCGAACTGATACACTGCTCCCTCGTTGAACGGCGGGGGTAAGGCCGAAAAGATATTATTTGAAGACACAAGGCTGCGTACGAAGTGCAGATGGAAAGTGCGTGTTGACAACACGGGCAGGCGTCCTATACGTGGCGTTCACTACTACTAGCATATTACACGAAAAAAGAAGGAGATGTCCGACTTCTGTCAATCCACACAGAGAATAGCGCGTGCAAACCAAGCAATGGAGAAGGCAAAAGTGATGGGAAAAGGATGAGCAAGAAACAAGCTACGGTCACGGCAAGAAACACCGAAGAATGATCAGGCTTGTCAATCTTGCGACAATGGTCGCTATTTGCACTCCAAGGACGACGACAACGACCCTGCAGTGGAAGGTTACGATGACGTCTCTGGAATGGAAGAAGACCAGCTCGGTAGTTTTGAGTATCTCGTAGATAGCCCGTCATTTGATCATATTAAGATTGTGGGTTGGAGTTGGGCCTTGACTCCCCGATACGAAGAACACCACAACAAGGAACACTAATCCATATTGAAACTAACGACCGTGTATACCTTCTTGCTCTGCGATGGACAGAGGAGGGCCAGCGAGCGAGCGAGCCTTTCTCTTTCGGTGCCGACAAAGTCATTCCCGTTCAGATTCCCAAGTGCCGTGTCGCCTCGCGCCCTTTTCTCCGTCCATGCCTCGTCCCTGAAGAAGGGCAACAGCTGCTCATAGGACAAGCTCCCCCCAGGGACAGCGTGGCCCCGGATGAAGACGGCGACGCCATAATAGCATGCCCCGGTAGTCTCCAAGACGTCTGCCTTCTCCATGAGGTATGCATCGACAGGTGTCTCCAGAAGGCGACACAAAGCGCGGGCGTTCCACTCGGCCTGTTCGCGGTTTCTCACGTAGAACAAGAGGCAGTTCCACTCGGCCGAGCCGTTCCAGCCCTTCCCCACCGAGTCCGGGTTGGTGTCGAAAGTGTACGGCGTGGCCTCCCCCAGACCCAGAAGAGGGGCGAAAGGGGATCATCTGGGAGTGCGTGCCTCCGGAGCAGTTCGAAGTTGCTGATGCTTGAGAACTCAATCGCTTCCTCGTCCATCCTTTCGTGTCGATCGTGACTCGCGCTGCGATGTCTGATATAGCTTCTGGTTGTGGTCCAGTCTCTGTTGGCCGCCGGTTGATCTGGGGAGAAGCAGACAGAAAAGCCGGGCTCCGGGGCTTCACTCCTGGTTTAAATATGCCTTCTAAGCAAACTTTTTCTTTCGTCCTTTGTTCCTAGCCAGGAAATCACGAGGGACGAAGTGGATCCCGTGTTTGCTTGCGCCATGTTACTTCTCCACTTGATCCTTTGTTCCCGCTAGTTACACGAAGGCCGAAGGCACTGGCGCGGTCCGCCCGCCGTGCCGGACGTTTCATCCCGTCGGCCCTGGTACTTTGCTCACATCCGGATGTGGCTGAGGGAAAGCCATGAGCAGGAGACAGTGACAAAACGGTCTGAGACGTGTTACCACATCGTCGATTCAACCAACCAAACCATTTTCAATAAGGAGCATACAAGACAACTCTAGTAGTCAAGAAGTGCTGCAACTCCTTTACCAAATGTGGGCTATACCCCTGAATTTGAGCCATTGAACCGCGTTAAGTTTACGCTGATTTCCTAGAAGATACAGCAGGTATTCTCGATCAAATCAATTTATTTTAAAATGTCTGCTATCTGCTGGATCAAGTGTATTCGAAGAAAGGTTAAAATTGACCGTCGTCAACAACAAATCATATAGTGCTTGTCTGCCGCTAGGATACGCCGTGCGACCAGAGCGGGCATCTTTATAGTCGTTCAAAGTCAAAGAGAACTCGATCTAGCTTGGTTGGTCATGCTTGCTTCCCTGAAGCGCAAAGAAAATGCAAGTGAGGTCCTCGGAACTTTTCCTTGGCTCACTTCTAAAGATCATCATCCTCGGACAGAGGCTCGGGCTGAGGCACGGACTCAGGTAGGGGCCCCTGACACTTGCAGCACCGCAGGCCAACCAAATCTTCGCCGTGGGGGAAGGGATACCATAGCTTGCCCATGGCTATAAATCCCTCATAGTTGCCGCTATACTTCGACATGTTGATCTGCAAAACGGCCGACTGCCTCGAGGCGGCATCTTTGGCATAGCAAGAAGCGAGGTCCTTGTGAGTTATAGTACTCCATCTCGTCGTCCGGCACAAATACTCGGCCAGATTCCAATCAGCCACGCGCTGCCCGAAGAACAGGTTTCGTCGCTCCTGGAAAATATGGTCTCCAAAGTGATACATCAACAGTACGTCGTAGAGCAGCCCCATGGTGAGCCAGGGGGAGCTCATGAGCACCTCGCAATAATTCGGGATGGTCCATGTGCCAAGAGAGGGAACATCTTCGGACTTTAGCTTCACACAAACCAAGTCGGTGATGGGTGGGCCGCCCACGGTCACGCAGAGCCGCCGCCAGCTCGCCCCGGGTCGTAGATATGGCTCCCTCGAAGCCTCCGTTTGCGCCCACGGGAGGTCCCGGAGCATGGCGGAGAGCCTGTGCAGTTCGGACTCGACGGGGCCCTCGCCATCGATCCGAAGTTTGGGGTCTAGTTTGTTCACGATCGACGCGAATTCGGCGCGCAGGAAAGGGTCGAACTCCAGCTCGCCGCTCTCGGTGGGCTGTAGATGCCGGGTGCAGAAGGCGATAGTCTCAATCAGGTCGTGGAACTGGGAAGAGACGGCGCGGGCGACGATCAAGGTCTTCAGATCGATATCGCCGAGGGCGGTGAGGATCATGCTCACCACCTCTGTGGGCAGTAGCGCCGGTTTTGACATCTTGCTTCACCCTCGTAGATCTTTCTGTGTCTTCTTAGTAGTCGTTGGGTTGTGCGATTTCCTTTATAGCTGTAGACTGATTTGAAGAGAATGAAAGACAGTGAATCGACGGTTGTATGCAACATAAACAAACAAACAAATATTCAAGTCAGCTAAAACGCGTGCCTGAAGCGATAATTAGTAAGCGCATGCTCGGCTACTATGGATATACGATAATTGTGACACAGCCCCTCAAAGCTACCGATTCGGATAAAAGAGCCGGTTACAAGCACTCACGTGATAGACTAATAGGGGTTTTATATTGTAATTAGGAAATAATATAAATAGGCTAATACTTCTAGAAGTGATGCGCATGTTTGTGATGCTGTTGAGTAGATTGCAATTGCTAGCATCCAATTACTCGGAATATGCGGTAACGGTAGTGAAGATAGGGGCAGATCTCGTCCCGCAACAATCCCTGAAGAGGAAGAGGCATATAACTCACCAAACTCTGCTCCTCATAGTCTCGACTTTTGTTGCGTATAAACTGATTGACCAGCAAGGGATGGTCTTACTCATATTTCTCTCAGTCCTCCCAATAGATCACGATACTTCCTGGGTTATCACCCGAGGCGTTAGTGTCTGTGTCGTCAACTAGCTCATTGTCTGGAAGCTCTCATAGGCCAGAGAATAATGTTTGGCAGTATACAGGATGAAAATAAATTTGGCAAAAATCTTTTATAGGAAAGACTAAAGTATATAAATAGGGACCGTCTCATGTGTTTAAGAGTGGACATAAATCTATTGAAACTATCTACTTTTGCCTACTGCCTCTCTCCTTTCTGTAGAGGAAGCAGAAGTCGGCTACATGCGCAACACCTCGGGCACCTCCATCCCCAAAAACAGCTTCATGACCACCATGGCCGCCAACTTGGGCTCCATCTTGATGCCGCCCCTGCCGATGCCCATGATGAGCTCGAGGCGGTACTCGTCGAGCCGCGGCGGCATGTCGAGCGTCGACGTCTCGGGCTCCCCGCGCACCGCGCAGCCGCAGCGCTTGTCGCGGTTGGTCGTCTCGAGCGTCGAGGTGGGGTCGGCCCGCTCGCGCAGGCGGCCGTGGTGGAAGACGAACTCGGTCCGGTCCGGCTTGGCCCAGAAGACGGCGTGGCAGTTGGTGTCCGGGTTGCCCACCACGAGCGTCGGCTCGCCGTTGAACCGCCCGTCGCCCACGTCGAACACGAGCACCCGCAGCTCGTCCTCCAGCTCCGGCGAGAGCGTGCGCGACGGCCGCGGCCGCGCGGGCGAGTAGTAGCTGCCGGCGCTGCTGCTGCCGGGGGTGGTCTTCTTGGTCGGCGTCGGCGTCCGCGGCGCTGGCGGCGTGCGCAGTTGCGGGAACTTGCTGCACTTGCTCTTGAGGCTTTTGGCGCTGTTGCTCCGGGCGAGGCGCTTGGCGGCGGAGGGGGTGGCGGTCGAGGAGCGACGGCTGGGGATCATGGTTCCTAACAACTGCTGCTTGAAGATAACTGTTCGTGACTGCTGTGTGTATTTAGCTGATTCTGTGGGTTTCACTGAGTAGAGGCTCACCTGATGAGAGTTGTTGCGCCGGGCTAACGGAATCCTGGTTCCCCCAGCGTCGGAATCTTGGAGCGTTTGATAGCATGGCGCTGCTTTAGTAGGGTCGGCACAAACAAAGGCAGTGTCTCGTGGCCCTTGCCCTTGCCGTGCGGGCTTGTTCGGGAGGTCAAGACATCGTATAAAGGCATGAAGGCGTCCTGGTCCCTCATCAAAGAGATCCCAGTTTCATCGTCGACGACAAAGGCATCATCACCACCACGCCACATGGGCAGACGGAGAGGAGAAAAGTCCATCTCGCCCAATCAAAACAAGCGTTGAACTTGAAAGGAAATGGGCGAAATAACAATGCCAATGTGACGACGGCCCAGCCCGTCTTTGAGAAACAATTCAGTTGTGATGCAGAAAGCCCAGTACGCAAACAAATGCGTAACTGAGCGGCTGTTGGGTCGAAACAATGGCCAGACTCGAGGCCACGGACTCGACCTTTAAATAAGGCCCAGTTCCCAGGACAAGACTCCATTCATTCTTTCTCATTCCATTATTAAAAACCCCGACGCCCCCTCTCTTTGGACATTTGCAGACAACTCAGCAAGTATCCACCGCCTTCGAGAAAGACCCCATAACCACACTGGAGAACACGCAGAACGGTAAGCCACGAGACACGCGACCAATCATGGCCGCCGCCGTTCCATCACCCCCACAGCCCCTTGGCGGATCCACCACCACCACCCGTACAACGATGCGTGGTGATGAGAGCCGCCCGCCGCCGCAGCTGAAGTCGCCGGACCAGTACCGGCGCGAGCTGATGATCGAGTACGCCTTCGCCGCGTACGCGTACGTCATCACCGAGGACGAGGCCGACGAGATCTTCTTCCAGCCCAACTGGTGGGACGACGTCGACGCCTTCGTGCGGTATATGCAGGACGTCAACTTCGGCACCCCAATCCCTGGCACCACAAACGTCCAGGCCCCGGGCTCCATGCGCGTCTACACAGATGCCGAGCTAGACGCCATGGAGGAGATGGGCGACTTCTACCCGCCCACGCCGGACCTGGCGTCGTCGAGTGACGGCGACAGCAGCTCTTATGCCGACTCCGAGGACGAGTTCGTGCTGGAGGAGGAGGACGAGTGGGACGAGGAGGAGGAGCCCGAGATGACGGAGGATGTCGAGGAGGAGGAGGAGGAGGAGGAAATTCCCCTCTACGAGCCTATGTCAAAATGGGCTCAGAGGAGGTGGCGCAATGCTTGCTCCCCGCCTCCGGATTACGGTGAGTCATTCCCCCTGCGGGCTCCGCGGCAGCCATGCTCGCGGCTATAAGCCAAGAGCCGTACGAGCCCGGACTTGACATCCAAAACTTTGAGGGCGAGCTGGACGACGAGCAGCCCGAGATCGAGGAGGAGGAGGATGAGCCGGAGGACGACCAGCTAGACGAGTTGTCCAGCTGGCTTGACTCCCTGGCCGTCCCCGCCGCCCCGTCGACACCCGCCGCCGACGACCGCCCTACCGAGGAAGAGGGGGCTGATACTCCCGAGGTGCCCGACACCCCGCTCCAGAGCCCTTTCTCCCCCGTGGTTGTCGTCGAGGCGGCGCACGCCGTGGAGGTGACCCTGCAAGTCGCGGCCCCGGCCGTCGTGGTCGTCAAGAAGAAGGAGAGCCGCAGCTCTCTTCTCTCCACCACCTCTGCCCCCGCCCCCGCTCCTACCCCGGCCGTCGTCGTGGTGATGCAGAAGAAGGAGAGCGCCGCCTCCCTTCTCTCCGCCATCTCCGCCCCTGATCCCGCCCCGGTCCCGGTCCCTGCCTTCCCCACCCGCCGCGAGCGCTTCGACGTCCGCGTCCGCAAGGCGAAGAGCATGCTCTCGCGCAGACTGAAGGCCGTCTGTCTCTCGGGCCTCTCTTCGTAGGCCTCTCTAGTACGAGCGAGATGCCCGAGGAGGTAAGCGTTTCCCCCTTTTCCGTCTGGTAGCCGCGGGCAATAGGTAGGCGTCTGGGGAACGGGAGTTGTTCCCCGGATGAGCAGGTCACCTGCCCGCGCAGGCTTCCTTTGTTTTGTTCTTGTTTCTTGTTTCTTGTTTTGTTTTGTTTTGTTTCTCGTTTCAATTGCGCGCGCTTGTTTTGCATCCTACATAACCTGGGTGAGTTGTAGAGATAACGCCTAATTGCTAATTAGCTTAATTAAAAAAAATATTAAAAAACCAATTCCCAGTTACCTTCTGTTCTCAATCTCAGCACCATGATAGTGATGCCGTAGAATGTAAAAGTGCCCTTGGTAGTTCGCAACGGAGAGCCATGTAGTCCCATGCCCTTGTACAATGGACAAATGAGTCACGTTGTGAGAGGTGAAATAATGGTGCGAGTAAGTCAATTTCAATTCCATGCTAATTGCAGCGTTAGTCGTCAGGCTCGGATTAAGCCCATTCGGTGTACATCTAGAGAACATATCTCCTTCGAATGGTAAAAGGCTATATATCCATCAATCGTAATCTCGTCTCATCATCTACATGCATGCAAGCGTAGTGATCTTATGTTCTTCAAAAAGTGGTTCCGTTCCATATCCAGTTTCCCTTTCAAAGCCGCCCCTAAAAGGAGACCAGAAGCCCTAGTCCCATCACCCAACGCCAAATATACAACATGTCTTGTTTTTGTTTTCGGAATAAACATTAAAAGTGTGCGTGTCGTGTCTTGGTCTAGACGTAGACGCGGCGGTGCGAGTGGGAGCTGGTGCGGCGGCTGTGGGGGCTCCGGCTGTGACGGTGGCCGTGGCGGTGGTAGTGCGTCTCGCGGACGTACGTCTTGCGGCCCTTGTGGGAGGAGTGGTGGGCGCTGTCGCGGTGGAACCAGGCGAGGACGGCGGTGAAGAAGAAGAAGATGCAGTTCATGATGCCGAAGGCCCAGCAGGCCTTGAGCATGGCGCACGTCTTGTCCGTGGTGGTGTGGATGCCGTTGACGTCGGCGCTGCCGAAGATGCCGAAGCTGATGTCGTACGAGCTGCCGCGCGTGATGTGCGTGCAGTCGGCCTTGGCGATCCACGCCAGGTAGTAGACGGCCGCGATGAAGGCCCCCACGAAGCCCAGGTCGATGACGGACACGAACAGCGCGTTGGTCGACGACCGGTGGTAGCTGAACAGCGTGAAGATGGCCCAGGCCAGCGCCAGCACCGACACGATGAACAGGATCAGGATGTAATCGGGTGTGAGCGCATTGGCCTCGACGTATCCGTGAACAAAGTAGGCCAGCATGCCCATGGTCGGGATCTGAATTGAATCAATTGGTTAGCATGCCGCTCTTGAGAAGGCTGCGCGCCGTAGCGCATATCGTCACAGCGTAAGACAAGAGGGGCAACCTACCAAGGTGAGGATCTCCATGATCCGCCAAAAGGTGAAGAACACTGCGAACATCATGTTGGGCAACGGTTTGTTGTAAACGTCGTACAATGATTTGATGGTGGTACGTAGGCGATTGACGGCGTTGTCAATCGATATGCGCTTTACCCAGCGATTGGTATGTGAGCAAGTAAACGGACCAAACTCGTCGCTCGCAGGAAATGGGAGGTGAGACGGGGTGGTTGGTAGGTGAAGTAGAAGGACTTCAGACAGGGACGGGACCCTTTGTGCGTCCTGGCCAGACTTTAAGAGAAATCCAAGAAGAAGAACAGCAACGGGCAACTGGTGTGTAGCGTCGCAGATGGTGCAGCAAGGGTGTTTCCCTGTTTTTAATATAAACGAGAGAGAGTAATATGACCCTAGATTGATCTGATCTTGGGTGCGTCGACGGCGCAATCGACGAAAATCGACGAGTAGCTTTCTCCCGTAAAGCGGTGGCTGGTCTCTCTACCTACACACCAATTGGCGAAGAAAATAGCAGCTCTGCTCCCTCCAAGCTTTGCGACAAGCAGCAGGGCAACGGGTGTGATGGTGTTGGGCCAAATGACGTCGCTGATCAGCGCTCGGAACTGCCTAAAACCGCCTGGCGCACAACGTTCCGAGGGGGATCAACCTTGGACACGGAGGTTACTTCGGACGACCAACAACAACAAGATGTAATAAGACGACAATCGAAATGGATCTCACGACACGATTGACGAGTTTCAAGGAACAGGAAAGAAGAGCGTGTCCAAACAGCAGATATACCACCCCAACTTATATGCGATTGTATCTACATGTACTCCGTAGAGAAAAAGAAGAGGTGAGTGAGGCCGGGACTTGTCCAGCGGGTCATCGGGCATGAATTGCTGGCAGCTGGGTGCAGTAGCTGATGGTCAGCAATCGCTCACCGTTCGGAAGAGGTGTGGTGTGTGTGTGTGTGTGTGCGTTGTAGTGTTGTCAGCCCAGAAAAACGAGGAAATGGCGGGGGCTGGCAGAGAAGCAGGCTAGCAGGCTGAGGTGCCGCAACGCCCGTCCACACTTCATTCAGTCACTTCAGCAAGCCACGTTTTTCTGACCGAGATCCCCCTGTCTCGAACAAATCCAAGTGGTTGGTTTCTCTTGCCAACTCTTGAGACCCAAGAATCCTTTGTTCGTGTCTCAGGTGGTAAAATCCGCCTATTGGACAGACAGGCCGGCGGAAAAGAGGTTCGTCCCTGATCACCATTGTTGGTGGATTTTTAGCTGCAGTGCTACTGCTAGTGTTTAGTAGGCGGGCTGGCTGCTGGCTACTGGCAGTTGGTTCCCGCCAAGACCCAAGCAAGCAAAATCAACGTCGAGTTTGAAAAGAAGAAAAAAGAAATACTGCTGGTGCCTGGGTTCAACTCTAACGCCGCCATGTGCACTGAAGACTGCAAGCTACGGCGCCCGGCCGAGACCTTGTTCTTATCTCGGGCTTGTCTGACGTTTGGCACGCATCCAACAGATAGCCGAAACCTTTTCTGGACTTCGATGGTAACGACTGTTGTTGGAGTAGATAATGAAATAAATGTCGCCGACCGACACGTTGCTTCTCCGTCATCTCATCCATCATCATACGTGTTTGCCATGAACTTTTTTCTCCCATGTAGGTATATGCAGGTCCTCGTTTCTTGGCGCAAACCCACCCAGCGTCGCATCCGGCGCCTGTCCCCGTTCCATCCCGATGGGGAGCGAGGCCCAACCGACATGCATCGCAGTCCAAACCAGCCAGGCCGTCCCTTGGATCGGTTGACGTCTTCCTGCCCTACCCGTACGACGTGCGACGCGCCAGACGCGCCTTGCCAACGTGAACCCTTGTCGCGAGGTCTTTTCAAGTCTGCGATCGGCTTGCCTCGCTTATGAGTGACATGGGGAACCCTTTGTCGCACGACTTTCCCGGCCAGATTGATCAGGTACGTTGGTAGAGAGGGTGATGATGGCAAGATTGCTTAGCGGTCGGCATCGTCTATACTTCACGTTTGCATAAAAGTTCTGTCGCGGCATGCATGCTTTGATTGTACGCTTCTAAATTGATTCTCCTATCTGTCCTCCCCGCCTACGCCCCCGCCCCGGCATCACGCGAGCCCGAGCTCCTTGATGAAGATGGCGGCCGCCTTCTCGCCGATCGTGAACGCCGTGTTATTCGTGTTGGCGCCGACGTTCTCGGGGGCGACGCTGAGATCGGCGAGCTTGAGGTTCCGGACACCGTAGACGCTCAAGTCGGCGTCGACGACGCCCATGCGCTCGCGCGGCGCCATCTTGCAGGTGCCGAGCGAGTGCCAGGTGGTGTTGACGTTCTCGCGCAGGTGCTGCTCGATGGCGGCGTCGTCGTCGGCCGTGTACTCGATGTCGGTGACGACGTCGTTGGCCTCGGGCGCCTGCTTGGTCTCGACGCACGCCGCCTTGGACCCCGCGGGGAACCTGGGGTGGCCCGCCGCCAGCTCGCCGCGGTACAGCTTGGTGCGCCGCATGAACTCGCGCTGCTTCTTGTACGCCCACATCTGCTTCTTCAGGTCCACGTCGTGCGCGTCGCTGAAGAAGCCCACGTCGAAGTCGAGCGGGTCCGACACCTGCGGGCCCGTGATGTGGATGTGCCCGCGCGAGTAGGGGTACGCCGTGTAGGTGCCCGTCGTCACGTACTGGCCCTCAGGGACGGTGCTCGGGTCGCCCAGGAAGCTGTCATGGGGGAAACGTTGTTAGAATACCGAAGGCCAAAAGGTCGGAGGATGCACGAAGGTAACTTACCACATGACGGTGGCCATCAACATGAGCGGCCTGCTCGGCGCGTTCTTGAAGTCTCGGTCCCAAGCCTCGCGGAACTCGGGCCCCAGCGCCGTGACCTCGTCCTCGGACGGCCGGATCTTGGAGCCGAAGTCGATGGTGTTCCAGCTCAGCATCTCGTCCTTGTTCTTCAGCATGGTGTCGAGGTCCCGGCCGCGGCCCGCGAGCATGGCGTCGATGGTCTCGTCGGGCCGCAGCCCGGTCTGGTAGGGGTAGAGGACGAGGTGGTGGTCCTGGTAGTCGTGGCCAACGCCCGGCACGTCGGCGACAAGGGGCACGCCCGCGCGCTCGAGGACCTCGGGCGCGCCGACGCCCGACCGCTCCAGCACCGACGGCGTGCCCAGCGCGCCGCACGACACCACCACCATCCGGCGCGCCCGCACCGACCGCACCGGCGCCTCGCTCAGCGCGATGGTCGCCTGGAACTCCGGGTTGGCGCGGTACTCGACGCCCACGGCCTTCTTGTCCTCGTCGAACAGCACCCGCACCACCTGCGCCTCGACCACGACGTGCAGGTTGGGGTACTTGGCGCCGTCCTGCAGCTTCGGGTGCAGGTACACGTGGGCTGCGTCCTGGCGCTTGCCCTCCTTGGAGACGGTCCGCAGCCACGGCGCGTAGCCGTCGCACGAGTCCAGGTCCTGCAGGTCCTGGAAGTCGCGCATGCCCAGGCTCTTCGCCGCCGTCCGGAAGTCGGCTTCGGATTCGCCCCGGTAGCCTCCGTCTGTGATGTGCACGGGGCCGTCGTAGCCGTGGACGGCCTCGTCGCCCTTGCCGTGGTATGTTTCTAACTGTGCGACCCATAGTGTCAGACGTGAAATGGTCCGAAGGTACCCTTCCTCCTCTCAGTAAACCCCCTCACTTACCTTCTTCATGTAAGGCAGCACCTCGTCCGTCGACCAGCCGGGCATCTTCCAGGCGTCGAAGTCGGGCCGCTGCGCCCGCGTGTACATCATGAAGTTGATGGAGGAGCCGCCGCCGAGGATGCCGCCCGAGGGCACGATGGGCTCGCGGTCGGCCAGCTGGGGTGCCTTGTTGCCCTTGTAGAAGAGGGCGGCCTTGGTGGCGGGCTGCAGCAGCGCCAGGAAGGGCGCCGGGTTCACGACGAGGGGGTCGTTGTGGTTGTTGCGGCCGCCTTCGATGACGAGGATCGACAGCGTCGGGTCCGCCTCGGCCAGCCGAGCGGCGACGACGCAGCCGGCGGTACCGCCTGTGGTTCCGGAGAGAAATCGTCAGCCCAGGCACCCGGGAGGGAGGTGCGAGAAGTGGTCAGTCGGCTTACCTCCGGCAATGATGACATCGACCTCCTGGATGTCATCGGCGCTCTTGGTGTGAATGCCCATGATGATCGATGGGGGCAGCAACTATAATACGTTCTTGTATTGTAGCAGCAAGAGGTCGGGATTAGGGAATGGAGGTTCGAGGGTATTTGATCGTAGCGAATGGCGAATGTCTCAGCCTCGATCTGCCGGGAAGGGTTGCTTTTCATATGCGACCCGAGGCACCACGGACTCAACCCCCCTCGCCCGATCCATATGGACCCTGCGGGGTGTCACACACACAGTGCAGGGGTCTATGTCTCTCGGCCGTTGCTCGCCGCCACCTGGCACATGCCGTCGCATTGCTTAGAGTATTGCAGGAGGCAGCGGGTGCGACAGCTCAGCCCTAGTAGACCATCTAGCCGCGTTCCAGACCAGGCCCGGGAGGAGACACGAGGACGAGTCGACGAGGCAGGGCTCGCATTGTGAACCCCCAGAATGCGGCAGGCATGGTGGCACAAGGTGCAAGAAGAGAGGCGGGAGAGGTTCCATGTCTCGGTGCAGATCACCCGGCACCAAGTGTGTGGGCGTACAGTAATCTCAATTGATACGCTACCATTGGCGGCTCCCAAGGCGGAGAAGCAGCCGCAGCGGGCATTGTTTTGATTCCAGACCCCCAAGCCCCGACGTCTCGTAACGCCCGCATGGTCTCTCTGTACACACTGTGCGTTCGCGGTATTGGTTGTTTGTTTGTTGGCAGACTTGGCTTGCTGCCTTGGTTCATCGGGAAAAAGGGAAAGTACAGGCGCGCAGGTGAAGCGTCTGCCCCGCTTATTGCCCATCGTCTTCCCAACCCAATCCTTTATCTCCAGATCTCGCCCCTATAAAAAAAGAAAACCCACGGCTTTTCCCCGCATAGCGCCAAGTAGTGCTGCTCCCCTACTGCCCCTACTGCTCCCCCTTTCCCCTCAGATTCCCAATACACTGGATTGGGTAAACCGCTGCTTTGGTAAGCCGACCGCACTCCATACCTGCCTTTCCTCCTTCCTATCTCGTCTTCTTTCTTTTGTACGGCGTATTCCTCCTTCAATGCTTCCCGGCAATTAGTCCCATCGATAGCGCTGTTGGGCCTTGAACTGCCAAGCTGAACGACCTAGCCGTCACTAGGACACGCGCATAAGCAACCGGCGAATAAACGGGCTGCATCGCGAAGATTGCGAGACAATTCGAGAAGACACACTAATAAAATTGGATTGCCCGTTTCACACCCAAAGCCCTACACCGAACATTGCGACTTTTTGTTTCGTCGTCTTGGCTTGGCGCTCAATTTAGATAACGAACATTCGGTGCTTCTAGCCTCGCAACCTGCCCGACAATTACATAGTGAAACGCTGCTAGCCAGCCACTACCAGTGACGCTGTCACCAGCGCCGTTGCACGACTGAGTACGAATACTGTGCCTAGCCTACTCGTCGCCCACGAGCTAGATACGTGCCAAGGGACTAGAGCTTGGAATTGCTAGTCTTTGTCATACTTTATCCATGCTACTAAAATAGTAGACCAACGCATCGGTGGATAGCCCTAGCGGCGCCCATCATCCAAGCCTTATTAGTGGCACTACTAGAATAGCATCAACCTGTGTGTATCGGCAGCGTGGGTTCCGTGGGTAGCGCTGGCATAGAAGGTTGGGGTGTACTGTCCAGCGCCGACAATGCGCCGAAAAGGGACATGCCCTGTATTGGTGTAATAGCTAGCTTCCTCCCTTCATGAGACTCTTTCAGCTTCTTCGGTTATAGTTCCAAAAGAACAACGCCATGTGGGCTCTAACCTCAACCCCCGACCAACTACATTACCTGTCCGTTCCTCACCCTGGCCCGAATCCGTCTAGAAGTCCAGCCCTGTTCTTCGCTGTCACATCGACAGGCATCCAGACAAGTCAAGTGATTACTATATTTCCTCGACTAGCGGGTACTGTTTCTCCCTTGTAATCTATTCGTCCACGATCGTTCTGTGCACCTTCGGGCCGTAGAGGGTCAAACTTGCCGGCCACCTTGACCAACGCGTCTCAGGTGGCAAGAAGCTCGGAGCTATTCTGGAACCGGGCGAGCCGGTCTCGCCGCGGTGATCGTATTCCGAATCTGGTGCCCATTCACCGACTGATCGGCGGAAACTCATCAACCCAGGCCTCGAACGCGCCCAATCCGCTCCCCTCTGCCTTTCCTGGAGCAACTTCAATCTATCTAAAAGGGTTCTCCTAGTTCTAGGTTCTCTGGGCTTTATTTGGGTTGTTATGTGCAGGCAGAGCTGCATCTGGGAGTGGAAAGCCTCGTCGAAGATGCCGAACCGGTTCGTTGTTACGATGAGGATTTCGTCGTACTATCTCAAGATATAGAGGAAGCTAGAGACCAGGGCATTTCGCTTGTCAATATCCCAGTAGGGGGTTTTCTGGCTTCATGCAGTTGATTATGTTATTTCAGCCGATTGGAGTTCGTTCGATTGAAAGATTTGTTACAAAAAGAGTTTTCCGGCTATTGGGCACATTGGCCACGTAGCTACGTGAGTTGATTTAAAAAATAGATTCTTAAAGTTTCATTTCTGTTGGGCTTATACCTTAACATTGAACCGAAGAATAAAAAGAAAAGAATCCGTATACACATTCTCGTTCAAATTTTAGGGTCTCACGTCTCGATGATATAGGGATCAGTACCGAAAATAGCTCAGGTTTCATGCCCGCGGAGCAGTTGTTTCGATAGGGAAGGGCTAATAACGTATTTCTCCCGTCCCATAGTTAGCAAGTAAAAAGGCGTTACTCTTAATCGCCACCAATTTCCTGCTCAGATCCTATGACACATTCATCCTGGCTGATCCTCGCCCAAATTATTTCAGCTAGCTTTATACAGCCCCTTTTAATAGGTATGCGTGGGGTTTACGACAGTTACTTATCTTTTCTTTATTTCTTTTTCTGTTCAAACTCAAGTTGTCAAACTCACAGAAACGAAACACTATTAAGAGAGTTATAATCATGTTAGATCTTGCTCATTGAGAGGCGTCAGCCTGCACCAATCAACCAAAATACCCTGATGTTTCTACCCAGTCCATGGAAACTCCGTCAAAGAATTTCAAATCTTCCGAGCTGGTCCAACTTGGGAAGTGCTGTTTGTCTACTAACGAAGAGTCTTCATAATTCTCGGATGCCTTGTTGAGGAACACGATACGCCACCACTCGCAATACCCTAACCGATGCCAATACTCCAAAGCTCCGGGTGTCTCGTCGTGATTTTGGCGTAGCAACAACAACCCAAAGGCCCTGGATAATGACAACTTCGGCCCAAGGAGTAGTATGCACAAATCCTTAGCCGGAAAGGCTTCTAGGAGCCACTGTGTAAGAGCTCGTTGACGGGTGCCGGGTGGAACCGGGTGATGCCCGGCCCCCGATATTCAGGGTTCCCCGTTGACAGGTCTGACACATCGAGATGTACTTCAAGCATCGACAGCCGGTCGAAGTCCGCTCCAACCACCCGGCTGTGCTTCCAGCGGGAATCCTGCTCGATACGTGATAACCTCATAGCCAGGCTTCCGAACTCACATACGCGCCCTGTGAAGTGGCCCCAGATCTCCCCATCCAAGCAGGATGTAGAAAGTGTACACATAGGATCGAGGTCCTGATGAGGCGTTCCACTTAATGGGCTTATAGGCAGGAGGCTTTGAAAACGCGACGACTTCCGGGCCACTGACGTTGCGTTGGGGCGCCATCTACTCCCGAACGGGGCCGCTTCGGTGAAGACGTGGAGCTGACTGAGGAGCGGGTACGTGGCAAGCAACGCGTGCTCGAACTGCCGATCCAGCTCAGCCCTGGTAAAGCTGGCATTTGGGTTTGCCGTCACCCCGAGCCGGAAGCCGAAGACTTGTTGGATGCCGTAGACACGATCTTCATCCTTTGTGGCAACACGATTGCTAGCAGCTGTCAAAATGGCAATCCCGCTCTCAGAAGACACGGCTGAAATGCCGACGTGTTCCATCAAGCCCAAGCAATGCTTCAGAGACGCGGTAGGGGCCTGGACCCAGTTGGTTGTGTAAGATTGCATCCCGTTCAATGTATGCTTCTCGAGAAGGGCAGAATGTTAAACGTAGAACCCTATGAGGTCGTTAAAATTCAATTCGGCGCCATCTCGTGGTCCTGCATCTGCGTCTTGGGGCATAAAAATGCCGTCTGCCCCTCCGAGGAGGAAGGCTTCCTGAAGTGTCCACAAGGAAGAGAACCACGGGTTAGCAAGGAGCCTAGACACATGATCTCCTATAATGTCATGTATCTGTGCCTCTGCACCCATATTCATGCGTTCTTTGATAGTCTGTCCCACGGCATGGAGAGCCAGTGGGCTTACTCCTGGGAGCCAGATGTAGACCTCAGAAGCTGACCCAAAGATCTGCGCCTGTCGGCCGACCTCTGCCGCCGACCCCGGTACATAGTTGCGCTGATCTATACAGGCAACATCAAGCCATACCCAGTCCAATGTTTTCGCACCCGATGTCTCACTAGGCTTCCCTCTCTCCCTGTCCCTAGTTGCACGGCGGAGAGCGGCTTCGAATTCTTCTTTTGTGAAGTGTTTGGGGTCAACCCTTGGAATCGTCCATGGTACTCCTTTGATAGCAATTGCCTCGACGCTAGGCATTCTCATTTTCTCTAAGGACCACCGGCCCCATGTATAAGAAATAGCATTGTATCTCGGGGATAGGTGAGGACCGTACCAGTTTCCCGGCCTCCATTCGTACGACGTCATGCTCGGAACATGCAAAAGTCGGCGGGGCCAGTTCCCCAATCGGTCTTCCTCTTTGGCGAGGCGACGTGTGCTATCGAGCCCTTTGTCCCAGGCCCTAGAGAAGGCATACGCAGCCCGCAAGGGCCAGCGCTCGAGTTGCATCCTCACTCTGTGCCGCAGACGAGGCTTCTCAAGTAACGCACCTTGCATTGTGTAGGTGCCGTTGATGTAGCCCTCTCTCTCGTGATACCCCGCAATGGTGGTAATAGACGCCATTGAATTGTGCTAGGCGTCAGGTATAGTGATATAAGAAGACACTTAGTTGCGATAACGAAGGCGCAAAAGTCCAGGGGCAATATCTGGAAGTAACATAATATGTGTCAGATGCAATATGTGGTCAGCCTGGTCAATTGTGGGATGTCATGCTTATTAAATGCCAACACCACCTTGTGTCATCTGTGGCACAACCGATTCTGTTGGAATGCTTACTCATCCACTGTTGAGTATTAACTATTGTAGAACCTATTAGTTAAATAGCGTATCTACATTTGAGGTACCCAAGAACCTTGTTAGCTATGAATTACTGAATAGTCACCCTTCGATAAATCCACTCCTCATCGTTCAGCTCGACGCTCCATGTGCAGAATCCGTACCTACGCGTCACTCGCGTGCCTTCTTTCTTGAATTGTCCCACCAAGATACCCAAATACGCCACCTCGTTCCTTGATTGAAACTTCCCCAGCACGAAAACGTAACCATGCGGATGCTTTTTGACCAGCCTGTCAATTTCAGTTAAAGGGTTTGCCGGCATTTGATTCAGTGGATCTCGAGCCATGGCCATGTAGGGGTTGAAACCATCGTTACTGCTTTTGTCGAGGTATACGGAGCAGCGGCACGAGTTGACGAACTCGCCGTGGGTTTCCTGCAGCCATTCAGTGTGTCTGTTGTCTGTTCCCAAGCGCACCGCGGGATCCGACTCCCTGAGAAGAGTTTGCACGTATTTCAGTTTTATTAGCCTGCCCTCGAATACCATGTCGCCATGCTCATCGAAGCTGATCTGGGCGCGGCCTTCCCAAGGTAATTCCACCATGTTGTAGAACTCTTTAGGTACCAGCTTTGTGTGGTCATAAGGGGCTTGAGGTCTCCCTCCGCTCTCCTCGTAAGAGATGCCGATGCTGACGCTGGAATTACTTAGCTTCACGCTATCGACCCCCTGTTGATCCGACCCTTCGTGGCTACTGTACTTGGCCGGCGAAGGTATGGGGATCCTCCAGGACGGGATTGCGCCCTCGATAGCATGCGTGAAGGCTTGGCTGACAACCGGGGATTTGCAAATGATCTGTTTCGCAAACTCGCTACGGAGCTCATCGAGCCCCAAGGATCGGTCTAGCTTAAGCCCGAAGATCTGCATGATCCCGCAGACCTTGTCTGGATCTTCGGTGACCTTGCGATGTGGAACAACGCCGAGCAAGACTAATGGGTTTTCCGAAAGTAGGGTTTCGATGCCAGCGTAGCGAAACCTGTCGTAGAATATTGACTGGCCGCGATGCACAAGGTCATCAGTGAGGCTCATCAGCTTTCCAAGAGTGATAGGAGACCTGTCTCGGGGTGAGATGATATTGTCACCTTCGCATGATAATAGTATAGCGTCTTTGCGGAGATAGCCCTCCTGAAGTGTCCACAGAGATGTGAACCATGGGTCAGAAAAGAGGTCCTTCGCCACATCCCAGTCACACCGACGAAGCCCTTCTATAGCCTGGCTCAGTCTGTCAGTCGACATCTGGTGCAGCCACACGTAAGCCTGGTTCGCCCTGTCGAAAATGCCTGCTTGGTGTCCGATTTCGTCATCAGCCTCCTGCTGAAGCTCGGGGGTGAGGCCTGAACTACCCTTCTGAGGAATGCATGCGACGTCGACCCACACGAACTGTGTGTCTTGCCCGATCTTGCCAAGCACCTGCTTGAATTGGTCGCCTATAAAACCCGTCCCAGTGGATTCTGGTGCAGAAGGGTCATAATGTATCCGGGGCACAGGCCAAGGCAAACCTCGAATGTCAATTGCTGTGCCGTTTTGATCTGGCTTAGCGACGTACCGGCCCCACGTGTAGGAGATGATGTTGTAGCGGGGGCGCGCAGTATGATCATAAAAGACTTTGTCTCCTCTGGCAGATATGGGAAGAGAAGTAAAGTCGGTGACGCGGAGAAGCCTGCGGGGCCAGTAGGACTCGACCGCCCCCAAGCCGAATGAGTGGCAGGGAACAGCCATTTGATCGAATTTTCGAGACGACTTGAAAAATTGATGGAGGGGGTTTGGGGATGGTTTGGAGTGAGACGTTTGCTCTACCTCAAATACGCCATTAACATGTACAGTGTGTAAGACAGACTTCAGATAGTCGGCGACCTAGCTACAAAGAAAGACATGGTGTGAAGTGTTTGGCAGCCTGCAGTCCTTTATTCGACTTCGGCGTTCCCACCACATCGTTGCTTCCGCATCTTATTGGGCAACATCAGTCATCGGACGGTAACAGCGAGGGGGGGTATACAGGAAACGTATGCCACTACCACCTTCCCCGTCACTTTTCTAAATTTCTATAGGTAAATTTGGCAGCTGACAAAAGCTAGGGTAAGCTTAACCGGCAGCTGTCGGACGTAGTTGACAAGGCAGCAACCGTGACAGTGGGACAAGAGATTGAGTCACCGTAAAACATGAGCGGAATTGGCGGGGTAGTTATTCGGCCGGCCCCTATGCCCAAGATAGCCCTTCAATCCTCGACGCATTCGTTTCTCAACGCATACGATTAATCTAATCAACCGACCGCAGCCCGTCGCTTACCGCCTTGGTATAAACTGATCAACATGTCCTCATCGGCTCTTTCGATCATAGCCCCTCACGAGGCTGTGCGCGACATTGCACCTGATATTGAGGACTACTGGCCTCGACGGCTCTTACATATCTCATCCATGACTTCGTATGAGAGGGTGGGTGCCAACACCTACAATGGAGAAACATGTCCAGCCTATAACATCCTGAGCTATACATGGGGTCGCTGGGAAGATTATGCACCCACAGTACCAAGGACTTTGCCTGTGCGAGGGCTGAAATGGAAGGTTCCTCCTATAATGGAAAGCCATTTCACTCTGGCTGCCTTCCATAAGGTCGTGGATTCCATGCGCATGAATGGTGTAGAGTGGGCTTGGTTGGACGTTGCTTGCATTGACCAGGAGGACGACTCTATCAAGATGGATGAAGTGGGAAGACAGGCCAGTATTTTCAAGAAAGCCTCCAAGGTTCTCACATGGCTATCCAGGACCTCGGAAGCAGACCTGCGGGCGGCATACAACGTCCTTGACGAAAAAGGGCCAATGCTGTGGAATTCGAATCTCGTCGAAGAATTACCGGCAGGTATCATACAGCTACTCAGCAATGCCCTCGAGACGATATTTAACGATCCCTATTTTTCGTCTTTATGGACACTGCAGGAATCTGTCCTTAGAAACGATTCTGTGGCGTTAACTACCTCCGGAGATCCAGTTATGACCGATTCCGGATTTCACCTACACATGTTCATGATTATGAACACCTGTAAAAACATCTATACCCAACTATCCCGAATTCTACAAGGCATGGAAGCAGCCTTGTATGACGAGCCTATTCGACACATTATATACAACATGACAACAAAACTTCAGCAAACTGGTTACTCATACACGTTTGCCACCAATCCAAATCTACAGTATGCCATCGCGAAGCACCGCAAGACGACGAGAGAAGAGGATAGAGTTTATGCCATTATGCAGGTCTACAATATTCGTGTTGGCCAGGCCCTCCGCGGCAACGAGCACCCCACACTGGACTCGCTAGTGCAGGAGTTCGGGCTTGCGCTGAACAAACGATCTCCGCTGTTGGGGCAGCTCTTTCTCCACGCGTCCGAACCAAGGGACGGCCTCTCTTGGTGCATTACGCAGGATACAAGAGTGCCCGAGGCTTTCCGTCTCCTCAATATGGCCAGTTGCAGCGCCACCATCCGGGAGGGCGGCGGCGGCGGCGGCGTCATAGCAACTGGTCCTTGCTTTTCACTACTCAGCTGGTACGCGACAATGCGTCTGCTTTCTACCACCGGCCATCGCCTGTTGCGGGAACTCCGGCTCTGTATCTGGACGATCACGTAGCCCAAATCGTCGACCCGAAGCGCAGTGCGAGATTTAATCACCTCAGACGAGGTGCGGAATCGCCAAATTTCTTTGCCAATAGTGCAGCAGAGCCTAGCACAATGAGCGAATTCTTAGCTTTCTCGCACAACGACCTACTTCTACAAAGAAAGATAGACGACACACAAAGAGGAGCTTGGCGCCAGTATACCAGCCACGTGTTGGAGTACCATGCACGCAAGAGCGTGGACGTACGGGTCTTATTACTGGGCCACCTCAGACACGATCCCACAGGGGGGACTGAGGGCTTCGGATTTGGGGATCAGCATGTCGGCTTGATAGTTCGACAGGTCCCATCTAAGTCATCTGGTCCTTCTGATTCTGCTTACCAGAGACTAGGACTTTGTGTCTGGTCCATATATCCGAGCCCAGATGATTTTGAGGACTTCATTATCGATGGATCTCAATTCGTGAGGATCTTGAGCCCGCAAGATACTGAGACCGATGAAAGACTAAGAGGGGAGATGAGACAAATGCTCTCAAACACTGAAGAATTGGAGCTGGTATAATACTTGGAAGCTAGGTTTCTGTCCTAACACAAATCAAAGCGGCATCTCTCCACATCCCATGACCCTGATCTTGGCCGCATTCCAAACAGCGGGAGAATCGCGTCGTGGCATTATGCTAAGCTGCGGTGTTGATGCCGCGAGGACAGCGTACGGGGTTGTTTCAGACGGTGTTGTGTGCATTGCTATACTGCCCCTCATCACCTAATACCAAGCGCAATTCTCCTATGATTAAGCCTTCTGTAGGAGTGCGGAACGGATCGTTAGTATCTAGCCGGATGTGGTTGTGTTTATTCAAATTATCATCCAATCTAATGACTGTGGTAGAGGGCCGTTTGCAATAATTCCGTTTCCTTAAGCACACCGCCCTTCAGTTGCGTGGGATACCACTACAAGTCTAGATCCTGTTCTGCTAGCCGAAATATCCTGTCAGAGGCTCCCAGCCATCACCACAACAACCGTCCAAATATTTCATAGCATCTGGAACGACTATCGTAGTATTTTGATGGGTAAGCGTATATATACTTCGAATTGTAGCGAGGTCCCAGGCCATCGTGCCGAGCCTGTAGTACTGACCCAGGCTTGAGTCTGAGAGCGGGCACAGAAGAAGCCCAAGGCCCCAGTCCTGGAAAGTGACATAATCAACGAAAGACCGCTGTTTCTTTCGCTCTGGAGGCCTTATCCTACCCAGTAGTAGGACCCAGGTCTGAGGATGCCTGGCAAGGAGTCGCTTCAGCCTCGTGGAGCTGAAGGAGTAGTTCTCCGTGAATTCACCGAAACTTGCCGTCTCCCACTTCTCATCCAAGGTCAGCTGCACGGCTGACGAATCCCTTTCGAATTCAAGCACGGCTAGAAATTCACGCAGTGGTATTGCAGTGCCTGTGAAAGAGGCAAGCAGCTCCCCGCCGACGGCTTCGGCCCGCATTGTCGCCCCTTGTGTCCCCTTGGCCACTTTGTGCTCATCGCCGGCGTTCTCCGGGTAGGAGCAAACGTGCCGCCAGAAGTCGTGGGCCATCTGAGGAAGTTGGACCAAGGGGCTGATACTCCAGTTACGACGCCCGAGTTGCCCCGTGTCCCGATGCGCAACAAGCTGGCTGCTGATCGGATGGCTTTCGAGCACGCAGACGCCAAGTTGTTCTTGGAGCTCCTCGACGCTATAGGTCCGTTTTTCAACCTCGGGAGAAGCATTGCCCAGCTTAAATTCGAAGACCTGCATGATCCCATAGATCCTATCGCATGGATATATCGTGGTCCTGTCGGCGGAACCAGCGAGCAAGCTCAGTGGGTTCCCTGGTATGGCTTTATGGACTTCATGTGACTGCGTATCCGCAAAGTCGAATTCTGGCTGCCTGGCAACATTGTCAGTGATCCCAAGTTTCGAGATGGAAGCTTGCAGCGCCTTGGCCGACATGTTTGCCTGTTTATTATCGGGAAAATTCAGCATGTCTGCATCGGCATCTGATTTAAGAATGTGGCAGACTCGCACGAAGTCGCGCAGTATGCAGGTATAGAAAGCCCTCTTTTCTTCCCCAGACTGATAAGACATAGTTTTTTTTCATGGCCTCCGCCATGCCATCACGCCCAAGGAAGATGGCCCCAGGGCATAAAAATGCCTCCTGCAGGGTCCATAGCGATGAAAACCATGGGTCGCGCCCGAGGTCTTCGACATAGCCTCGTCGCGTATCGAGGCGGCCACAGACTGCGGAAGTCGGGTCCACATTTAGTCGTTTGGCGTTATTCAGAGTCATCCTGTCGTTGGCGCGCAGGTCCAGGAGCGCGTCTAGCTCGCGGGCCCAAGTGTCTAATTGGGTGCTCGAGCGTGTCGTAAGCCACACAAATACATCCGCGGCGAGTCGGAAGATGGTGGCCTGCCGGCCTATCTCGTTGTAGTACACGGGGCTGCCAGACGTCTGGTCGATACAGGCCACGTCGAGCCAAACGAACTCGGCGGCCGGATACCCTGACGCAGGCCGCGCCGCAACCTGCAGTATCGCCATAAGCTCCGTGACACTGAAGTGCTCCGGATCGATGCGTGGCATATGTTCGACCCACGTAATCCCCTTTACAGGAAGCGTTGGCGTGGTGCTACAGCTAGGGTGGTCGTCGTTAAGCTTCCAGCGGCCCCAGGTGTACGAGACGGCATTGTATATGGGGCTCTTGCGGCCCCCGTACTGGTTTCCGGGCTGCCACTCATAGCTAGTCAGAGTCTTGACATGTAGCAGCCTTCGCGGCCATTCGCAGTCGTCATTCCATTCGCTAGTAAAGCCTGTTTCTTCGGTTTTACCCATTGTTTGACTGTGAAGCTAGACAGGATCATTTTCCGCGATCTCCTGGTCACTGGCGACCAGCTCGTAGTTGCATTGGCTAAGTCGAGGGTATCCTGCCTTTTTAATTCGCGTTTAAAGCTAAGCTATACATATCAAACTTTCAGGGGCGCAAGTGTGTAGCCAAAAATATGGGAAAGTTGGGTAGCATAAATATTCAGTTAGGTTAGACAGCCTGAAATGACCATGCCCGACATGAAGAATTGATCTATCTGATTAGTGGCAGTATGCACCTACTGTAGCAGGTCCAGTGCGGCGACTATGGTATCACAAAGTCACGTGCATCTGATAGGTACAAAGCCTCTTTTCAGCTGCTGTACAGCCATAGCCAGAATAGCTCCAATCCTTACCTTCTTTTTCTCTCTTTCATCAAAGCTATTTATACAGGATATCACGTATTATCTCGATCAAAGGCCGCAGCAACCTAAGAACTTCGCTCTTGATCTGGAGTGCCGGCACCAATAACGATTGATGGCCCTGTCTTTCGTACTGCGTGTTTTCACTACCCCTCATAAGCCACCGGTGCTGTCCACAGGGCTGCGTAAGACGAACGAATCCCTGCTGGCTCAGAACCAAGTTTCACAGTTGACGTAACTGATCCTGACCACGAGTGTTTGCAAGTTGGCCATAGATATCGGCTCGCAAAAGCTCAAAGTTCCAACAGTTCGCAAGCTTCTTCACCTCCCTATCACCGGACATTCCAGAGCTAGTTTTCATATCCAAAGGACAGCGAATTCCCATTGCCGTCGAAGCTGGAACATGAACAACGGAAGCGATCCATTGGGTGGCTGGCTGGCCCCGTCGCTTACTGCACGTCAGCTCCATGACGTCCTGCGAGTGGCAACCCGGCAATATTTACAGCTGGGAAGACGGTTCTGACCACCAACAACGGTTCCAGCCTCGATATAACGCCATAACCTACACATGGGGACGTTTCGCATACCGATGTGGTGTAAGCGATGAGGCTGGGTACGAAACGGCGAGTTACCTCAGCGTCGGCGGCATCACCTGGAGCGACTTTATGCCTCGAATGAGGGACAGATTCACCCCCACAGACCTCAAGAAGGTTATTACAGCGGCGACCGAGGGGGATGTAGAATTTGTCTGGCTCGATATTGCCTGCATCAATCAGGCCCTGGACAGCTCAGGCGAACGGCTCCCGGTATACTTCGAAGAAATTGGTCGCCAAGCCGTGATCTTTGGAGGCGCTACACAAGTTTTCGTGTGGCTTCACGGCTTTTCTCACAGACACCTGCAAGATTGGTGGGCTGAGATAAACCGGGTGGTGGATGATGCGTCCAACTTGCAATTCGACAGAACCTCAGATAAAAGCTCATTGCGGAAGCTTCTACCTAAACTTCAACATTGTCTCGACACCCTTATTCGGGATGACTGGTTCTCCTCATTGTGGACGTTACAGGAAGCATTCCTCAGTCCGGACGCAGCAATCCTCTCTAGAGAATCCAGCCAGATCTGGATGAGGGTTGACCAAGGGAGAAGTAAGCGATTACTTCGCCTGATGGACATCAGCCTACTCTGGAACATCGTGTGCCACGTACTGTACACCCATCGCCAAAACTGGCCAGAAGCAGAAGTTTTCAAGCAAAGGCTGCGTGAAAAGATCGGCTTTTTGGAAGCGGTTCAAAGGCAAAAGCCGGGCTACTATTTGCACGCGGGACGGCCCGATCTTGGAAACCCTTTCGCTCTGCTCATCGCATCACACCATCGGACCGTTCGACCAGAGAATCAGAATGATCGAGTCTACGGCATCATGCAGATTTACGATCTTAAGCTGGGCAAATCTTCGCCTTTCTATCGCGGTGACAGGAACTACACGCTGGAGGAGCTTAAAGACCAGCTTGCGGCCGCACTAATCACGAAGTATCCTGTTGCGAGCCAGCTCATCATCCAGAGCAAAGGCTGTCCCGAGTGGAAGGCGTGGCGGGTGAATTCGGCGATGAGCCTACCCGAGGAAGCGTTTATCCACTGGAAGCTTTCGGTATCACGACAACAACAGGCTGGCCGAATCGAGGAGTATGGCACCCGTGTCAAACTTACACCATATCATCACAAGAGCCTCAATTCATTGCTTATTCGATTTGAAGGGCTGACTATCACTCTGGATGAATTTGCCAGGGTGTTATCGGGTATGGGTAGTGACGACTTGAACACATCTCAGTCCCTACTCGATTTCGGCCCGACCCCCATGTTTCTGGATGACAGGTACGAGTCTGCCATGATAAGCGAGTTGACACGAACCGACGCATTGCAGTACTCTGCCCGCCTCGAATGGGTTAGAAATAACCCGGTACATGGCAAACCCAGGTTGCTTCTTATCGGCAATACCCTTCAAGATAGCCTTCTAGCGGCGTCGTCAACGGTTGGCGAGGATGCGAGTACCGCTGGATATCAAGGGCTAGATGGCATGGGGGTTGCCATTATCTTGCGAGCTGATGATGAAAGCCACATACCTAATTTATACAGGCGGATGGGAGTCTTCGTCTGGCATTACTGGTGGCTCAAGAAAATTCTAGGTGAACTTTCCGAACCTACTTTGAGTTTCCTTCAAGGTAATGGGGAGGGTTGGGCAGAAGAGAAAGGCTTTTATGGTTGAATGAAAACCCATACTGAAGGGGGTTTGTTACGTAGAAGTATATGGCAGGGACGGACTTCGATACTTTCCAAATTGCAAGTATGCTAGGAACTAGTCAGGCAAACGATATTAGCTGGCGGAATGAATTTCAGAATTTTATGCATTTCTAGACCCAAATTCTAGTGTGTCGGGTTTACTTGCTCGATGACCTCAACTCGGTTACAGATTTGGGGGTTAAGCGGTCGATTGCGAAGTGAACTAACAAGCAGAAAACCCTCCCTCACTTCTCATTTGCTTAGGTTTGTTAAACTCAAATCACTTTGATGTTTAATGGTATGACTGGAGGAGATTCCAGCTCAACTTATTAAAGTTTTCCACGCTGCAAACTTGACCCATCCAACCACATAGCTATTTCCTGTTAATATCGACTGTAGCATGACACCTTGAATGCCGAAAGAGTCTATTCTGTGGCATTGAATGATGGCGGGACGCTGTGTACGTGGATGAGCCCTGCGTGGAAATTTAACGAGATCACATGGGCGATGATCGAGCGGGTTGGATAAATACTCGGTGGATGGACCTGTGATTTGCTAGTCAGTGGCCTCAGTAACCGAAATCCGGATACCAAGCAGGATAGCAGAGGCTTCATTGATATCTCCGGAACTGTTAATAGCATTGGTGGATCAGGATCGTAAAGAAGGGTGATCAAGAGTCCTCAGCAAGCTCGTACGCCCCCTATGGATCACTCATAGTTATTAAATAGGCTGTGCGGATCTAGTCAAGTATTGCGTCTATCTTGCACCAGTCCACATCTTCTATAGCAGACCCAGGTATGTTGGCCCATACCGTTATACCAATCCGCTGCCAACGCTCCTCCCCGCCGTATTGTACCAAGCGTGCCAGAATCCCAACAGAGGCCAGGAATTCTGTGCCCCCAATGGACATCTCTTCATCTTCATCAATATTGCTGGTATCTGCATCAGAACTGATCTGACCTAGCAAAAATACCTTCAAAGTGCAGCCTGAGTCACTGGCTAATAGCTCCCCAACTGACTTGTTCCGAGGATGCAACTCGTTATGATGCTCCAGCGTCCGCAAATGTGAAGGTACGTGTCTTGCTGCGAAATGACTATTATCGAGAATGATAACCTCAATAGGAATAGTGCCTTGTTCGGTGTCTCTGGTCTGCCAAAAGTTGAGGGTTGAGCGCCCATCTGCTCTGGTCCGGTCCCAAGCCCCTTTTAAGTCGCTAAAGCTACACGCGGGGCCCGAAAAGACTGCCTCGGTGCTACCTTGGGAGATTTCTATCGTTGAGCAGGATCTCGTGCCCATAGTGATGAGTGCTAGACAAGCAGGTAAACGCGACGATTGACTGATGCACCAGTGATATCCAGGAAGTTGTGGCTGGGTATGTACGAAGAGTTGAGCCCAGACGGCGGACCTCTCGTGTAGAGCTATGGCAAACTGCTTCTCAAGCTCTTGCAGTGTGTAATGCGTTCCGGGCTTTGTCGTCTTCCCGAGTCTGAACCCGAAGACCTGCATGATACCGTAGATGCGATCTTCCTTATACTTCGTCTGGCGGCACCCGGCGGCGGAGTACAAAATGATAGGATTGTCGCCGGCTTCGAGGCCGAGCCGCTCCATGCGCTCCAAGAGTCGGTCCGCTTCAGGCAAGAGAGAAGAGGCGTGGGATCCAGTCGATCTGCGGATCTCATTCGTCTCTGCTCTGATTACGCGGTCTATTTCGCCCCAGGCCATTAAAAGGCTTGCTAGGCCCACGACATCGTAGTTGAGCCGCTCTGGCATGCATCCTTCTTTGGAGAGAATGATGCCAGCCTGCCTGAGGTAGGCTTCTTGGAGTGTCCACAGCGATGAAAACCAAGGATCAGACTCTAGGATTGACAATGTGTCCCAGACTTTGGCTATCCAACCTGAGTCTTCGATGCATTTCTCGTATCTTCCTGTGTCGCTCGGAAGTTCTTCGTCTTCGATCTCATGCGTCGCTGCATATTTCGCTTCCGAGTTATTGTCGATGTAGCTCACTGATTCGAATAGAAGGTCAATAAGGTGTTGAAGGATATCCAAGGGTGTAGCATGCAGCCAAATGAACGAATTCACCGCGTTGTTGAAAATGGCGGCCTGACGACCAATCTCGTCGTCCCTCGTCAAATCGTCTTTCTGATCAATGCATGCCACGTCAAGCCAGAGCCATTCGGTATCAGCACTGGCCTTGTGAATTGCATTCTGGAACTCCTCCACATTGAAGATTTCCGGTCGTATCTCGGGGATGGGCCAAGTGATATTGGACACCGGAAGCACTTGGCGTTCTTCGTCATTGCTATCACTCTCTCTTATCAACTCAAACCGGCCCCATGTATAAGAGAACGTATTGTATGCGGGTTGTTGGAATCCGTTGTAAATGTTTCCTGAGCACCGGGTATGTGAACGCATCGTGGGGACATGAAGCAATCTCCGAGGCCATTCTCGGAGATCTTGCCGGCTTATGCTGAAAGGACTGCGGTCGAACTTGATTTCCGTAGACATTGTCGCGGCTAGTGCATCAAGAACTGAATGGGGCGTATATGTGGCGGCGCTGAAGTGCGATGAAAGTGTTGTTGAAACTACAATGACAGATCGCATTGAATGGGCGGATTTCAATCAAGCCCGATCAAATGTCACGTGTGATGATATGCAAGTAACATCCCGGGCTGACTGCTTCCGATTCTTCAGTGTACTTTTGCTGACCTGAAAGGCGTTACAGGTTACAACTGCTATTATTAGCTATTCAGGTAAGAAACCGCCCCCCGGACCCCTATCTTAGGTCAGATGAATCTCCGTGAAATGGATCGGCCAAGAGAGGCTTAGAAGAGAAGTTGGACATCTGACAGCCCCCAGCTAAGCCATGGGCTATGTATTAAAGCTGAAAGATGACATCGGCCCCTGACATTACAGGGGATATGCAGAATCTAGAAAGCTGTATGATTTTTGAAGCATTTTGAAGCATTAATAACGGTGCATCCAACCTATCGCTACTCAACCAACATCAGGCTGGCTCGTCATCCACAATGGGCACAAACACACTTGCCAAATTGGCAACTGACTGGCCTCAAAGGCTACTCAGGGTCGACTGCATGACTTCTTTCACACGACAAGACGGCAACGTGTACGGAACGGAGAAGGAGCCTCGTTACAACATACTCACATATACCTGGGGCCGGTTTCAGTCGTCCCAATCCAACAACTCCATCATCGTCCACGGAATCGATTGGGATATCCCGTCCATTATACCAAGCCATTTCACAGTGGATGAGTTCCAGAATGTCCTGAAGCAAATCGGCCTTACATATGGTTCTGGCTGGGTATGGGTGGATGTGGCATGTATTGATCAACGCCATGACTCTGAAATGAAGAAGATTGAGATTGGCCGTCAGGCTGCGATATTTGCGAACGCTGACAGGGTATTTGCTTGGTGGACCACAATGCAGGTTGACCAGCTGCAGTCTTCGCTGAACGGTATCAACATATACTACCGACGGAACGCAGAGAAAAGACGTCTGTGGGTTGATGAGACTTCACAGTCCTTGAGGACGATCTTTAGTGATCATTGGTTTACATCTCTTTGGACACTTCAAGAAGCATTCGCCCGTCGCGACGCCACTATCCTCAGCAGGGAGGGACAAAGCCAAATTCGACCTCCTTAACACTATCCCGTTTGTTCTCGGACTGGACGTTTATTCACCACCAAATACGTTGTAACTTGGTAGATGAAGAGGAGGGTGTCGTGTGGGAACCCCTATTTGAGGAGTTGGAAAATATTCTCACATCAATCGAAATCAGCGGGTGCCATGCCTTGTCTGCAAATTGCCCGATAACATTGTACGGGGCTGCCCGGTACAGACTCGCGTCGCGTCCATGCGACCGTATATACGGTATTATGCAGACGTTTGGGTTAGTTCTAGGGGAGAGTGCCGATCCCAGTAGGGAATTTGGGCTCGAAGAATTGGAGTTGCAACTGGCTAGGGCCCTGAACGAACGTTCGCCATTTCTGGCCCAGTCCTTTGTGCATATACGTGCACCACCCAGCGGACGGTCTTGGCAGATCAGCGAGCATTCGGTGACACCTGAGCTCTCGAGAGGCACGATTGTCCGCCCTACCTCACTATGCAAAATGGTGTTTCAAGCCAATGGGCGTGTTGAGTTCGTTGGAAAGTTCTCCAGGCTCGCTGACGTCGTCCCCTCCTGGAAACGGGCGACAGGCTCTACCGACATCCCTGTGCAGACGGTACATCTGGATTACCTATCCGAACTTGAGGATCGTGTGCCCGCATGGTATCGGTCCCCGCATCTCGGTTGGGATAAGCGACAAAACGAGATTGTACAGTGGCTGATGGAAACATTTTCAGAGAACATAACCGTGGGTCTGCTGGGAACCTGTAAGAGTGGCAAGAAGGGACGGGTCAAGGAATTTTTCGCTGGATTGCTTTTCGTGAAGCGCGGGTGCAGTGCCCAGGAAGAACAATACGCCCGTATTGGATATTGTTTATGGGAGAAGGATGCAAATATACTGCAAGGTCCTTCGACTGCATGCTGGCATAGCGTTAGGTACTCCCTGGTATGAAGTTTGGGTTCATCTATTTCATTTCAAATTATATTCATCGTATCGCTTACAGCTACTGTAGTAGGGACGCCTTTCTCTATTGATATCCCAGCTGCCTTGCTGTAATGCCATGCTTGCCTATCCAGCTGCTACCTTCTTAGTAGCCAGATTCCTATGTAATTAGAGGCCAACTCGAATATTGCTGGATGATGGTAATCATACGATGGCGGTCCTCGACCAAGTTGGGTTGGAATGAATTGGGTGAGCCGGCCTGAATGTATGACTGCTCAAACATCAACGCCCAATCAGCTGTGCCACGAGTGCAACATGACCCCGCGACTGCTGAAGTCACCAGGTGGCGTAAAATAAAATAAACAGACAGCTTCAGAGAGGACTTGTCTAGCTGACTTTAGCCGTCTTTCTTTCCTAACCGCAATTCATTTGCCGCCCAGGAAGTTCTGTCAGGCGCGTGGGCAACACACTTCCCTACTAATCCAGACATTGATGGTTGACACGTTGAATGCCGAGAAACTGGTGCGACACCGATAATTATGCAACAAGAGTCGGTTGATGGGCCTTTGGGTCTCGCGATCGAAGCTGTCGTCGGAGGACCCTCGACCTCAGCCAAGTATGTGCGAGCTCTACAGAATCTGTTCCGTGTTCTCAGGTTCGAAGACGACGGCAAAGGCGATGAAGAAGCCAAGCTTCCCGCCATCTTTACTCCTCCCCAGCATCAGGTGATGCGCTTGCTAGCGGAGTGGTGGACTGGGCGGGATGCAGACTACGAGCTGGAGTACGTAAAGAGTGTCATCTTTGCATACGCCCTCTGCTTTGATGACGGGGAGGATGTAGAATCCCAGGAGGGAAGCCAGGCACTATTGGAGGACCTCGTCCCGGAGGCCGATCTGGAACTCCTACAAAGCATCGGCAACAGAATAGATAACGACGACTGTTGGATCCGCGATCTCGTTTCACAGAAGTTATCGGAGCGAGAAGACGAGACTGACGCAATTTCGGACGTTTCCACCTATCATTCAGAGCTATATACGCTCTTCCTTCTGGAGCTTGGTGACCGAGGTATAACAGAGCCACACCTCCGGTTAGAATTCATCAAATCGGCAAGCGTCGTAGCTGCGGCCGAGAGGATTGGGTACGCTTGCCTCGAGAATATCCGCATCGGCCAAGAAAGCGACGAGCAGGACGAAATGATTGACGTCGGTAGAAGCCCAATCCTAAAGCTCCGAGATTATCGGCAGGGCATCCCGGTGACCTTTGATCCATGCCATTGGCTCAAGCTTGAACGCCCATCGGGAGTTGTCGCCGCCAAACTCGATGGCCTACCCCATTATGTCTGGGATATAGAGAAGCGGAAGACAGTGCAGATGGACAGCCTGCTTCCAGGCGCCAAGTACAGCATCATAAGTCATACTTGGGGCCGATGGCGTGAAGAAGCCGGTATCCGAGTCAATGGAGTGCCATGGCTTGTCCCTGTCATTTCTCGGTACGATGTGAGAGACATCCCACAGATGATATCAGATGCTGGCTTTAATGAGCCTTACGTCTGGATGGATCTTCTTTGCATACCCCAGGAGATGGAAGTCCAGTGGCAGAGTGAGATCTGCAAGCAAGAGCTTCCAAGACAAGCCGAGATCTTCCGAAACGCAAGCACCGCCGTGGTATGGCTCGCCGACGTCGACAGCTGGACGGGGATGGAGTCGGCCGTCGCGTCACTCAGTTTTCAATACTTATCTCGTGCCAGCATGCCTGGCTATGAGAGGTCTGTGGATATTGGCCTCGCGCAGAAGGCTATTGAAAAAGAAGCGCAAGAGAGCACGGGGCTGTGGATCACGGACAGCACCGACGGTCGGGATGTCAAGGCTTCTCCGGCCGGTTGGTTCACTTCTCTCTGGACGCTCCAGGAGTGCATCATCCGCCCAGATATGGTCTTGTTGGACCGTCGCTGGAGGCCCTTAGTGGCCGGGCAACGCTTTCTTCTCGACTTGAACAGCCTGACGGCCCTGGTGATACAGTGCGCGGGTCTGCAAATGGATGATATTGCCAGGGGCCCTGCAGAGATCGATCGACTGTGGACGGTGGCCAGAATCGCCAACCTCTATTATGCCAATCAACTGACGCCTCTCCTGGTTGGCAGGTCCCGTAGCAGCACAAGCTCCCGAGCCCCGGCAATCATGTCGGTGATTGGAGCAACTGAGTGGTTCAAGGGACAGACACTCCAACAGTTTCAAACACCGCGGCAAGTGGAAGACATGGTCTGTGGTCTTTACCCCCTCGAGTTTGTGTGCGAGGTCCGAGAAAAGGTCGGCCCGTCTTTTTTCATGTGCCAAACAGAGATCGCAACATCAAGACAAGCGGTTTCTGGAGCAAGTGGCGAACCTGTACTACAAACGCTCAAGGGCACCATGCTCCCATTCATGCCCATACCTGAGGCCCAGTCGCATCTAGGGTCTTATGTGAAGATGACAGTGAAGGGCCTGCCTGGTCATCCTTCGGTATCGAGCTGGGAGATACTTGGTGACGGTCGCGTTCATCTGACCGAGGTCGCCATCATGGCATCGAATGCTGGGACGGAGTCGTTCAAGCTGCGTCCGCTTCGATGCATGATTCTGTGCAATGACCCCAGGGACAACAAGAAGACCATGGCCGAGTTCAGGGAGGATTTTGTCCTCCAGGACTGGGTCGCCATGTTCGGAGGTGAGGCGTACGCCCTCTGTGTTGCGACCTCTGGCACGATGGTATACGGTACTATTATTCACCGCTTAGAAAGCACCATGTCCTTTGTCAGGGCGGGTACATTTGAAACCTTGGATACATTGGAGATGCTTTCAATACAAACACCGCCCACTACTGGTGTTGATTGGTATGTCGTCTAGCTCAGTCAACCACAATCTAGTGGGGGAGGCGGGGTAATGTTGCGTGAAGGACAGGGGGTTAGCAAAACAATTCTTTTCAAACGCTGAGCCGAAATCTACTTTGTTTGCCGGGTATCTGATGCAAAATCCTCTTAAGACGCTACTATTAAAATATGAGCTCGATGAGACACGCCCTCCTTCTACACGCCGTCGGCAAGAGGATGTGGCTGCGCTGCTGACCACATGGCACGTTGACCAGTATGGGGGCCATTTCAGGCTGTCCGAGCTAGGTACAATACCTACTCCTTTTTCTCAATTGGTGGCCTGAAGCCAGCCTAAAGCAATTCATCTCCGCGACGATATCACCATGGCACCAAAGTTACCGAGCACATCACCGCCCAACTAAACGAGTTATTATTCGCCTACATTGTTGGTTCGGCACCAAGGCCTGGGCATTTTCAGAAGAACACCCGGTCAAGTCAAGGCATTCGAGGCGATCAGCGAAGCGAAACTCAAAACTCGAAAGAAATGGAGCGGGGTTCCCGCTCGACCCAGCACGATTCCCGACCGACCGCGACCGAACCCGACTACTTTCTAGCGCCGATGCTGCACGACACCGAAGATTCGTTACATGGGAGATGGGTAGTGACCGTATGCCCGTGAGGGGCAATTGGCATGGAACTAGTGGCAGATTGCCGGTCGTCTACCGAAGAATCCTACGTGGCGACGAAATTCACTATACGGAAGAAGCCCAGCTAGTCTTCGCGGGCAACCCACTACTGTCACATCGACTGGACTAGAAGACTAGGACGGACAACGAGATCTTAGCGGCGATCGAGTACGAAATTGACCTCCACAACCCCCACAACCCGAGACACCAGCTCTCCCGATCCCGAACATGGCAATAGAAGAAAGAGTTCTGTACGGAAAATTAGCTGTATTATGCGACGTCATGGACATCTACATCTTGATGACTAGCCAAATCACACGGCGATCGAAACTCGGTGTCAACACATCTTCTAACCAGACTCTGACGCATTCAAGCACGATCAATGGGGCAAGTACAAGTTACTCGAAGCTCGCCAGCTGGGCCATAACATTAGCTGGCTATCATAGCAAAAAGAGATAGAGAAACATCCAGATTCATTAGTTCTTCTGAGTAACAAACCCAATACCAACCCAATTCGAGACGCGTACTAAGAAGAATTGGTATGTCCTTGGGATGCAAGAGTTAGCCTACAAAGGCTAGGTATACTCGTGGGACGCTACAAATGTGGGCTGAGGGGACGTCGGTCTTTCACTTTTTCATGACCATAGCAGAACATCACCCCTTAGCCCCAATACCCTTCTGCTTCGTACCACTTGTCACCTTGCCCGGACAATATGCTCTTCATGTCATCAGTCAAACTCTCCATGCCAGTGAAGACATTCTCATCTCCATCTTCTCTAACCCACCGATCTGCCTTGTACCATTTGCATACACCAATGCGCTCGTAGGAAGACATAAAAGGCTCATCTCTAGTAGCTCTGTGGGAGCCCCTAGGTGCACACGGGGTATGCGTCTTTCGTAGAATCAGTCCAATCAACCACTCATCTTCCTTTTCTCTCCATGCCGATGTAAATTTTGTATACAGGCGGCCTTCTCTACTCTTGTACCCAGTGCGTAAGGGATCAAGACATGAGCCTAGAAGAAGGAGCTTTAGGTCACTGTGAGTGTCTGCGCTAGCCAGTTCCGTTAAGATCTTGTGCGTGTCGTTGGCATCGCAGTTGACTGACGCAAAGAGGAAACCTTCACGTATGCCCGGTACTCGTAGGCGAGATGTGCCAGGCAACGTGCTAGGAACCATGTCGAACGAGACATCGACATTCAACATGGTACTCACAAGCTCGGGCGGGAAGTGTGGTTTCTTGTTCGTTGCTCCGTTGAACAGCTTGGCTGTGTTAGACTTCTCCCACGGCACGAGGATATCTTTTAAGGAGCATAGCCGGCCTTGGAAATAAGCCGACCCGTGGGTGACGGAGAACTTGCACAAGGGTAGAGGCCGGGCTGGATGGCGCCCATTCAAGACACCACGTGTAGCTCTCGAGAACGTGGTCAAGCCCTTAGCCCAAGTGGGCATCACGACCGAAGTCCCAATACCCCACTTCGACATTGGCGCCTGGAGTTCAGTGTGTACAAATAACTGGCTTTCCACAGGGTACTCCAGCAGGACCTTTTCCGAGAGAATCTTCTGGAGCTCAGATGGTTCATACAGCTTGCCGCGCCTCTGCAGAGGCAACTGTGCCCCAAATATCTGCATGATACCGTATACTCTGTCCCTTGGGTTTGAGGTTTGTCTCCTATTGGACGCGGCGAAGACGGCAAAGGGGCTGCTCTGTGACAACTCTCTAACTCCTGCTTCTTCAATTGTATTTATAAAGGCTTCCATCTTATCGCGAGGGCCGACGCCCAAAGCGAGGCATTGCTCTATGTTCCAAGCTGCCCGTCCAAGACCCATGAGGACCACCCTGAGCGATGGCATCTGTCGTAAAATCCCCATCGAGTCTCTGAGCTGGATCCCGAAGCAGTTTCCTGGAAGAGCACAAGCATTTGGTCGCAGGTAGGCCTCTTGAAGCGTCCAGAGCGAAGAGAACCATGGCGCCGATATGCAAATACCTTCATCAATGCCTTCGTTGGCACGTAGGATGGTATTTGTGATTTCCTGCACCCTTGAAAACCACTTCGCTTGCCAAACGTGATACGCCTCCTCTATTGTTTGGTTCTCTGCGCGATCTTTTGGGGCTACATCGACCTTTCTGGAGAAATCCACTATTGTAGATAGCTGGTCTTCGCTCAAGTGGTTTAACCAAACGCAGGAGGTTCGGGCATTCTGGAAGATAACGGCCTGTCTGTTGATCTCGGACATTTTGGTCTTCGCGTGCTCTTGGTCTATGCAAGCAATATCTAGCCACAAGAACTCGACAGTCCTCTTGGCAGCCACACCCATGTCTTCCACACCCTGATTGTAAACATCTCCGTGCGAGTAAGCCTTCGCGGCAAGCTCTACAGCGGCGCGGAATTCGTCGACGGTGAAATGCGCGGGGTCGATGCGAGGGATCTTCCAGGACCGACGGCCCTCAAACTTGATGGGCAGCGCTTGCACGCTCGGCTGCTGGCCTTCGCCGAGGGCGAACCTGCCCCATGTGTAGGATATAGTGTTGTAGGCGGGGCAGACGTGCTCGCCGTAGCGGTCGCCTGGCTTCCACTCGTACGATGTCAGGGTTGGAACGTGGAGCAAACGCCTCGGCCACCGGCCGTATTTGGTATCGTAATAATTGTCACTCCGAGTCATGGCTGAGTTGTGCTTTTGATAGGTATGAATGGCATGCCTTAATTGAAGCAACCCAGAAGTTAAGAAGGCCCAGACTACTCCAGGCTGCAGGCTGCAGCGACGCAGGCCTGCCGCATATTGCTCACGTCAGCCAGACGATCCAATCGTGTTCAGGTACAGCCCCGACGCTGGGGACAGGCGAGGAGGCACAGCTAAGATTATCTCGAGGACGAGTTCGTGCAAGCTTCCTCGCCGTCGTCTACAATACCTTGTTCACACAAAGAGCACTTTCCAGTCGCTGTAACGGAGTGCTGTTTAGCGAACCCGCACTTGTAGCGCAGCACTTAGAGTAACTGTAGGCCCCTCCACACGCCTAACAGGGGTACCCCGCTACCCTTCTTCTCTCATTCCACTCTCCTTCACATAGTCACGCTTTCTCTAACCACGAAACATAGGCCTCATTCTCCCTACTCTGCACCTTGCTCAACGACAATACATACAGACACGCAACTGTGATGGACAGTTGAGAAACGCACACATTTATCATCCAAAAACCCCTGTTTCTTGCACCCATCCTGGCGAATCATCCCTAGCAGCAAGAAAGTTCTTCGTGTCTTGCCAATCAGCAAATTCGTCCCCATGCACCCAGTGACAAAACCCAATCCTGTGCCAATAGGTCAAGCCCTCCTGAGGTCCCCCCCTGAGTAGAATCAGACCAACTATCTCACGAGGCTCCAAAGTTCCCAGTTGCCCAGGCTCTTCTCTTGCGCCTAAACGTAAGACCATGAGCTGAGACAAGCTATACGTATTGGCGAGCCAGGCCGACAATTTATTCTGTCCCAATCCTCGCCAAGTATCTCTCATGCGTCCCACCGTGCGATACTCCAGCGGCTCCCCTGATTTCGCAGCATCTTCGATTGAAATGGCATCGAGCATCACACGAAAGTAGCAAAATCCATTGCCGTGGGCTTTGACGGGCTTCATCCATGACGCATGCAGTCGGGTATATTCACACATACGGCCCCAGAAGCGCACAAGGGCGACGTCCCCGAATTTCCTCACTTCGAGGGTATATTGGCTCAAAATAGGACATTCCCAAAGTTCCGTATACATGTGGCCCATTCCGGCCAGCGGTACGGGCACATAAGATGATTGGCTGATATGCCAGCGCTTGCCATAACTCATGGGTTGCTGGAATATATGCATCTGGGTTCGGACCAGACAGTCCGCAATCATCTCCCTTGCCAGTTCTTCTTCCAAGTTCTCTAGGGTCCAATCTTGATTGGGATCAGTATTCACACGAGTAGCACCAACACGGTATTCGAAGATTTGCTGGATTCCGTATATGCAATCTAGTGGCTCTGAGGCGGTCCTGCGTCCAGCAGCGGCATATAGGCCTAGCTTGTTTTGTTGCGTAAGCTCTGGAAGCGCGCGCCGTTGAACAGCTTGATGAATGTTAGTACATAAGGTAGCTAGCCGTGGAAAGGTCTGAAGTATGCTGTCATGGGCCGATAACTCTCGCGCGCAATCGTTGCTGACTGCATCGAAGACGCTACTAATGGACCCGAACTCATTATGAGTTGTGCTGCCTCTGAACAGTGGGTCACCGTCTCGACACAAGACTTGGGCTGTGCTGGCCAGGAAGGCTTCCTGGAGGGTCCATAGGGAGGAAAACCATGGATCTGATAAAAAAGATCGTTATATTATCATCTAGCTCTTTGAAGTTGGAGAATGAGAGTTCCAGCTCTTCCTGGGAAAGTGAAGATGGCGGTCGAGTGATCAATTCTATCGTGTGTCAGCGCAAGTGTGTGCTCGACTCATCCATTGGATGATAAGTGAATCAAATAAGTGAATGAAGTGCCTACCTTCGACATATGTGGTGCCCTCGAGAATCCGGTTCCAAAGTGCTCGGCTTCGATCACCAGTAAACTTGGTCCACCATATAAAGATTTGCCGCGCCCCCCGAAAGATGGCGGCCTGGCGGCCGACCTCGAGATAGCCTTCTTTGGACCCACGCCGCTGATCAATGCAGGCAACATCAATCCACACGAAGTCGACCGAATACGCTTCCGCCATTCGCTGCAAGACGACGGCGAGTTCTCCTTCGGTGAAATGTTCAGGATCGATCGGAGGAATGGGCCATTCGACGCCCTGGATAGGAAGACCCTGTTTTGAGTTCGAGTGCTCGCGAGCAAGGTCCAATCGAAACCGACCCCAGGTGTACGACACGACGTTGTAGCGAGGCGAGTCGAACTGGCCATACATATTACCTGGTCTCCACGGCAGAGAAGTCATTGACGGTACGTGTAAGAGACGCCTCGGCCAGTCTCCAATGCCGTCGGGGTCACGCATGGTGAGGTGAGGGTTGATGTCGTCCAAACAAAGCGTATTGGATCTGTAGACCGAGTCTTGTCGATGGCGGGGTCGGAATGTCGACTATTGGACTCAGTGGGTTTGGATTGATTAGGTACCATATCAACTGACCTGCGTGTGCATGGTGCGCCATGACGTACCGACTGGTACAGCTGCTGCTCCTATGTAAGCGCTGCAATGTTTAGCACAACAGCGCCTGAAACAGTCGTGGGGAATTTCATTGATCCCCCTAGATAAAGCTTAACAACACTTTTAATTAAGAAAGCTTACCCCTCGTGAGCTGCCAGACCAGCCAAAACGATACAGGGCCTTGTGAGGCAAATCAGTATACTTCCAACGAGAAACACCAACAACCGCTATCACCGTAGATCGAAAAATATCGGCGAAGCAGCTGATAGTCGTTGAAACTGTTCGCAGACTGGTCCTGAATTGTTTCTTGGCATATTTGGAATGGCAGCTGTTCGGAATGAACACGTCGGGCCGGCCCTCTGTCGAGTCCGTTCGAACGAGCCCAGCAGGTGTTTGAGAGACGTTGTAGAAGCAGGGCTGGCTTTAGGGTCTTCGCACGAAGGGTTCACAAGGCCCTTCGCTATACTCTACATCATGGCTGCTGCTGCGGGAATGACGTCTGCGATCAACCTACCCGAGCGGCCCATCTACCTGGACCCTTATCAGGAAAGGTCGTTCTGGATGTTATGGAACTGGTGGGTCCGCTACCGAGACTCTCTGGAGGTGTCCAGCAACCAATCCAGCCCCCAGCACTCGATGCACGAGCGCGCCGAAGGGAGGATGTTTTCATATGATGCAGACGACGGTGTATCTGACGCCATCTATTTTGTGGAGATGCTGAAGCTGTTTGAAGCTGAACTCACAAGTTCGAGCGATTTATACTCGGTTCTGGCTTTACGGGAGCTGCGCAAAGATGCCGCTATGCAGTCTTCATGCTATTATACTGCCGCAGCCTCCTATCGTGGTATGCCGTCAGAACTGAAGGCAGAACTACTAAAGCCGCGAGAACTACGATACCCTACTTCGTTGTTTCGAGCGAGCCATGATTATCCGACAGGATCAGAATCTTCCAATTTGGCGAGTCACCCAGGGCTACGTCCGGCTTGGTTCGCGGACGCCACCATCGTCTCATGCCCATGGATCGCTGAAACCTCCGGCCTACCATTCTATCTTTGGGATGTGGCCAACGGACGGACAGTCGAGACCAAGGAGTTGACCGAGCGGCCGTTGTACACCGCCGTCAGTCATACTTGGGGTAGATGGTCGACTGGAAGTTCTGTCACGGTTCATGGCTTGGATGCTTGGGCCGTACCTGAGAACATTCTCTTTGACGTCAAGCAACTCCCACGGATTCTTTCCCGCGTCCCGACTTCTACCCCATACATTTGGTTCGACCTCGTTTGCATTCCCCAAGACAACTCCGACAGGGGCAGGGATGAGATTGCACGGCAAGCAGTCATCTTCAAAGAGGCCGCACATGTCGTGGTTTGGTTTAACCAAATTGGAAGCTGGGACGGTCTAGAAAGCGTCATGCAATACATGTCGGCAATTTATCTCAATATTGCATCGGAAAGAACCTACCCAACAACAAATTCAAACCAGCCAACCGGACTTTTTCGAGACTACGACTACAGTACCCAAATCGAACCAGATCACATGGTACCCGACCCTTGGTTCAGCTCCCTGTGGACTCTCCAGGAGATATGTCTCCGTCCGGACATGTGGATGTGCAACAGAGACTGGGAACCGTTCACAGTCGACAATTTCCCCGTCCCATTCAACTCCCTCGTCGCCCTCGTCGGCGCCTGCAGGGCCACGCTGTTGGCCGATGCATCGCTCCACCAAGACGACGTGGGCCTATCGCTAGACATGACACGCTCGATGTCCAACCGCGAGACGCGGCTCCGCGCGCTGGTAGGCAAGGCGACGTATCCCCAAGGCCTTTTCGAGCTGGTCGAGCTGCTCGACCGCACCGGAATGAAAGACTTGTGCATCATCGAGAAGGAGTATATCTTACTGCTCGGCTCACAGCGATACTGCAAGTCGCGCAGAGCCGAGGCTATTATGTCGGTCCTCGACGTCAAGGGGTGGTTCTCGCTGCCCGACGCCGGCCCGCTGGTGCTGAACCAGTACCCGCTCGAGTTCGTCCGCGAAGCGTCGCGGCGTATCGGCCCCGGCTTCTTCAACGCGCTATCCTCGCGCCCAGTTTCCCACGCGGGCGGTGTCCTACTCGAAGAGGCACAACTGTCCAGGGGGACCATCTTGCCTTTTACCGTTCCGACATCAGGCACCCCGGCGGAAACCAAATTGCTTCTTAATTGGCGGTTCGGCGAAGAGATCGGCAATCCATCTGTTGATTCTTGGGTAGTCAGAGCCGACGGTTCCGTTGAGATGCCACATGCGGCGATACTCGTTTCGAGCCACGACGAGCAGCAGGCCGCGACCAGAGCGGCCTCTATTTGGGTGGCATACGACGTCCCCAAGGAGGCTAGCTCGGTTCAGTTCGATCCTTTGTGGGACAGACCGAGAAGGAATCGCACGGTGGACCTTCGGAGTTGGTGTCAAACATACTACCCTACGTCGGCTAACTATGCCGTCGAGGTTACTCGCTGCCTGGGCTCTTCGAGGGGTTTGCTACTTAAGGAAGTGGCACCCGGATCGTCGCGTTTGTACAAGGTAGGGAATTACATGACCCCCATGACGACGCTAGACGTCTCGAGGTTAGAGGCGACTACAGCTAGCCGTTCAGTGAACTGGACAGTACTTTAAGTATCTCGTCTTACTTATTTATATAAAGGGAAAAAGCTTAAAGACTACGAGAGCGTATTATATAACTCTAGCCTCGAGCTTGTGTGGCATGGGCAGGTGGTGATGACGTGGCTGATTCGAATCATGATAGGTCTCAGACCATCGCATCAGACCCAGTCGCTCCCACCTGCTAGGCTGGTTTCCTTGTGATGGAACTGCGTTTATTGCTGAAGGGATCGCCTGGCGACTGGGAGCCAGAACTAATCCCACGTAAAAAAAAGGGGCCAGATTCGAAGGTCTTCTCAGCATTCATTGTACTCCACCCGAGAAGAGCAACTTTGATTGGAGCCGCGAAGCAGTTCCCATTGCCAATCCAGCAATAACTCTGGTAAAGCCTCCGGACTGCGTCATGCATAGCCTCGTATGAAGAGAAGCGAGAAACTCTGCGGCCCAGAGCACTGTAGGCGGCGTGGTAGTCGAGGACGAGCCCAAGGTAACTGATGGAACCCTGCGATCCTTCGCGACAGAACAGCTGATCTTTTTGTAACTGTGGTATTGGCGAAAGCGGAGAGGAAGCTTGTACAAACTCATCCAGGTTCCAACATAAGCCTTTGAAATAAAGATCGACACCGGGCGCGTCTACGGAAGACAGGGTCGTGAGCGACTCGAAGCTGTTTCCTACTGTAGATGCCGGGCTAAACCTCCACCAGAAGCTGTCGTCGACATCACAACCTTGCGTGATCAACCAGGTGCGCCTAGGCCGATTCATCTCGGAGCCATGGACGAAAATCTGCGAGAATAGGGGATATCTTGCCACCAGCTGTTGACCAAACTCATCCTCAAGATGTTGTAGTTGTTCCTCCTCGCTCGCGCCCGGCGGGCCGGGATTGCAGCTAATCTCGTATACCTGCATGATGCCTAGGATTCGATCTCTCAACTGCGTTGCCCGTCGCCGCTTCGCGGAGGAGTAAACTCTGTGTGGAAACCATTGAGCATTCATACCGAACCCCTTTTCCTCCAAAAGCTGGATGACGGTCTGGAAACGCTCTGTGATTTCAACAATGTTCGGCCTACTGGCTTGGCTTTCTTCCTGGTTGAACGCCACCTCCTCGGCTCTCTGGAGTTTTGACAAGTAATATGTGTTATACGTGCCCACCATCTCGTGAAGTGACCTTAGCCTGTCATTTAGCGAGGCAAATCTCGTGGCCTTGGATCTGTTTCCAGCGTTTTGATACACCGTTTGGTCACCGAGGAGAATAAACCCATCGGATCGCAATACCATCTCCTGGAGAGTCCACAGAGAATGAAAAAATGGATGTCCGAGAACCGCCACTATCCAATTATGGAGTTGTTTGGAGTGTTCGTCAAGCCAGTGCATGAAGTCCGTGGCTTGTTGTCTTGACGGTGGACCCTGGCCGGTAGGCGCCATCCTACGTATCACTCTCGAGTCACCAATAATGTCATTGGGAAGAGATTGCCTGTCGGGGGAAGACAGCCAAGCAAAGACATCTTGTGCTCTGGCGAATATTTCCGCCTGCCGTCCAATTTCCTGAAAACGGATAGCCGTTGCTTCAGGCGTCTCGTGTTGATGCATCTGCGGGATGCACGCGATGTCCAGCCAAAGCCAGTCACACTGCGTTTCGAACCCTTTGGCTGCAAGAGATAAAGCATTTTTGAAAGATTCTCTTGTGAAGTGGGAGCACCGGATAGCTGGAATCGGCCAATCAATCCCGTGAATAACCAGTGAAGGCCCCTCCGGCACTTGGTAGTAGCCCCAAGTGTAGCTGAAGGCGTTGTATACAGGAGCTTCCACGCCATTGTATACGTTCTCTCCTTGTCGTTCGTATGATGTCATTGATTCGAGATGAAGGAGACGGTGGGGCCACTCCCTTGAATGATATACCCAGAAAATAACTCGAAGAGCATAGGCTTAGGTAGCTTCTGTAGCTCCTTTCCGATCCATGGGATTTGCTCGTTCCTGACCGTACTCGGAAGCCCGGAAAGCTCCGGAAGTCGTGTCATTATTCAAGTTTATTAGCCTTTTGATATAGGAGGTGATGAGATAAGTGTAAACATAGGGGATTCAAGGGGCAGTATAGACTTCTAAGGGCGGGTACTTTGCTGCCTAGCCGTTATTAAGCATCGAAGGAGTTCGGGAATGATCAAATGGAACGGGAAGCCTAGGCAAGCATTAATGAAATTGCCGGTGAGCCGCCTATTAATTATGTCTACTAAGAGGGGCGGGGTAAACACCCATGGGGGTTAAACCAGCTAGGGGGGCTTCTAGGGAGCCACTACAGGTTGCACTCATTAGGCCGCCCCACCATCCGAAAGGTTGCCTGCGAAATTGAAAACGCCATTGCGTAGAAGCACGGCATCCAGGTCGAATCTAAGAGCTTATCCTTGACGATCTCACTTTTTTGCTTTCAAGACGCCGCATGCACGCAGAACTGTGTCAAGTTCGGTGAACCTTCGCTACAGCACTTATGAAAGCCATATTATGTATGTTCTTTTTTGAATGAACCTTATAATACCCTTAGTACGCAGCTTTCTCAATACTAATAGAAAGACAGCAGACTGAGAGACGGGTTATTGTCGGGCCAGCACCTTGACGTCGTGTAACCAATATCCTACCAACTTAAAGGTTGTGCTAATAGCGGCTGTGCAGCAGGGACGGGTTAAATTTTCAAAAGACATACTGTTCAACATTACTTTGTAACAACAGAATTTGGGCTCCGATTTCAATGTCATATTTTCATTCACATTTTTCAAATGTCTTTGGCATATACGCCGGGGGTTCGTAAGGCCTTTCGATGGAAGGCTGTGGAGGGGAATTGGCCGAGGAGGTTGCTGCATATTCCGACTATGACGTCGATGGAGCGGCAAGAAGGCAACACCTACGGATACGAGAAAGAACCAGACTACAGTATACTCACCTATACCTGGGGAAGATGGCAAGCACCTGGGGGCGCTCACATCGCAGTCTCAGGCACCACATGGGCCATACCCGCGGTAAATGAGTCTATGTTTACTGTTAAGAGTTTTCAAAACGTGATCAAAAAGATGGGCGAGACACACGACTTTGCATGGATCGATGTGGTCTGCATCGACCAGGAAAACCATGCCGTTAGGATGGACGAAATTGGCAGACAAGCCGGCATCTTCAATCTCGCGGCCCGAGTCTACGTGTGGCTCTGGACACTGCCTGCCATCCTCCTGCAGAGTACCTACGATGAGGTCGAATATTGCATCAAGTACATTGTTCCCGAGTACCGAGATGAACTCGATCCGGATATTACAAGAACGTTGAAATCAGTACATGGGTCCGTTAGAACTATCCTGGACGACTTCTGGTTCTCTTCGCTTTGGACCCTCCAAGAAGGAATTTTGAGGCCAGATGCCATCCTTCTGTCGCAGGAGGCGGAACAGGTCCGGGTCCGTTACTCAACTCAGTCCATAGAGCTTCAGTTCCTCGCAAATACATTCTGGAACCTCAGGGTCATTCTGGAAACACATGACGTTCGCCCCAAAGAGGCATCTTTGACCGATCTGATACAATCGATCGTCCGAAGTCTGAAGAGAGCTGGGTATTCAACAGATACCTTGGCTTCTAATCCGAACATACAATGGGGTGCAGCGCGGTGGAGAACAGTCAGCTCTGAGCAGGATAGAGTGTACGGCATCCAGGCGATATACAACATACGAGTGGGCGAGTCCGTGCCAAACGCTGTCATCCGCCAACACCACCCACTGCTTGCGGAGCTGCAAATGGAATTTGCCGCCAGTATCAACGCCAAATCACCCCTTTTGGGCCAGATGTTCATTCATTCAGAACCTCCGCACAAAGGGAGAACCTGGCAGTTATGTTCTCACATAAAGGTGCCGCCCGAATTTTGTACATATAACGAAAAATACTCCAGCACTTGCTCAATCACCGGTACGCCAGCCGGCTATGCTCAGATTGAGGGCAAAATATGTTTTCTCAACGATCTCGCCCGTCTCTGGAACGAAAGAGCGACTCACCAGCCGCTACCTGGTGGGCTTTACTTAAAGGTCTCTGTGGATGAGTATATTCCCCAAAACCACCCAGGTATATATTCCGTTCCGGAAGATCTGACCGAGATTGAAAACTACGTTAAGCAAGTCGTTGGGGTTAGCAGCTCTGCTGTCCTCGTTGATTCCATTCTGAGAGTGTTCGGGTTTGAATCAGTGTCTGTTCTAGAGCTGGGAACTTATACGTCGTCACTCGAGTCTCATGCCATCGGCCTGCTCCTGCTTCACACACCTGAAGATAGAACCCAAACAAAACGAATTGGCATATGCAGATGGTCCTTGCACGCTTCTATACAGGAAAGACATCCCCTCTTTGAGGTTGAGTGGGTTCAATATCAAGGGAGTCTTTCGTAGCACTGTTCTCTGTCCACAGACCAGTTGAGAAAGTCTCAACATTATATATTCTATGCTACGTATACGAGCCCTGAGAATACGATACCTTCGGGATGTGTGAAATGATTCCAGGTGAATCTCTCGAGACTTAAAGCACTTTGAGATTCAGTTGTACGGTTGGAGGAAATTCCAAAATGTCTGCCGTGTGCCAGGTCGCGAACTTGAACCACCTAGGCTCGTCACCCTTTTCAAGCTTTTTCGACTGTAGGATAACACCATTAACGGAAGGGCCTTTGCTGAGGGCTAGAACGAGACGCTTGGCGCTCGGAAGGGACCTCTGAAGAAATACTGCGAGATCACAAGAGTGACTGTCGAATGCGTCAATTGTGGCTTCATCGATCGAAAGGCTGATGGGGAAGTCTCCAGGCTGGAGGACAGACGCATCACGAGTGTCCACAGAGCCGTCCGTGTTAATCTTAAGGTGCTTCATCCTTGACGGTCTCATTTTTTGCTGTCAATACCGCATGCACGCAGACCTTTGTCAAATTCAGTGAATCTTCGCCGCAACACGTATGAAAGCCATAGTATATATGTCCTTGGAACACCAGCAGCTCGTAAGCGGCTGGCTTCGCCCCTCACAAAATGTCGGCTCCGAACCCATTATAGTACAACCAGTTTCGCAACGGCTAGTTTGTCAAATGGTATACTGGAAGCCAAAGGTACGAACTATCCAATAAGGTACAAAAGTCTATAAGACAGTCCAATCCACCGATCTGGTATCAATGCTATCCCATTCGTGCGCAATGAAGACCCCAATCTTCATAAGGCTCCGACGCGACGCGGAAGGCTCTTGCTCCGCAAGGCTATAGAGCAGAATCCCATGTTGACGATGACAATCCTCGTAAAGCATTACAGCGTATACAATGCCGCCATTTCCAGCAATTTCATTAAGAAATATGGCGAGGTCGTCACACAGTCTAGATTCCCCCGTAAACCTAAATTGACCTTGCCCGGCCACGAGGACACTCGCTTTGATGGGTCTTCGCGTTATCCGACAATTTGGATCTTTGGATGAGGAGCAGACGCAGCCTATGCTCCTCATTGCGACGCTCCCGTCTTGGCAGATGCTCCAGGTCGCGACCGAAGCGTGGTCTACCACTTGAACCTTGGTATGTTCGAAGCTTCCGATCACGCCTGAGTGCCAACCTTGCTTCTTTGTGAATGGCAGCATGGTACCCATACTCTGTTCATTCCTCAGCGATGCCTTAGCCTCATCATTCAAACTCACGGTGTACGAGGCGGTCTCGAAGAATGAGGCTCCAAACAGCCTGTGGGCTTCGGCAAGGAACTCGAGAGGATACATGTCGAGCACAAGTGGCTGGGTTGTCCTCTTTCTCTGTCGTACAGATTTAAGAAATCTAAACATGCCCTTGCTGGTGCGCGGATTGGATGTAGATGTGGGCGTCAGTAGGTTCCGCGCCTTATACCACTCGGTTACTCCAAGAGCGGACATGATAGCTGGTGCACGTTCCTTGGACTCGCAGTATCGTATATTAGCATTTGTGCAGATGACTGCAGGAGAGCGGTTGATGAAGACGTTGTCTAGGCGCGTGAGATCGCGTAGATGTTGGAGTTGTCTGGCGGCTGTCGGCCATGATTCGATGCCAGCAATCCACTGCCTCCTATCGGGATCGCTCATGAGTGCGTTAGAGTATTTAGAAGCGCTGAAGAAGCTCTCGTGAATAGGCCCTTCGGTGATACACTGGTCATGGCATTCGTTAAGAAAGACCATAAGCGACTGCAGAGATATGGCGACGCCCCAGTCGTCGGTTAGTTGGGTCCAGTCCCGCGAACACAGAGTTATATCAGGGCATAGTACAGCCTCTTGCAGTGTCCATAATGATGAAAACCAGCTGATGGGCTCCTCCAGCGGGCTTCTATGCTGGCATAGCTCCGCGGGAGCCTGTGCTGCTAGAGTAGCGGCATCTAGCTGCATTGCGGTTACTGGCCGGTGCCCAGGTGTAGGCGAGTCGTAATCCCTTATAGTGTTCATCTGTAACTTCAATGAGAACCATTTCAACCCCTTTGTAACCCCATCCCATGATTCCACGTCATTTAACCACGCGATGGAGGCCCGACAGCCTCTGAAAATACTAGCTTGCCGTTGTATTTCCGTTTTCGCTTCCTGGGAGCCATCTTGGGGAATACAGAACAAGTCAATCCAGATGTACCGGTGGCCCAGACGGGTGCCTAGACGGGTCAGTTGATAGGGCAGGTCTTTCACGTTGAAGCGCGAATTCCTTGGGACCCTCCAGTCGACACCAGGTATTTTCGCACCTGGCATATGCTTGCGCCTCCATCTGCCCCAGGTATGACTGACGCAGATGTAGTCTGAGTTTCCAGTAATGCTGTCAAACATCACTGTCCTCCTAAGCTCGGTATCCCATAAGTACCCAGGATGGTCTGTCGGATTCCCTATGCGTGCCCATTCTGTCTTATTTAGAAGGACTGTGGGAAAGCCCGGAGTGGTTCCAGAAGCAGGTCGGAAAAGCGAGGCGTATGAAATCCTTTGTACCAGTGCGTGGCATCCAGCACGATAGCGACGAAACTGTAGACTTTGCAAGTGGATCAGGCATAAGTAGGGCTCCCAAGCGTATGGATGAAATTCGAGGAGGAAAAGTTCAAAACATGAAGCGTGATATAGGGAGAAGTTCGTCTTGGCGTCCGCGGCCTCTATCAGAAGTGGACGACCCTCGTCCAGTGTCTCCCGCCGTTGTTCAAACCACTCCCGTGCCTTTCTTGTGAGATACGGATCGCAGTAAGAGGCTTCCCACCAATCCTTCAGTAGAAGGAAAGACGCGCGTTGTGATACAGATAGGCAGCGCTGAAACTCGTCGTTTGAGCTAAATAGCGCCTGAAACCTGCTCCAGTTCTCCAGTAGGGATTTCCATGGATACATCCTGTTTTGACTGTCATGGCCCTCGAACTTGTCCATTCTGATCGCCAAGGGACACAGCTCGTAGAGGGCCTCATTAAGCGGGCTGTAGTTTTGGGCTTTGAGTTGGAGTATTTCTGCTCGAAGATTTTCCATGACTTTCTGTCTTGAGCTGATCGGTATGTGAAAGTTCAAACGGCGGCTATCAAGGGCCTCGTAATGTTGCCATCTGACTTCTTGGAACGCCTCCCATTCTGGCGAGAAAAGATAATGTTTTCCGGAATCATTGTTGTAAGACCGCATCCATTGCCAAAGCTGTGGGAGAACATCGTCAGCGTCGTTGAGCTCCATCGTAGTCTCTTATGTCTCGTAGCAAGCTCAATGGGTAGATGCCAGAGATATTGCAATGTACTGTCCGGGTACGCCCTATTGTTGGAAAGAGAGATAGAAGATGCATATCATGCATGTAAGCAAATGCAATGTCTTCCTTTAGCCTACGTCAGGTCATAATATGAAGTCAGCTGGTAAGAAACGGGCGTATCGAATTCATCCTGTTCAGCTTGTAAGCTCGAACCCCCCCTCGCTGACCTCCCCCCTCGCTGACCTCCCCCTCGCTGACAGGCCTCTTTTAGGACGAATACACGACCCCCTGAGCAATAACAATAATATATAAATCGGTCGATTCGCATCTTTTAAGGAAGTAAATTAAATTAATCTCTTCCTCTTTTTCCCCTCTTTCCATCTATACCATAGCTAGAAAAGAAGCTCGCATCGAGGCAGCGATCCGAGAGGTCCTAGCCGGCCGCTCCGTTAATAGCATAGTTAAGAAACACCGGCTAAACAAGGGTACCCTACGCAACCGCCTTTTAGGGAAACCTTCGGTTAAGGAAAAGTATTAAACTCTCCAACTCTTCACCCCTACGGAAGAGACTTTTCTAGTAAGATAGGCCCTGTTTTAGGTTAATATTAACTACGCACCGACGGTCGCGATATTCCATCTCTACGCTTAACGCCTCCTCTAAGAGAAGGGGTCGAGTTACGTCGTTGGGAAAGGTTTCCTAGCTCGTTTTTTAAGGAGGTATCCCTCTATTAAGACTATAAAGGCCCGAGCATTAAACTTTCGACGACTCTAATACATATCGGATAAGGCCGTTCACCGATTCTTTAACCGGCTCGAGACCCTAAAGATTAAGAGTATCCCCCCTCAGTTTAGATAGAACGCCGACGAGATTAGTATATCGATAGCACCTTCCGAGGGGATAATAATATTAGGGCCATCTGAATGTAAGACTTTAATACGGAACGAAGTAGCTAATCGCGAGTAGACGACGGTAATAGAGGCGATTAATACGACGGGCCAGTTTATCAATCCTCTAGTTATCTTCAAAGGGTAATCCGTCCAATAACAGTAGTTTCTAGACGATAAAGACGAAGTTAATACCACATATAACAACTAGGCCTTCAAGGCGTCCCCTAAAGGCTGGACTAGCAAATCCATCGCACTAAACTGGTTGGAAAAGATCTTTATCCCTCGGACCCAGCCCGAAGACCCTAACTAGTAGCGCCTACTCACCTTAGACGGCTACGGCTCGTATATCGACGATCTCTTCATACTGGCCGCTTTAGAGGCTAAGGTCTAGCTGTTATTCCTCCCCCGTACGCTAACCACGTCCTTTAGCCCCTTAACGTGGGATATTTTTCGACGTTAAAAAGAGGTTCAGGCGGGAGCTCGAGATGGTATATACTATTGTTTTTAATAGCTATATGCGGAAGGGAGATTTTTTAATAGCCTAAGTTAAAGCTAGAAAGACTGCCTTCTCGACGAAGAATATCCTCGCAGGCTGGGAAGCGACTGGCCTCTAACCACCGAACCGGGAGAAACCTCTCTATAACAGGCTTAGGAAGGCTTCCACGGTTAGGAAGGTTAACGAGGTAGAGAAGGCGGAGGAGGCGCTCCAACTAAAAGAATCGGAGCTTAGCAGGATTAAAACACCTAAGAGCAGTAGATAGGTTAAAGATTTGGTGGCCTCGGTGTTAGGGGTGGAGGTGGCGATGGGTAACCCAACGAGGCGTTAACTGTTTTCGAAGGTCGGCAAAAGCGTGGACGATTTAACGTCCAGAATTAGCCGATTGGAGTACGAGAAGGCCGGTTTAGTGGTAGATCTCGAGAAGACTAGAGTTTAGAAGAGGCGTACCGTTGACGAAGATCCTAATAAGGGGTTTACTACTATAGCGAGCGTTAGGGGCGTAAAGAAGGATCTAAAGGAAGGTCGGCTAAGGAAGAAGCTTAAGATTAGAGGGGTTAAAGGCGATTAGATTAATTAAAATCGGTCCGTAGGTATGCAGGGGTCAATCTAGGTTAAAACTACCAAAAAGCGTTAAAATAGCTTTATTTTGTAATAAATTAATCGTTATTATTGTTAATTAAAGAGGTTCAGAATCGACGTTTTAAGTGCTGTTAGTGAGGGGGGAGGTCAGCGAGGGGGGTTCGAGCTTATAGGTAGGCAGCCTCGTAAGGTCAAAACTGTACCTCATCTTAGTTTGTGCAGACAAACATGGTAAGCAATGACGTGAGTGGCTTGAGATTTGGGGGATAAGCAATGGGATGGGAATTACCTTAACCCCGCGTTTAGGCTTAAATCTCTAATATACTATTACCCCGCATGCTGGGAGCCTCAGGCTGTTGGGGAAAAAAGCATAGATATAAGGGGGTGTTTGCTCTCAAAAGCTGGGTGATGTTCATGGTTCAAGCCTGGCCGATTAAGAGTCCCCTACCGTTCCGTCCAAAGTTGACAGCTAATTAAATCCTGTTACTTGACATGCTCTGGCACGACAGGCGGGAGTCATAATCTAATCATTTTCTTTTGATCAATGCTTTTTGTTGGAGAGTCGCATTTGTGAAGAAGATATCATCAACGGAATCTCAACACGTTTCAACATTGATCACCGAACCCTGAAATGGATGGAGCATGGGAGCCCGGATACTGGGAAATCGCCGACGAAACAGGCGAGCATGCCGCACCCCCAGAAAAGCTAGAGCATGAGGAAGTTTTACCATCTAGGTGTTCCCTTTGGATGAAACTTATTGTTTACTCACAGGGGCTTGTGTCGCACGTTACAGGAGCCTATGAGCCTCGAGACTTCAGGGAAATGTCAGTACAAGATGGATGGGCCTACGGACGGGATGCGTGGCTATCATGTATGGAGCTGATGTCTGAGGCATACGCTCACCCACCGGATAGGGAGGCAAGCTGGACAGCGGCTGTTCCGACGAAGGAGCGCCATGAATTCCGTCAATCTCTTTCAGACTGCCAGCTGCGCTCGTGGGAACTACTGCGAGACTGGTGGGACGGCAAATACCAAGACAGTGATCTTACCTCGAGGGCCCGCGCATTCATCCTGAGAGCTCCTCTTGAGAACATTGATTCCATACGCCACAAAGATTCCATTTACCAAGAGGTTTTGTTCTCTCTTTGGAACGCCGAGTTCAACCCGGCGGGCTGGTCAACGGGGACTTCCCGCGGCACTGATGCGAACCGCCGTATGGCCTATGAACATGCCTTGACTCAGAAGGCAGGTTTTCTAGTCGTCCGAGGACTGAAACACAAATCCCAGGGACTTGAGCAAGAGGAATGTGACAAGGACCTACCCGGTTGCTATGACATTTGTCCTTGGCTCCCAAAAGAGCCCAGTAGTAACCAAAACCCGGACTCCCTGCCTCTATACCTTTGGGATACTACGGAGAAGCGGACTCGATTGGTCAAAGAGCTATTACAAGCTGGTATAGCAGTCGAATATACCTGCATCAGTCATACCTGGGGACGTTGGAAGAAAAAGCCCCCAAAATGGGCCCAAGTTATAGGCGTCCCATGGCAGATTCCCGAGAACAATTTGTACGAAGTGGAAAAACTACCTACCATTCTGCTACAGGCAAATTGCCAGACACGCTTTGTGTGGTTTGACCTCGTATGCCTTCCCCAAGACGTTACGAGCCCTGACTATCAATCTGAGGTTGCCCGGCAAGCCACCATATTCCACCAAGCATCAACTTGCATAGCCTGGGTCAACAAAGTTACTTCTTGGACGAACCTGCAGGCATCGATACAGTGGCTCTGCTTGTATTTTCTGTACGCAGGGTCAGCGTCGGACCTTTACATCAGTCGGGGAGTTCTTCGGGAATCGGAGGCGATAGATTCGCCCATCGAGCTGATTGGTGTTAATAAAGATGGCCAAGGCGAGTTCGAGGCTTGGATTACTTCCACCTGGACACTACAAGAGTCATGCCTGTGTCCAGACGTTGTCCTTTGTGACAAGCAATGGAGACCTCTTGAAGTGGTGGAGGGGTCACCAGTCGGTCTGCATCAGCTTTTCACCATTTGGAGTGTGTGTAGAGAGGCTCATTTCGCCAAGCCAATCGACGCTAGAGACTGGCCTTTACCCGTCCAGCAGCTTTTGTACGCACAGAGCGTGGTCTGTGGAAAAGACGTGGAAATATCTCGCCTGGCTATTCTATCTCTTGGAGCAACAAGGGAGTGTGAAATGCGCCGGGCGGATGCCGTTATGTCCGCCATGGGCGTTACAGAGTGGTACGAAACCTATCTGGAAGAGCATAATGAAGCTCCGCCAGACGCCGATATGGTCCTGGACGCCTACCCACTTCGCTTCATAAACGCAGCAGTGTCCAAGATAGGATCCATATTCTTCTCTAGCTTCAACCCCGACGTCTTGGCTCTGGAGGACGAGGATTTGCGAGGAACTCTTCTACCATTCGGGAGACCAGGATTACATCTAACCAGTGGTACGGGACTAGCTCTCAGTCAATCCTGGTACAGTGATACGTCAGACCACCCATCTTTGAAAACATGGGTAATCAAAATCGATGGTTCTGTGCTCATTCGAGAAGCAGCCGTTCTGTCACTTCGATATCTTTCCACGTCAAGCCCAGTAGGATGTCTATTTAACATATCCGGACCCCACTGCGGCAACGAAACTTTCCACCGCGATATGCAGAAGTTTCTTCACGAAGATCCTGAGGTGAGGCGTATGGCACTGGTCCTGAATACGATACGCGACACTACCAACGGCATTATTCTGCAATCTAGAAGGGCTGGTTGGATCAGCATTGGTAACTGGGACACGAGACAGGCACTGAGTAACTTGCCAGTCGAAAAGCTAAACATCACAGTCCTTTAATTCTGAACGTCTATATGGGGAAACGGGTTGGAGATTGGGTTGGGCTTTCTTTGACCTTCTAATTTTGAGATTCACATCATGGGGTATAAATTGTGTGTATCATGTGGATATTCTCCTATGGCTGGATCCTAGACTGACTAAAAGCTGTTTGTACTTTTATAACATCACCCAAAATAGCCGTGCCTCTTCTCCCACACACCATTTCTCCCCATTAATGTACCATAATCTAGTCCAGGCACCCGTTCACCCCCTATTTCTGTTAGTGTGGCATCCCACCAGCATAGCCCCACTCGATGATAGTACGTGAAGTTCTGCTTTTGCCGAGAGATCATGAGCACCCCAAGCACAACCCGTTGATCATCTGTATCTCTCAGTCCCAGAAGCAGTACAAAGAATCGATTTCGCTCCTGGAAGGCCTCTGCGAACCATCGAGCCAAATTCCGCTGTGGATGGCCACGGGGAACTGAGACATAGCCACTGCTACTAGAGGCTGGAGACGATGCGAGCTCAGGCGAGACATCTGGCTCTAGAACTAAGTAGTTATGTGTCTCGTCGAACCTGGATTCCCATAGAGAGTGTCCCTCAACGCGTTCGCAAGCTTCCCGAAGTTGCGGGAAGGCACACACGCGTCCGTTGAAGTAGCCCCACGGGCTAGACTCAACATAACGCACAGAAAGTGTAACAAGCGGTATCTCTTTGCATTCCGTAGTTGCAGGGGCAATGTCACTCCGCACGAAACCCCGGAGCCCTGTTGGAACAGTGGAGTTAGGTGTGACGAGGAAAGCCCTTCCCTCCCTAGCTGGTTCTGTGAAAACATGCATCTGGCTTAGCACAGGGTGATTGCGCAATAGCTGTTCTCCCAGTTGGATCTCCAGTTGCTCCCTTGTGTATTGGGTGCCCGGTGTGTGTAGTGGTGAAGAGGTACCAAGACGAAAGCCGAAGACCTGCTGAATACCATAGATGCGGTCTTCGTCCTTGATGGACGTTCTATGGCTTGTGGCAGTGTAGACAGCCAGGGCACTGAAAGTCAAGACAGCGGCCAAGCCTTTTTCTTTGACAAGAGAGACGGTTTTACCGAACGGCTCGGGAAGGCTCGACGACTCACAAAAGAGCACATTCTCACAGCATCCTAGGAGGTCGAGAAAGGTATCGTGACGCACAGCGCCCGATCCCAGCGTGGTGATGCGAGTCTTCCCTTCCTTGCTGAATAGTATACAGTCTGGACGCAAGAAAGCTTCCTGCAACGTCCAAAGTGACGAAAACCAAGGATCGTCAAGGATGAGACTCAGATTTTGGTAGATGGCGTTCAGGACCGGCGCTGGTGCGGACCTCGATGCAGCCAGGTTCGGTAACTCGTCTGTCATGCGATCCACCTCCGTTAGGACTCGGCCGAGCACAACACTGGGGAGTTCGTGGAGCCAAGAAAAGACCTGACGGGCGTTCTTAAAGATTGGCAACTGCCTTCCTATCTCAGCTGCCGATTTCGGGTTCGAGCCTCTCTGGTCGATGCAAGCCATGTCAAGCCAGAGATACTCGATTTCTTCTGAAATATCAACACCTGGCTTTTTCCATTGAGGGACCGACTGCGTGGCTTTCTGGATGACGCTGGCAAACTGCGCAGCGGTAAAGCGGCGAGGGTCAATACGAGGGATCTCCCAAGATACCCCTTGGATTCGGATCGCTTTTACCCATGGCTGCTCACTATCTCCCAGCCGCCAGCGCCCCCATGTATACGTGAGCGCATTGTATGTCGGTTCGCGAACGAGCCCGTATATGTTCCCTGGTTGCCACTCGTGTGAAGTCATGCTGGGTACATGAAGAAGGCGTCTTGGCCAGTCGCCGAGGGCTTGGTCTTCCAGCTCAATCGCTGTCAGAGTCACAGCTGTAGCATGCTGCACGCCAGCCATCTTATGTTCGTGATCTTAGCAAGATGGATGGAGTTTTACGTGTGCCCAGTCTCTCTGAGAGATCACAATAGAGTCCTATGAGTATGTGGTAATGAATTGATAATTCAAATTAGCGAGTTAGAGACATAACGGAGTTGACTGATCACACCATTGAAAAATGAGGAGCGGGCAACTCCCGTCACACACAGCCACATGTTGTGTAACAGCAGAGCTGAAATTCCTGAGGGCAAGCCACGTGCCTTTCCCCTATGGCGTACCAAGCGTTGCTTTTTGTTTCGACGTCAAATATGAATTGCACACAGACGAAGAGCACCACCCATCATTGGCGAGATAGCGGCTGATGGCCACTGCGACTGCTCCAAGTCAAGACGATAAATTCCTGCTCATGGGCGCCCGGGGCCAGGTACGGCAACTATACAGAGCCGGGGTACAGTGCAATATCATACACCTGGGGCAGATTCTATTTCAAGCCAAGAGAAGTAGGATACACTAGTAGCCAATATTTGGCCGTCGATAACATTCACTAACCGGTGCCGCCGCCTGTAAAATTTTCGTGCTTTAGCCGGGACGAAGTGGGACTCGCGATTGAGAGCGCAGCGAACGCACTTGAAGAGGCATTCCTCAGCCCGAAAGCCATTCTAATATATACAGACGGCGGGACTATGCTTAATTGGACTATCCCTAAACCGAATGGGTCTGGATGTCTGCTGGATCTTGTCCTCCGCTGGAATGAAATCAGTGTCGGGTTAGAACAGGTGAAGAGTGTCGAGCTGTGGGGTATATGTATTGACCAAACTGGGCTTTCCGCTCTTCAATCGCAAACCAGTGCCATTGGCAAGTGGATTCTAGGGTCTGCACGCCAAGACGCCATACATTTTCAATTTTTCGAAGGCGGTCGGCCTCTTGGGTCTGTGCCTCATGACATGGGCAACCCACTTACGCTCCTTGCATCCTCCCATAGCCACGAGTGATATGGAAAAACCGATCGTGCCCGAGCAATCATACACTTCTTTGATCTACAGCTAGTGGCTAGGGATTTGTCACCCAACGTTCATTAGCTAGGGGGAAACCTCAACAGACGTCTACGAGAGTATCAATGTGCTCATATGGGATGTATAGTTCACCATCGCTTTATACCTCCATCTTAAAGTTTATCTTAGTGGGCTCGGCACCCTTGCTCTCGATAGAAGTTTCGTGTGGCGGCCATCATGGGCCCAGAAGCCCCTCACGGGTAGACGGGATAATCGTGAGCAGTAGGCAGTTAATACGGAGAATGCGCTAGGGGGACCTGGCGTTATTGGAAACATGTGGAGAAACCCTCTATGTGGCATGGATCAGTAGCCCGCTGCCCGCTTCCCGATCAGTAATAACATGGATGTAATGGCCGGGAATAAAATGGAGTGGCTGTGTCTTACTCTCGCTCAAGTGGAAGATCCTGTTCAACAAATCGTAACCACGCACCCCGACAGCTGTTCCCCCGAAGGATCCGTATACGAAATATGCATCAATTGGACGATCAAAAGAAGATGAATGGGGCTGTATGGTGCTGAGGTGATCCATTCCCTCCCTGGCTGACGACAGCTCAAGGCGTAGTAAGCTCGCCGGTAATCCTACCTGCCGCCCTGGACATGTGGACTCTCTTTTATACCCAACTCCACATCCCCCATCATTCCAGCTTTCATCCCCATACATTCCCATAGCCACTAAAAAGGCGCCCTTCTATTTCCAACCCGTGATGACTAGCCAAGCTCTAGTGTTGACCCAGGCGCTTGGTGCCGTTCTGGGTTACGTCGGGAGTGAAGTTGCCGAGATCACAACCTTTGAGCGTTTGCTCTGGCCAGAGAGGTTCTACAACGACGCCAGCCTGACCACCGTCTTGAAGCAGGGCCTCTTCATGACCATGGGCGGTCCGCTGCACTCCGCCGCTCTGAAGACGCTCGACGTATTCCGAGCCCACGGTCTCTACAGGGGACCCGGTCGGGGCAATCTCCTGGGCACGGCCTTTTATCTCGATCGCAAGGCCCAGCACACGAATCGAGCCCCTGCAAGCAGCCCTGGTCACGACACGGATGACCAGGTACGGAACGGATTTTGGGTCGAGGTCCTGCAACAGCTCGATCAACGGGTCTCTAAAGATTCCCATGCTCCTTCGCACTCCGACGTCGAGAGGGAAAAGGTGGAAGAATTCCGGGCAATCCAGGCTGTGCATCATCTCACACTTCGGGTTGTCAACAAAAAAGAGACGCCCACATCGAACATAGAGATCTTAAGAGAAGACAAGATATCGTGGAAGACCCTTCTTGGCGTCGTCGTTAGCGAGACGGTGGCCATAGTCGTTGCCGCAATCTCCATACCCCTTACGGTCTGGTGGATGGCACTCTTCATGATAATCCCGCTGGCCCTGAAGCTCTTGTCTTTGTTGTTCCGTACCCGCCGCGAAGGCCTGCGGAAGGCTCCTGGCAATGAGAAGGAGGATCAGATAACGATGTACGAGATAGTCAAGATGACACAGGGCTTCTTCTTGATCGAAGGGCCAGGGTCGGCGGTAAAACAGTTCTTCCGGCACTACGGGCACCCAGTCCGGTCCTCCAAGGGGGACCGCAGGAGGGAAGTGCTGTGCATCGCGATCACGTATGCGTTTGTTCTTTACTACCCCGCAGGTCTCCTTCTTTCCATATGGATGGACGACAACATGCAGTACCTCTGGCTGGCGTATCAGCTATATGCCGTTCTAGCCATGCACATACTCCGCCTGCTTGACTGGCAGGCGAGCGGAAGGACTGAATTCTGCGCCGCAAAGCATCTGAGCCGGGGCAAAGAGGTCTGGCTTTGCTCCTCGAGCGGTGATACGGTAGCAGCCACCGTAAGAACGGATTTTGTGCACAAGTACGCAGAGGGCGTTCGAATAGTCCAGCAAAGATTCGCCCAGCCTGTAGAGGAGCCATCTCCGTAGTATCTACAATAGAGCTTCTATAATGCATAACATAATGTTTCTATTACATCGGTAGTCTCAAACCTAAACTGTTGCAATGATATCCCCAGTCGTCCACTGATATGCTGGGGCCGAGTTCCAAACCCAGGCGCATGCGTACTGTTTCCAATTGTGACCAGGCATCCCAGAGCTCTTCCAGCGGAAAACTGCATCCTCTTAATACGAGGCCTTCATAACTTATAGAGATCTGGGCGGACTGTTCACATTCGATAGCTTGTCCATCGAAAGAGTCCCCTGATATCACAATAGTATATCATTCTTTTTCTTTTTTGGCTATTGGGTTTAATGTCAAGTTATGAACCCAACAGAAGCGAACCCTTATAAATATGAGTCTACTATAGTATAGTATATTCCCGCTGTTTAGCCAGAGGGATAGATCTTCGGCCGCACAAGTGTGAGGTGATCCCCTACCCCAAGGGATCCTATATTAGCTTAGATTTCGTTGTCCTGAAAAAAAAGGAAGTCTTGTCTTAGGCATCTACTCAGTAGCGTTTGTACAAGACGCTACTCACGAGTTTGAACCCGGGTTTTTCCTTATTCGCAAACAGTACAAGGGTGCCTCCGCATTCTCAGGCTACGTTCCTGTTGGGCATGTATGGACCTATAACCGGACCTGGAAGAAAGAAGCCCCTAAAGAAACGCTGCTTTGAAGCTCAGGCGAACGAATCTTGTTCGGATACTAACGGCTGACTGTGAGGTTGACTGAATTGTATTATAGGCGAATTAAGGTCTTACATGTCTCAAATGGTCTAGACCCTGTCTAACTAGGCGAGGTGCAGAGACATGTACCACGTCAGCAGCCACTATCTATTTAATTGATAGTTGATAGGCTCTGTGTCGCTGCACAGCCCTCGGGCTTTCTTAAAGCCGTCTATCCTACACCGACTTGGCCGGCGTGGCCGGCCTCGTGTAAGCTGACAGTGGTTTTCCAACAGCTAGTAGAACTCGCATATTCTCTCTTAATACAGTAGTTTGTGAGATTCCTTCGTAGGAAATGGCGGAATTTGAAATGGAGGTATCGAAATGTAATTACAGTTATTCTGTTGGCAACTGATAATGACGTTGGACCTTCGACACTTGCCGCCAAATAGGCCCGAGGCTCGCCACTGGAGCGGGGTATGGGTGAAAGGGTTGGCATTTCTTCTGGTGAGATCCGTGCCACATTCGATGCATTATGGCATCATCTTGTGTAAATCATAAGTAAATAAATGGAACTGATTTGCCGCCACGCTGCAAGCATAAGTTCTGTGCATCGCTGCCTCTTGTTGCCCTATATCGCACACCCTCAAGACATCGAAACAGCACGACAGACAGATGCCATTGGTCGTCGTCGCCAAGGTGGCATCGCATTGAGCCGCAAACACAGTTCGCCCCCTCATTCAAATACAGACAGCCTGCCTCAAGATGGTAGACACGCGGGACCACGTTCTGTGGCCGTCCCATCAAACCTTCATGGCTACTCAATCAAGTTCGCCACCGTCCCCGCCCAAATCCGACGATGAAGCAGTTGCAGCTAACGTGTTTGGAGGCGTGGGTGCCATATTGGGCTATATAGGCGCCGAAGCCGCGTCCGTCGCCACATTTGATCGGTTGCTATGGCCTCAGCGGGCATACGGCAATTTCAGCTTTTCGTCGTTGCTACCCGTGGCTTTGATTACGCCAATGGGCGGGCCGATGCACAAGGCGGCGTTGAAGGCCCTGGATGTCATTTACGACCACGGTCTGTTGAAGGGGCCGCACCAAGGCCACATGCTTGGCACGGCCTTCTTCCCAGACCAAGGATGGACCTACACCATGCACGGCGGCACCGAATATGAGAGTCATACTGAAGACTTGCGTAACTGCCTCTGGACTCGCGTTCTGAGTTATATATCGATGCCGTCGTCCGGCATGCCTCAAACCCCGACGAATAGTGGCAGTACGACGGCACCGGCACCACTCCGCGCGAAGGTGTCAGTTTACCGTCTGAAAATCAGTAGAGCCAAGGCGGCAGATAAGAGAAAGGACCTCCCATTTATTTCGGAAGACACAAGAACGCCGAGCTCTCGGGTGTATCTTGGCATAGTGTGCTCCGAGCTTACTGCCATCTTGTGTGCCATCGCGATACTTGCCGCCTGCCGTTCAGCCTGGGCTTTGCTATGGTTAGCACCGCTGTTAATTCGGCTGTTCAGTGCGTGCTTTGCTATCCACCGTGAACGGCTCGTGTCGACTGTTTCGGAGTCCTCGATCAACGAGAACCCGTGCAACTTCGAGATTCACTGCCCCCAGTCGGATGGCAACTTTATGATACTAAACGGTCCCCCGTCTTTGGTTCTTCAGTTCTTCAGGCACTACGGGCATCCCCAGAGAGATCATATACGAGAAACCCTCCAATTGATCATCATTTTCATATTCATATCCTTGTTTCCTATCGGGCTGCTATGCTCCACGGTCTGGATGCCGCCCGACATCCAGTACGTCTGGCTCGGGTGGCAGCTTTACGTCGTGCTCGCGATGCACGTTTCCCGCTACTCAAACGTGGGGGCCTCGACCTCGACGGAATACGGGACGGCGGTGGCGTTCATGAAACGACTTGGGCCCGCGCGCCCACCTGCAAACCAACAGCAAAACCGACGCGATGGGTCTATTCTGTTCGGACACTCTGTGGAGGGAAGGGAGACGATGCGCGTCGATCTCACAGTCACGTACCACCGTCGGAATCAGGAGGGTAAAGACGCCGTGAAAGACATGTTGCGCGCGGATATTGAGAACGGATTTGGGGTTTCGTCAATCACACCAATGAGTTCTGCCAGGAGCTCTGACTCAATGTTGACAGAAAAGATGTCATGACTCAGTTGGGTTTCAAAGATTGTAGGCAATTACTGGCTTTTGATATCTCGCAGTGCAATAGTTCTCTTATCTACGTTCTTTACGTTTAACCTCAATATATCTGTTGAACCAGTCCTCTCAGGGGCTAGGGGCAACACTGCCGCGCGAAAGGGGTTACGTGCGCACGATTGCACGGACCACCTCTTCACGCTCAAAAGGGAGATTGGCCGTCACAAACGCGATACACAGTACTGTTTCGCACCACCTTATTTTGACTGTACGTACATACAGAACCTATTAAATAATACATTTATGTACTATTCAATATTCTAACCGAAAAGACCCTCGGCCTCCTGCCATATAATATCATGCCCCTCTTGATAATCCTCTGGCTCTGGGGGCTTCCACAACACAAAGCCAATCTTTTCATACCCATCTCGGCTGTCTGCGACCCTGTGTGGTCGCAAAAGCAGGCCCACATCGCGGTGTAGAAACACGAAATCTCCCCATAGATTCAAGTCCCTTTGTATTCCACTTGAACGGCACTCATCTGGATACCGGAGACTACCAAGAAGTAAAATCTTCATATCCTTGAATCCCGGGTCGTCTATCATGCTCTTGAGCTGGATATAGGTTTGATGGTTTCCCGTCTTCCTACTGAGAATAACAGTAGTCTTATGATGACCAAGGGCTTCATACCATATACTCAACGGTGCTGTTGGGCCCGTAAATTTGGCCCATGTTTCACCTTGGATGGCTTCAGTGGATAGACGGGTGACGGATTCGATTTTCCCACCAAAGGCGTGATGATCCCATACCCTGAAATCGTCCGTGGGTAAGGCACGAAAGATGCCATCATCCAAAGTTTCCCCGTAGGCCACGTTGGACCATGTACGATGAGCTGTGTGAAAATTGGATATTTGGAAAGAAGGGCCTTTGCAAGTTGTAGCTGAAGGTCTTCCAGGGTGAACTCAGTTTCCTCCCTCGTCTTCTCATCCAAGGACAGATACTCAGGGGCGGACTTGCCAAGGCGAAGATTGAATACCTGCATAATCCCGTAGACCCGGTCGACATCTAGTTTGGGTTTTCGGTGAGATGACGCTGCTAAAAGACGGAATGGGTTACCTATGACGCCGTCTTCGTAGGTCATATCAATGTATTGTGATGACATCCCCTGATTCATAACATTCTCCATGAAACCAACATTTGTGATTTCCCTAGATAAAGCACGTCTTCCAGACGGGGTTTCAGGGAGTCTGGCGCTCCTAAGGCCCCCAGAATCATTTGCCAACTTTGTACCCATTGTTCGAGTGTGCCATGTGATACCTGCCCCTCACCGTCACGTGAGATACTCAGAAGTTCGTCTATAAATCCATCATGAAAGAGAAAGATGGATCGTGGCCTACGAAAGGCTTCTTGGAGTGTCCAAAGAGATTTGAACCACTTGTTATTGGTGAATGTCCTCAAGCAGTCTGTTGTTGATTCTAGCCAGGCCACTTCTTCAGGTGTAGCTGTTTCCCCAAGTCTACTCCGGGAGTAGGCGAAGTTACTGTCCATTTTGTCCACCCATTTTCGAACGGTATGGCAACGCAAGCCCCAAAGCCATACAAAGGTGTCCTTGGCTTTTTTTGAAGATCTTGACTTGGCGGCCGATTTCCGCATCCTTATCATTCGTCTTCCTTTGATCGATGCAGGCGATGTCTATCCACACAAAAGTGGCTTCGGGATACTCGGAGTCAGGCTTGGCAGCTAAATTTATGGCGTGATGCAACTCTTCGGTTGTGAAGCAGTCAGGATCGATCCTCGGCAGGCAAGACTTCCAACCAATACCCTCAAAAGGCATAGCGTTGATATCGGGGCTCTCGCCTGATGCCAGTTGAACGTTCCCCCACGTGTAGGTGATTGCATTGTACGTAGGTTCGTTGTAGCCGCCATAGCTATTGCCCGGCTGCCATTCGTATGAAGTCAGGGTCCTGACGTGGAGAAGTCGTCGTGGCCAAGGACACTCATCATCCCAATCCTCATGCATTGTGAGGTTTGCCGGTGGGTGATCTTGTCATGCCCGACGTGCGAGTATTCAAAGGAGCAAGGTTTGCCGTTACTATAGACCTGTTAGAAAGGAGACTTCAGGCCATTGGGTTGTGTGCCCTGACTAAAGAGTCATATTTATAAGGTCTCGTCTCTATTGGGTTGACGTCTTCACATTGAACCGGAAAGATGAAAATAAGAATCCAAAAGCTCCAGGCATTTATGAGCCTGGGTCCCAGGTACAAAATTCTCAGTGTGACAGTATCATCTTCACTACCGACACGGTCCTTTATCAGCTTTCATATAAGAATGGGGTCACTGTTTGTTTTACCGTATAACCAACAATTGTTATAGAGAGCTTATATTAATAGCCTGTATAAATCCATCATCTTCCATCTTACTTTACATCCTCTGACTGTGTTCTTTACTTTTGTGGTTCGTTATTAGTCTGTCAATATCTCATATTTTCTACTACAGCACCCGCCAATTAACAGGGACTGGTTCGGGGATGGAAAAGACGAAATCGAGCTCCTGGACAATCGATGTGAAGAAAGTGCCGGCTTTAACGAAGGGCCCACTCCCTTTTGTAGAACGTTGCAAGATGATACCAAAAATGTGCCACGATGAGAACCCCGTACACACAGCCACGGCTTCCTCTTTGAGGGAATTCACTATATCGACCAGGTCGCCTTTGATGTGAAGGGTCTGTCGAATACCTGAAATGTACGGGTCGTTATAGCCTATATCGGCAATGAGATACGTTGCCAGGCCTTGAGCCCCTGACGTGATATTGCAGTTGCTGCCGGCAGCGATTGCCACTTGGGGCAGCCAGACACTACCGTCCCGCTCCAGCCTCCAGCTTTCGGTGGATGGATGATCGGTGACGTTTCTGTCGCCGACTTCATCAGTCGAAAGGACGTTGTACCCTGCCGGGCTGTCCTTCATGAATGGTAACATAGTACCTCGAAACCCTGGATCGATGAAACCCTTTTCGGTATAGATTAGAGTAGACATCTCTTGCTGGTACATGAAGAAGAAAGCTCCGCAGCTCTGTCGGAGTTCGTGAATAAACTCAAAAGGATATAGACCGAAGAGCAGGTCCTCGGCATCACTGGCGTTCTGGAACTGTGTTACGGAGCGGCCCATGTGCCAGCCAGTAGCACCTGTGACAGCCATTATGGCCTCCCCCTGGAAGCAGTAGCCTCTCTCATTGTCCCTAGGACGATAGGAGTCAACCTGTCAGCCCCGATCAACTCCATTGATCCTGTTTCGAGCAATACATCTGCAAGATCCATAACACCCTGGGGCGCATCCAGATCACTGATGTCATCGTCCATGCCTTCGATGTATAGCTCGTCAGCCACATCATATCGTTTTATATCATCAACCTCTTCGCGTCCAGTGAGGTCTTCTCGCCAATCACGATCGAAATAGACAGCACCCACCAGGGCAACTAAGAGGTCAAAGGTGACAGCTCTGTTACTGCTTACACAAAGCAGCTCAAGGTTGCCGTTGAGGAGGACCATATTAGGCCGAATAAATACCTCCTGAAGGGTCCATAGTGATGACATCCAGCCGGGGACTTGGCTTTTGCCGTTCTCGCCGACTCCTTTCGGTTGAAATCCACTGGAACATGATGCCCGGTCCCTCAGCCCACCAATGGCGCATGCAATTTTGTCTTTGGCGCCCGGATAATGGTCTCTAGGTCCATCATGAAGATAGTTCAACGCCAGCCAAGCGATGTTTGCCTCAGCATCGGTCCAGCTTAAGATGTCTGTGAACCATACCACCGCAGTGGTAGCGTTTCGGAAGATCTCGGCTTGCCGTGCGAGCTCGATCTGCGCTATAGGTGCCAGACTTACGTTCTGTCTGTCCTGTGGGATGCAGAAGATGTCCAGCCAGACATACCGCTCAGCAAAGCCTATTGCTGAAAGTGTCTGGGGTAATTGTCGCACGTCGAATAGGTTGTTTTCTGGGACTCTCCACAGGGACACACCAGGAATCACCGTCCCAACGCCTGCTTTTCTCCATCTCCCCCAGGTATGGCTGATGATTGAGTATGTCACCGTGGTACCCTTGAGTTCCGTGGTGTCAATCGTACGCTGTTCCTCGATATCCCAAAGGTATCTCGGAAGCTGTTGCAAACTGCCGTCGTTTCGAAGCCAGTTGCAGGGCTCTGAAATGGCAGAAAGCCCAATGTGACAGTCCTTTACCCTGAGGCGACAGGGTTGCAGACATTGGAGGTAGCTAGTCTCACCTCCAGAATCTATAGTGAGGTGTCTCATGCATGTGTAGCCTAGTCTGGCCGCTGCCGAGGTTCTGGCTGCTCGTTGGATTACAGAGGGTGATTCTAGGGAATCTCGAAGGTAAAGTAACTCCCAGTCAAAAACATACAGCATATTACGGTGGTAGGCGGATCCGTAGAAGGCTGTCTGTGTACCAAATGTGTCAAGGCCACGGTAAGTCTTGCGCATACGCGCCCGGGTTCTGAGATGAAGTTCACCCTGGTTATCTTTAAGACGCTGACCCACAGCGTGTAAGATATCTCGGTCGCTTTCGGAAGCGATCTGTTCCAGTCCCAGTATCTCTTGCTTATACATTGAAATATCGCCGATATTGCTTTCGTCTGGCTGAAGCAGAGCGAGCGCGAATATATGTGGCTTGACGACACTGACAATCTCGGCATCTTGCTGTCGCGTCCACCATTCGTCCAGCAATGCGACTGCATGCTTCTGCGTTGGCGAGAGTGTGCTGAGGAAATCCTGGTTGGTAGCTAGCGGGGGGTTTTCATGGCGAGGGTTAAGCAGGAGAAATAGGTTTCGAAGCCCCCGGCGCGCATCATTGCTCATTCGGTCTGCGACGCCGGTAAAAGCTTCTATCCGGCCACTTATAGAGCCGCCTTGATTCATGTTGCCTATTGTGGCAGTTCTGTTCGATGCATTGAGAGACGTTTCTCGCAGGAAAAAGTGTCCAGGTTCGATTGCGGGGTGGGGCTGTAATAACATCAGCATTGAAATCAGAGTACAGTCAACGATGGCCAATCTTAGGTCAGCTTTGGTTGGTCTCCTCCCCCCGGGGAAGAAATTGCTAGCACTCACCACAGAAGACCTTTCAGCTTTGTAGCGGTCGCACCCCACTGCTTCAAGCATTCCAACTACGGGCCTTCACTGCGCATGACAACACAGACAAGACCAGGCAGAATTGAAACACAAAAGAAGTATTGAAGATGGTTCATGGGCAAATGCACGGTCAGTCCACCCCCATAGCCTGAAGCTAAGATCCGGTCAAAGTCCATATTGATGCGAAATAGTGCTGGAGAAGCCATGGAAAAGACAGATAGCTCGATCAATTCTGGCAACGCAGGGCGGCACCCACAACTTCGTCAGCGTAAGATGACACAGGCGGGGTAGCGCTTGATTGGCGAGCAGCGCACTGTGCCACCAATAGATTTGCTCACCTGGGCCTGTGACAGCCAACGACTGACACCTAATTACGGTCACATATAGTTAGATTTAGACGATTTAAGTAAAAGAAGGTAGTTAACAAGTGCGTGTCGAGCTTGACTCTGAATTTATAAGGTCTCGCAAGCTTGGCGGTACGGAGACTGATTGCCCGGGAAAGATTCATACCGAGTAAAGTCCAGCCCTCACGTGCACGATTCCTTCTCTACTGAGCGGATACATTTGGAAACGAACTTGTTCTAAACAGAATATGAGCTTCCCAGCACGCGATCAACTCACTTGGTCTCTCCTCCCTGATAGACTGCTTCAAACACACAGCTTCTTGGGTCATCGGGCACTTGGTGGGTGCCATGGAACACCAGCGCCGGACTTGCCTGCTCGAATAGTCTTGAGTACTCTTCCTTGGTGCGCTCCTTGGCATTGAACAGAGCCATAGTCAACAAGTCCATTTGTCTATTCCGCGGCAAAGACGAAGACAAAGCGAAGTTTGTCAGCAAAGTTTGGTCCAGTAGGTTTTTGGGGGTTGGAGATAATATGAAGAAGGGGCTGCGAATGTATAATCACCTCATTGCCTTGGTGCTCAACCCCCCGCTCAGCTCGGCCGCGGGCGGCACGATGTACTCGCTTACGAGGACCCTGGAGCCGGGCTTCAAGGCCGGTAGCAGCGCCGTGAGAATCTTGATGCATTCCGCGTCCGGGTGGTTGTGGAAGACGTGGCGCATGAAATAGACATCGGCGTTTTTGACCGGCTGCTCGTCGAAACAGTTGTGAGCCTGGTACGTCACGGACTCGGGGCCGGACGCGTTCTTCTGGTCTTCCATGGTCTGACGGATTACCCGAGGGAGATCCTGGACGACGATCGAAAACGACGGGTACGCCGCGGCGAGATCCCTCGCAAAGTGCCCGCCTGCATCAAGTTAGCCATGCACTGGCGCCCGCCATGACCCCTATTCCGATGTCGCCCGTCCCCCTCCAGACTCACCCGAACCCCCCCACGTCGACCACCGCCGCCGCCGCCGGCAGCGCGCCCCACGGGTAGGCCCGCAGGTCGGTATCCTGCAGGCGCTGGCCGGCGCGGCTGATGCCCTCCATGCCCCTGTCGAAGTTGCGACGCAGCGCCGCGTTCTCGTCGCGGTCGAGCCAGTCGTAGAAGGCCGCGTCCGTGCGGCGGGCCGCGCCGTGCGCCGCCTCGGTCGTGGCGCGGGTGCGGGGCCAGCGGGCGAGCGCGGCGGGCACGGCGGCGCACGCGGGCAGGAAGACGGCCGCGATGGTGCGCAGGAAGTCGCAGAACGCGGGCGACTGCGCCAGGTGCGCCGACTGGGGCGTGTGGCGCACGCGGCCCGCGGGCGCTTCGCGGAAGATGTGGTTGATCATGACGTAGCGGAGGATGCGGGCTGGTGCAACGTGCCATCGGGCGATTAGAAACATCGGATCAGGGGTGTGTTTATGCAAGCACGGGAAGTTTCTGTGCGCTTACTTAACCTGTCTTCGTCGAGCCCACAAAGAGAGGAGAGCTCGGCGTAGCTCACTGAGCCCTCTTCAGGAACGAGATTAGGGATGTCGAAGGTAACAATGACACCCAAGCTGGAGGCATCGTGAACCTACATGCTCCATGTATATTACTACTCATTAGTATGAATAGTGGTTCAGTATATCAGCGGGATCTACCAACCGATAGTCCCATCATCCCCAACGCTTGTCGTGGGCCGAGAACCAGCTGCTCGAGTTCCCTCGAGGCTTCTGCCAGCTCCATGGCGATCTGTTGGGCGGCAGGAGTTGCATCGTTTCGCAACTGGTCCTCTTCGACTTTCTTTGCCAGGCTTGCGATCCGCTCGCCTAGTTGGCCGATTGTGGACATGGTCGAGATTCTTTAAACAGTCGTTGATACTTCAATTGCTGTGATTCATAAGGTATATATATGTATTATTCAAAAGGAAGGAATGGTTTGAGGCCAAAAAATGTGTACCTATTTATACCACCTTGGAATATCTAGCCCAATATAGAGTAACGGTCGTAAGCACAAGGTAACATCGCGCCGTTCATAACTCTCTCGTGGCGCTCTCGAACGCCTGCAACTAGCTGCTCATGCGCCATGCTGACACACCGACGACTTGCCGTAAATTACACAGATACGGGTACTGGCCAGTAAGAGCAAGAACCAGGCTGCATAGTTGGAGTGCGAGGATACGACAGGCGTACAGCATGCGGGGTATCCAAATTCTGCGATGGGCGTTAGTCATCTCACATGCTTGATGCGTGACGGCGATCTTGTCCGTTGAAATTTCTTAGTTCGTAGGTAGTAGTTAACATGAATGATAGCCATGTGGTAGACTTCCATTGGTGGAAATTGCCTCGCTGTATATGATTCACACAGCGACCGCTACCCCCTCGCCCTTCTTGCTTCGGCAGCTATCAAAAGCAGGCCCTCCGACCCTTTTCAGACCTTGATACCCGCCAGCTCCTCGGCATCGCTCTTGGCCCATGGGTGTGACCTCTCGACCTCGCGGATCAAGGCCGCGTGCGCGGGGCTGCGCGCCGTGACCGTCACGTCGTACGGCGCCGGGTGGCTCACCATGCCGCCCAGGAACATGCTCTCGCCGCCCTTTGTCTTGCGGCCGGGGCCCGTGACGTCGAAGACGGCCAGCGAGTTCGCGATCGTCAGCCACACCGACTGCTCCGCCAGCAGCTTGCCCGGGCACACGCGCCGCCCGAACCCAAAGACGAAGTCCGGGTGCGGCGCCGCGTCGGGCCCCAGGAAGCGGTCGGGGTTGAAGGTCTCCGGGTCTGGGTAGACTGAGGTGTCACGGGTGTAGCCCCTGCACAGGAAAAGAACCATGATGTTAGCTTGCAATTTCGTTGACATTGACTTCTACAGTCTGCTTTAAAAGGGCAAGGAAGGGAAGGGAATGATATTCCGGGCAGGAAACCTGGAGAACATAGAAAAGGATGGCTTACCAAGCAGCGGGCATAACGATGGCCCCCTTGGGAATCCGGTATCCCTCGTACTCGTCTTCGGTCGTCGTCATATGCGGCAGCCCCATGGGCGCGATGGGGTGGAACCGCAGGGCCTCGCTGAAGACGGCGCAGATGTAGGGCAGGCTCTCGCGGTCCGCCAGGGTCGGCAAGCGGTCGGCGCCGACGACGCGGTCGATCTCCTCGCGGGCCTTGCGCTGCACGTCGGGGTTCAGGGACAAGAGGAGGAAGAAGGTCGCCATGGTGCTAACGGTCTGTCGGCCAGGGTCAGTCGAGATCCCAAAAAACAAACAAGACATGAGAGAAATATCAAAGTTTTTACCGTATCGGCGCCCCCGGCATAGAGCGCGCCCGAACCCCACTTCACGATGTCTTCCTGCTCCGCGTCCATGTTGGGCGCCTTCTCGAACGCCTGCGACAGCATCGAGGGCTTGCCGCGCCCCTCGGCCATCTGCTTGCGCACCAGGGCCTTGGGCTTCTCCACCGTGTCGATCAGCGTCGCTTTCCAGAGCTTGGCCGTCTGCTTGAAACCGGTGCCGGGCATCCAGTCGGGAAGATGTCGGACTGGAAGGTCGATAGATACACCAGTTAGTCATACTTTTTAATATCATTCCCTCCCGTTCCCAGGACAAGACTGGGCTGAACTTACGCATCGGTATCATGTCCACCATCCAGGCGCCAGGGATCATGGCCTTGGAGAATTGGTCCATGGCGTTGTCTACCAGTTTCACGAGGGGATCCTCCTTGTGGGGCTCGATCTCGTAGCCGTAGGCGACTTTGAGGATGATGGCACCGGCCTCTCTGCGGGCGTGCAAATATCCAGTCAGCATGAGACCCGTCCATGAGACGACCGATGACGAATGCGAGAGAACTTACGTCCTGATGTGGTCCCGCAACTCCTTGGGCCGCTCGAGCGTGCGCAGCAAGAAGCGGCGCACCTCGACCTCCTGCAGATCGGCGTACTGGGCGAGGGAGGCCTTGGTGCCCACGCCGCTGTGCAGGAACTTGCGGACGGCCCGCATGCCGTTGCCATAGGGCCTCAAGGCCAGCATGTACTTCCAGCCGCACCTGCGTTCGAAGAAACGATTAGTATAAACAGTACTCCCGGACTTGGGACATAGTCGAGGGTGAATCTCACAATTCGCCGCCGAACTCCATCTTGGCCCTATCCGAGTAGATGGCGGACCGCCCATCCAGCAGCTCCGTGGCCGCTTTCAGCGTGCTCAGGATCACGATGGTGGTGCCGAACGCAGTGACGGAGCTAATCGGGCCTGTGTGAAAAGGGGGATTGATTAGCATTTCTCTCCGCCACGACGCGTGATAATGCTATAGTTACCATAGAGCTCCTTGTGCTTCGCCCAATGCTCCCATTCCCGAGCCCCCGGCGGCGGCAGGTCCCCGAGGTTGCCGATGAGGGGCTTCGGCTTCGGCCCCGGCGGCAAGGGGAGCGACGACCCCGACTGCCGGGACTCGCGAAGGAGTCCCACGGCGGCCCAGACGACCACGCCGAGGATGGCGGCAGAGACGAGCAGGTTTGTCGCCGACATGATGACAGTGGAGGTGCGGGGGAAACCACGTCGACTGGAATATCTCTAAGGTTGCTCAGGGGTCTTCGTCCTTCCGAAGCAAAGATAGAAGGAACACAATCACGCTCAACGGCAATGCCAGGGTTGGAGTCACGGTCAGTTTCGGCACACAATTTATATATTTCGGCATGGTATGCGCCTAGCGCACTTGGCGTCATTTACACGAACGATGCGTCTCTAGTTCTCGGAGGGGCAAGCGAATTGGGAGAAAATAGTAAGCATTAGATCGAGAGTGGGTATGCGGGTCAGCTCTTCATCCTATCAGATTCCCCAGAGCAGCAGAACCGCATGAGGCTGCAACCCTTAGGGGGTGTCACTCCCATGCAAGTCTTTTTTTAACCCGGCCCAATGGTAGACGCTCCGTCTGCTATACCCGGCTCCTGGTTGGTTCTCCGGAGGCTCTTCAAAGGTAGGCTGAGACTGATTGATAATCTTACGACCGAGGACGCAGCGGTGGACATGCAGCAAAGGCTTTGGAGACGAGACAAATGGGCTTTGCACAAAATGCGATTGGCCGTTTAACGAAGGTTAATCGCAATATATTGCCAGTTTGTCTCACACGAATGTGCTTTGCCGTCCTGTTGTGCACAGCAACTGCATTCTACTGTTGACAACTCGGGAAGGTTGTTTCCTTCTCATGTTACACATTACGGACTTTTACAACGTTACATTCTTTTCACGTTTACAGAAATCAGATTAAATCATCAGTCGGATGTCTTTTTTTCCCCTCCTCTCTCCTTGTTCACGACACCAGGCAGGCCGAGCAAGGGCAACTGTCTCGAGAGGAATTCATCATACATCAAAGACTTGACGTATTAAAAAAGGCGCCAGCCGGGCAGACGGGGACATGCCGAGCCGTGGCACGTGGCACAGTAATTATGATCGAGCATTGAGGATTAAGGTAGCGTCCCAACTGATCGGTATTCCTCCGAAAAACGCCTCATCCCCTTGGCGGGATCGAAACGGAAGTTGCATGCCGTTACACAAGACGGCAGATTCCTAGCTTGAACGATGGCGGCACGTTACTGGACAGAAGAGCCCAACTTGCTTTTACTAAATTCTTACCTATTTCACGAAGCTGACATTAGATTGTAGTCATTGGGGAACTTGACGACCACCTAGTTGTTTAAACATGGAATTGATAGGTTCATCGGGGAATAAGGCATCATCATATCATATGAACCGAATGCACGATGTGCTGGCATGTATGCATTTTACTTCTTTGGGATTTCCAACTATGTCGCGGCTAGAACTAGGCTGTCCTTCTCTATCACTATTTGACTCGCAAGTCACCATGCATTCGTCGCCTGAGTACATGAGCATGTAGTAACAGCGTCCGTCAGCTGTTTGAACCCCTCCCGCTTCGGCCTCCTTTTGTTTTTGGATTTGGATCAACAACCTTCTCAAGGGGCAGCGACGCGAGTCTCGCACTTCTTGATCTCGCCGAAGACGCTCTGGAACTCGGGCATGGCGGCAAGGCCGTCGAGGTACTTGATGGCGCCGGGGGCGGCGGCGCGCATCTTCTCGTCGATGAGGAAGCCCTGGCCGAAGAAGAGGGGGCCGGCGACCATGATGTCGGCCATGGTCAGCTCGTCGCCGACGAGGAACGTCTTGGCGCCGGCGTCGACGGCCTGGTCGATGCGCTTGAGGGCGCGCTCGAGGTTGTTGGCGGCGTTGTTGTACGCGGCCTCGCTGTAGGGCATGTACTTGAGCACGCACATGACGAAGGCGGGCAGCACCTGCGGGTTGAGCTCCGTCTCGGCGAAGCAGATCCACTCGGTGATGCGGGCGCGCTTCTGCAGCTCGCCCGGCCCGCCCAGCAGCTGCGCCGCCTTCGGCCCGCTGCCCGCCAGGTACATGGCGATGGCCGCGCCCTCGGCGATGCAGAAGCCGTCGGCGCCCTCGAACGCCGGGATCTTGCCCATCGGGAACTTGGCCAGGAAGTCCGGCTTCTTGGTCGCCTCCATCTGGAAGTCGGCGGGGACCTCGACCTCGAGGCCGTTCATCGCGGCAACCACCTGCGCCTGTATGTTCGCAAAAGAAACCGGTTAGCTCGGAACATTGCAAGTTTCACGGGACATGTTCATTTATTGCTTCGTGTCGTCGATGATGGCGCCCAGATCACGTGGTGCCAAACAAAAGGAAGCGACGACAAGCGGGAGTGGGAAGGGAGGGAGACAGAAAGGAAACATTACGTACGCGCTGCACGCGGAAGTTGCCCGGGTAGGAGTAAATCTTGCCAAAGGGAGCCATTTTGGGTGTGTGTGTGGTGGTGTTCTAGACGCTGAGGAATCGAAGAAAGGATGATAGGATGTGAGGGGTCAATTGGCAGAACGAACTATTGGAGAGGGGAGGGAAGGGAACGGGCGCTATATACACGAACTACTCTGTCTCTGACTCTCTCTCCACATTAGTCGCGGCTGGACCCTTCGTATTATCTCAAGACGGGATAGGAGGATCGTGTCCATGTTCCCCCTGGGCCCTGTCGATTCGTGGACGTTGGTTTAGTCAGCATCCCATCTTCTGTCGACTGTTGCTGGCCAGCGAACGTTATAGAAACGCATAATCCACGAGGAGGGGGCATCCCGGTGGATCCGGATCCTCCCAGATTCGAGACGGTCTGGCTGCTAGCTGCTCTAGCGCTGCGCCCTCGAGGTTGGAACGATTCGAGACGTTTCCTCGGCTTGCGTGGCGTTGCTTAATCATGATGCCACTTATGCGACAATCTGGCTGCCATCGAGTCGGCTTCCATCACTGGCCAGCTCGGAGCCCGTGAAACCTCGTCCGCCTGCCGCCGCCGCTTGGCATTATGCGGCGTGTTGCCATAGCTATGCCCTATCTTGCCATCACTATAAGCTAGGCACTGCCCGCCACGCATAAGTCCTGCACGTCTTCACCGCCTATCCACGAAACGTGGCAAGCCCCAACTTAGAACACGACACCCTAACGGGATTATGCAGGAAGCTTATTCTGGTCGTTGGTCATCAAGCTAGCTCTCTATTCGGTCTCCGGTCTCAATTAACATACAAGTTGTACTTCATCTGTAATGCCCTCCGTGCGTCTCTCTCAAACGCCTTCATCACAAAATATCATCAGTAGTAGCTCAACTCTGTTGTACACTAATCGTACAATCTGTCCTCAAATCTCCACCCAAGTCGACAGGCATCAAATCGACCTCAAAACGCATCTCTTCATGCATCCTTCACTCCAAACATTGTCAACCTCTAAACCGCCATGTCAATCAGGTCGTGCATTTCCATCGCTTCAATTAGCTTTTCCGTCTCCACATCTTCAGCCTCTCCGTGTCTGCAATAATGGTCAATGAGAGTATGTCCCTACAGGAGAGGTGATACTTACGGCGATGCACGCTCTTGGTGAAAATCTGCCGATGCACAAGTGGGCTCGGCACAGGGTGCACATGGCTCGTGGCATTTCTTGCTGCATACCGAGTGGATGCACCGCGCTGAGCATGGAGCAGAGCATGGAGGGCAGCTTGCCTCCCTGTGGCACTTCTCCTGGCAAGCATGGCCGCACGTTGAGTACGGGCGGTTGCACGGCTGTGTACAAAAGCCATGCCGTTCCATCGCTACAAGCCCCGCGATCCTGGTCTTGCATCTGTAGCATGGACTCATGCAGGGGTGGCCACAAGGCTGTGGCGTGCCGCACGTGGTCTCACATTTATATGCCTTGCTATCCACGTCGACACAACATGGCACAGTAACTGTATGTTCACAACCAGGAATGGTTTTCTGAACTGGAGTCTGACAATCGATGGTCTCGGGTCGCTGAACCTGCCAGCACCATGCCGAGGTGATAACATGGCCGCAGCTGAGCTTGAGCTCGATGTCTCTTACTCTCACTGAGCATTTTGATGAGCACGTGTCGCCGCAGGCCTTAAGACAAGCATGGCCACAGCCCTTCAGAGGTCGACGGCAGGGCTCCAAACATTTGGCGACATTGTGAAGCATGTCCGAGTGACAGAGATACATGCAAGCATGACCGCAGGCCAGGCGCCATTCGCATGTCTTGTTGCAGCCACCTTCAGGAGAATGTTGTAGGAAATGGTCCGCCTGCGAGACCATCAGTGATGAGTCGGGATGACGGGGGCACTCCAGTTCCAGCTTGTTCCCTATGTTGCCCTCGGTGCGCAGAATATCGATGACCTGGGCCCACATGCTAACATTGCCGTACGTCTCCGAGTTGCCTATGATGTACATGCCGTGCTTGGCTCTCGAAAGCAGTACGTTGATTCTGTTTGATGTGCTCAAAAAGCCACATCTCTGATCATCGTTGCTCCTGACCAAGGATATAATAACCACCTTGGCCTCCTCGCCCTGAAAGTTGTCAACCGTTGCGAGGCGCACACGTTTGAGTAAAGATGTCTTGCTAGCCGTGGGAGGTTGACTGTCTACACCGGTTTGCTGTTTACCGTCGTCGGCTTCGAGAGATATGAGCTCTTCCTCATCTTCATCACCTAGGGATATCTCAACAAGATGCTTCATTCTGTGGCGGAGACAACGTAGCTGACCAAGATAGGGTGTTAGTACAGCGATATCATCTGCTCCGTAGACGCCCTGCCGAACAAGATGTTGGACGATGGCAACCGTCATCTCAACCTCAAACGAGTTGATATGGGACGTCGAGTTGGGATCAGATGGGAGACGTGGATCCTCAGGTGACGTGTGGTTGAACCAGAACAACCGCTTCTTCATCCCACAAACCTCCGGATAGTCGGCGACTGGGCCACCATCATCCAAGTTCGGGTAAAGTGTACTCTGTACTAGCTTCGAAATAGCAGGGTGCATTCGCCTTTGGGTTTGGAGGGTATTGTACGGCAAGATCTGTTCGTCATCATGTGCCGGGGATACGAGGCGTTCAAACATGGACATATCGAGCGAATACTGAGCCCCTCGACTGCTTGTGCTGTGCAACTCGAAGTTCTGAATCTGTGGCCTAAGTTGCAAGTTGTCCCCGATGAAAATAGCATGTTGAATGCAAGGGAGGAGCGCGGTAAGGGAATGAGCCTCGAGTACTTCGCCAGCTTCTTCGCCTAGAGAGTGGGTTAGCAATTTACAATTGGCTAAAAAAAAAACCGCTGTTCGCAGACATTGGGTCTAAATATCAACTTACAAAGCAGCACCTTGCACGGTAATCGTCGCAATAAGTCAAGGTTCTTGGCTAGACCAGTCGTCGTGACGCCCACAATGTCCGCCTCTGAGAGGCATCGTAGGTCGACTTCACGTGCAACCCTGTTACGGTCGTCCTTGACGGACTCCCACAGTTGGTGTTCCCGCTGAAACTCGTCGATGATAGGATCACGTATCTCGTGTGCCCAGTAGCAGTTAAGGTTTTGGCGTTCCTCATGTGTCATGGTCCAGAGGTCGGTATCCAGCAACTGAGATGGATCGCGTGAAGGAGTATTGCTAATGGCGCCACCATATAGCCACTGCTCCGCTCGTGGCCTCTGGTGATGTTGAACAGTTTGGAAACCTTGCTCATCCAGGGAAACATCGGATAGCTCGGCGTGGTATCGAGGATACTTCTCGGCCAAATGAGACATGATAGACTCTTTGGAGAAACAGGCTTCGAGTTGAGTGATGCACTCTTCAAGAACGCCTATGTGAGCATCTAGATCATTTCTATGAGTGAATAATGAGTGATTCTCTGATCTTGTACGTTCAGCGTTGTTGGAAATGTATCGAAGATTCAAGTTCTCGAGGCGCGAGGACTTGGACCTTGAACCGATGCGAATGACTTGCTGGACATCAGCATCGAGTAGATGCTCTAATAGCTGATCTAGAGCGTGGTTCGTGTAACAAACGCACAATATGGGGCCCAACTTGGCGCGTTTCTTGTTGTGAAGCAACACTTGGATTAGCTTTTCTCCAGTATAACTCTTGCCGGTACCCGGAGGCCCCTGGATCAGAGCCAAGCCTCTTGACAAGCTGGCCAGAAGGGCTGCAGATTGAGTAGCATCAAGTGTCGAGTGCTGGCTCAGCAATGCAGGGTCAAGAGGTTGGTCAGGCCCGCATTGCAAGGGAGTGCCGTCAGTCAGGCTGCTGAGATCAAAAAGGAAGCCAGGCTTGGTAGCGTATTGCGGAGGGGGTATATCCACCAAGCCAGGGCGTTGATGGTCTGGCGCGATTAAATCGATGAATGGCATCCTTGGAGATTTGGTGATTTGCTGCAAAGCCTCGAGTGTATGCTGGAATGAAGGAAGCAGCACACCCGGAAACTCCACAAGACATCTTTCCTGCGGCGGCCCAATGGTCTGGAACCACGCCAATAACTCGAGCGTATTGCTCTGTTTGGCCTCTGCCACACGAAGATGCACATATGCGTAGTCGGATCTGTCAGCAAGGGATGCCTTCTTGGGCGAGAAAAGAGCCGCATCAGTGGGTGCCGATGCTTTGCCTGAACGATACCGAGTCCTGTCGCTCACCACACAGAAAAGGGTAGAACCATCGCCGGAGACCAGACAAACCAGCCCGCCAGGTTGCAAACGTTTCGAGTGCATCCACCATTCTTCCCTGCTGATACTGTCCCGACCGATCGCGGCCTGATTGAATTTGACCAGCAGATCAAGGCCTTTGAGTCGATCAAATCCAATGTGCATGGGCTCCGCTCCAAGATAAGTGAATATTCTCATGTTCTTGTGTCTGGGTTGAATGATCTGGGGGTTTTGCATCTTCTCCAATTGTGTCCGTACAACATCTCGTAGTTGCCCTACCGTGTCTTCACGCAGAAGACGAAACTCACGATCGAGACGTCCAATGATGCCAGGGATATGAAAAGATGAAGGCTGGTTGGTTGGCAGGTATTCGTCCCTCACGGACATGATCTCCTCAGGAGTGGGTAAGATGCTGATTTTCTGGATGTCTGAGTGGTCATTATCATGCCGAGGTCCGTTAGAAGAAAGGTGACCCGGAAGGTTCTTTGGGAGGACAAATCCGGCAAGTGGTCCAGTCACATTAGTCTGTTGAACAGAGAGTGGCAACGAGTTACCGACGCCAAGACGGCGTTTGATGTAAGTCAACCATTGCCGTGCTTGAAGTTCCGCATAATGGCTGTGACCTTCAGCTTCAGCTGCATCATTCAACATCGGTTCCAAAATGCTGACGATAGTAGAGAAGTTTTCGTTGATAATGTTGTTCGAATTGGAGTCAATCATCTTAGACAGAACGGCCAGGCTCAGCTCGATAATGGAGAGGGGGTCAAGAGTGCTCTTCGAGACAGGTGGATTCTCTGCCTGGGAAGAGGTTATGAGCTCTATGATGAAATCATAGAGTGCCTTCATCCTTTGGCAACCGATCCCAGCGAGGAAATTGTAGATGGAGAAAACCTCTTGCTCGAGAACGGCCGAGTCCATCAATCGTTGGTGACTGATGACACGCATCAGCGGCTCAAGTTCGGTGACCCATATCGTCGCTTTGTGTTGAGTGGAAGATGCCTGAGGCAGGTGGTCATGGATCAAAGTGCGGATGATGTGTAGGGCCGCATCCTGTGCCAAAGTCTTGACCATGTCTTGGGACATACCAACTTCGCCCTCAACAAGCTTCTGGGCCAGCTCGAAGAATCGGACACGCGCTGTGCGATTCGTAGGGGCTTGTCGGAGAAGTCGCTTCCATTCCCGCAGATCGTCCTCGTTTCGGACTACACGGGGCTTGGGCGGGTTGACAATGCCCGGGGATGAGGGGTGCTGCTGGGCTTGGAAGCCGGCGTTATCTGGTGCTGATGGGCGCCATGAGCTCTGGGAGCCATGGCCGCCTTGTGATGATGGGTTTCTGAGACCGAAGGTACCTCGTGTCGACGCGTTCTTGGGGCCCTGGAAATCGGGGCTGTGTTGTGTTGATGGGTGATGATAATTCTGAAAGCCATTGTTGCTATGTCCTGATGGCTTCGGGTCGAACATGAAGGTAGGACCATCAAGATGACTTTTGTCAACATTGTGATGGTTCACCAAGCTTTGGGAGGTGAGTGTAGAGGTTTGATCGACGGTCTTTGCTGTCGGTGGACGATTCTCACGGCCACCTGGGCCAACGTGTGCGAGTGCGAACTTGCAAACGTCCCCAAAGACACACTCTCCTGTGCTTTCCCACCTGGGGCAAGGCTCTTTGGATCGACCTGGGTGATCGACAACAGGCCCGCGCCTACTCGGCCTTCCATTAACCATGGTGAAGGTGAAGTTGCTGATCTCGAATGGGTGACATCAAGTAAGGAAAATGATAAATGGAAACAGAACTTGAAACGAAGGTGTTGATGCGGTTTGGAATTTGGAAGTGATGAGAAAGTTGCACTGCTGCCTACCTCAGATGGGAAGAACAGCTTTGAAATAAACGAAGGGTGAGTGGAAGGTAGACGGAACAGATTTGGCAAGATCGGGGTGGTGGTGGGGTGCTTGCAAAAAAACTCATTGAGTACGAGTACAACAGGTTGACTCTACAGTCACTTGAGTGTAAAATAGGTATTAATGCCTTTGAGGCATTCAGTTGGCACTGTAAAAACCAGCATGGGAGATATTACGGCGGTCAATGGTAGATGCTGTCTTGCAATTTCACGAAAACATAGTGGTGACACCGTGGTGATGGGAAAGGAGCCACCAGGAAACGGCAGGCCAAGAACACAGGCAGGAACCCACAAAGCAGATACAATGCATCTATTGCACCAACAAGCTGTATGCTGCTGCCTACTACGGAAAGCACAAGGCAATTGCCTGGAGCACATTAGTTCCATGATCGCCAGAGATGTGGATAGCATTAGTATTAATATCCTACGTCGAACTTGAGATGCGTAATACGGGCTACCTAACAGGGCCAATGCATCACAACCAGAGGCGGCGCGAATGGTTTGGTAGATATAATTACGGGTGTTCCATTGACAAGGTCCGAAGAAAGGTGGCAGGCCAAGTCGAACAGTGTTTAATATATGTGAGTTTTGATATGAAGATTCGCATTTGCCGCACCCAAAAGACCATTGTTCTTGATGGGGAGTTCAAGTTGTCGTGGGATCAATGTCGGGCCAGCGTTGCGTTGTAGGCCAATCCCCGCTGTAAGAAGGCTGGTGTTAGCGTTGGCGTGGGGGTGGCGGTGCCCCCCCAGAAGTTGTAGTTGGAGAGTGAACCAACCCTTTAGTGGCATTTTCTGGACAGCTTCCTTCCACCTTCGAGAACCCATTCCCTCAATCAATCGCTGCAGTCAGCGCGATGAGGCTGTATTTTGATGCGCTCCCTTTGCCGGAAAGAAGACCAGTGCGATTAAGTAAAGAAAACGAAGCATTGATGATCAGATTCGAGTTGACAACTTTTTCCATTGTTACTAATGAGTGTTGTCTTCACCTAAACGTCCATCGCAAGGCGCTTGGAACTTCTTTCCACCTTCTTCTCCGTCTTTTTGCTTATGCGCCTATCTTCGCATCCTCCCAAAACATCCAAGGTATCTTTCTATATAGGCCAAATACACCAAAGTATATCCCTCGTCATCAGGCAGAAACAAAAAAACAGCAGGCCAACTCGATTGCAGAAGTGCAAGTCATTAGGTTTGTAGCGGCATCGCTATGCCGAATAGTGTGTCGGGACTCTTCCGAATGTAGTCCAGGTAAACAGAAATGAGAGTATCCCCCATTTGCTTTCTTCCTCCAATTTCTTCTTCTTTTCCGACAAAAAAAAAGTTCGACAGCCCAAACCCACGATGGAAGAAAATGAAAACACCGTTTTATGAAACGCCCAGAACGCCTGTGCTCACTCAGACCTCAAAGAAAGAAGTGATGCAATGCTGTGTCGTGAGAGAGATGAGGAGATAGAGAGAAAAAAATCGTCGTCAAGCTCTGCGGCGCACCGAAAGAGCACGTGTCGAGTCACAAAAGCCTTGTACGCCAACAACCAACGGAAAGCGAAATGAAAACAAGAGAAAATGCAAGCGAAATGAAAATGACAAAACGCCGAATGAAACATCATTATATGCTGGAAGGCGCACCCCCGTGACCGCCTGGCCGGTTGATGATGGCGTCGATTCCCATGTCGACGCTGGGGAGTCGTTGGCCGTGGCCGAGGTACGGTGACCCTCCCGAGGAGTGATGTGATTGCCCGGGCATGTGGCCGTAGGCCTGGGCCGTGGTGGAGGAGACGGAGGAGCTGTAGCCCGACGAGAGGCCGCCCGCGTTGGTGGTGTAGTGCTGGTTGTAGGCCTGGTGGCCGAGTTGCATGGGCATGCCGCCGTGGTAGGAACCGCCTGAGAGCGAGCTCGAGCTGGTGGTCTCGGGGCTGCTGTACGAGGCGTCGAGGTCATCTACTGGCGTTAATCCAATGCCCGAGATGCCGCTGTCGTCGTCATACCCGTGCGTGAAAACTTGGCCGACCTCGGCGCGCTCCCGACGACCCGCGGCCCGTGACGCGTTCTGAATGTTCTTCAAGCCGTTGTTCATGCACTGGATGGGGGCAGTCAGTATGAAGAGTCGCTTGCTTCCCTCAACGGAGAGACGGGGAGGGGGGGTGGACACTAACCCTGGCTTCAACCACTTGCCATTTCTCGCCGACTCGCTGTGCTAATGGCTGCCAGATCTCTTTGCGCATGGTCATGTACTCTTTGGCGATCTTCTCCAGCCTGCGTGCGTCCCAGTCGTCGGCTCCCTTGCGCTCCATCAGCCGCTCGTGACGTTTCCGGCAAGCATTCGACGTCTTGTTGGGGAAGTAGTTGGTCTGGATCTGGTTCCAGTTGAGACCCTGCTGCCGGGCGGCGATGAGGTTCTTGTCGTCTTGGGGCGACCAAGCTCCCGACGATGCTCGGTGCGGTATCGACTGGGGCATGGCTGCTGCTGGTGCTGTTGGGTATGGGTCGTAAGCCTGAGAAGCCATGGCAGCCTGGGCCGTCATGTTATTGGGGATTGTCTGGTAGAAGGCGGTGTTGAGCGACATATGCTGCTGGCGGCCATTATATCCAATATCCAGGGGTTGGGAGGGAGCAAGCGACACGGGCATGGCATGCGCATAGGGATTATGGGCCGCACTGGAGGAGCGAGTGTGTTTCGGCATGGTGAAGAAGGTATGATGGAGATAAAGGAGGAGTGGAATGGTATGTTTCAGCACCAGCAAGTGTATTACAATTAGCGAAAGCTGGGCAAGGAAGAGTAATCGCTGCGTGTATGGTTGTGAGTGTCCGGTCAGGTCGCCGCCAAGGTTGGAGGTTGCCACACGTGGGAAAGGAGACAGGATCACCGAGGACAAATCGTATCAAACGAATGAAGCCAGGAGATGAAACGAACGGGGCTAGGAAATGGCAAGGAAGTATAAGATGAGACAGAGAGAAACGATACGAAGGAAACGGGTCGTTGTTGCTGTAGCGAAAGAGGTCCAGGGGATGAAAGCGACCAAGCGGGACGGGTCACAAAGTGGACGCGACTCTTTATAAGTGAAGCTTTTCGCGCGATGTCAGTCGAGAGCGGAGTCGAACTGGTTGGTTTGGACGTTGCAGAGAGATCCCGGGGCGATGGAGCTGAAACGGAGCTACCAGGCTCGATGAAGGCAATACTCTTGTCATGAACTGCAGGAAAGATGCTGAAACGGAGAGACTGTGTCTGAATGAGCGGATAGACAGCTCAGTGAGGGTTGATATTGGTTGAGCGCGTCGCTGGGGTAGCGGCTGTCTGGGAGTTGGGCGGTTAAGAAAAGATGGTCCCGGCATGGCATCGAGGGCGGCTACAGAATCAGAACCCTAAAAAGACCGGGGGGTAGAGGGAGAGAAACCTGAGCGAGCATGTATGTACCGAGCGATGTTGAGTACAGCATAATGCTGATCAAAAATAGGACCAGACTGCAGTTGGTATCAGTAGCCGCCAGCCTTGATGGGCATGGCAGAGTGGGACGAAGGTGGGTGTAGAGAGAAAAGAAGCGTAGTGTATGCACTGCGGGAGGATGGCACAGGAGAACGCTAATCTCCTTTGGGGCGCCGATGGAGAGCGACGCGCTTGGGATTGATGAAGCAAAAGCCCCAACGGTAAACCACATCATTCTGAAGAATGACATACATTACCTGCATGGCTGGGGCAGGCAGTTCGCTGCCTTGTAGCAAAGCTTCCACCCTGTGTTTGTGTGTGTGTGTGTGTGTGTGCGCGTGATTGGACGCATTGCTTTTCGCCCGCTCAGCTTGGGGACGTAGAAGACTTGTGCTGTACGTTGGAAGCCTGCAAAAAGGCGGCGCAGATGTCACGACGGCAACCAATGTGCCAACAAGATCATATCATATCAATAGAGCGCAACAAACACGCCGAGGGCCATGAGGTGGGCGAAGCTCACACTCGGTTTGGAATGTCTCGCTCTCAATTGGGGTGGTGGCCCCCAGAAGCTTGAGTCGAGATCCCCAGCGAAGGATTCCTCCATGACGGGGGGTCTCGGGTAACAGCAGAAAAAAAAGCATGGAGGGGCTTCTGGCCCCAGAAGCCCCCATCTCTGCCAGTCTGCTCTACTCTGATCTGAGCTTGTTCCTTACTTCGTTCCGGTCAGCGGCATGGGCAGGGACACGTCGACTTTCTTTGGCGTCAGGCGTGTTAACGATCGGGGTGCAAGGGGAAGAAAACAATTGAAGACCCTCCTGCGGGAGAGCCGAGACGGGATTGGCTGGGGCAAGGCTCGAGTCCAAATTAAGAAGTGGCTCTGTTTGGAGGCGCGCGTCTAAATCGGAAAAAAACACCAACACCGGGCTGTTCCCTCATTGAGGCAACCACGAGTCAGGACCATGCCACTTACGGTTAGTACTGTCGTTGGTCTGGGGATATTTTTGGACGAAAGGACCTCATGTTGGCACTGTCACGATTGAATAAACCACATCACGGGCAATCTGTGTTACAAAGAAAGGGAGCGAGACGAATCATCCCCTCACGTGAGCACCAAAAAGTCTCCGTTAGAGACAATTGTCGGTGTTGTTGGAGCATGGGATTTGGCGATCGGTAACTAAAGCACGGTGTGTTGGTTGGCAAAGCCATAATCCGAATATGCTGGAAATAGACATGTTTGTAAGGATGTATTTTACCAACTTCATCCTCACTCGAATGGGGTAAATGTGACAAAATGAAGAAGAAGAAGAGGCGATACGCGCCTTACATCTTGGAGCGACAAACAGACAAGAAAGGCAGCCGAATATGCCGAACATGCGTGTAGACCGCGGGCGCTTGAGCGACAGCCGTTGCGCTTTCCGAGGGATCACACGAACTCCTCCTCTTTGCTGCCCCCCCAACGCGATTAATTGCGGGTAAGATCCACCTCTTGAAGCCGAACAGTTCATCGCCAGTTCATCTGCCATCTGGCCGTCTTCCCATCCATCTCGCCATCACCAGCATAGCGGCACCGAACCTTATTTGACATGCATGCACTACGCTACCCGGTCACTTAAACTAGATGTTTCTTGTTTCACCATGCGCGCCTCGAATTACTATATTTGAACCCGGCTCCCCGTCCGTGCCTGCTGCAACCGCCCGCTGGGAAATCGATAGGCCTGCATCGCTCAATTGACATGTCTCTCTCTGCACGGATGCTTTTACTCCCCTCTCCCAAAGAGCTAGATCAACAGCACAATGACTGAGTGAGCTGTTCGTTCCGTTTCATCAACCGCGCACGAAACAGCCCATCCTTGAAAAGTGACGGGCTAAACAAGCTACGGGACGGGAACCCACAGACTGAGGGGCATACTGACATCCGATCCATCGGCCTGTGCCGTCGCTGCCTGTCTGCCTTTGACCTAGGTGTATTTCCTGAAGACACCGAGGCTCCTTTGCCAAAGGAATCCGAAGCGCCCTGGCAATGCACCACCATGAATGGATCCCACATTCCTTGAAACCCCATCGTTATTCAGATACTCTGCTATGGACCTGCGGACCTGGTGTAAGATCAGCGGAATTGAGCTGTCATCCATGAAGGACAATACCCACCCAGCATTTCCGTGCAGGGGCCTCAGAGGCCTTGCATCTGCTTGAGGACCTCATCTAGGCTCTCGTCCGAAATGCCAATTGTGGTGTCTACGATAATAGCATTCTTTTCCGGCCGGCACGGGTTTGCCATCCTCATCCTCAACAGGTCCTCGCCCCGGCCAGAGAGACTAGCGCCTGCAGGCGGGCAATTGACACCGGTTCTCTGACTTCTCATGGGGTTTCTAGTACGCAGTCTTTCTTCAAGCAGCGCAATATCCCCGACCCTGCACTCGACGTACCAGTAGATGTAGCCATGGCGCTCAGCGAGTGCGGAGCCCTGGTCGAGCGCCTGTTGGTAGTTGCAGACGCTGTCGATGATGACATTCAGCCTTTGCTTGACCGCCTGCTCGGCCAAAGCCCATTGGAGCCGATAGGCGCTTCTGGCAACCTGGTCAAAAGGGACATTGCCGTAGTCTTCGAGGAGCGACGATCTTATGATGTCGTGGTCGATGACTAGGCCGCCAATTGAACGTTGAAGCTGCATCGCCATGGTGCTTTTGCCGGCGCCCGGCGCACCCGACATCTGGATTAGCAGCTTCCGTGCTTCTGAATTGCCCATCCTGACTGTCCTATTTTACGGGTTGCGACTGGAGATGAGGACCGTTGCAACTTCTTTACCGAGTGTGGGATTTATCAGAGTTGCTGATCCTGGCACATAAGCAAATAACGTTGTGTTTTAAATCAATCAATCTCCAAGGTACTCGGGTGTCTGCCTGCCTCTGCCTGGTGGCCCGGTCCACCATTCTGTCAAGCCTCATGCGTGCTTCGTATTGACTGCTGATGTGCAAGTCAACCACTGATAAATCCTCAATCGCTGCCTACGCTTTGAAAGATGACCGGCAAACAACATTACGCAAAGCCGATGCACCAATTTCGCAACGACAGACAATTCTGCGCATCGCCATTATTATCAGTGTCGCATTGCCAAGAGCGCCTGTACAGAGGCAGAGACATACACACACCATCGGTCCCGTCTGCCGATGCGGGTCACACGGGTAGCTCATTCTTTGAGATGCTCAATTTTATCGCCGATACAAACCATCGCGTCAACGCTTACACTAGTCGACTTAACTGAACAGGCAGAACGGCTGTTCTCGTTGGAAGCTGGCATCCATTCGCCACAGACACGCATTTACCCGAATAGTCAAGTGAACAACGGGCGGTAGCTCATCATGAACGGCTCAGATGTCGGTATTGGGTGAAACGATTCTAAGCCACACCCACCACCGGGACCGAATTTCTAGTAGCTGAAGCTAGCTAAAGCTCACCCATGTCACCCATTACCCTCCAACCGGGTCGGCGATCTGAGGGACTCGCGGGGTATCTCATCTCAATGTTGTCGGATCTCTAATGCGTTCAAGGGTGCGGTAAATGCTTACTTCATGATGATGATCTTGGCAAAAGGCCCGAATTCCTGCAGCTGGGACATCGGTGAGGGCCTACCACGGATGGCCAAAGGCGTCCCATCGTCGGCAACGGTTGAACGCCGTCCAATGGCCCGATACCTTCATTGCGACCCTACCGCATTTTACTTAGCCCGGGCATGAAGAAGGCCCGATCTATGAGCAATTCGCTTCCATAGTCGGTCCTCACAAGACGACAACCCCTGCTTTTTTGGTCTTGATTCCCTTTCGTCTTCAGCGAAACCCAAGCAAGGGCTAGTTGTGGTTATTTGCATTCAGGCTAAATGGGATCATTAGGGGAAAGTGCAGATCCACCAATGTACCCCAAACCCCATGGCAACATGGACTGATAGTGGGCTCAGTGAGCGCTGGACCAGTCCTGGGCAGGCTTTAAGCTGGGGTTCAGTGGGCTTTCCTCCGCAATCGCCTCCATATTTTCTCCAAATCATCCCCGCATGGAGCCCTGGGGATTTCGGGGCTATTACCGGTAGCGATTAACGCTACCGGGAAAGTCCTCGACAAGCTTTTTGGCTCCCTTTTCCTTATTCGACTTGAGAGGCAGAAGGATGCAGTCATTGGCAGCGAGTCCTGACAAGGCCATCGTGGCATGACACGAGCATGCCATCATCATCAATCCATCACACAGCGATACATTCTCGGCGTCAGACGGCGGTGAAGAGAACCCTGGTAACCAGCCAGAGCCGTTGAATGCCCATTCATCTCACGATAATGAAGCGGTGATGCGGGAAGAAGAGAGAGACCATGTGGCTTCAGACTCCCAGAGTTCCGGGTTGCCATTTATCCATTACCCCGGCCCCCGGCCGTATACACGTATGCACGAGGAGCTTCTGGACCCATATGGCTACATGGGTCTTGGTTTCATGGGGTGTCTGGCCGGCCAATGTGATTTGCGCGGAACGTCGCTTCGGCTTCGAGTGCCCTGCATCCCAGGCCATTCAAGGTCAGACTTCTCCGCACCAGGCTAGCTAGCCTACCCCAGGGGACAAATGGGTGTGTTGCTTTCTGGGCCTGCATCGCGAATCCTACCTATTAGACCAGAACCGCAGAATGACCGAGAGGGTTATATAGTACGGGACATCCCTCGTGTAATTGCTCGATTGAGCTTACCCGTTCTTCGAGCTAATCTCCAGGCACCCTTTCTTCATATCTCGCCTGCTCGCCCACCCTGCCGGGTCAGATCGTTGCCGACTTCTGTCCGTACAGTCACCCAAGAAACATATCTTGGGTCAACAAGATCTCCACCTACGGGTGCGCTACGAATAAAGGGAAGAAAACAAAACCAGTTTGCCCATCATGGTCGCAGCAGATACCGGCGCGGCGCTCTACGATGCCGCCCTGAAGCGTCGCCAGAACCTCATGGGGAAGAGTGGCCCGATGGCCCTGGTGAAGAACTTCAAGGTGTTCCGCATCGCTGCCTTCGCTTGCATTGGCGGTATCCTCTACGGCTACAACCAGGGAATGTTCTCAGGTCTCCTGACAATGCCTGCGTTTGAACAGCGTGAGTTTTTCTCTTCTTATTGGTTGGCTTGTGGCTATTGAAGGATACACGCACGCGGTGGGCCTAAACTAACGGTATGAAAGATATGGGAGAATACGCCCCTCTCGACCCCAACGCAGACCAGACCAAGAAGGGGTGGCTCACTGCCATTCTCGAGTTGGGTGCTTGGATTGGCACCTTGTTGTCTGGTTTCCTCGCCGAGTCCATTTCCCGAAAGTACGGCATCCTGGTCGCCACCACCGTCTTCGTTATCGGCGTCATCATCCAAGCCACAGCGCAGAGCAGCACCTACCACGGCATCCTCGGCGGTCGCTTCATCACCGGTATGGGCGTCGGTAGTCTGGCCATGATCGTCCCCATCTACAACAGCGAGGTCGCCCCGCCCGAAGTCCGCGGCGCCCTCGTCGCGTTGCAACAATTGGCCATCACGTTCGGCATCATGATCTCCTTCTGGATCGATTTCGGCACCAACTACATCGGCGGCACCGACGCCGAAACCCAGAAGGACGCCGCCTGGCTCGTGCCCATCTGTCTCCAGCTCGCACCGGCGTTGATCCTCTTCGTCGGTATGATCTTCATGCCCTTCTCGCCCCGCTGGCTCATCCACCACGGCCGCGAAGGCGAAGCACGCAAGAACTTGGCCGATCTCCGCGGCCTCCCCGAGGACCACGAGCTCGTCGAGCTCGAGTTTCTGGAGATCAAGGCGCAGTCCCTGTTCGAGAAGCGCACCGTAGCCGAGCTCTTCCCCCACTTGCGCGAGCCGACCAACTGGAACGTCTTCAAGCTGCAGTTCGTCGCCATCGGCGCCCTCTTCAAGACCAAACCCATGTTCCGCCGCGTCATCGTCGCCTCCGTTACCATGTTCTTCCAGCAGTGGACCGGTATCAACGCCATCCTGTACTACGCGCCGCAGATCTTCAAGGGCCTCGGGCTCGGCGGCACCGAGATCAGTCTGCTGGCGACGGGAGTCGTGGGCATCGTCATGTTCATCGCCACCATCCCCGCCGTGCTCTACGTCGACCGTCTCGGCCGCAAGCCCGTCTTGACTGTCGGCGCCCTCGGCATGGCGTCCTGTCACTACATCATCGCCATTCTGGTGGCCAAGAACTCGACCCGCTGGCCCGAGCAGCCGGCCGCGGGCTGGGCGGCTTGCGCCATGGTCTGGCTGTTCGTCATCCACTTCGGGTACTCTTGGGGACCCTGCGCTTGGATCTTGGTGGCCGAGGTGTGGCCGTTGAGCACCCGCCCCTATGGTGTTTCGCTGGGTGCCTCGAGTAACTGGGTATGTCAACCAACCCTTACCTTCTTCACTTCTTGATCTGCTGGGACATGTGCTAACACTGATCTACTAGATGAACAACTTCATCGTCGGACAAGTCACTCCTGACTTACTCCAGCGGATTGGCTACGGAACCTATTTGCTTTTCGGTATTCTGACTACTATCGGTGCCGCTTTCATCTGGTTCTACGTCCCCGAGACCAAGCGATTGACTCTCGAGGAAATGGTACGTGTGACCCCTGAATGGATTACCACTGAGCCTAAACTAATTTATCGCACAGGACGTCGTCTTTGGCTCTGTCGGTACCGCCCAAGCGGATTACGAGCGCATGGAGGAGATTAACCACGAAATTGGATTAACGGCCATGATCACCGGTATGGGCAGCCATGGCAGCGACGAGAAGCATGCCATGGAGACCGAGAAGGTGGCCGTCGAGCAGAAGGCCTAAGCATTCCTGACGTCTAGATACTCGGAGAGCCCCGAACAGTCAACAGCCCCAGGGTCAGTGTGACCACGAGGACATCAGCTGGACTTGTTTGCTAGACTACATTGCGCCACATACTACCATTTAATGATTATCCAGATGTACATCCACGAGAAGATACAATTGGATATATTTATACACATTCTATTGCACGCCTGTTCCCAGATGACATGTCTTGGGCCTAATTAGCCCACTTCGCAAAGTAGGACCGATATCAGTCAGTCGGGGTACTTGGCCCCCACGTGACGGTCGGTGTGCAGAAACTCGGTAGTCGGATTGGCGGTTCGTCAAGCAAACACTTCTCTTTGCTAATGCACGTAAGGTCCTTTCAGCACCTACTACTACCGTAGCACTGCGCCACCGCTGCCGCATAATAATAGATCGACCCGGCTCTCTGGAACCGATACGCTTTACTTGGCCGCCAAGTCAGCACTCTGGCTGGTGATGACTGGTGGTGATGATACATAGACACATGCGCATATGCATGCATGCAACGTTTCCCCCCTTTCCCCCGCCGTTCCACCTGATCATCATTCCAGTTAAGCCCCTGTACAAACACAAACACCATGGTATTGACGACTTGTGAACTACGCCACGCTGCTCGTGTGACGATGCTGCATGTCTTTGATGAGTTGTGGGAATTTAAATATATATCTTGCAGTCGTGACCGAGACCTGACACAGTGGCAGTGAACTTGTTAGACGCAACCGTACTGGTTCTAATTCCACGTATGCAGCAAGGTTTCAGGCTGGAGAAAGAAAAGTGCAAAATGCCAAAGGGAGGGGGCGATACGTAGGCGTAATAGGTGTGTAATGCGCATGCTCTCCCTCAAACGACCGATGGCCGTTCTTTGCATTGCATGCAGATCGTGGGGGCTGCCCTCAAGCCCCAAGCCTAAAACCTACCCCTTCCTCATCTCGAGTATGCAATCCAGGTTAGGAAAGTCCTGCCCGTTGACTTGGTGTTAAGCAAGACAGATGAAAGTGCATATGTGCAGTCTCAAACCCCCAATCTGCCGGGCGCCGTCCGATTTGATTAGCGACCCCCCGGTTCGCGGGGTGGCGATGCTTCTTATCGAGATGACAAACAGCTCATCACATCACCAACCGACTGACTTGCTATTGGTAAACAGCGGAACACGTCAGCTGCAGTTAACAGCGTGCCGAGATGAGTGGGATCACGGGGTTTAAGGAGATAGATGAAATTCACTATTTGATGGGTCCTCTCCGTCGACTCGGGAGAACACGGATGAAATGCCTTGATATTGAACCAAAGAGAAAAAAAAGAAGAAAAAGAACACGGATGAAAGAAAGTCTGGGAGACCGTTGATATCCGACGTCTTCTCAATCTTGTGGAAAGACCATCAAGTCCCAAATGTCCTCTTCGCTTTCAAGTTCTGCAACTCTCTGGGTACCGAAGCCCATCCAGTCATGGAATGACATTGTAGTAGGATCTTCAACGGCGAAGCCGCCGTCTTCAGAAGCCTCCCCGATTACTTGCCCAGTAGTGGCCGATCCCCATTCTGGACCGACAAGCATACGATCCTTCCATCCCTCGTTGCCTGCGTCATTTTGAGTGATTACTGCTGTTCTGGCTTGGCCTCCCATAGACATGTCCAGCTCATCAAAAGCTTGCAAATTTCCGTCTTCGAGATGATTTGCTGCGTGACTCACAGGATATCGATTTAAGTCTTCAAAAGTACTCTGTGGTTCAGAGCCAGTTCGTCGCCCAGGTCGAGGAGAGTCCGCATCCTGGTTTTTATGGCAACATTCCGGCGCGTCCAGCCCTTCATCCACGCTTTCATTTTCGCCACCACAACTTCTGCCGCAACAACAGTCACCGAAGTGTAGCCATTGCTTGTCAATGTCCGACTGAGTGAATGGGATCAGGGGGCTCCTGAGTTAGCGCCTCCTCGTCCTCCTTCGTCCATCCGTTTTGATCCGCCATGTATGAAATTAGAGCTCGGTGTTTCGATTGTCGTGCAAAACCAGTGGCTCGGACGTATTGAAGTTTTCCTTCGCCATCACTGAAATGGCCTTTCTGGAGCAAAAGTGCAACAACATCGAGCCTACCCAAAGCCGCAGCCCCCTCTAACGCTGTCACTCCCTCGTCCCTAGCCGCTACAGCATTGACATTGGCACCTTTTTCTTCGATGAGCCATCTTACAAGACCAATGTCAGCCTTCATGGCGGCCAACTGCAGCGCTGTTGCGCCACGGACACCAGCAGGCGGTTCGTTCACATCTGCTCCAGAGTCAATCAGAAGCTCTATGCATTCCCAATGGCCCCTTTCCGCAGCAAATTGAAGTGCTGTTCGATTGGGGAGACTGTCGGAAACAAAAGTGTAATATTTTCCCAAGACGTTAGGGCAATTACCCCATCGTGGGCGGCCATTGACATTAACGCCGCATCCCAATAGAAATCGTACCATGTCGGGATCACCTTTCATCGCCGCGTGCTGAAGACCAGTGTTCGACCACCGGTAACGCTGCCGTGGATCAAATCCATGAGCCATCAGCGATTTCAGTTCATTGATTGAGCATCCGCTCTCAATGGCCATCAAGCCGACGGCGGTAGTCACTCTGATGCCAAAATCAAGCATCCTGTGGAAAACCCGCTCTCGGTCTGGTAATTTGTATTCGTAGAATTTACTTCCACTCTGTCTGCGCTCCGTGTGGAAGATGTAGATGAGTGGGCTGTACAAGGGGGAAGGACATATCCCATCCAGCATTGGTGGTTGCATCAGCAGCATCTCGACAACGCTGAACGCACCAGCAATTGGTTGTAATGCAGCACTCATTAGCTTCCATACGGCCTCTTCTTCTAGGTGCCAGGCGATTAATTCAAGCTTTCTCCGTTTTAATAGCTCGTGGATCATTGGCAGAAGCAGTGCCACATTGTTCTTGTCCAGATCCTTTGAGAGCCTGAGTAAGACTTGGGAGCTATAGGCTCTGGGATAGTGTTTGAGGACACATTCCAAGGATATGAAGTCTGCTTCGGGCTCCAACCCATAATATGTAGCCAACGCATCGAGCCTTGCGTTTTGATGTTGGAGAGACCCACACTGATACTGTTGATCCCAATTGTTCAATGACATGCCGTAGTCGTCTCCCTCGCACCCATGAACGGAATTGAAGGCTTTCTTGAGTTTGCAGAGCCAATCAGAGATGGCCAAGGCGTCCGCCGTGTCCGCTGGTATGGGGGCTGATGTTGTAATACCTGCATCTATCAAAATATTGGCGACCTCTAGGTGCCCTTGAGCGATGGCAATGTCTAGTACTGTCATATCTGAACTGTTTCTCGAGTCGATTTCTGCGCCTTTCGAGATCAAATGTGATATTATCTCGGCTATGTCGGCGTATATGTCATCATCGGTTTCTTGGGATGAAATGAGGCTCTCGGAGAGGAGCAAGAGTTCGTGGCCCTCTACGGGAGCTCCCGAGTCGAGGAGGAGGCGGACGCAGTAATACGATCTTGTCCAGATTGCCCAACTCAGTGGAGACCTAGCGTCTTCAGGGTCTCCTCCATTAACAAAGTCATCCTGGTCGTATCCCCCATCACGACAATCCCAGTCGATCAACCAGGTTCCATCGACGTAGAAGCGTACAGATACATGACTGCTAGCTCCGTTTTCTAGCAAAGCCTCCAATACTTCGGCATAGCCCAGGAATGATGCAATGTGCAGTGCTGTTGGCCGGGGTTCTCGCTCAGCCTGATGTGTTGGTTTTGGTTCATAGTTTACTGACGCACCGAGGGACATGAGTGTCTCGATCCGTCCGAGCTTTTCCTTAAGTCCCCAACTTTCGATGATCACGGCACCCAGAGGGAACGTTCCATCTAAGGTGTGACAGTTGAAGTCGGCTCCCTTTTCTCGAAGCCTGCTAAGCAATGCGGGGCCGCCGCTTACTGCTGCTTCAACCAAACCCTCCACAGACATTAAAGTGTCAAACGGACATCCTGCCAAAGGAAACGCTTTGGCATACAGACTGTCCAGATAATCCAGCAGGCGCTCTTGTCTTTCGAGTGAACTGTCCCAAGAAGGAAGATATGATAGTGTAACAAAGTCCAGATCGCGAAGATACTCCTGGCCGTGAGTTTGGATGCTGTGGGTCACAAAGAAGCTGGCAACATCTAACGCGATATGCCGAATCGCCGTTTCCAATGGTGTTTCGTGCCGACTGCAGCAAGATTCATCCGGAGAGGCTCCGTGGGATAGCAGTACTTTTGCAGTTCCTGCGACATTAAGGCTAGATACGACTGCTGGGTGGTTGGACACGAGTCGATTTTTTGCAACAAAACCGATCCCAAGACAAGCTCGAAGTAACAACAGTCAAAGGTTTGTGAAAAATTAAAGATGATGAATATATCCATGATGCATCAAAACGGTAGAGGGCGTTGGCATCCATACCAAGATCCAGGATCCAAGAAACAATCCTGGTTCGGCAGCGGCACAGAGCTGCAGACCAGACTTCTTCCAGGATCGAGGCAACAGTCGGTTCTGCCAGTAACGGACCTCTCGATCCGACAAGACCTGACTGGGTGATCAGATCTAGCAGAAGCTCATCTCTGCGGTCAGTGCACTCCACTCTCTTCCAAGTAATTTTGTTAGAGATTTGATAGAGGCCACAAACGAGGAGCTCAGGTGCAGCACTGTCGAAATCCTTGTTGAGTTGTTGGCTTCGCAGTAGATGTTCGCCTGGTACTGTCTCAGGCATGATACGGCAGAGGAACTTGGATAGCTTGGCAGGGTCTGATACCCCCCTAGGAAACGACAGACCCAGATAACTAGCTTCCTGTAGCAGTGTAGCGTTGTACTTCAAGTTGGACAGTTCGTTCGTGGCCAATCCCGACTTCGCGTGGCGAAAACGACGGACCATCAACCCAAGAATATCGATCGGAGCTTCGGAGAGGTTCTTCATGAAACGCAACCAAGGTAAGTCGGATGGCCACTCAAAGGTATCCTGAGATGCGGTGTCTGTGGGAGTTGGCGAGCACACCGACACCATTAGTGCCGCAGGTAGGGGAGGGGGCTTTCTGCGGAAGGATAATCGTGAGTAAAGAGATTATAGGATCTCAGTTTATAAAAGGACATTAGCGCTTACTTTCTCTCAACCTCTCCGGAAGTGGACCTTTCGAGTATAGATCCGCCACTCGTTGAGTTTTATCGGCAGACCATCGAACGCCTGCCACAATGACAGTGCTCGCCTTGCCTTGCATTTGGCGCTTATGGACCCGATAGCCCACATTCTTGTTCAGTTCCTCGGGGTTTTTTCGAGAGAATCCCCAGTTCTTCAGATGTGACGTGTATTCTCGGGCACTAGGACTGTCTATTAGTGTTGTCGCATTTTCGCGACTTGCGCGAAGAGGCTTACGGAGCACTGAAGCCAAACTGGACCTTCATCCTCTTGGGCAATTCTTTCTGCGGTACTTTCTCATGGTACAAAAGATTCCATATTCGGGTTTTCTGCTTCTCCCAGCTCCAATAAGCTGTGTCGTGGGACGGTTCGATGGTGGTAAGCGTGAGGTTGGGAGGGTCTGGTTGGTTTGAGGTGGATGACGACATTGCAGAATGGGGCTCCCCAACCGTCTGAGGCATCTGGATGATGGATGTACACAGTGCCCTAGGTTCGGTCGTATTTATGATGGTAATGATGATGAAGTTCAAGTCGTTGCTTGGGTAGACCGTTAAATGCAAGGACGAAGAATGATCAAACACAGATCGCTCGATGGACTTCAGCAGCCGGGCTACCTTTTGTAGATTTGTTTCGGCAGGCTGAACACGGATCCTAAGGCATTGCTATCTGCTTCTCAGACTGGGCGCAGTGGAGGTTTCTGCCTTCTTGGCGTAATCAGCAGTGCTGGGAGCTGCATATTCCACTAGCCACATGCCTAGAATCAACCAATGACCACGCATGGCCGGTGTCGTCGGTCAATCGAAGCCGACTCTCGGCGCATGCCCAAAGAAGATGATATGTACTTGCTACCGTAGGTACCGGCAACCAAGTAACATCCTTTTGCAGTAAGTCCCATGTGGTATAGACTGAGTTCATCCCAAAAATATAAAGCTGTTTATATCAAATCTCTGATTCCTTTCGATCAATACTTTCGGCTGCGAAATAACAGGGAATCTCACAGACTTCATGATTGATGACAAGCCTCGAGACAAATAGAATACGTACAGAATACGTGAAGACTAGGTACCTTGTACACAAACCAGGAAATCTCCAGATGTCAGATACTATTGGCCGTCTCCAGATGGTCAAATCCGATTTTCACTATCATTCATTGGCTGCTTCCAGATGGTCGAAATGTATTTTATCATTCTCTATTGGCAGGCTCCAGATGGTAAAAATGCATTTTATCATTCTTTATTGGCCGGCTCCAGATGGTCGAAATCCATTTCATCGTTCTTCATTGGTTGGCTCCAGATGGTCAACACGCTTCCTAGTGGGATGCTCTGCAACGAAAGCCAACACCTGGCTCTCGGTGTTGCCTTATTCTATTGACGAGCTCAGCCCGGGTTGGAGATATATATCAGACTTCCCACATTATGGTGTTCAGTGAGAGAAATGCAAGCCAACACACCCCTTTCACACCACACTGAGTCCATCCAGTCAGCGCCGCCTGCCACAATCCACGCAACGCAACTATTATCAACATGCCCCTGCCACCCCAAGCCATCATTGCCATCATTGGCCTCTTCTTAGCCATCCCTCCTGCCTTCGACGTCCTTTGGAGGTTGGCGCCGTGGACAAGGACTCGGACCTCACCACCATCTTCCAACACGAACTTGTTGTATGGTCAACCTACTGAGGGCAGGAGAACGCCCCGAGACGTGGCTCTAGCCATGGAGGAAGGTCGCTTACGCACGTGATGCTGGTAGGTCACTCTGACATAGTTGCAACCATGCCTGTTATGTTCCGGACACAAGTGCCCTTCTTACTGACCATTGTCTTTGTAGACATGCTCTTACATGCTTGATTCCACAGCGTTATACCCATAAACCATGTCCTCACGAATTACACTGCCGCCTGTAAACCAGCTTAAAGAAGATGCGCACGGGGAGTTGGTGACTAATAGCATAAGTCGAAGAAGAGGAAACTGAGTATACCAACATCTGCATGACAAATCTGAAGGAAGTAAAGTGTTATGGATAACGCGAAGCTTAGCAGACTAGACTATAGATCATTTTCATTATAGCTGGTACATTATTCCACTTAACTTTATGCATGCCGCGACTCCTTGTTCGTGAAGACTAGAAGGGAAGAAGCATTACTTTTCAACTCTACTGCTAAGGATAAACCAGCTCGCCAACAGTGCCTGTGCACTAATCAGTACTAGTCGGTATTAAATTCCGCTGCATATGGTTATACTTCAATGGAATCCAATGGGCAAATACCTTGAAACATCAAAAGAGCGCGAACTTTGCCACCGCTCACACGAGCCAACGCGTCAATTCTTTCCATTCCCAGCTTGAGCGAGTCTCCCCTTTACCTCAAGCCCAAACTCGGTCTCAGAGCGTGTTCCGCAGCTTCGCCTCCCACTCCACGAAAGACAGAAGCAATGCCAACGCCGGAAAAGCGATGCCGATGAGAAACCCTTGCTCGGGCCCGGGTGAAGACCTCGATGATATGACCCCGCGCCAGCTTGGAAAACGACATGAAGAAGTCGCGCGGCCGCTCGAGTAAGCGCTACCGTTCTGTGTAATCTGCGTTGGGTCTGTGAGTGAGTATGTCGTTAGTCGCACGGTTTTGAGTTTACCCCTTTTCTGGTCTGTCAAACTACTAACAACTTTGTTACTATCTTACTTCCACTTGCCAATACTTCATATAGAGCTTTAGCACATTGATTCACTGACCGGACCCCTGTAACCTAGCGGCAATATCAGTGGAATATCCTTAGAGGCAAGTGGGTTCAGCTCCCTCTGCGGTCACTTGTTCAATCTCTTTTCTGGGCCTCCTTTTCGTTTTTTCCTTTTTCCTCCCGTAATTTTATAATTTATGTATGCTGATGGTATGATTTCGACAGACAGATCGTGAATATTTAGCAAAGGGATATCTCATCAGCTCAGATTCTTCTCCGTGATAATGTGCGAAACCCATGTCGAAGCTGAGGGCAGTGGTTCATTTAAGGTGTCTTCGTCATCTAAGCGTAGCATATGTCAAAGTAGTCAAAGTCAAGTCAACCAGTGAGCACTCGTTGGGGCTCGAATAAGCCTGTCAGTAGTACACCCGTGTAGAAGTTTCTCTCATGACTGGATGAGCAGGAGAAGCCGTGAATAGTTACTGGCTACTCCACTTCTCACTTTGCTAGAGAGAGTGGTTTCTGAGGCAGACATAACTCGTGACAACAACATTATTGTTTCTTATGGTTCTTTCATTTTTTGATTCCATATACAGCTGAATAACACTAGCATCGTCATGAGTGTCCACCATGGCAGTGAGTATCTTGTGCGACAGCCAACACCCCAGCCATTTATTGCCAAGTCGTCACTGTCTCGCTTCACTTGAAGGTTATCAATGACAAAGGGGTAAATTCATCGTCCCAGACCGCGGCCACGGCGGTATCTTCTTCGTTTCGAGTACTGGGAAGGGCAAGAATATCCATGAATCCGAACACCGCAAGGGCAAAGGAAGCCGTGTTCTCATTTTGTGACATGGAAAGTGGATAGGAGGACGACATACCTCCCGGGGTTAGCCCCCCTTCCAAATCAGGAATGGCGCAGCCGCGTAAACGATCTTTAATGCCAGATCTCATCTGAGCCGCTGGTTGGACCTTCTTCAGTGATTCGACCGGTTTCCTTCTGTGATACAGCAGCGGCATCGGCGGGCCTATCAGGATCAATACCTCACCCCTACAATTCAAAGACAGGAAACGGACCGGGCACGATGACAGGCGTTAACCTGAGCCCCTTGTGTGCTCTGTGCCGGCAGTTCACGACGCAACTTCTCCGATTCGACTTCGGCCCGCAGGACGAATATCCGGCCGGATGGGTCAAAAAGAGTGAACGGCAGAATGGAGCCTTCCGCGGATGGGGAGCCGGGTTCAACCACCGCGCCTCGTTCGCGGCGCTGCAGGGGTCGGCCACCTCATGTACCCTTTGCGACCTGCTGCTCCGAGACTTCGCCGGCCCAGACGACGTGACAGCCGGCTCCTTGCAGCTGTTCCCGTTTACCGAGCTGGGGAGCAACTGCAGCACGGGCACATTCACGGCCGTGTTCACTGAGGATCCGCAACCAATGGAGATCTGGACACCGCAGCCGCACACCTTCATGTTCGCCTGCGGCGGCGTGCCCTGGCGGGACCCCCCTAAACGCCAAAAAAGGCCATGAGGGCCGTGGCGCGAGACGGCGTGAGGGCTTTGCCGTCAGACGGCATCAGGGCCGTGGCATCTAACGGGTGGGACCCCAGCGTCTTTGAAACCATCCGTACGTGGATGGCCGCGTGCGATGAAGGCCACCCCAGGTGCGCGCACCAGCATCGCCTTCCCCTCCCCACGCGTCTCATCGCCGTCGGGAGCGACGATGTGCTGCCCCACCTGGTGCTCACGAAGGACCTGGACCCGGCGTCTACGGACTACGCAACGCTCAGCCACTGCTGGGGCGGATTCATCGCGAACAGACTCACGCTGGCGACGCTCGACGAAAAGCGTCGGGGCATGCATCTCGACACCTTGGCGCGCAACTTCCGCGACACCATCCTGATCGCGCGCCAGCTCGGTATGGAGTATGTGTGGATCGACGCCCTCTGCATCGTGCAGGACTCGCCCGAGGACTGGGCCGCCGAGGCGGGCCAGATGGTGAACGTCTACGCTGGATCACGGCTGGTTATTACCGGCCTCGAATCTCCGTCCAGCGAAGCCGGACTGCTTCACCAGAACCGCGTCCCCGAGGTTGTCTTATTGGACGGCCTTGTCGTGCAAAAGCGGCCGCCCCTGCTCGATGAACTGCTGGAAAGCTGCGCGCTCAGTCGTCGCGGGTGGTGCCTACAAGAGCATCTGATGGCGCGGCGCGTGCTCCACATCGGCCGGTCTGAGGTCCATTGGGAGTGCTTACGCCGGTGGGAGCACGAAACGGGCTGGGCGAGCGGCGCCCCTGAAACAGGACAGGACGGCCCTGGGACCAGTATCTATGACCATTCCCCAAGGTCCGAAAAGGACATGCACTTGCGACGCGTGCTCGCCGAGGATCTGGATAACGGGGGCGGCTGGAAGGGATGGTATGCCATTGTGGAGGAGTTCAGCGCACGCGCGCTCACGTACCAGAGCGACGTGTTTCCCGCCGTAGCCGGCGTCGCCAACATACTCTCGCGGCTGGTCGGCGGCGGTGAAGCTTCGCCCACCGCCCACTACACCGCCGGATTGTGGCACGCCGACCTGCCGGACGGGCTGCTATGGGGCGCCCGCCAAGTGATGGAGCGCATGCGCAAAGCGCCGGGCTTCAATAAGTGCGAGGCCCTCGAGCGGCCCGAGACGGCGCGCGCACCGAGCTGGAGCTGGGCCTCGGTCCTGGGCCCTGTCCACTTCAACTACAACCACAACCCGAGCTCGCGGCCCGACCAGGCGTGCGTGGTGCTGGGCGTCGACGGCCCGGGGGTCGGATCCCTGATACCAGCCTCGATAGCGGGTGCCACGGTGCGAATCCGTGGCTTTGTCGCTCGCTGCCAATATATACCACCGCCTAGCTGGGAGTCCTCGGAGTACCCCGACCCTGGGTATAACGTCGGATCGCTCAAACTGGACGGTGAAGATCAATGGGCTTCGGACTGCGTTATGGACTTTGACCGGCATCAGCAAAGAAGCTGTCACGCGCTGCTCGTACGCTGGACGTCTACACCGAATACTACTGAGACCGCTTCGCTGCTCATTTTAGAAGCGGTCGATGACCCCGGTGAATCGGGCGTTTTTCGGAGGATCGGCGTCTGTCAGGCGAGGATAGGCGATAATGCTTTGGCTAAAATACTCACGGGATTCGACGAAAGAGATATACGAATTATATAACCACGCTCCCCTTTACGCGTTGCAGTCGCTATTCGTCACAAAAGGGGTTAGTTTAGAAAGGGGACGGTTCGTCGTTAAGGTAGTAGCTTATCATTATAGCGACATAAAGCCTCTTTCTCGCATTTACAAGCCGATAGTATACCTCTAGAAGCTCCCGGTTCCCTTCCTTAGTCAGTGAGCCCATGACTGTTGATATGACAGGGTCGGCTCGCTTCGCCGAAACTCGAGCCCCGACCAACGCGTACAATTATGGATAGCAAAGCTAACCACTGGGTGTGCTATGGTAATAAAGACTAGAACTCGTAATTAACCATGGTCTCAGAGCTAGGAAGGCGACTATAGGCTTACGACGCATGGTGATCGATCCATCATGTATTAAGGATAGTGCCCAACGCGTCTTCCTCAGAGAGTACTACTCCACATGAGCGTATCCTCAGAGCTGAACTCATGATGACCTAGATAATGGCTGACGGGTGAATGACAACTGCATATACTTAGATTCCTGTGTGGTAAATGGAATATTCTTCCCAGGTAGCTCAGGCCTACAGACCGTTACAATAAATAACTCACGATTGAAACATGTTACCTGGGCGTGTTTAGTTTACTTACCGCCCTACAACCTTTAAGAATACAAATATATATATTGGCTCTTCGACAGGAATCAACCGGAAGAACATGTCTATTATGCCTACGAAGAATCCAATGCCCTTTTGAGTGATGATGAGCTTCTGCCCACGACTAACAACAGACTGCAACAGGATTATACGAGTAGGATTTCTTCAACTTCAACGGTACATTGTGTCATATCCTGTTTCTGGCTTCTTAATATTGTGGCTGTTTGTCTTGTTACTCCACTGCAACATTCCAATGTGGCGGCTTGTTGCCCTCTGGGTGTTGCAACCGTACGAATTTCATAGCCCTAATCCCCTACCTCGGTCCTTATCAGAGTTTGACACCAACAGGCTCTCAGCTGATTTCCGTAATCTAGTGAACAAAACCCATGAGCGAGTTAGACATCGCGGTTACATTGTCACCTTCAATGCCATCCACCAACTGTAATGCTTAGACGGCCTCCGAAAGCTTGCGCGGCTAGCCTTTACAATCATCTGGACAGACGCAGACGCAATAACTCAGGTTTCGAGGATTTCCACAAACACGTCGGTGCGTTCTTTTCGGACTTGTGTACCCTGACTAAAGACGAGCCCGACCAAGGATTAACAAGAGAGAAGGTTGCGAGAAACAGATCACTGCATCGAGTTTCAGACGGCACTTTATGTGCTAGTCTCACCTCTCCCTGCTAAATTATCTTTCTGATGTGGATCAGGACAAACTCTTATCCAACGGATCGAGGGTGCAGAGGCATGGAGACTTCACAGCCGTTTGGGAATGGGCTGTAGGATGTCTGTGGCAGGCTCATTCTATATAGATGTGACTCTACCTCCAAGTGTAGGAAACCTCAATCAAACTGTATATAGCTTTGATAGGCATTATGCAGACTAGGTTTTATATCAACGGCCATCCTTTTATTAACAGGTATGTCTCAAATTTGGGCTGCTTATACATGAAGAAGACACCCGCATCTCACGCCGTTAGCGTTACCATCTAGCGAATCAGAAAATTGGCCCTGACGAGTTGAAGCCAAATCTAGGTGCCTCGCTTAGGCAGTAATTGGCTGCACTATTGGGTTTTTTACTTACAAGCCTGAAAATGACAAATCAAACTGAATTTCTAGCAAAGACACTGGAGAGGAATGTCAATCTAGCTCAAACCTCATTAAAATTACACCGTAACCACCGCGATATGAATATCAGGAATGATGATTTTCCTACGCCACTCACCGAAAGCATCAGCACGGCCACCAGCGCGTCGGATATTGAAGGCTGGGAGATTCCCCGGGCCTCGTGCTAGGCCGACGGGTCGACACTGGCACCCATTCCGACAAATACGAAGTCCGCCATCAATCCGGCAGCGTTGTGCCGTTCCTCGACGCCCGTGTCTTTGACTTAACCCCTGAACCCATCAAAGTCCGGAAGCACCGCCTCCGGTGCATTAAGCGCCTCGAGCCCCGCAGAGTGCTCGACGACACACGTGGGAATCTCCATGTTGTGGTCTTCGTGAGAGACATTGCCACGGAAGACGGTCAGATACCCAGAGACGTGCAGGATTGGCTTGACTCCTATGCGACACACGTATATGCTCGGCAACAAGAAACTCTATCGAGACAAGCTCAGACGGCTTCATCCTCAATTGACATTGCACCTTCATGGCCTGATTCTGAAGTTTCACTGCACCGGGGGCCGAGTCAGCAAGAAGCCCATGGATCATTCATGGACGAGGCTGTGATGGTATTAAATTATATGCTATCTCAGTTGATAAACGCTTCCGTACGCCTGTTTCGTCCTGTGGCTCTTATCGGAGTCGCATACTTGGGGTTTTTCGGCGTCGGAGTTATTGGCTGGCTCCTGATGTCGCAGTGGTGAAGAGCGACGACTATTGGTAGCTCAAGTTAGATAGGGATCTTGTCACGTATGGCATCATAAGATAGCTATATGGATTTATAAAACACTATGACTAGTGAAGGACAATCTGGAAAAGTTCAAATCAAAAACTCCACGCAAGATCCGGTAAACCCAAAGGTGCTCATGCTTCGGCCACACAACCCCATGAAGAGTGTTGGACCAATAGCAGCCAAGGAGGGAAAACACCCTCTTTCTAGTCTTGGTCTTTTTCGTCTATCCTTGTCTTCAAACCAGGATAACCTAGCAGAAACGAAGGATGCGAAAGAGCAAAAGTATCTGAAAGAAAATTCCATGAGAGCACAGTGGCACAGGCTGTGAGTCCGGATCCAATGAGTAGGATGGACTGGTTGTACTTAACCCTGGCCTCCCGGTTACTTCGGCTCCAGCATGGTTCCATTGGGTCGGCGAGGCCTTGCGTCAGCCGTAAGGCTTCCACGAAGTCAAACTGGCAACAACCAGTTTTCCAGACACCAATGGAGGGTTTGAGTGTCACACACAAGGATACTTCAAGTCGTCGGGCTTTCCTGGTTTCAACCAAATGACCCCAACATATCAGGTCATCCACTCTGCGCAAACTCGGCAGACCAAAGGGTTATCCTTGTCTAGAGAACATTGACGTTTTCCCTTACCCGAAGATAAGGACGCGCAGATAGCCTCGTAGACTTCAGTCAGCGCCGGAGAGCTATTGGGCATGTCGAAGCAGCCACAAATAGCTCATTGACTGGCGCTGGGTATCTGAGGAAGATCCCCTACCTGTCTCACTCGGTTGAGAGTCAATAATCAATGGTCGCTTTCATCGCCTGTGCAGAGATGGCTGTAGCATTGCTCAGCTCCCGCGCTCAGTCCATCTTAAGTCTTTTCCGGGGCCTCCCCCTTTTTTCTTCTCGCCTCCCGAGTCGATGTGCATCGATCCACATGAATCGAGGTGCAGTTCATGTCTTTCTAGGCTCTCAGTAACGTGGCCACAAATGCACACATATCCCTGCCCGACAACACGCACACAATTCTTTTTTCGAATGTGCATGATATGCTTGTCTTTCCTGAGTTTGACTCCACAGCAGCAAATGCACTTCAGCCGAAGGTGTATATCCTCAAAGTGACGTTTGAAGTCCCTTTCCATCTTGCATGTTCCATGGCCGTTGGTCCCACAGAACCAATGGGCACCAGGTCCCACAGGACGGTGATTGCTCAAGAAATGCTCGAGGAGCAACTCGGGGCGCTCGGGAGGCTGGTCACAGAGGTCGCATTTGGTATCGGGCTGCTGGGGACTTGGGGAAGATAATGGTGTCGAAGAAGCTGATGCAGGTGTCTTGTTATCGTTTAGGTCTGGAGGCGGATAGGGAGGAGACGTTCTTTGTTCGTCCGAGGACGAAGAGTCGGTCGGGAAAAACTGTTCAGGTGAAATGGCTGCGGAATCCGGTAATTCTTCAGCTCTCAATGGCTCGTGATCAGGATTTTGGATAGCAGACGAGGAATGACTGTTCGCAGCTGACGCAGGGCGGGATGTCCTCGACCAAGCGCACAAGTCTGCGTACGGGCTCAATACCTCATCATATCCGTCGTCCGGCACGGGCGCATTGTGGAATAAACCTAATTGGAGGTACCATTCGAAATCACGCAGGTAGCCAGACTCATATGGCTCTATGTGGTGATCATTGGGGACACTTGAGATTGTGCAAGTGCCGAGATAATTCCCGGCACAAGCTGCTCGCTAAGTGTCCTTGGATGGGAAAGAATGGCGTACCGCCGCGCGATACGGGTGAAATACGAATGAAGTAGAGACTTTGGAGAAGTGCAAAATAGTAAGTCTTTCGTCGCAGAGCAAGGCCCGGTCGACGAACGACTGCCGCAACTACGACGAGCAAGCTTGATGAAGCTTGGAGAGAAAGAAAGAGGAGGAGGGAGGAGGGATCTCGCTCTTCAGTCGCCGAGAAAAGAAATGCCATAGGTCAGGCTGTGCGTGTCACTGGGCGTTTTTGCGAGTTGGTCCCCTGTCAAGGGCGCGATTTCTCATTGGCTGTCCTGTCAGCAGCAGCGCTGGCGAGAATGCACTTTGTGCGTGTTGTTGGCAGGTGGATAATCAAGTCCTGAGGGCCATTCCCATGATTGGCCGCTTCATGCATAATAACAGTTGTTGACGTTCTGCACGTACATGGCCCTCCTGGCCAAAGAGAATTTTGGCCCTGAAAAGATCACCAGGCCTTTGGGACTTAATTATGCAGGTATCATGAACACATTCATTAACAAGCGAACTTCAACATGCACCATCGAAGGGCCGATTTCTTGATTGACTCGCTCACGAAGCTACCGAGAGCATGCTGGTAAATACCGGCCCCCTTGTTCGAGACCTTTGTCCATTGAGAAAATTGGCCCCTTTCCAAGTGGGTATACTATCGATGTCGAGAGGGAACCGTGAAACCATGTGCACACTGCTCACTGTAGAAGATGCCAGTATGAGGCATACTGGACCGGTAGACGTGGTATCCTGAGAGGTTTACATAAAGCTCAAGCGGGAACCAGAGAAAATGGTTCAATTTGAAACTATCCAGACTCAAAGTGCTGTGAAGGTGAACTTGACCAGGGCTCTGCCATCCTCAAATAATCCCTATTCACTCCGTCAAATAGGCTGTATCCTCAGTATCTTCAATCTTCTTCGATAGCTGAGACGCCGTCTCAAAAGCTATTATCATACTCAAGATGGGCCAAGATTCGAACGATAAGCTCTTCATGGGCGACCAGTCCCACTCCAAAGACAAGCCTTCAAAGGCACGCAAGAAGAAGCAGCAGGGTAAGCAATTATATCTCAACATGTTTCCTTAGTATACCATAGCGATGAAACGAGAACTGGTGAGAAGCTAACGGCCTTATTCCCGGAGCAGGGGCTTCAATGTCACGGTGGCTATCGGAATCGAAGCAGGAGGAGCCATGGAATGCCCTCCATCTCAAGAAGGACTCGGGCACACAGGACCAGGGTGCAAAGGGCAATGCCGTCAAAAAGGGTTGAGGTCCATTGGGTGAATACCTGTCAGGGCACGTTTTGCATACATTCGTTACCCCTTTTCGCACTATCAGACCATCGATAGACATAATACAGGCCTTCGACATCACTATTATTGCCCATATATCGTTATACCAACGATTCATCTTGGTGTAAATGAATTGCCAATGAACATAATGTAACATGGATTGTAATTACAACCCCTCATTGATTGGAGGAGGGCAAGAGGGCGACCCCCTGAGTTACACGCATGCCTTCCATTGAGCACGCCAATGATGATATACAAGTCCTAAAAGATGACCTATGACCCATTTCTTCACCTGCCCCCCGTGATAATGATACAACGGGCGCCCCCGCAATGTCTTCCTCGTCCTCCTCCCAATCCTCCTCGTCGTCCAAATCCGGCTCGCCGAAAACGGCCCGCCAAATGCGGCCCCACATGCCCTTCTTCTGGCCCAGCCCCAGCATGATGACGACGGGCAGGTGCCACACGCTCGCCCAGAACAGGCCCTTGGCGCTGCCCTGGAACCCGTTGTGCCTCCAGAAGCGGACCGCCTCGCGCGTCAGCCAGATATTGACGGGTAAGCTGGTCGCCGCGAAGCTCCACTCCGTCACGCCCACCCAGCACAGCCCGAAGCAGATGGGGAAGAAGGCGAGGCTGTACCGCAAAGCCACGCGCCCGTTGCGCGCCGGATTGATCCACGAAAGCATCTGGTGGCCGGCCGCCTTGTACTCCTCCCGAATCGACCAGGACAGGGCCATGAAGTGCGGGAACTGCCACGCGAACAGCAGGGCGGCCATCAGCCAGCCACCGATAGCGTCCCGCGTGAGCAGCAGCTCCTGAAACGAGCCGGTGCCCGTCGCCGACTCGCCGGCGGCCGCGGCCCAGCCCATGAGCGGCGGGATGCCGCCCACGACGGCGCCGACCCACGTGTTGAGCCAGTGCATGCGCTTCATGGGCGTGTAGATCCCGGCGTACAAGACAATGTTGGCCGCGCCGAGGAAGGACACGGTGGGGTTGACGCCGAAGAACAGCGCGCCGACGCCCGTGGCGCCCGCGAGCGCGGCGAACAGGATGGCCTTGCGCTGCGACAGCAGGCCACGCACGAGGGGCCGGTTGCGCGTGCGCGACATCTTGGAGTCGGTGTCGGGCTCGTAGATCATGTTGAGGGCGTTGGCCGAGGCGGAGCATAGGGCGGTGCCCGTCGTCAGGAAGGCGAGTGTCAGCGGCGACAGCGACGGGGTGTCGAGGCCGATCGAGGGCGAGAGGAAGTCGGGGACGGGGTACAGCGCGTAGGTGGACATGGCGGTCAGGACCACGAGCACCGAGAGGCGCGGCTTCGACAGCGAGAGGTAGAGGGAGAACTGGCGGCGGAAGGAGTTCGCCGATTGCTTGCTCGCCGACGTGGTCAGGGCCGACGAGGCATCTTCGGCTGGCAGCGAGCCATCTGAGGTTGCGGAAGGTGGGGTGGAAGCTGGCGCAGATGCTGCTGCCGCAGCATTGCGCTTCGCAGCTTGTCTCCGCCGGTGTGGTAGGTCTTGATTTATATGTCCGAGGGCTGCGGACGAGGAACTGGTGGTGGTGGTACGACCCGGGCCCTCGTCATGTCCCGCAGTCGAGGCCGAAGATCTAGACGCGCGGCCGTCTTTCGCTGCTGGTGAAAAGTCGTTGGACAGGAAGTAGCCCGTCTTGAGGCGCGAGGACCGGGCCGCTATGGCATTGCTCGGGGCGAAGGTTTGGCTGAATGGCCTGGAGGAAAGCTTGCGGGTGCCATCTTTCGGAATGGTACTGAGACGGCGGCTGCAGCGCCAGCAGATGTTCTCAAAGGCGCTCAGGCGGATGGCGCTACCGGCAGGCCATGGGGTCATGTTGGGTTCGGACAGCAGCGCATATCGTCGCGGCTGCGTAGCTGTTTCAATTGGATTCTGTCGTCAGGTCGAGGGGCAAGCCGGCGGCGACAGTGAAGTTCGAGAACGTGTGGTGCCTTCGAATTGCGAACAGGCCTCGGGTTGCCAAATTTAGCCACTGAGCGGCTGTCGATTTCATTGAGCCCAGCAAGGATTGAGCCAAAAATTAGTGACGTCGGAAGCCCGATTGTTCCGCCCGGAATCGCCCGTCTCCTCCAGTGGGGGTGGGGTTTGTTGATCTCCAGATTTGGTTCGTTATCACCAACAAGGTGCTCGCTCCATACAAGAGAATCATATCGGACACCGTCTCGTCCAGATTGAAGTCAAACATTACCAATTTCATTGCTCATTGCCAAGTGAACTGAGCTGATATGTCAGCACATCTCAAAGACGTACAAGCCTGGGTCAAGGCCTGGGCCAGGACAATGCTGAACCCTCCAAAGCCCCCGGGGTCTTCTGACTACCAATGATAGTCTTGCTGTAAGGTCACGCCATCTCTTGACTGCTGGTGCCTACTCCTCGAGATTTTCCCGCAGACTGGGTTTGTTGAATACTGCAATATGCCTGGCGCGCGTCTAATTCAACTTCGAGCTATGTCTGGCCGATCCTCTTGTGCACACAAATGTATGCCGACCAATACGAGCGGCGCCCCAAGTACATGGTCAACGAGCAGCCGGTCTGAGCTCCCTTGCAATGGAGGAAATCGGAAACCAACATAACGAACCTGCACTGTCGCAGCACCGGTTGAAGAACCGGCTGAAGAGCTGTTCCTCTCTCTTGATTCGACATTGGTCGATCGGTGCTGCGGTTCTGCCGCGTGCCATTCGGGTCGGTTGGAAGATTCCAATCCATATCTATCAAAGTTGGTGGCAGGTTTGGTTTCAAAAACTTAACTTCCCCATGGAAGTTCAGCGAATGAACACTGATCATCATCTGGCAAAGTTCATTTCACGTGAATTATAGATATACATTTCTATAAAGTCTGGCATGAGTCCCCCAGACCTGATAATTATTCTCATTCTTTATTTGACCACTACTGCCCCTTCCTTGGTTATGACTCCACGTCCACGATCCGCCCACTACCCTCTAAGCATGGGGACCACCCCTGGTGGCCCTGAAGGGGGTTCATCAGGATGCCGTCGCCGACTTGGACTTCTCCAAGATCGCAAAAGAGCATGACTTCTGGCACAAACTCGCGACCAAGGCAACGTATCTTGAGTGGGAGGCACTTACCTTTCTTCATAAGCAGGGCATCGCGCATTTGGACCGGTATGGCGCGAGCGCCTATGGCACTCGTCGAGCCTTCCTGATCATCTTTCGCGCCTACTGGTCTACGGGGCGTCTGGGAGAGGCCAAGGCGCTGGCCTGGAACATGGCGTACCGGCTGGGTCCCAGTCCGGACGTGAGCCCTGACGCCTTCCTCATATGGAAGACGCTAGCGGCCGACGTGATGTGCCGCCTGCACCTCCACAACCGCAGCAAGGCGGCCAAGCTCTATGGGGACCTGGCGGCGGAATACGCCATCTACGAGGGCGCGAGCAGCAAGTCGTACGAGTATCTGCACCGGGCCCTGCAAGCCTTCTACGAGGGAAAGGGGCGATGGGAGATGGCCCTGCACTACGTCACCAGCGCGAGCGAGTCCCTGGACCGCCTCCGCCGCGCCCCGCCCAAGCACGCCACCGAGACCATCGTGGAGCGCCGGCTGACCATCCTGGTCACTAAGGCGACGCTGCTCGAGTGCGTCGGCAACGCCGCCGCCGCGGTGCGCACCTACAGCGACATCATGGCCACGTGCGCCGAGGACCCCCACGGGCCCGACGTCCACGTCGAGTCGTGGCACCAGTTCGCCGACCGCCGCATCATGGTCCTCAGGCTGATGCCGCAGAACCAAGTCCCGCGCGACGAACGCCTGTTCTCCAAGCACGAGGGGAACCTCACGGGCAGCGGTGCCGCGACGCTTTTATCTTTGCCGACGCCAAGGGGCGGGTCTCATGAGGGTACATCCATTTCAGCACGCTGGCAAGCGGTGAAAGACCTGAAATGCCCTCAAGGCCTGAACTCTATTGGTTCTCGCCAGCCTGAGGGCAAATCCACTCAAACCCAGAAGACCATCCATCGGCCGCCTCCCGGTCGGGGTGCCATCAAGGTCTCAAAGCCATGCGCAAATAAAGGTTCGTCTGCCCCAGCCGGATCGTCCCTTAAGTTTTCCACCAAAAAGGCATATCAGGTTCCCCAACGTCGTGGTCTCAACAACAACAACAACAGGAACAGGAACAACGGCAACGGCAGCAGTAACACATCATCGAACATGGCGTCAGACACAAACGACATGAAGCCCTACCTCTACTATCATTTCGATGAGACGATCGAGGGCAAGGTCCTGGACCTGAAGCGCTTCGACCAAGCCCGCAAGGCGGCGAACGCAATGAACAGAGGCGATTACAGCGGCCAGTCCTTGTTCGATGGACAGCAATTCGTCGACGGCCGGCCGGCCCTCCTCGCGCGCGACCCGGGCTCCCCGTCTGGCGACGACAGCAAGGACGACTGGAGCCTCGAGGAGGCCGAGGTGCTGGTCGACATGGCCGAGGGGGCTATCTGCATCCGATCCGATACGGTCTTCCGCATGGTATGGTGCTACGCTAACCGCTACGGCCGGGAGTACGTCCTCGACGCGTTCGGCGGCAAGGAGAAGGAAGAGGTGGAGATGGGCAAGGGGAAGGGGAAGGAGACGGCGAAGATGCCGTTCGACGACGCCGGCCACTGCGGCAGCCTCGAATACTTCGTTCGCGCGCGGTCCCAGGTCCTGGGCGAGCCCGACGGCGACCTCCGTCCCTCAAGCAGCGACTGGGACGATTATACCATTTCCAACGGTCGCCCGGATTTGTATCCTCCCTTGGATGTCGATCTGACTACCAATCTGTTCAAGCTCCACCGCCGTGCGGTACAGGTGCTGCAGGACCAGAGACGAGAGCAGGGGGTGCGTGGGCTGTTTGGGCTGAAAGAACGGCCCTTCGCCCTCGAGGAACCCGGCAAACCAGCAACTGGCCATGCTCCCCAACAACAGGAGGTGGCGCGGCAGATAGGCCAGCCCAAAGAGGAGGGCCTCAAAGAGGAACGGAGACAGCATGCGTCTGGAAGCCAGTCCACCGTCCCTAGTGAGAGAGAGCTCAGTGTGATTAAAACGCTTACTAAGATGAGGCAATCTAACGCTAAGGCCACGGTTCCCTCGCCACCGGTCTCCGCTGGACCAGCTTCCAAGAACGACCAAAGCGTTCGCCCTGGCCTATCCGGGTCTCAGGATAACTATGTTCCAGGCCCCAAAGGCTTCAGCGACAGTAATATCGATAGCGATAGCGACAGCGATATCGGTCTCGCTGTCGCGAAACTCGAGAGAAAGCGGTCCTGCCCGTCTCCCGCCCCCGCCCCCCACCGGCCTCGGCCCATCGACCCGGAGAAACAGCAGGCGCAGCATCGAGACGAGAATGAAAGCCTAGAAAGCACGCACCCGGGTGTATGCCTGCCGTGTTCCAAGGAAGCGGAAGAAGCACGACGACTCCAGCGCATCGTGGTGCGGAAGCCACAGACGGCGCCGAAAAGTCGACCCGAAGCCACGCCCCTTCCGGACCATCGCACGAAGCCGCAGCCGCAGCCTGCTCCCGCCGCTCCGGCACCCGGCGTGGTCAAGCCGTGGGACTACGGCTTCACGGCGCTGCCTCTGCCCTGCTTCCCGCCGAGAACGACGAGATCGGCAGCCCGACAGACCCCGCCGCAGCCGCCGCCGCCGCGACGACAGGGCAGCGTCGAGTACAGCTGGGAAATCGTCCGGGCGGAGCAGTGCCAAGAGGAGGCTGAGGGCGACGATGCGAACGCCGAGGGCGAGAAGCGGGAGCTCGAGCTCGATGGCGAGAAGACCGCGGGAGGTTCGCGATGCAGCGCCATGTGATGATGTGAGTGGCTTCTACTTGCTTATCGCGTCCCTCATCTCTCTTTCTCGTGCCCGTCCGAGCAAGTAGGTCGCGTAAGGGCCGGGCCGCCTCTTCACCTTTCCGTTGTCTTACCTCGGATTGCCGCCGCTTTAACCATATCCACGACAGTATCTCGCCCGCTGCCTTCGATGCGGGGCAACTGATGCACTCGAGTATTTGAGCACTTCGAAATTGTAAATGGGGAAACGACAAGTGACGCTACCCAAGCGGTAGTGCCGCGGAACGAGTCCCAGTCATGAGCAGTCAACATGGTGTGGGGAGGTCGAGAAGTCATGTAAAAAGGACTTCAGGGGATGAGTGTGTCGAAATAGGAGTAGTAGAAGAGCATTTTACCCAGGGGGTTTTGCCCCCCACCCCCATCAAGAAGGGGTTTGTCATGTTTTTGTTTTTGGACGAGGAAGATTTCGAAAAATACAAAAAAAGTTTGAAAACCCGCACAAACATGCAGACCTTGCTTTACTCTCGTTTCAGCGGTCGTCTGGAGTCAGTACATACTTAAGTAAGTAGAACCCCGAAGTGAGTAGTGACCGGGGTTGTTCTTTTCTTTGCCCGCTGCGTCGCAAAGAGTAGCGTCTTCGTGGTATCAATGCATTCTGTCTACTATGGTCGTCTGAATAGTTTCAGTCGACCGCGCAGCCAATGCCTCGAGGAGTTGTATCCGCAGAGAAGCATACACTTCGCGTATGTCGCTTTTCAGCCAATCGGCGTGGAGGTAAGTTTCGCTCAGATAGGTATGTAGCCCCTTAGAGATATGATAAAACGAATGTACTTATGTTATCCCAGCCGTTTGGATTCCGATGCTGAAAGTGCAGGCGTTCCATATTGGTAGTATTGGATTATCCCCTTAAAAGCTACTCAGTTCAAATCCTGCACTGAAACACACCGTTCTAAAGGCGACATCATCACATACAATTATTGTAAAGCAGGCATGAGAGAATATATCCATTGGCAGACTCGTATTTCTATCCATATCAACTGGTATCTATCAAGATGTACCGAAGAAGAAAAAGCATACTAGGTATCTAGACCACAAAACCAACGCCACGACCACAATGCGTTGAAGATTTAGAGGATGAACCAGTTCGAGGCCTCTACCCAAACTTCCACCACAAGCCTCAATACTGTGTATGTGGATGCCATATGCCATCAGTATGAGAACTTGGTTGGGACCCAAGCCCAAATCCGTGACACCAGATGGGATTATTAATCTGGTCTCATCGAAGAGTGCCCGCCCATTGACACGTATGGACTGTGGGCTGGACGGTGACCGGGGTCTCTGTTTCCCCCTAGTGCTGAACAGGTGGTACTTCACCCGTCTCTCCTGCCTTATCCAGATCAGAAGAAGTAGCCGTAGGAGAAGTATCTTTAGTTACACCATTAGTAGTCTTTGACTCAGGCGCTTTGAGCAACGACTGGCCGTTTAGCTTATTGGCGTGATTTGTCTGTGGCAGGCCGAGGGGAGAAGCACCCTCCATTAGACTGGGATGCACAGCGACGGGATTCTGTTGGGACGACATCTTACCCAGAGCAGCCGCCAACATTTCAGCTTTCCGCATCTCTCTGTCACGCTCGTCACTCTCGGCCTTCTCCCTCTTTTGCTTGGCGGTATCGCGCTCGCGCTCCTCGGCCTCCTCCATGCGCTTCTGTTCGACTACCGCCCATTCCTCGACCCGGGCGACGGCGACGTTCGGCTCGCCTCTGTGGTTCAGCAAGAACCCTTGGAGCTGCGCGGGCGTGAAGACACCACGAGGCACGAGGCTACCGAACGCGGTGGCGAGCGTTTTCAGTTCCTCTTTGTTAACGGTAGTCTGTGCGCAGGTCTCGGCGGCGTTGGGCTTCTCGTCCTTGTCGGGCTCGTACATGCGCATGAACATCTCCTCGGCGGCCTCTCGGTTGATTCTGCCCATGTAAATTATCTTGTCGATCCGGCCCGGCCGCACAAGGGCCTCATCCAGGTTGTCGGAAAAGTTGGCCGTCATGAAAACGATGCGGCCCTCCTGACTCACGACACCGTCGAGCACGTTAAGTAAGCCGGAGAGGCTGCACCTACCTCGTCCTTTGGTAGCAGCCTCGAAATCGGCGGCCCACGGGGGCTTTTCATGCTCTGAATTGGTCTTTGTCTTCTCCATTGGCTGGCGCTTGACGCCGACCGCATCGATATCTTCAAGGAGAACGATGCACTTCGGGGGAAGGGCAGAAAAGAGTCGTTCCAGCTCTATGTCCGACCCCAAGGTGGGGACTTGAACGATGTAAAGCTCCAGGCCAAACATGCCAGCCAGTGCCAGCGACAAACTAGTCTTTCCTGTACCTGGAGGGCCATGCAAGAGGTAGCCTCGACGGTAGGGTATGCCTCTAGAGGTGTAAAAGCGGCGGGTTGCAGGATTCAGGTAGTTGGTGATGTCTTCGACGAGGTCCTTCTTGACCTGCATATCCATGTGGACAGTGTCCAATGGGCGAAGGGGCGCAGGACGGTATTATCCCAGGATTCCCGGTGGTAATACTGGCCGATGGTACGGACAGTGATGAAAGCCTCGCGCTGTTTGTCTGCAAACTCGCGACAGGTCTCCAAAAACCGTTTGATGGGGGCGACAGAGCGACCAAGGCACATGACCACCAGCGGCTCATGACCTGTTTTCAGATGTTAGCTATTTTCAGAAGTGCCACCCAAGCGCGGCAATTGTCGAGTAACCAATCATAAAAACTCACCTGCTGGTGCTACGGCATACTGATCAGGCGAGTCAAAGCCAAAAGGATAATTGCCTTGGCCGGGTACCGGGGGACGGCCCTCGGGAACACGGCGCACGAGGAAGACGTTGCGTTCATGGACGAACCAGGTGATACCAAAGGTGGGGAGGTACGAGATGGGCAGGCGCTTGCCGCCCATGTGGTGGTCTTTGCGCTTCATGGCGACGCGGCGAAAGTCCCAGGCATCGTTCTGGGTGACCTCGGAGCGGGCGGTGAGGATTCGGGTCTCTTGATGCAGCAGGACCTTGGCGCCGATCCAGTTGAGGACCTCGCGGTTCAGTCGGTCGTTGCCGGAGATGGAGACGGACGCGGTGAAGAGACGGGTGACCCAGCGGTAGACATGGCCAGCGACGTACTTAAGCTGCTGGGTGCCGGTGGAGATGGCTCCAAAGGCGGTGATGGCGACGGCAATGGTGGTGACATCGAGGTTCAGCCAGCGCATAAAGAAGTCTTGCAGGGTGGCAAAGCCCGGGGTGGTTCGCTCCAAGACGGAGCGCAGGCGCAGCATGCCGCCTCCACCATTAGCGAGCGGGGATGGCATGGTCGCTAAATGATGTGGTCGACTTCCACTGGAGTCATGCATGCATGCATGTAGAGGATGAAAGAAGAAGGAGCATTCCAGGTATGGTGGGATTGGGTGCTTGTGTTTGCTGGGAGATTGTGTTTCATCCGATGTCTTAGGACGAGGCAGGTTCTTCTGGCTGAAAGGATAATGTTGCCTTCCTGTTCGTTGCCTCAAACGCTCACGCCTTCCAGCTGCTGATGTAGGCGGCTCAAGCCAGGCAGCATCCGCTAAATCGGACATCGGATCGAGCCGGCAGACAGGCGTGTGTAGATCGAAATAGCCTACCCCGCCCCCGCGTTTCCTTCTCGTGCTACACCCATTATCTTCTGCAAGTGTAGTGTTATATCTCTGCGATTCCAGATTCTTCGTTCTAACTATCCTGGCCTCGAGCTGGGTAGCGATGGGAAAGCCGACTTTGCGCAGCCCCTTTGGAGACATCTTCTAAGGTGGTCAGAAAGCACCTCGCCCACGATACCCAGCTGTCTTTATTACATGCCCACGGTGATTAAACTTGAGGTCTGATCTACCCCAGTCAGGATCCTGTTACTCACTCCCAAGTCTCCGTCGTGGCTGACCACAAACATCAGCGATATTCAATGATGGACTAACGATCGTGTGACCCCTTGGCCTTGATTTCCGACAATTAATGGTCCGTTTGAATATGACATTGGTCTTCACTTATATGCCAGGAGCATCGGGGATATCATTCGATACCGCCATCGAACACTTGCATTAGCAGTTTGTTTAAAATACGGGCGTGGAGGATGGCTGAAGATGTTTGCCTTATGCAGGCCCATCACAGGTGGTTGTTATCTGGCCCATGATTTCTTGTGTGCCCCAAATCGTCCTGGGCGTCGTTGTTAGTTTCCTTGGTGCCATGCGAGCACTCCTCATCACTTGCACGAGAATACGCCTCTGTGGCGGACCCCTCCAAATCCCAAACAGTGTCGCGCAACAACGTCTCTTTCGCAGGAAAAGCGAAGCTGAGAGCCGTGTAGAGCAAGATGGACGTAACGAACCCAAACAGCCAGTTGAATGTGTACAGGTTCTTGATTCCGTCGTTGATCTGAACTGCAGCACCGCTGATACTGAACGCCAACCCCGGAATCAATGGTCCCACGGGGACAAGGAACGCTACGGCCGCCCTCCAATTGCACCCCGCCGTGTACGCGTAGCGGCCGTGCGGGTTATAGAGGGCCGGGATGTCGATGTGCTGCCTTTTGACGAACCAGTAGTCCGCGACCATGATGCCGGCCATGGGCCCCAGGAAGATGGCGTAGCCGCCCATGAAGGCTAGGAACGTCGCGGCCGAGGTGAGGATTTTCCACGGCACAAGCACCCAACCTGCGATGATAGCAGCGATGACGCAGCCCCGCTTGATATTGACCCAGCGCGGGAAGAGCACCGTCAGGTCGTTGGCCGCGCTGATCGAGTTGGCCGTGATGTTGGTGCCGACCTGGGCGATGTACCACGCCAGCGCTACGAAGAAGGCCGCGCACCGCCCGCCCGCGCCGCCCTCGAGCCACAGCTCCAGGATCTGCAGCGGGTTCCACATGTACTCCCCCGCGAAGACCTGGGTGCACGACGTCGTCACGATGCCCAGGGTGCCGCAGAGCGTGAAGACGACGGGCAGGAACGGCAGCTGCACGAACTGGCCTTTGGCGGACTTGGCGTACCGCGTGAAGTCCGGGATGTTGCACGCGAGCGTGGCCCAGGACCCCGTCACGCTCGACATGCACGACAGCCAGAGCCAGGCGTACTCGGAGCCCGTGACGGCCGGCTTGAGCGCGAAGATCTCGCCGCCGCCGCCGGCTTTGTGGATGCACCATCCCATGGTCGCAATGGCCGCGATGGGCGCGCCGATGATCTTGATGAGGAAGATCCACCGCAACTTCGTTGGGTGGATCAAGAGAAGTGGCAGCTGGATGATCCAGAATAAGAAGTACGACACCATGCCCTCCGAGGTTATTCCCGCCGAATCGGGGAGCATATTGGGGATGTTTTTGTACGACGGCGCCCAAGCTCGAAGCATGATGGTTATGCACTGCGCTCCATTGGCTCCCTGCACGATAAGGTCTGTCAGCTGACCCGTGGCTTACATCCGAGTGAGGTAGGGGACTTCTTCCGTGAGACTGACCTGAATACCCAGCCAAAACATGGCGAGGATGGCACGGCTAACGATGCAGAAGTATCGAAGATAGTATCCGAAACTGCTGGTGGTAACAATGGAGAACGGCACATGCAGCTTGGCCCCAATTGCCCCGTTGAGAACCAAAGGAATGGCGACACATAGATTGGCCACAATCATGATGGGGATGGCTTCGCGCCAGCTTAGCCCAACAGCGAGGATGCTGGACGCAGTCTCCCACGTCCCTATGTTGATGGTGTCGGACGCCCAATACGCCATGATGGTCCAGATACTCCATGTTTGGTCCTCCAGGGGCGTCGGGTCTGGTACGGGTCGAGGTTAGCCAAGCGACGATATCACACGATTGTGGAAGCTCATACCCATATCGCGGTTCGTCCAGACATGCTCCGGGGCAATTGCGCCATTCTGCTTGGGGATCTCCCAGGCGCTCAGGGAAGTGCATCTTCGCTTAAGGTGGGTTGCGGATGGCTTCTTCATTGCGAAGCGATGTGCCCAACTCTCTGGGAAAATGATTTGGGAAGCCGGGAGATCCTCGAACTCTCCTCAGAGCAAACTATAATCTGAATGACGATGGGAGAACCCCCCGGTGGGCGGCGTTCCTGCTGACGTTTTGGAGTGCCGACCACTGTTGGTCTTACTCACGCCCACGATGAGACATTGTCGCTGCTTGGCTGGGTTCATGGACAGCGATCATGCAGCTCTAGGTCGCATTACACCTAGCATCGTTACACACCATATAGGGCTCCAGTAACGAAGCCCCAGTGAGATGCTGGCCGGGAATCCAATTGGAGGGAGCGGGCTTATCGGGCTATCGTCAGCTCTCTTTTCCCGGCCCTCCGAAGGTCGAGACCGTATCTCGAGCTGCAGGATGACGCCCCCATCGGGCAGGAGCGGCCAGGGTATTCGCATATGCCTGATGGCCATGCATGGAGGGTTGGTGATAACAAGCTTTTAGGCTTATGGCAAGAGGGCGGCTTCATTCCGCCCGAGGGGGCCTTATCTGCTAGGTTTGCGACGCTGCTGGGTGTGCGCTCTTGGCTCGCTGGGCGACTATCCGGCAATTGTTGACCAATCCTTTTCGACCATCGCATAAGAAAACCGGAAAGAACTTAGCTCCGAATGGCAGGCTGATGCGAATGCCAACCCCAGATTCGAGGGGTTGTCTGTACACTTCATTAGCGCATTATAGGGGAAAGCGGGGGGCCTTCATAGCCCCGTAACTGTGCAAAGGCCCTGAAGAAAAAAGGACCTGTGCCGGTTCAGCGTTTCTTCTCACGCCAGCTTCATTCACTCAAGTCAATTGAACTATGTTTTAATACAACTGAATTTTCCGCCACATTTCAAAGGGTTTTCTACTTTGGAGGATATCAAGTTTGATCTCGGTAGTTGAGAAGTATAGATGCATCTACAGGTCCTTTGCCAACCCAAGAACCTCGCCATCCATGTTAACCCAGAATACCAAGTCTGGATGGTCATTGAAAATTGCGTTACGCCAGTAATCACCCCCAACTGATCGGCGCCATCCCATCTGATCCAGATCTTCTTTAGACACTATCTTCACCGTCGAAGCCCTGCCGTTCTTGAGAAGTGCCATCCCTACCGTAAACTTGCTGGAGGTCGTCCATTAGATCAATACCAGAGCGATTTTGGAGCGCGGATTTGTGACTTACTCAACCATGAAGAATTCCTATGCCACTCGAATGTGAACAGCACTCATGCTATCTCTGAATCTGTCAATACGCTCTCTGGTGCGCTCTTTCTGGCACTCATTGCTCTGGAGGAATCTCTCAAGCCCCACTGGCTCGCATTTCGACCACACCCATTCAATATATTCCGGGTTTAAGTGTTCTCCCTCACGAGATCTCTGGAGGACGGCTTGTAACGGTAGATCCTCTTCGGAGTTACTGTCCTTGGCGACGGCAAGCTCTTTCGCAATTTCCATGATATAGGACAGAGAAATGAACTGGAGGTCCCTGATCCTAAGGGACACCCAGCGATGAAATTCATTCGACATCCTAATGCTGGACCAGAATTCATATACCGACCGTAAACGAGTTACCTGAGAACAAATCTCGCGAGTGAGATTGCCAGTCTTGCTATGGGTTTCTTCAAGCTGACAGTCGACAGGGGCATTCGGGAACAAACGAAGGAACTTCTCAACCTGCCGCTCGGCTTTGAAAATCAATCTCGTGGCAACCTCGTGGTTTATGTCTGAGTTGTTGGTATCTCCAAGTCTGTCTTCAGAAATGGCAGAGAGAAGTGACTCGTCCAGATATTCTTCGAGGGCTTTTTCTTGCTTTCGGGCTTCAGCCAGACTTGGTCGAACTTCTCCATCACATAGGCTAAATGTATTGGGAATTGTACCCGGTGCGACAGATATTGCCTGTACTTCGTTTTGCGCCAAGTGCTTCCGTAGTCGCTCTCCTTCGGCTCGTTTCTGGGGGCGGTGTCGCATAATGTCTCCCCATTCGTCTTCAAATCGGTGTAGGGCTTTCCAAGGTTTGTATCCGCTGTTCTTCTTCGGTCCTGAGCGCCTCGTCACTGGGAACCACGGCTGTGGCTTTCGGCAGGGATTGGGGAACGGGCCTTCGAAGTGACTGTCCAGAACTGCCTTGGCCCCTTTTCCTCTCTTCTCGCCCATCCGAATCACTGTCGCTGTCATTATTGCCGTCTCCGATACCACGCGACTTCTTGCGGCTTTTCTTCTGCCTTTCGCTCCCACCCTGGACCACTGGTTGAGATCTTGGGGGCGGCATCACATTCACGGCTCTGGCATGGTTCGCTTCAACATGGACAGGGACCTGACGGTGGGTTGGTTGGGGTAGATCAATGCTGTCGCTCGTGTCGATTCTTTGCGAAATCTTGGCCTTGGTAAATGCCTTTGCCTTCATAGCACTGATTGATTTGACACGAAGGGAATCCTTAGCATCTTGTTGTGCTACATCGTCAGAAGCCGAAGGATTGTTCATCCTGTCCCCAGAGGTCTTGAGCACCCGTATAATGAAGTCGGGGATTGAATTATATCGATATGTAGTAGGCGGATGGAATCGTGGTCATCAGTTGCGAGCTGGAGCGGTCAGGGGCTTGAGGGCCTTTGGGTTGGGTCCCAATTTATCAGTATTGGCCGGTGCACCTAGGCATCAAGGCATCTCTTCAGGCAGCTTTGGCAGTCCACGAATGGTGGCTATGTTCAGATCAATGCCGATCTACTGACCGAAAACGTCCTGTAATTGGCCGAGGGTTGGTGCCAGTGAGTGACAAGACATAGACGTACGACCCTACACTGCTTCGCCCTTCTATGGGTTGCACCCAGTACAACAAACCTCGAACAATAATTCCCTGCGCCCACCCGATGTAAGATTCACCGGAAACCGCATCGTATCCTTCTAACAGTCAGAAATCCACATGATGTCGTTGAGAGTAGAAACACCAATCTCAAACAGCTCGACTGTTAACCAGTCAGCCCAGGCAACTTCACCAAGCATCCAAGCACAATTCATCGAACCCAATGAGCAGGACATCCAAGCGAAGCCATGGAAGTATGTTGGCTATCGCAGGTACAGCGAGTTCCTCGCGTCTGATGACGATCTTCTGATCTTCAGGCGGTTCAGCGTGCTTAACACAAGAACACTCCTATTACTCCAGGACAAAGTCTGCGAGCTGGAAGAGGAACTCCTCAAGAGCGATCAAAGATACGGAAGCAAGGATTCCGAGGATCTCAACAATGGAACATTTCGTGAGGATCTCCCAGATCGCGCAGAGCTGTTAGGCAAGCTGGCGAGCGCCCTTTCTCAGTACAGTACGTTAGTCCTTCGTTGTCACATGAAACGTGTTCCGCGACCACGCTATTGACATAAACAAGACACATTGGTCCTGCAGCAGTCAGCGTTGCGGAAAATTCCAACAGCGCCAGAGCGGGATATTAAGAATATTAACAGATGGCACTACAACCATGGGTATCAAGCCATCGAGAGCGAAGAGAGAAAGTACCTCGAGCAGAAAAATGACTTGATCAGCATAACCGAAAAAGACAAGATGCCGTTGAGGCAATTCATTGACAGGTCTCGTCGGCTGCGTACTTTACGAATTTGGCAGCAACCGAACAGCGACAGCATCGCAAGCTCCGCTCGCGAACGCGATCAAGACGTGTCCTACTATTCTGACCAGCGGATCGACAGCTTTACCTCGCTGACCATCGTTCTCATTGGTATCGCCATGCTTCTTACCCCTATCTGGATTCTTCAAGCACTGCAAGCACCGACGACGAAGCTGGTCGTCATCACTATCTTCATCCTGGCGTTTTTGATCACGCTGTCCTACGCAATGGTGACAAAACCATTCGAGGCACTGGGTGCTACTGCTGCGTGAGTTACACCCGAGATATTTGATTATTCCTAGACGACTGTGTTGACTATGTTATAGATATGCTGCAGTACTAATGGTATTCTTGCAAGTTGGGAAAGATGCTTGAAGAGGTTTATGTTTGCGCTCATACTTTAACGGATTATTTTGTTTTGCAACTTCCAAAGAAGAAATATTGGAACCTGTTATGACTCAAGAAGTACCCTTGGCTGTTGCTCGCCATAAGAATCTGATCTTAAATTATAGCATCGATATCGTGATAAAACAAGCTGCAAGCCTTATCGAAGAGTGATCCTGCCTAGTTCTGCCAGCTCTAGGCCCCGGCCGTGCATGAGACCGTGAACATAGGCACCCCCAATAACTAAAAACTCCTCTTCAGCCTTGGTTGTCTCCCCGAGGCCCTTTTCATCCAATTCAAGAGAGCTGCCATCCGTCGGAGCTCTCCTGAGAATAAATGGCGTATCCGCACCAATCAACAAGGCCACGTAGTCTCCCACCTCTGTTTCCGCGGGAACCAGCCCCATCCAACCTTTTGATGTGAACGCCATTCTGCTGCCGGTCAGGGCTACTGCGCATGAATCAAAAGTGTCGTGATGTGTGTAAATGGATCCGTCTGATCTTTGCTGAGGCTCATCACCGGGCAGCAACATCATGAAAGGAGACCCCGGAGAACCAGGTGAGATCGCAACGCCTTGCGAGTCATAATCGGTTACCAAAGTTCGCTTGCAGGCGTTCTCCAGAGGTTCGTTGTCGTTTAGGGGATATGTCGGGACATCGTGAACCTGGAAAGAACGCGGAGCAGTGGACTCAGCGTCGAGATTCCCCTGTGCAAGGGTACGAAAGCATAGCTGCATACATGATTTTGCAGCGTCGACAATAAGCTCCTCGCCCGCGAAAACCACCCACTGTTGGCTCCTGGCATCACCAAGAGTGGTTATGGTGTCGAGACAGGCACCAGTAAGGTGAAGCTTCTCGGTGATCCTATTTAGTGACCAATCGTGGCTAGATAGCCGCAGCTTGTTTGAGGCATCATATCTCTCGCCTCCTTGAAAGTCTCCCGCAACTTGTTTTGGTCCGGTGGCTCGCCAGTCAGGTATCCACGATGCGCAGGAGGTGTCTTCGTTACTCTGGTAACCGGCATAATTCAGAATTGATAGATTGTCATGGGTGTGGATATGTGCTTCAGCAACATCTCCGTAAACTTTCGCTATTGGGCAATTGTAATCGGGGACGATGCGTCTTGCCTCAGAATGGCTGCAGATGCCTAACAGCGCATATACCTTGTCCCTGGCGTCTGAACAATTGAAGTATTTGGCACGGTGGATAGTTTGTAGAAATCTCGGTTGTTGAAGCCCGATGAAATAATAGATGTCATTGGGGCCATTCAAGACGATATCCACGGTCAACTGATTTACCGCCGAGGAAAGATCCTTCTTCACATAAGATCTATGCTCAAGTAAAGGAATTGTCAGTTTAACTAAAGCCTGGAGCTTCCCGAGTTTGACCTCTTTGCCTCCACAGGCTAAGCGAACTCTTCGATTCAGGACAAGTTCTTGGATAATCCAGGTTCGTTTCCAGTACGGATTCCGCACAAGTTCCCGGAGACCTGCTTCTCCATCGCCCAGGATTATTTCGTTCCAAACCCTTTCGAATTGGTTCCAGTCGATGTGTCCCAACGAGAAAACCCCTTGAACCTCGTTCTCGTTGATGCTCTGTAAATGATGCATGCCGATATCTGAAAGATGCGTGCTAGGCCCAAGCCAGGCAATAACCGACGCGGCGCTGGAGTATATGTCTTTCATTCGCTGGACCTGGACATTGCGTTCATCCAGATCGCACTGATTGATGCAAATGGCGTCGACCCAAAGGCAACCCTGCTGCTGTCTCGGATTGGTGGCGAATTGTCGAAGGGAGCTTGCCAGGTTGACCGTGACGTTGAAGGGGCGACCCATGAGTTGGATAGATTCCGTGACATTTGTGTCTCCCCATACGTAAGAGAGTGCCGTGAAAGATCCCTGGAGAGATCGAAGAGATGCATGTTGAAGGGTGCATTGGACTACTCCGATGGACTCGTCAAAGGCGTGAACGGTGAGGTAGCGGATCTCGTCGCCGCTCAGAGGACTGTAGGGATACGAATTCGACTCCATGCCGAGTAACTTAGATGGACTGCAATCAGATTTGGGTAAAGTTATCGTGGGTCAGTGAGATGTGAGATTATGTTGCTGGTTTTCCTATATACCAGACAAAGGTGGGGGGATGGCTCCCGTAATTATATGAAATCGAAAGTATACCCCTCTTTCAAGCCGGGCTTCAACGCAGAAGCGAACCGTTTCAGCTCTATTGAATGCTGCATCCATGCCTAAACCAAGTTACAGCAACCTAGCGAGCCCTACTTGTAGGGCGATTGGATGCTCGGATAGCCATACGCTGCTTGGGCCAGACATCCATCTCATAAAGAACATGCCAATCATTTACTGTCTTAGTGAATGGACATAGATATACATTCATTTGCCTGGTAAGCATGACTATATGCTGGTGGGCCTACCAAGCCCCGACAACGCACTTGTATATTATTGTACCCCCCCTTCCAGCGTTGGGGTAACGTTTGGAGCCCGACATCTATGCGTCTAACTCGTCGTGGCCCAATAAGACCTCCTGCGCCTCAAACTGGTTTTCCATCGGCAACCCCAGGATCAAATTCTGCACATTCAAGCGCGCACTCCACACCAAGTTCGGCGACTCCCCCTTCTCGCGGATCTCGTGCCCATTCTCCACCGCCTCGATATCCGACTCCGCCGCGCGACGGCCGCGGGGCTTGTGCTGCGAGATGACCGCCGGCGTGACGCTAAGACAGCGCATGCGCGCCCCCTGGTACCCAGGCGGCGTCGGCGTCGTGGTCGCCGTAGCGTCCGTCGCGGCCGCGGCCGCGTCCCACGGCGTGTGGTCTCGGCAGAGGTCGGCCATGGCGTTGTCGAGCTGCGCGACCAGCGTGCCGCCGACGCTGAGGGCGTGCAGGACCTTGCGGGCGCCGCTCTGCGAGAGGGCGTAGCCCGCGCTGCACGTCGGCCCGCCGCTGAAGTGGACCCATCGCGTGCCGGGCTCGCGGCGCAGGTCGCCGCCGATCCAGCTCGTCGCGTTGGCCGGCGGCGGCATCGTCGCGTCGCCGCGCATGGCGTAGTACGTGTACCGCGCCGAGGCGAGGTCGACGACCTCGTGGCCCGGGATGCGCTCGGGGAAGGTCTCGCCGCAGTGGCCGAGCCAGAGGATGTCCCAGTCGTCGCCGTAGGGGGAGTGGGGTGGCGGGTTTTGCTGTGGCTGAGGGACAGCAGAGGCGGCGTCGTGCGCACCTAGACGCTGGCTGGCCTGGCGTGGGAGGCTGTTGGCTTGGAATACGGGTTCCTGCTTGGCGATGTCCAGTAGCATGCGCGTGCCGTCGGCTATGTCAATCAGCTGCTGTTTGAGACGAACGTCCCAGTCAGCATCGTCTTCCAAGATCAGCGCGGTCGAGATGTTTTCTTCAACCATCCTATCTCCCACTTTGTCAGCATTCACGTTCTAAGCATTCATACTACGATACTCCACGAGCCGAGGAGGGTAAAAGGGGTCCCACGTTCGAATGGCGTTCATCTGGCTCCTCCACGACCCAATGCCGCCGTCTCTCCACCCCTGTCGGTCCACCCCCAGAGGCAGCGCCTTGTCGGGGACGTCCACGCCGCGCAGAGCCCGGACCCAGTCGAGCTTGATTCCTGTCAGCGTGCCGATCAGGGACAAAGCATCGCGCTTGTCCGTGCGATCGGGAAGATTGATGACAAACACTTTCTGGAAGCCCAGCGTTGCGTTATTGATGCGCATGACATCATCTCCCTCTCCTTCACCCGAGGCATAAGTAGCTTGCTGTTGCTGCTCGCCATTTGACAGAGACTGCTCCATTTCCAGTATCTCTGGAAAGACATTGGGTAGGGTCAAGGTGATTGTCGGTAGCAGACACGCAGCTGCCAGGGCGACTAACGTCGCAGTCGCGAGAAAACCCAATTGGGGCTTCCTAGAACCGACCTTCTCCTTGGAAGAGCTGGCTGCAAGCGATGAGTTAATCACATCCCTCCCCACGAGCCATACCAGCAATATGGCCCAGAACCATGATGGGGGCTCCATCGTATAAAGTACCGTATAACAATCGCGAGAAATGAAGAAACCAATTGTAGTCACTGACTAACACGAGAAGACTTGGCACCCCGACGCTTTTATGTGGTTTGGGCTTTGACAGTTTTGTGCTGAGGACCCCGCCAGGGGGCGTCTGGGGAACAAACGCCCCTGTCATATTGTCTCATCTCATCTCAGACCTGAAACACAGTCACCATTCAAAAAGCTTCTGCATCGCAGCTTTTTGAAACAGATAAATACACGATGGCCGCGGTTCAGCGCGCGAAAGCTTATCATGGGAGATGCTGTAACCCCACATCCGCTGGACATGCGTTCTGCGATGGTGTAACCCATTGTGCTGCCCGAGGGCACCGAAGATCCGATTGACACGACTGTGAAGTAAATAAGCAGAAATTGCACACTGACAATATACCAGATAATTGCACGTATATGTCACTTCCAGGCTCAGTTTCTTCGCTTTTTATGTTGCAGACTGCCCGCCCACCTTGTGCATTCATCCCACTTGCAATTTGCCATCGGCTCTTTCCGTCGACCCTAGACTACTAACACTACAGACAGACATCACACCTACTTCTGCGCAGACACCAACTCTTCCAACTTCTCTTGCTTCTCGCAGAAGATGTTAATAGCCTGGATAATCTTACCCTCGCTCTGGCCATTAGCGCTGCGCGTGAACGCCAACCGCCACGCGCTCTCGTCGTCGACAATCGCGCTGTAATCCGCAAACGACCCCTCCGCACCCTGGAAGACGGAGCCCGTGTCGCCCTCCCACGGGTTGGCTGGCGTTTCCGACAGCTTCTTGAGCAGCGGCGGCGACACGGTGATGTGGTGCGCGCCGGCCAGCATCATGACCTCCTGGATCGACGTCAGACTCGCCGGCAACACCTGCGTCCGGCTCCCGGTCTTCTCGTAGAAGCGCTGGGCCGCGCCGCAGAAGCCGAAGGCTTTGTTCTCGTCCACGTAGCTGCAGGAGTATCACGTCTTCGGTTAGCACCAGTGAAATTTTCTTCTTTTTGTCTATTTGCGGATTGGGGGAGATGCAGCTCACGTTTCGTCAAAGTGCACGCGCAGCTCGTTGATGTAAGGCGCAATGTAGGTGCACCCCGCATGCGACGCGAGCGCCGCCTGCTCCAGGCAGAACATGGTCGTGGCTAGCGTGGCGATCCCTTGTTTCTCGAGCTCGCGGCACGCCTGCATCCCTTCCCACGTTGCCGGGATCTTGATGCACACCCTTTTCGGGTCGTACTTGGGATCCAGATCCTTGAAGATGGCCACGATGCCTACATATCCATTTCGCATCAGCGTCTACTTACTCCGTGACATCGGGACATCGTTCCTGGAAAACATACGCTTGGCGTTTTCGATGGTCTTGTCTTTGTGATACGAGTACATGGGATTCGTCTGTATGTGCGAGTAGCCCGTCAGGTAGGGCACGATGCGGAGCGCCAGCTTGACCATCATGACCTCGACTGCCAACTCGGCCAGGCCGACGCCTCCGTGCTGCGCATGGTGCGATTGCGCGTAGGCCACGGCGCTGCTGATCAGCTCTGCGTGAAGGGCACCTCCATCTGCATCGAGACGGGCTAGTTCACCATACGCAATGGCCTGTTTTTGGTCGTCAATTCCGATTAGCTCTCTGAGCTGTCTGCAGATGTTGAACTATTTGCGCCTAGGAGTGTTTGGAGAGCTGACCTGATTGGAAGTGCAGTCCACAAAGGGTCCTAGGTCTCGGGCCACTGCAGTAAAGACTCAGCATTGACATGTAACCCCCTGGCCTGGCATCGCTACTCTGTACGGACCTTCATGATCGAAAGTATCGCAGTCGACCTTGGAGTGGCTACGGAGTACGTCCAACAATGTCTGGGCACTCGCCATTGTGCAGAGGGGTAGATTAAGTTACGCGTGGCTGAGCTGCTGTGGTATAGTTGATTGCGCTTACAAAATTCAAGGAGAACAGAATGCGTAACTGCTTTCAAAGATGAGATCGATGGATTTATTGAATAGCCTATGTGGTTTTAATGTTACGAACTTGATCAACAATGCTTCACCCCGTTCTCCAGGAGTCCACATGACGATGTGTCGGAGTTTCCTAAAACGCATCAATCGCAGCGAGGACCGGAGAGGGGATGGCGGGGTCGGGCAACAAGTAACCACCCTTTTGGGCCGACAGGATCTTCTCTGGTCCATTTAAGGTTCTCTGTCGCATTTCAATTCGAGATGCCGATTCTGCTGTTTTTGAAGATATTATTAGGAGTCGAGGCTAAGCTTTGCCTTTAGCAAACAAGGGGTGCAGCAAACCCCTGCCTGTAGATACGTTTCCGGGCCAGGATCGATGACAGAGACCAAGCCATTGGAACGGGATGTTTTACCCTGGGATGGCAACCTCATTCCCATTCTCGAAACGGCTCGGCCTGGAAGTAGGTCGGAGAATACTATCTATCGATCATTGGATGTCTGGTCTAAATGGATTGATGACAAGTGCAGTCGCAATTGGTCCGAGTAAATGCGCTCTCTATACTCTGTAGGGGCAGAATCAACTGAACAGTCCCAAGCCAAGTCTAGATCGATTACAGCGGGGCCAGTCTGTTGCTGCCGCAGAGCAAACCCAACCAATTGTGTGCCTGCCCTGCAACTTCAACTACCATCTCTCCCCATCGTCATCACCCATTGCATACCACGAACCAACAGCACAATGGGTCTACCCGGATCCGTGAAGAGAAAGAGAATCGTCTGTTGTCCTGCCCGTCTCCGTCTCCCATGGCTGCACACGGCATCCAAGTGGGGCCCCAGGCCAGCAAGAAGGGATGGAATGTGATGTGCCTGAAGACATACTTCGCTTCCGGAATGCTCGAATCGGCGCCCTCAGGTTGTCCTGCCAGGCCATTGAGCCGACTGGGCTCTAGAATAATATGCCTCAACTTCGCAGCATATTCTTCTTAGTTGTCCATCGTCTTTGTCCTTTTCGTTTTGCTTTCTTTTATTCCTTGGTCTCACTTCGTCAATCTCCCCTTCCCTTTCCTCCTACCATCACGCCTGGTATACTGGAATAGTGCGAATGGAGCAGTCGTATCCCACACAAGACTGAAGAAGCCGGGCGGTAACCACAAATTAATGATAACGCCTTTTTGTGGCGACGATATCACACACTAGACGATACTCACCCGACAACATGTTCGCAACCCAACGCGACCAGCCCGCCAGCGGCCCCGCCAGCCAGGCTCAACCGCGGAAGCCACCGCCAATTCTGGTCTACCAGAATGTCCCCCTAGAGCAACGCGCCCGTCCCGACATCACTCCCAGCGACCCCAAATGGCAGGAGATGCTGTCCTACTTCAACACCCTGATGAGCAACAGTACCTTGGATCAGATCCTCAAAGACCACTTCACTCCGCATGAGCTCCGCAAGTTTATGCCGACCATCGACGAGCCCTTCGCCAAGTGGCAGCAGGAGGACACCAAGCTGTTCCAGAGAACGCTCGAGACAAGGTTCAGGGGTGTATTGCCTACGCTTCAAATGAAGATGACCATGCTCTACTTCGGTCTGCCGGTAGCACCCATGAAGTTCGGGGGTAACCAATGGGTAACTTCGGGCGACTTGGATGAGCCCGAAGATGAGGTCTTCATCGAGCGAGACCCTCTGGCGTTTCTGGATAGCTACAAGGAGAGGACCTATGGCCTACCACCACGAAGTAAGTCAAATCAAAAGCTACAAGTATACTGCTGAGTGTCTGACCCTGTGGTAGAAATGGATTTTATCCCCGTGACCGGTGCTATTAGCCACAGCGACCAAGATTCTATTGGGCTACGTGGTGGACACCTGGAGGACGATGATGTGGAAATGATCGAATCCGAATCCCAGTATGATGAGGACGCAGGATCACAGCTACATGATATCCCCAGCATGGAGCTCAGTCTCCGTGGCGGGGGTCGATCCCGCCGGATGTATGACTACCCGGCTCCCCAAGATGAACAATACTGACAAGCGCTGCAGTCATAAGTTATACAGTCGTCAGGGTGTGGCCGAGTTTGTGATGGAGTACGGAAGTCTGGCTCGAGCTATTAACCGGCTTCTATCTCTCGATATCGTTAAGCTGAACAACGTCATGCTACACTTCGACATCACTGCACCGAGTACTGGGCGCAGCGGAATCACGGCTGTGGTCGATACGCCCATCCAGCGTCCCCCCAAAGGTAAAGTAGGGCCCCTGGATGAGCTCTTGTCTATGATTCAAGAGGAGGGCACGATCACATTTGTCCGTTTGCCTTCGGATCGTTTGCCGGCTACCCCTGAGCCCAAGCCCATGGATGGTGGCATTGCTACCATCATCATGGAGGACGACTACAAACTCAGACAAATCGCGTATATGAGAGTCCCCAGAATATCAGGCACGCAGCACACCTCCATCAGGTATACCCGGAGCTACCAGGACACTATGGGAACCTTGATAGATGTGCCTCACCATTATCTCACTTTCAGAGTGGGTTTGTCGAAGCTTGTGACCATCTACAGCTGCGAAGATCTGCCCCAGGGGCTGGTCAAGGACATTTCGGCCCAACCGTTTTGCGAAATCAAGGTAGTTGCTACCCGGGTCGATCCAAACACCGTCCCTGTCGTCCTCCCCGAGGGTGATGATACCCGCCACTCAGGAAATGTCATTGAGCTGCTCAGGCAAGACCTTGGAGATCTGGACGGACTCAAGCGCGTCGTCGCCCATGCTCTGTCTCGTCAGCCGGATGGGGGAAGAACGTCATTGGAATTCAGGTGCACTACCCGGGACCCGACTTCCAACAAGTCCACATGGAGGGTTTGTATCTCCCACTCGCGAACGGCCAACCCACCCAAGCCGCCATGAATTTGTGGTCTCAGCGGATTGGGGGACACAAGGATGCTGACCCGCAAGGAGTCTCCATGGTCGTCCAGCCTTGTTTTAACGGCTACTTCCTCTCTGGGTCTCACACCTCGAGGCAGGGGGTGGAACAGTTTACCCCGATCCGGCTTCGTTTCCACGACCTTCCACTGAGGTCGTTCAAGGCCAAGATCGCGGCCGAACTCTTCTTAGGCGCATATGAACCGCAGAACGATAGGCACACCCTCACAGTCGAGGACGATGTCGGCAGCTTCCGCCACGTCATCACATTCCACAGCACGAATGATGACTGGACGCAAATTTGCCGTCGCCTCATGTCACAGAACCTGCACTTTACCCTGAAAAAGAACGACTCGGACACCCGTTGGAGTAAGTCTCGAGTCCCACGCCCTGCATCGGACCAGAAAGATATACTGACTATTGAGAACAGGTACCAACAAGAAATCTCTCTGGGGCCCAAGTTATTACCGACAAAATATGTTATACCGTCCCAGTGACCCCAGTGCCATCCTTGACACGGAAGTTACTGACACCACTCTTGGCTCGCATAAGGGTGATAGCACGACAACAAATCCCTTGACACGCAGTCATTCACAACGCTCTTTGGCATCTAAAGCTGATTCTGTGGGATCAGGAGTAACTGTTATAAACACAGGGACCAAAGAGCATGATACCACTGATAAGGGTGATGGCACAATAACCAATCCCTTGCCGCGCACTCATTCACAACGCTCTTTGGCATCTAAAGCTGATTCTGTGGGATCAGGAGTAACTGTTATACACACAGGGACCCAAGAGCCTGATGCCACGGATAAGGGTGATGGCACGATAACAAATCCCTTGCCACGCACCCATTCACAACGATCTTTAGCATCTAAAGCCGATTCCCGGTCATCACGAACGACGGTTGAGAACTCTGGGGAGCATGCCGCCTCGGATAACGGAGATGACATGATTGAAAATCCTGTTCCAGTCAACGACAAACAACAATCTTGGGAATCTAACACCGATTCTTGGGCACCACAACCGACGGTTGAGAAAACAGCGGCCCAAGAGCTTGCCGACAAACAATTCAAAACTTACTCCACACAACTCAATGACTTCATTGACATGCAGGGAACAGACAGCAGCATGAGATCCCTAACGATGTGGGAAACCCCCAGCATCTTTGCCAACCCGGCCAAACCGGTGATGCCTCTCCATGCCGCGCCCCTGGAGAATCTCATCAGGACCGGACCTGACGTGCCGTCAATCACCACGGGCATGAGGACAGCAACTGAAATGGCCCGCCTCGAGCGTGAGGTTCACACCCTCCGAGGGCAGCTTTTGGACAGGATACGCGAATGCCCCTATACCGACTGTGACAGACGCTTCAGCGTCATGGATACCTACGGGTTCGAGAATCACCTGAAGCTTGAGCATAAGCTCCTTCAGTGTGCCCTATGTCTCGCTTTCGGACAAGGGAGCGGAAGTGATTTCGACATTGACCGGTCCATGATGTACATGAACCGGGATCAAATCCTCGTGCACATTGCGGAAGAGCACAGCGATCAGCTTAAGTTTTTCTTCCAGGGGTCCGAAAAGGAGCCCGAAAAGGCTGGAGTCAGTCAGGCCAGGAAGAAGGCGACTCCGGAGCAAAAGAAGAAGGTTGACCTGACCCTGTTTCCATATTGTCATAAATGTGGCCGGCACGAGGCTAGGCTCGATGATCCGGAGGACATGCTCCACCACCATCTGAACTGCCGTAGCCAAGACGGGGACGGCAAGTTGTCCGCACCGTTCTGCAAGACTTGCGGAAGCGAGGCCACCAGGGGTACATCTGGAGGGATGCAGTGCTCTAATGACTCCTGTGCCAGCCACAACCCCGAGCAACCATCCGAGGAGAGCTTCTGCCACAAATGCGGCTTTGACCTTTCTGGGTGCTCCAATGCGTACCGTGTCAAGCACAACCGCCTCTGCCAGGACATCGTCCCCGGTCCTCGCAGGAGCTACTGCCCCTTCTGCGGAATCTACATCGCCGACATCGACGCGGAAGAGCAAGAGCAGCACATCTGGGCCTGCCCCGAACGGCCGCAGCCCAAGCCGGTGTCCTGCCCGATCTGCCCCGAGCAGCCACGAGGCGAGCTCCTGTACACGCCACAGGAGGTGCAGCGGCATCTCGAGACGGTCCACGGGACCTTCTCGGACTGCCCGTGGTGCGAGAAGCAGCTGGTCGGCGAGCCGTGGAACAAGGACTGGTCCGACGGCGCCAAGCAGTACCACTTCGCGCACCACATGGGCCAGCTGTCGCCGGGCGTGCAGGCGAGCCAGAACGGGAAAGATCAAGAGGAAGCGGGACAGCCGCGGGGCGAGGACGCGGCCGGCAACGTCCCCGGCGCCCGCTGCCCGTTCTACCGCGACTGCGGCGCCGACACGTCGGGCATGAGCACCGACCAGTGGAACCGCCACATGCGGGAGAGCCACGCCGGCCAGAGGTTCTTCCCTAACGGCCAGCCCAACCCCAACGCGGGCGCGCCGCCTGCCGGCTACGAGACGGGGAACGACAAGGACCCGCGGGCGCACAAGCCGGTACCGGGTTCTACGGAGGTTCCTGAGCAGAACGGGGAGCATCAGCCTTATCGACCTCCTTATGTTTCGGATGCAGATTCTCAGAACTCTTCCGTTAGTGCTACTCCTGTTCCCGCCCCTGCTAGCCCTCATGTACCGGCTGGTCATGCTCCTCATATCGCTGCCCCTGGTGCTGGCCCTCCTCGAAGAGGAGTCAGAGATTTCAGGGATGGTGGACGATTTGACGGCGGAGCCCTCTTCCGCGGCTCCCGTATTGGCGACGAGAAGGACAAGAAGGACAAGAAGCATCGCCGCCCCGATGATACTGCTACTACCCATCCAGTCGCTACTCGTCCACATTCCAAGGCCCCCCACCTGCCACTGAACCGAAGGGCAAAAAAGAAAGAATCCCCCGACTCCCGTCTTCGGCAAAGACGCCTGGGGCTCCTCCCGCCTCGGCGAAGAAACCGACGCGTCGACCGGGGGCGACCCCAAGCGGTACAAGGCCTCGCCCGCGGAGGACGCGACCCGCCATCACCACCACCACCACCACACAAACCCCAACCCCGGCAAGACGCCGGCACCGACAGGCAGCCCGGTACCCCCGGCTATTGATGGGCCGAACGCATCCAGAGGACACGGCCAGCCCGAGCCTGAGGTGCCCGAGGAAGAGGTGCTCGACTACGATGAGGTCGAGTACGAGGAGTCCGAGGACGAGGAGCCCGAGGACGATGGGGATGCCATGGAGACTGACGAAGACGCGAATATCGGCAGTGGCCCGGAAGCTACGGAGGACTTCACGTTTACTGATAATCCCATGCCCCTGACCCAGGTACCCGTACACCAGCGCCCGCCGCACAATTATGTGATGTCCAAAAAGCCCATCCCCTTCCACATCGGGCCTACAGGCCAACCGCCGGCAGGAAGCCCGAAGAAGCACCGGACGCCTGCGCCCAGCCCGGCGCCGGAAGGGAATGGTATAGTTATCCATCGAGGCCCGCATAATGGGCACAAAAATCCCGAGACGGAACCCCCGACGGGAACAATAGCTCCCCGCCCCAAGGGCAAACGGCGTAGATGGAAGCCGCAAGAGGTTGACAAGGTGATCACAGGCGCTGATGGCGTACTAACAGTCATCACCATGAAGCCACCTGAGAGTGAGACTGACACTAGTCCCTCGGATCCCGAAGTGGACCCGGAGGAAAGCCAGCCGCCTCCGGTCAACCCACCACCTCCGGTCAAACCGCCACCTGAGGACGATGTCATGGATACCGACGAGGGCCAGAACCCGCCGCCGGATGACCCATCCCGCGGCTACGTTCCCTCGATAAACCCGCGCCCGGACGGTGTCCCAAGATTCCCCCACCAGGTCCGGAACCAGGGCCACAAGCAGCCCCCGCAGACGACTCCGCTTCTTGAGGTCGGAGAAGAACAAGGCAAAGCCGGCGGTTGATCCAACCCAGACGCCACTGCCCGAGGAGGACCTCATGGAATTCAGCGAGAGCGAGAGCGAGAGCGCGAGTGAGAGCGAGAGTGAGGACGATGACCAGAATGGGAAACGTTTGCAGACGCGCAGGCCCACGGGTCTTCCCGGATCCCAGGGCTCGCAGAACCCGAACATCCCGAAGCCGGTGGAATCCAACCCGCCGGGTGCGGGACCATGGGGCAACGCCGGCGTCCCGACGCCGCCGACACAGAACCCTGTCGGTCACGGCCAGGGGCCCGCCGGCTAAGGGTGCCCCGACGGATCGAAGATACCCCGGTCATGGTCAGGGCAAGCTTCCCGGTCTGTCAAAGGCGCCGCAGGACCACGCCAAACAGCCCCAGGACCACGCCAAACAGCCCCAGGGACCTGCGAAGCAGCCACAGGGACCAGCCAAGCAGCCCCAGGATCCCGACAACCAGGGCCCGGGCAAGGCCGTGTTTCCCCATTCCGACAACGAGGGCCAGGGTCCGGCCAAGCAACCGCAGGGTTCCCCTAAGCAACCACAGGGTCCTGCCAAGCAGCCTCAGGATCCCGACAACCAGGGTCCTGGCAAGGCCGTGTTCCCCAAGTCCCCCAGGCCACTGCCCCCGCCACCTCCTGCGGGCAAGACCCCAGCTAGCCCGGCCAAGCCCTCTGGTGCTGCCAAAGCTGCTAACGGTGGTGGGAAGATCCCCACAGCCCTTGAAACGGCCGATGACCCAGGGGTCGATTATGATGGATACGACTCTGACGAGTGGCCTTTTGGAACGTCAGACACGGCCAGAAAGTGGCCACCGAGCCCGACGGAGGGGGAGACGGGAACCCCGACAAATGCAAAAAATCCTACTGAGCTTCCCTCCACCCAAGGGCGAACGCGTCGACCTACAGAGCGGGGGACCGAGGATTTCACCTTCCCCGAGCCCTCTGTGAATCCGAACGCGACGTTTTTCTCCAAGGTTACGAAACGCAAGCCAACTCAGACTGATTTCGAAAAGGAACTGGAGGAGGCCAGTAACCTGATCACGCCAGCGGAGCAACGCAAGCCCGGAGAGCCGTTCATTTCCAATGTCGTCCCCAACCCCAACCTGCTTCCGCCCGACCAGTCGGGTGTAACGACGACGCGCTCAGGCCGCAGGTCGCGGCCCACGCCGGCCAAGAGGGCGGCTAACGAGGCGCCGCCTGCGGCGGGTCCCAGGACGGGGCCCTCGGGAGTTAAGAGGGCACCCCGGCGCCGCCGCTGGGGCCTAGGGGGAGGACCCCGGCTAAGCCGAACACGCGCTCCCAGACGGGAGGCCAGCCGGGAGGACGGGCTGGAAAGATGCCGCCGACGCCAGCGGGCCCCAGGACGGGACCCTCGGGGGCAAAGCGGGCGGGACCACCGCCGCCCAGTGAGCCCCGCGGCAGGTCCCCGGCGAAGCGCGGCCCCTCGGGCGGAGAGGCGGAGGAGGTGGACTCGACGGAGGGCGCGGGGACGGTGCCGGTGCCGACGGGGACGCCGACGCCGCCGCCGGCTAGGAAGAGGGCGCGGAAGTAGTGCATGCGGGGGACGATGGTGTAAGATTTATCACGAAGAAAGACACGAAGGGAAGGAGGGATGAGGTTGTTGACAACAACAGCAGCGCTTCATTTGAGATACACACACATTCATTCGTTTACTTGGCTAGTGGTGGGTTTCCTATGTCTTTCTTCAACACTCTTTTGGGGGCATGAGTTGGAATGGGGGTGTATTATTGGGGAAGGGGATGGAAGAAGGAACGTGTCACGGATTTATTTATTATTGGGATTCATTGGCTTTGCTTTGTCTTTAGATAGTTCTCAGGTAGTGTAATAATCAAAATTCTACTTCTACTTTGGTTGATTTTATTCGGGATGGGTTGTGATATTGCGTTGCTGGTTGTGGGCAGCGCCTGTCAGCACACTTGTAATCTGAGTGGCGCGTCAGACTTCGTTGGGGCATTCCTGATCTTGGGCTCTGAAACTCAAACACTACGGCTATTACTTGTGGCCTTGCTGACAGCATAAGTCCCCCGAAGTTTGACGCGTAATTGGAAACAGCTGGAGCGGGAGAGAATGAGGGAGTGAGACGTGACGCAGACGCTCTTCGGGGATATGGACGGATCCGAGATGATTTTTGCGCGGGACGCGCGTATGCACGCCTGGGATTGACACTGCTCAAATACAGTTCGGCCCCCAAATGAAAACAAAATCGCCGGGTTTTCGATGAGTAACTGTGCGCAGTACCACGGAATAATTGATGTGTTGTTGTTTCACCGCGCCGGAGTTCGGGGCTACGGGCATTTCACGGATAATCGGCCGTCTCCTTGTTCTGCATCAGCTCGGCCGATGCTTCTTTGTCCGTCGTCCTTTGAAGAAAGAAAGCGACAGGGGATGATGGTGGGTCGGAGAAATGGTTAGTTTTGAGTGGCTGCTTATTGGTGGAGATGAATCGTTTAGTAATTCGACTCTGCTGATTGGCTACAACCCAAAACACCCCCTGTCGATTCAGCTCGGCCGCCGACTTGTTCTTCGGTGTAAGTCAAAATACTGAACCACCTATAATAGGGGGGCCATTGCACAGCACTTTGTTCGTCCGACGTACACATCATTCATTCTCCCATACCATCATAATCACCAAGTCACCTGAAGACTCAAACCACGTTGGACCAGTGTATTTCTCTTCCCGGGAGTATTTAGTTCATTCCAAGCACGAACAACAACAGCAACACCAGAACCGACAACGCAATATCTATTTAATCTGCTATCAACATCGCCGCGGCATTCTCCTTTGAGACGAAGCAATCATAACCAAAACAAAGGACGCATTGTTTTGGTCTACAGAGGCACCAACCCCATTTGTCTCTGGACCTCTCCGCCCCGCATCCGCATCCGGGCCATCCCACACATCATCCCATCACACCATGTCTTCACAACCTCGGAATCCGCCGCCGGCATCGTACGGCAGCCTCCAAGCCGCCAAGCCCCCCACATCCGCCGACGTAGAGTCGCTCACGCCCCTCCTCAGCAGCAAGACGACGCCGCCGCACACGAAAGACGAGCGCCACACCAGCCACGGCGACGTGCTGCGCGACGTCATCATCGGCTTCGCCGACGGCCTGACGGTGCCCTTCGCGCTGACGGCCGGCCTGTCGAGCCTCGGCGACACGCGGCTGGTGGTGGCAGGCGGCCTCGCCGAGCTGTTCTCGGGCGCCATCAGCATGGGGCTGGGCGCGTACCTGGCGGCGGCGACGGAGCTGGAGCACTACCGCAGCGAGGAGGCGCGGGAGCGGGACGAGGTGGTGCACAAGCCCGAAGCGGAGCGCCAGGAGATCTTCGACATCCTCGGGGGCTACGGCATCTCGCGGCGCGCGGCGGCGCCGCTCGTCGACGAGCTGGCGCAGGACCCGGACGAGTGGGTGCGCTTCATGATGGACTTCGAGCTGCGGCTCGAGGCGCCCGACGCGAACCGCGCGTGGATCAGCGCGCTGACCATGGGGCTGAGCTACTTCGTCGGCGGGCTCGTGCCCATGATCCCGTACTTCCTCATGCGGCGGGCGTCGGATGCGCTGTTCGTGTCGGTCGGCATCACGGTGGTGATCTTGCTGGTGTTCGGGTACATCAAGAACTGGGTCACGATCCGCAATAACCGGGCCGGCGTCAAGGGGGCGTTGCAGACGTTGTTGATCGGGGCGCTGGCTGCGGGGACGAGTTACGGCATCGTGAGGGCGTTGAACTGAAAAGGGGTCTGCGTTCGGTCGAGAGTAGGATGGGCTGGTTGATATATTCAATGATGGAGAAAATCAAAATGCAGAGGGCACCGAGTCTTAAGAGACGGTTGGCTGCATGAGGGGGTTTGCTTGGAATTCTGCATGGCGTTAGTTATATTATTCCCCCTCTTGCCTTTACTCTATTCCAACATAGAGAGAAGAAGAACATTTTACAATCCGACTCCTGGTCCTGAAAACCACGCAATTCTGACGTCAATCCAATTGGTACGTTGGAAATATTATACTTTTGCCCAGGCTCTCGGGCTGGGGCCGATTGGTGCAGTTGGTCCGAGTTCTGCATCGGGCCGCGACTGTTACGTTTTCCAGGGTGTAACGGCATTCCATCTCTTGGGGTCCTCTTTGATGGCATCCAGTGATACACACTTGCCACTGATGCCAAAAATACGCATTCAACTCTTCCCATGCGTTTGTAGGATAAACTCTTTGTTCCAAAGGGGAATGCAGTTGTGTTGACCGTAGCAGATTTCCGCCACGCTCGGCTCATGCATCACGCTGGCCATTTTCTGATGATTGCCGTCGACTCCGATACATCAGGGGGTTGATGTTTTCCAGTCTCCCCAGGGTTCCCTATGAAAACTGCCAACTTGTACACAGAGCGGCTCCAAAATACATGTTCGTTGTATCTCACGTGCCCAGGTTTACCCTCGATATTGAGTAGTCAGGGCACGTAACGATTGCTCAGCATGAAGAGCCTGTCCGAGTCGAGGAGAGAATTCCTATCGTCGCGTGAAAGGCGCACGGCCCTTGTTTGGTTTCCTTGAGCGAAAAGGGGCTTCGAATCAAGCCACTCCACACGGTTGCGGACAATGGTCGAGCAGGAGCATATTGAAATACCCCACGTGTTGAAAAGGTTGCAATAGGTACGCATTACCAAGTGATACCATATCAGATGCACACTGCTAGGGTCTTCGCCGTCTATGCTGTTGATTGCTGCGATGCGCGCGAAGTTGGCTTTGCACATCTCACCCCTTGGGCCAACCAGACTTGAAGCAAGCATTAGGCCTTATCAGGTGCTTCCAAGTAACAGATAAACTGAAATGGTGAGTTTGAAATCATACTTGAAATCTGGAAGGGCGACCGGCCAAAACGCTGTGTATAAAGCTGCCAGTCTAGCCATCTACGAAAGCTAGTAATAATTTGTCAATCAAGATATTATTCACAAACTATCAGACATCAATTACACGATTAGCCTAATCCTCTCACGGTTCCATTCCATCACTGTCTTCTGGAACCGCAATACCCTGTCGACCACCGGTACTCTTCGCTTAAAGGCCCCTTTGAAAACTGTCGCTGCTGTCATCATGTGCAAAGTTGACCTTCACATCTGGTATTGTCCGAACTGCTATAAAACGTGGGAATCCACTCACAATGTCAATACATGGGAGCCATGCGATAGCCCCAATAATTACTCATGGCATTGCGAGAACTATGATCCGAATCGAATAGCATATAAACAAAAATGTCCACCGGGCATAGGCTGCACACCACTACCGCCGCCATCGCCACCACCACAGGAAAGTACACAGTAGAAGCTTAGAGCGGTATCAGGTCTAAAGCGTCTACGGTAGTTATACGGAGAAATTGAATGGTACATCACTATCACTTTATCTTACTACGGAAAGGAGCGGGAAGGCACGGGCTGGGATTCAGGTGCATTCAACAAGGATACGGGTTGAGTTGTTATTCATCTAAGAGTTTTCCAGAAGCTCGGAAATTTTGGCCACGAAGCCGACAAGTTACGCCAACTAAGTCTAGGCTATTTTGTGCTAGGCGATTCACTTCAGGACTTTCTTTCGGAACCTTCGTGTCGTCCTCCTCTGTCGTACCATATAGAACCTCGTGCCGCACCGTCTCGTCGCAACCCCCCATGACCCTTCTTATCCCCACCGCATCCCTTCTGCACTAGCCGCGCCAGCCGACTACCTACGTCGCGGCCTTCGTACCAAGCGCCCTGCATGTATCCGAAGTACGAGGCGCTAGTAGTCTCGCAAGGACTAGGTCTTGGAGTTTCTGTGCCCCTTGTCATCCTTCCTGGCAGTCTTGGAGCTCTTGCCTTTCTTTTTGCTATACTTGTTGCTTGAGTCGGAGGCCTTTACCATCATCTCGTCAAGTTCCTCGGTCGCCTTACTGTTGTCGGCGTCGTTGGTCGTGGCCCAGTCTCCAACGCCCAGGAGGAGCTCATATTGTCTTGGATCTGGTGCCATAGTGAAGACTGTGGATAATGATGTGTTCTCGTAAGAGATTGGAAAGTGATCTACACTTGAGGGTGAGTGGCTTTATTTAAAAATAGGAGAAGCTTGAAGATGTAATGTCTATTTCAATTGCGTTTAACTGTGATGATACACCTACTTATATTCACGGCCATTGTGATTTATTCGGCCAGCATATAGTTCTCCTGTACTTCGATTGATGATTGTGCTGTGAATACTGTGCATCGTAATATCTACTCTCAGTGCGCCAGTTTCTGGTGCTCTCCGTAAAAAGAAGCCATCACGGGGGGCGTGACTCCGATTCCCATAAGCTAGGTTGGATCATTGGCTGCTAGGGGCGAGTAGATGCGAGATCGGGTAGCTTACGGGATCTAAGATCTGGGGGCCGGGAAATGGGAATTGGGAATTGGGAATCAAGTGTGTAAACCTCCCAAGGCTGGTAGTTGCAAATGCAAGCCATCATTGCGTGTCACTCGCATGGGGTGTATCATAGGAGTCTAGAGCTCAAGTGTACCAGATTCCTAGCTGGACAAGCCCAAAGGGATGGATGGGTAATCCATGCAGCCAATGACAGAGATCATAAATTGGGCATTCATGCATGCAAGCCGGCCAATAGCATAGGAGATAGATTGGGAATTCAGAAGATAGACGACCCCTGCTCGTAACTTTGTTCCCTTTTCCAATCGGTGAGTCAAATTCCCAGGGGACTAGGGGCGCATTAGCGACGCCCGGTCATGGAGAATGGCGTTCACTCAGCCCTCGCTACTTACTGCACCCGACAATGTCATTGGTCAGGATAGGATCAAGCACGCGTTTCAAACACGAAATGTATGCAGCGTTCCGACCAATAGTCGAGCAATCAATTTGGGAATAAAAAACGACTCGCCTGCAGTGATGTATCTATCGCTCCAGCCCGCATCCGGGTCAAAATGGTTTCGCGTCATGGTGGCTGGCGCGACCGGCCATTGCCATTGCCCTTATCTATTTAATGAAAGCTTTGAACCCAGCCCATCGAGTCTGTCTCTGAATTTCCACAAACCAAGCCTAGTTCCTCGTTACTACTTGCTAGGTATCATGTCACTCAAAGAGGGCATTGGCATGCCGGGGCTTCGCCCGTTGCAGACTCCCAAGCCACCCACGCCCGAATTTCTGTTGACATTTGGAGATTCCCACTTCTCTGTCGGCCCGTGCATGAACTTCACCCAGGTGTATCTGGAGGACCTGCGACAAGATTCCTTTTGCTTCACATTCACGGTTTCTCCCAATCGCACAACGGTCAATGTCCATTCACTCGAACTAAAAGACGGTATTCGGGATATCCTTCAATGGGACGGTCCGTTTTCCTGATCCTGCTGTCACCTCCTTTCTGTTGTCTATGTGACCACTAATAAGAGTTATCCCACTAGGGTCGGTACATGTCCCGAGTCTTCGCTTCGATGCATTGGACGTCGAGTTACTACGAATGCAAACCATGAATATCCTAAGTTTTCTCAGAAGATGCCCCTCTATTGAAATTGAGTTGCTTGTGTCTGGCCTTGACCATTTGCATTTCTTCACATCATACTGCCCAGCAATGTTGGAAGGTGTCCCTTGGTGCGGCTCATGGAAAGCCTGTGCAAGAACATTGAAAATCAAGGATATGGAGTTATTGGTCTTGTTGGAGTCCTTGTGGCCCAAATCATGCAATCCCACTATAGCTCAAAGATTATACGCGTTGTTCTGGTAGGTTCCTTCAGTACGATACCTGACTTAGCAGCTAACGAAATTAACGAAAATAGGTCTCTCAAACGGGAGCAGGAGGTTGACTCGTATATTTTCAGCAAAGCGTTAAGCAATCCGTATCACCGCAAGACGTTGAGATTCCTCCTGCACAGCGGATATTTTAATCTATCGAGACCCATTACCATGTTTCATTCGACTAAATCATGGGCACTGTTACTCCAGATCACCAGTCTCGCCATCCACGCTATACGCAAACATAGCATCGATTTCTTTTGCCAAGAACAGGTTATTTACAACTTCTGTTTACACTCAGGTTGCCCTTCCCTCAATCGTCTGTACTCAAGTGACCCATCCAATTACCCACTATGCATAGCAAGCATTTGGAACAAGCCGGATGTCATCAAAGCATTATTGAGACAGGGGGTAATTACGCTCAAGCTCGGCAAGCCCTCAGGAGAGCCAGGATGCCCGAGGCAGTCGAAACACTCACATCGGTTGCCTTGAGCTACTACCTTACCTGGATAAACAACACATCAACAAATGCCCCTCTTCGCTTTCGATTCAACAAAGAATACAAAAACATGGACCAGAACATGCACGATCTGACTCATGATATGAATGCCGGAATGTTACTTGGTAGCTCGGTTGGCAACAGATGGGGACCGGGCTCAATACGACAGGATGCTGCCAGTGCGTGGAGTCACAGTCTAGTCATTCTCAGGCAAGCTTGTCGGGGTAGACTACCAAGAACCGCCAGCGATGTCTTGCTCTTCACAGCACTCAGCAAGGCCATGTCAGCAGAGATTGATGCGACTCAAGATTCGAAACTGGAAAACGAGTTGCTGGACGACTTGAACCGATGGAATCTTCTGTTACAAGAAAACCCCGTCGAGCTTTCAGCTTTGGAGAAAGCCACTTCTGCAATATGGGGCGTCGATATCACAAAGCGAACTATCATATCAAAATCAGGCATTAGCGCTGACGTGCAAGACTTCGAAAACATTTTCGGGCACTTCGAAGACCTGGCCAACAACCTTATACAAACTTCATATTCAGCCCTCATACACTCAGAAAACAGACCTCAACAGCCCATAACTGGTCAAAACTCTCATCAACAAACCTTCATCGGCCGAGAAGAGTCTCATCGTCAGGTTGATACCCCTCTACCATTAAAGCCACCCGACAAAAGATATGGAGTGTCCGAAAGTACCATTTATATGGTCATGGCAGGAGTTGCATTCGCGGCAGTCTTCGCATTCCTTATAAGTAAGCATTACATCAGCTTAATACACTACACTATTTGAAATTGATGCTGACTGACTAAAGCCCTGAACTTCACGCCTGAGGTATACATGAGAGACTGGAGATCACTCAACGACACGCTGCGCTCAATCGTCACTGGTGGCAACCCGGTAGCTTCTGGCGCTGCTATGTTCCAAACTCCCACCACGTCACAGATGCTCTTTTATTCGCCGGCTGATGTTCAACGTTGTGATGCTGCACATGTCATTGAGAGAAGTTATCTTCTCCTGGCTTTGCTCTTGGGCTATCTGGTACCTATGTCTATGTCGCCAAGCAATGCGACAACAGAGCCTTTACCCGTCGAGGGTACGGATCTTGACACTATAAGCGTCGAGGCAGCGAGCGCACCACTGAGCAGGAGTGGTGGTCATGTCGCCGATCGCACTACACCGAGTACTACTGAGTCGGTCACTTCTCCAACAGAAACAGTCCCGGTCGATACCCCACCAGCTCAGGAGCCGGTATTTAAGTGCCGGCACTGCCCTTACACCTGCCCCCAACGTGGCCGTCTTAACCGACATACCAAGGAGAAGCACAGCAAGGTACGCTACCGATGCTCCGCTCCCGGGTGCCGGAAAGATTTCGCACGCAATTGCTACCGCGAAGAGCACGAGCGCAAGCGACACGGCGGCCTTGCGTCACTACCCCCAAAACTGCCCGCTGCATATCTCCAGCTCCCTATCGTGGAACGTGTCGAGAGCTTTACGTCTTCCTCTCCCACTGGTAGTCTTCACCAATGAGCAAGAACCGGGGATAATTTGGTTTCTGTAGCAGGGACATCTAGGGCTACTAGTAATACAGGGGTAATACTTCTATAGCGAGCTTGTATAAAAATGCTCTACTATCGTAATAGCTTCTAGAATTTCTAAAGCTATTATATAATATAGTATACTATATTCAGATATTCATATCATGCTGTGATAGTACCCTTTAGATGTTGTAGTCCAAGTCTTCCCATACACGCACGCCAAGCATCTCGTCGTCTCCCGTCCCCAAAAAGGGGTCTTCAATAATACCAGGGATTTCAGAGGGTAATCCAATGGTTGCGTCCACACTCTTTGGGACTAAGATTGTATCTTCAGCCTCGTTTTCTTGTAGGTTAAGACCAGGTAGAGACTCTTCCGACTCCCCCCCTTGCGCCATTGAAAAGATTCTCATCGCAGTACTTTCTCAAATCACGCAATCTGAGATCGTTCCTCAGTTTAGCATCCGCCTTGGTCCACGGCCTGTGAGACTCGAGCAGCTTTCGGACCTGTAGGTGGCATTCCTTCGAGGCGAGAAGAATGGCGCGAACATACTGTAGCCGGCCCGCTCCTTCAGTGTTTACTCCATTGTTGAGGAGTAGATGGGTTATGTCGAGCCTTCCATGTTTCGCCGCTGCTTCCAGCGGAGTGGGAGAGTCTTCTAAATCAACCAAACGATGACGAGAGGTGTTTGGTTTGTTGGGGTCTGCGCCTGCACCCAACAGCATTCTTACAATGCCCAAGTATCCTCCTCTGCATGCTGCACATAGTGGCGTTTGGCCCGAGTTCTTGGTCTCAAGGTTGTTCACGTTAGCACCTTTGTCGATCAATAGACCAGCAATGTCCAACAGGCCACTGTTGATTGCGAATGATAAAGGGCTGTTTGCTTCTTCGCGCACCTGCTCAACATGAGAGTAGCCATCAATGTCCACGCCGAGTTCTAAGCAAGCCCGAACTATCGATATATTGCCTGTTTCAATCGCATAATGCAAGGGGCTGTGTCGTCTCGAAGGATCAAAGTCTTTCTGTATGCGATATCCTTTTTGTACCAAGCTCCAAAGACGATCATAGCTGTTGCTATCCCACAAGATTATAGCAATGGCACATTCTGCTGACAGTGAAACGTATTTATTGACGAAAAGGTTGAATATCCTCTCCTCAGCTTGGGCTGAAAGCATTTGTATGGAGCCGAGTTGCCCAAGGAGCTCATCATGGAATGGCCCACCACGCCAGAATCCATGCAAGTAATGGCACGGGAGCCTCAATGGATCGAAAGGAGGCCCGTTTTTTGGAGTTCCTGGAGCATAATATATTGGTACTATGGCTTGCTGGAACCAGGGCAGCTGACGTCTGAGAAGCTGCAAGAGCTCCCAATTCCCGCCGAAAGCAGCAATGCCAATAGAGGTCATCTCTCTGTAAGAATCTTCTTTATCAGAAATAACGCACCCGAGTCGATTGTTTAGCAAGGCTTGGACAAAACCAAAATCTCCATCATTTCTTGTCGCGACCAAAGTTGCTGCGCAGAGTGCATTTGTACTGTATAGATTCGGATAGAACTCAAAGGCCTTCGTGGCTACGTCCGACCGTTCGGACAGTATCGCTGCTTCTAAAAGGGTTACCTTCTCATCCTGGGACATTTTGTCAGGGGCAGCGGCCAGAATCCTTGAAACAAGATACCAATCGCCAAGGAACGCAGCCTCTGCAGCATCACCCGATCGAGGTTGAGCACCAGCGTCGAGTAGAAGATGTGCCATTCGTATTTTGACTACTTTAAGTCGATTTTCGCTGGCGAGATCTCTTTCAATCTCGGCAAAGCCATTTGCAAAGATACGTATGAGAAACCTGTGGCGAAAGGCCCGCGTGGTCGGCTTCAAGGCCGCGGAAAGCAGATCGACATCGAACAATTTCATAGCTCCATTCACTAGACTGTGATCGGAAGGAGTTTCCGATCCATTGTCAACGAGATATCTGCATATATCGCGCCTTTCACCCCAGGAATACGGCTCGATGAGCCATTCCAAAGTAGACTCTAAAGGAGTGCAAGCTCGTTTCGAGAAGATCTTGTCATATTGGTTGAATGTTTCACCGGGATAGTCGAAATTCAAACAACATTTGTTGAAATTTCTGCAACGTCTGTTGACGTGAGCTCCGCTCAAGTGCAAGAACTTGACTGTGTCCAGAAACCCGTTGGTACAGGCCAAATGGAAAGGTGACGGGTATCGTGGGTCATCGTTTTCCAGTATAGCTCCGTTCTGCAAGAGGAATTGACAGACCCCAACGGGATCCCCCTTTCGAGAAGACGCAGCTGCGTGCAAGGCTGTCAATCCATTTGGGCCAGCCCAGTTGATATAGCCGTGGGCAGCGCGGACGGCCGAGGGACAAAATTCGCTTTGGCGGGATAACAAAAACTTCACAACGCCAAGTTGGCTAGCCCCGGACGCGTGTATAAACACGTTATCCCAATCTACCAAGTTCCTGTACACCATATTCCCATGTGCGTCTGCATGGTCAAAGAGATATTGCACCACGGACGCTGCAGCCGCATTCGTAAATGAACGTAGCATAGAAGATATATGTGTCTCCTGACGCGCCGATTGGTCAAAGAACCTGGGGTCAAATGTGCCGAGCGTTAACTTGTATTCCTGAGAGTCAACGTTTTCAACTCGTGATAAGATCGATTGAGAAGCTTCCGGTTGACCGGACTCCGTAAGCAGCATAAGTGCAAGGAACAACGGGGGTAGGAAGAGCTGGTCGTGCCTGGAATCACTTAGCATAGCAAATTTGTTTTCCAATGGAACAGCTCCGCAGTCAAGAAGCCGATTTGCTAGATTGCTCATGGAAAGAGACAATGATATCTGCAAGCCTGTGGTACTGGGCTTACTGATATGTGTATCGACGGCCATCGGAGTGTTCGGATCTTGGCCAGAATTGAGGAGCCATTCTAGCAGAGACTGAGCCCTATCAATGTTGTATCGTAACTTGTACTTGCTGTATGATGAATACCAAATAAACATGAATGTTGCCCGGAAAAGTGTATCGCAGACTGCACGGATAGTAAAATCCTGTTCGTGCGGTGCCAGTGGTGTCGCCGGCAGCCCTGATAATTCAAAAAGCCCAAGGAGGTGGTCAAACTTTAGGAGGGAATCTTTATCACCAGGCAATACCCTAATGAGATTGTTTGAAAATTGTAGTAGTAACAGCTTCAGCCGTTCTTCCACAGACCTCTTCGAATTTCCCGAAATAATGGTCATGGCCCGGCGTAAGGCATCGCCAACATGGAGTTCGGGTATTTCACTCGCGAGGTTTGATGCCAAGCGAGTCTCTGATAAATCTTGTTTTCGCAGGTAACCTTTATCGATCGTCAAATAATGCAGGTATTCTGGGACTGAAAAAGCAGACCCCGACCCCCCATATCGAAGGTTCGCATGATTACTTGATCCTACTGAAAGTTGTCAGCGAAGTGGGAGGGGCCACGGAGAGGTTAACCTTGTACAAACTTTCAAGCCTTTGTATGCCAGATACCAGCCAGGGCAGATCTTGGGCCCAAGGTACCAGACTTCGTTCAGGTGTTGGTGATCGACGCGCGACCTGCAAGCACCCTGACCGTTGTGAGGCTACAGCAGAACAGTCAGTATACTGTCTTCTGTCCAACACGATATGCGGATACGTACTCAGGCCAACATTATAAGAGTGCGTCTCAATATAGTGTCTCTCAATCTGCCTTCCCGGGTTTCTTGTTCTTATTCGTTGCCTTCGTTGTTTATGAGTGACGATCAATGTGTTCTGCGTCGGGTCCGGCAACTGGTTGACACGTCGCCAAAACTCGGTAGCTTGACCTTTCGGGGCTCGTCGTCGCACCCCCCAAATTGTATTCAGCCGGTAATTCAACTGATTCTTCCTATATAATCCTGTGAATATGAACTCTGCCTTGCGCATCGGTGAGGACTTACGTGACTTGGAATCCTTGCTGTCCCAGCCAGGCCATGATTTGCTCAAGTCTCTGGTTATCTTCATCGAACCTGCGTTCGATCTCGGGTCTGAAGCTTTCCCATTTCAGGTCAGTCTCTCGGCGATTTTTTCCAACCATCCTGCGAGGTGTTGTTGGTGGTAGGAGACAACTAAATGGGGAGGGGATGAGTCTGAGAGGGGCTTGGGAATTCGCAGCCTGATGGCTAAAAATCGTTGGCAACATTGTCAGGTGATCGAGATTCTTCAAAGAGGCGGGGCACGCGCAGCTGATAGAGGTAGCACAAGAACTCTTGGATTTGATTAGCTAAGTAACCCCCCTCTCCCTCCCCCTTTTTACTGGTTATGTACGATAAGCCCGGTATGTCCTCATACCCCTCGAGTCGCTTATTGACGGCTGTGATGTGCCAATGGGGATGACAACGGCGGTTTGTGGCTACGTCAATCCGAAAGGGTAAAACTCTCAACTGTAATAAGTTTTCAGAATGTGAGTACTATTATTATTAGTACGCAGCCATCATCAACCCCGATGGATTGGTATAATTCCCTTACAATCACCACTTGTGAGTAATATGGCTTGCAAAGGGCGATGGCCCAGCTGCAGTCCGAGGGGAAATGGCCTGGGTTGACCTGTCAAGGCCCGTCAAGAGACTGGGCGGTAAACTCATGCTTTTGCCTTTGGGCGTGGAAACGACTCATTTGGGAGAGCGGCTAGTGGGCTGCATCGTATCATTTGTGACGATAGCTGATTGGCTGAAACCTCTATCTGAATATGCAGGGTTTCTACATTTTTGGGTGGGCTGGACGTCATTGGCCATCAACCTTCGCACAGCCTAGACAAGCACCAAGGCTTACTCTTCTCCGTCGCGCGTCCACCAGCTGAGATTGGTCATTGACTTTATCTGAAAACCTCCTTTCGGCCCCTGAGCCAATTCCGTTACCAGATTCGGTAATAGGACTCCGCGGAAGTTACCTCGTAACAACGTACACAAGATACCCAAACCCGACTGGCTTCGACCCGTATCTGAAAACCCAAAAGACGACGATGTGCTACGTGAAAGGATATTGTTCGGTCAAGTAAACATGCCAATACAGCACTGGCCATTGCATTACATGGGCAGTAACTTGCAATATATGATGCCACCAATATTCGGCATTCCTAATTCTGGGTTGGCATTATATTGTTCATTTCAATCACACTCCCACAGTATCAGAGAACTTCCAGAGCTGCAGTAATCATCAGTCTATCCCTTTCGTCAACTATCCACCTCAGTCGATTCCAGTCACCTTGACCCCTTACTTCTCACCCGGCCGCAAGTCTGTTTAGTATAAATGGAGTTCACTAGCCAAGCTGTTATCGGAATCGTTGGTGTTGTAGCAAACCTACCTCCAACCTTCTTGGCACTCCGAAAGTGCTGGATTATCATTCGGCGTGGCAGGCGTGAGTTACAAGCCAACGGTATGTATGGGGTTTTAACTTCAAGCAACTTGAACTGACAGTATCTCTCCCATAGAGTCCCAGCAAGCATTCGAGATGGCTTAATGCCATCTTCACGGATGTACACCCACTGGCAGTTGGGAGATGAAAGACTTGTGGCGTTCAGCGTGGATCAGGCCATGGAACACAGCTACTGGAACAATAACACCCACATATGGTTGATGCCGGCTGCCAATGACTTGCTATTTGAGGATAGTCAAAAGATCAGGTTAATGATGGTGGGGGTAGGACGAGGAAACAAGCCTGTAAATCTATCGAATCTCGGTGTTTCTAATCACGGCTAACGTGGCAGATACCACACATGCCGAACGTTCTGTCTTCACCAAGTTGTTGTAATGACTTAGTTCAAGCTTTAGCGGCAAGACAGGGTTTCGTATTAGTTATTAGTGGATATCCATGCTTCGTCAATTTATGTAGTTAGTCTGGCAGCTTCTGTCTCTCCCTATGTGGGAGAGGCACCGAGAATATGCCAAATGCCATGATGGTTAGTCAAAGCTGTACGTCAGTAATTATCTCCAAGTATCTTCAGGCTCCAATACTATTGAGAAATTGTTGGCACACCAAGTCAATGTTATCGCCTCCTTGGTCGGCATTCCGCTGGCGTCTCCAAGGAGGTAGAGCTCCCTGTCTGTGCGAAGCCGAAGCTCGTTGTTGTTTGCCCCTATTATCTAGACAATCCCGCATTATATGCCCCACGTTACCGCAACTATGGCAGGTAACACCTTGGGTAGTATCAGTCGTGATGAGCCCACGGCCACGACCCTCGTCATCCCGAAAGGTCCCGTTGGCGATGGCCAGGTCCCGGAGCTGTCCTCGCTTGCGCTCGTTAGTGTGTTCCGGGAGTGTGATAGTGTCCTCAATAACGGACTGCACGAGCCTCTTAGCCGCGTCGGCCTTGTCGCGGCAGTCGGCGGTGATGAGGCAGTGCAGGGGCTCTTCCGGGTCCTCGGCGCACCGAGCCCCTCGCCCGTAGGCTGGAGCTCGAGCGCGTCGGCCGCGGGCGGCGGAGCCCTCCTTCACGGACCCCTTGCCGCGGATCAGGATGTGCGCGCCCGACTGGCTACTCAGTTCCTTTAGGGTCCGGCCGCGGGGCCCCAGAAGCTGGCCGATGAAGTTCAGCTCGGGGAACTCCTTGACGGGGACGTAGACCTTGTCTTCCACGGCGGTGCGGTGCTGTAAACCGCCCTTGTAGTCCCGGGGCGGGCGGTAGTGTGGAATGGTGTGGAGGGCCTGCTGGATTAGTGCATGGCGCTCGCGTTCTAGGTCCTGGTGGCGCCGCGTGGCGCGCGTGTTGATGCGCTGGCCTGCTTGATCGTACTGGGGATCGGGGGAGGGAGGCCTGCGAGGTGGGTCAGCAGAAACAAGATTATGACCAAATCGGAGCTCTTGGGTAATCTCCTCGATGCGTACGTGCAGGGCGTACGCTTCCTTCTGCTCGTTAGTCATGGCTCCCGTGATGGAGGCTTTCAGACCGGTGAGTCTGAAAGCCATGCTCTCGGGCCCCCACCGTGTCTGTCTTGTAGTGCTGTGAGTCATGGCCATGTTGTTCCTTCAATCGGTGCTGTTTTGCTAGTATGCGTGTTTGATGTGTATGGTGGTCGCCCTTTTGGATCGATACTGGCAAGTGAATCACTTGAAAAGAGGTACGTGTAATGGTTAGTGGACGTGGGGGTAAGAAGATAGAGAGCGAGTACAGTGTTTTATTTTCAAGCTTATATATATCACTGGCAGGAACCGGAGAAAGACAGAAAGCCATTTTTGTCTTTAGATAAAGTTTGAGACGGAGACAGCATCAACCCAAAACCAGCTTAAAGCTTAGAGGCTCACCCATTCAGAGCTTAAGGCACTTCAATCTAGCTTAGCCGGGTGTTAATAAACCAACCAGTGTATGGTGGTTCTGCCTCCATCTTCAATTTCGCTTGCGATCACTCAGGGAAGGGGTGGATTGTAATAACAGAACAACAATAAGATGGTGCAGAATATGTGCTTAATTCTTTTTCTTCTATAGTAACTAAATTAATATAATTGTTATTAAATGGGGCTGGGGTGGTATAGCCACCCCACCCCGCCACACTCGGCATCTAACTTAAAGGTCAGGAGATCCTGAGCGATCTCCTGCAGGTTGGTCCGGAATGGTCTCGCTTTATTATAATTCCTTTCCCCCAAAAAACTATAGTTTGCCCAATCGCAATGCCATATCGTATTCCTCCTTCTTCTCTGTTCCTTGAGTGTGGCGGGGTGGGGTGGCTATGCCACCCCAGCCCCAATTGATCTGCATGCGTCGGAGCTCGTCATGGACGCCCTGGATGATTTGAGATTCTGGTCTTGGGATCAACCGAGTCGGATTGGGTCTTGGCTGAGGAGCCAGCGGGCGAGGTCTGCTCAGAATCTGCCATCTGGGGCTCGGAGGCAGCTGGGTGATCGCTGGTAGTCTGGCTTGGAATATCAATTCCAGGGTTGGTCAGAGCTTTCTCTTGCTCATTGGTTCCTGATGCCTTTTGGCCGGAAGGCCTAAAGATGGATTCGGGTTCCATCGTGAGGAATGATTCGCGCCGTTGATCGGAGAATAGCCACCCCAGTCGGGTAGGCATACCTAGGTAGAACACAAGCGTTTAAAGGAGTAAAAACTTGATTCTCTTCTAACAAATCTTTTATTAGAATAATACAAGAAAAATCAAATCTTCAGCTTTTCTTGTAAGAAATACCAGAGTGTTTAGTACCTATTTGACCAGGCTATACCCGTCCTTAGCCAGCTCACTCGCACTCACTGAACATGAAAACCCTGCATACGGACCCTCTGGGATATAGTAATGGTGGAAGCCAAGAATGATGCCGTCGTCGTTCCAGACGGCGGAGCCGCTAGTGCCACCCGGATAGTGCACCTTTTCTTCATTATCCTCCACCTGGCCTGTGTATGCCCAGTTATACACGACGTAGCGAGGTTGATCCTCCCCTTCCGACTCCTCGATTCTCACTGACTTCGCCACGATAGTACTTTCCATGTTACCAGTGAACGAGCTGTTTAGATGGCAGTTTGTCCATCCGAGGTTATCCTCGGAAGTGACAAGACGACTGAAACTGGGAGTGCCAACGCTATCGAAAGTTTCGTTATGAAAACGCACATCAGGGGTCAGTCTTATCAGGCTAATGTCAGTGTAGGGAATCTCCGTACTAGCCCTGCCGATGATCTTGTCTGGGCGATTGGGTTGCCAAATTTCTTTGGACTCGCCTATACTGTGAGAGGCAGCTGTCATGAAAGAAACACCGAGGCCATCCTTAACAAGGATCCCCGACGTTGTCGAAAGAACGGCGGGGTGGCCATTATCTGCCAGCTTTTCGCTGGAGATCATGACACCAGGTCTCAGGACATCGTAGGTGGTAGTGTCGACAATGCCAGACTCTGGTTGCGGCTGGGCTGGGCTTCTGGCTGGTCGATCGGCCCACCGAGGTCTCTGGATCTTGTGGTCCCTGACGTATGCGACAGGCCAGTCGGCGATCTTGCCGGGTAGAATTCGGCGGGCCTGGCCAATCTGCACATGGTCTCCAATAACAATGTCGACGGTATGCGCGCTTGTGAAGATAACTTCAATGATACGGATGCTGGGCATGTTATCCTTGAAGAGCTCATAGATATAAGCTGACAGGCTGCGGAGAGAATTATCGCAGAGATTTTCCATGTTGTAGTGCTTGCAGATAACCAAAGAAAGGTTGCCAAGGAACCCATTGTGGAACAGGACAAAACGGCCTCGGGTGTTCTTCTCCAGGATGGTGATGGGCACACCACCGACCGTCAGAGGCCAAGGACCCTTGGGCAATTCATCGACCTGGAAGATCAAATGGCAACGGAACCGGGCTTCTGTGACATTGTTGGTTTTGGGGAAGATGTCGTAAAGGAGGTCGCGGACTTCGCCCTTGAATATGTCAATCGATAAATCTCGAAGTTGAAAAGGGGTGAGAACATGCCTCGAGCTCCAGGGGGCCGACAGCTCTGCCGATGGCGTTATTCTGCGCTTATTGGTGACGCCCGAGGGGGAAGACATGTTGGAGGTTGCGCTGTGGGGATGGAGAAAAAGAAATCTAGGTAGGTTCTTTCGCCGCTTAAATACCTACATCTAAGTTTGGAGCTATTGTATCAAGGTTCGAGTCCCTGGTGGGAATGAGCTAGCAGCCACGGTAGTTCCGCGACGTAAGCTCGTCTATCCTCCGGCAGGTGGATGAACCCGTCTCCGAAACGTAACTGTATGTCGATACAAGGCAACCATATTGCGAGGTTCGGCTGCTTGTCCTTGTAGCTGCTAGCGGGTTTGGCAGCGGAGATCACAGTGCAATGAATATTAGTATTCTCCATGGAAAAAAAGACTACCGCAGGTTATTCCTCTACCCCTGAGAGGTAACGGAGATACAAAGAATCCGTATTTCCCATGATAAAGTCCAGCAAAGACTCTTAGTAGTAGTAAAGCAACGGTAGCAGCAACCAAGCATAGGGAGATCCTTTCCACAGAACCTCCTCAACCCATTCTCAGCAGACAACAACCTCTTTATGTTCTGTATCTATCTTGGTAACCACTCGATTGTTTCTGTTTCCGTGTCTTTCATTTCACAGGAAACAAAGGCAAACAAGATGAACGAAACAAAACAAGCCTGCAACGACATAGACTCGCAACATCTTCATTAATTGAAGAAGGATACGCCAACATATAAGGCGGGGAATTCCATGGCCTATAGCAGTTTTGGTTCTCCCTCCTCATCGCATCATCTCGCATTACGATATTAAACCACTACATCGACTTCATTGACAATCTTCGGATTCACCATCTCGACCACCTTCAACCATCCATCATCACCAACCATCGCCACCTATCTTATCCAACTTACCGCCTGTTCAGACAGTCACCATGTGCAAAGTCATCATCGACTACTACCGCTGCGGCCAGTGCAAGCGCAAAGTCGGGGAGTCACATCACCGACATTCGTCGTGGGACCCGTGCGGCGCCAAGCACAACTACAGCTCGGCCTGCCCGAACTACACGCCTCGGTTTGTCTACCACGATGAGGACCTCTGCGCTGACGGCACCGGTTGCCAGGAGAGTGACTTTGCCAAGGCGCACTACGCTGCTCAAGCCCGGAAGTAGGAAAACGGGTACGGTTCACTCCTGCCCAATTTAGCTGCTGATTTTTGTTGATCTTGTTCTTTGCTTGACAGGTACCCGACTTGGTATTCGGACATATTGTTAATGAATAAGTCTAGAGGGCTGCGTCTTCATTTTCTACAATGTTGATGTATCTCATCTAGGCTTTTAGGGTCTGCGACGACTTATGTTTTGTCCATCCTCGCATTGGTTTCCATCCTTACTCTAGCTGATGTACTGCTTTGTATATCGTTTGGCTCAGGCTTCTGCTGCGAGTTGAACATGCCTGATAATCAAATAATGGGTTTCACATTCTCTCCCCAATTACAGGGGAATTGAATGGTGCCTATTTTTGCGATCAAAAAATAAAGAATTCAAACAAAACTAAAACATCATCTTGTTCAACGTGATACATGGTTCTATTATGAAATAACGTGTAATGTCGAGGGCGACGGAGAATATTCAGCGCCTATCTCCCCTGTCGGGCATTCTTTCCGATGCGCAGAGTTCGCATGTAGTTGGACAAAGTTGATGCCAAGACCGTAGGCCGTAGGGGCATCCTTGTCCAACCAATCAGCGCCCACTCAGCATGCCTAATCTAGTAATCGAGGATAGCCCTCTTTGCATGCATGATTGCGGATGAAATAGCAATGGGATCGTAGGGAAGACGTATATTAATGGATAAAGCCGTCATCTCAAAACTGTATCTCTCTACTTATCTCATTCTGCACAGTAGAACAGGGATTGTGGGCAATGATATCAACATAATCAAGTAGTCTGTCTACAAGTTGCCACCGTCACAAATCGGACAATCCCAGCAGTTCAGCTCGCTGGTCATCGCACTTGACTTGGCTACAGCAAGTAGCCTTAAGTAGGCGCTCTTTCAACACAGCACCCCAGTCGCAGTTGTATCTCTTGGGTAAATTTTGGATGGTGTCGCTGAAACCCTTTAGGCTGATCGAGTTCCATGAGGCTTGTAAACTGTGCACAGTCCACTTATCCATGTTCTCTGGGTTTGGAAGAGGCCAGTAGCCTTTTGCAACAAGCCCTCGTATAAGCGAACCCAAAGCAAGGGTCTCACAGAGCTGTGACTCTTCAATTTGGGTGCGATGATGAGGACATGAATCCAAAAAGGGAGCAGCATGTATGCCTTGTAGCTGTCGAATGAAATCATCCAACTCTTTTACCATTCGCCGAAGGACGTTGCGACGGTATGCTTTCCAGGAGACTGTTGCTGCGAGTTAGCTCAGTCAACCCCTAACTGCAAGAGCAAAGGATTAGCCAACGGCGACTTACGAAGCCAATCCACCTCAAAGCGTAGATCGGGATTCTCAAGGTCTTCTTCTTGGTACCACAGATGGCCATCGACAATTCGGCTCCAGCAGACGATGTGATGGCCTACGTTCTCAACTAAGGGCACGTTGATCAAAGCTCGACCAATGTTGAAAGCCTTGAAAAGGGTCTTTGCGCTCGTCAGGTCAGTAAAGGCTGGCTGGAGCGGTGGGCGGCGGCCAGGACGTCTGTTAGATGACCATGACCTAGACTTAAACTCCAGCAGGGAAATCATTTGATACTTCTTAGCCATATCGACGATATCGAAGATTTGCTTCAAGGTCTGGTTATGGGGAAGCATGCTGATTCCTCCATGGGCAATTTGGAAGAGGAATTTTAGTCCTTTAGGACTATCTCTAGGGAGATGTTCGGTCCAGCCAGCATCAGATGCTCCGGGTTTGTAGTTGTCGTTTTTAGTGTCAAACATGTCCTTGAAGACAGGGGAGGCGCGGGCCAAGGCTCTGTAGTCGACACGAAAGGCGACCGCCTTTTCAACGTTGTATAACGACTCAGTTCCGACGACATCAGCGCCGATAACGAGAACTAGATCGCCATTCGGGTCGATATCCTCAATATTGGCTAATGGCTCATCCCTAAAAACGTCAGCTTGTATTTGCGTGTGGTGTGCGTCAATCAAACAAAGTCAAGTGTATTACTTACGAACTGATGGCCTCAGATTTGCGCTTCTCGCCAGGCTTGGGTGATGAAGACATTGCGGACTTCAAGACCAATTGCGGCGGGGGTTTGGTGAAGAAGCAGACGAGTCGTTTGGTGGCTAGGCAGGTATTCGTCCAACCCACCAAGGAGACAACTCGGGTAGGTTGGTGGTTCGGTTTGCCCAACCGAAAATTCAATGTATCCGGGAAAAGAAGGAGAAAACAAACAATGAACAAGGTGCGGGAATTTGTTCCTCGGCCAGGGCTTCCCCGCTAGGCAGATACCTGAAATGTTTCGAAAAGGTGGCCTCGTTGCTTTTGATTTTTGAGGTGCGGTGTGAGAATTTTGGCGCCTCTACAGCATTGCCAAATCAGTATGGTGACAGGCGTGATTGTTGAAATTGGTAGGCCGGGTCCGGCTTTACCACTTCCGCAGGAAAGGACACACCACCATGCGATTTAACACTTGCCCATGTTTTAAGATTGTACACCTTACGAATCACACTAAGAGTACTCGTTTTGAACTTCTACTTGGCTTTCCCAGCAAGCCATGACTTGATCGTGCCATTGTTTCCATTGATGCCATTCCTCACTCACTTCAAGGGAGAGACATATCCAGCCTAACCCAGTTCGCTCTCTTACTGACCAGAAGTTGATGATTGCGATTGACTAACTGCTGCCTTGTTCCTTGGAATTCTCCCCATTTCCCACCATTTTCTCATCTTTTGCATCTGCAAGCTCGAGGTCATGCTTAAAATCAACACAGACCATCTTTTTGTGGATGATGTAATCGATGAAGGAATCGGGGCATTTGATGCCGTAGTTTGGACAGATGCTGTAGCCGAGCAGACTTTGGCTACACAAGATGGTTTCGATGAACTCGCCGCATCTCCAGCATCCCCATTGGCCGATACAGACAAAACACATCGTGGTGGCGTTGGACATGATCGAGATGCCGTTGAATGGATGTAGTTCCAATGAGGGCGGCGTTTTCCCAGCCTTCTAGATGCGAGGGCCCGCTAGGCTAGAACAACCTTCTTCAGATTCGAAAAGTTAGGGTGACTCAAGTTCGCATCGAGAAGAGGTTGAGAACCCTAGGCATTCTGCTTCTTCCAATAATTGCAATTAACTGTGCTCAATCTATGATATGAACTTGACTTATGAACTAGGTCATCATAACTTGTCCTTCTTAATTCTCAGTTTGGTTCATCTGGTCCTTGACATACATTAACAAATTTGTCATCTAATGAACGGGCTACCACGGATTTGATTCAGCATCACGAGGAGTTGCAGGCATTATTGTCACTTTGGAAGGACCAAATTTCAAACAACATACGTATGCTACAATTTGAATGTATTACAAGTAGGCGCAACTGCCCTGAAACACATCATGTGAGCATGTCTACTTTAATGACACGCAGCTTCCAATCTAGATGCACATCACAGTGACTATGGAGGCAACTACGAATCCCCACATAGGCCTGCAAAGGTGACTGACCAAGTTCCCTTTCCTCTTCTTCTCATGGCAATCCAAAGACCCCAGCCGAGATATCCAAGGTTACAAAAACACAAGCACCAACCACCATTCACTTCCACATCAACCTACCAGAAAGAAACCAGCATTTGAACGGCCATCACCATGTGTAAGGTTACCATCGACGTTTGGATCTGCCCAGTCTGCAGGAAGGCCCACGAATCGTTTGACAGGCCAAACAGCTGGGAATGCTGCGACGTCGGCCCCACGTACGATAAATCATGCCCCAACTTCGCACCGTATCTCATTCGACACTATGAGTACTTTTGTGACGACTGTAAGGCTATGCACGGAGTTCTGGAAGAGGTCAAAAGTGCGGAAGAGCAAGAGAAGCCACCGAAAACCAAAGATCAGAAGTAAACTCAGTAAGAGGTGGCACATTTGTTGATATATGCCAAGGATTGGATGGACCAAACTGACAATTGAGAAGAGACTATAGGCCCAGTTCATAAGTCATGTTTATATGCTAGATTGAGCATAGTTCATGGGGTGCATTTGAAAAGGGTAGATTGGCCAAAGCCTTTAATAACTGTTTAATGCAAATTTGGTTTGCCCTGACTTTTAAAATCTGCGGAAAGACTAAAGTGCCCTGCGGTGATGAGCTTAACATTGCTGTATAAGTGAACTTGGTCATTTGTACATCTACTCCCTAGTTTCATCCCGTCCAACAAGGAGACTGAAATGCTGTTATGTTACTTCTGGCATACATCGCGATGCCATTTTCTGATCACGAAGCATATTGGTATTGTGTCTGTACTAAAATAAAATTATATAACTGACCTAGAGTTTCGCCTTAGATATTCCAAGAAATGTTGCTAAAGTTCACTGTCCAAGTTATTGCGGTGCCTTTGGAAGTTGTCAAAGGAAGCACAATGAACTAAAGGAGAGGAGATAAGGACATTAACTTCAAGACCAACGGTACATGGTAACAATAGCCAGCCATACAATCATGTAATAATCTAGAAATTCCAACGTGGAAGAGAGCCGAAACCTGTAATAAATTGGGCGGTAAAATGCTTGTTCGAAGTCTTCAATCTCTTCTAAGCCGCCAACATAGTGTAGATCCAATCAAGAATAAGGCAAAGCACGCTGATAGGCCAGCAAAAGTTCATTCAGCTTTCACGCAGCCATCGGCCCGTCCAATTCCGAGCGAAGCTCATTGGTCAAGGGGCTGTCTGCGCATCGACCCTCTTGGCTGCTTATGGCGAGCCTGAAAATGGCGGATTCGTATGAGACACGAACATCCATCGCAACTTATCAAGCAGCCTACCAAAACTGTTAATTCGATGTGGTGTTTCTTGTCGGTGCAATGGGTAACCAAAGTCATGTCCTTCAGCAGGCACCCGCAAGGAGGTTGCGGGTTGGGCTGTTGATTGTTGACCAAACAAGGCCACAAAACTTGATAGAGTACAAGGCGGCAAGCCTTGTTCAGATGTTGTCGGGCTTTGACCGGAAATGGCAGCCAGTAGCCTTCACTGATCTAGCCAAGAGATCCTTGCAATTCGTGTTATGTACGAGAAAGGTATGGGTTTGGGAGTGAATGAAGTGGTACTGGAGGAGTGTATCTAGGCGTCTGCAAGCTTCTGAGAGCGATAAAGATATGTACTGGCAGCTTCACTAGCTGCACACCCCAAAAGTTCATTGCCAAATGGAGTAGGAGAACGGTTGCACTGCAGTAGGGTCATCTATCTGTGCGACCGCTAAACCTTAACGGGAAAAAGCCCGATGGATGATCGACTCAACTTGTTAATTATGGGTCGATGCAGCGACTCTAATTCCTGACCCTGGAAGCGTCTCAAAATACAACTGCGATCGAATAATACAAGCCGGGCGAGTGAAGGCGAGTGAAGGCAGTTTCGATATTAAAAGCCAAACGTTTCCCAATAACTTGTATTAATTTCCCCTCCTCCCTATGCCTCTTCACGTCTCAAGTCTTTCTTCCTTATTACATCCCCTACCAGAGAGCCCCTCGACCACAGCGTTCCAATCTCAGCTCATATCACCAAATCACTTACACTACGAGTCCTGCCACCACCGTCACCACTGACACACAGTCAAGATCCTCTGCTCACCCAGTCCATCATGCCCCGCTCGCAATCATCCAAGACCACGCAAGTCAAGACCATCTCTTCTCGTCTTCAACCATTGCTTGATATCCTTTCCTTAACTCCTAGACGTCTGTCAATACTGACCTTTGTCCCCTTCCGACCCCAGTCAAGCCAGTGGCTCGAAGAAGTCCCAGAAGCCCTCCACTAGCAACCATGCCACAGGTAGCTCCGAGAAAAAGGCAAGTCATGTCCCTCTTTCCAACCCCCGTTTCCGACCCCTGGTTGAACACCATCATGGCCTCTTACTAACCTCATCCAACACACACATAGACTACGAAGAACCCAACCAAGAAGCCCTCTGCCTACAAGAAGAAGAACAAGGATGCTGTTCCTCAAGACCTAGCTGGGGTTGGGTCTTGGTGTGACGACACGCCTGAGCAGTATCAGGGGTCATCGGCGGACACCAGTCTCGACCTATGATCATGATGGATACAGCAACCATTGAAGACACATGCTTGATAACAAGATATTGTCATCAAGCACTTGAAGAGCTTGGGATATTCAAAAGGGAGTAAGGGTAACGCTATATATCTCTTATGTTGGGAACAATGTTTAGTCCAATCTATCATTTATCGCTACCGCCAACTCGTGGCATCGTTCCGTCTCCTTGACCCATCGACCCTAATAGACCAATACAAACCCAATCCATACCATCCCAAAAACCTAGTTCAAGTTCGGACTTTATTCAGTGACAAGAAACGCTCTGTAAAACAAATGATATCTCCAGAAAGCAAAAACGCAAATAACCAAGTCCTCCGAGCAACGCGATGACACCCCAACAGCGCGCATGCAGTATGATACAAGGCCCCTCAAAACAATATCCTGGTAATCGGTCCATTGGTGGCCATCAACTCCTTCGCTGCTTACTCATTTCTTGTTCTTCGGCTCCTTTTGTGCCGCCTGAACCCTCTCATGACACTTGGCCAAGTCGAACTCGACGCGATGCCAAGCGGTCGCCAAGTTGCCCCGGAGGTTGAAGATGCTCTTGTAGCACTGCGGCTGCGTGTTGTAAGCGTCGTCCGTAGCCTTGACCACGAACGTCGTCTTGGCCTCGTGCTCATCCCCCTCGTGCTCCAGGGGCACGGCGCCCTCATACGTCCACCGCTTCCAGCACCAAGCCTTGCTGCCCTTCTCGTGCGCCGTGTCGTCGATGAGCTTGGCCTGGTCCCAGTTCTTGCCGTTGTCGAGGCTGATGTCGACGCGCTGGATCTCCCGGCCGCCGCCCGAGTAGGCGTAGCCCTCGATCTGGATGAGATTGTTGCCGGCGGCGTCCTTCGCCTTCTCCTGGGGGACGGTCTTGGACTCCGGGGCTGGCTTTAAGCGGGTTCGGGTGATGGCACTGGTGATGGGCATCTCCTGGATCGACTTGTACTTGTCCCAATCGAGATTCTTAACCTCATTGGGGCCGAAGCACTTGTAGTCGCGCCTTTGCCAGCTCGTGCTGCTTTCCTCGTCGGAAATGACGATCTTGTTCACCCATTTCACACATCTAGCCGCGACCGTTCCAGGAACAATGACCCGGACAGGGAAGCCGTGGTCTCCGGGCAAGGGGAGATCGTTCATTTTGAAAGCCAAGAGAACATCACCGCGGGGATCCAGGATTGACCGAATGGGGATACTGGCGCCGTAAGCTTCCAGGCCGGTGAATTGAACGTGCTGGGCATCCTCAGGCGGGTTTTCGAAGGAAAGGCCGGCATCAGCGAGAACATCGCGGAGTCGGACTCCTTCCCATTTCGCACAACTGATCGCGCCTGATCCCCACTGCAGTCCGTTCGTCTTGCTGGCGTGCTCCGTCATATCCTTTCGCCGATTACCGGAGCACTGCAGGACCGCGGTGACGGCATGTTGCTTGAATCTGGACTTGAGCTCACCGACTGTGTAGGTCCGTGATTCATCGTTGGGAAGTTCAATGGTGATGGCATGGGAGTCGCCTGTTGTATCCTCGATCACTGGAACCCACATATGATTGCGAACGTAGAAGACCTCATTGGGTGTCAGGAAGTTCTCGGCCAATTCGCTCCCCACAGTTTCGGCGTTGCAAGGTTTCGATGTCAGCTGCAGCAGTCTCGGGTCGCGTACAGGGTCTGCGGCAAAGGGATCTTCGATGTTATCCATCCGCGGACGGCCGTTTTCCAGGTCGTCCGGATGCACCTTTCCGACACAGTATTGATCCAGAATCTCGCGCACATAAGGGGTCTTGTGAATGGAGAATATGTCCCAGTACGGTTCGATACTCCCACCCGCGGCGCGCAAGATGACTTCGCCGCCGGGATGCGCCGGAATCCAGTCTGTAATATCATAAACCTTGTCCTCGTATACGACCCATGGCTGCGGTGACTTGGGGCCGTGTTCTTCTTTAATCTTGGTCAATCGGTATCTGGGAAGGCCGTCATTGGCCTCAACGTCGGTCGGGTTGTGGGATGGCGCAGGGGAAACATCTTCGGGAGATGCGACCGGACTTCCAGAGATGGGCTGGAAGACGGAGAAGAGCACAGTAAGTACTCCACCGCCAGTAGCCATGACTGGAAGCGGGCTGAAGCGACGCGACTTTGGCGAAGGTCGGGGCGGAGTCTTTCGCTCGGCAGTTCGAAAGGCGGAACGGTAGGTAAAACTACGAGCCGGTGACACGGCCAATGGTCGAGGTTCGGGCGCCTTGTAGCATCGCGCCGCAGCAGGCTTGGGCCGTTGCGCGAGCTTCAGGAGCTCTCGCCCGATATAGCGAGGTATCGGAAGCGACATGATGGCGAGCTAATGTCGGTGCTGATCGTTGGTCTGCTTCCGGACTGAGTCTTGATGAATTGATTTAGGACTTCCCGCGGAGCGAGTCCATCGCCGTGGGGGACGCCTGGGGAGCTCGCGAGTGGCAATGGCTGGATTTCTGGAAGGGTCTCGGCGATGGATGTCGTCAGTAGGCGAAGTTTGGCGGGACCCTGAGAATTTAGTTGCTTCGAAGAGCCCGACCGATTGGCACGGTGGGGTAGACGTTGTCGCCGGCGGGTGGGCCAATTGACAAGAAACTCAATGGCTATTTGGCATAGTTCAAATTGCACAGCATGTGTTGTGATACTTGTAGAAGTTGACGACAAAGACGACAGAAATGGCAACACTTGTTGGCTGCTTTTTGGGGAGTTGAGTCGTGTAAGTCGGAGAAAATCTCGGACAAAAGAGGCGTGTTGGGGATTTGGAGGGAGTCCTTGTCCGATAAGAGAGTTGGGAAGCAGAGTCCCGATGTTTGGCCCGCAGAGGATGCTGGATGGTAGCAATCCAAGCACGCAAGCAAGCACGCAAGCACACGATTGAGCAAAAGAAGAAGGAGGAAAGGACACAACCCAGAAAAGACGGTGTCGCCTGCATTTTATTGACTGCACGATGATGCACACCGCGACCTGCGACACAATGCCAATGGCAATGCAGCCAATGCCCGGAGTCACTTGACGCATGCGCGTGCGCCGTGTTAGCACGTTGATAAGGGATAAGGGATAAGGAATAGAGTTCAGCTGAGCTTTGTTTTGTTTGTTCGTGTTCCTGCATCCTGGGAACTGAATTGGTCGAATTCAAAGAGGAACACAGCCTAAGCCGGGGCTTACCGCCAATTGCCGCCGGCCCAAACTGGCCTAACCTGCCACTAACCGGGCTTCTAGTGCTTCTAGTGTTTCTGGTGGGTGTGCCATTTGCTAATGCGTACCTAAAAAGAATGCCCTTCGAGCCCCGACCCCGGCTTGGCTCTTCAATCCGTTGCCATGTCCTGGGCCACATGGGGATGAGTCTCTGACCCCGTTCGCCGATGCCTACCCCATCCGCTTTCAAAACGGCGATGTGGGAACGAACACCTCCAACCACTTCGCCGAGTCCAACCACCAACGTCGCCGGAACACCCAACGCTAACCGCTCCTGCATGTCCCACCGCCCTCCGAGTCCTTGCGTCTTCCCCGCCGTTTCCCCTCAATCGTTATCAGAGGACGTCACGTGAACGTTCTTTTTGTACAACTTCTCTATTGTCGCTATGAATTCATCAGCTACCAACCTATTAGCTTAGCTAGTGACAACAGCCTCGCAAGTCACGACAGTTCAAGTCTTGTCGTCTTCAGGCAGAAAGAGATCCTTTCTCCATCGTATGATGCGTTCACACAGCGCTTCTCTGTCTCCTCGCAGCGGGTTCTCGCTCACTCTAGCATCGCCCGAGACGTAACATTGCATCAGATCCGTGAGGTTGTGTTCCATGATCTCATTCATGGTTCGTTCCGTGTTAAAGCCCCAACATTCATATTCGCAGTCCGTGTCGTAGTCCGAGCCGTAGGCCGAACCGTACCACTCGTCGCTGTACCGGTATCTCTTTTCGCGCATGCGTTGCTTCACCTCGGCGGAGTCCATGTCAGAATCGTTATCGTATCTCTTTGCGTGCCGGCACGCCCGAGCCTCGACGTATATGTCATCCAGCTCGCCGCCTTTCAGATGGAAGTTGCGCATCCCCGTCAGCCCATCGCTCCACCTTGTCGGCAGCTTCTCCCTGAGAATGTCCAGTGCGTTGGCCCAGCTGCCATAATTCCCACCTGACTTGTACTGGAGCTGTACCGAGAACATGAGATGGTTGAAACGAGCCCCATCAACGAGGTTCCGGCACATTGTCTCAACATCCCCCTGGCTGGCCCCCACCCAGCCCACGTCCAGCGAATACAGGCGCGTCCAGGTGCTTGCTGCCGTCGCGTACACGTGTCCCAAGTCATGTGTGTTCGTGCGCACTCTGAGCCTCTCGAGTCTTCCACCGGACAGCATAGCTGACATAAAGGTGTCCACGTAGATTGAGGCGTTTTTAGTCCGTGGGTATCCATCGTCATATGATTCCTCCATTTCAAAACTCTGGAGCTGCTGGCAGGCGACACCTAACTCCACGGACCATTCTTCCATTGATTTCAGAGTGCTGGAGAAGGGGAAGAGGTTAGAGTATCCTCCTCTCATGGGGAAACATTCAAGTTTCAAATTTAACACGGGCACACCGGCCTGGTAGCATGCGACCGGGATTTCCGTTAGTAATTGTGTAGAGGGTTGTCGTTTTTCTGAGATATGCCACAAGCTGTAAAATTGCCAGTGCCAGTGATGAGGGCCCGACATAACTCGGAGTAATCTCTCATTGTTATTGATATGCCAGCCGGCATCGCGAATCCCTCCGTCCCACGGAATCTTCATTGGGGGCTTGTTTGTTATGAATAGTAGGAACCCTTTGTGCTTAAGCTTAGTGATACACCGAACAACCGCCTGGGCGAACGAGCCGCTCTGGATGATTTGCAGCTGCTCCTGAAGCTTTTGGTTATATAAGGTGTACGCTTCCTTAAATAATTGCTGATAGCGTCGAACTGCCATTTCCCTCTCCATCTCCCAGACGAAAGGCCCATCCATAGCAGCGTCACCTCTAATGGCCTCGTCTTCCATTAAGTCCAGGGATTGTTCGCTTTTTCCGAGATGAAGAAAAGCATCATGTATTCTGAGATAGTTGCGGCAGGCCTCGAAAGCGTCGGGGGTCATCCAGTCCGAGTCATAGTAGCGGGAACCACGGCAGTACCAGTCTTCTTCTTCCAGTTTTATAAACTCCTCTTCGACCACATCCTTGTCCCATCCCTCTATCTCGATGTCCAATTCTTCGTCATACCAAGCCAACATAGTCTGGAGATCTGAGTTCCGTGCCTCGATAAACGCCGATAGGTCACGGGCCTGGTCAGGGTCGCGGCACGCCAGCGACACTTCGATGGTGCGAACACTGGCAGCGATGAGCGGGTTTTGCGTCAGCAGTGTCTCGGCGCGGCGTACCGACTCGGCGTCCAGATCGATGGTCAGCGATTCGAACAGTACTGGAGTTGAGAAGGCGCAAAATCGGTGGCACACTAGCCGCGATGCCCGGCTGGCTTGTCGGTTAACTTGCCACTTGTCACCTTCCCCGTTGTCGAGCCACTCAAGTTTTGTTCGGAAGTAATCGAATATGAGGTACAAGATGTCGTTGGAGAGACCAAGGATGCCAGCAGATCGACCTTCTTCAACCCCGCGATCATGGAGAATTACGTCGCTGTGTTGAGACGACGGCTCCTCGTTGACCTGTGTCAAAGTGCCCATTGTGTTTGGCTTCGATTGGAGATCGTCTCCGTTGGTTGGGATGCTTGGTGTTGAGGGCGCCATCGTCGTGCCAATGAAGAGTACTCGATTTCAGTCTCAAAAGGAAGAATAAAATTGATTACCTGCTGGGTTTGATTGGGTGACAAGGGAACAACTATGGGAAGCTGTCAAACAATGTAGAGAAAGAGACAATTGGCTGAGCTACAGTTTGAACTCTTGTTTGTGCCTACAACAACGTGGGGTTCTGCAGCCTACTGTGGATTGTGGCAATGGATTGATTATGAAAAGGACATCCTTTCTCAAATCCCAACTCATACTGCGGGGTTCCACTTTTTGTTACCCGCCAATTACAGACTCTCAGCCAACCGCCAGAACCATAAGCAGCGAGTTGGGCGAGAAATGAGAGAAGATGAAGTTGGAGTGAGCGCCATCTTCCCACACTGGGATTCAAATCTAGGTTCGTCGCACATATGTTCTTTGCTCCATGGACTACATGTGACTCCATCAGATCTCGTTGGAAGTGAGCGGAGGCTGGGAGAAGTAACCAATGCTGACACTTAGAGTAACGAATATGGGGAGGAGAGAGCAAAGAACTTTCCACATACACTGGAACGCTCATATCCGTGAATTTGGCAAAGACACAACAACCAAGGACATAGGGTGCAAGAAGTAACACCCTAGTAATTGTGCACTTCCCACACTAGGACTCGGGCCTGGGCTGCAGCGGCGATACCGAACATACTCGCCATGACTTGCATATAGTCAGTCCATATGGGGCCTTGATGGCTCTGATAGTTGCGGTACATATCGGCGATTTACTGCATCGTGACCTATAAGACGATCGACATACTGGGAGACATATAGTTGCATATTCTAGTGATAGAGCCTGGACCAGGACAGGAACGAAAAAGATAAAAGAAAAAGACAGCAAAAGGTCAAGACTTAACTGGCCAACTTCTCACACTGGGATTCGAACCCAGGCCGCAATGTGCGTTAACACAAGTTGCAGTCCTATACCACTAGACCATATGAGACTCTCCAACTGAGTATTGTCCATGAATATCGGCGATTTAGCTTATCCACGCTTATATAGTTGCTGGACCAGGCAGATTATTGCATACTGATAGCATTATTCTTAGACGACACCTTATAGATACGCAAGGCACACATCTTCACCACTTTCACTCAGCTCCTGGAAGCTTCCGGATTACAACTCTGTAATACCAACAAGAAGACATCTACCGTCATCATCATCTGCTACTGCTAAGGGACGATAGCCGCCACCTTCTCCGCCTTCCAACAGACTCAAAACTTAGCGGAAATGGCATTCCCGAGGCCGGCCCTGGGGATCCATCACCCCTACCGCTGATACGGTATTATGCTCAATTTGGAAATGGCGCATTTTCGTGTCCGTGTCCGGGAAATCATCAGAATGCTATTCCATGCGGTGCTCGAGCAAGGGTACCCAACGAAAGATATAGCTGGCGCGCGACGTCTGTTCGAGATTCCTCGAGTCAACATCGAAAATGAAAGGGGAAGTAGAGACACCGGCAGGTAGAAAGACAATTAGGCAAGAGTCACGCCCATTCCCAGACCATCCAGGAGCGTTAAAATTATCATGGAGCCTGATTATATTAGTCCTACTTTGAAAATTTCCCGTAGATATAGCCTTTATTGTACAAAATCACAAGGGGAGGTGAACGGGGCTTTGGTGACAAGACTGCGCTAGCTATGTAATGCTCAGTTCTTGTTCGTAGTTATAATGTAGAGAAGTAGAGCATAGTAAAGCACGAGATCGAAAACCTTTGACCATTTTCTTGAAGTTGGGGGAGGGAAAAGAGCTGGCTCATACGTACCTTCGAAATCGCCACTGGAGCGGTGGTGTACGAACTTGAAAAGGTCAGGGCAGAGTAGGTGAATACTTCGATATGGGTGGCAAGATGCGTCCGAGGCTCAACGGAGCCTGATAATGGCAAAATTTACCTGGGAGAGGAGAGACATGGGTGGAGAAATCATCGCCAGAGAATGGTAACGGTGTACGACAGCACAAAGAGCTAAATGGTGGTAATAATGAAGTGACCAACACATCACAGTCGGTTCATATAACGCCGCGTTGAGTTAGCAGTAGTCAAAGGGTGGTGAAAGAAAAATGATGACCGCATACCGAAACAAAAAGATGGACTTCCCATACCAGGATTCGAACCTAGGCTGTGACATAGCAACTGCCACATTCTTACCACTGGACCATATGGGTCTCTTAGAGCGTCTTGGTTATTAGTGTATATCGGCGACACACCTTATCATGACTTATACTACCCATCACGAGAGAGAAGGGAGAAATATAAAGATGGACACCCGACCCAGGAAGCGAGACAAAAGAGCCGCCGGACAACATCACACCGTCTTCCCGCACCGAGGTCCGATCCCAGGCCGCGGCGTGAGTATGCCTCATCCAAACACGCATGTCCGCATCTTATACCACTTAACTATACGGAACTTATCCTCGTCTTGCGGTGGTGATGTTGGCGATGGTTCGTATCGTGCTTTATGAGGCGAGGCAATGTAACATGTCCATGCAAGAAACGGAACGCACGGGGGAGAGACAACCGTATATTAATCAATGTGAATGTATATCGCATGCTCAGTTTCATGTATGAAACCTTTGTCATCCTAAGCGCCCCTTGTCCACCTATAATCTGTTCACTTCCCCTCAATTAATCAATTCAGAGGCCTCACAGGCAATGCAGATTGCGCCACCTCCCTAGCCAGCAATAATTAGGCATAATCATCCAAAATCATCGTCAATGGGGACCGGCCATAGGCGATACATGGCATTCTTCAGGTCAAGAGTTGTAGTACTGCAGCAAGTAAGCTCCCAGGGGGAAAGCACTGACACCGCGTAAGTTGCTGTTCTGATTCTGGCCGTAGGCGTGGTCGTTGATGTCGTTGACCCGGGCCGTCACATCCCGGTATTTGTCGAGCCATTGACGCATGTTGTCCGATAGCCCCACAGGCTCCATCTCATTGTATTCACGGGGTGGGGACCGCAACAGCGCCATGTACGGGCCGCGGACGTCGCGCTCGCGTGGCAGACTCGAGTTCGATGAGTTGGCTTCGTTGCGCATGGGAAATGTCGACGGGATCGTGGTTGGTCTTGGAGATGGCGATGTTGACGCGATTTGCTGTCTTGCGGCATCGTGGACCCGCGGTCTACCATCAGTTGCCAGCGTGTCCATTACCGGTATATTCATCACTGTCTGAGAGGGCTTCGAGTTCAGCAAGTATGGATTTGGCATACGCGTGCCGGATGACCTCGGCTGTGACGTTAGGGGGCTTGGAGAGCGCGCAGTGGATACAGTTGGCTCCGTGGGGGCACAGCAGCCGGTATTCCACCAAGGAAAAGCAGAAGCCGGCCGACGTGAAACCAAGGAATAGGCCGATGGCAAAGAACAACATGGAGATGGCCAAGGCGTAGGGATGGTTGCAAAGAAAAGCGAAGATGGCAGCGAAGGAGAACGGGTCAACGGTCATTGTGGTTCTTGCAGTGGTGGCGTTGTTGGTGGCGAGCAGGCAATCCTGGTCGGCTTGGAGCTGGGAGCGAATAGTCAAAGTAATTTGAATTGATGTAAATGAGAAGCCAAAAGTTTGTTTGTCACGAGAAAGAAAAGATGGAGGTTGGAATGGAGTTGCAACGTTGGTTGGTTGAGTCGAAGAGGATCTCGACGAACTTTTCCAAATGTTGGAAGGTGTCGTTCAGTGCGCGCGATGAGGGGATCCTCTCTTTCCTTTTCTGGAGCTCACGGGCTGTGGAAACTCGACCAAGCCCCAAATCGATGACTTCAATTCCAATTTCACATGTGAATGAAGCAAACAAGCAGGTCCTTCCTTGTTCTGGGCTCTTTAGGCACGATTCTTGATCGGTCCGGCCGCCCGTCGCGGGGAAGGCGAAAGAACAATGCCTTGTGTGGAAGCTGTGTTGCACACTCCCGCTTTGTTTGCCATGACCGTCTGGATCCCGACACGCTCCTTTGTCTCGCATCTCGCTAGCGTCCGCTTCTTTCCCGGTATAAAGCAACTGGGTCTTGACTCACTGATTGTTGGTTCTGGTCGTTCCCGGTACAAACAAGCACGTTGATCGCATCGAAAGACACACCCTAGAGACACAATTCCTTTTTTCTTTACTCTTTTAGTGCATTCACGCATATAATAGCTGATGCGAGCTAAGTGTTACATTGCTGCCAGTACCGAATAATTACCAATATGCTTTCTCTTCTTATCGCCACGGCGGTCCTCTCCGCCCTCCTGCCCAGCCTGGTTGCTGCCGTACCCCTGATTTTCCGCCCTTTCAACACCACCTCATGTATCGAAGCAACTGGTCTGCGTATCCTGGCACGCAACGAAAGCGCGACGTTGGCGGAAAGTCCGCGCCCGACCCACGCCATCAATGGCGCGGCAGGCACCGAGATGACACCCGAATTGATTGGTGCCATCGTTGGCGGGGCCGTGGGAATCGCGTTGCTTGTGACTTTGCTGCTTTGGTGCGGCCGAAAAGGTAGATGGTAGATAGAGGTAAGAGATGTGGTAAGGGACTGGAAGATCATTTGCTGATCTTGGAACACGCCTCTCAGCAGGACTGGGAAACAAGAGTTGAAAGCGCCCTCGGACAGGGTATATATACACTATCTGATGAACGTTTTACAATACAGACTCAACCATGGTTTTCTTCTTTTGGTCTCCTTAAGGCAGGCCAGCGCAACCTGAGTCTGATTACCCAGCTAAACTACTTTGCGGGCCTCCACCATTGGTGAAATATTGCCAAAGCTTCGGCTCTATTAAGAAGGCTGTTCTCGGGTTGTTGGTGTAGCCGACTAATGGTTCAGGGATATCCTCAAAGAGGATGTTACGTGCCGGCAGTGTACGGACTACTAGCTTATCGTACGTAGGCGGCCGTAGCTTTATTATACTTTAGATAGATTAGACATTCAATACAACACATTTGAACCACCTGTACGATTTTACACAAAGCCCATTCAACATAGACAATTTATTCTATAGTAGTTGCAATAATCCTTGACACCTTTTCTATATTCAGTTGATTGTGTGGACTGTTTAGATTTATCGATTTTATCCTCTGCGTTGGAGTCAGCTGACTTCTTGGCATTCAAGCCCTAGGCATGCCGTGTAACCATACATTGAACCGAGAGGCCAGCAAAGGAGCTGCGGCTGAGGCTGTGACCGTGGCGAAGCTGCACAAACAGTTCCCATGACTGCATGTACTTAAAACCGGCCTTGAGTGTGGGGGGAGGGGGGGAGCTAGTCATAACTACTTTCATTCCATTCATCTTTTCGCGTCCAGTCCTCAAGCTTCCCCTCCCCATCCTCTCCCTCTCTCCCGAGCAAGGATAGTACTGTATACGAGAAAGTATCACATACGGCGATTGCGTACCCGCGATTCTTTTGAACTCCGAAAACTGAATACACCAAGTCTACGGCAAAACTAATCCTGTTTGTGAAACTCAAGATCGCCTTCGCTCCTGCAGTGCTACGCTAACAGTGTTTCCACTTGTAGAGGCGAAAGACGCACAACAAGATGGTTTCCCACGAGAGTCGAATCTAAAGAAGGCAGCATACTAAACGTGTCAACATGTCTACTGAAGGCGGCATTCCCCAACTCACGGAGATGCTGGAAGAATGTAGCTTACCCGAAGACAGTGAAACACTCGACTGTGCCGGTATAGCCAGTGCATTTAAATATGCATATACGCCAATCACAACTCAGGCAACAACTCGAATGCTCATCCTGCACAATGGCGGCTACGAGGATGAATTAGCTGGTCATCTCGAGATGACTAACCTCGATGACGGCAATTTGTCGCCTTGGAAGGCTCTCTCGTACGCATGGGGGACGCAAACTACACATACCAGGATCAGAATCGGTCAGAAATTTATCCAAATCAGCACCAACTTGGAACACGCCCTGCGGAGACTCCGTAATGACGAAGGACACGATGACGAGCCGAAGCAATGTATGCGTTTGTGGGTTGATCAGATCTGCATCAACCAAGAGGACATCCCAGAACGAAGCCAGCAGGTCCAGCTGATGTACAGAATCTATGAGAAAGCTGAAAGAGTTGTCGTGTGGCTGGGACCGGATCATGATGCAATTGCAAAGAAAGCCTTCTTCACCCTTGGCCTGTTCGCGTCTTTGGACGTCAGTCAGCTGAGGATGATACGCGATGGTGATGCGGGCAATGTTGCACCCTTGCTCGGACAACTGAAAGTCCTGTTCGATCTACCATGGGTACGTGTGGTTCCAACTACGGAAGCACTTTCCGATTGCCGAAGTCTAATTTAAGATACGGCGTTCCCACGCGCTAGTTTTATCGATTGTGGATTATTCAAGAAGTAGGAACACAAACACCAACTATCTTCTACTGGGGACAGGAACGCATCTTCTTCGATACCCTCTACCAGGCGTGCCTTGCTATTAGGGACGAATTGGGACCCATGAGATACGACTTGAAGGTGCGCAGCCACTTTGGCTACAGACTCTACCAAAGTTTCTTCGAGGGGCGTCCAAGGCGCAGAAGCATTGACTGGGATTTTGTCTATCACCTTTACCGTTTCAACGTCACTGCTGGAACCAAGTGCCTCGATCCTCGAGATCGTGTGTTCGCCATTCTGGGACACTATTCGGCCCGTGTAGGACCCGATAGGCATCCAATAATGCAAGCTGATTATAGCTTATCCAAAAGGGTGGTCTACCGAGAGCTAGCAACCCGAGCTCTCACGGATGCCAGATCCACATTCATACTCAATGTTGTCCAGCATTTTGGCAAGCAATTCTCACACGAATGACACAGTTCATTGGCACTTGTTCTAATACACAGCAGGCCAAATCAATGTCCCTTCATGGATACCGAATTGGGAACCCCAGAAGCGGTGTTCCATACTCAGCTACGGCGCAGAGTGCGGCGCAGCTGGCAATCGCCCCTTGGTCGTCCACGTCACAAAGCCCCAATATACGCTCCAGATCCAGGGGTTTGTCGTTGACATTGTTGATCGCTTTTCGAGACCAATCCACCGTGCCGACTGTTACGATGTACATCCTGATCCCGCCTCCAACACAAACCACATTTTGGTAGAGATATGGAACGAGATTTGCGGACACTCTGTATTCGATCTCGCGACTCCTTATCATGTTCTAGGGTCGAGTGCGTTGGTCGCGTTTCTAGACACATGCCGCGCCGGCCAAAATCGTCCGTTCTACATTACCGATCCAGGAGACTGCTCTGCCATCCTGACCCCACCGAAGCGAACACTCGATGGTATCGCCTTCCTGTGTCAAGCGCTACCTTCGTCCATGATCGACCCTACGACCGGCATGCTGGCTAGTAAAGGTAAAGCCGACAGGTGGCTTAATAGCTTCAATCGAAATTCACGTAAAAGACGGTTTGCAAAGACTGCTTGCGGGTACTACGCCTTGGGCCCCCAAATTACAGAGAAGGGGGACCTGGTCGCTGTTCTAATGGGCTACGAAACACCTTTCATTTTGCGGCCTGTTGGTGTGGATGAGTTCCTTCTTGTGGGCGAGTGTTGCGTGCATGGGATTATGCAAGGACAGGCCTTGTCCATGCTCGAAAAGGGAGAAGCGGTCCTTCGCGACTTCAACATACTTTGAGCCGGACTTCGAGATGGGCTATGCAGGCCATTGTGGGCGATTCATGCCGGGGTGGCAATTCAGTGTGACTTGGCGTGCGATTGAAGGCGCGCGGAGGCTTCCTACGCGGGGTATCTATTCTGTTATCGGCAAGTTTTCTTTCCGGGATTCTACGGTCTTGGGTTTTGTTGATTATATGAACAATTGTCAAACAGCTATCACATCACGACGAGGATATGTCAAAGGGAATGTCCATCTTCATAACTGATATACGAAAATAGGTGATGTAACGCCGGATGCTGTTGACGCGGAATGGGATATGTCGTCAAAATCGGTGGGGTCTAGGGACTCCACACGGCGCCGTTGAAGCGCCGATGCCCCCAAGCGATCACCTAAAGAAACGGGACGGACGGACGAAGATCATGAATCAGACGAAACCACTCGGGCTGACTAATTGATGGTCCCTTATCGGTGGATGACTCGGGGATCGCACCTGTACCTGATTGCATGGCAAGCCCCAGGGGGTGGTTACGCAAGGGGAACCCACCCCGCCGCCTGGCAAATGACGTCGCAGGCCCATAGCTACGTCAGATGGCATTGACACGCTAACAAGCTTTCTTCAGGCACTGCCGATCATCCCACCACATGCGAAATCTTGCGACAGGCACCACGATTTCTTCAAATACGATAACTCACCCAACATATTCTTTCTTCGCAATCACCCAACTACGCACATCTGAATCCCAACGCCCAATTACCCCAGACCTCGAAACCACATCCAATCACAATCCACCCACCAAACCCAACCGCCAGAATGGACGCCACTCAGGAAGGCAGCCAGAGCGCCGAGGCCCAGTAAGTAGTCTTCCTTCTTGTTTCCCTCCTTCCTCCATGTTTTCACTCGCCTACCTCGTCCATTGCTCCCCGATTGGCCGTCGCTAACCACAGCCAAACCAGACACGTCCTCGACGAAGCCAAGCTCCAGATCGGCACCAAGCGGCCCGGCGAGGGCGACGCGGGCATCAAGCTCGAGGAGCAGACCGACGCCGCCAAGGACCAGGTCGACGACGCCCTGCCCAAGGGGCCCAAGAAGGCCGACGCCTCCACGGGCGGCCGCGTCCAGGTCGCCGAGACGGGCGACCTGAAGCAGCTGGCCGCGGAGCGCAATTCCTGAAGGGCGTGCGGGCGCATGATGGGGGCCATGGAACTGGTGGATTGATTGTACGATGAGAGAACACGGGGCAGCCTACGTCGATTACGAGGACTTGATGCATTGCGCGCGAGCAGCTTATACCACGCATGTCAGGGAGGGGGGATGGACGGAAAAGTGCGCCGACGCTACTGTTTTTTTTTACTTGCGGGCCCGGGTGATGGATTGACGAAGCACATACGATGATGAACCAGGGAGTCCAGCTCGAGATGAGCAAGAACTCCTGTCTAGAAATTAAAACTTCATTACTCAATTCCCTACTAGACCTCGTTGAGAAAGCAGGGAGCGTGAAATACTCCATGTGTGATCGGCTATGACTTCTACCTCCCAACATTCAATGGCAAACTCGGCTGCCCCCGCGCCTCTCCTCGCGTCGCCGCCGTCTCCCGCATCTTAATCCAAGTATAATCGAGAACACGTCGTCGTACCTCCCGAGTTTAGCCACCCTTCTCAATTCACCATCGCGCGATCGTGTACCCCTGTCTCTACTTGAATACATTATTTGTCTCCTTGCTGTCAGATGGGTATGTGTATCACTCAGTAAAAAAAGGACATGGGATAGCCGGATATAAGGCTGAAATTGGAAATGCATGCAACACTAGCTGCGGAGGATCAAGCCCGACTCAGAAGACCTTGAACAGCTACGGTAATATGATCCGTCATTTCATTACTCTTCAGCCAGCTGCTAATGGAGCACGTAGGTGTGGCATTGCTCGCGTTGAAGCTCGCGTTGAGACTGGCCTGGGGCCTTGCATTAGCGTTCATATGATATATGAGCATACACTCCGTAAGGGAGTCATCATTGGCACCAGATGCCAGGGTTATGCGCTAGAGCTCACGCTCGAGCCTCCGGGCGTTGCTGCCTCGACTAGACACCGCCGCCACCGGGCAAACCCGTGGTAAAGACGCAGAGGGGCTGGCGACGTGAACGAAAGGCTAAGATGCAGCTGGGGTTTTAACCAAATGACCAAAGGATTGCTAACATGGAAACATAGTCATCAAATCCGGAGAAAGCTGTTGTGAGATTATTTCAACCGATTGGAGCTCATTTGATAGATTCGTGTTGAAAGCGTTTTGAGGTCATTGGGTATAATGGGCACTTGATTGGGTACGTCTATTTTAAGAGTCATATGTTTATAAGGCATCGTTTCTGTTGGGTTGACTGCTTAAAATTGAACCGAAAAAAGAAAAAAAAGAAATGACTAGGTACTCAGCCCGAAAGAGGCTCTGGTCTGCAGGTAAAACGTGCAGAAACCCTTATCCGTCAACGTTCTGAAGCCCGAAAATGGCGTTCACCTCCACCACGTGTAGCGCCACCTTCTTTCCAGCTGACCTTCCCACTCATGCGAAGCTGAAACGCCACCTGCAGCCGAAATTGTGGCTACCATCAATCTGGCGGTTGGCTAACTTGCTTATTCTGGATGATATCGTATGATGACGGCTTTGAGTCTTTACCAGGTGGCGGGTACAGCTATGCAATTGGGCAACAGATAGGAGCCACACCTAAATAACAGGCACGCAAGCCTAGCTCGGCAGTTCTGACCACAACGTCGCATTTGTTGTTGTAGATCATTGCTCGTTTGCTCAGGGCTGGAGTTGTGACGAGGTTGACCGGTCAGCATACACGAAGTGTCCATCGAGACGCAGCTGCATACACAGTTTCTTACTCTCTCTATTTATGGGTGCGTTATACTTCAACTTCAAGTAATATATCAGTATAAAGTTATTCGTGATCCAAGGGCCCTCGTATGTGTACGCAGCTTTATATCTAAAGATAATCCTGGATGTTTGGTGAAACCCCCCTTTTGCTATCTGTTATTCAGGATACGTACAGCATGGACAGTGACGCACCTGTCACACTGGGGGTATGGACGAATTGGTCTCGGGGACCCGTCATGGGCAGAACCCTTACAACGACGCGAGAGAATGGAAATCTTCTTATTGCGTTTACCGCCTTCTTGATACCTTTTGTGGCCACTCGGTTTTGGAAGATCTCTGCGCTCGTATTCCACCAATACTCCTCGACGTCAAACTCGCGAGACGCCATTCACCATCAGCGACAGGTCATATTACGCAATTCCGGTTCAGCCGAGTCCGGCTTGTGGTCATTTATCGAACTGCTTTGGGCGTGGCGTACGGCAAGGCGACAACGGGCGTGGCTTAGGATCTTGCCCATAGCGCTCTTTGCTGCTAGCTCTATTGCTACATTTACAGTAGCAGGTGGCTTTTCTTCGTCAATCTCTTCCGAAGCTGGCGAAGTCCTTCTGAAAGGGGACAACTGCCAGGCCGGCACTGACAGATCGTCCGGTAATAATGCGACGGCCAGGAATGCTGTGAGGTCCTATTGGTCGCTTTTCACCAACAATATGGCCAACTACGCGAAGAATTGCTATGCAAATCAAACCTCGGGTATCATGGAGTGCTCCAGATTCGTCATCGGAGCAGTGCCAACGGCGGTGATGGATTACAACGCGCCGTGCCCTTTTCACCCCGACATCTGCCGGCGGAATAGTGGAAATATCCGATTCGATACTGGGCACTTGAGCAGCGATAAAATATTCGGACTGAACACCCGCCCTGGCGAAACTTTCAAGTTGCGATATGTTCTACAGGTCAGTGCCTTACGACCAACCCCAGTTCTTGTTATCTATGCCCCTATCATGATACAACGCTCGTCTCCCTCTGTGTGATCCCTGAGCGGCATATCTACTAATAAATATATAATTACAAATGACGCTAACGTTTTTGCGCATCTTGAAATAGTGTGCTCCATTGGTGACGGAAGGGCGCAAGGGCAACATAACCGAATCCGGGCGGAACTATACGACATACCACTACGGCTCCATGTTCTCGGAAAGCACCGGCTTGGTCAATTACACCTATGTGGCCTCAGATCGCCTAAGCCAGTCTGCGAGAGCGAAATATCAAAGGCAAAACAACAATTTTCAACTTGGGTATACATTCCATACTCCATAAATCTTGAGACTGCCCACACCTTGGTCCAATCTGACAAACTATTGATAGGCCGAATTGGATCTGGACGAACCAACAGACATCTGTTGTCAACACATCTGTCAAGTACAACATAGATCCAGTCATCTTAAGGGGTGACGGTGAAGTTGCCATATACTTTCTCCAAGGGAATGGTGTTCGATTTCTATCACGCACAGAAGATGACTGGTACCGGGGAACTGCTCCCGACGGACAAGGCGAGTATCTGCCCGAAGAAGCCGCATCGCCACTAGGCTGCATCGACCAGTTTCAATGGTGTCGAGATCCGTCGCAGGGCCAATGCGGAAACCTGACGAATCAGTACGACGCCCTCTACAGCGCTGCCCCCTTCTTTAATTTGACTCGAGAGGAACTGGACCCCGACAGACCCATAGCCCGCACCGAGGCCGGCTCGCTTCTCCTCTGGGCATACTACATGCTCTTCAACGCGTACAGCTTGAGCGGACTCATCGACATACTTGGTCCGGCATCCCTCGCATCCCAGATCACGGTCGTGCAAGGCTTGGTCTTTAATCCCAAGGAAAATCAATGGCACCTCGACGTCACCCAATGGTGGAATATCATGCTGTCTGTTTTCCAAGCCAAGTTTGTCGTTACGGCACAGGGGAGTGGCAATTCAACGTCCCTGTCTGAAACCATCAAGCCTGAGAATGACTACGAAAGGGCTCTCTGCCGCAGCCAGGTGATTATACTGAATTGAAACCCCCTATTTTCCGATCTAACATGTCTTGGTTACCAGAAAGTCCGGAGCACACAATACGCCTCTTTCAGCGTTTTCGGTCTGGCTCTTACCTACAGCGTGGGCGCACTCATCGTCGTCGTGTCCTTTTCCATCGAACCCATCCTGAAATGGCTGCAGAAGCGTGGCTTTTATAGCATGTACAAATATCTCGAATGGGAAGGAAACACTGCGATCCAACTTCATCGTGTGGCCCAGGATCAGCTTAGCAACGGAACTTGGGAGCACTGCAATAAGACGATCCCGACAACACAGCCGGGCGAACCGCTAGGCCCTTTCGACATCAGGAACCCTAAACACCCCATGCTGGCCCGTGTTGCTATTAAGCCCCCCAAGCAGAGTCAGGACAATGACGATCAGATTGCACCCCAGGACCAAATCTCACAAGGCAGCCCTCCCGAACACGGCGGTGGAGGCTCCTCTACGCTTACTAATAGCTCGGGTGTCCGTCGAGTGTTGTCAGATGCGAACGCTCAGCCCTATGAAGGTATTGAACTCATCGAGAACGATCGGGTACGACCCAGCACCGCGCCTTGAGATGCGATGTAACATAGAATACCAAAAAAGGCCAGCTGTTCGTATTTCGGTTCATTACAGGGACAGAGTATTGGGATTTTCGAAACGATGAATGCGAGGTCTGTTTTGGCGATACTAATTATTTCATGCGGCTTTCTTCCCTTTGTTTCATGGTCTTCTCCTTTTTCGGTTTATCTTTGTGATTCCAGAAGTAGCCACGACATCTCATACTCTCAAGCCTGGGTTAATGAGTGGTTCTCCGGAACAATTGGATATGCAAAAGGCCGATACTGCAGGAGAATAACGTGGACTCCCCATTTGATGGGCTGAGATTTCAGTTGGTTGAAGCTCATATGCCGAGTCTCGTCAGGTCACCGGTTTTGCAATGTCACCTATACAGTCTCTTATGTTCAAGTCCACAGCAAATAACACACTCAACCTATCAATACGCTTGTCTTTAAGAAAAAGGGGATGTTTTTTCTATCTTTGTGTCGATTCCATTTCAAGTTGTCAACCCAACAGAAACGAAACCTTACAAAATATGACTCCCCGAATGTGCGCATATGAGACTTCGCGTATTTGTCAACGGGCTATGACTTCTGCCGCCCAACAACAGTCAACGGCAAGATCGGCTGTCCCTGCCCCGCCGCCGCAGTCTCCCGCGTCTTCGTCCAAGTGTAAACGACGCCACTCACGACGCCGATGGCGATGGCCAGGCAGCCGGCGGGCGTGACGGGGCTGGCGAAGAAGACGACGCCCAGCACGGCGACGGGCAGCTTGTTGAGCGCGCCGACCATGGCGTACGTGGTTGAGGACGTCGCGCGGATGCACCACGGCGTGCAGTACGAGATGAGGATGGCCACCAGGCCCGAGTAGACCATGCCGGCGCCCAGCGCCCGCCGCCCGGCCGCGGGGAAGTTGCGCTGCAGGTTGGGCGGCGTCCAGTCTTCGAGGAGGGCGGAGCAGGCTAGCAGGATCGGGATGGACAGGAGGTTGTTGTAGAACATGACTGCGTGGCGGTGGGTCAGTAGTCTGTTTGTTGGTTTCGCCTCATGGGGCAAACCGGTGTTTGAGTCACTCACCGTCGATACTCTTCAGGTCGGCCTTGATCATGACTCGGCGGTTGCTCAGCGCATACGCCGCGGCGCAGAAGATGTTGAGGCCCATCCAGAAGTACCCCGCGTTGAGGGTCGACATGGTCGTCGTCACATCCTTCGCTTTCGTATCACCGGCCGAGGCGACGACGCTCTGGATATCGGCCCAGGCGGCCACGACGGAGCTGAGCACCATCAACGCGAAAGACAGCAGCGCAAGCCGGCCCACACGGTTTGCACCGCTGCCGCCGCCGCCGAACCCCAGGGCTTCGCCGTACGCGATGACGATGATGGTAAGGTTCTTGAAGATAGTGTACACGGGTACCGAGAGAAACTGTAGGGCCTGGATGCTGGTGTAGATCATGCCCACCAGCAGCAAGGAGATAGGGAACCCTGGCGGCATTTGGGATTAGCTGGCACTGAAATAGACGATATGATGATTTAGAATTTGGACTCACAAGCCTTCACTTTCTTCGTCTCGAGGGGTCGCAGGTTCGCTATGAGACCGAGCTGCTTCAAGACCAATATGGCGACGGTGCCTACAATGGCCTTTTCCCAAGACGCCAAGCCCGTATCATGTCAGCGCGCTCGCTCCGTGAGGTATGCGCCGCTGTACGGCGGCGATCCACATACCTGTACCGCGAGGTAAAAGAAGTTCAGGTTCCATGCGTTCCCCGAGACGACGTACTTGTTGACCAGCGTCATGCTCATGGACGAGAAGCAGTAGGCGAGGATGGCCGCCGCCGGGCTGCTCTCGACTTTGGACAGCAGCATGGCCGACGAAGCGTCTTGTGTCCTGTCGATGCGCGGGAAGATAAGGACGTATCGAGGCGTCTTGTTGCTTGCTGTCCGGCAATTGGAGGGCCGGCGGTAGCCAATCGACCAAAAGAGAGAAAGAAAGGAGCGTAGGCTGTCAGTTTCCCCGTAATCAAACAAGCAAAGTGCACGACGGAGTGCAGATGGAGTCAATTGATATATATCTCTCCTATCAGGACCGGCAGTTCCCCCCTTCTGACTTGCTCTGGAGTACGCGCAAGCTTCATCAAATACGAGACATGATAGGGTGCATGCACTGCCTGATTCGTAGCTCCGGGCGACCAATCCATCCGAAGCCAACTTTTGAGCGAGATTACGGCGCAATGTGATCCTGGCCAGACGCAGTCAATTGTACGAGTACCTCTAATTTCCTAATTGGTTTTAGTCCGCAGACGACTCCCCCTCCCACCGTTGGCCAGTTGCTACATGGCGGCTTCTACTCCCGCATCGCTTCCGTGCTGCACCCCTGCCCAAGGATTGCGTCTAGTGATGTTCTACTGCGATGAACAGACCGACTGACTGCACCCATATTCGAAATGATAGTTAGATCCAATTCGAAGCTTTCCGTCTCCGTAATAATTGTCGCAGGTCATGGGGATCTTCCCATAAAGTCCATCCTCGAAGAATCCCAATATAGAATGCCGACTGAAGTGACTCTCTGAACCGTGACTTGAACAGTTAAAACAACAACGGGTGTTTCCAAGTCTATGGGATAATGTGTTCAAGCTCGTCATTGGCAAGTCTGTGCCTGATTGAGCGCCCGTAAAGTCAGCCTCCCAGAAAGACCGGGGCCGCACTCTGTGGCCCGGTTCACTTGGCATCAATTGGCGCAGAAGTTGCTCGCGGTCGCAATACTAGAGCCAAAGCCTAAGCTGACCGGCCAAGCCCCAGTGAGCGCGCCTGCAGCCAATGTGACACTCGCCGCGCCTCGAGACATATCCAGTTGGGCCGTCTGTCGCTTCAGGGTGCAGCCAAACGGCTCGTCACGGCCGCCGTCGCAATCGACGTTCCACGGCCCGACCCTCAATCGTAGATGGTTTTCGATGTTCGTCGACAACCTTGTAGGCGTAGCGACCGGCTTCTCTCAAACACTGCCCCCGTCGCTCCTCGCCGCCAACGGCTCGCCAGACGGCGGCGGCGTGTGGTTCTTGAACGTCTTGACCTCGGCGCCGCGCGCGAGGCGGTCGAAGAGCACCCACGACGTGACTAGTAGGATGGGCATGGCGATCATGGTGCTCACGTACTTGCGCGAGGCCGCCTTGTAGGCCGGGCTGGAGGGGTCGACGGGGCGCGGCCGCGGGGCGCGCAGGCTCGCGGGGAGCGTGGGCGCGGGTCTGCCTGCTCGTTGCGACGATGGCGCTGGTGCGCTGCCGCTGGATGGCGCGTTGGACATGGGGGGCCTCGGCTGGTAGGGCAGGGTCTTCGGGGTCTTCTTGGATTGGGGAGAAGACATCTTGTCGGCGGGCGTGGGTGGGGTGACGCGGCGGGCTGTCGAAGGTGGAAGTAGGGCTGGTAGAAAATCGATTCTGGGCTCGAGGGTGAAGAAAGAAATGGATGCGTCAATCGGAGCTTGAGCTTTGGCCATGTGGGGGATGTAATTCGGTTAGGCACATAATACTTAGTGTATAACAAAATCACTTCTGTGTAGCTATTCATTCCATATGTTCATTCTAACCATACTCCCGAACCATGCATGCATCCGTATATTTTGTGGCCATGAAGGTAGAAGTGAGACCGGGAGGGAGCACAGGGCTCTTGTTTGGTAATCATCCAACAAGCAGGGAGTCCGCCCTGGACAGAAGCTTGTCACACGGACGGACCCCTTCCTTCGCAACCCCCACAATCTTATTCTAACGTCGGCTTTAGTTCCTCAGCAAAACAACTCCTACTTCGTGTTGCCGTTGTCCATCATATAATTTGGCGGTCAGAAGCTCGGCCTTCAGTCTATTATAAATTGCGGGAGATGTGGCTCTGGATCGGAATACTTCTTAGCGAGGCATTTCCAACATAAATGGTCTCCGCCAACGAGAACAAGAGCGTGGCCGTGACTTTGTTGTGTCAGGATGGCTGTGACAGCAAGCCTGGCGATCCAGTTCTTCTTGGCTCGGAAAACGCCGATGGCTGGTGGTGGGTCCAGGACTTCATCCCAACAGTCGAGGCTGACCATTTCTTCAAGCTTAGGCCGTTCCTCGTCGGTGCAAGTTCCGTGACAGTCGGACAGGAAAATGTCTGGCGGCGACTTTTCCAAGTTTAGAACATCAATGTCCCCAACCCACTGCCCGTTTTGCTGCACCGCGAGCACGGACTCGACCAGGAAGACTTCTTGGTCGATTTCCCCCGTGTTTTCCCAATCCAAAGCTGCTTTCCACTCGGTGAAGGAAAGGTGGAACGACACCCCTTCGAACTGGTCTACACTTTCCCCGTCGTAGACCTTGTGTTCCACTAGCAGTGGATTGTTCGTCTTTGGCCTTATGCGAGGTTCGAGGGGGGAAACCAGAAGAACTAGGCCAGCCTTCCCGATGCTGCCGACTAAATGCCGGACTACAGGCCCCGATGACCCCAGGGGATTCCCGTGACAGGGATCGGAGAGAAGAATCCCCGCAACGAATATTGAATCCTCATTGCATAGAGCTACCACTTCTTCCAAGTGTTGCAAGTTCATGTTGAATCGCCCAGTTTCGAACATAGCGATGCATCCAAATGCATTGGTTCTTCCCATCTGTTTTAGCCACTCATCTGCGGGAATCTGGATGATGTCACGGAAATATGCCTGTCGATTTGTTGCCAATAATCCATCTGGGAGCCAGGATGCCTTATGTAATTCCAACTCAATGACCTGCGAGGATATTGTTGCGCCTGGCAGTCCCCTGTACAGGGCTGTCGCAATGTCGAGGGCTAGAACCGATCTGATCCAGTCGAACGAAAGAAGTTTGTTTTGGGTCATCAGAATGTAAGGAGCATTCGTACGAGCCGCAAGATTGAAAGCCGGACTGTGACTGTGCTCATGATGGACGCCGCTGACTTTGCGTCTCTTGGATGGCTGCTGGGACGCCGCAGGTCTTGGTGATGCACTATGTTTGGGCTGTTCCGCCGTCAGACTAGTCGTAAGAAAGAGCTGCGAAAAAGGGCTTACCTCCATGAGAAACCTTAGCAACGCTATGACATCTTGTGCATGCTTAGGGCTTTTGAGGATATTGAAGTCTGCTTCACGACATTCCTCGAGGGCCACTGACGAAACATCTATTGCATCGATCCACCTAGAATTGCCATCATCCTGGATCCATATGTTGAAGCCATCTGAGCTATGCGCCGCATTCTTGGTATTGACTTGCTTGAAATGTAGTTCCTCCAATGCGTCGCGGCTGGTCTCGCTGGGTGGATTTCGCCAACTCAGGAGGTTTCCATACACACGAGGCATCGATAATCGGTCGTATATGATGTCGCACCGCTCACCTAGCTGCTTGATGTGCTGGCGGCGTTTCTCCAACTCCTCGACATACTGGGTTGGCAACTCAATATCCGAAGTAAGGAGATAGATCCATCGGTGCAGGGCAGATGTGCCGGTGGTGGCACATTCAAAGTATTCTACGTCAGATCCGAATTTGGCGGTGTAAGAAACGATAGCCTGCCTGCCATAGCTTTGGAGCTCTGACAAGAGATGACGTTGGTATGTTATCCCTTTGTCGATATCGTTTCCTTGGTCCAGGGCTCGTAATACGCGCAGATCTCGTAGTCCAAAATATCGGCAAGGATAGGTATGGCCTCGTCCTAAAAACTTCTCTCCTCGGCGCCAACCGAATTTGATCCAAGAGATGCTCGTCTCATGATCACTCCTGTCCAAGCTACCGAATTTATTCGCCGCGTGGCAAAAGGATCGGATTGAGCCGACTTCTGGGACTTGTCCATTGGGATGAGAAGACAACAGATCCCCCAAGTCCTTCAGCCATTCTATGGTCGCAAGGAATTGAGATGAGTTGATTTTCCAAGCCCTGAAGAGACACCCCAGGGCCACAAACCACAGCTGGTCAATGGTGATGCGTGGCTTGTCCTCGCAGCTCTCAACTCGCACGGTACCATAATAGCGAAGATGCGACAACGCTAGTGACCATCGCATTGGCTCCTGCTGCGGTCCGGAGTTATATTCCAGCCCTAGACTTAGCACAGCAGACGGTGGAAACAGGCTGTCCTTGAAAGGAATGTTTCTGGCTTGGTCCTGAAATACCAAGAGATCGGGATACATGTGCCAGGAAGAGATCGCCAGGAGGACTGATCGATCTGCGGCTTCCTGAGGAAGGTTCTGAAACAGGTTGTTCATCACCTTCAGTGTTTGGATCCATGTCGAAATAACATTCGTGTATGTTGGCCCTAGGGAGTATGGGAGTTGGATGTTCTTCACGACCAGTAAATACTGGTGCCTTGCCCAACTCATCGCCATGTCTGCACGTCTCAACCAAGCACGAGCGCTAGCGTCGAAGGTAGCTATCTCATCGCGACTGATGGATTGCTTCGAAGCCGCATAGGTGTGAGGGCTAAACATTTTGTGCTCTTCTATGGCATCAATCTCTTTCTTTCGCTCGCTGATCAGCTCGACCCATATCGAAGTCGCGTCCTTCGCGTTAAAGGCACGAGCCAGGACGCATGCAAGGAGATGCACGGCGATGGAGGCGTCGCTTGAAGTCGCTGCGGCCCATAGAGAAGTGCCATCTGCTCCAATGTAGGGCTGGAAGGCCCCATCGCTTGCGGCTCCTTGAGGATTGATGCCGGGCTGAGTCATGATCTCCGATGCTCGCTGTCCGTAGGCCCTGAAGACAGCCGCCGTATCGGGCAGGATCTCTCGGAATAGAAAGCCCAGTGTGCAGACGGTTTTGTGTATCTGGCCCGACTCGGCCTCTTCTCTTCGCCGAACGGTCAAGGCAGGTCCGATGGGTAGGAACTCTGGCGACGGGTTACAACGATAAACCGAGAAATCCAGATTGATGTTTATCAATGCTGCGGTATTCTCGCTTGAAAAGGACGCAAAGGCGCCCTGCAACTTCCCTACGGTGGCCATGGTTATATGGCTGGCTCTGAGTCTCAAGAGAGAAAGAAGGGGATATTCGCAAAGTGTCCACAGCAGTCCTCATGTAATAATCAATAAGTGCGTACAGAGGCGATGCGCCTGGGCCGTGTCTCGCGATCGTGGTGGGAGAAAACCGTCACTCATTTGACAGACAATCATTTTCCGCAGCGAGGTTTTCTGAGAAGCGGTCAGACCTAGCCGTGGTTGCTCTTCTTTTCCGGTTCCATGTCGAGCTGTTGACCCGTCGACCCACCACTGCCATATGACTGGCGGGCGGGCGGCTCTTTTCTGTCCAATACAGGCACGAGAATGCCGTGACTGTGGACTGTCTGATTTGTGGCTTATAGAATAAGGGCCATTCATTGGCGGGGAGTATTAGGCAAGCTGGGCAAAGTGGACAGCATGGTATCCCAGCACAGTGTCGTCTAGCGCCAGCATAAGCCACTCGTCGATGCTGTCCAAAGCTAGACATTCCGAGCTCAGCCCTGCCAGGCAACCACACATTGCATATATGGCGCACATCAGCAGATGCTTAACAAGGCGTCCAATGTCCTACGGACGCTGGGTTGTTTCTCTTATCTACCACAATTGATGCCTAACCTAGCGTCCTGCACAATGGGCCTGTCCTCGACACACTCATGCAGACGCCACCCCTCCACTCACGTTTGCAGGGTTTCAATTTGTTGAATCGATGCCAACCTTGAGGAAATGACTTTTGTCCGTCACCACTGGAGCTACATATCCTTAGAGGATATGTCATTTGGCCCTTCAACACCAACACGAGCCAGCCCATAGGCATCTATGCCTACAACTAATAAGGACCTAAAATTTCATGGCGAGCTAAGCTACGATGCAAATGAATCTAGAGCTATCATTTCCATGCATAGCTTAAGATGGGACGGATCAAACATGACGGCTGGGTTGCAAAAGGGCGTAGAGCATGGCGTTTTGGGCAATCTCAGGGGTAGCAACTATTAATCCACACTCACCAAATAGGTCGATAGAATTCACATTGAACTTGAGTGAGGATTGGATGTGGTCTATTGGGAGCAAGGATATTCCAGTTCAACTGGAAGATGAAAACGAACAATTTCACCAGGAGCCAAGTCGGAATCTTGAGGTTAATAATTATTGGCCTTTGCCACAGCGGCTGCGGAGACCAGTGCTACATCATTTCATTCGCACGATGTTGTTTTCCGCACTGGACGGCAGACATTCATTCACGACACCCACGGCCAAGTTTCAGGCGTCTAGGATAATCGCAAGATCAAGAAGAGTACATCAGAGCCATCGCAGCAAGATGAGGATGCATTTTCGGCTGCAATAGTGATAAGCGTCGAGGGGTCTTCCCAAACAGCCAGCATAGAGCGTTATTAACCCGATAGCGGGCAAGGCAGGCTGTCGAGGGTAGACGGAGGGCTAGTAGAAAATCGATTTTAGGCTTGAGAGTAAAGAAAGAAATGGGTACTTTAATTGGCTCTTGGTTAAAAGGACAGTATATCGTCCAAACCTATGAACCGTTGGTTGTACCAATGAAAACCACCTATACACTAGCAAATCTGTAGGAAAGAAGTTAGCCTAGCCCTCGTAGTCTTTCGGTAGAATAACGTACGCAGCAGTTGCAGCAAAGATCTCAGCCTGTTTGCAATTTGTGGCGGCGAGCATGCAGAGAGAGAACATAACAGTAAAGACATAGACGAGTCCAAGTTTTTCCAGTGTCTCTAATAAAAAACAAGGCAATGATAGACAAAATGGGAAGCAACGATGATACTACAGAACTGACAATGTTGATTACGCATCTGATATATCGGTCGGAATAGTACTAGAGCGTTGTTTGTTGTTGCCCATGCTCAGGTGATTTTTCTACGTCATATAGTAGGGGGCGCTGGTTCAAAGGGGTCAGCCTCTTCTCAACCCCTAGATTCGATGAGACTTTCTCATCTTGACGAGACGCCACAATCGATGAAAGCCAATGCGCTCACCTGTCAGAACGATGTAGAAGTATCTGGAGATGAGCATTCCGATTGATTTTAATTAATTATATTTGTTATAATGGAATTGATTTATATTTAGTTGTGCCAGGTCTCAAGAATTGTTCAATTCACTTGTGTGTTCAATTCACTTATGGGGTACGTTAGACGTATTATATCAAATAGGATCCTGTATTTATCAAGAAAGCAACTGCTTGGCACTCAATGTGTAGACCCCTTGAATCGTCTCTTTTGACTAGGACGAGCCGTACCATAAACACCAGCATCTGATACCCATGGCCGAATGCGTTCGATAACCATATCCACTCGGCTCGCCTATTTGGGGCACCTCCAGCCGGCGGGTACGATTTCGTTCTTGGTGCCGGCCGCGGCGGAAGCCACCACCTCAGAGCCTAGAAAGCTGCTGCATTTGTTGGAGTAAGGGTTGGTGGAGACACCAGCCTTGGGGCAGCACTATTATAACGTTAATATACGGAGGTATTACATATAACGAGGAATAGGCTTTAGACTCACGATGATACCGTTGGCCTCGACTTTGCCTCCGATACTTTCGCACACGCTAGGCTCAACAATCCACTTGCGTGTAGAGTCAAGCTTGGCGGAGTTTCCGGGGCCGAAGAGGTTGCCACAGGCCATGCCTTCCTCGACATAGTTCTGGGCGAGGGTGAAGCTATCATGGGAGGATCAGTCAATGCTTCTTTGGCAAGGCGACAAATTAAACGGATCCTTACCTGGCAAAGGCTAGAACGGAGAGCGAGAGGAACTGCATATTGATGAGTGGATAGAGAAGTCTGTGGAGTGGACTGTTGAATTGTTGGAATATCTAGATAATTAATAGAAAGGGGGCAAGAAGGTGAAGGGATTCATTAAATATATATTTGATATTAATAGGCTAATAGCGGGAGGCGGGAGGCGGGAGGCGGGAGCGGTATCGATCGATAAACAGAGCATCGCATAATTGGCGGAGATTACAATTTGTGGTTCGAGTACAGCATTAGAACATGTGTTGCATGCATGAGCACGAGTCACGATTGAGAGAGCATAAAGTGGTGTGCATCCCGGCCAACCTGACAGCTTTAGGTTTAATGTCCGAACATGACAGCGAAGACTATACACAATAGCCATGTTGTCAATTAACCCAAAACTCGACGCCTAGCTCCCTAGTCCTCCGGCCCCGCGGCCACCTAGTAGCATACTACGGCCGGGATCGACATCGGAGCTACCCCGGCTCGCTTTTCAAGACAAGTCAGTTTCAGCAACCTCATGAGAACTGGTGTAAACACGCCACAGTCGAAAGTCGAATAGCCTCAGTCGGTGGTGATGTTGGCGGGCCCAATGCCACATCTTCTGGATGCAACGGGCCGCCGCCGCTCCTCGGACTCACGCCGCTCCTCGGACTCACGCCGCTCCTCGGACTCACGCCGCTCATCGGACTCAAGGGGCGGGGCTATGGCCATCCATGCATCTTCCCAATCCTCATATGGCAACGGCTTAACTACCACCTGCCTGACTGAACTGATCCGTTGCACGGCAAACGGGTTGCTACTTCGACCGCACTCCATCAAGACGGCATTCAGCATTGCTCGCGTCTCGGCCAAGTGCCACCCCCACTGGATGCCAAGCACTGCCAAATCCTGTCTTACTGACCTCAATGCTACATACTCCAACATGATCCCCACAGCCTCGCAGTGGATTATGGTCCCTGCGGCGGATGTGGCCCGGAACGGTATAAGGCCGTTCTCGGAAGGGTCATGTATGTACGAACATGGCAGCTTCGGACTTGTATACATATCCTGTCCGATTATTTGCCCGTATAGGTTGGTGCAGGTCAAGGAAAGATTGCGAAGGTCATCGGGCTTCAGGTAATGAACTGGCTCAAGAATAAACTCTCTGGGGGCAAGGCATCGGGACAAAGATCACCCTCCTTTACTTGACGTGAGCATTCACCGAAGGCCATCTCATCCATTTGGTCAGTTAGAGCTGACAAACAGTTAGTTATTAAAGGGTCGGCACACTTTTAAAGTAGAAATCTTATCCCTGAGAGTGCCACGCACGGAGAGAACATCGCTCATTCGGGACCAGGATACGATGTACCACAACTTCAGCACCTCAAAATTGGCCGTGATGCTATATGCATTGTGTTTGTTGCACAGAACCAGGGATCTGTGACTTCTTACCGCAATTGCGGCAGTACATCTCATTCAGAGAACATTTTGTTTAATCGCCGACTTCATGGAAATCCTTTTAGTCCGTCGCCACTGGAGCCGCAGCTGATCAAGAACAAGGACATTGCAGAGTTTGATGCTTGCTGCATTGAGACTGCCCGCCACCCTGGCGATTTTAACGGAGACGAAACCTCCGCCTGGGATAGCGATGAGCCAGGATATATGAATCATACTCCTTCAATATCAACACGAGCTAGCTCAGAGGCATCCAACTCTTCAGCCAAAAAGGAGCCAACATTTTCCAGGGAGCAACATTACGATGCAAATGAACCAAGGACTGACAATTCCATATAGATATTAAGACAGGACAGCATCCGAATAACGACTGGATTACAAAAACTGGGAGAACAAAACAATTCAGATGATACCACAGGAGCGGCAACAATCGAGGCTTTAGTTATGGACACGGTTGACATCCGACAACATCTACCTAACACCACAAAAGCATTTGCTCTGGCCTCGAAAGATGAAGTGAAATGGGTTGTCAAGAGTCGGGATCTTCTAGTTCATCTGGAAAACAAGGATGAGCATAGGAACCCAAGGCTCGGCCATACTTTGGCAACCACAAAGCTGAACAATCTCACTTCCTCCGATGGATCGTTTAAGGCTTCTCCCGGAACCACCTCGGAATCTTGGGGGCGGCAGTCGTCAACTTCTACTCCACCGGAAACGGAGACCAATATCCCGTCGTTTGATTCTCATAATCTTGCTTCTCACACCGGAAGGCAGACACTTCAGCTGCAATACCCACAGCTCCCTAACGAAGTTCCGGAACGACGGGAAGTCTCCCAAGTTCAGTTGGAGTACCTACAAGAGCAGGAGCAGTTGCAGTTACGTCAAGACGAGGACTTCCTTTCGGTCGCGGTACGAATCGGCGTCGAAGGGTCTCCCCGAAGAGCCAGCATGGAGCATTACGAATACGACAGCGACAGAGACATCATCAGCTACGCGGACGAGGATGACTATCCGCCCTTGCCGTTCCCGGATGAGTACTGGACCTACGATGCCGAAGTAGAGAACTACTACCTTATAGATCCTGGAGAGGATGGAAGAGAGACTAAGATTTGGTATCCTCTGGAGTTCCTGGAGTCACACAAGCAGGATTAGCGACAGTTGATTACAATCATGTACAATAGTATACAGCATTGCATTTTTTACCGGGTTACTCCTCACACCGCTTTACAATCACAGACTCCTTCGCCTGACAACTGATGCATTCACACCTCGCCATGTCCCTTTTATAAATGTAACGCCACCCTCCCTGTTATTTAGAAACTAACTATCAGAAAGCTCATACACCATGTCCTTCATGACTTCTATACCCAGCCCAAACACAACTTCAAAACGAAATTCTCAAACCTGGGGGTGGGGGTTCTCCCCCTTTCAGCCCCTTCCACTACCTCAGGATTCAACAAACACCAACCCCAACATGGATGAACCCAGCAGCAGTATCAGCACCCCCGCCAAGCTCAGCAAGAACTGGCGAAAAGCCCTCGATGCAGTCCGAGACCTGGTACCTACCACCACCACCACCACCACAGACCCCCGACCCCCTAGCCGCCGCAAGCTTCTCCGCCGCAACACCTTCACGAAACCGACGGGCCAGCAAGTCGCCCAAGCCGCCAACTTCACGCGCAACCTCAACCACGCCGTCTTCGACTACCGCAACGGCTGGACCACCCGACACCACAAGCGCCGCCGCTACCGTCGCGTCAAGGTCCTGCTCACGTACTGGGCCGACACGGACGACCCGGCCTTTGGCGCGGACCGCGCCGCGCGCGCGCTCGCTGACGTCTTCCGGCGGCGCTACGGGTTCGACGTGCTGGTCTGGCTGATTCCCGTCATGCAGCCGCAGCAGGCGCTGACCGCGAAGCTGCGGCAGTTTGCGGGCGGTGACGACGGCGGGCAGCAGCAGCAGGGCGATGACTTGCTCATCTTCTGGTACGGCGGCTCGGCGCGGGAGGAACGCGGGCGAGGGCGTGGGTCGGTCGTGTGGTTTGGAGAGTGAGTACTTCCCTTTATTATAATGCCTAGCCCCTTTTCGGAATTCATACATACATAGGCATAAGCAGGATTGTTAACCCAAACTCGGTAGGAGCATCGGCGGTCCCACCATCGACTCCCAAATCGTGCCCCAGATCCTCGGCGCCAGCGGGGCCGACTTGCTGACCCTGTACGACAGCCCGCACGCTCTGCACGGGTGCAACGTCACCGGGCCGGGCGTCTGCGAGCACCTGGGCGCCTGCGCCCACGACGGCTTCGTTGCCGGGTTTATTGACGGTGACGGCGGCGGCAGCGTTCCGCTGTCCTTCACCCGGGCGCTGATTCGGATCCTCGACAGCCCCAGACGCGCCGCCAAGGGCATCTCGGTCCTCGATCTACATCGTAAACTCGTCAACCGGTACCATGGGGCGACGTCGGCAGGGGCGTCGGCAGCGATAATCGCGTGGATAGAAAGTAGCACCGAGTCGTCCCTGGGAAAGGAGGAGTCGCAGAAGAGGGCGAATCGGCAGCGGCAGATTGTCGGTGAGGCAGAATATCTGCGGACTCAGCCCTGGCTTCCAGACTCCATGCGACAGACGCCCGTTTATTGCCACCTCTCCCGATGCCGGCCTTTAAATGAGGGAGGATCGCCTGCCACCATCGTGGTGTCGCAGCTGGGGCGTAATCCACAGCAGGAAGCCTTGATGCGGCTGGAGGGGATTGAGTGGGACGGAGGCCCCTTGTCAGAAGGCGAGGGCGAAAAGGAAATCGACGATGACGATGCCATCGATGTGACTGTACGGATGCGGATGCGGTGCCCTGTTGACATGACAAATATCGGGCAGTGGAGGGACTGGATCCTCGATGCGCCGCGCGAGGCGCGTCAGGTGGTTCTGTTGCAGGCCAAACCCAAATAAAACACATGACCCCAAAAAGTTATATGTAGCAGAAAGCCACAGGGCAATCTACAGTAGTAGTAAATGAGTTGAAGGCCTGAACATGCAGATCATATGACTCTCAATTGTGTAATCTCTGACACAGAGTCAGGGGTTCAAGCGTCTAAGCTGGACTTCAGTACTTTCGTAGTTCTCAAGGCACCCGGATAAGGCTGTGTGGCTGCTTTCCGCTCTTGACAAACTTTTATTGCGGAAGGTAGGTGACGTTGAAAGGGAAAAGGGGGATGGCCTCGACGATCTGTAGCTGGTAATAATACATATGAACGTAGCCGCATCCCTTGCTAAGACTTCAAAAGCAGCACGGAGGTGTTGTTTATTCACACTTTCGCATAGACTGAGTGATTTTTGACAGCCATGAATTGAACTGGATACTGCAATTTGCTTTCTCCATTTGTGAAGTAAGTGATCATGATTGGCGAGTCTCTTTTCAGTCGCTATATTCAGCTATCTCGCATCGCTATTCCGTGCGATACCCGAAACTAACCGAGATCAAAGAAGCAAATCGCTCTTCCTAAACGTGACCAACAACTACAGGTACACAAGCAATATCCTGCTAAGTATTACTTATCCCCGGAAGTGTCGCACAAGACCGCCAACGTACTCGACCACATTGCCCACCATCGAAGGCCGGCCCGGATGCCTCCAGTAGCGGAACCCGACCAGCCCCAAGACGAGGGGCGTCCAGAAGGCGAACTGGAGGACGCGCGTCAGCACGCGGCCCTGGTGGTCGCTGCGGGCGATGACGTGCGAGTAGCGCTCGTTGCTGAAGCTGACGCGCGAGTACTTGGTCTGCCAGCCGAGGCGGGGCACGTAGACGGACAACCACTCCTCGAGGGCCTTGCGCAGGCGGTACGTGGGCGACAGCACCGACGCGCGCATCTCGACGTAGTTCTGCAGCGCCAGGTCGTTGATGGCGTGCGCGTCGGGGCGCGCACGGCCGAGTACTCGGCCAGGGCGGCGCGGCGCTGCACCGTCGGGTCGGCCGGCGCCGGGTCCCGCGGGTCGTTGCTCTCCTCGGTGGCCTCGTGCTTGTCCAGCAGCGCGAACAGCGTCCGCACGTCCTCGAGGCCCGCGTTCATCCCCTGCCCGTAGAAGGGCACCATGGCGTGCGCCGCGTCGCCCAGGATCACGGCGGCGCTGCCGAAGTGGTACGGCTTGCACTTGATGCTGATCAGCGGCAGGTGCGGGTTCGCCTCGAACGAGGCGATCAGCTCCTTCGGCGGGATGAGCGAGGTGACGCCGGGGAAGTGCTGGTCGAAGAAGCTGGGGAGCTTGGACGAGTCGGCTTCCAAAGTGGCGTAATTGGCACTGGGCATGAACAAGGTGCATGTAAAAGAGCCATCCTAGATTGTATACATTAGTATATTTTTGTGTCTGAGGAAGCTGGACGTCTTTCGTTACTCACCTCACTAGGTATCGCGATAAACATGAACTGTTTTCCAGGCCAGATGTGTAGATGGTTGGGAGATATGGCGAATCGCTCCAAGGCGCTGTGTTGATTGTGGCGTCTGGACTTGGGCTTGATTTGAAACTCGCACCAAAGGGTATCGATGTACTCTTGCTGGTAATCCATGCGGATATACTTCATCAAGTGGTAGCGAACAGACGAGTGCGCTCCGTCCGCGCCCATCATGAAGTCGAAGCTGACCTCGACCTCTTTCGGGCGGCCATCGGCGGACGTTTCGGGGTTCCGGACCTCGAACCAGGCGACTCGTCGCTTGAAGTCAGCCCCAGTGAGCTTGTGGTTGAAGTTGAATTTGACATTGGGCATTTTCTCCAAGATATCCAGAAGTGTCTTATTCAGCTCCGCTCTATCGGCTGCAAATATGTCCTGCTCTGGTGGTTAGCCTCTGAAGCAAGCCATGGCATTGATGGCCGTGATTGGCTGGACATACCCTGCCATGGATATCATATTGTTGCGACTCTTCATAAAGCTCTCCGGACGTTCGCTTGCCATGAATCATCCGTCCGCTCATCGGGATAACTGAATTCATTACATGGTCGAGAAGAGCCTTGGAGCCAGCATGGCGCATGGCATTGATGCCCCTCTCGGACAAAGCGAGGTTGATGGACTTTGTGAAGTTGAGAGGTGTTGTGGAGGGATCTCGGAGATCTGCGCGAGTCAGTATTAGACTTTAAGGATCTGGGGGAGAGGTAGGTCCTGTCTGTAAGTCATGGGTCATGATGGATTATTATTATGACCCATGCGACAGCCAAGAAAGGACCCCTCGAGACAGTAACTTACCACTGCGCAGCTCATATATCTCCACTTCGTGGCCCCGATTGGCCGCATACAACGCGGCTAAAGAGCCGACTGGGCCAGCGCCGACGACGATATATCTCTGTTTGGTCATTGCGAACGGGAGGATAGAGGGGGAACTCGAGGGTGTGGTCCTGCACAAGGTCAAGGGCTCCTGCGGGAATAGATGAGGTGAAGTAGTATCAAACGGGAACTTGTCGAAAGAGGTGGCGTCGGCTTGCTTCGGGTCAGCTGTCCCGAATTTGAAGAAGAGAGGACGACTTAAGTAGTTGAAGGGTTAAAGAATTGAAGAGCGGAATTAATGACGAGCACAGTTTGGGTTTGCATCAACTGCATGCCCTCTTTATGTGCTCTTAAGCTTTTGTATTTCCTGGTGCTATGGGCAGGTGAATATAAACGGTAACCAGTATATTAAATGAGACAAATACGCTGGATGCACAATTGTGGCAGCATGAACAAGCCGGACTCAGCATTGGACATTTAGTTGGGCCTGAAGCCGAACCCGTCACGGCGGCTATGGAGAGGAAATGGAGAGGAAATGGAGCAAGCAAGCCCCCCACTACTCTAAAGCAGCGGTTACTCAACCAACAACTGCCAACCCCCACTACGTGAATTATTTTTCCATTTTCGATGCGCAGATCAGCTCACTTTGCCATGTCCTGACAACTGAAGCAACGCCGAACCGCCGCAACGTCGTAACCAGCCAATCGTGACCACTTGGTTCCAGCCAGCCCTATCTGTTATATATTTGTCCGACATACCACAACTTGCACTCCTACCACTCTTTTCCCGCCCCAGCTGTACTCTCGTCGACATTCCGAAACCGACACCATGGCCGACTCCGAACCCCCCGCCAAGAAGAAGTGCTTGGGAACCGACTGCGAAAACGACGCCGGCGCCCTGCAGTGCCCTACATGTCTGAAGCTGGGGATTAAGGGCAGCTTTTTCTGTTCGCAGGACTGCTTCAAGAAGAACTGGGTACGCTACGTCTGACGCCGCATCGGTGTTTGCAGCCAGCTACAGCCCGCTGCAGAGCCACATCCCGCGAGACTAACATGGTGATGATCCAGGGCGACCACAAGTCTATGCACAAGACGGCGGACGGCAAGAGCACCAACGGTATTCTCCACAACCTCATCCCTCCGAAAGTCGTTTCTAAACCTGATCCAGCCACCGGGTTCTTCAATCCCTTCCCGTCCTACTCCTTCACTGGCCCCCTCCGGCCCGTCTACCCGCTCTCGGAGAAGCGCACCGTCCCCAAGTCGATCCCCCCACCCCGACTACGCCGCCTCGGGCATCCCCAAGAGCCGGGGCCTGGGCAGGAACAAGATCGAGATCCTCGACGCCAAGGCCCAGGAGGGCATGCGGAAGGTCTGCAAGCTGGCGCGCGAGGTGCTGGACATCGTGGCGGCCGAGCTGAAGCCGGGCGTCTCGACCGACCACCTCGACGAGGTGTGCCACAAGGCCTGCATCGAGCGCAACTCGTACCCGTCGCCGCTCAACTACAACTTCTTCCCCAAGTCGATATGCACGTCGGTCAACGAGGTCATCTGCCACGGCATCCCCGACCAGCGGCTGCTGATGGACGGCGACATCGTCAACCTGGACGTGACGCTGTACCACGAGGGCTACCACGGCGACCTGAACGAGACGTACTACGTGGGCGACCGGGCCCGGGCGGACCCGGACGTGGTGCGCGTCGTCGAGACGGCGCGCGAGTGCCTGGACCAGGCCATCGCGCTGGTCAAGCCCGGCTGCCTGATGCGCGACTTCGGCAACGTCATCGAGAAGCACGCCAAGGCCCAGAACTGCTCCGTCATCCGCACCTACTGCGGCCACGGCATCAACAGCACCTTCCACTGCCCCCCAACGTGCCGCACTACGCCAAGAACAAGGCCGTCGGCGAGTGCAAGCCCGGCATGACCTTCACCATCGAGCCCATGATCGCCCTGGGCAAGTACCGCGACGTGACGTGGCCCGACAACTGGACCAGCACTACCATTGACGGAAAGAAGACGGCTCAGTTTGGTATGTTTTGTCCCCCTTCTAGCTTACCATGGGTGATCGCGAGAGACGTCCTCGGCTAACCTATTTACTTTCAGAACACACATTACTAGTAACGGAAGATGGCTGTGAAATTTTGACGGCACGCCAAGCCACGTCCCCAGGCGGACCGATTGCGAGGCCCGAGAGCGGTGACAAGGCAGCTGCCTAGGAATTGAGCGGCTAGAAGAAGCTCGTCCTTTGGCGATGGAAGCTGATATCCCGTGGGCTGCAGCATTTGCATTGATTTAGCGACCCTGTATCATCCTGCGCCGTGTTAGCCGCGGCGCGCACGCGTGGTCACCATAGAATTAACGGTGGTGGCAGTAGCAATGGATATCCCCTTCGTTGCCAACCAAACAAGCCCAATGGAGTAAAGTGATGCTTCCGATATACTATGATGTAAACAGGAGATGTATCAAGTCCATATGGTACAAAACCAGCGTAGACTGGTACAATCTTACTATTCAATAGGCACACGACAGCTGGCGTCATCTAATGATTCAACCTGTATAGTGGGTACCTTATCGAATCTGTGGCTAACTCGTCGCACAACATCCCGCAACTCAACCATACACTATTGAGGCACGATATCCTCCCGATGCCTGCGTCCTGATAACCCGCGCGACTCTGGCAACTCGTTTGCTAGCCGCCGTCGTGGTTGACTGTGAGAGATGGCAGGGTTGCGATTGACTGCATCTTGAGTTCTTCGGGATACTGAGCGGGATCCTGGTTCGACTTCGTGGCGAACCATGACACAGAAGTCAACTACCAGCCTGACTTGATCCTTTCGCCAGCGGACGACCAGCCGGAGCAGGTTGTGCACCACGAATACTCCCCTATATTCGTTTAGGTGACGCGGAACAATCTGCTATTAGGTATATTCTATACAATATTGACTTACACAACTGATCATTCTGATTCTGTGTATATTCTCTTAGATCAACTCGCAGGGATCCCCTGGCTACCGCACGCGGAATCCGCAAGGAAGAAATTCAGACTCGTAAAAATAAAGATGAAATATAGACAAAATGAACGTGAGTTTCCTACCGATATGCTCTCATAGTATATATGTGAGAGTTTATTTGGACAAGTCGCCGTGATGGACTCAGCAAGCAGCATCCATACCAATCAGTTGTGCAATAAAGCCCCTCGAACGAATGGCACCGACAGTGACGTGACCTGTGTCCGAGCTGCGGAGAAAAAAAGGCTCTAGACCTAATGGCGGACCCAGAAATACAATCAGTTTCTAGTGCCTAGCATCGCCAGGCCATGTAATAAATAATAAGCATTGCATTGCGACTCGAACCAGGGGGCTGTCGGTCGGGTCAATCAGGTGTCGAAAAACGGATTTATTATCCGCTGTCCCGCCTGTTCTACCAGTCAGTCTCCCGCCGCAACGCACAAACAAAACCCAAGCTACAGCGCCTCGCCAGCACCAGCACCAGCACCAGCACCAGCACGCACATAACCGCGCAACCCACTTCCACCCAACCTTCTCCCAATTGGATTTGATCTGGGATCTTATTAACCCTCCCTCCACACTCGCTATTGCCTACTTACACCTTGGACACTTGGACTTTCTCAAGCCTTTCCTCGACCACCAACCCACCACCCCCAGGCTAATAAAACAAAACCCAACCCGACGCTGGTTACGGAGTACCATCTGAACAAGTGGCAACTGGATATATAACCCCTCCCAAAGCAAAGCTATTATTTTTTGGGCCAACTCCAATCCCTCCCGTCCGATATCGATCGCATCCGCCAACTCAAAAACCCAAACGAGATTTTCATCGGGTTTCGCTCGCATCCACCAACCCGACAGTCGCGTCCGCTTCCACAAAGCAAACCAACTTCTGAACAAATAACCGAGTCCGAGGCTGCCAGCATCTATCATCTGCAAGAGCCACTCCAATCTTCTTTGCGAGCTGCCCTGTCGCGCGATCCCTCGAGATCCTCCCCGAGACCACCTATCTACCCACCTCGATTACCCCGAGTAATTCAGCACAAATACCGCCATGATGTCAGGCGAAGCGTGGCTCTACCTCTTCGCCGTGCTTATCAATGCCGTCAATCTCTTCCTCCAGGTTTTCTTCACCATCATGTACAGCGATTTGGAATGGTACGTAAACCTCTGCCTGTCTTGTGTTTCTGCTTGGGTGGCTGGGAGCTCCCTGGGGAAGCTTTTGGCGGGAGCCTGGAGCTCTCTCCATAAACAACCATTTACGTCATGCGTTGGGCTTCGCTCGAGCCATGCGACCACAGCACACAACAAACACGACCTCGCCCTCGACTTGCAAGAAATCCCCCATGCTAACGTGTGCTTTCTGACTACAGTGACTATATCAACCCTATCGACCTCTGCAACCGCCTGAACACCTACATCATCCCCGAGGCTGCCGTGCATGGATTCCTGACCTTCCTGTTCCTTATCAACGGATACTGGGTAGCTCTGGTTCTTAACCTGCCGCTGCTTGTCTGGAATGTAAAGAAGTATGTAGCCCCAGAGCTCTGTATTTCTCGTAATTGTCGCTAACACCAGACACAGGATTGTCGACAACACACATCTTTTGGATGCGACCGAGATCTTCCGGAAGCTCAATGTCCACAAGAAGGTATGCCCAACCAACTCAGCATTTCCGATACATTCCAGACCATCTAGCTGACAATACCTTTTGCGCAGGAATCTTTCTTCAAGCTTGGTTTCCATCTGGTCATGTTCTTCTTCTACCTGTACAGCATGATTGTCGCCCTGATCAAGGACGAGTCGCACTAAATCCGGTGACGACAATGGCCCTGCACTGACACGAACGGAAACTGAATTATCTTCACTGTTCCAACAAAAACAGTATATAAAGGAGTCCGCAGAGGGGTTGATTTTGAGGTTGTGTAGGATCGACAAGAACTGGATTCCCACATGACCCATTTTTGAAGGAGTGCAGCTGTGCAGAGAGCGATGCAAGGCGATGATGTCCCAATCTGGGACTCCCCGTCTAGAGTAGCAAAAGGTGTCTTTACTTTTGATGGATGAACATATTGGACATTGGGACGAAGATTACACGATTAGACGAATGGCTTCGGGAGAAAGTGTTTCTTAAGCGGGAAAAACAATGAAAGCCGTGGATGGATCAAGTCTGGCATGGACTTGTATTGATCCGAGCTGGGAGCCACGGCGGTTTCCCCCCAAGAACAGCTTTTATCCATACCCGTCAGCCAGGCATAATGTTTTAGATACTGCCTCATGCGGCATCGTGCAGGCTTTGCTCGGGTCTTAAATATAATGGAATGTATACCCTAAGATGTTTGCTCCCCTCGGCAGCCCATGGTATCAGTGCAGTCTAAGCTTGGGTAGTGAGTGAGAAGTATGTATATGGAAACTATGGACAACGATGGAAACCCCGGAGATAAGGAACACAGCGATTTGCTTCTTACTCAGCTGACTGCATTGGAGACAAGCTCGAGCTTCGATTGACAATCCATTTCCTTTTGATCTCTTCCCATTGCACCGTAACCCTTTGTGGCACATTACCATTACCAACCACAGTGCCGTCATTTTCCACCTCCTCTCTCCTACGTCAGGCACTCGAGCTTGATTGAGGTGGGGCGATGCAAGCAAGAGCCTCAGCCAGAGCCTCAGCCACATGCTGGTCCCAAAGTTCAAAGCCCAACGCCCAAAGCTTAAGTCTTCTCTCCCTCAGCTCTCTCTCTCGGCTCTCTCAAAATTGTGACCGCCTTCCCAACCCAGACTCTCACCCAAGCCTCCGAGTCGCGCCAACTTCATGCAACCTTGATTATTTAGTTGTACCCTCCCATCTTCAACGGATTGCGACAACAACAAAAACACCGAACCGACTCCTCAAGCAACATCTCGTCATCTTAATTGATATACGGGAGATCTGAATACTGCTCATCTGGAATCCCTCTACGCCTAATTCGGGAGCAGCTGTGCACCGCGCGCACGCAACCATGTCCAACTTCGGAGAGTACCCGCCCAACATGGCGTCGCAAGACGCCCTCATCATCCGCGAGCAGACCGGCCCCCAGCACGCCGTGGTCCCCTACAGCGGCGAAGAGCTGTCGCGACAGCAGCTGGGTCCCGCGAACCCCTACTTCGACCCCAGCACCCGCAAGCGCAAGAACAACGTCCTGACGGGCACCGCCGAGGAGACCTTCGTGTCCGAACACACCTTCCGCTACAAGCACCGGGCGGTCGAGCGCGCCGGCGGGCCCGACCGCGAGTACCAGACGGGCGCCGAAGCGAAGGCGGAAGCGAAGCGCATACGCGACGGACGCGAGGGTAAAGGCAACGCCACCATCGCCGACGGCGACGGCGCGTACGTGGGGCCCTGGGCGCGGTACAAGCGGCCCGAGTTCGAGGAGGGTCGAGCTCGCCGAGGGCGAGGAGGTGGGCAGCGACGAGGAAGTGGTGTACGTGACGGACGAGGACGAAGACGTGATAGAAAGCGGGACCGTGGTGTCGGCTCCGAAGGTGGCACTGGAACGGCGCAAGGAGGTCGAGGCGCTGGGCGAGGAATCGACCATATTCCACGGCACGGCCGAGTTCGACTACCAGGGCCGGTCCTACATGCACGTACCGCTCGACCTGGATATCGACCTACGCAAGGAGCCGGGCAGCGCCACCAACTACATCCCCAAGAAGCTCATCCACACCTGGAAGGGCCACTTCAACGACAAGGCCGTCACGGCCCTGCGCTTCTTCCCCGGCGCCGGCCACCTGCTGCTTGCGTCGGGCGCCGATTCCACGGTCAAGATTTTCGACGTATATCACCAGAGGGAGCTGCTGCGGTCGTATCACGGCCACGGCAAGGCGGTTTCGGATATCTGTTTCAACAACTCGGGCAACGAGTTCATTTCTAGTGGCTACGACCGACAGATCAAGCTCTGGGACACGGAGACGGGCGTGTGCAAGGCCAAGTTCACGACGGGTAAGACGCCGCACGTCATCAAGTTCAACCCGTCGTACGAGCACAGCCACGAGTTCGTGGCGGGCATGTCGGACAACAAGATCGTGCAGTGGGACACGCGGACCAAGGAGATCGTGCAGGAGTACGACCACCACCTGGCGGCCATCAACACCATCACGTTCGTGGACGAGGGCCGGCGGTTCATGACGACGGCCGACGACAAGTCGCTGCGGGTGTGGGACTACTCGATCCCCGTGCCCATCAAGTACCACGCGTCCGAGGAGCAGTTCGCGCTGACGCGGGCGGCGCCGCACCCGTCGGGCAAGTACGTGGCCTACCAGTCGGGCAACAACGAGGTCCAGGTCTTCAGCGCGCAGGACAAGTTCCGCCGCAACTCCAAGAAGCTGTTCAAGGGCCACAACAGTGCCGGGTCGGCCATCGATCTGAGCGTCTCGCCCGACGGCCAGTTTTTGGCGTCTGGCGACACGGCGGGGTTCCTGTGCTTCTGGGACTGGAAGACGTGCAAGATGTACCACAAGATCCAGGCCGCGCAGAACGGCTCCGTGTCTTGCGTGCAGTGGCATCCGCAAGAGACGAGTCGGGTTGTGGCGGCGGGACAGGATGGCGTTATTCGCTACTTCGATTAAGGAAAGAGACTGCAGGATTGATAAAAAGCATGCGACTGAGTCGGCCTGAAAAGGGGCTTTGGGGTTACTTAGTTAGAAACTCCCTCTGGACTCGTCTGTATTATGTTTCCAATAGATGATGATACCCTTCAACATGATGGCTTTTGTGAATTATTTCCGGCTTGTCCATAGCTTCGTACAATCCGTCCCTCCCGACATCGACTATTAATTACTCTATTGGTTTATATTCTTCGTCTTCCCCGGAGGCCCCGAGTCATCACGACTGCAACATCTCCTTCACGCACTGCATGACCTCGTCCGCCTTCTTGTACGGCAGATCCAAGTGCGCACACTCCGGGCTCAGCCGCAGCTCCGCCCCCGCCATCCGCGCCGCCGCCCTCTCCGCCATGTGCGCCGGCACGTTCTGGTCCAGCCCGCCGTGCCACATGACGACCCGCCCGCCCCGCGCGTCGTCGGCCCGCACGTCCTCGAGCCGGAACCCGAACTCGCCGCCCAGCACCAGCCCGTCCCACGCCGCGCCCAGCCCCCCGCTGACCATGGCGCCGCGCGTGCTCGCCACCAGCGCCGCCCGCGCGTCGCGCCGCTCCAGCACCGACCGGTCCTGCGCCGTCCGGCTCTGCAGCCCCTCGGCCACGGCCGTCTCGAGCCGCTCCGGGCGCGCCAGGTCCCGCGCCACGCCGCCGAGGACGTAGTCCAGCGCGAAGCCACACAGCGTCGGCGCCCGCGGACACAGCGTCAGCAGCGCCCACGTCGTCCACAGCATGCCCCCGCACCCCAGCGCGGTCGTCGGGTACAGCGCGCAGACCAGGGCGGCGCCGGCGCAGCGCGCGCGCGGCAGGCGGTGGTGGCTCGCGAGGGCGTAGGGCCCGCCGCCCGAGACGCCGAGGACGGTGAAGCGGGGGACCTGCAGGTGGTCGGCGAGGGCCAGCAGGTCGGCGGGCCAGTCCAGGAGCGTGCGGCCCACCTGGAAGGTGGACGCGCCCATGCCGGGGCGCTCGACCGAGATCAGGCGCACGCCCGCGGCGCGCGCGGCGGCGTCCCACCCGAGGGCTTCGGACTGGGAGCCGGGGAAGCCGTGGTGGTAGAACGCGGTGGGGGCGGAAGCGGAGGGGGTGCCGTATTGGGCGTAGCCTAGGGTGCGGCCGGAGGGGAGGACGAAGACGGAGGTGGGGTTTGGGAGGGTGGGCGCCGCCATGCTTGCTTTGAAAGAGGACTTATAACTGGTGATTACGGTTTTCACGGTCATTGGTGGGGTTCGTGGCGTGTGTCAAGACGGGGAATGCGGGATTGGTCTTCAGTGGTTCTGCTGCGGTGAGACAGCTTTGCGATTGCATACATACCCAGGCCGGGGTCCACTTTATGACAGTCTGTAGAGATTGTACGCCAATAGCTTTGTTCTTCTATCTATCTACTTGTATTGGCGCTGCGACTAAACCGCCTATCGTGATTCCGAGATAGCTACTTGCCGTGGCATCTCATGAGTAATACCCAATCATATATCCATCACTTTCAGAGGTATCACTTTGTCCTTCTACTGATTGCTGCTGAGAAGAGCTAGCAGCATCCCGCAACTCCTGCTCCATGAGTAGAATCTGTGTGTCTTGCGCCACAGAGCTCTCGCGCAACAGGGCATTCGAGAGCCAGATTTGGTCGCGCGTGCTGAGCAGCACCATAGCGCACCGGACTATTAAGTCCCGGTCCTCGCCACCCCCATTGCCACCAGCACGATGCTGGCTGGCGTGTTGATGAAGAAGGGTTGTAAGGTGTGGAAAGGCATAGAGACTCCAAGTGCCCAACGTCGAGGGGTCGGCCCCGTGTTCTAGTAGTGTTCTGAGGGCGTCAAGAGATACTCTGGCCGAGCACCTACGCCCAGAGGAAAAGGGTTGATTAGCTTGCCTATCATCTTCAAAAAGCGGTAAGGGGTTAGACCATACATTTCATGTCCTCCCAAGGGGCCTCCCATGACTTGCTTAAGAGGGGTATTGGCTTCAAATGGTGAACTTGGCCCAATCATCTCCTGGTTAGGGAAGCTCCGCGGGCCAGGAGTATCTTCAACAGTCGCACGGCCCCTCCTTCATGTTCGCGGTCGCGACTCAGCAGCGAGACGAAGTGAATAGGGAACCATCGCAGAAACTGATGGTAAATGGAGCCCTTGCCGCCTGCGCCCTCCAATATGCCCTCGGGCATGTTGATGGCGGCCCCTTGCTCGATAAGGTACTCAGCGACGTCGAGGTGGCCGCGGCTCAAGGCGAGCGTAAGTGGCGTGGGCCGGAGCAAAAAGGCGGCCGCAACGGGGAAGAGGCCGCCCAACGTCATCTGCGGGATGTAAAGATGGCGATTGAGAGAAGAAGGGTTTGATATGCGCGCTACCCTGAGGGGGCGGAGTGTGCCTTCGTCGCAGGCCAAGAGGAGGTCGTTGTCATGGGACAGATTCTCAACATCACTCTTCAGTACCACCTTGCAGGTCAAGCCCGAGTTCTGAAAGACTTGAGGTGCGGATGGGTTAATTGCCATGTCCAGGATGCGACTATGGAGTATCTCGCTTGGGGCGGATGTGAGAGTAATGGTGGCGATGCTGGGTGGGTCGATTTCCATGGCACCGAAAACATCGCCCATTCCCATGAAATCTTCCGTTGACTCTACCATGGCAATAGAGGGATATGGAACGGATCTTGGTCTATGAGATTGCCCAAGTGCTCAAGGATATGAGGGTTGTAAAGGTCTGTTCGGAGTGAGGGAAAGATTAATTGTCAAAGGGGATTCAGTGGTAAGTGGGATCTGGGTTCCTGTTTGTTTTGATGTAATGCACCAAAATTTTGTATGTCTGAAAGTTAGATGCCGGGAAACGAGAGTTGTGATTACGACCTGGACGAACCAAGCCTTAAATAGGAGCTTGTTGCACGCTGAGCCCTAGGTGGCATATACTGAATATCGTGGAGGAATTGGCATCTCGTGCGACCAACACATAGCCTTCCTAGAATGTATGAAAACGTGAAACGCCCAACACTGACTTGTACCGACACGTGTAACGTCTTCAAGAGTGACGGTGGAACAGGGAAGTCTGGATAGCAATCGGCTTATCCTAGCTCGCACAGTATTCGCTGATGCAAGGATAGGGGTGGCCTCAGGGAGTGCTCAATCCTCAACTTTGTCTACCAACGCCACATGTCACTTAGTGATCTATACTCTTATAGTTACCCGTGGCGAATCTCAACCACGCCATAAAGTTTGAGTGTCGTTATGGTATGCATCTATGCCACAGTCGTGCGCTGTTCACAGCAAATAGGCCAGGGCGCAAGTGTCAATAGACGGATGGGGCCAACGTATACACAAGGAATATAACAACATAGCACCGTTGGCTAAATCAAGCCGGACAAGACAGCTAATAGGCGTCCATGTAAAAGCTTCATTCCACGTGCAACAAAAGCCGGGGTCTAATTCGTCGCAGCGTGACTCACCGAGGCTTTGTTGTTGAAACTAAAGCCATGCTTTCTCCTTTTCGCACAGCAAGTGAAACTGCCAAATATTTCATCGTTTCAAGCTGGCAACCAGCAGCAGAGCTGTAATGAACAGAATCGTATACGATCTCAACAGGTATGCATAAACCGTTATGCGGAGCCAGACACCAAACCTCTTAGCCCAGGTCTCATAGCAGCGCTGGCTCAACTACGAGATCAACCAACTGCCATGACTATACCACGACGCACGGATCATTGAGTTCGTACGCTTAGTATATTCTGTCCAAACTATAGGGGTAGGATAGACTTCCATGTGTGAGGGCCCTCAAGGTGTCCTGCAAGCTTCAATGCTCATCACCCAATTTTTAATTCAATTGGCTTCACTCGTAACGAAAAGAAAATAAGGTCTTCTCATCGCCACCAAGCTCCTCATCAATCCATTGTGGCTATCTCAGAGGGTGGAAGCCATAATCTCCAAGTCTTTCGAAGCAACAGCCCCCACTCAGCGATAGCACTGATCTCGGATGCAAGTAGATTCTAATTGAAGATCCCTGTTCAAGTCAGGGTAGACGGCGGAGAAATTCTGACTACATGACCCGACTTACCAAGCTGTTCTTTCAACCAGCTGTGAAGTATTGAGTCAATCATCACATCCAGCAAGTAAGTCGCTGATCAACACCTCGGTGATCTGGTCGGTGACGAGGACCGGTGGCGCAGCGGTAGCGCGTCTGATTCCAGTCCAGAAGGTCATCCGTTCAAATCGGGTCCGGTTCAATTCTTTTGCCGCTTTTGATTATAGCCCCCGGCCCGGCGTATGCCAATCCGGGCCGGCAATTTTTGTTTTCTCGGCCAAATTTGCGGATTGGACATACATTGTCCACCACGCCCGTAATATGGTTATCATATAGTTTCGGAGTCAATGTACGCAGAATGGTCACCATTTTGGTTCTTTTCATCATGGTACCATGTCTCAATGCCATCCTAATTGGTTTGCCTCACTTGGGGAAACATTGCAAGTCACCGCAAAGGGCGTCGCTGCCCCTTTTGCGACCCCTTTCTCTATTTCGAGCTTGGGAAACCAAGTAGGTACTAGTAGTCGTATTGCAGGTTGTACTATATACATTTCATCGGAGCCGAATGGCTATTCTGCTGATTGGGAGAACAAACGGTTGCAAGAAACAATTTGAACATTTTGCAAATTAATACCGGACTTGATATCACCCGTTCGCTTTTCTTCAAGTCAAGGTGGGTGGGGTCCAGTCAACCCAATCGGCCATGTTCACGTTGGAAGGGCTCTTCTCCAAGTTGTTGGGTGGTGTGCCCGTGCCCAGCAGGTACTTGTTGATGTACGCATTCAGGTTGGAGCTCGAAGCCGACGGGAACTGGCAGTGGCCGTGGCCGCCGGTGAGGTCGAAGCCCATGGCCTCGGGCGCGCCCAGGGCCTGGTAGATGAGGCGGCCGGCCTTCATGCAGGCGGTGGTGCTGACGGGCCCGAGCCAGTCGATGTCGTTCTCCATGACGAAGAGGCCGCGCGGGGCGACGAGGCCGGCCAGCATGTGGTGGTCCTCGGGCAGGGAGCCCGTCTTGCTGGTGTGCTGGTTGAAGCGCGGGCTGAACCAGACGTTCTCGCCGACGATCTGCGACGCCGTCTGGATGTTGGCGCCCTTCTGCTTCTGCGAGTCCGAGACGCGCCAGCACGCGGCGCCGCCCGACCCGGACTCTTGGGGGAGGGTCAACGCGATGCGCTCATTGAGCGCGCCTACCACGAACGCGCCCTTGCCGTTGCGCGAGCACCCCGTCACCCCCAGCTTGGTCGGGTCGATGCCCGTCTTGGCCGCGCCCAGCTGCTCCAGCCCGTCGATCAGCCGGCCCACGCCCCAGGCCCACGCCGTCAGCGCGCCCGCCGAGTGGCTCTTGCCGAACAGGTTGTAGAAGGCGCCGACGCCGCGCGAGTTGCCGCCGTTCTGCTGCGCGAAGGCGTCGTTGCCGAACGACACGGTGCCCACGGTGCCGGGGATGGGCAGGCTGGAGCCGCCAATCGCGATGATGGCGGGGCCGCCCGCCGCGCCGCCGCCGCTGGGCCGCTTGATGTTGGAGCTGAGCGTCGCCGTGTTGGCGCCCACCGTCACTTTCACGCTCATCGTGTTGCCCGACAGCGTGGCCTCGACCTTGTCCGGCGGCGGCGGCAGGTCGCCCAGCTCGTACTGCTGCATGATCTTGCTGATCTCCCGCTGCCGGCACGCCCAGTCCGCCTTGGTGGCCACCTTGGTCCCGCTCACGAAGGTGAAGGGGTCCGGCAGCTTGGCCACGTTGACGGCCGGGTAGTTGTCCGACAGGGAGCAGTTGGCGCTCTGGCGCTCGACCAGCTCCTCGGCGGGGGCGGGGAGGGCCAGGGCGGCGGAGCCCATTAGGGCGGCGGTCATCAGGAGGTTGCGGGCCATGGTTGCGGCTGCCACTTCTTCAGCTGGAGTTGTTGATCTTGATTGTCGAGAGGGATGTTAGACCTGGCGTTGCCGATGGGAGAGTGGGGGACTCGCTTCCTCAACGATGGCTCAATATGCCCACAGATATATACGGCACGCCACTCGCCCCTCAGGTACGCGGGTTCACTATAAATTCCGATCAATCAATCCGAGCCCTCTCCGTCTGGCTTGGCTTCCGAAAAGGGAGTGCTTCTCGCCCCCCATGTTCTCGAGCTGTGTTACTCAAAGGTGGTCGACTGCGATGATTACCCCTCTCGTCTTGCGACCTCGACCCAGAACACGCGTTTCTTTGGGCGACAAGCTCCCCCTGTTGACCAGCTGGGCGATTGGTAGGGTAGTATTCGCCCACGGCTAGCCATGCAGCTTTGACAACATGTGGGGAAGAGTGGCTAATAGCCACGGGTAATTCGACACGTGGGGCGTGACGCCGTTGTAGAGTATTAAGTAAATCGATTGTGATTCGATCGGGTCGTTCCAGGAACGGAACGGCGCACACCCCCGGATTCGGAAATACAGGCACCGGGGCGGCTTGCCCACAATCCACTGGAAGGACCTTATATTGCGGTATCTGCCGGCTACTCCAAATCATATATATGATAGCAAAGGCTTGTCTTTCACTCGGTAATTGGAAATTGGGACACTTGCCCAAAATACCGTTGAAAGCTTACCGTACCCGTTGTGTGTTTATTCTTTCTTCTTCTTACTTTCTTCTTTTTTTGCCCTTCGGTTCAATGTCAAGGTATCAGCCCAACAGAAACGAAACCTTAAAAATTTAACTCTTTAAATCTGCGCACACAACCGTACCCATTGTGTGTCGGAAACAAACTTGGGTGGCTCGTAATACTTGGCCAGGCATGATAAGACAATGTATGAACAAACAGCAGGTTTCCAATGACTGACAAGTTCCTGGTTGGCGAGTTTCGCTTATCTTGAGTTGCAGCTAGAAGTGAGTTGCCGGAGCGCATCTACGCCTACTCATATATCACGATAGCCGACGCTGCTCAACAATTGATAATAATTCCCAATATGCCAGCAAATAATGACTACTGCAATAATCATCATTGTGGATTGACCCCTGAGAGGCTATTTATGGGCCTGTTCTCGTCAAACGAAAGACTCGATCAAATTACATCATTATGAGCTGTACAAAGGTGGTACTTTTATTGCCGGGAATTCGAAGTGGCTGTATTCCATGTATGTCGGGAAGGTGACACCGGCTGATTGCAACTGTCTGTTTAACCAAATGGAAGTGGCGGGCAGCCTCATACCCTACATTGTTCTTGACTTCATGTACTACCAGCTGCCTCTGCCTGCGAGCTGGCTACCCAAAACGGGTTGATATTGTGCCTTGGCCATCATTTCACTATCAGCGTTTCCCTTTCTTGTTGTTTCCTCACATTTCCTCCTGCTGTCACGATGATGAATCTGTTTCTTACTCTCCTGGTCGCTCTCTATGCGAGGAAATCCAGCGCCCATGGTGGCTTAGCCAACTACACAGTAGGTGACACATGGTACCGAGGGTAAGTGTCATCCGCGAGCTTGTACATGCAGCTGGACCCTTGCACCTGCGCCAGCCTAGCTGTTTGCTGAACATGCACATGCGCAGCTATGACCCGGACACACCAGCCGAGGAGCAGCTCGGCCAGCCCTGGATGATCCAGCGGTCGTGGGCGTCCATCGACCCCATCTTCTCCGTGGCCGACGCGGGCCTCGCCTGCAACACGCCCGCCGTTGCGCCACCGTCTCACATCCCTATCTCGGCCGGCGCCAACCTCACCGCCGTCTACTGGTACTGGCTGCACCCCGTGGGGCCCATGACGGTGTGGCTGGCGGCTTGCGGCGACGCTGCCGACCCGTACGCGTCGTGCGCCGACGTCGTCGACGTGAATGCGCTGTCCTTCTTCAAGATCTGGGAGCGGGGTTTGCTTGAGGGCACCCTGGCTGAGGGCTCGTGGTACCAAAAGTCCTTCCAGCACTGGGACGGGTCGCCAGACTTGTGGCCTGTGGCGATTCCGGCGTCGCTGCGGTCAGGCACATACATGGTTCGGCACGAGATCATGAGCCTGCACATCGCGAATAAGCCGCAGTTCTACCCGGAGTGTGCACACCTCAACGTCACGGGGACGGGGGATGCGCTGCCAGCGGAGGAGAAGTACTACGCCAGGTTCCCGGGGGTGTACAGCATGAGCAGTATGTATGACCTGTGGATATCTGGCTATCCGGGTTGAGCCAGCCCGAAGAGAAAGTCTAACGTTGCCACAGACCCGTCGATCAACATTGACGTGTACAGCGAAGCCATGAAGGATGTCAAAGTAAGTAATGACCCTAACTCCAATAGCGCAGTGAGTTTCTGATTTGGTTAGAACTATACGATACCGGGTCCTCCAGTATGGAGGGGCTAGCCTTGCCTTCATCTACAGTCAACGGAAGTACTGGGCGCGCCAGATGGACTATGAAGTCAAAGATTTGGATTTGGTCACATGTAGTGCGCGCACAGCAGTTGGCATCTGTTCAGATCCTTCATGTTGGAGAATTAAACTTTTTGGTTTCTCTGGTACCTGGGTGCCTAGTCAACTCCGATGGTGATCGATTATTGGAATTCCGTATATAAGCACACGCAGATGCACTCTCCGGCCTTCTTTTTTTTCTTTTTTTTCTTCCATCATTCGGTTTTCTTCTCCGTCCATTTTCAATTCGCCAACCCAGCAGAAACACTCTCTGGTCTTACCATAATACTGAGCATTACTCGCCTACGTATCGCTCTCCGCCCACAGTACTCACATCATCTGTACATCCCAAAACACCACTCACAATGCCTACCAAGACGACACTTCGGGAAAGACTTCCCTTCGAAATTATCTTACAGGTGCTCGAGCTTATCGATGCCTCCCAAAGGCCGACGTGTGCCGCTGTTTGCAAATTCTGGCAAGCCTTCGTCGAACGCTCAACCTTCGACACACTGGCCCTCGAACCCAAGGACCTCAAATATTTTGCCAAACTCATGCTGGCAGATAGCCGTCGCCGCGACATCTTGCAACATGTCACATTCTGCGTACCACATAATATTTCCGTGAGGTTTAGCGAGGGTCTGCGTGAAATGGGCGCTCGGGAAAGGTCCCGAAACATCAAACAATCCAAAAAGGACAATGAGAAGTTCAGAGAGGCAATCTTCCAACTCTTCATCACTTTATCCCTTTTCAATGACACAGAATCCACCTTCACACTGGACTTGGTCTCAGGCGGGTTTGATGAGAATAATGTGGTAAGCAAGAGGTGGATTCAGCACCAGGGATTGACACGCTGGGAAAACTCCACGCTACACGCAAACCCAAAGCTCAGCCGAAAAGCAAAAAACAACAGAAAGTCGGCTCCTCGGGTCGTCTTCCACAAAGATCGGGATGCTCAGGGTCCCGCTGTTACTATCAACGACCCCGCCGGCTTCAATAACATGGACTGGGAGAGCTTCTCAATAACATCGAATGGGCATGGACCGATATACAACACTCTGCCAGTCGTCAAAGCAGTCACCGAGTTCCAAATCTCGTGCCAGAACCTTACACATATTGGAGACATCTCACGCTCCATGATGCTGCGAAGCCTTCCGGGTTTGAAAAGTGTTGCTTTCGAGAAACGCCATGAGGATTGGCCCAGCGAATTCCGCACTCTCCTATTCGGATTGAATATGTTCGGTGCCATGATGCCGAACTGGTCCCAATCTCTGAAAAGCATATGCTTGTATGAATTCCCATCCGACTTGGACTTGGACGATGAGGTCGATTTCACGATTCAACCTTCAGCCCCCGCCAATATGGATACGGCTACGGCTTTGGGGTGGCATAACGACAACGTGGACCTTATGGAATTCCCCGTGGGCGACTGGCGAACCGTAATGCGAAAGCTCAGGCGCGACATCCTCCCCAAACATGTAGCCTTGAGGAGCCAAGGCATGGAGGAGCTGGGCCTCTGCAACATCATCGACGGCAGACAGTTCTTCGCTGCTTTCGACACCAACACGCCCCTGCCCGTCTGGCCCGAGCTCCGCATCCTCACCCTGACGGCAAGCCTGCTGCCCAAGGGCCTCGACGAAGTGGGCGACGTGGACCACCGAACAGAATCCGAAAGCGTCTCGGACCTGCTCCGCCGCGTCGCCGACTTCGTCCCCCAGATGCCCAAGCTCCAGATACTCGAGATCCACGAGGCCAACTCCGCGGACGCCGCACTCTTCCGCTTCTCCGCCTTAGATAAGCGGTACACGGCCCAGTGGATCAGCACCTGGAAAGAACCACTGGTCGACGACGACGTCAGGGCGGTTTGGGAGGCGATACCCATGGACGACGGCCATGCCCAGATCGAGTTCCTGCCGGATCAGCTCGATGTGGGCACCCAGGGCCCCATGGACTTTATCGCCACGCATCTCCTTACCCGTTTCCGGGTCCTCGACCCGGACACATTGGGAGACATGTTGGAGATTGAGGAGGAGGATTGGGGTGACGATGAAAGTGAAACGGAGGGAGAGGAGGAGGAGGAGGAGGAGGAAGAGATCGAAGAGGAGGAGGAAGAGATCGAACAGGAGGAAGAAATGGAACAGGAGGGGGAGATGGAAAAGATCTGAGAGATATGAGAGGTCTGAGAGGTCTGAGAGGTCTGAGAGGTCTGAGAGATCTGAGAGATCTGAGAGATCTGAGAGGTTGAAGAGGTTGAAGAGACTGAAAGTGTACAAGTGATGTCTCGGTGGAAGGATAGAATGAATAAGGCAAGACTGTTTCGGCGTTGTGTACATACAAGGGAAATCGGTGGGTAATAAGGGTACTGTCCCCGCAACAGACATCTCGCGGTTCACATGAGGCTGATCATGCAGCAACAACTGCCATCAATAAACTAGCTATCATCATGTCCAAAGACGCCATTGCACTCAATTGACCCCTATCTCAATTCAAACACCTTGTCTAGAAGCTCTCCATAGAACTTCTCCCGTACCGCCTCACCGTCCATCATCCCATGTAGGTAGCAATCGCCTTGAAACGTGTAGTAGTGATGCAGATCGTCCTGTTGTTCTTTTTTTGCCCTCTTCTTGAATATATTTTCTGAGGGATCGGGGCCTTCTTGCGACGAGTTGCCGTCTTCTCCTGATTGCTCCGTCTGGTTATCCTTCTCCTGCTTCCGTTCCTGTTCCTCCGTTTCCGTTTTCTTGTCCGTGTCCGCCGCTTTTTCTGTCCCCTTCCCCTTTTTCTTCTTCTTGTTCTTCTTCTTTTTTCCCACTTTCTCCTTTTCCTCTTCTTTTTCCTCTTCTTTTTCTTCTTCCTTTTCCTCTTCTTTTTCCTCCTCCTTTCCCTTCCCCTGCTCTCCCCCTCCTGCGCTCCCTCTTTCTGCTCTCCCTCCTTCCTCATCTTCTTCTCGAGTCTCAACCGGTCCTCTGCGTCTTTCTTGTCTTCCAACATCTGGAACCACTCACCAGTCTTGACCCATTTCCTCCAGTTCCTTTCGTGCCGTTTTTGGAGCCATTGTTTGCGCTCATAATTCTCTTCACAGCGCCGTATGCAAGACTTCAAAGCCTCTCTCATATCCGCCTCTTCTTCCTTGACAAGATCTCCGGTTTCCTTCTTTTTCTTTCTGAGGATAACCGGTACGGTGCACCCGTACAAAATGCAGACCTTGTCTCCTGGTTTGACATCGTAGGCCAGGCCCAGCCTCTTCTCCTTGGTCTTGAACATACGTCGGCTCCAGATCACAGCGTGGACTCTGCGACAGAACTCGGTTATGATGGAGTTGCGTTCGTTGTTGATCAGTGACATGGTGGCGATGCGGCCGCTATTGATGTTTCCCTTTTGCGCCGACTCGCGGCAAGCCCTTGCGTAATAGTACGGCGGGTTGCGGTTGTCTCGGCCCCGGTCCGCCACCAACGTCCTCCACAGATCGTCTGGGGGGGTCTTTGTCGAATGGCGGATCCCAGCCACCCAGCTCGAGCCACGCACGAGGTATGTCGCCCGCTGACGATGCGTCCTTCACCTCTTCCACCTCGTCGATGATGAACCCCTGTACGTACATGCTGTAGTGGCTAAGCTCAGGCCGTCGCCGGAACTTCAAGACTTCAAGATTCACGGGGCGTGTTTGTGCGGCGTTGTAATTCCTGTGTCCATCGGTAGGTTGCCCTACCAGCGGGTCGGCGTTGGCGCGTCCAACTTTCTTGATGCTCATTCCCGGATGAGAGTCGAGAATAAAGGGGGCTCGCGAGGCACGAGCTACCCATGAGGGCAGCTCCTTCACATCCCGATCCATTTCTCCCCCTTGTACTGTGTGCATCAGCTCTTCAACTCGTCACACTCCTTCTTTCCCTCAAATGCTTCCATACAATCTTTCCAGTAGTTCTCCATGCTGCGATCGTCAGGTGTTTTCTTGTTTGACTTATTTACCAACCAAAACTGCCGCCTTTGCCCTTCCTTTTCCTTCTGCAGCTTCTCTTTCCGTTTTATTTTCTCCCGGTTCACTTCTTTCGCTTTCTCTTTCTTCTTGTTGTCTTCAGTCTCTTCAGGTTGCTCCAATGACCAAGGCCGACAGAGGATGTCCAGGGCCTGAACGGCATCAATCTTGTTCTTTCGCTGGATGACAAACATCACAAAGTCCCGGCAAACATCGGGATATGGGCGACTGTAGTCGATCAAGAACGGCTTCTCTTCTAAAAACTGTTCGAACAATCTCATCGTAAGGTAAGAAGGATCAGCGTCGTCAAAGGTCGCTCCTGCGAATGGCGCAGCGTCTCGTGCGATGGCGAGCAGGGAATAGACAACGTCGCGGGGCTCAGTGGCCTTGAAGATGAACATAGTGGACACCAGATACTCGAGACTGAGCAGGCTCCGCCTCTCCAGAAGATCTGTTGTGCGGGTTTCCTTCCATCTCTTGAGCTGTTCTTTCCTCTGCTCTTCACCCTTATCGTCCTGCAGCGGAGTGATCCGGCCACGGAAGACCTTGCCTGTTGCCTGCACCAGCAAGCTAGCACCGAGCTCCGACACGTGGTCGAACCAGTTGGGGATGTATCGAAACTTCTCGTCGTTTTGCATAATCTCGGACAGCCGGTGGGTTGCCGTCTCGACCTCGACGAACAGTTCGACAGCGATGGCGAAGTCCTTCCATGGAATCATGTCGGCGCCGCAGCAAACAACAGCTTGCTTTGCAAGTGCAATCTCTTGTACCACCCACCGCCGTGAAAACCACTCGGTCTGCATTAGCATCTGAAGTGCCTGCCACTTGTGGGCGTACCGCTTTTCGGTACAAAGAGTTTCGATGTTTCGAAGCTCCATAACTTCCTTTTGTATGAATTTGATCGCTGTTTTGCTTTCCTCGGTATGCTCTCCAAGCCAAATACAGACCATCCTTGCTCTGGTGTATATCCTCGACATCATCTGTACTTGATGGTTGCGCTCACTTGGGTTATCTTGGTTGATGCACACGGCATCGACCCAGAGTATCCTCGTCTTGTGCCGGTATCGGAGATATTTTAGTGCCAGCGCAAGCTCACGCTTGATCTTGAGCTTGTATGTCACTTCACCCTTTCGGACCATCAGGGCGTACTGTGGAGGGCTGGTTCCCCAACACCACGAAAGTGCGTCGTAGTTGACCCTATCGTCCCATGCTTTCTCCCACTCCTTGTCTAGCGTCTTGTTGGCTTGCCTTTCCTCCTCATCCCTTTGCTCCTTGCTTTTGTTTTTCTTTTCGTCGCGCTTCTTCTTGAGCTGCTCCAACTTGTCCTTCTTGTCAGCTTCAATATCGCCTTGATATTCTTTTGGCAACTCGTATGTGTCCTCCGTTTCCTCATCGGGCGCCAGCTTTGGTATGTGGAAATTATCATATTCGGCCTCGATGAACTCGCAGTATATGCCAGCGTTGCTTGTGCTGGAATCTTGAAGCTTCATAAGTCGAATACGCTTCTTCCCGCTCGGGAGCGTTGTGTACTTGTACTCATTTACCTCCTTGAGGTTTTCGCAATCATACTCTTGAAGTTCTGGTTCAGCAACTGATCCTGGGCAAACTACTCCCCCAATATCCTGCAAGGACCGCTGACAGTCTCTGCAAACCATGGGCATTCCGCTGGGCATACTGATTATCGATCAGCGGATCAGGAAAATGGGATCGTTATCGTGAATAAGTGACGGCAAAACCGACCGAAGGTGACAAGAAGGCCAGAGGAGACTGAGTATATAGATTATATATTCGCGACGATGTTTGCAACGAATATCTCACCCGCGGGGCTATTGACCTGGTACTGATCCGAAGAAAAGGGGAAAGAAGAAGAACATACTTTGTTACGAAACCAGAAAACCAGGTGGCTCTAATAACTTTTCAGATTTTAAGTCGCAACGCAAAGGGGGTGTGCCGACCACGACAAAGGTGATGAAGCTTGCATAAATCTGCCACGTATGCACGTATGCCATTCAAACCCGTGATAGAAGCAATCCCACGCCTCTTTCCATCAGGCACAGATGCCCGGTGTCGTGTAAAGTGCTTGCATCTGAGGTAGTAATGGCCTGATCTGGACCAGCTGCCACACCGGGACCGTGGCTGGCGTGATGGTGATCATGTGCACCAATATGCAAATATATGCAAGCCCCCGAACGCCTCAGCGGTTACTGACTACAGCTTCTGTCCGCACCCCTTTCCCCTCCCTTTGCAGATTTTCAAGGCTGTCATGTCTCAGATGCATCATGCCTTGGGTTCAGCCTGACTCATATTCCTATAAACAACCCCTACACACGTAGGAGTTTGCGGTTGGTTATGTGCGTAATGGAAATTGGATGGCTTCGGTATTTTGTCAACTGGGCCAAGTAGGCGAAACCATAATGGGGGACTTGTGAAGATCCCAAGACGGGAACCCCGAGTACGAAAACCTCAGGTTTGAGAATGGAACCTCGCGGTTACACCACCCTCCACCTGCTGGAGCTGCAGGTGGCTTGAGGCAATCGACGCTTATCACGCCACCTAATCGTGTCTTCGGAAACAGGTCATTCCGCTTTCATATCATTCCCATGCCTTCTAGGCCAATACCCGGGTCCAACGTTTTAATTCGTCAGTCTAGAACCTGCCAGTCATATGATGTGTGTATGGGGCAGTTTGCTCTCTGCATGATTCTGTCCTGTACGTCAGGAATGAACCACCGTCAGTACCAATCGAAACGCCCCCTCGCGATTCTTCCGATGGCGTCGGCTAATGCCCGTAGCTGAAAGCGTGCCTGTCGATGGATGTTCCCGAAGCAGGCTGCCTTGGCAGAAGCAGGCCGGTCTGGAGCTGAGCAGCCTTCTCCACTAGCGGGATACTCTTCGCATGGGACCGATTGAATTCAGGCATCACCCGAGAGATTAGCGATGGTGGGTACATGCGGCTCTGCCACGTCTAGGGGGCTGATTGTGAGCGACATGGCCGAGTTGTGTCTGGTACGACAATCTTGAGGTAATGAATGACCAGGGGATTTTCCATGGCAATGGTGGGAGACCCGACGGAAAAGTCAATCTGTTTAGTAAACAGAAGTAACTTCTGATTGTGCCCAATTAATTATCTGTCATAATATCGACTTGGAATTGGGAGGGAAAACGAAAGTAAGAAGGAAAGAGCGCCGGCCCGAGGACGTCTGTCAACCATCGGAGGCAGCTGTCGTTGGAATAGACCCGGCTTGGTTGGTTTTGATAAAGCTACAGAAAAACAAAACGGCCACAGGTTGAAAAGGCATTGGATTCTGGACAGATTAAATTGTAAGTTGCTAGAATATTTGATAAACATTACAACATTATTATATTACCACTGCTGGAGGTGACCCAACATATGACTACCATAAATTGGCTACCTAATACCTGCCCCCCTCCTCCCCCCTTTTTACATCACATGAGATGTTTTACATGTAGATGTAGCAGAACTCGCCACCATTTCCACCGAGCGTGTTCAGGAGCGTGCCGAGCTCGACATCGTTGTTGAGCAGGCCCAGGCTTACGGTATCCTTGACGGAACCCGCGCGGTTGGTCTGGAGGTCCTTGCCGCCGACAGCGGAGAGGCGGGACTGTAGATCCTGAACCTGCCACAGCCACCAGACGCGGTCCACCGCCGCATGGTGCAAATAGAACATAGGATCGCCAGGCGAGGCGTTGATGTCGCCGCCCGGGTCGCCGCCGATGGTGAAGTGGCCGCCGACGTGGACGCCGGGGATGCCCTGCATGGTGTCCTGGAAGGCCGAGACGGAGGAGCTGCGGGTGATGAGCGAGAGCGTGCGGTCGGCCTTGCAGTCCTGGGCCGCGTCGCGGTTAACGGCGCGCTTCAGACAGCGCGGGTTGTAGCGGGTCGAGGTGCCGGGGCCCAGGTTGACCTGGTAGTCGGCGAAGGGGCCCTGGGTGTTGCAGCCCGAGGCCATGCCCATGCTGGAGGCGTTGCCGTTGAACAGGGGGCTGTTGGCCGGGTCGGCGGCGTAGCGGTCCCAGTTCCAGTAGGGGTGGGCGCCGGCGTAGCCGCACTCCTCCTTGAGGGCCTTCTCGTAGGTGAAGAGGAAGTAGCGGTGCCAGGCCAGGAAGTTGGCCGAGTTGTGCACGAAGGGCGTCTTGGCCATGTGCACGGCCATGAAGTCGTCGAAGCGCGAGCGCGCGCCGGGCACCTCCTTGGCGTCCGACTTGGCCGGCAGCTTCTGCAGGCACCGCACCGCCGTCGTGTAGGCGATGCGCTCGTCGGCCGACAGGTCGCTCCACTCGCGCCGGATCGACGCGTTCTCCAGCGTGCAGGCGCCGCCCGCCAGGCTGCTCGCCGCGTACGTCTCCAGCTTGCCGAAGCTCGAGTCGCGCAGCTTGTCGACGACGTCGGCGGGGTAGGCGCGGGGGTAGTTGGAGGCCGCGGGGGCCTTGGTCGTCGTGCTGGCGGCGGTCGAGGGGACGACGACGATGGACGACGACGAAGAGGAGGGGGAGGGGATGCTGGTGACGACGTTGGTGGTGGCGGCGGAGCTGGAGGCGGCCACGGAGGTCACAGCAGTGGCGCTGGCTGAGGTCGTCTCGGCCGCGCTCTGGGAGCTGATGGCGGCAGTGGTCGACGCGACAGCAGCAGAAGAGGAAGAGACGATCTCAACGCCGGCCTTGGTGGAGGTGGTGGGCTCAGCGGCGGGGGTCGATTCGGCGGCAGACGAGCTGACGGTAGAGGTCTGGGCCGAAGGAGAGGGCGCAACAACAGACCCGGAGCTGGTTACAGCAGCCGAGGCGGAAGCAGGGACGTGGGAAGGGTGGCCGGGAGGGTAGACCTTGACGCAGCGCGCATCGGCGCCGGCCAGGAGCAAAGCCCCAATGACGGGGATGGACACACGCATGATGGAAGAAGGTTAGGGATAGGCGGACGATGCACCGACACGGGACAAGAAAGAACAACGAGAGACTGGATAACGAATGACTGGTGTAAGTGAACGAAAGACTAGAGGTGCAAGAACCTCCCTCCACGCGAAAGCTGAAGTCAGTGATTGAGGCTCAACTTCTGACGGGCGATAGAGACCAAAACCTTTCTCTATGTGGTACAGATCGTCTAGCCGTACCTTATATATGTTCCCGAGAACCCTGAACCGCCACCCGCCTTTGCGCCATCAGCGCCATCCTCCACACGCATCCTCCACACAGGTAACATATCCATTCTGGGTGTTGGTTGCAACCCATCGTGTCGTGGGAAGGGGGAAAAAGGACATCCCGGCCTGTTTATCATAGGGGGCTCCACTCCAGCTGGAACGTCAACGGTGGCCATCCCTGGGCTTCTCTAAGACCCCTGTATGTTCGGCCAGTAGCCGGCCTCGTTGGCGCCAAATCTGGCCAAATCGGCAGGTAAATCGTTGGAGGATCTGGAGTCAGCGCAATCCGTATGCCAATCATCTGGACGCATTCAGATTGGGACGGTAAAAATAAATCCTCATCCGGGGCTGTGAGATGGTTTCATCTTCATTTCCCTCCGTCTGACTGCAGCGACAAGACAGAAGGAAGCTTCGTAAGATCGTAAGAGGTCGCATTCGTGAGGTGGCAATTGCGGCTCAGGTGTACACACACCGAGCTTAAAGGAAAGTGATCCAGATCAAAGCGGATCCCGAACCGAACCATTTTAGGATTTATCTCGGGTCTGGCACGACAGACTTGCCTCCCAAAGAGTAGGCCGACCGCCGAGAACAGGGGTCCATCACCGTCTAAGGTCCATCGGTGTCAGGTCCGCATACCACATTGGCTTGCACTGGCCAAAGTGGCTAGACTGGCCAGCCCCGGAGTGACATCGTGCCTCTCGAGAGGGTTCGAGCGTTTCAACATGCGCAGAGAGCATCCGAAAAGAAACATCACGAGCCAGTAAGAAGCCGGGAATCGGCAATCGTGGTAGCAACGTGAACAACCCCAGTGCCTGCACGATGGCCTGGTAAGATCGAGAAGCAGAAACCAAAAGAAAGATAGGAGAGCCGCCATCGTTCATCGAGCTCGGCCGAGTTGATGTAGCAGCAGCAGATGTTTCCAGATGGCTGGGATGGGATGAAGACGATATAGATGACCATTGAGAGCACCATACATGATTATGATGGCAGCGGCGGCATAGTCAGTGACCACACATTCTCCATGATGGATTGATTGGGCTTGAAAGCCGAAGTGCCGGTGATAGATACTTGCAAATAGATGGGGGCAGTCGCCAGCTAGCAGGCGTGTCGGAAATAGCAAGCGCTTGGATCTTTTTGCTCGACTCGAGTCACTGAGAGTGTTGTTACCTAGTAGGGGGGGTGCCTTGCTTATCTCAGCCCAAGGTCTTTACATCCGTTCCTTTTTGGTCTGGTCTGTCCTGAATTGCGAGATGCTCGTCACAGGTAAGCGAAACCCCTACGCGACTTTCCCATCCAGCAGTCAGGCAGGTGTCCTTTGCTGTTTCCCCGTAGACATGTGAATCGCATCTATGATGATGGGTCTCGGCGTCACGGTCCTCCATTCTCGTATAGCGACGATGAATGGGAAAGGGGACATGACACGGAGCAACTGTGGAATGTAACCTCTCAATTAAGGGACCTGATTAACGGTTAGCGGCTATCTTTTTATTCCGGGTCCCATCCAAGCGCGCTTCTTCAGGTGTTTTTCAGCTAAGCCACGTGCATCCAGTGGGTTCTGGCTGGTCCTGGCTGGTCCTGGCTGGTCCTCCGCCCCTCTAGCCCAAAAACGAGGCTTGCAAGCTCGCGCCACAAATCGCGGGGCTTGGAAATAATTCCAAGTTTGACATCCCACTTCACCACCAATATCGTCATCGCAAAATCCAACCTCATTCCATCGCATTAGACAATCCCGTCGCAGCCATTTTCCGACGCCCAACCCAAGAGAACTCACTTCTGATTTTGCGGCAACCCTTCCTCTACGATACGCAAAAACATTCACATCAAAATGGATCAACTGCTGAGCGGATCCGCGCCCCAGAGGGTGCCGGGCAACTTCGATGCCTCTGAGGCCCAGAACCTCGAAGATGTGAGTACTCAAGGCAGGCGCTCGGAAGAGAGGCATACCAAGGCTCCGAAACTCTGAAAACCAGCGCTAACCATACATAATGCGCGTCGTAGATGGAGAAGCAGTTCGCCGTCAAGGTGGTGCAACACATGGGCACGTACTGGTCGATCCTGGAGAAGATCAAGGGGTCGCAGCTGCGGCTGACCAAGATGGACAACGAGATCTACGAGCACCTGGTCAAGGACTTCCCCGAGTTCGACCCGGCCGAGCCCATCGACGAGGACAAGATGAAGAGCAAGGAGGGCAAGCAGCGCTGGCGCGACTTCATGATGCAGTACGAGAAGAAGATCGACGACTACAACTTCGGCACCATGGTCCGCGCCGACCCCAAGACCGACTACACCCAGGAGGGCACCATCTTCGTGCCCCGCATGCAGTTCTACGCCGTTGAGATCGCCCGCAACAAGAAGGGCCTGAACGACTGGATCTACGAGGAGGCACAGAAGAAGGCTTCGTCATAAAACATCTAGAAGAAAGAAAGAAACAAAACTCCGGGGTAGTGACAGTAGCGATGGGGAGAGGGTAATGGTGATATTCGACAAGATCTGATATCCGCGCATCTGGCTTGCGCTTGAATTTACAGCCATTCGTCAACAATATGGAATGAAATTCGGTACATGGAGCCTTGGATTGGCGCATCCCCCAAGAAATGGTCAACTTGGGATTGTCTTTTTGCCAATCATTCTCCTAAAAGTGCTTTGTAACTCTGCTTCTAACTTAACAGCTTTCGGTGTCAGAAGTGTGAGCTCTTCTGGTTGTTTAGATCAAGTGCATGTACCCCATCTTCCTACCCAGTTGTGCTATTTACCATTCATTCAGTTCATACACATCTCAAGTTCACTGATGCTTCAGGGAATGTTTGCTTGATCGATCTTGTCAATTTGGCAAACGCCCACTGCTTGGTTAGATCTACCGAACTTCCAGCATCAAGCCATTTTCCCACATCACCTATTTATAACCACACTTTTTAGAGTTCCTCTCGGAAGTTGGCGCAACAAGCAAGCGAGATCTCAAGCCCAGAACATCACCAATGTAACAATAATTTCAGCATGTTCGAGTTACATCGGGATGAAATGACAAATAGGCCAGCACAGGCCGGCGATCGCGCATCTCAGAGGGTCCATCCCGCGAAAAATACGGACACAACAATAACATCAGCAAAACACCTCTTCGCCTTCACAGACCGTAAAGGCCGCACCGCCTTGGCCGCTGGCTTGTGCGCGTCGTTGGTGGTCGGTGTCCTCAAGACGTCCCTGGCTGTCTTCCTGGGCGAGATCTTCCCCATCATCGCAGACTTCGGAAACGGGAAACTCACAGCGGAGACTGTGCTATCGCGGGTGTCCAGATGGTGTACCATCCTCGCACTCGCAGGCGGCGTCGCATGGGTAGCCAACTTCGTCCTTCTTCTCGCCTGGGTTGCACATGGCGAACTTCAAGCTCGAAATGTACGGGCCAGGACATTTGAACGGTTACTTTCAAAGGACGTGTCTTGGTTCGATGGGCAGGCCGAAAGTATTCCTACTCTTTTGTCGGCTTTGTATTCGTAAGTCTCTACTCGGCCTTTTTTCTCCTCTTGATGGATTGCAGCTAATCAATCAATTCGTTTTTTTTCCAATCTAGGCAGATTCGAGATCTTCAAGCAGCATCATCCGTGGCTCTAGGAAATCTCGCAGTTGATATCATTGCCTCCGTCGCAAGTCTCGGCGTCGCCTTATACTTCTCTTGGAAACTGACTCTGGTCCTCCTCTCTACTGTTCCCGTGGCCCTCGTCGTCCTCGGCCTCCTCAGCCGAGAGATCGAGCCGGCGATTCGCGCCCAGCATGCGGCATTAGCATCGGCTTCGAGCTACGTCGCGTCGACACTCGCCGCGATCGACGTTGTCAAAGTTTTCAACGGCCTAGACCATGAGATATGGCAGCATTCGGTCGTCACGAAGCGCTCCAGGGACCGCTACATTACGCAGTCTATAGCGAGTACGTGCCAAATGGGCTTTGTCAAGTTCTGGCTGGAGCTGCTGTTCGCCGTGGGCTTCTTCTACGGTGCTGTGCTCGTCGAAGATGGTGCCAGTGTCGGCAACGTGGTGGCCACATTCTATGCGACGTTCGGAGCGCTCCAGGCGATCGAGTCCTGCATTCCTATGTACCTCGTTCTTGCGAAGGGGATATTAGCAGGCCAATTGCTACATACATTTCCTAAGGATTCCAGGAAAGACGCCAGGCCTGTCACTTATTACACGAGCCCATGCCCTGGCTTTTATGGGTGCTCATATATTGAGTTGAATAATGTATGTTTTCAAAATTAAACACATTTGTTTGAATGCCCCCGACTAATCAAGTCTAGGTCACATTTGCTTACCCTTCGAACCCGCGAAATACCGTGCTTCGCAACGTGTCGCTGTCGTTTGGTCGTCGCCCTTTCACGTTCATTGTCGGACGTAGCGGTTCTGGAAAGAGTACGCTTGGAAACCTCATGGTGAACTTCCACGAGCCCCAAAGCGGCGTGATCACCGTGAACGGATACAGCATGCAGAGATACTGTGTAGACGAGCTCCGGAGATGGGTCACTCTTATTCAGCAGTCCACCGCCCTCTTCGACCAGACGCTACGCACCAACATCGAGTGGGCCACGGAACGCAGAGCCGACTTACCAATGGTGAAACCGCGCGAAGTGAAAGAGGCGTGCGACACGGCTTTATTGCGATCCTTGGTCAAAAAGCTGCCTCTTGGAGTCCAAACTCGAGTCGGTCCCGGGGGCCATTCTCTGAGCGGGGGTGAGAGGCAGAGAGTCGCGGTAGCAAGGGCAAGAGTGCGCAATACGCCTAACCTCATACTGGACGAAGTCACCAGCAACCTCGATCCGCCCACAAAGATGCAGATCATGCAGAACATACGCCAATGGCGGCGCGATCTGGCGACCATGATAATCACACACGACATGAGCTTGATACAAGCCGACGATTACGTCTACGTTCTCGATGAGGGCCGCGTCGTCCAGGAGGGAACGCGGGGAGACCTCGAGCTAGCGGACGGCTTGTTCACGCAGCTATTGGGCTCCGCTGATGAGGACGGATGCATTGATAGTCAAGTGAACCACGCTGGAGAGCAAAGTAACCATGAATTCCATGGAGGGAGACACGCATCTGCAAGCAGTCAAGCCAGTTCGCTGTCAGCCAGAAGCGGTCAGAGTCAACTCATCAGTCCTCCCATCTCGTCCGTATTTTGGCCCATCGGGGGGCTTCAGAGTAATATTTTCTCGCCGACAAGTACAGGCCAGGCCTTTGGTTACCTGCACTACCCAGCAATAAGGGGCCAAGCCACCTCCGTCGCCCGAGATGGTGCACCCCTCGCACCATCATATACAGCGCTTGCCCATATCAATGAAACGAAGCCCGTGATTACACATTCACAAAATCAAGCCTCCCAGTTGAGCTCTCGTGATGTTCAGGAAGAGAAGCATCATGATAATCGGAGTCCAGGCACCAACCTAGCCCGGCTCTTGGCACCAAGCGAAGTGAACGCGGTTGACCCCAAGACATCAGCTGAAGACAAAACATCGGCCAAGGATCTTGCTGCACAGTCAGATGATGCAATTGACGCTCAGCTGCCACTTTGGGCGATCTACCAAACAGTCTGGCCTCACCTGCGGTTAAGATACCGAATACTTCTCATCTTAGGGATCTTGAATGCCCTTCTGGTGGCAGCTTCAGTTCCTACTTTCTCGGTTATCTTCGCACACCTACTAGTGGTGTTGTACTCACCCAAAGAACGGAATGATTACGAGGTGCAGTGGACGCTGCTTCTCTTCATGGTAGCCTCTGTTGGCGGGCTAGCCACCTTCTTGGCCTACCACCTCTGCGACTGCGCGGCACAGGCATGGATCGATTCGTTGCGCCACAAGGCACTGTCGCGCATCTTGACCCAGCCGCCCTCGTGGTATGCCAGACCTCAAAACTCGCCTCACCGGGTGGCTGCATGCATGGACCGCGGCGCCGAAGACATGCGCAACCTCGTCGGCCGCTTCGTGCCCATGATGCTCGTGGTCGCATGCATGATCACCGGCAGTATCGTGTGGGCACTTATCCTCTCCTGGAAGCTCGCCCTCGTCACTCTCGCCGCCGCGCCGGTTCTGGTGGCTGCAACCCGGGGCTTCGCATGGATCTCGAGCAGATGCGAAGCCCGCTGCAACGAGGCGGCACTCCAGACCCATGGCGTCCTTGTCGAAGCCGCCACAAAGATCAGGACGGTCAAGGCGCTGACGATGGAGCGTTTCTTGGGGAAAGAGCTCGAGAAGTCGGCTGCAAGGACGCTGCGGCTCGGGCTCCGCAAGGCCGCGCTCATGGCCGTGCTCTTCGCATGCTGGCAGAGCGTCCTGTGGTTCATGATGGCGCTCGTCTTCTACTACGCCACCGTGCTGCTGACGGCGGCGGGGCACCGCGAGATCAGCGTACCGGCCGCCCTCCAGGTCGTCAATTTGCTGGTCATGGGCTTGAGCACCGCGAGCCACATCCTCAACTCGGTGCCCGCCATCACGGCGGCTCAGGCTACGGCGTCGCGGCTGCTGCACTACGCCAACCTGCCCGTTCACTCTGATGGAGGTCGCAGCAGCCAGCATGGAAACAAAACGGTCATTTCGTCTACGAAGAAGAGCTCGTCGTTTGGGAACAAGCACATTACCTCGCCCTTCCCTATCCGAATGGACGGGCTTTCTTTCACGTATCCGTCACTGACGTCGTCGCCTGGGCTTACCAGCACGACCTCGCCTCCTACACCTCTCATCCCCACTTTGAGCAACATCAACCTGGAGATCCGACCGAACACCATCACGGCCATCGTCGGCCCCTCGGGCTGCGGCAAGACGACGCTCGCCCACCTCCTCCTCTGCCTCCACGAGCCCGACCCCATCCACCCGGCCCGCAACGTCCGCCCCAGCCCGTACCGGCACCCCCTATCCTTCGCGGGCGGCCTGTCGCCCTTCACCATGGTCGATCTCGAAGGGCTCCGCCGCGAGCAGCTCCTCTCGTACGTCCCCCAGCACCCGGCCTTGTTCGCGAAGCTCACGCTGCGCGACAACATCCTGTACGGCGTCGTCGAAGGGTCGCCGCTCCGCTCCAACCAGGCGGCGCTGCACCGCGCCGCCGCCGAGGCGGGCATCCACGACTTCATCGCCAGCCTGCCGCGCGGCTACGACACGCGCGTCGCCGGCGCCGGCGCCGGCGGCGGAGGCGGGATCGAGCTCAGCGGCGGCCAGACGCAGCGCGTCTGCCTCGCGCGCGCCCTCGTGCGGAACCCGTCGCTCCTCGTCCTCGACGAGCCGACGAGCGCGCTGGACCCGCCGGCGGCGGCCGAGGTGCGGCGCGGCCTGGTGCGGTTCGCGAAGAGCGGCAGCGGCAGCCACCACCACCGGAACTCGACGGCGCGGTCCAGCTTCGCGCCGAGTCTCGATCCCCACAACGGCGACAACAGCCTCCTCGCGGACGAGTACGGGACGCCGCCGCTGCTCCTGCCGGATCTGGTGGCGCTGGGCGGGGGCGCGCGGGCCGTCGTCGTCGTCACGCATTGTCGGCGCATGGTGCGCGTCGCGGACCAGATCCTGGTGCTCGGCGCCGAGGGGCGGGTCGTCGAGCGCGGGACGTATGCGGAGCTGGTCGAGAGGGTCGGCGGGCGGTTCGCGGAGTTTGTAGGGGATGGGGTTTGGAGACGCAGCACGGCGGCGGATGGGTATGGCTTTGCGGGGCTATGAGGGGGAACGAGGGGGTATGAAGGATTGTTTGGGAGATTATTGTGAGGTATCCCGTTTTGTTGGTCGCATTTACTATGTATGGGAGCATCGATACAAACAGGCTCTTCAGGAGATATTTTCTTTTCGCCTGGAATATACGAGCCTACCCTGTCTCCGCGCTCCGAGTGTTAAATAGGGGAAGCTCGTAGGTTTAAGGGGCTAGATAGAAGGGAAGCTGGATCAGACTAGGGAACAAAGCCAACCTGTCGTTGTCACCAACACGCTTAACATCAAGTAGGGACGATCTGCAAAACTAATCAAATGCAAATCTAGTTGAACTTTTTGCGGTTGCGATATTCCATGAGGTTCAAGTTCATTATTTTGTACATACACGATTATTGCAGTCTAGGGAGTCAATTAAGGGGCCACTTTACGCACTAATGCTTTTACGGCGCCGATCCCGCCACTTCGGGAAGGTGTCCGAAGAAAGACGATTGATTATGGGAGCATCCATGAGTCACCAACAGTCTCTGACAACTCATGGCAAAACGCGTTTCTACTCGTGCAAAACCTACAAGCACATAGTCCCTTTTCTCCAAGCAAAAGGGCTCTGGTAAACATGCAGGAAATACAGGTTTATGCGGTCCAGCCCAACGGCGGCTTCGTGCTCGAGTCGCCCGCGCCGAGTGCCGGAGCCGGTAGCGGCAGCAACCCCTATACCTCCGTCGACGTGATAACGTTCCTGACCCAAAGACTGCCGCGCTCGCTGCCAGTCCTGCGGCTACTGCAGCTGGGCCCCAAGAGCCCGGGCACGCTCGTCATCACCACCCCGCTTCCGCTCGGGGGCCCCGTCGAGGGTTGTTCCGGAGCGAAAGACAAGAGGGACCCGGCCGCCGCCGCCGCCGCCGTGCGTCCCGAGCACGTCTGGACCCTGCTCGTCGTCGACCGCGCCAGCCACCCGGCCACCGAGGTCTGGCCCTTCTCGTCGCTCGAGATGTACCACGGCGCCGCGCCGCACGAGAAAGGCCCGCAAAAGGCCGACGTGCTCCCCGGGTCGCTGAGGGACAGCCTCCCCTTTTCCGAAGACGTGCTGCACGTCGCCACCTCGCAGCTCCTGGGCGTCGTCTCCCACATCCCCGTTACGTGGCGCGACGCGACGGGCGCCAAGTCGCCTGCGGAGCTCTTGGCCAACGTCCGCCACACGCCCGGCAGCCCTTTCTGTCTGTTCGGAAACACGCACAGCACCGTCGCCGCGCTCCTGGGGCGCGCCGACCATAGCAGCGGCGCGGGACGCCTCATCCACAGCCCCAGCGTCCCGTACGGCAAATACGTATTCCCCGTGCCGCCGCCCGCGAAGCGAGAAGGCGACAACGACAACAAGGGCGAGGGGGCACTGAAGACTGAGCTGCCCGGGGGCCTGGTCTGGAGCACCATCGGCCCCGACGACTACGCGGACGTCATGGCCGTCAACAAGATCATCCGCAGCGCGACGACGCTGGCGAAGCTTCGGTGCGCGGCGATCCGGCAGGCCGCGCCGCGGGCGAACGGGCGGCCGGGCAAGGCGGTGGCGTTCGCGTTCGCGGCCGGCGACGGCTCGGTGCGCACGCTGCACGTCGACCCGGGGTACCGGCGGCGGGGGCTGGCCAAGGCGGTCGTGGCGCGGCTGTTGGGCATGGGCCTGTTCGAGCCGCCGCGGGGCGGGCCCCTGGCGGCGGCGAGAGAGGAGGGGCAGGAGGACGAAACGACGTTGGCTTTTGCGGGGATCGAGGAGAGCAATACGGGGAGCATTGGCACGTTCCGGGCGTTGGGGGCGGAGTGGTTGTGGGATGTTTACTGGATCTATCTGGACTTGGACCGGGCTAGGGAGCTCGTTGGGGGTCATGCGGCATGAAGCGAGTGCATTTAATTACATGCATTTACATGCATATGAGCAGTGATCAAGGAGTCCAGGGAGATCTACTTTAGATCATGCCCTTTGTTTCTTTGCTCCTCATTTCTTGATATGCCTTCTGTTCCTCGACGCAAGGCCTACCCACCTGTTGAGTTTCGTCTCGACACTCGACACAGGGTCTGCTCGCAAATTCGCTTTCGTCTTGACACGTCTCAGGGGTACCACCAGAAAGGAATGCCGAGCTTGGCATATATCACGACTTCGCTTATTCGGAGGAATAGTGTAACTATGTGCTGCCAAGACGCGTGTAAGCACAAGGAGCTAGCCCCAGTCTATTGCATTATTGACTCCCCACCGCCTAGCTAGGTCTTACCAGTCGTTCGGGATATCAGACCCAGCAAACAATGCGTGCCCAATCGACTGCGAATCTCCCAAGCGTAGGCCAAGATGCTTGTGCGTGTGGGGACGCGCACGGATGGAGAGTTGGTCGCTGGTGGCCGTGCCGGTCATCGGAGTATCGGGCTTTATTTTATTTTTGGTGTGAAGTCTACCGGGTATAAAGAAAAGTTACTGGGTTAAACCCGCGCTCCCTCACTTCCAACTCAGACGCCACCTGGCCCGGGGAGGACAGGCAAGCGAATACGTACAACTTCGATCATGGCGGGAAGATACAGTTCGAGATGGTCCTGGTGCCACCCGGCTGGAAGAAGGATTCCGTTGATCCGTCTTCCGTCAGCCGTCAGCCGTCAATTATGCATCACTCCAGGCTGGGTAGCTGACAGGGATGCGATGCTGTCATTGGCGTCGGCGGAAATCGGCAGGGCCACCCGCGGGCCAGGCAACGGAACGGATCTAGCGTGGCTGGGAATAAGACGGGAACGAGAGCGCGTTGAGGAAAAGTTATTCCCCCTTTGCCTTTGCGAGAGTCTCATGTACGACAAGTCAGAAGACAAGTCATCCGCAAGAGAATGATATCCCTGCTCTCCGTGCTCCCCGCAGCGACAGCCCAGTAGTCTGCAGGACAGCCCACACCCGCCCGCTGTCCATCTTGGCTTTCGCCGGCTTGCTGCTCATCTCACAGCCAATCTTGTCCTATCTTCCTCCATCTCGCATTCTCCACCATGAGATCGTATGGGTTGGTGGCCTGGACATCACATATTATGGGCATCATCCCGCTCTTTCCACGCATACCGCCGGGGCCAGCGGCCCCCTCCCTCTACCCTGACAGCTTACGTCCTCGGAGATGATTGCGCTTCCCATTACGCACTCATTTCCTTTCCTCTCTCACCACAAACAGCGTCCGTCCCTTTCCCCCACCTTCCGGACGCATCGATCAATCTTCCTGCGAGTTGCCAACGCCAAGACACGCCCAACATTGATCAGTCAACTAATGACGGTTCGTCTCTTCGTCGTCAGATGATATGGAATCCGTGGACATAAAACGTGGCGGCTCCTTAACATCACTCGATGAAGGTCAACTTCTCCCCCAGGCCGACCTCAGGGCAAAGGGCGATGATGCCGAGAAGACGGCGGGCAGTAATGCAATCAATGACTCCCAATCCCAGTACGTGTCGCCAGAAAGCTCGGCGCGCGAACTGATGGACCGGGGGGCGATGCGGGCCAGCCTGTTTCGCACCACGGCCAACAAAGCGCCCACGCAGCGCCGGGCGTCGATTCGCCCATCGTCAAGCTGTATCTCACCTTCGACACCGAGCTGCCCGCCATCAACACCAAACCCGCGCCGCCATCCCACTCTGATGGATCGACAGCAGCCACGACGCCCGCAGCAGCAGCAGCAGCAGACCTCCTGCTGCCCCCGGCGCCGGACCTGAGTCGGTACACCGACCCCCACCTCTGGCCCGAGTCGCGCAAAAACGTCATGCTGCTGCTCTCGTGCGTCGCCACGCTGCTGACGGCCTACGCCGCGGGCGCCTACTCGCCGCCGACGGACCTGATGGCGGCCGAGTTCGGGTGCTCGCGCACCGCCGTGCTGGTGGGCATCACGCTGTTCACGACGGGCTTCGCGCTGGCGCCCATGGTGCTGGCGCCGCTGTCCGAGGTGCACGGCCGCTACCCCGTCTTCGTCGTGTCTGGCGCCGTCTACGTCGCCTTCCAGGCCGCGTGCGGCGCCGTCACCTCGCTGGGGGCATGCTCGTCTCGCGCTTTTTCTGCGGCGTCGGCGGCAGCGTCTTTAGCACCATGGTAGGTGGCGTCATCGCCGACATCTGGCACAAGGACCAGCGCAACCGCCCCATGGCCCTCTTCAGCGGCGCCGTCCTCGTCGGCACCGGGCTCGGGGCCCCTCAGCGCCAGCGTCATGGTCCACCGCTGGGGCGGCGAGGGCGCCGTCGTCGCGGGGCCCACGGCCCGCTGGAAGTGGGTGTTCTGGCACCAGGTGATCTTAGATTTTGTCTTGGCCGTTCTCATCGCCGTGCTCTTCCACGAGAGCCGGGGCTGTGTCTTGTTGCGGAGGAAAGCCGTCAAGCTCAACGCGTACTACGAGTCGCTCGAGTCTCGGGGCTGTTTCGGTGTCTGGGTCAAGGGCGACCCGGCGGTCCAGGACCGTCTCGGTATGTCAACCCCCACCACGATACCCCGCGGCGGCGACGAAGCCCACCCAGGGCGATGCGGAGGAGAAGGGGCTGGCGGCTCCGCCCATGGTGGCTCCCTACGAAGCACCGCCGAGCGGCGCGCAGCTGCAGCGCGTCCGCTGGGCCGTCAAGGAGGACGAGCAACACGCGTCGATTGTGCAGATGATGTCGGTGTCGCTCCTCCGCCCGTTCCACCTCCTCTTCACCGAGCCCGTCGTATTCTTCTTCTCGCTATGGGTCTCGTTCGCCTGGGCCACGCTCTACCTAACCTTCGCCGCTATCCCGCTCGTCTTTTCCCGGCAGTACGGCTTCAACACGGAGCAGTCCGGCTACGTCTTCATCGCCATGATCGTCGGGTCCATCCTGGCCACCACCATCGGCGTCACCCAGGAAAACCTCCTGCGCCATCCCAAGTGGCAGCGCAAGGGGGCCAGGGGGGAAGCAGGAGGAGAAGAGGAAGAAGACCCCTCGAGGTTTTGGGCCTTCATGCGCCGCCGCTTCCCCGTCGAGGCGCCCGAGTCGCGGCTCTACTTCATCTGCGTCAGCTCCATCCTGCTGCCGCTGGGGCTGTACCTGTTCGGCCTGACGTCGCACCCGTCGATCCACTGGATGAGCCCGACGGTGGCCATCGGCCTGGCCACCATGGGCATATACTACGTGTACCTGGCCACGTTCAACTACCTGGCCGACGCGTACCACGACTACGCGTCGTCGGCGCTCGCGGCCCAGTCCTTCTGCCGCAACATCCTCGGCGGCTGCTTCCCCCTCGTCGTGGGGCCCCTGTTCACCAACCTCGGCGAGGACGCCGCGGGCGGGCTGCTCGGCGCCATCGCCACGGCCCTGACTGTCGTCCCCTGGGTCCTCGCCTTCTACGGCGAGAAGATTCGCCGGCGCAGCAAGTTTGCGGTTTCGCTGGCGCAGCGGTCGTAGCAGACAGAACACTATATATACATCTATAAATCTACATGTCGTTTCGTATGATGATTCGACTTCATTATTGCAACTATTGTGTTTATCGAGTGCGATACTATGACGTGAATCCTCTTTCAATCCAAGACCTACCACTACTCCGTATAGTTCCCCAGCTTGAACCTCAACGGCTTTTCCCCTTCTTATTTAGGCCATTGCTGTGTTATCAAACACCTTCTTGAACATCCCGACGCTTCTCGGCTTGGTGTAGCTCTTGGCATTTGTTCCACTGCCCAAAGTACCAACTCATGACAATGACACCGCCCGCTTCAGGCACATCCGTATCTCTACCGGCTTCTTCTCCACGAGTAAGAACGTCCGAAGATCCTCCCACCTCACGCGCCGTCCGTCCACGGCATGCACATCGAATGTCCAGAGAAGCCTGGCCAGGACAAGCATCATTTCCGCCCAGGCCAAGTACTGCCCCATACAGGAGCGCGGTCCCATGCTGAAGGCTTGCAAAGCCTGTCTTCTGTCGCCACGGAAAGGAGAGGTGGGATCTGTGCTGGCCTCTGGGAGCCACCGCTCGGGTTGGAACTCGGTAGGGGAGTGGAAGTACTTGGGGTCCCGGTTGATGGAGTAGGCTTGGATGGATACTCGCGTCTGCTTGCTGTGAGCAAGGGTGAGAGGCGAAGGGGGTTGGTTGGTACTTACTCCTCCAGGAAACCATTGCCCACAGACCGTATCGCCACCATGAGGCACGAGTCTCGGAAGAACCCATGGGATAGGTGGACACAATCGCAAACCTTCCGAGATGGCAGCTTGGAGGTACGGAAGCTTTCTCAGCCTTTCCAGAGTGAAGTCTTGTTCTGTCTGAAAAGCACCCCGTACCTCGGCCGTAAGAATCGCAAGCTTGTCCGGATTGTTCACGAGGTAGTTCAGAGTGCCTGTCAAGACGGTAGCAGTGGTCTCGCTCCCAGCCGTCGTCAGTACCATGAAAGTTGCATTGATCTCGCCACGTGACATTTTATTCTCGCCGTTGGCGCCGATGACATGAGACATGATGTCGGGGCGGGACAGTTCGTAGTTGAGGCGACGGTCTACCTTATCCGCAATCTGATTGAAGTGGTCGGCTGACATCTTCTTGAGTGATGGGGGGATGCACTTGACGAGGACCCAGGCTAGCCACGGGTAGAATTTGGCGGCAGCGATGAACGAAGCGGCTTTGACACTGGAGAATAGGAGTCGAATCCAGGGGTGGTACTGAGAATTCTGCAGGCAGTCGAACGATTCGCCAAATCCAAGATCGCCAAATATGTCGAAAGTGAAGAAGTTGAACCAGGGTCCAATGTCCAGTGTCATTTCTCTGCCGGGTTTCTCAGATAGGATATCGCGCAGTCTGTCGATGAACAGGTTGGCGTAGAGATGCAGGATAGGTTCCTGGGCCTTTAGCGCACGCAGGGTGAACCCAGGAGCCAGAGCGCGCCGGATGCGCGCGTGCTGGTCCGGGGCGATGGCGCTGATCAGCGACATGGGCTGGCGAGGCTGGGTCCGCCACCAGGTGGGATCTTTCAAGAAGGGCTGGTGGTGCGGACGCGGCATGAATATGTCGTGCCAGGCTCCGTCGGAGGCAAAGGTGACCTCGTCGGGCGCGATACGCAGGATCGGCCCGTGCCGACGGTGGAGGCGTTCCACGTCGTGGACGATGGTCCCTCTCAGTAGAGACCAGACGAACGGCAGCCGCGAGCATGCCCAGCTGCGTGGGCCAGGGGTCTTGGCCAGCGGGTGGAGATGGCTGTTGTACAAGGCACGGAGGAGGGGGTACTGCTCATGGTCAGGGCCTGCATTGCATTCGCTTGGGGTCGTTACATACCGTGACCAAGACTAGGAGCAGTGTTGGCCAGCTTGTAAGTAATGTGCTGTCCACGTCGCCCATGGTGATCGATTTGAAGGTTTCCGAGGGGTCTTTGGAATGAACGGTTCGCTGCGATGGGCACCCTGAAGGATCGAGTCCTTTGTTAGTCCAAGGAGGGCGTCGGATGAAATCGTTTGCTACAAATACCTAGTTGGTTGCCCCGGTTGCCTTATCGATGTCTAATATTTGATTAGCCAGTCATATTTGGTTGGTCGATTCCAATGTAGTAAGTAAGGGGTTCGTCGCACAGAGCGAATAGCCAATCATTATTGATGCTGTGTGATATACATTGCATGCTTCACCTGCTGACTCATCTCCCCTTACAGGAAGACTAACCGACCATGGTGTGTCTTGCTTGGTAAGCTGCGTAAGCCAACAGGACGCCGTAGATTTTAGTGTCGTTCATTATCTCCTCATCATCCAATTTCACTCCAGCTTATGGAATCTCTGATATTCACTTTCTTGTACTCCCAAACAGTATGGGGGCTCAATGGTCGCAGTTCTTCCCTCCAACGCCCGTTTTCACAGAGCGAGATGTAGGAAAGCAAGAGGGCAAAGTATTCTTGGTTACAGGGGGATACTCCGGAATTGGCTTCGAGATCTCCAAGGCTCTCTACCAACACAAAGGTCATGTGTATATCGCTGGGCGCTCTGAGGAAAAGGCCAATCAGGCGATCAAAGCGATCCAGGAGAGCACCCCGGACCACGATGGCGGCAGAATCGATTTTCTGTACCTGGACCTGGAGGATCTCTCGACCATCAAGACTGCCGTCCAAGATCTGAGCGCCAAGGAGTCAAAGATCGACGTTGTATGGAATAATGCAGGCGTTTCGCAACCGCCAGTTGGCTCCGTCTCCAAACAAGGACATGAACTACAAATGGCCGTCAACTGCCTGGGGCCATTCCTACTGGTGAAGCTACTGATGCCGCTCCTCGAGGCTGGGGTGGCGTCCTCGGTACCGGGGTCGGGTTCCGTCCGCGTCCTCTGGGCCAGCAGTCAGTTCATGGAGCTGTCGGCCCCTTCTGGAGGCATCATCATTCCCGAACTGCGCAACCCTCCCCCGGGATAAAGCCCGCAACTACTGCAATTCCAAGACGGGAAACCTGTTCCTGGCAACCGAGTTCGCCAGAAGGTTCGGCTCGTCCAAGGGTCTTGTCAGCGCGGCCTACAATCCAGGCGCCTCATCGACGAATCTCTTCCGACATACCCCGTGGCTAGGTGTCCTCGCCTGGCCTTTGATGTACAAGCCCCAGCTGGCTGCTTTGACTGCTTTGTATGCCGGTCTCTCTGAAGAGATCACGGTCGAAACTAATGGATGCTATGTCATACCATGGGGTCGAATCTCAACGAGTTTAAGGGGGACCTGCAGAACGCCACACTTGGCCGGGAGGATGGGGGCACAGGCATAGCAAGCGAGTTTTGGGAGTCTTGCGAAGAAAGCACAGAGGCCTACTCCTGAGAAACATTGATGAGTTGGATGGTTTGATCGCAATACACTGGAAACCATGATTCGAATGCAAAACACTCAAAGAAGAAGCCGACCATTCGTATCAAAACTGCGAAATGGACAATCATTCTAGTATTTAGTGAAACATTTGCCACTCCATGTCTTATCAGGACTAATCGAGATTCCCATGACATTCGTATAACTACTCCAACCCCTGATATACCTTGTCAAGATGAACGCATGACTGATGATCGATAGCGGACGGGATGGTTGACAAGAAACGGAAATTTTATTACTTAAAGCTGCTAGAAAGTCCAGTAGACTAGAGATACATAGCCTAAATTAGACGAAAAGCGGCCCGTCTGCTGCCCTTTCTTAAGGCTTAGTGCAATGGGTGGATGCCATGAAAGAATTCCAGAGCTATCACTAGTGATACGCAACGTGATATCTGATACATGGGTAGTAGCTGAGAACCGCATTGAGTTTTTATGCGCCAGAGTAATTCATTATATCTGTTTGTCGCATTGCCAACATCGGTTGAGGTTATGGCCGACGAAGTTTTTGGCCCCGTGTCTATTGTACTGATTCAGTATGGCATGAGATGGAGATGCTTCGTGGTTATTATGTATTATCATTGATCGTGCCTCGAATGAGGTGAGTTCTATATCTCGCGCAAGGGTTCGCAAATACTATCCAATATATGTACTTTCTCTCCTGTCATTCCAGCACTCGACAAGAGAAGTAAGCATGTATACCGAAAGACAGACTCTAAACAACCACTTGTATCGTTCCCCTATTAACCGAGGGTTTCCCAGAAGTCAGCGCAACCCTGCAGATCGTCCACGTTGAGAAGATCGACCTTGGCGTCCCAGAGGGTGCGCCACACGGCGTTGCGGGTGCCGATGGGCCAGTAGGGCAGGTCCCAGTAGCGGACCTTGATGCCCTTGGCGTGGGCCGTCTCGACCTGGCTCTTGAGCAGGGCGGCCTGGGTGTCGTTGAGCTGGCCGCGGGCGCCGCGGACGTCGCCGAACTGCGCCGTGAAGGCCGTGCTGGCGACCGGCGTCACCTCCTTGGTGATGTTGCTGAACGCCCCGCCCAGCGTCGGCAGCGGGCCGTCCCAGAAGTAGTCCCGCGGCGACACCCCCCTGCACCAGGCTCAGCGGCGTGTTGCCCGTCCCGATGACCGTCACGGGAGCCTCCTTCACCGTCTTGCCGTCGTACGTCGTCAGGTACCCCGCGTCGCGCAGGGGCGCCAGGGCTTTCACGACGTAGGGCCAGGTGGCGGCGCCGTCCGTCTTGAGATCCACCCAGAGGTAGCTGTTGGCATGCGGGTCAGCAGGGTGACGTTTGCGTGAGATAATTCATGGAAACGTACAGGGTCTGTCCGGAGACGGTGTCGAAGACGCCGTTCCGGGTGGGGCCATCGGTCACGAAGGGGCTCTCGGGGTTCTGGCGGCGCAGGACCTCGAGGATGGGCTGGACGTAGAGGGCGTCAAAGGTACGCTCCTTGGTCAGGGCGCTCGTCTCGTGGCCGACGTGCAGGGTGTCGTTGTAGAGCCAGACGTCGGCCTCGACGCTGACGGCGCCGGCGGCCAGGGCGCTCCAGAAGGGGAGCGGGCGCCAGTAGTCGTTGTGGCTGTGGAAGGCCTTGGGCATGATGCCCTGCGTCAGCTGCGTCGGGTACTTGTACAGCGGGTTGTCGTGGGACGCGGCCTGGCCCAGGATGTCGCCCAGGGACATGGCGCCCGAGGGAACGGCCGACGACGACGGGCCGGCGGCAGTGGCGGAGGTGGCGGCGAGCAGCCCGGCGGCGGCGAGTTGAGCGCGCATGTTGACCATCAGGAAGGCAGCCAGACTTTGAACTAGGTCGTAGAGAAGGGATAGCTGCATGGCCTGGCTTATTATATATAGAAAGATACGAGAAAGAACTGCAGGGGCAACTAAATTGAGTGTCAAGGGGCCGGGATAGCCAGTCAGTGGTTCGACAATTGTAGCCAATCGGGGAGGGCACGTGCGACGGCAATAAGAATTCGCGATGACATCAACCCCGCGGGATCCTTGCATGTCCGATCTTGGCGGCATTGTCAACATCAATATTATTAATACTGGATATTCGTCATCTATCTACGACTCTCATGCATAAATGCACATGGCAATAAACAATTCCTGTTCTCAGCTCCGGCCAATCATTGGTACGGCTCCGGGTCGGTCGGAAGGGAAAAGACCGAAAGCCCCTGAAAAGCCACAGCAACCCTGAGACTCTTCCAGATACAACAAAATGCGAGTATCCTCGCAGGACTGCTCTTCTTGTCTCCTGTATGATTTGGGGAATACCGCTCTATTGATGAACTAAGCAAATCCAGGCAGGAATGCGGATCTGGTGACGGCTCTTTGTTGCCGCTCACACCCTCCCACTGCTGCGCCGGATCCGTCCGTACCGCAATACCAACAATGCTCGCAATAGCAAAGGACCAGTAGGTAGGCGTAAATGCGCACATTGAAACAATGAGATGGAACATGCACGACCGTGGGCATCGCATGGACGAAGGCTTGAAGGGATTCCCGGTCTTTTCCTCCCCTTTCCAAGGCAAGTAATCGCCCCTTGCTGCCTGAAGAAAGTTCCTACCGTGACCTTTGATCGTATCTATATATTCTATCCCATCTTTGGTGTTGCACGAATCTTTCTCCTCACACTGGAGAGTATTGGTTTGATTTCATCAAGATGGATGGACCTACAGAAAACATCAACCTCGCCGAAGAGGAGCGTCTCGAGGAGAACCGCGAACTGCACGCGCGAGCCTCCAACGGGCTGGCAAACCTGCAGCTCGCCCATAATGTCCCGGTCAACCACGCCGCCATGGACACGGTCATCGACGCCTTATGGGAGAGCATGCACCCAGCATTAAAGCCAATCGTGTGGAACCCGCCGGCGAACGGGCCGGACCTCTGGAGCAACGACGAGGCCAAGGCCGAGGCCACGATGAAGGCCATCGAGGACATCAGCAAGAAGCGCGAGTGCAACGACGACTTCCACACGTGGCTGTGCAGCATCTCGCGCATGCCCGTCATCATCTGGCCGCTGTGGGTCGAGGACGAGTTCGGCGCCCACTGGGTCGTCGTGTACTGGACCAGCGAGCAGCGCGACAACCCGAAGAACCCGACCGAGGAGCGCCGCTACATCACCGACATCCGCCTGCTGGACCCGGCGCTCGACTACGCCTACTACACCGGCGGGTTCCGGACGCACGACGCGCGGCGCCGGCGCATCACGCAGCGCCTGCACAGACTCCTGAGGCTGTTCCGGCGCGTCTACGCCCTCGAGGACGTGTGCGTGCTGCGGTGGAACGCGCGCGAGCCGGGCTTGCTGCAGCCGGCCAACGGGCTGCTGCGGGGGTACCACGCCAACTTCTACCTCGAGGCGGGCGACGCGGCGACGGGCGAGCGCGTCTACGCCGTGGTCAAGCAGCTGCTGGCCGGCATCCTCGACATCGCGCGCGCGCCCCAGTACGAGGAGGCCGACCGCTACTGGGAGCTGCCGCACTACCGCTACCTGGGCCAGCTGACGCACGTCGACCCGGCCCTGGCCCGCATGGAGATGGCCGGCATCTGCGCCTGGAAGTGCATGCAGGCCCAGGACTTCCGCGCCCGCATCGCGGTCCGGCCGCTGCGCGGTGACGACCCCAAAATCCCCGTCGAGGTCGACGGCGAGACGCGCTACCTCGCGCCCGACGCGCTGCGGCGGCCGCACGCCTTGGTCAATCACGTCGTGAACTGGGACATCGCCGAGTGGCGGTTGGAGCAGAACCTGTGGAAACAGGAGGAAGAAGAACGACGGAAGCGCGACGTGGTCGACGTGACCGACGACATGGATCTCGACCAACAAGAACAAGGACAAGGACCAGACGTGATCGACGACTCCGATCCCGACGCCAGCGACGTGGAGATGGTCCGCAAGCTCAACCCGGCGGCTTGCGCCTCGGAGCTGGCCGACGTTGGAAAGTCGGGTCCGCCAACCATGACCAGCATCAAAAGAAAACAGCCGTTGGGGCCATCGCCGCTGTCGCAGGACAACGGCAATGGTGACGAAGGCTACAACAGCGACAACAACGACGGATCGCCAGCACCGAAGAAGCGCAAAAATGGGTTGGATGGTAATGTGCCTGGCAGACCAAAGGTCTAGCTAGGCAAGCAACTAAGATATGATATCTACTTAATACACCCGAATGATTTCCTTGGGCTAGAAGCAAGATGTATTCGTGTGAAACTCTAGAGTAGTAATGTCCGAATTCATCATTTGCTAGAACAATTCCAGCCGACGCTTGGGCAGGCGCAGAAAGCCAACTTGAATGTTAAGCAGGACTAACGGTGCTCGTGCTTGTTGCTATGGTCACAGCCGCTGGAGGGCGAAAGGGGTAGATTACTTACGTAGAAGGGACCGAGCCAATTAACATGTCTTCTTAGACGGTCCAGCCAGACATGCCCACGCCTGGTAGGCCACAATATGATTCACGCAGTCAGAAACACGTGCAATGAGGACGGGGAACGCAGAAGTAGTGATAGAATGTGCATCGCCATTTTCCCCGGGGAAACCAATGTAGTGGCCATAACAGCCGGAAAACTAAATACGGGAAATGGTATCATCTGCTCCTTTGCCCCATTGATATCTCTCTTGATTGGATTCGCTGCCACTCCCTTAAACACAGGGGGACGAACAAACGAATGTGAAGAAAAAACACCGCCGATAATAAATAAAAAGCATTCGCAATATACCCTGTGTAGCCAGTACAAAACGCAAAATAGTATGGACAAGAAATTGCGCTGGTTGAAGATCCCGGTGCTCAGGGTCAGCCAGCCGGCAACGCCTTCACCGCCTTGATTGCTGACCGCCTAGAAACCTGAATAACAAAAGCAAATGTACATTAAGGTATCGCAGAGTACAAGCCGCTATTGTGCTGGGGGACATTTTCTGGCCAAGGCCCTGACGTTGTTAACGAGCATTTCGACGATGTCCTGGTACTTGTTCTCGGGGTCCGAGTCCAGCAGCAAGCGACCGTGGTCCAAGAGGACACCAGCATCCAGTTCCACCTCCAGCTCGTGTTCCTTCTCGGGCCCACGGCCGGCTAGCTGTCGCTTGACCTGGGTCAAGTCGACCTGGAAGAAGCCATGTTTGTAGCTGAGCCTGTCCTTCTCCCGATCCGGCTGCTTCTCGCGATTCGATATCTGGTTCGAAATGATCTCCTCCGGAGGTCCATCCCAGTCCCATTCCAGGTTGACGCTGACACGGCAATCAACTGGCCAGTCCGGTAAATATATGTTGAGATCTGCCACACGCGCCTTGACGATCTTGGCCAGGACCTCGTTCGTCTTCTGGTCGACCGTGATTCGTGCCTTCAGCGGGTGTTTCGGCGACATCAGGGCTTGTACAGCGTGAGGTAGGCGAGCTACCATGGACGAATGAAGCTCGTAAAACTTGTCTATCTCGCGCCTATGTTTGTATTGTATTTGTACGTGTTGATTTCGGTTGCGAGGGTCCGTGGTGGCAACGACTTGCTTGTTGAGCCAATCGTTCATGGTTCGGTGTTGAAGCTGTACATAAAAAGTTAGCAGGTGCAAAGGGCATTCGTAGGCACGCCAAGCCATAGAGTAAACAAATCACTTACCTCCGACATGCTACTGCGGAACCCGACTCTAGCCTCGGGAGATAGAACGCACTCGCCGGACAGCGGGAAGTCGAGGCGATCATCCGTGTCTCGGTCAATAATGGTCCCAAACTTGGCTTCAATCTCGAACTGAACACCACGCGCTTGGATCTCGGCAAGACCCGGGTTGTTGAGGACGTTCATATAGAGGAAGTCGCCAACGGCTTTGACCAAAAAGTCTATGGGCTTGTTGACCAACGATATGCACTCCAATGGGAATGCATGTCCCCGGAAGGTGTACCCTTCCTCCGCAGCAGGTGGCGGCGGTGGCGGGTTGTGATCTTCCATCTTGACCGATGTACCACCGCCGACTGAACGCGTTGCTTCGGGGGACGTATGGCGGGAGGCATGTTCCGATTTGACATTCGATTCGCTGCGGTGGCCATTGCCATTGACAAGGCCACCCGTCGCCGGGGCGGAGCTGGTTACATGTGTTTTCGCTCGGAGAGTGTAGTTTCGGCTGGCATTCAACTGTTGTGCGACGCAACTCTGTGCCCAGCACGGTGGGTTGTTGATTGCGCAGCGGGTAGGTTTCCGACGGGGCAAGAGCGGTGAGGTAGAAGTCGAGGCAGACGTGTGCGACGGCGCGTTGCCGTGGTTGCCGTTGATTCCTGGCGGCGGCGGGCGCCGATTGGTGGCAGCTTCCAATTCGTCAGGTCGAAGGTCGCGATCGTCCAGTTTCCGCTTGCCAGGCGTGGCTTCCCGGGGCTGCTGCTGGTATTGAAGGCCTTCCATGGCTGCTGCAGATGCAGGCACTTGGCTCAGATTATGATTAAGTTTTTGTTGTTGTGATGGCGGTGGAGGAGGTTGAGATTGAGGGTGGGAAAATTCTGGAGGTGCACCGGGGAATGCGCCACCCTTAGATGAAGGTCTGGGCTCGCCTGCGCTACTCGGCAGACTAGGCACACGGGTCTTGGGCGAAATGCTGATGCTTCTTTCGCGTTCGCTTCGTGATGTTTGGGATTGTGATCGTCGGTGTGATTCGCTGACGGCGTCGTACGGTGCAGTGTGGCTGCTGTTGCTGACTGCGCGTTGGATGGTGGAGGGTTGAGGTGGTGGAGGAGAGGTATGGTAAGGTGATTGTTGTTGTTGTTGTTGTTGTTGTTGCTGCTGCTGCTGCTGCTGCTGCTGTTGCGGATGTAAAGGATAAGAAGACAATGGAGCACCTGAAGGTGTTCTTTGTTGGTAGGGACTTGGCGGCTGCGCAAAATTTGAATTGCCGTGGTTGATGGAACTGACGGATTGTCTTGGTGTGCCCGACAAAGGCGCCGCCAAAGGTGTTGCTGGTTGTGAGGTTTGTCGCTGGTGTGGATGCGATTGTTGTTGTTGAAAGTGACCTTGTTGGTCAAAGTGTGGAGGACCATGACTTGTCGCTACTGGACTTCCCATGGAGCCACCCGCGGGACCATAAGCCGATGGGGTCCCATATGGAGGTTGGTGCGGCCCATGGGCAGAAGTTGGTGTCAGGGCTGACGCCGATTGCACCGATTGCGATCTCTGGTGGTGTTGTGCCTGCTGCTGCTGCCGATGTTGTTGTATCTGCCGCTCTGCCTGCTGCAACTGCTGCTGGTGTTGTTGTAGCTGCTGCTGCTGCTGCAGGAACATATCATTGCTTCCTCCTGGTGTTCCCACCGGGGTGTTTGCGGCATGACCTGCTGGCCTGGCGGAGGATACGAAATTGAGCCATGCTGCGGTGTTGGCATGCCCACCGGTGCTGCTCCTCCCTGAGATGCATAGCTGCCTCTTGGGTCGTGCTGATAACCGCCGTGTGCTGGCCCATATTGTTGGAACCGTTGCTGCGGACTAGCCGGCGGCTGACCCTGCTGTGGAAAAGGGTACCCACCGCTCGCAGCGCTCAAGGATGAGGTCGGCGTGTGTCGGTATGGGGATGGATTGGATACCGACGCGCTGCCGGGAGACCGTGGGTCGTTCATGGCCCCGGGAGGATGGATCGGAGGGGGGCTTGTCTGCCAGGGTACCCATTGGGATTGGGAGGAGGCGCGTTGTAGGATGTCGGTGATGCATACGGGGCAGAGGGTGGGTGGCCCGGATGGCCCGCCATAGCGGCATACTCTCGAGGCGATGCGACCGTGGCAGGACCAGGCGATGCGTGCATGGGATGGCCATAGTCTCTGAACCCATGGGATGGATGGCCTTGCTGTATTGGCGTTTGCGGTGCGGCGCTCATGGATGAGGATGGGGTTTTGGCCAGGGCCGCAGGAGGCGGTGGAGGCTGTCTCGACGCGCCTCCTGCGGCGCTGTCCTTGTTCAGCATGGAATTGAGGTCCATGTTGGTGGTCTGATGTCCCGTCTGGCGTTCTTCCGGGTCGATTCGGGTCGATGCGTCGTCGCCTCGTGTCGTCTCGTGTCGTCTCGTGTCGTCTCGAGCAGTATCGATGCAATAGCCTTGCTTCCGCAGCGTCGAGGGCTGGGGTTCTCGTCGACAGCCAGATGCGTTCCCCGGCGATTACTTGAACGCAGTGTCCAGACAGAGTGCCACGCGGCCACGCTCTCTTTCTTCTTCTCTCTAGCACGAGCAACACTATCCCTCACAGATTCCACGTCATCGATACTGCATCAACGCGATTATCGCCGGTCCACAAATAAATTCATCAGATAAGATATCCTAATTAGAACAGTAAGAGATGGGCTTGCTCTTTTCCGCGCGATTCGGCTCGTTGCGCAGAGGATGGCGAAACTTTGGCGACCGGGGAATCAGGAGGGTTGTCGCTGCTGCCTGTCGTGATTCTGCCCGCTAGGTTAGTTTGCGCCGGTGATCGTGAATGGTTGCTCTTGCTGCACGTTCCAGCCTCTCGGGGAGGAGGATACGACGTTTCGGGTCGTGCGCGCTCTCTGCCGTTGGGAAAAATCGCGTCGGGCGCAATGGGCAGGGTCCTGGTGGGATTGGGAATGATGCGCAAGTAGCAATTGATGCCAGCGAAAAGATGAAAGGCGCTTATAAAACCCTGGGCGACAGAGGTGCAGAGGGAAAGGCAGCGGAGATAAGTAGGTAGAAGAGAGCGAGGAATAAAAAATTAAAATAAAAAGGCTAACGTGTGTCTTGGAATATTGGGTGGTGTAGTATATGCAAACGGAATCCCCAGGTTGGGCGGCGTGGTGCGTCTTGCGGCTCGCTCACTCTCACAGATGCTTTGCAGTATCGTTTCTTGTATAATCTTGCTCCGTCTCTCTTCTTTTTTCTGTCTCTCTTCTGTCCGTCTGATGGTCTGGCTGTTTTGCTCTGGCCTGGTCCGGACGGGTTACTGGCTGTTGGCTGCTGCTGACGGATGCTGGTTTGCTGCAAGCTTAGGGACGGTGCTAGTTATCTGATGGCAATGTTCGCGAATCAATTCGAGGTTGGAGGCCGGCTGGCTGATTGGGCTGTCCAGGGCCAAAGTGCCAGGGTGGGTGCCGTTGAGGGTGTTTCAATTTCTTACCCACAATTAGGCAATCATCAGCCTCAAGTCCTTCCCCATCGGCTCTGATCAGAGAGGCATGAGGGAGGGGCAGGGCCGGGGGTTGTTGGTTCAGATTGCCAAATCTTGGTGGATGTCCATGGATTCCGATGGACAAGGCTGACTTTTTTTTTCCTTTTCTTCCGTCACTCTCTTCCCGGACTCCGTCGCGCTCGCGTGTGTGGTTGAACAAGAAGATGCTGGGTCAAATCCAATTGACGACGGGGAGGAGACACAAGGGGGGAAAGACGGGGAGAGACGGTCTGGTCTGGGGTTCGTGTCTCTCCCTCCTATCTATTCCCTCAGCTGCCAACGATATCACAGGTACAGACTATGTCGGTCTATGTACTACCACGACCACTACTGCCCCTGCTACTGCTGCTACTGCTGCTAAACATCCATCTTGTCGTGGCCCATCCAGCCCACCCGATATAGCAGTGTAGGTCTGGCCCCGAGAGAGACCAATGACAAAGCTCCCCAACAGCCCAGGGTCAATGACATGACATAACCAACAGCTGTACGGACGGAGTATATCTGTCGATATGTCGTATTGCAATCGCGCTATCGGCAGTTGACATCGCCTATCGTAGAAGATGATTATTGCACACCCGTCGCAGAGCATTCATCTGGCACTTGGGGTTGCTGTCGTTAATTTCTCGGTAACGTACTTAGTGGGAGAGCTTGAGCTACTTGGCAATTTCGGTTCCTGCGCGGCCCGACATCGCGTCAAAAGCGAAGGACGCACTCAGCACTCTCCTGTATGTATGTATATGCATACTGCCAGCCCCGGTTTCTGTCTGGATCGACACTTTTGCTGCCCAGGTTTTTACTTTGGGCCTCAACACAGCTTTGTCGCTACTCTTAAAGGCTGCGCTAAAAAAGTCAGCCTGTCAACTACATATCCCGTGGGGTACTATGTCTGCTAGTCGCTTGTAGAAATGGCTGCAGGTGTGACTGTGGGTTGAGATTGGGATTGACACTGGATGGTTTGGCTGTACATTTCTTTCAGACTCAAAGTAGATGATCCCCAGAATTCTGAGCGGCGCATTGATTTGCCGGGTCTCCGGACTGCTGACCTAAGCCAAGCTATGGGGGTGTTCGCAGCGAGGGTCGTTTTTTCCTAACGCCACCCCTCTCAGAAAGGTACTTGCAGCTCTGTGAGACAAGCTCGGACCATCGGCAAGGCAGAGCTGTTCCTGACGTGTACCGCTGCTGGCTGAGGCTTTGGCGCAATCAATCACACCCATGTGTTTGGTGTTCATTTGCCTCGTCCTTGACCACACTTTGCGCTTCACCTCCACAACATTGGCGACGTCAGCCATCTATCTCTGCCCCCAAAAAACCACAAGCATCATTCCTCTGGAAGGCAGTGGCACGTCGAGCAGCAATCCGGATTCTGATTTTGCCCTCCCTCTACACGCCATAATACCTTCATCGCCCAAGGCTTCTCGAACCCCCCCAACCCTCCTTCGCGCGGGTTTCGCAAGCCGTAATCGAGGCTTCTCAAGATGCCAGGCCTCGTGACTGCCACCGGAGTGCTGGGCTTCCTCGCCGACGAGGAGCCTGAGCTCAAGGTCTTCGCCCTCCAGACTTTGAACGATGACATCGATACCGTTTGGACCGAAGTTGCCGGTGCCCTCGGCCAAATGTAATTGATCCAACGGTCCCTGCCTTGTCCACCACTATCCATTACTGACCATACCTTCTGCTTCTAGTGAGGCCCTGTACGAGGACGACTCTTTCCCTGAGCGCAAGCTAGCTGCTCTTGTCCTTTCCAAGGTCTACTACCACCTGCAAGCCTACGATGAAAGCATGTTCTTCGCCTTGGCTGCCGGCGATCTCTTCAAGCTAGATACGCCCGGCGAGTTCGAGGAGACCATCATCTCCAAATGCGTCGACCATTACATCGCCGCCAAGAACGAAAACCACACGGTTCTTTCCCAAAAGGACAATGAGGACAAATCTTTGCCTGCCTTGGCGACTGCCTTCAGCGGAGCCAACGACGGTAACAACGCCTCCGCCCTCATCTCGCCAACCACTCCCTTCTCCCAGTCCACCCTTCCTTCCAAGTCTCTCCTGTCCCGTGCCTCGACCGACAACACCATCCTCGAGCCCTCGTTCGAGCCGCCCAAGAAGCAGCACCGCTCCTCCTCGATCGCCCTGTCGCAGAACGAGCTCAACACAAGACGTGCAATCGATGCCGTCATCGAACGTCTCTACGAGAGCTGCTTGAAGGAAGGTCGCTACAAGCAAGTTGTTGGTATCGCTGTCGAAGCTAAACGCTTAGATGTCGTCAGCAAAGTGATTCAGCGCGCCGACTCGGACCACAAGAAGTCCAAGGGCAAGGCGGCCGACGAAGAGACTCTCGGCCCCGCCGAGGAATTGATGGACTATTGCCTTACCATCTGCCTGGACATCGTTCAAGAGCGTGCTTTCCGGGATGACATTTTGCAATTGGTTCTGGATATTCTTACCAGCGGCAGGGCCAAGGACCCCGATTACTTCTCTATCGCCAAGTGCATCGTCTATCTGAACAAGCATGAGCAAGCCGAAACTGTTATCAACCACTTGATGAAGGAGGACACGCCTCACTCCATCGCCATCGTGTATCAATTTGCCTTCGATCTGTACGACAATGGCACACAAGAGTTCCTTGCCAAGGTAATTGCGACTTTGCCCTTTGGCGACACCGAATTCTCTAAGACGGATAGTGATGCCACGATACTCGAGCCCATGGTAGCCACTAAGGATGAGCTTATTGAAATGGCCGACAAGAAGAAGGCCAAGGTGCTCAACAACCTCCGGTCTATCCTGGATGGTACTAAGACTATTAAGCTTAATGTCGAGTTCCTCTATCGTAACAACCACACAGACCTGAGTATTCTCAACAAGGTCCGAGACAGTCTCGAAGGTCGCAACTCGATTTTCCACACCGCAGTCACCTTCTGCAATGCTTTTATGAACCAAGGTACCACCAACGACAAGTTCTTCCGCGACAACCTGGACTGGCTCGGCAAGGCCGTGAACTGGTCCAAGTTCACGGCTACGGCGGCCCTCGGTGTCATCCACCGCGGAAACCTCTCTCAGTCTAGGAAACTCCTCGAGCCTTACTTGCCCCGAGGTGCAGGTGGTATCAGCGGCGGATCGCTCTATAGTCAGGGTGGCGCCCTGTATGCCTATGGTCTGATCCACGCCAACCACGGCGCCGATGCCTTGGACTACCTTAAGACGCAGTTCACCGCCGCCGAGGAGGAAGTCATTCAGCATGGTGGTGCTCTGGGTCTCGGAATTGCTGGTATGGCTACCGGCAACGAGGAGATTTTCGACAACCTCAAAACCGTTCTGTTTGCCGACTCGGCTCTGAACGGTGAAGCGGTTGGTCTGTCCATGGGCTTGATCATGCTGGGTACGGGCAATGTCAAGGCTTTGGAGGACATGGTCACATACGCGCATGAGACTACACACGAGAAGAGTGTGCGGGGTCTGGCCCTTGGTATGGCCCTCATAATGTACGGCCGCCAGGAACAGGCAGACGTCATGATTGAGGGTCTCCTCAACGACCCCGACCCAACTTTGCGATACGGCGGTATCATGACCGTGGCGATGGCGTACTGTGGCACAGGGAGCAACAAGGCTATCCGCAAGTTGCTGCACATCGCCGTCAGTGATGTCAACGATGACGTGCGACGCATAGCCGTCATGAGTTTGGGTTTCATTCTCTTCAGGAAGCCTGGCAGCGTTCCTCGTATGGTGGAGCTCCTGTCTGAGTCGTACAACCCTCACGTTCGATATGGTTCCGCCATGGCTCTGGGTATCTCGTGTGCGGGCACCGGTCTGGACGAGGCGATCGACCTTCTCGAGCCTATGATGAAGGACCCGACAGACTTTGTTCGTCAAGGTGCCCTTATTGCTCTCTCCATGATCATGATGCAGCAGAACGAGGTCATGAACCCCAAGGCTGCCACCATCCGCAAGACGCTCAAGAAGGTTGTGGGTGACAGGCACGAGGATGCCATGACCAAATTCGGCGCCGCTCTGGCTCTCGGAATCATTGATGCTGGAGGACGGAACTGCACCATCGGCCTGCAGACCCAGACCGGCAACCTCAACATGGCGGGCATCGTCGGCATGGCCGTCTTCACCCAGTACTGGTACTGGTTCCCCTTCACCCACTTCTTGTCCTTGGCCTTCACGCCCACCTCCATCATCGCACTCGACCACGAGCTGGATATCATTGACACTAAGTTTCACTGTTCCACCAAGCCGAGTCTGTTCGACTACCCGCCGGAGCAGGAGGTCAAGACGGAGGAGGGCCCTGCGTTGATTGCTACGGCTATTCTTTCCACCACTGCTCAAGCCAAGCGTCGCGCGCAGAAGAAGGAGCGCGCCCAGCGTCGCGAGAGCATGGACATTGACCCGCCTGCCAAGCCCACCACCGAGAAGATGGATGTTGACGATGCTAAGAAGCCCGAAGACGCCAAGAAGGACGAAGAGGCGGTTGTGGGCGACAAGGAGACATCGACCCCTCCTGCCGATTCAAAGAAGAAGCCTGGCTATGACATCGACAACATGACTCGAGTTCTTCCCGCTCAGCTCAAGTACATCAGTCCCATCAAGGGTCGTTACTGGCCGGTCAAGCTTGTCCGACCAGGCCCGTTGGTAAGTAGCCATCATGCCCCCTATGCAGTTGCCGTGTATGAGAAGTTTCGGGAACTAACAATACCACAGCCCACGGGGGGGCCCATCCTTCTCCACGATTTAGATCCAGGCCATGACAAGTTCCTGATAGAGGAGAAGCTCAAGAAGGTTTCTACCGACAAGGCGCCGGTGCCCAACGCAGGCGGTGCTGGCGGCAACCGACAGGCCCGCACCGAGCTGGAGAACCGACTGCTCCAGTCCTTCGGCGTCAACCCTCCGGTCACGCCCGGCGGCGCCGGCGGAGCTGCCGCTGCCGCTGGCGTCCTGACGGCTGTGGATGAGGACCAGGAGGGCGACGAGGAGGCCCAGCCGCCTCGGGACTTTGAGTACTTCACGGAAAACGAAGACGAGGATGACGACTGAGCAAGCAGCGGGAGAGCGCGTAATTTTGTAGATTATCGGAACATAGAACATGAGGCGATGGTCCGGCGAGCAGTAGATGTGTATTAGTAGGTAGACTATGAAAACATCTGGCGAGCTGCGGAGAGGCGTCTCTTCGCTGATTTCACTGCATGGTCAAATCACGTTTCTGGCTTTTTCGCGTTCGCATTGATGCCGCTAACTATGACTAGAGACATACTGCCACATGGCTGAAGAACTTCGATGCATAAGTTTTGGGAGGGTTTCTTACGGACGTTTCTTTGTGAGTGACTTCAGCATTGGCTTTTGTCATGTCCATCTGGCTGCAGCAATTGATGGACATCCGAACTCCAAGATCGGCTTTCGCCACATCCTCGATGGTCGCGTATGGGTTCCTAGCCTTGCCATACAATGTCAACTTATCCACGGTGTAGCTGGCAGGTCCCACGGTGCGAGAAGCGGTCTGACTGGGATCTACGCCACATACGCCGATGCCTTGGATGCCTTGGATGCCTTGGATGCCTTCTGGTGTTGGTGCATGGGAAACCAATACCTTGAACCAACTGGCAACCCAACTGGATGGGTGGGGTGCACGGACTTTGGTCTTGACTACTTACTTACCTTCCCCGACATTCCAACATTGCAACACTCCAAACGACCAGATCCTCGAACCAAATGCGTTCTTTGCAGATCAATATTCCGACCGCTGAGTCCGGTATATTGACTCCCATACGCATCAATGCTCTCCACCGCATATTACGTCTTCACATTCTGTATCGTCGCCACCCGCCACCGGCGGCGACCGGACAGGACGCCCCATCTGTAGTGCGAGAGACTCCAGCACTATCGATGTTGGCCTTTCAACCTGGGCCTTCTTATCGCGTCCCCCACGCCAAAGATGAGGATAAGGTCAGGTCGGATCTCCAGCACGAGCTCCATATTCCTCGGCACACGACAAGAGAGGACGCGATGCTGGAACCGGACGTCATGTTCTCGACGCATAGGAGAGCTGTGTACAGAGGACCTGGCCACTTGGCGTTGTGGCCCGTTCTAGACACTACGTCGCCTACGTTGTCCAAGCTCCGGGATGAAGATGATGCGGAAAAGGCGTTGGCGAATGCGGCCATCGAATTCCTCCACCGCGTATACGGTGTTCGGGACCTGGGGAAAGTCACACACCGGCCCGGTCTCGGGCTATGGGTTGACAGCAAGTACTTTCGACAACCGCGGCAGGTCGCTGAGATCGAGGTCTACCCGCGGGTGACGGAGCTGGGAGAGGGGACAGGGGAGAAAGCGGATTCCGGCGTCATCAGCTGCCGGGTAGACATTAACCTCAATTCGCCTGTCTCGGGTTCGTCCAAGGCGGATAACCCCTGGGCTCGCCTGGAGGACATGGGCCTTGGTGCTCAGGACACCACCAGTGTGGCTGCCGAGTTGTCCGTGAGCAATAAGCGTCGCCTCAAAGAGTCTACAGTGACCGAGTCGAAAATGAAGTACATGGGCGAGATATTGGCAGCCCAGCTGGGGTTGGAGAAACCGGTACTCGCGGGGTCCCCGGAAAAGGCCTTTGGGGAGAACTGGCGTCAGATGGGCTACAAGGAGCCTGTAGAGGCTCCGTCCAAGATCAGCTGGTTAGCTGACACTCTGACGCTTGGTGTCGCGAGCGCCCTTTTTGGGTTCTTCGATTGAGGAACAGCCGTGGGTGGTCTAGAACAGAACGCACCTTTTGGTGCCTGGGTGTCGGTGACTGCCACGATGGCTTAAGTTCGGATGGACGGACTGCTTCGTGGGATTGGCCAAGCAAGCCACCTGTCAGAAGAGAAAGCTGCATTTGGCGGTAACCAATAGAGCCTGGGCGCGAAGGACGCGCGAGATTGGATCCGAACAAATGCCAACTGTGGGTGGGATGTTTGGCATGTACCCGTTTTGGGAGGGACTGTGTCTTCCATGACACTGCCCTGAAACCTCGTAACAGAGGTACATAACATAATTTGTGTTTGTTCTCGAGTTGCTGTCGGAAAAATGTGCATGTGCCCGCCCAAGGTGCAGCCTCGGTGCTGAGGTGACAGGCCAAAAAAGTACCTGCAATGCGACGCTGGCAATTGCTTGTAAGCCGAACTCCCGGTATCAATGACTGCAAGAGGTAATATTTACAAATCTGCATGTGGACGCTTTCGCAAAGGTCCGGGGCCAGGCCAACCCGGGCGCCCTCTGCAACCAAACCAAACACTGCGTGACTCTATCACGTTTCCTTGCTGTGACCCCGTTATGATTCACAACCTTCGCTGCGGCCGACTCTTCTCAATTGACAATTCCTCTCTCTCTCTCCTGGGTCTCGGACAAGAAGATAGCAAGGTGGCATAGTCCGAGTTCTCAGAACCCGCCCGGAGTTTGCCGGCCACACAATCCGATGTTTGGCCGGGGCGGTGCTGCTGTTGAACGAGCGCGGCACCGGTTCTGCATCTGCCACGGCGACTAGCTGGGGTAAGAGGTTACATTGATCCGCACTTAAGCTCGCCCAAGCCATGGCTAGCTCGTCCGCTGCATCTGACTTGTTCCTGGTCCCTATCTCATTTCAGCGGTAGGGCAGAACAGAGCAGACGAGAGAATTCGGCCGAGCTGAGCGGTCCCCTACTATGCACGCACATACTAACAGACAATAAGGTTTGCCTTTTACGGGCAGCGATGGGGAAAGGGGGCAGAGTCGGGGCGGCTTGGCGTTGCAAGTGTCCCGGGGTGTCCATGCAGGGGTTGTTTATGCGCCACCCTCTCAAGCAGGTTGTCGACGTTTTGGCCTGCATCCGCCCACCACCCCGCGAGTCAGTTGAGCCTCAAGTCGAGCTCCAAAGCCTGCCGCCAATCCCTGCCCGGTACTTTATGGCGAACAGCTTCCTTCACGAACGCGAATGGCGGGTGGCCTCTCTCTTGCTCGTGCTCGCCGCGTCTTCTCCCTATAGGTCCGACTGCTGGACGGCTGCCGTCGTGTGGGAATAGTGCCAGCCCTTCTGCCGCAGCACCAAGTTTGGTTTGCATGCGACTCCAAAAAAAGAAACGTCCCATGTCATAACACACATCACCTCTTGACATACGCGCTAAAGCAAATACATAGTCCATCTGTCATCCTCCGGCTCCGTGTGCTGTTTTGTGCGCCGGAGAGATCCGTGGGAGATCCCAACCATCTGGAACGATGTTCATCTCTTGGAAACGTCGTGAGAGAAACTCCCGTTACATCACAAAATGGCTGGAAGGAGTCCTGCTTCAACGGTTTCGGACTCCTCCCAAAGGCTCCCCAGGTAACCCGCCCAGCCTTGGAATTGGGTCGGAAAGCTTTGCTGTCCAGCTGTCCAGTGGACCCCGTGACCCTCGCACCGTCTAATCTTGACAGCTACCAGGTCTCAGATGCTAAAGCGCTGCGATCTTCTAGGTTCTCGGGCTCGGTGTGTGACCAGGGATCTTGCACGTATGTCGGATAGGAACCTGCTCCGCCGACCCCTCGCTGTGTCTATGTATGCTTGCTGCCTATACCACCTAGGCTGCTGCTGCTGCTGCTGCGTGCACACACACATGCACACACACACACACTGGGATGTATCCTCCTCGATGGCGCCTTGACCCCCGTTGATCTCCTCTTTTCCTCCCTCGGATGGCTGAGCTTCCTGGGCTCCTGGAAAATCATCTAGGCCACCCGAGATCCGATCAGAGAGGCTGGCAGTTCTAGTCGAACAACAACGAGGCCATGTTTTGGGCGGGTCGCCGAATAGATTATATACCCTCCCACAAGGCCCTGGAATGAAGCCTCGCTTCGCTTCGCTCTCCTCCCTTTTCATCCGATATCTCCTAGTCGCGCTTCCCTCCCCCTCCCCCTCCATCTCGGATCCCCTTTGGGTCGTCATTCGTTTCTCGTCGTGTCACCTGCCCACGCTGGTCGTGTCCTATTCAGGTTCTTTATTAGAGTTTCTTAGTTTTGTTTCGTATTTTACCCTCTACTTTACTTAACTTGCTATTCCTAATCCCAGGTGCCCTTTTTTCCCACTCGACTCCTACTGCTACTGCTGATTGTCACCTTACCAACCCAGTAGTCTACGACTACGACACCGTCACTTCGTAAACTTCAGCACGTCAACCAGCGCAACCTTAACCTCAACAAACTTACAGACTCACACCTCACGATGGAGGTGTCACCCGTGGACGCTCCCGTGCGGCCTCCGCAACACGAGTATTGGGATGAGAAGATATGTGTGGAGCCGGAGCCAGCCGCCAACAACAACAACAACAATGCGAGCTCGTCGTCCTCAAGCGAGAAGAGTGCCGCCATCGCCGCCATGGGGGATACCACGCCCAAGGTTTACGGCGGGCCGGCACTGGATCCGACAACATCCCGGAGCCCGCCCCGGCCTACATGAAGGGGGACATGAGCAACACCATCAGCCCGACGCAGGGCCCGCCGCAGCCGGGGCAGGCCGCCTTCCTGTACAAAGACGAGTCCGGCTTCTCGAGGGGCGACGTCCCGCACCCGGTGGCGGACCGCCAGATCATGGGCCTGAGCAAGAAGACCTTCATCCTCGTCGTGTCCGGGCTCGCCCTGTTCTTCGTGGTGCTGCTCGCCGTCATCCTGGGCGTCACGCTGGGCCGCGGGGCGTCCGGGGACAAGAGCGGCGGCGGCGGCGCGGGCGCGCTGGGCCTGCTCGAGGGCTCGCGGCTGAGCGCCATGAACTGGACGGACCCCATGTCGGGCGTGGAGCACTCGGCCGTCTTCTACCAGCACGCGAGCAACGCGCTGATGATGTCGGTGCACGACTCGACGTCGCAGGCGTGGCGCTCCGTCAACGTGACGGCCAGCGTCATGAACACGACCAAAGCCATCGGCCTCAGCGTCCTGCCCCGCACGCCGCTGGCCTGCGTCACCAACGCCTTCCAGCAGAGCTGCTACTACCTCAACGCGGAGCGCCGCGTCGCCGAGATCTACAACACGGACCCGGCCTTCAACGGCTGGCAGGCGGGCGTCTTCGGCGCCAAGATCCAGGCGCGCGCCGCGCCCGACTCGCGCATCGCCGCCGTCTGGCAGGTCTGCCAGAACTGCTCCAACTCCATCCTCGTCGCCTGGCAGGACGCCAACGGCGCCGACGTCAAGCTCGCCAACTTCACCAAGCCCGACTGGGCCCAGGGCCCGACGCTCTTCGAGTCCGCCGCCCCCGGCACCGGCCTCGCCTTTTCCACCTTCAACGACTTCCGCGGCACCAGCCCCTTCGGCACCGACCCCAACGCCCTGCGTATGTACACGGCCAGCGGCACGAACCTGGTGGAGCTGCTCAACGGACCGGAGACCAACTTTGCCTGGGGCATTGGCAACTTCAGTAAGTTCTCTTGGTCCCCTTTCGTCTTCGCTTCTTTATTTCTCTTCTCCCCCTCACTCTCTCGCTCACTCCGTCTCGGCTAACACGTCCCTTTCTTCCAGACAACCCCGTGACGTCGGGCCTCTCGCTCAACCCGAGCCCGGACATCGCGTCCATCACGTACGGCAACAACGGCTGGGACAACAACCTGGTGACGTTCCTGGGGACCAAGGGCCGGCTGATGTCGGCCGTGTACCGGGGCTCGGGCTGGTCGGTGCAGGCGGCGACGCTCGGCGGGGCCCCGGCCTCGGCCCTCGACGGCTTCTCGTCCATCGCCGCCACCCAGGGCATGCGCGTCTACGCCATCTCGCAGCGCGGCGACATCCACGAGTTCAGCACCAACTCGACCAACCCGTTCCTCCTGAGCTGGTCGGGCGTCGTCAATGCTTGAGTTGGGCAGGAGAAGGGATTGAAGGAAGACGAAGGAAAAAAAAGGAAAGCGAAAATACCAGAAGTCAAAGTTGATGCGGGGAAGTCTGAGAAATCCCATGCTGTTTGTTGGTTTTAGCGGGAGAGGTTGGGCAGTTTGGGTTCGAGTAGCGAGGAAATGTTTACATGGGATTACGATATGACAGTCTGCATGATGAGGTGGAAGGGAAGAAGATTCAAAACTGGGCTCACAATATCAAGTCACTTCAAGGCAAACAGACCAGAAGGAATGAATAGAAAGGAGGAAACGTGGGGATCAAACTGCCAATGCTTGTCTCACAGTGAGGATAGATTGTAACGACTTGTACAATGACTTGACACGGCCACACAACATCGATCTTTGTATACCCGAAGGCAATACGCTTCCAATACATGATACGTAGATCAATTGCATGAACGGAAAGACTATGGCCTGCTCATTTACCTTGCCCGGTAGCTCAAGGTACAGGCCCGCAACATCAACGACCATATCGCTCCAAATCTTGACTTTGAACCCAAAGTCCAGCTCGGTCTGATGAGCATCCCAGCCAATGGGAATAGTCTCCTGCTTGCCCTGAGTAAATGTGCCGTTCTTTGCCGCCTTGGGGAAGCGCTCCTTCACTATGTCCCAGGCCTCGTTGAATTGATGTGGCACGGTAGCGCCGATGTTCTTGGGCGCGATGACGTCCAATGCGTGGAGGAAGAGCTTGACGGCGTCATATACATAACCAGCGCCCGGTGCGACCTGTCCAGTGATGACGCCGAGCAGGATACGGTTAGTGCTGACCATGATGTCCTCGACTTGCAGGGCCCGATCGTCGGTTCCGAAGACGAAGCCAGGGAAGACGTTGACGTCGTCGAAAGTTGGACTGTTCTCCTTGACAAATCTCTCGGCCGCGTTGAGTGCCGCGATCTTGCCGGCCGAGTACGCCGGGACCATCGAGTCAAAGGGGCCCGGTATGTCGGGAAGCCGGGACTCGGCAGTGATCTTCCCACCGTTGGGTGGAAACGGGATATTGGCGAAGAAGGAGGATGCGATAACGAGTTTCTTCAAACCGGGTTCCTAAAGGGCTGCCTGGAGCATACTGGTCACGCCCTTCACGTTGGGCTCGTAGATGCCGGTCTGGGGGGGTCCAGCGCTGGGGAGGGAAGAGGCGAGGCCAGATGAATGACATAAGTAACTCCCCTTGGTGGCTTCGTGGTATGCCTTCTGGTCTGTGATGTCGGGTACCTCGACAAACGAGAGACGATCGGACGCTTGGAGAGCTCAGATCTTGGGGTGCCGGCTAAGAACATCCGACTTCGACATGGAGCGAATGGCTGCTCGAACAGTGTAGCCTTGCTCCAGGGCATTGAGTAGTACCTTGAAGCCGACGAGGCCATTGGCACCGGTGAGCAGAATTGCAGGGCCCATTGTTGAGCGAACGAAGTGGCTGCGGATAGTATTATTGCGGCGGGGGCATTGTATTGGAGGCAGTAGAGTATGACGGATCCTTACGGCCGATGGGCACAAATGACCTTGCTAAGTCTGTAAGGGGTTCAGGAAATCGAATATTGAACGTTGTTTGCTTTACATCATTACCGGCTGCCGTGTGACCTGAACCTGTACGGGACAGACGCAAGGGACTAACCCGTATCAGTCCATTGGTATCCGGATGTTCATCAATGAGGCCAATCACTGCCAAAGGAATGCTGTCCGGGGCTGCATCTCTGCATCTGACACATCGCTCAGAGTAAACCCTCCTTACCGTGTCGGATATATTGCGTCGAAGCAGTCTCTCAAGTCTTTCGCTAGCTGCGACGGCTCTTCAAGAGCTGCAAAATGCCTACCGTGGTCATGTTCTAGAAAGGAATCAGTGTCTGCCCTTGCGCAAGACGATGTTTGCAAAGAAGTGATGGACCTACCCCGGAACCACTGACAGTTCCCCGTCTTCTCGCGCTCTGTCCATTGCGCCTCCGGGGCCGGGGGTACCGAGGGGCACATGTTCGTGTGCACCGCCTGGCACGAGTCGCTGTAGCGCCGGGTTCCTAGCTCCCGCACCACCCAGTGCCCCCAGTCGCCGTCGTTCTCGGGGTTGCTGGGCGGGTCAATGACGTGCGAGAACTCGAACCAACTGCCCGGCCAGCCATGCACCAACAGCAGCGGGATGGGGTGCTTTCCACCGGCACCCGCGTTGCCAGTCTTCTTGGCAGGCTGGTGCACGAAGTGGATGCGTATGTCTTCGATGTTGGTGGTGTAGTGCGACGAATAAAGTATTTTGGCGAAGACTTGGAAAGCAGGAGCGATCAGCTCCTCGTGTTCAACTAATGACCTTCTGAGTTGTAAGGCATCGTCATAGTTACGTCTACGATGTCATACCAACACACCTGCCCGCTGTGCCGTGGCACCTATAATATACCTTCAAAATATAACATAACATCAAGTTACAAGGGTGCTGTACGTGAGGAAATGGAGGGGAAATGCATATTCAAAGCAGTTTAGTTTCATTACTCTCCGGTAAGATGTCAGCCATCTCGGTTATGATCCGATGCGCCGGTAGACCTACATCCGGTCAGAAACCTACCATACCCGATCGATAGTGACTTAGACATACATATCATAGTATTATGCCAACTCCAAGCGTGAGTCCGTGATGGGGGTCAAGTTACATATATCTACCTCGGCTTCCGCGTTAAGCTGAGCCCTCCACCTTCTCGATAAGCTCCTGGAGCTCCTTGGCGACGAACGGCGGGTTATCCTTCTGGATGAAGTGTCCAGTGTTGGGGGCGATCAGTGGCCCTTTGGCTCGGTCTGAGTCGGTGAGACGGCAGAGACCCTCGTTGTACTTCTGCCACATACTGTTTGTGTACAGAGGTCAGTGGGCGCTGATGCACGCAAAAAATTAGGGACTCACTCACGGCTGTGTGTACATAGCAGCCATGCCTATGGGAATCTTCATCATAGCCCACTCCTCCTTGGAGAACTGTTCAAGCTCATGACCGACGACGGTAATCCAAGGGCCCTTCTCCGAAGAAGTCTTAGACCCCTTCAGCTTAGGCTTGGATGGGTCTGGAAGAATATCCTTAATGTCCCGTCGGTCAAAGCCCTCCGTGTTCTTCGCCGCGGGTGAAAAGATAGTAGTCATCTGAGTGTAGGCAGCTTCATAAACATCAAGCGCGGTACCGGGAGGAGCCATGGTCTCGAGGTTGAAGGATGGGTCCTTGGGGTTCGGCCAGATGATATCATAGTCGGTATTACCCGGGTTAGAATCCAGGAAGAGGATCCCTTCTACAACGGTAGGGTGTCTAGAACGGATGCGTAAGCGATTGGCCACAGCGAGTCGAAACAGGAGGAATTTGGATCGGTACCTATCAGCATATCGTCGTGCGACGTGCGCGCCGATGCTGTTACTCACAAAGACAATGCGCGAGTGACGATCCGGAGACAGAGTCTGAATCAGCTCGTGGAGGTCGTCGGTGACATCATCCAGCGTGTGGGCGTAGCCTGGATCCTTGGTAGGCCAGGCCCCGCGAGGATCTTGGGCCGAAGCGCCCTGGCCATATCGGTCGTAGCTAAGTAGCCATGGCTTTGGGGAAACGCTCGACTGCTGAAAGAGCTCTATCGTCGGCTTCCAGACGCCCTGTGCAAGACCGAGGCCGTTCAAAAAGACGACAAGTAGATTGCTGGCGTTGTCTCCTGGGATCAGCTTATATGCCAAAGTGGCGTCGGGCTTGGTGGGGAGAGCGACGAAAGAAGTCATGCTGTAACAGAGTTAGCAAGATTGCAGTTGGTGTTGGTGCTTTGACTCAAATGGCGTGAGAAGGCAGGATTCCCAAAGAGATCCCCGCCTTAAAGTAAATCAAGAACGAGGGAAACCCCTCTTTGTTGGTTCTACCATAAGTGAGGTTGTGGGTGGCAGCAGGCTAAGACAAGGGATAATAATTTGATGTCAGCAATTGCATCGGATCCTGGTCGCAGCCTGGTCAACGGCCGATTCCCATTGGACCGTGTGCAACCTCAGAACACCCGAACGTCCCGGTAGCCCATGCTAGATAGATCCTAGCAGCTCATAGGCGCAGAGTTGGTTCAAAGAAACTTTGAGGACCGAGAAGTCCCGTCTGTTCTCCTATCTGGGACCCCCTGATCTGAGCTACATGTTTCTGGTCGTGGCTGCCCCTAAAGCTGGACACAATATATGTGCCATTCATCTCTGCACTTCCACTGAGTCTGCAGCTAAATTCAAAATTCAAAGGCCTTCTCGGCTTCTCATCAAAACAGTCTAGAGGCGGAGCAATCATTGATTAACAGGGTCTAGCCGAGCATCGCTTAGGCGAATCGGGTTTGTTCCGTCCACGGACGCATCATAGAAGGCCTTAATAACCAATATCGACCCCGTGAAGCACTTAAAGATAGTAATAGTAATAATGGAAACCTCGACTCGATGTCGGCACCCTTCAGGAGCTCAAATGCCAACCAAGACACAAGCATGACAGCACTTACAAACGTGCCATTCCTCCACAGCGTGTTCTCATATCTAGCCCAATTACAAGATTCGGTGTAGTTTCATATGCATTTGCCTCCTCGGCCGACTCACCCCTCTCCCCGTATAACATGAGCCACAGTATGACAACCTGGAGCAAGGGGGGGCAGATAAACCCGTCGTAGTGGCCTCTCAGCCTTTCTCTGATATACGGGATATTCGGCAATTCCATTTTGTTGCGTGATATACAATCACAAATCTCCTTCTAGTTGCAGTAATGAGGCAAGGAGTCTTGAGCCCCAGGCGCTGAGCATGCCTGAGCTAATGCCAGGTCGTATTGCTTGACGGTGTACTTCATCGACACGATGGCGAACGGGATGCTGAGCACACCGAGCGTTGCAACCACGATGGCGACCCAGAACGTGAGAAATGGCAGCATGTTCCTGCCGTCACTCTCTAGGGCCAGCTGTCGAACTCCGCTCGGCTCTTCATTCATGATCTCCACCAGGTCGGCCATGCTATCCCTCCATATACTGAACTTGGCAAGGTCGAGGCATTTGTGGCGCGGACTCCCGCAATATCCGATTCCGCTAAGTACCTTTGAATGACGCTGTAAAAGCTTATTGGTCATTTCGTCGCCAAGTGGGAAAAGGACATTAAGTGTGTCAATGGCTTCTACCAGTATCCACGGCGGGGTGAGTGAGTTGCTCGAGTATTGCAGAGTGTTCCATAGGAAAATCTTATGCTCGTATACAGTAATAGTCTTGTATCTCCAGTTGACGTTAAGGTGGTCGGCCAAGTTGGATGTCCAATACACCTTGAAGCCCCGACGCTGACACAAGTATGCCATTGACATGCTCGGCGGGATCTTCGAAAAGGCGTCATCGTGTGTCAGCGTTCGTCGATTTGAGAAGTATGTTTCAATCGTCTCAGTTAGTGTTGAGCCTGGTCCCCAAATAATCATGCTTTTGCCCAGCATATGGCTTCTAACCCCCGCGTGAACTGGCATTGACCTGATCTCCAGGGAACACAGCACACGTAGAGCCTGGTCTAGACACGACAATACGGCTGCCTTAGAAAGAGGCTTTCCCAAATATTTCTCCAACTTGGCTGTAGTAATTTCCACGGACTGGGTATGATTACGGTCACTGGAAATGTGCTCAATGAGCGCTGCGAATTGAGCAACATGAACATGGCCCAGTTTGGTATGTCGTAGGATCGAGCAGGTGTGAAGTCGGAGAAAATCCCAAAAATCAGGATTACTATGGCGGCTGCATGCTTCTGGTGGCAAGTTCGGCCAGATGGAACGACAGATCAATGCGACGTCTGCTTCAGGCATTGATGTATCCATTTAGCAAGTAATGACCAAGGATGCGGAGGGGACTCGACCTAGAACATTGAGCTAGATTATCCTGTTAATTCAGCCGTTTATTAGAAGGTCTTATTATCGCGACATGCCCAATACTTAGGATGTCGCTTACGCTTAATTGCGGTCACTCTTTGCCTTGGGCATAAAATCGAGGCTGTGTAGTGACGACAGATCATGCCCAACGGATCTCGTCGGCTGATACTGCAGCAAGTCGTATGATCTCATGCACGGCAGACCAATCGCCATAGTTGCTAATGATCTAGTAGATGTTGTGTGCCGTGTTAAGAGAGCTCGATTGGCTTGCGAGACATAACCGAGCTGCAAGCCACCTGTATTTACCAAGAAAATGCTCGCCCGACTACACGTAGCATAGCCCAGCCTGATGTCGATCACCCCCCTCACCCCATCCCATCTCCTGCTGTTCTTTTGGGGCTCTTTCACCTGGTCTAGTTTCCAATCAAATTGCCAGTCCTGCGTGAAATTTCTTGACCGGTACGTTTACAAGTCTTCCGTCAAATCAATTTCCCACCATCATTTTCTCCTCATATTCAGTGCTGGCATATCAATGATGAAGGAAAGTGTCCAACACGTCGACGGCCATCCATCGATCGAAGACTCAACCACTTCTAGGCCTAAACTCAAGGAACGAATCAAGAAATTCCTCCCCCTGGCTTGCTGGGTAGTAAGCCGAGGTCAGATTCGTCACCAGAGCACCCATCACAAGAGCCGGAGCCCATTGGTTTTGAGCAGCGTGCCTTATCATACAAGGCCTCGTTGAATTCCGTGCCTAGAGCTTCACATCAAGATGTTTCTGTCTCATCTACCCATTCAACCTGCGCTCCATCGGTTACTACTGGCTCTCAGTCAAACAGTAGCAATGGACATAGCGCCATATTCAGTCGCACAAGTGTATCCACCACTTTGACGGCCCCTTCAGGTGGCCACTGTGTCAATGCACAAGTCGACGACTCAAGGATACGTCTTGAAAAGAAGTACAAGGGCTATGTAGTCTACGTTGGCAGCGAGGACCAAATCAAGCTGCCAGCATCTGTGCAAGAAAGCTGGAATCGTATGGGCTTACACAGACTCAACACTGATCTTGGAGAGACTCTCGAAAAAATCATAAAGATGGGAATAATAGAGGACGCAAGGGCCGCCAGAGGCTCTACAATTCCGCTTCACAAGTCTTCCGACACCTCCATTTCAATTCGTATGTCTGGGAGGACAAGTCCTGGTGCAGATTCTGTCTGCCTCGAGCCCACTGTGTGGGTGATATGCGCGAGCAAATGGGCATGCGCAGAAGTTCGAGAGACTTTGGAATCTTTGACCTGGCTGACTATGCCATTTGAGATTCACCAGGGAGAAGCCCCAGCGTTTTGTGCAGCAGAGACTGACGTCGATCTCGAACGGCTGGATTTGTCACACGGACTCCAGCTGAACCCGGAAACTACCATGTACATCAATGTTGAGAAACCCCAGTCAGCATCATTTTGCGGCCGTTTGTGCTGTACAACCATTAGACAAAATGGTCTATACAGCCATCATGTCAGTCGCATTGGTGGTTTACTTACATTGGAACCGGTCTACAATGCCACAATACGTCGCTATATCAACTGCCCATGTGGTGAAGAGCCATCAGTGGTGGCAAGAAAGGTCTCTGGACAGCCACCGCAGGAGCCACGGAGTTGGTGCCTCGGTTGAGGAACCAAACGTCCATCAGCCCAGTATTAGAGACGAAGAGGCAATCGAAGATGGAGTCTGCAGACCCTTGCATCAGCCACATATGTCCTCGGAGGTATGGGGCAAGCGAGTCCTCACATCTGTTTCAGAATGGCAGAATATGACCATGGAAGGCATGATGTCGTTCCTTGGAGCCTCGTTCAATTTTACAACATCTGTAGATGCAGATGAGGCTCAAATTTCCCAAACAGGGACTGGCCATTCAAACGACACCGACCACTATCTTATTGGAGTGCCGACTCCATACACTAACTCCGAGCTTCAATATGCTAATGCATTCTCGGTGGGGACACAGAAACAGCAAAGCCAACCATGGATTATCACAGAACTCTCCAGGGACTGCGATATCCCAGAAGGCCATGTCCGAATTCTCACTGGTTCTCGAGACTTTCAGGCTTTGGATGGGGAATTGCTCCCCAATCGTTGTGGCATTTTTCTGCAAGGCGAGATGTTCACACTACAGAGGATCAAGCTTACGACACCGTTAGGTACGTGGATTATTCTGTTTCGGGCGCACCTGATTCGCACTCAATGACCATTGTGATGCTTGCTAGCAAACGGAACCTCAGGGTCATGGGTCGTCAAAGGCTCCCTACTCTGCGGAGTAATCATCGCAGCCTCGATGGGAGACTCATCTGCATACATGATGTCTGCAGGGCAGATGATTGCAAACATCAAATCTTGCCACCCGCAGATAGAATCAGTCGACATATCTTTTGATGCATCTTACGGTTCCATTTCACCCAACGACAGATTGCCTGATCTTATGCACAAGACAAGGATTCCCCAACTCTCGCAAACCAGCAAGATGTCTCTCGATCCTTGCGATGCAGATAGGCTCTTCCCTTACTCACCAATAACTCATTGAGCGGGCAATGTGCCATTACTAGGCGACATGAAAAGGCGACAGTAATACGGATGAGCGACTCAAATCCAATTGATGGTCTCCGAGACTACAGTGGCGTGATGACAGACGAAGGATTCCTTCGAGTGCTTCAATTGAAGGTAATAGAAACAAATTCGCATCACAAAAAGAAGTGTGCTAACAGAACAATAGCGAATCGGCCATGCAAGTTTACCAGACGCCAGGATACGGAGAATGCATGTTTTCTCTTCTCTTTTTCTTTTCATCGAAGAAACGCAGTTGCTGACTGGACCCAGACACATAGAAAACCCTGATACCCAATGTGTCAGTGCTCTTGTAACAAGGATACCTAAAATGCAACAACCGGTTCTCCTGGATTTTGTTGCAGCCTATATACAAGCTAGTGGGCTTCTGAAGGTGAATGTCCAGGTGAGTTTCAACAAAGAATATCCACAGCAAGCATTACTGATCAGGGTAGGCTCCGAACAAATACTTCTCTATGGAGTTCCATCTACCATTTCTTGCCTTGAAGCAATTATTGCCGTATGAATGCAGACAGGACGCGAGAAAAGGTCGGGATAATATGCCACTCCGAAGTTCGACGGATGTGACTTTCCTGGACAGTAAGGTTTCAGAGGAAGATGGAAGCTTTCAATCTTTTCTGTTTGGCTCATACCTTAACATTGGACCGAAGAGCAAAAAAGAAAAGAATAAAAGCTTCCAATCGAATTTCCTCTATGAAGCCCAATCCAGTTTCGTCATAACTGGATACAGCAACAGCTACTGGACCGCAATCTCATTTTCGGACACATATTTCTTCTACTCAGGCGACATTGCGGATCACGATCCGAACGGGGGGTTGGCTACCTATGAGGGGCCTGGCCAAAACGATCCATCAGATACGATCGAATTCCTTGAATCCGAACAAACACTCTCGGACCCTAGAGAGTATTTCCTAAGTATATTACTTACAAGAACGAGACAAGCCCATTATCACTGGCACCGTGTTTTGAATCACACTCGAGCCCAATTTCAGCATTATGTAAGCTTCGCTCAATTCTTAATAACTATATACGCTACGAAGTGTATTGTCCCTTGAAGATAGTCTATTACCACGAAACTAATTACAACTTCGGTAGGTCACGATTGAGTTCCCAGCTGCCTTTTCCCGTCTAGATGCCTTAACGCCTAATGCGCTCCATTCATCCTTTACTTGGATTACTGGAGTGAAACGCCTGTTGGTGCTACTGACTTTCGAACTGAACCGCACCATGAGCTGCTGGCAGTCTTTCGAGAAGTCCGACATGATATACTTCCAAGAGGTGAGGTCATCGGAGATGGAAGCCCACACACTGAGCCAGATCAAGAATTGTTTTCTCAGCCTACAAGCTTTAGTCGATGACCTTCACACCATCGCCGAGGATGCTAGAGTATTTGAAGAACATGTAAGTCCTTACGCTAATTATTGTGATAAGTAGCTAATGGAGATTGCAGCTCCAACTTCGTCTCTCAGTGACAAGGAATATGGTGACTGTGCATCAGCAGAGGAATATCACCATGCTTTCTTTTTTGAACTTCACCAACGTAAGTAGGAGGCACTACACTAAGTTAATCAAGATGAGCCGCAGTAGACTTACAACCTAACTCTTATAGAGCATGTTCATTGGGGCACCCATGCTAGCAGCTAGCTTAGTGCAGGCGAACATTTCCGAACATTTAGGTATGTTCCTAGTGCTCATGGCGGCCATTGTGGTACTTGGTTATATTATACGCAAGTTTCGAGATGATACTATAGAGATATTGTATTTCTGGAAGTAGGACTAGGTAATTAGTTAATAATGTATAGTAGGATTAAAGCTTTAGATCTCTAATAAAGAAGTTCCTATAATAGAGAATCTGATAATAATAATAATAATAATAATAATAATAATAATAATAATAATAATAATAATATAGATATATAATACTTTTTAAATTAACTTAATTTATTTTAATTTATTAAATACATTCTTTTATAAATTATAAATAATTTTTAAAATATAATCTAAATTGTAATTATATAGATTATATTTTATTTTAAACTTAATATTTATTTCTTAATATATTTATAGATACTATATCTATTTAAATTATTTTATAAAAATAATAAATAATTAACTTATTAATATCAATTAAAATATTAAATAAAGTATTAATCCTATTAAAGGAGGTACTCTTTAACTTTTAATAATTAATAGTACTTATTAAGGATATTAATTAATATAAGATCGATATTTCTTAAATAAGAAAGTAATATAATATAACAATATTAATAAAGCCTTATTTATTAAAATCTTATATTTATTATTATTAAAAGACCTTCTTTCTTTATTTTAATAATATTATATTGATATTATCTCTAGTGCTCTCGTGTAACTTATAATGTATTAAGCGCTAGAGTAATATCTTTATAATCGGTTCTAGTTATTATTATTAAATTTAAAAAGAGTACTTTAAAATAGTATTTAACTCGACCTTCCTTAAACACGACAGCTTTAATAGTACCTCCTATTCATACCTATTAGTTAACTTAGAAATATTAATTTAAGCTCCCTACTACGTCCGACGACTTATTAACCCCCTTCCCCTTTTCCTTTTTCTTTTAATATATATATCTATTAATATATATATCTATTAATATATATAAATAAATAAATAAATAGCTAGAAAGTTTAATAAAGGATATAATTAACGCATTTATAGCTTATATAGTATTTTTTAAAGTAATAGAGGTTAGTAAAAAAGGTTTAAAAGGCTCGAGCTTTAATAAATAAATTAAAGGGTGTTAAGCTAGTCTTAAAAGAGTACTATACTAGTATACTATAATAACTAGCACGGAAATAACGTTTATATAAAGCTTAGGCCTTAATTATTAGATAATAAATTAATATTTATTATTATTATTATTATTAAATTAGAAGCGAGTTATAAATCTTTTTCTAATATAATATAGACTTTATGTTTTAAAATAGATTTAATTAGCTTTAAAAACTTTTTTATTTTATTAAATTAAAATTCTATTTTTTAAAAATATTTAAAAAAAAGGATATAATTTATATAATTATATCATTTATTTTATTATTTTTAATAAAATTATAAATATAAGAATTAAAAAGTAAAGTATTTATAAAGATAATAGTTTTATTAATTTAAATAAATTTTTAATCTTTTAAGTCGGGATAATCCAGGTTAAAGATTTTAATATCTTTATAATAGAGTTTAAGAGTTTGAATATTATAGATTTTAAGAATTAATACTCTAATTTAAAATTTATTAAAGTATAGAGTATTCGGTTATTTGAAAGGGAGTTAAAGTGGATAAGGAAAGTTATTAATAATAAAATATTAAGGAATACATAAATATAGAATTATAAATTAAAAGATATATAATTATATAAAAGTTAATTATTAAAGATATAGCAATTATCGAGAAAAAGTAGTTTTTAATAATAATATATATTAATTTATCGTTTAAGAACTAAAGCTTATGCTTTATATGGATATTATCTTTATATTAGCTATTATAATATATTAGTACGGCGCCCTTTTAAACTAGTTTAATAACCTTTAATCTATTTATTAAAGCTCGAGCCTCTAGCTCTTTTAATACTTCTTTTTATTTATCTATTTATTTATTATTATTTATAATATATTATAATATTAAAAATAAAGGAAAAGGAAAAGGGAGGTAATAAATTAAGGGATGTAATAAAGGACTTAGGTATTTTTAAAGTAAATAGTAATAAGAAAGAGATATTAATAATAAAACCTTTATTAAAGTAAGAAAATTAAAATAAATATTATTCTAGGTTACCCTTTAAAATTTAATAATAATAATAAGAATTAATTATAAAAGTATTATTCTAATATTTAATATATTATAAATTATATAAAAACGCTAGAGATAATATATAATATATTATAATAAGCTTTATTTAAAGTATTATAAACGAAAATCTATTAATATAACATTAATAAGTAATAGGTAGTGTTATAAACATAATTAATACTTATATTAATCTAATATTATAAAAAGTTTAAAACCCTTTAAGTTAATTCAATTAAGATAATAAGATACTTTATATATTAAAGTAACTATCGTTATAACTACTTTTAATAACTTCTTAATTAGTAATATTATTTCTATAATTTAATAACTTTATTTAAGCTTAAAAGGGGTTATTATTTATTATATTTTAATTAAGTTAAATTCTAATAATAGCTTTAAAGGTTCTTTTTAATAATAAACCTTTAAATAACTTATTAAAAGTTACTTTAAAAGGGTTATCCTTTATTACTATATATATAAAACGTTTTAAAAACTTATTTAAAAAAAAAAATATAATAGTAATTTTAATTTATTTAAACTTTTAAATTTCTTTAATATTTATTAAAGGTTTAAACCCTTTTAAACAGATATAGGGGTAAGTTAAACTTGTTCCTTAAATATATTATATTTATTATATTATAATAAGATATACCAGACCGTTTATTAATTATTATAGGAATATTATAATCAATTAATTTATTAACTTTATTATTAATAATTTTTATAGTTTATTTTATTTATTTAAAGTTAAAAAATAATAATAGAAATTATTCTTATTATATTAATATAATAATTATTATAATATAGGTGGCTTAATTAATAATAAACTTAAAGGGTTTAAAAGGCCCTTTAAAGGTATACTTATTAAGCTAATTTAATCCCTTAAGTACCTTAAGTACTTTATACTTTTAAGTTTATATTAATATTATTATTACGAAATTAATCGTTATAAGTATTATAACCTTTATTATAAAAGTAGCTGTACTGTAACGAACGGCTATCGGGTGTCCAAAGAAACCTAGTAGGCGTACTGGGGTTTATGTTGGCTTAGACGAGAGAGTACTTGAACGTGCAGAAGACTCCGTCTTCTGATACAATGGGCAATATCCCTTAACTGATCGTAGAACTTTGACTGAGGGTGCAATAGGTCGTTAAGGCAATGTGCCTCACCAATGGGTAAGATTGATGCTTAGATTGATCACTGAAGTAGAGAGTGTCTATATGAAATACATAGGAAACGTTCGTGGTTATATATCCAATCTCTCCTTCACTGATTCTCCTTGGATCACGCTGTCGGTTGGTGATCCTGTCCGCTGGCTCACTTGGATCACCGTGATCCCGTCGCTCCAGACTCGCTGGGAGCGTCGTGATCCGGTCGCTCCTCATCACGTGACTTGGGTGCACTGTCCATTGCGTGCTAGCCTTCCGGTGCTGTCTCCGTTCGTACTACCCCCTGGGTACTGTCTAGCCGTGCCGTCGCTTCGGGCATTGGTCGTCGTGCTGGTGGTTGTTTCGGGACGATGGCTTCTCGGCGGGTCTTGTCATTGTAAGCGCTGTCCCGTGGGGTACGTACCCGGGTTATCGTAGTTCCGTGCCGGATGACGGGTACTGGCCGCAGGGTTGGGTCGGGTCGTAACACTATCCTCCCTCCCCCTACTTGCTTTGTCCCCAAAGCAGTTTGGTCATAAGTACTGGGTCGTGCCGCCGTGTCGGAGTGTTGTAAGTTTCTTCCCTTCTTTGTTTTTATTGTGATGTGCGCTCATCATGCCAGATCGTATTGAAAAATCGAAATCCAAGAAGACTCGCGAGCGGTCTTCTCTTCAGGAATATATTGCTCTCAACGGTCGTACTGCCGATATGCCTTGTTCTTACTGCTTTAAGAACAAGAAGAAGAACTGCAAGATCGCGGAGCGTTCTTCTCGTTGTGAGGAGTGCGTCAGTCGTGGGCGTCCTTGTGACGGGGTCTTGGTGGCTTCTTCTCTAGAGAAGGTGCTAGCTCAGCAACGGAAGCTGGACGAAGACGAGGAGGAGGCGAGCGAAAAACTCTTGTCGCTTCATACCGAGCTGGCGAGGCTGCAGTCCCAGCTGGCCGAGGCGGCTGGTCGTTTGTCGCGCATCCGGAAGATTCGACGCAAGGTGAAAGAGCGTGGCGCTGATTTGTTTGAGCGCGGAATGCAGGAGTTGGACACTGAGGACGAAGTTTTGCTTGCTCTGGATGGCCACGAGGGGTGCCTTGTTGGCGACCTTCAGCACATGGGCGTTCCGGCTAACGTGGACTGGTCGGCCCTTGGTCTAGGCGACCTTGGTGACCTTGGTCCGTTGGTCGAGGGCCCTTCTGTTCGAACTCCCGAAGTTCCTCAGCGGCGTTCGCCAGGTGTTTCTTAGGTTCCCAGGTGTTATCTTCTGGTGGGTAGCCTTTCCACTGGACGAGGTACTGGAGGCCTCGTCCCTTCTTTCGTTTGCCGATAATCTTTTCGACTTCATACTCGTGCTGATCTGTTTCGACTTCTAGCTGTGTGTCGGTTTTCGAGTTTTTGGGGGCTGGTTCGAGTAGTGAAATATGAAATATGGGGTGTATCCGCATTGTCTTGGGTAGTGATAGTCGATAGTTGGTTTCTGAAATGACTTCTGCGATTTTGAATGGTCCGATCTTTTTGAAGTCTAGTTTGTCGCTGGGTCGCTTAGTTTTGATGTTGCGTCGTAGGAGGTAAACTTTTTCTCCCTCTCCAAAGGTTGGTCCCTTCAACCTTGTTTTGTTGGCGTATTTCTTCATTCGTTCCTGAAGAAAGGTGAGGTCTTGTTGCAGAGCAGTCTGTAGTTCTTTCAGTTTCTCGACTTGTATGGTCGCGACTGGTGCTAGCTCTCCTTCCAGGGGTTGTCTGGTGATCTCTGGGTCGTACCCGTAGTTCGCTCGAAATGGTGAAATGCGCGTGGTTTCGTTGTCTGCGCTGTTGTACGCAAACTGCGCCATGGGTAGCAACGTTACCCAATTGTCTTGCTCATGGTTGACGTAGCATCGTAGGTACTGTTCCAGGGTCTGGTTCATGCGTTCGGTTTGTCCGTCTGTTTGGGGGTGATAGGCTGTGGATAGTTTGTGCTTCACGCCTAGCTGTGCCATGAGTGACTTCCAGAACTTGGCGGTGAACAGCTTATCTCGATCGGAAATGACCGTTTCCGGTAGCCCGTGCTGGCTGACGATGGTTCTGAGGAATGTGTATGCAAGGTCGCTGGTGTCACTGGACTCCTTGTACGGGAGGAAGTAGGTATACTTCGTGAGTTTGTCCGTGATTACCAGTATACTGTCGTATTCGACCTTAGTCAATGGTTCTGTTGACAGGGGTAGCTTGACGACGAAGTCAAGTGCGATGGTTTTCCACGCCCTGTCTGGTGGTGGTATGGGTTGCAGTTCCCCATATGGTCGGTGTCGTGCGGCCTTGGCTTTGTTGCAAAGGTCGCATTCGCTGATGGCCTTTGTGACCTGGTCTTTCAACTTCTCGCAGTTGAACAGCCGTGTGATCCGTTTCCACGTCTTGAACACTCCCTGGTGTCCGTGCGCGGGGTGTGCGTGGAATTCCTGGATGAATTCCTGCTGGTGTTGTTCGGGGATGAGGATCTTGCCTTGATAGTATACTAGCCCGTTTCTCGATACTCCGTACGGTGGTCGTAGGGTGGCTGTGTCCATCTGCTCGTGGCATCCCCTGAAGCGCGCAACCCACTTGTCGTCATGCTGGACGTGGTTGGTTGTATGTAGGTGTCGTGATGGTACGAGGTTGCCATCGTTATCCTGCATGAGGATAGTCCGGGTCTCTGGCGGGACTTCCTCTTGATGGTCTGGTCGTCGGCTTAGGCATCGGCCCTTCCGTTCTCGCTACCCTTGCGGTAAGTGATGACGAAGTTGAATTCTGATAGAAATTCGGACCATCGTACTTGTCGTTTGTTCAGCTCCTTTGTGGTGGTGAACGTGGTGAGGTTTTTATGGTCGGTGTAGACCTTCACAGGGTCTTTCGTTCCGCTGAGGTAGTGTCTCCATTCTTCGAAGGCTTTGATAATGGCCATTAGCTCTTTATCGTGTATCTGGTAGTTGAGCTCTGGTCCATTCAATTTCTTCGAGAAGAATGCGACGGGGTGCAATTTCCCGTTGTCGTCTCGCTGGCTCAGCTGGCCTCCGATCGCATAGTCCGATGCGTCGGTTTCGACTTCGAAGGGTTTCGCGGGGTCTGCCACGCGAAGCACTGGTTCGTTGACGATCCGTTCTTTTTATGGCTTGGAAGGCTTCTGCTTCCTTATCGGTCCATCGGAATGGTTCGTCCTTCTTCGTCAGGTTCGTCAAGGGTGTCGCTAACCTGCCAAATCCGGGGACAAATATCCGGTAATAGTTGGCTAGTCCTAAGAAGGATCTGACTTCGGTAGCGCTTGTGGGCGTGGGCCACTCCTTGACTGCTGTGATTTTCGAAGGTTCCATTCGGATCTCACCGGGGGACACGACGTATCCCACGAATGTGACCGTTGTCTTGTGGAACTCGCTCTTCTCTGGGTTGACCAGTAGATCTGCGTCTCGTAGCTTCTGGAGTACTAGCTTTACGTGTTCTCGGTGTTGTTCCTCATTCTCGGAGTAGATTAGGATGTCGTCGAGGTAGACCACGACAAACTTGTCGAGGTATTCTCGTAGGACGTGGTTGATCATCGCTTGAAAGCTAGCCGGGGCGTTCGTCAGGCCGAACGGCATTGCTTGGTACTCGAAATGGCCATACTTGGTTCGGAACGCGGTTTTCCATTCTTCTCCTTCCTTTATGCGGATCAGGTTGTACGCATTGGGTAGATCAAGTGCTGTAAAGATCTTGGCGCGCAGCAGCTTGTCTCGTAGATCGCTGATCAAAGGCAGGGGGTACCGGTTCTTGATGGTGATTTCGTTGAGCTTGCGGTAGTCGATGCACATGCGCCACTTAGGTTTCCCGTCTTTGCTCTTTTTTGGTACGAAGAGGATGGGGAAGCCTGCTGGCGATGTCGAGGGTCGTATGACTCCTTTCTCGAGGTTCTCCGTGATGTACTCCTTCAGGACTGCTTCGTGCTCCTGGTTGAGTTTGTATATGGGCATGAATGGGGGTTCCTTCCCATCCTTGAGGGGTATCTCATGATCCCACCGTGTGTGAGGCGGTAAGCCTGTCTTCAGTTTCCCACTAAAGAGGTCTTCGAATTGCCGGTACTCTTCTGGTACTGTTGTTGTAACATCCGGCTTTGGCTCCTTGGCGATGACATATGCTCTAAGGACCTTAGGTTTGCTGGGGGATCGCTTTCTGGATCGCTGCCCTTCGACTAAACCTCTTCCTGGCGTATCCCACTGAAGTTGGCCTGTCCTCCAGTTGACTCTGGGATTGCTCACCCGCAACCAGGGTATCCCCAAAATCACGTCGTATCCTGCGACGTCCGTGATGTCACACGTGATTCGTTCATGACGTCCTCCGATGTTGACCGAAAGGTTCGCGACTTCCCTTCGGATTTCTCCATCTTCGTACGTCATGAGTCCTCCATCGACGGTCCTGAGTCGGTATGGGGCGTCCTTTTCTTGCCAGTTCAACTGCAGGCTGTTGACGATTCGTGGTGAAATGTAGTTTCCTTGCGCTCCGCTATCGAGTAGCGCTCTGATGGTGACTCCTTTGATGTCTACCAACAGTACGATGTGCTCGTGGATGTCTTGTCCATCCGCTGTGGCACACAGGGACCTGTCTTGTCCCGTCGGGTGTTGTCCCACTACAGCCGGCGGTACTCGTTTCCCGATTGTTGCCTTCTGCGACCGGGGTTTCCTTGCATCCCTTGTTGTCGGCGCAGAGTCGCTCGCTGGGCTAAGGTGAGCGTGGGCGTCGATGAGTACGCTGGTGGTGGTGTAGGTTCTGGTCCGGTGATTCTCGCTGGTCCTTGTGTCTGGGACTCGGGTTCACGGATGAACCTTAATTCGTTTCTTCTCCAATGTAGGAGGGTGACTTCTCCGTTGTCGTTGATCCGGCTTCCCACATGACGGTCGGTTGTGACGGTTCGTCCCTCGGTGGTGAGGAAGTTGCGGTTTCGGAGGTCCTCGGTCTCATCGGGCCGCTGGTCGTACGTCTCGTAGACGTTGAAAGGCGCAGTAGTCATCCTCGGGGTGTATTGTGGTTCGCGAGGGCCATTGGTCTGCAGCCTTCTCAGGGCTCTGGGCTTTTCCCATGCATGGACGAGGCATCGGTCCTCCCTGCAAAGGGTCCAATCTTGGCCCTGCAGGTGGCACCGTCGTGGCCACTGAGGATCTTCTTGTACCAACAGGTACGCGCGTCGTCCATCGGGTATAGTTGTCTTGATCTTTCCAATCAGATGATCTGGGTGTGGTTGTGGGATCGGCCTTCTGCCAATCCTTCGCGGGAACCAATCGTTCTCGAGTTTTTCCGCGAGTTGCTCCGTGCATGCGTCATGGATGCACGAGATCCATGAGAGGGTGAAATGGGCTTCGTCGGTAGGGGCGATTCGGCGATCATCGCCTACCGCGTAGTTGCCCTTGATTCCTTGTCCAAACCCGTACATGATAAGGGTTTGTCGTAGCTTCCTAGAGTCAGGGGACGGGGTGCCAGGAATGGCAAGCCATCCGTCCTCTTCCAGGTCTCGGGGCTTTGCGATTTCTTCGACGAGGTCGTTCATGGGCATGCCAACGAGTTGCTCGTGGCCCATGGGTTCTCCTACCTCGGATTCTTCGCTGGTTGAGTCGTAACCCGTGAGTTCAGTGGTGAGTTCCTGTCGGGTCATGGCGAGTTCTCGCGTCGCCTTGCCCTTGCTCTTCGGGGGCTTGGGAAACCATCCGGTTCCCTCTTTATCCGCCAGGTGGGTGTTGCAACCGTCATCGTAGCAGGCTGTCCAGGATAGGCTGCCGTGTGGCACGTCGGGCGTGTTGTTGGCGCTCCTTCCGTTAATAGCTGCTGGGGCTGGTTCTCCACTGGTGGCGTTGACGTGTCGTCCTTCGGGGACTTGTCGGAATGCCTTCTTCGGGCTGCGGCAGTCGCGGGCGAAGTGCCCGTCCTTTCCACAGTTGTAGCAGGTGACCTTCTTTCGGCCATCCTTGCCATCCCGTTGGGTGGCGTCGAGGTCCATGGGTCCGCTGTGGGATCCATAGGACGTCTTTTTCCATGTCCTCTGGACAGGTCGTCCGTGGTTGGCTCGAGGTTTGTTGTCTGCTCGCGGGGCGCGGTTGCCCTGCTTCTCGAGTCGTCGTTCGTACAGGCGGTTGTCAATCTTGACTACCTTTTCCACGTACTTGTCGAAGTCGTCGGGGCGGTCTTCCCGGCTGACTTCGTCTTTGACGTCTTCTCGCAGTCCTGCGTAGAAGAGTGTCATCAAGGCATCGTCATCGCTCCACTCCGTTCGAGAGGATACTTGCTTGAACTTGGCTGCATATGCAGAGGCCGATCCCTTCTGCTTGAGTTGCATGAGTTGTCGTTCAGCGGTCCGGGCCTCGTCGGGGTTCCCGAACGTAGCCTTCAGCTTGTCTTCGAAACTGGTGTAGTGACGGAAGATGGTGCGCGTGTAGTCTTCTTGTTCATCTTCAAGGGGTTGTCGAGGAAGTTTCGCATGATGGGCTCAAACCATGCGAGGGCGTCTCCCTTGAGGTAACCGGCGGCGCACAGAATTCTGTCTGGCTCGGACTCGAATTCTTCGGCGTAGTGTCGTAGGTACGCTTTCATCTGGGTTAGGAATCCGTGGACGGTTCCTTCCTTCCCGTCGTAGGTCTGGGGAGGTGCCAGCCTATGCCCAGGGCGTCGAACGCTGCGAGGGGGCATAGCCGTGACCTGGTCCGTAAGTTGTTCATTGTCGGCGGCGAGTTCGTTGATCCGTTCCTGAAGTTGTCGGATCATGGCGAGGACGTCGGGTCCTCCCGTAGGGTTGCTCGGGTTGCCCTGTCGAGGGGTTCCGCCGTTGGTTGGGACCTGGGATGCCATGATGTTCCTGTGGGATATTGCTCAGGGGTCCAGGTAGTGACTCGCAAGAACAAGAGTGATCAAAATGTAACGAACGGCTATCGGGTGTCCAAAGAAACCTAGTAGGCGTACTGGGGTTTATGTTGGCTTAGACGAGAGAGTACTTGAACGTGCAGAAGACTCCGTCTTCTGATACAATGGGCAATATCCCTTAACTGATCGTAGAACTTTGACTGAGGGTGCAATAGGTCGTTAAGGCAATGTGCCTCACCAATGGGTAAGATTGATGCTTAGATTGATCACTGAAGTAGAGAGTGTCTATATGAAATACATAGGAAACGTTCGTGGTTATATATCCAATCTCTCCTTCACTGATTCTCCTTGGATCACGCTGTCGGTTGGTGATCCTGTCCGCTGGCTCACTTGGATCACCGTGATCCCGTCGCTCCAGACTCGCTGGGAGCGTCGTGATCCGGTCGCTCCTCATCACGTGACTTGGGTGCACTGTCCATTGCGTGCTAGCCTTCCGGTGCTGTCTCCGTTCGTACTACCCCCTGGGTACTGTCTAGCCGTGCCGTCGCTTCGGGCATTGGTCGTCGTGCTGGTGGTTGTTTCGGGACGATGGCTTCTCGGCGGGTCTTGTCATTGTAAGCGCTGTCCCGTGGGGTACGTACCCGGGTTATCGTAGTTCCGTGCCGGATGACGGGTACTGGCCGCAGGGTTGGGTCGGGTCGTAACATAGACCGTTTATCGATTATTATAGAAGTATTATAATAAATTAATTTATTAAATTTATTATAAGTAATTTTTAAAGCTTATTTTACCGGTTTAGAGTTAAAAAATAGTAGCGGAGACTACTCTTTTTATACTAGTATAATAATTAAAGGTAGCCTTTTCCGGTTTTAATAAGTAGTGATAAAGGATTTTACTGTATAATACGCTCTCTTACTTATCGATTTAGCGCTAACGAATCGTCTTCTTAACTAGTATATACTGTACGGCTATTATAGTAAAGGGGGCTTAGTTAGTAATAGGCTTAAGGGGCCCTTTAAGGGTGTACCTCTTTAGCTGGTTTAGTCCCTTAAGTGTCCTAAGTGTTTTAAGCTTTCAGGTGTGTACCGGTATTATTACGGTTGTAGCGGTCTCTAGTATTAAAGGTGTTGTAGTGACCCTTGTAGAGTTAGGCGTTATAGTGACGTACTTTGTAGCCGGAGCTATAGTAGTGTACCCTGTAGCGGGTGTTATAAAAGGTTTAGTTATTAAATCCTTTGTGGGCTTAGTAGGTTCGGTTACTAATTCTATTGTAGAATTAGGGCTTCGTAGCGTAAAAATTACTATAATATAAAGGGTTAAGGGCTCGGCCGTTAACTTCATTAGCTAATTTATCGTTTTATTACTAGGGACTCCAGTATAAGCTAGGATTTAATAAATATTAACATTAATCCTTTATTATTAAAAAGCTTTTAATTATTCAGTAATCTACTAAAGTAATTATTAATTTAATTAATACTATAGTTAGGCCGAGGATGTTATAATAACTTAATTATTAGTAAAAATATTAACTTTAATAAACTTTTTAAATTTATTATATTAAAATAATTTTTAATAATATATAAATACCTTTTAATTCAATTAAATATACCATTAACTATATTTCTTTATTTATATATATAAATTTCTACTAAATAAATTTCGAGGTAAGTTAATAAAGTTAATATATTATTATATTTATACCTCCATTACAATTACTTTTATTAATATAGAAGATTAATAATTTTTTATTATATATTTTAATAATATAATTATAATATATTTTATTAATCTTTTTTCCTTTTTTTATTAGAATAATAATATATTTTTATTAAAGTAGTATAATAAAGGGTTCGATTCATTTTAATTATAATTAATAATTATAATACTTCTAGTAATATTCAATTAAATATATAAATAATAATTTTTAATAAGCTTTCCTCATTATATTTAATATTATTATTCTGTAGTTAGTTATTAAGGGGTTAGTTTATAACTAGAGGTAAGTTATATAATTAGTTTAGAGTAGTTATTATTTAATTAATAAGATATATATTTTAATTATTATCGTTAATACTATTATAATAGAAAAATTATTTATAATTATTAGTAGAGTTTTTTATTATAATTTCTATAGTATTTAAAGATATTATTATATTAAGCTTTCCTTTATAACTTTAATATAAAGTTAATATTATATTATATTATAATATATAATTTACAGTATAATAATCGCTTAATATAATTATTAAAGTTAAAGTATATTATATCTTTAATTAATATTAATAATAACTTTTAAACTTTAAATTAATTTTTAAACTTTAATTTTAATCTTTATTATATAGTAGTATTAAAGGAGCCCTAGGTTAAATTAGATACTTAAGTATCGGAGCTTTTCTTAAGGTTCGATTAAATTTATACTCGGGAGTTAAATATATTTAGTTAACGGGGTTCTTAATATTATTTTAGGATTTATATTTTTATTAATTATACTTATCCCTATTAGAGTTTAGGCCCTTTTAGTATAGAAATATATTAGCTCGTACTTTTTATAAGGTAAAAATATAGCTATATTTTATCGTTTATATTATTATTTTATTATACATTATTTTTAATACTTTATAATTCGCTGCTATAGAGAGCTTAATAATTAAGATACCTATATTATCGATTTAAGTTATAATAGATACTTTATAGCTATTATCCTATACCTTAGCTATAAGGTAACTAATACTATTTCTTTATTAGCTAAGGGTACTAGTCCCCGAAGCTGCCCTTATAATAACTCCTTTAACCGCCCCGGAGTTTAAAATAATAATAGAGCTTCCCTTTAAAATTTCATTAAAGAGGTTTATATTATAAAAGAGTTAAAGTAATAAAGAGAGCGAAAAGCTTTAAAGGATATTATAATTCTAGATAATTTAACCCGACTTTCTTTTAAAAAGTTTTAATTATATATAGTAATTCTTTAGCTATTTATTAATTTATAAGATAATAAGTATTAGAAGTCCCTTTTATATAAAGTAATTAATTAACTTAATATAATCTACATTATTAAATACTTTAAAAGTATTTAATATAAGTAGTATAGCTATTAAATATTCCCCTATATCGGTAGTACTATATACTTAATAAATCTGTTTTAAAAAGGATATAGACCGCGTATTCTATAGATCTCATTTTGCGAGCTTCTATATAGTTTTATAGAAGAAGGTTAAATTATTTTATATAGTAGTTAATATATTTAATAATAATTAATTTTAAAGCTTTATCGATTATCTTTAGTAGAGCGATTGGTTTATAAGCTTTAGTTATATTATAATTTTTTTTTCGGCTTCTTTAAAATTATTATAATAAAGTTTTTAAAGGGGTAGATACTTTAAAAAAGATAATAATTAAATAGGGGGTATAAGAGAGGAAGGAGAAGGTTTACCGAGATGTGGAGGATGTAGTTAGGGACTTTTGATAGTTTAGGGGTTTTGTACGGTTTGGGATGAAAGATAGCTTATTTTATTTCGTCTTTAGTGAGTGGCGGGTAGTTGATTTTAGTATTAAAAATTAATGGGGGGTTAGGGGTTTTAGGTATATTTGGTAATACTGGGAAAAAGGCTTTATTAAGCGTTGTTACTTTTTTATTAAATGTAATCTCGTTATTAATTATAGGTGTGACGTTCTATTATATAGCTCCTTAATTTTATATTTTAGTTATTTTAATTAATCTTTATAAGCCTTTTAGGCTTTTTATATTAGTTTTATTTATTTTCTTTTATTAATTTTCGGTGAGAGCTTTCTTAATTATTATAGCTTTTTAATTATGTACTTTATGGTATACTTTTTAAGTTTTTAATATTTTGGTATATTATTAGATTTTCTATAGCCGGTTTATTTTTTAGTATTTCTCTTTATAAACTTTTATAAAGTTTAGAGTATAGTGGATAGTAGGATTTGCGATAAGTATAGTATCCTTTATAATATTTTATAGGGTAGCGATTACTTTTTAGAATATATTTATTATATTTTAATTAAATAGCTTACTTTAAAGCTTTAGGAGGTAAGCTATTAGCTTAGTTCTAAATATATTTATTAAAGTATTTTTTTAAAGCTTTGTCAGTGATATATTTATAGCTTTAATAATATATAGTTAGATAGTTATATTTATTAATTAATAGTTTAAATCGTAGTATATCTCGTTTATATATCGGTATTTTAAAAGTTTATTAACTATTATAGAGTTATAGATTATTAGGTCGATAGTAGAGGTTAAATTACTCTTTTCCCGGATAATAGTACCTTTTAAGAGTATTATTTAGAAAGATTTTATATATAAGAAATCTTTAAAGTAAGGAAGGCTTTAATATACCGAACTCCTATTATTAAGGTCTTTAACAGCTTATTCCGGGCTCTTTATATTAAAATCGTTTATTATAACGTAATCCGATTTATTATACATATTCTTAATATTAATAAAGATAGTATTTAATTCCCGGAAAGTATTAATAAATTAGTTTTCTAAGGGGTTATTATATATATTATATATGTATAGTAGGTTAGTACCGGCCGAGCCGGTATTATAGGTAATAACTATTATTATAATATTAGTATTATAATTAATAAAAGAGATTTAAAATTAATTAAATTTTTTATTAATAAAGAACGCTACTTTTAGTAATTTAACTCTTTATATAAGGAATTAAAGGATAAAGGTTTAAACTTTTAAATTATAATTATTATATTCGATTTTATTAATTTAAAGCTTTTAAATAATAATAATATTATATTTTAAGATTTTTAAGTCTTAAAATAATAATATTATTATTATATCTTTAGATTTTTTAATATTATATTATAAGATATATAATATAGGTATATTAAATATTATTTTTAAAGTAGGATATTAAAAATAATAAAGCTAATTAATTCTTTATTATTTTCTTTTTAAAGCTATTTTCTTCCTTTAGTAAAGGAAATATAATACTTTAATAATATTAATTTCGAGGTTTTATATATTATACTTTATTTATAAAGCGTAATATAAATAATAAATAATATATTTAATTTAGAATTAACGGCCTTTAATATACTTTTTCTTTTCTTCTTTTTTTTCTTTCTAATATTATATATATTCCGGAAGGTATAGAACTTATTAATTTATTATCTAAGTTATTTTTTAATTAATAGAAAGGTTAGGGTTTTTTAATATAAGTATAATTAAACTTTTATTCTTTCCTTTTTTTTCTTTCTTTATTATTTATAATTAATATTAAGTTATATATAATATATTAAAGTTAATATTTATTTTAATATTATTTAAACGGGCCGGTATATCTCGAGTCCTTTTTATTAAAATATCGGGTATAAGTTTATCCTTTTTAGAGAAGGTTTTTAAAGGGTTATAAATTAAAATCGGTTAAAAGATTATTTTTAAAGGTATTAATGTAGCGAAAAGTACCGGTACCGGTATAGCTTTTAGCGGGGGTTCGGTAGCTTTAATAACCGGTAGGGTTCGGGGGGCTGTTTAGGGGGTTATTAGTGGTGTTAGTAGTATCTTAGGCAAGCTACTCCCGTGTAGCTCGGTCCTAGGCTTATTGGAGTAGGTTAGTTAAGCTCTGGGTTGGTATCTCCTGAGGTCGCTTTAGGGTAGCTAATATGGTGACCGGCTCTAGGGTAGTAGTTGTGGTAGCCGGCTCTAAGGTAGCTATTAACGTTGGTGCTATGGTAGGTGCTATTATAGGTATTAGCGCCGGTGTGGTTGACGATACTAGTAGGTGTTTAAGCGGTCTTTCTAAGGCTGGTGGTGTAGGTAGCCTTTATATAGTAGGGGTAACGGTAATAATTCTAAGGGTTTTAGTAATTAGTAGTATATATATTAGTATTTATAATTAATAAGTAGTCTTATTTTTTAATACTTTTTAAACCCGCTAGTACTCCCGTTTCCGGTAATTATATTTAAAATTTTAAACAAAGTATTAGTAATAATAATTATTATATTTAAAGGGGTTATAGATAGTACGGATAAGGTATTTTTATATATTATAAAGGTCGGAGTAAAAGTTATAAATATTATACGCGATAGTATATTAAGTAATAATATAATTATATTTTTAATATTAGAGGTATTATTTAATTTAATAAGCTTTATTATAATATTTTATTAAGTATATTTTATTAAATTAAATATATTTAGAAAGGATTAATTTATTTATAAGTTTAAGGTAATTAAATTTTATTATAAAAGAGTTAATAAGTTTTATAACCCTTTCTTTAGTAAGTTAACTTATATAAATAATTATATTATCCTAAATTAAGTTAATATTTAATACTTTAAATTATTATACTTTTTTTAGGATTTAGTTTTAAAAGAAAGTATTTATAGGAAGGTTGTGGATGATGATATTATAAGTAGGTATTATTATTTTAACTTTAAATTTAATAAATTTTACTTATTAATCGGTATATTTAATTAAGGCTTTAGCTTAAGTAATAAAGGTAGTATATATTTAAATATCTTTAAATTTAAGGAAGATAGCGTTGTTAACTTTTATATTATTATACGGTTTAAAGGTTATTAAGATGTTATTAGTTATCGGAGTATTTATTAAAACCTTTAAGTTTATAGCTCTTTAATAGATAGCTTTATTAATGTAGTTAATAAAGGTTTTAGGATAGTTAGCTATGCTACTTTGTAGTTAGGATTTTATAGCTTTATTATCTTTATTATTACTTTAAGTTAAATTGTATAATTTGATAATAATTTCCCTTTTGTTGGTAGGAGTAAGGTATTCTCGGTAGATTTCTCCTATGGTTAAGGTTTAAGTCCTGATAGTCTTGGTAGCTGGGGGTAGTGTTAAAGGTCTAATTATTATAGTAGTTTAGTTGTAGACGCTATTTTTGATACTTTATAGAGGGTTAGTAGCGGCTGTTATAGTGTTATTAATGCTTATGGTTGCCGTTTATAAGGTTTTTGTAATGTAGGCGATTTGTTTCGCTTATTATTATTATATTATAGCGATTTTATTTAGGTAGGTTTCTTATGTTTAGACCCCTATCTCGCGTAAAAACTTTTTTAAGAATACTTCGATAGATTTATAAAAAAGTAAAATATGTGGGTTAGGTACGCTGGTAATGTTATTGCCTTTATTATGGGCCCGAATTACCTTTTAGAGGGTAGTAGCGGCTCCTTTAAGTTTGTAAGCGTATATTGATATGCTGTCTGGGATGTTGCTTAAGTCTGGTTATTATTGGGGCATATTCGGTGCTATAGTAATGGCGTTAAAGTACTTTAGAAATAGCTTTTCTAATTATTAAGAGCCGCGCCGGTAATATACTAAGCTTTAAATAGGCTCGGAGCGTAGCAGTCGCTTTAATAATCTAATAACCGAAATTATAGGTTAGTACGAGCTTATTTAATTAAATTATTTTTAAAAAATGAGATCTAACTTTTGTTATTATTTTTTAATAATATATATTATTTTTAAAATAAATAACTAAAAACTAACTAATTAGTTAATTAAATTAATTAGTAATTAAAGACTAAAGTAACTTTAGTTAGTTAACTAACTAATTTAGTTTAACTAAATTAGTTACTAATTAATTTTAACTAACTTTAGTTAGTCTATTAATTAATTTAGTTAGATTAAAAAGTGATTAAGATTAAATTAGTTAAACTAATTTTTAAGCCTATATTAAAGGAGACTTAAATTAAATTAAATACTAAAGTATTAGAGCTTTTCTTAAAGCTTAATTAGAGTTATATTAAGAAGTTAAATATATTTAATTAATAAGGTTTTTAATATTATTTTAAAGCTTATATTTTTATTAATTACATTTATTTTTATTAAAGTTTAAACCGTTTTAATATAGAAATATATTAATTTATACTTTATTATTTATATATATTATTATTCTATTATATATCGTTTCTAATACGTTATAATTTACTGCTATAAAAGGTTTAATAATTAAGATACTTATATCGTTAACTTAAGCTATAATAAATACTTTATAATTATTACTTTATACCCTAGCTATAAAGTAGCTAGTACTATTCCTTTATTAATTAAAGGTATTAATTCTAAAGGCTACCCTGGAGTTTATTATTATAATAGAACCTCCTTTTAAAATTTTATTAAAGAAGTTTACGTTATAAAAGAATTAAAGTAATAAAGAGAGTAAAGAGCTTTAAAGGATATTATAATTTTTAGTAATTTAATTTAACTTTCTTTTTTAAAGCTTTAATTATATATCATAGTCCTTTAGCTATTTAGTAATTTAAAGAATTATAGGTATTAAAAGATTTCTTTATATAATATATTTAATTAGTTTAATATAATCTATATTATTAAAAGCTTTAAAGGTATTTAATATTAATAATATAGCTATTAAATATTCCCCTATATTTATAATATTATATATTTAATAAATTCGTTTTAAAAAGATATAAATTATATATTTTATAAATTTTATTTTATAAGCTCTTATATAATTTTAGAAAAGAAAATTAAATTGCTCTATATAATAATTAATATATTCGATAATAATAAATTCTAAAGCTTTATTAATTATTTTAAGTAAGGTAATCGGTTTATAAACTTTAATTATATTATAATCTTCCTTTTTTAATATTTTTAAAATTATTATAATAAAGTCTTTAAAAAGGTAAATATAGGCTTAGAAATTAGTCTAACTAATTTAATTTTAGTTACTTTTTAGTCTAACTAAATTAGTTAATAGACTAACTAAAGTCAGTTAAAATTAGTTAGTAACTAATTTAGTTAGATTAATTTAATTACTTAAGTAACTTTAGTTACTTTAGTCTTAATTATTAACTAATTTAGTCGACTAATTAGTCAGTTTTTATTATTTATTTTAAAAAGATTATATTTAATAACCTTTATTCATATAATATTTTATACTAATTTATAAATATTATATAATTAATTTAAGCTTATATAATATTAATTATATTTTAATCTTTAAGTTTTAAAGAATATTATATATAATACATTAAATAAAATACTTATTTACTTAATTATTTACCTTTTATTTTAAGGGATTAATACTTTAATATGATTTATAAATAACTCTTTAAAAGTTAATTTATTTATTTATTTATAACTTATTTTTAAATTTATAATTCTTAAAGTTCTTAATCTTAAAAGTTCGAGACTTTAATCTTAATTATTAAATAACTTAATAAATAAAATTGCTATTTACTTAATTCTTAATATATATTTATAAAGATAAATTATCCTACTTTATTCTATTAATACCTCCCTAATAATCTAATTATTTATTTAATTATTATCATATATTAATACTTTTATTCTTAAAATTTTTAATTTTAAAAGTTAGAAACTTTAAACTTAATTATTAAAAAGCTTTATAAGTAAAATAGCTATTTACTTAGTTTTTAAAGTATTATTATAAAGAAATAGTACTTGAATATATTTTACAAATACCTCTTTAATAATTTAAATATTTATTTAATTATAAATAATTATTAAAACTTTTATTATTAAAGTTCCTAATTTTAATAGTTAAAACCTCTAAACTTATATATTTTAATGTATATAAGAGCTAAAATTATAAAATAAATAGCTTTAAATAGCTCTTTTAAATACCTATATTATTAATTAAGTAACTAAAAAGTAATTAATTTAGTGGACTAAAACTCAGGCCCTTATTCTTAGTCTTAGTTAGTGGACTAATTAAAGTTAGTTAAAATCAGGTAGTGACTAATTTAGTCAGACTAATTTAGTTAATTAACTAACTTTAGTCAGACTTTAGTTACTAACTAAATTTAGTAATTAATCTTAATTATTAGTCTTAGTCTTTTTTTAACAAGCTTGGGTAAATACTTTAAAAAAAGATAATAATTAAATAAAGGATATAAAAGAGGAAGGAGAAGGTTGATTAAAATATAGGAAATAAAGTTAAGGGTCTTTAATAATTTAAAGGTTTTATATAACTTAAGATAAAAGATAACTTACTCTACTTTTTCCTTAATAAATGGTAAGTAATTAATTTTAATATTAAAGATTAATAAAGGGTTAAAGGTTTTTAATATATTTAATAATACCGGGAAAAAAGGCTTTATTAAATATAGCTACTTTTCTATTAAATATAATCTTATTATTAATTATAGATATAATATTTTATTATATAACCCCTTAAATATATATTTTAATTATCTTAAATAACCTTTATAAACCCTTTAAGCTTTATATATTAATTTTATTTAATTTCGTTTATTAATTATTATAACTTTTTAATTATATATTTTATAATATATTTCTTAAGCCCCTAGTATCTTAATATATTATTAAACTTTTTATAACTAGTTTATCTCCTAATACTTCTTTTTATAAACCTTTATAAAGTTTAGAATATAATAGATAATAAAGTTCGTAATAGATATAATATCTTTATAATATTTTAAAGAATAGAGATTACTTTTTAAAATATATTAATTATATCTTAATTAAATAACTTACTTTAAAACCTTAAGAAGTAAGCTATTAATTTAACTCTAAATATATCTATTAGAGTATTCTTCTAAAGTTTTATTAGTAATATATCTATAGCTTTAATAATATATAACTAAATAATTATACATATTAATTAATAATCCGAATTATAATATATCTTATCTATATATTAATATTTTATAAATTTATTAACTATTATAAAGTTATAGATTATTAAATTAATAATAAAACTTAAATTACCCTTTTCTTAAATAATAATACTTTTTAAAAATATTACCTAAAGAGACTTTATATATAAAAAGTCTTTAAAAATCAAGCTTGTTAAAAAAAGACTAAGACTAATGACTAAGACTAATAACTAAATTTAGTCACTAACTAAAGTCTGACTAAATTAGTTACTGACTAATTTCTACTGACTTTAGTCAGTTCACTGACTAAGACTAAGACTAAGGGCCTGACTTTTAGTCGACTAAATTAGTCACTTTTTAGTTACTTCATAAATAAAATTAGTATTTAAAAGAGCTATTTAAAGCTATTTGTTTTATAATTTTAGCTCTTATAAACATTAATATATATAAGTATAAAGTATTTATAAAATTAATAAAAGTTTTTAAAATTAATATAATTTAAATTATATATGAATTATTAATATAATATACTAATATAAAGTATAAATATATTTTATTTACCTATTATATATATATTTAAAAGTATTATTAGTTTAACTTTATAAATACTTTCTTTTAAAAGTTACTCTAAGATTTAATTAGATTTCTAAAAGTTAAATTTTCTTAAATCCTAAATATTATAACTAATAATTTAAATAATTATATAGTTCTTAATATATATTTAGAATATATTTTAGTTTATTAGAATATGTATTTCAATTATTAATATATATTTATTATATATATCTAAATTTAACTTTATAAATCTTTTCTCTTTAAAGCTACGTTAAGCTCTAATTAGATTTCTAAAAGTTAAGTATTTATATATCTTAAATATTTCAAGTAATAAATTGAGTAATAATATAAACAATTAATATATACTTAGAATATATTATATTCTATTATAATATTTAATTAAGTTATTAATATATATAATTTTAACCTTTTTAAATTTAGCTTTTTAAATCTTTTCTCTTAAAAGTTACTTTAAGTTTTAATTAAATTTTTAAAAGTTAAATATTTTAAATAGTAGATTAAGTAGTAATATAGTTATTTAATATATATTTAAAGTATGTTCTATATTATAATAATGTCTATTTAAGTTATTAATATATATAATTAAAACCTTTTTAATTTTAACTTTTTAAATCTTTTCTCTTAAAAGTTACTTTAAGCTCTAATTAGATTTCTAAAGGTTAAATATTCTTGAATATTAAATATTCTAGATAATAAATTAAGTAGTAATATAATAATTTATTATATATTTAAAGTATATTCTACTTAATACTTCTTTATAAAAATAGTTCGAAAATTAAATAAATAGCTATTTTATTTATAAGTTTATTTAATATATTAGATTAAAGCCTTTAATTTTTAAGATTAGGAACTTCAATAGTAAATGTTTTAAAATATATTTAAAATAAACCAAATAATTTAGATATTCAAAATATCTTAATAAATTATAATAAAAGTAGTAATCTGATTAATAATACTTTTAGAATTAAGTAAATATATATTATATTTATAAAGTTATTAAATAATTAAATTTAAGTTTCTAACTTTTATAATTAAGAACTTTAAATATTAGAAGTTTAAAAATAAATTATAATTAAATAAATAATTTAAATATTAAAGGGCTATTTAAAAAATATATTCAAGTAATATTTTTTTAATAATACTTTAAAAACTTATTAAATACCTGTTATATTTAAAATATCATTATATATTATATTTAAAATAAGTTAGCTTTTAACACTTAAAGATTAAGTTAATTATATATATTTAATAAAATATAATATAACATTATATAAATTAATATAAATTAATATATAAATAGAGGTATTTAAATATAATCTTTTTTAAACAAGTGACTAAAAACTGACTAATTAGTCGACTAATTAGTTAGTGACTAAAGACTAAAGTGACTTTAGTCACTTAATTAACTAAATTAGTCAGACTAATTTCCAAGCCTATTTAAAATAAAGAAGGTTTTAACGTATTTAGCCCCTATTATTAAAGTCCTTAATAAGCTATTCTAAACCCTCTATACTAAAATTATTTATTATAATATATTCTAATCTATTATATATATCCTTAATATTAATAAAAATAGTATTTAATTCCTAGAGGGTATTAATAAATTATTTTTTTAAAAGATTATTATATATCTTATATATATATAATAAGTTAATACCGGTTAAGCCGGTATTATAAATAATAGCTATAGTTATAATATTAATGCTATAATTAATAAAAAGAATCGAGATTAATTAAATCTTTTAATAATAAAAACTATTATATTAAATAGTTTAACTCTTTATATCAAGAGTTAAAGGATAAAAGTTTAAGCCTTTAAATTATAATTATTATATTTAATTTTATTAATTTAAAGCTTTTAAATAGTAATAGTATTATATTTTAAAACTTTTAAATTTTAGAATAGTAATATTATTATTATATCTTTAGATTTTTTAATATTATATTATAAAATATATAATAACGTAGTTTATTATTAAACGAGATATATTATTAAACGAGACACTATTTCCACTTCTTAACACTTTTATATAAGTTAATTTAATTATAACGCCTTAAATTAATTAAAATTACTCGCTATCCGATTTATTACTTAATTCTATATCCTTTTTATAAGTTTATATATTATACCCTATCTCGCCGTAAATATTATAGTATTTACCGCCCGTCGCGCGCTATTTCGACGAACCCTTATTTTTACTTTTATCGAGCGCTAGACGCTTCCTTTTTACTTTCTTATTTTATAAATATTAAAATTCTTTAATAATAAAGGCTCCTTTAAGCTAAACTCGCGCTTTTTTAGCCCTCTAGCACTTTAAAAGGGTTAGATTAATATCTTAAAGGGTACGGACTTATTTATATATAATAATTATTTTATAAACTATTTAGTTTATACCCTTTACTATCTAGTTTATAATATCTAAAATTAATATTAAAAAGCTTCTTTAATAACCCGAAATCCTACTTTTAATAAAAATAAAATACTTTATCGTTTATTAAAGATTAAAAAGTATTTAAAGGTTGTAACTACTAACTGTCCCCGGGCATAATAAGCTAGGTATAAGCGTCTAAAGATATATATCTAATTTACTAATTACCTTATCTAAATTATAAAGTATTAAACTAAATATATTAAATCTAAATTTAATATTATTTTCTATAAAAATAACGAAATACACGGCTTTAAAAATAATAAAGAACTTAAACTTTATAATATAATTTATTAAAACTTTTATAAATAACTCGATTTCCTTTAAATATATACGCTTTAATAACGAATAAAGTATAATATCTAATAATTAGAATAAATAAAATAAATAAAGAGGTATATTAAATATAATAATACCGTTATCTTTATAATATATTTTAAATTTAGCTAAAATATAACTCTTATAACTATCTAAAATTAAAAGGCGATAATAACCTTTTATTTATACTTTAATATATTTATCGAAATATTTAATCTAATCCAGGCCTATCTTATTATCGGTCTAACTATTAAAAATTGATTTAATTACTTAATCGCTTAATAAGTCGGTTTCGTACGATTAATTTATAAAATAATATTAACTTTAAACAATTAAAAATAACGGAATATATTAACTTTATAAATTAATATATTCTATTACTATGGACTATTCCTAATTATTAAATTAAATTATCTTTATTTTTCTAAATTAATCGGTACATATTATAACGAATATTAAGCTAATAATACTTATTATAAAGCCGGTTTTATCGAAATTTAATATATCTTTATCTATAATATTATATTTAACTTTCGTATTTATAACTAACTTAAACTAATTGGAAATAACCTTCAAATCTTTATAAAAAGCCCTTTAATAATTATATTTCCGATTTATTTTAATCTTTAAATCTAAATTACGGTTAATAAAGCGCCTAACTTAAAACTTCTTAATATACTCGCTATTACGCGCTCTTATAAAAAATTAGCTATATCTTCTATACTAACGATTTTAAGAGGTATTCCTTAAGTATTTAAATCAATTATATACTTACGCAATACCTCCTCTTTAACTAATATTAATTTCTACTATAAATATCGGATTTTATATTATAAAGTTTAACCGTAGAGTTAGTAATTAAATATAAATAATAAGATATTATATACTTTCGTAATAGCTCGTTAATTAATAAACTTTAAAAGATTTCGCGTCGCTTAAATTACTAATTTAAGCTTACTTTTTAATAAAGGATTAAGTATTATAATTATAGAAATAAAACGTGTCGAAGTTTAATAAAGAAGGTTAGTAGAAATAGTATCTCGTTTAATAATATATCTCGCTTAATACTAAACTACGTTATAGGAATAATAATATATTAACTATATTAATTTATTTTATAATTTATCCGGTAAAAGCTTATATATATAAATAAAGAAATATAATCGATAATATATTTAATTAAATTAAAAAGTATTTATATATTATTAAACATTATTTTAATATAAATAATTAAGAAGTTTATTAAGGTTAATATCTTTATTAATAATTAAATTATTATAATATCCTCGGTCTAATTATTATATTAATTTAATTAATAAATATTTTAATAAATTATTAAATAATTAATAGCCTTTAAATAATAGGGGATTAATATTAATATTTATTAAATCCTAATTTATGTTAAAGTTTTATATAATAAAGTAATAAATTAATTAATAAAACTAATAGCTAAGCCTTTAACCCTTTATATTATAATAATCTTTATATTATAAAACTCTAATTTTATAATAAACTTTATAATTAAACTTATTAAACTTATAAGGGATTTAATAATTAAACCCGTTATAGTACCTGCTATAGGGTATACTATTATAATATATATTATAAAGTATACTATTATAGCTTTAGTTATAAAATATATTATTATAATACTTAATTCTATAAAGGTTACTTTAATACTTAATCTTATAAGCGTTACTTTAACACCTCCAACATTAAAGACTGCTATAATTATAACGGACTTAACATTAAAGACCGCTATAATTATAGTACTTTTAGTATATAAAACTACGGTTATAAAGGGTACATGTTACGACCCGACCCAACCCTGCGGCCAGTACCCGTCATCCGGCACGGAACTACGATAACCCGGGTACGTACCCCACGGGACAGCGCTTACAATGACAAGACCCGCCGAGAAGCCATCGTCCCGAAACAACCACCAGCACGACGACCAATGCCCGAAGCGACGGCACGGCTAGACAGTACCCAGGGGGTAGTACGAACGGAGACAGCACCGGAAGGCTAGCACGCAATGGACAGTGCACCCAAGTCACGTGATGAGGAGCGACCGGATCACGACGCTCCCAGCGAGTCTGGAGCGACGGGATCACGGTGATCCAAGTGAGCCAGCGGACAGGATCACCAACCGACAGCGTGATCCAAGGAGAATCAGTGAAGGAGAGATTGGATATATAACCACGAACGTTTCCTATGTATTTCATATAGACACTCTCTACTTCAGTGATCAATCTAAGCATCAATCTTACCCATTGGTGAGGCACATTGCCTTAACGACCTATTGCACCCTCAGTCAAAGTTCTACGATCAGTTAAGGGATATTGCCCATTGTATCAGAAGACGGAGTCTTCTGCACGTTCAAGTACTCTCTCGTCTAAGCCAACATAAACCCCAGTACGCCTACTAGGTTTCTTTGGACACCCGATAGCCGTTCGTTACATTTTGATCACTCTTGTTCTTGCGAGTCACTACCTGGACCCCTGAGCAATATCCCACAGGAACATCATGGCATCCCAGGTCCCAACCAACGGCGGAACCCCTCGACAGGGCAACCCGAGCAACCCTACGGGAGGACCCGACGTCCTCGCCATGATCCGACAACTTCAGGAACGGATCAACGAACTCGCCGCCGACAATGAACAACTTACGGACCAGGTCACGGCTATGCCCCCTCGCAGCGTTCGACGCCCTGGGCATAGGCTGGCACCTCCCCAGACCTACGACGGGAAGGAAGGAACCGTCCACGGATTCCTAACCCAGATGAAAGCGTACCTACGACACTACGCCGAAGAATTCGAGTCCGAGCCAGACAGAATTCTGTGCGCCGCCGGTTACCTCAAGGGAGACGCCCTCGCATGGTTTGAGCCCATCATGCGAAACTTCCTCGACAACCCCCTTGAAGATGAACAAGAAGACTACACGCGCACCATCTTCCGTCACTACACCAGTTTCGAAGACAAGCTGAAGGCTACGTTCGGGAACCCCGACGAGGCCCGGACCGCTGAACGACAACTCATGCAACTCAAGCAGAAGGGATCGGCCTCTGCATATGCAGCCAAGTTCAAGCAAGTATCCTCTCGAACGGAGTGGAGCGATGACGATGCCTTGATGACACTCTTCTACGCAGGACTGCGAGAAGACGTCAAAGACGAAGTCAGCCGGGAAGACCGCCCCGACGACTTCGACAAGTACGTGGAAAAGGTAGTCAAGATTGACAACCGCCTGTACGAACGACGACTCGAGAAGCAGGGCAACCGCGCCCCGCGAGCAGACAACAAACCTCGAGCCAACCACGGACGACCTGTCCAGAGGACATGGAAAAAGACGTCCTATGGATCCCACAGCGGACCCATGGACCTCGACGCCACCCAACGGGATGGCAAGGATGGCCGAAAGAAGGTCACCTGCTACAACTGTGGAAAGGACGGGCACTTCGCCCGCGACTGCCGCAGCCCGAAGAAGGCATTCCGACAAGTCCCCGAAGGACGACACGTCAACGCCACCAGTGGAGAACCAGCCCCAGCAGCTATTAACGGAAGGAGCGCCAACAACACGCCCGACGTGCCACACGGCAGCCTATCCTGGACAGCCTGCTACGATGACGGTTGCAACACCCACCTGGCGGATAAAGAGGGAACCGGATGGTTTCCCAAGCCCCCGAAGAGCAAGGGCAAGGCGACGCGAGAACTCGCCATGACCCGACAGGAACTCACCACTGAACTCACGGGTTACGACTCAACCAGCGAAGAATCCGAGGTAGGAGAACCCATGGGCCACGAGCAACTCGTTGGCATGCCCATGAACGACCTCGTCGAAGAAATCGCAAAGCCCCGAGACCTGGAAGAGGACGGATGGCTTGCCATTCCTGGCACCCCGTCCCCTGACTCTAGAAGCTACGACAAACCCTTATCATGTACGGGTTTGGACAAGGAATCAAGGGCAACTACGCGGTAGGCGATGATCGCCGAATCGCCCCTACCGACGAAGCCCATTTCACCCTCTCATGGATCTCGTGCATCCATGACGCATGCACGGAGCAACTCGCGGAAAAACTCGAGAACGATTGGTTCCCGCGAAGGATTGGCAGAAGGCCGATCCCACAACCACACCCAGATCATCTGATTGGAAAGATCAAGACAACTATACCCGATGGACGACGCGCGTACCTGTTGGTACAAGAAGATCCTCAGTGGCCACGACGGTGCCACCTGCAGGGCCAAGATTGGACCCTTTGCAGGGAGGACCGATGCCTCGTCCATGCATGGGAAAAGCCCAGAGCCCTGAGAAGGCTGCAGACCAATGGCCCTCGCGAACCACAATACACCCCGAGGATGACTACTGCGCCTTTCAACGTCTACGAGACGTACGACCAGCGGCCCGATGAGACCGAGGACCTCCGAAACCGCAACTTCCTCACCACCGAGGGACGAACCGTCACAACCGACCGTCATGTGGGAAGCCGGATCAACGACAACGGAGAAGTCACCCTCCTACATTGGAGAAGAAACGAATTAAGGTTCATCCGTGAACCCGAGTCCCAGACACAAGGACCAGCGAGAATCACCGGACCAGAACCTACACCACCACCAGCGTACTCATCGACGCCCACGCTCACCTTAGCCCAGCGAGCGACTCTGCGCCGACAACAAGGGATGCAAGGAAACCCCGGTCGCAGAAGGCAACAATCGGGAAACGAGTACCGCCGGCTGTAGTGGGACAACACCCGACGGGACAAGACAGGTCCCTGTGTGCCACAGCGGATGGACAAGACATCCACGAGCACATCGTACTGTTGGTAGACATCAAAGGAGTCACCATCAGAGCGCTACTCGATAGCGGAGCGCAAGGAAACTACATTTCACCACGAATCGTCAACAGCCTGCAGTTGAACTGGCAAGAAAAGGACGCCCCATACCGACTCAGGACCGTCGATGGAGGACTCATGACGTACGAAGATGGAGAAATCCGAAGGGAAGTCGCGAACCTTTCGGTCAACATCGGAGGACGTCATGAACGAATCACGTGTGACATCACGGACGTCGCAGGATACGACGTGATTTTGGGGATACCCTGGTTGCGGGTGAGCAATCCCAGAGTCAACTGGAGGACAGGCCAACTTCAGTGGGATACGCCAGGAAGAGGTTTAGTCGAAGGGCAGCGATCCAGAAAGCGATCCCCCAGCAAACCTAAGGTCCTTAGAGCATATGTCATCGCCAAGGAGCCAAAGCCGGATGTTACAACAACAGTACCAGAAGAGTACCGGCAATTCGAAGACCTCTTTAGTGGGAAACTGAAGACAGGCTTACCGCCTCACACACGGTGGGATCATGAGATACCCCTCAAGGATGGGAAGGAACCCCCATTCATGCCCATATACAAACTCAACCAGGAGCACGAAGCAGTCCTGAAGGAGTACATCACGGAGAACCTCGAGAAAGGAGTCATACGACCCTCGACATCGCCAGCAGGCTTCCCCATCCTCTTCGTACCAAAAAAGAGCAAAGACGGGAAACCTAAGTGGCGCATGTGCATCGACTACCGCAAGCTCAACGAAATCACCATCAAGAACCGGTACCCCCTGCCTTTGATCAGCGATCTACGAGACAAGCTGCTGCGCGCCAAGATCTTTACAGCACTTGATCTACCCAATGCGTACAACCTGATCCGCATAAAGGAAGGAGAAGAATGGAAAACCGCGTTCCGAACCAAGTATGGCCATTTCGAGTACCAAGCAATGCCGTTCGGCCTGACGAACGCCCCGGCTAGCTTTCAAGCGATGATCAACCACGTCCTACGAGAATACCTCGACAAGTTTGTCGTGGTCTACCTCGACGACATCCTAATCTACTCCGAGAATGAGGAACAACACCGAGAACACGTAAAGCTAGTACTCCAGAAGCTACGAGACGCAGATCTACTGGTCAACCCAGAGAAGAGCGAGTTCCACAAGACAACGGTCACATTCGTGGGATACGTCGTGTCCCCCGGTGAGATCCGAATGGAACCTTCGAAAATCACAGCAGTCAAGGAGTGGCCCACGCCCACAAGCGCTACCGAAGTCAGATCCTTCTTAGGACTAGCCAACTATTACCGGATATTTGTCCCCGGATTTGGCAGGTTAGCGACACCCTTGACGAACCTGACGAAGAAGGACGAACCATTCCGATGGACCGATAAGGAAGCAGAAGCCTTCCAAGCCATAAAAGAACGGATCGTCAACGAACCAGTGCTTCGCGTGGCAGACCCCGCGAAACCCTTCGAAGTCGAAACCGACGCATCGGACTATGCGATCGGAGGCCAGCTGAGCCAGCGAGACGACAACGGGAAATTGCACCCCGTCGCATTCTTCTCGAAGAAATTGAATGGACCAGAGCTCAACTACCAGATACACGATAAAGAGCTAATGGCCATTATCAAAGCCTTCGAAGAATGGAGACACTACCTCAGCGGAACGAAAGACCCTGTGAAGGTCTACACCGACCATAAAAACCTCACCACGTTCACCACCACAAAGGAGCTGAACAAACGACAAGTACGATGGTCCGAATTTCTATCAGAATTCAACTTCGTCATCACTTACCGCAAGGGTAGCGAGAACGGAAGGGCCGATGCCCTAAGCCGACGACCAGACCATCAAGAGGAAGTCCCGCCAGAGACCCGGACTATCCTCATGCAGGATAACGATGGCAACCTCGTACCATCACGACACCTACATACAACCAACCACGTCCAGCATGACGACAAGTGGGTTGCGCGCTTCAGGGGATGCCACGAGCAGATGGACACAGCCACCCTACGACCACCGTACGGAGTATCGAGAAACGGGCTAGTATACTATCAAGGCAAGATCCTCATCCCCGAACAACACCAGCAGGAATTCATCCAGGAATTCCACGCACACCCCGCGCACGGACACCAGGGAGTGTTCAAGACGTGGAAACGGATCACACGGCTGTTCAACTGCGAGAAGTTGAAAGACCAGGTCACAAAGGCCATCAGCGAATGCGACCTTTGCAACAAAGCCAAGGCCGCACGACACCGACCATATGGGGAACTGCAACCCATACCACCACCAGACAGGGCGTGGAAAACCATCGCACTTGACTTCGTCGTCAAGCTACCCCTGTCAACAGAACCATTGACTAAGGTCGAATACGACAGTATACTGGTAATCACGGACAAACTCACGAAGTATACCTACTTCCTCCCGTACAAGGAGTCCAGTGACACCAGCGACCTTGCATACACATTCCTCAGAACCATCGTCAGCCAGCACGGGCTACCGGAAACGGTCATTTCCGATCGAGATAAGCTGTTCACCGCCAAGTTCTGGAAGTCACTCATGGCACAGCTAGGCGTGAAGCACAAACTATCCACAGCCTATCACCCCCAAACAGACGGACAAACCGAACGCATGAACCAGACCCTGGAACAGTACCTACGATGCTACGTCAACCATGAGCAAGACAATTGGGTAACGTTGCTACCCATGGCGCAGTTTGCGTACAACAGCGCAGACAACGAAACCACGCGCATTTCACCATTTCGAGCGAACTACGGGTACGACCCAGAGATCACCAGACAACCCCTGGAAGGAGAGCTAGCACCAGTCGCGACCATACAAGTCGAGAAACTGAAAGAACTACAGACTGCTCTGCAACAAGACCTCACCTTTCTTCAGGAACGAATGAAGAAATACGCCAACAAAACAAGGTTGAAGGGACCAACCTTTGGAGAGGGAGAAAAAGTTTACCTCCTACGACGCAACATCAAAACTAAGCGACCCAGCGACAAACTAGACTTCAAAAAGATCGGACCATTCAAAATCGCAGAAGTCATTTCAGAAACCAACTATCGACTATCACTACCCAAGACAATGCGGATACACCCCATATTTCATATTTCACTACTCGAACCAGCCCCCAAAAACTCGAAAACCGACACACAGCTAGAAGTCGAAACAGATCAGCACGAGTATGAAGTCGAAAAGATTATCGGCAAACGAAAGAAGGGACGAGGCCTCCAGTACCTCGTCCAGTGGAAAGGCTACCCACCAGAAGATAACACCTGGGAACCTAAGAAACACCTGGCGAACGCCGCTGAGGAACTTCGGGAGTTCGAACAGAAGGGCCCTCGACCAACGGACCAAGGTCACCAAGGTCGCCTAGACCAAGGGCCGACCAGTCCACGTTAGCCGGAACGCCCATGTGCTGAAGGTCGCCAACAAGGCACCCCTCGTGGCCATCCAGAGCAAGCAAAACTTCGTCCTCAGTGTCCAACTCCTGCATTCCGCGCTCAAACAAATCAGCGCCACGCTCTTTCACCTTGCGTCGAATCTTCCGGATGCGCGACAAACGACCAGCCGCCTCGGCCAGCTGGGACTGCAGCCTCGCCAGCTCGGTATGAAGCGACAAGAGTTTTTCGCTCGCCTCCTCCTCGTCTTCGTCCAGCTTCCGTTGCTGAGCTAGCACCTTCTCTAGAGAAGAAGCCACCAAGACCCCGTCACAAGGACGCCCACGACTGACGCACTCCTCACAACGAGAAGAACGCTCCGCGATCTTGCAGTTCTTCTTCTTGTTCTTAAAGCAGTAAGAACAAGGCATATCGGCAGTACGACCGTTGAGAGCAATATATTCCTGAAGAGAAGACCGCTCGCGAGTCTTCTTGGATTTCGATTTTTCAATACGATCTGGCATGATGAGCGCACATCACAATAAAAACAAAGAAGGGAAGAAACTTACAACACTCCGACACGGCGGCACGACCCAGTACTTATGACCAAACTGCTTTGGGGACAAAGCAAGTAGGGGAGGGAGGATAGTGTTACGACCCGACCCAACCCTGCGGCCAGTACCCGTCATCCGGCACGGAACTACGATAACCCGGGTACGTACCCCACGGGACAGCGCTTACAATGACAAGACCCGCCGAGAAGCCATCGTCCCGAAACAACCACCAGCACGACGACCAATGCCCGAAGCGACGGCACGGCTAGACAGTACCCAGGGGGTAGTACGAACGGAGACAGCACCGGAAGGCTAGCACGCAATGGACAGTGCACCCAAGTCACGTGATGAGGAGCGACCGGATCACGACGCTCCCAGCGAGTCTGGAGCGACGGGATCACGGTGATCCAAGTGAGCCAGCGGACAGGATCACCAACCGACAGCGTGATCCAAGGAGAATCAGTGAAGGAGAGATTGGATATATAACCACGAACGTTTCCTATGTATTTCATATAGACACTCTCTACTTCAGTGATCAATCTAAGCATCAATCTTACCCATTGGTGAGGCACATTGCCTTAACGACCTATTGCACCCTCAGTCAAAGTTCTACGATCAGTTAAGGGATATTGCCCATTGTATCAGAAGACGGAGTCTTCTGCACGTTCAAGTACTCTCTCGTCTAAGCCAACATAAACCCCAGTACGCCTACTAGGTTTCTTTGGACACCCGATAGCCGTTCGTTACAACGGTCTAGCACGTCCTATTATAATATAATAAGTATAACATACTTAAGGAGGAGGTTTAAGCCTCTCCCGGGTCTAGCTAAAAAAGGGCCTAAGCTCCCGAAGAGTATTAAAGAGATCTAGGAGTCCAGACGAGCTAAAACCGCCGTCATATTCTTACTCCGAACGGGTCTTCTAGGATAGTTCACGCGTACGGCGGTAGAGGACAACCCCCCAGGAGGCCCTTAGAGAACCCCCGAAAGGGCTCCCGCCGGAGCATCCCCAAGGCTAAAACAGCCCTCAAGCACTCCGGCCTAAAACGCGGTAAATAGCAGCCCCCTCTAAACTTGAATAAAGCCACCAAGAGTTACACAAGTACCAACACCGGCTAGGAAGTTGTCAAAGGCGGCTATTACCATCGAATCGGATCGGCTCGGGGGCTTTCGAGCCCTTCGCGATATCGGTTCGGATCGGTAAAAACCTCTACAGCACCACCCACCACCTATCGGCATCGTACCGGTAAATTTTCGCTTACAACACCATAGAAAGAACCTCCTACAGCACATCACGCGCCACCTCCAGCGCTCTCGCGTAACTTATAGCGTATTAAGCGCTAGAATAGTACCCCCATAGCCGGTTCTAATCGCTATTACCAAACCCAGAAAGGGTACCCCAGAACAGCGTTTAACTCGACCTTCCCTAAACGCGACGGCTCTAACGGTACCTCCTGCCCATACCTACCGGCCGATTTAGAAATACCGATTTAGGCTCCCTACCGCGTCCGACGACTTACTAACCCCCTCCCCTTTTTCCTTTTTATTCCCACGTTATAAAGCGTGCCGTAATATAATTAAATAGATAGCTAAATAGTAGGTTTAACGGGACGCGGTTAGCGGTTCACGGCTTATATAGCATTTTCAGGGCGGTGGAGGTAGGTAGAAGAGGCCCGAAAAGCCCGAGCTTTAATAAATAAATTAAAAGGCGCTAAACTAATCTAGAAGGGCGCCGTACCAGTATATTATAATAGCTAGCACGGAGATAACGTCTATATAAAGCTCAGGCTTTAGTCCGGATAATAAATTAATATTTATTATTATTATTATTATTATATATTTAATAATCTTTATTTATATATTAATTTATATTAATTTTTATTAATTTATACTAATTTATAACTATTATATACTTAATTTAAACTTATATAATATTAATTATATTTTAATCTTTAAGTTTTTAAAAATATATCTTTTAAAATATAATATTTAATATATTAAATAAAATAGTTATTTATTAAGGTATTAAACAATTATTATAAAAGATTATTATTAAATATAATCTATAAATAACCCTTTAAAAATTAAATTATTTATTTAATTATAAATAATTTTTCAAACTTTTACTTTTAAAAGACTTAATTATAAGAGTTAGAAATTTTAAATTTAATTATTAAATAACTTTATAAATAAAATAGCTATTTACTTAAGTTTTAAAATACTTTTATTAATAAATGTTACTTTATTATATTCCATTAATACCTAATCAATAATCTAATTATTTATTTTAATATATATAATTATTAAAACTTTTATTCTTAAAGTTCCTAATCTTAAAAGTTAGGAACTTTAAACATAAGTATTAAATAACTTTATAAATAAAATAGCTATTTAAATACTTTTTCAAATATTATTATAACGAAATATTACTTTAATATATTCTATAACTTCCGCCTTAATATTCTAATTATTTATTTAATTATAAATAATTATTAAAACTTTTATTCTTAAAGTTCCTAATCTTAAAAGTTAGAAACTTAAAACTTAATTATTAAATAACTTTATTAATAAAATAAGTATTAATCTAGTTTTTTAATTTATAATTAAGGAATAAATTAAAGTATTATAATATAATTTATTATATTATAAAAGAATTAAAGTAAAAGCTAATAATATATTAATCCTCCTTACTTTTAAATTCTATTAAATCTATAAGATCTATTAATCTCTAACTCTTTAATAGAATTAAGTGCTTTATAATTTCTAGATCTAATCGAGATCGGCTTTTAATAATTATATTACTAGAAGTCGAAAAAGACCGTTTAGTTAAAGCTGTTATAACTAGTATACTTAAATACCTTCTAATTAAAATACTTAAAATAAGAAATTTAATTTTATTACTAGACCACTATTCTAAGGGATCGGGTTAAATTAATTTTAAATTAATAAAATATATATAAGGGTTATTTATAAATTATAAATTAATTTACCTGTTACGGTATAACTCCTTCATTTAAATAAATTAAATATTCGGCTATTATATATTGATTTCGATTTCCTTAGAATAATTCGTTATCGGAATCATAATCTTCGTTAATTTTAACGTTTAAATCCTCGTTTAATTTATTTTAATCTCGATTATTATTATTTAATCGATTATATTCGATTTTTAATAAATCGATTATATCAATTTTAATAACCCTATATAAATTTATTAAATTATTAGGTTTAAAATGTATTAATTTAAATCTAGGATCTAAAATTATACTTAAAACGTAAGGTTTAAATCCTTTAATAATAGTATTATTTAACTAACGAGGGAAATATTTATTTAATTTTCTATTACTAGTAAAAATAATGAAAATTAAATTAGAATATTCCTCAACCTATTATAATTAAAAGATTAATATATAAAATATAAAATATAAAATCGAATAAAGAAATTTATAAATACCAGATCTAGATTATCTCTCTTCTTTTAAATAAACTCTCTTTCAAAGCCTTCTAATTTAATATATATTTTATATATAAATAGAAGGCTAGTAAGAAGAGTAATATATTTTTCCCCTTGTAATTTAATAGAGGGTTTTACGAATATTTCGAATATTCGTTCGATTTCAGTTAAAATAGCTTAATCGCTATCTGTAAGGAATAAATCCTTAAATTCCTAATTATCGGTATTTCGATAAATATAGTTTAAAACTAGCTTAAAATACCTAAAAGAGGAAAGCATTTTATAAATAGAATTCCACCTAGTTATATTATCTATAAATATTATTATTAATATTAATTATATAATTAAGGAATAGAATATAATAAAAGAATATAATTACTAATAGGAATAATCCTTTTATTAATTAATAATTACCCTAATTCAGTATACTTCTTTATACCTTCTTAAAATAATAATTTCACTTCTAATATATATTTAATTAATATAATTAAGCGTCGAATTCGATTTATTAAATCTATAAGATTTATTAATATTTATATAAATAAGATTAAATAATATAATACTTACCTTTAAGCTCTTTAGCATCATCTTCATCTAAATCGTAATTTATTAAATAAAACAAATTTAAATTCTCTTTTTCAGATAGAATATAAGACTTCAAGGTATCTTACACTATTAAATTAATAATATACGTAACACATCGAATATCGTTATTAAATCTTTTATAGGTTATATTATAATAAAACCCTAAAAAATTATTAATAAACGTATTATTATTCGATACATTATCCCTTATTATACTAATTTATAAATTAGTTATTTAAGCTTATAATTAATATATTAGGATTATACTTACCTAAATATATCTTCGATCGAAATTACATACAGCTCTAATATCTTTTAAAATATTTCGAATATATTATATCCAGTATAGTAGCTATTAATCAGTTCAAAACCGATTAATTTAAAGATTAATTTAAAATCGTTATTTATAAACGATAAATTAACCCCTATATAAGAAATTTAATTTCGAGTAATCCAAATATCGAAAGTTATATTAAAAAAACCATTATTATTTAATATATTCTTTAAATCTTTATTAAATACATTTAAGTATTTAATAAAGTCTCATTCAAGGATTAATCGGATTTTATATCGGTTTATAATAATATCCCTAAATTAAATAAATTAACTTATATATAATTATAATTATATATAAAGAAGGATTTTAAACTTACAGCTTAAAATATTAGATTAAATCCTAAAAGGAATTAGAATCCAGAATATTAAAAGCGAGATTATTCTCTATAATAAAATTTAGAATTTTATTATAAATAATCTTATTATTTAATCCTATATCGGTATTTATACGAAGCCGTTTTCTTAATAATTCGAAGGGATTATTAACCGGATTATTCTGTTCTATTATATTATATTTATTAGTATTTAATTTTATTAATATTTAATTTAAAAGAAAATATAAAATAAAAGGAATAATTTACTTTTCTTTCTCGTTGCTTTTAATTGTTAATTATAAGTAATATTCGGATATTTTATTTTATAATGCTGTTGTAAATTGGACGAATTAAAATTATATAAATTTATTTCCGTAATTTAATTATATTTATAATTTAATTAATTAATTATAATTAATAAAATAATAAAAATTAAATTATAAGGAATTTATTTACGTTATATATTTATATTGTACCCTTCGATCTTTTCCTAATTCTATTTTTAATAAAGAATGTTTAAATAAACTATTCTTTATTATATAAATAGAAGAGTTTTCGTCGTTTAATTTATAATTCGGATTATTATAAATCTCTCTTTTAGAGGTTGAATTAATTGAAGAATTAGTGTGGGAATCAGCGTTTTCCTCGTTTATATTCGATTCGTCGGTTTCGTCGTCTTAAAAGGGGTTATTTAAATTTAATTTAGATTAATTATCTAAAATAATATTTATTATAATTAGTATAAGTTTTATAAATTAAGTTATTAAATTAAGGAATAATATATTTATTTGAATTAAACGATTCTCTAATACTTTAATTAATAAATCGAATATTAGGAATAAAGGAATCGTTATCGGAACCGAAAGAAGATATTTTATATAAATACCGGTATTTATATAAAAGAAAAAGAATAAAGAAGTATAATTTTTATTTATTATCGAAATAAATAAAAAAAAAGAGAAATCGAGAAGTAATTATAAATAAGTTATAAGATAGAATTTATTTATTATTAGAATAAATAAAGGAAGGAATATAGTGCTTTAGGGATTTAATTAAAAAAGTATTAGAAAGAAGGAAATTTATGAATATATATAATAAAGTTATTTCTAAAAAAAAGATTTAATATTAATAATATAAAATTAGATTTAAAACCGGTTAAGTTTTAAATCTAAGATTAAACTTAATTTATAGCCGGCTTAGTTTTAAATTTAAGATTAAACTTAATCTGTAACCGGCTTAGTTTTAAATCTAAAATTAAACTTGATCTGTAGCTAGTTTAGTTTTAAATCTAAGATTAAACTTAATCTATAGCCGGCTTAGTTTTAAATTTAAGATTAAACCTGATCTATAGCCGGCTTAGTTTTAAATCTAAATTTAAATATATATTATAGTATTAATAATATTCTATTTTTTAAATTTCCTTTTATTATATATACCTTTTAATCCCCCTCTAATATTCTTTTTACTTTTAATTCATTAGTATTCTATTACCTTTAATATCTTATTTAATATCTTATTCATAATACTTTTATTTATTCTAAGAGCTTTAATAGCTTTTATAATAAATTACTTCTCTTAATCCTATTTTTAAAGCTTTGATAGCTTTTAAATATATTACCCTTTCACCTTACTTCTTTATTTATTTTAAGAGCTTTAAGCCTTTTAATAAATAAAATGGTTTACGAAGCCCCTATTGTTGACTTCGCTATATCTAGCTCGAACTGGATTTAAGCTGGTATTTCCCTTAAAGAAATTAGGACTCTTGAACTAGTTGCCCCTTATAGTCCTGATTTTAATCCTATTATTTATAAATAGATTAAATTCGACGATATGCCTATTTTATTAGAATATACCTATGAATATCCCTTATATAGAGATTTAAAATCTCTATTACGATTAGTTAACTGGTATATAAGTATTTTATTTATATTAATATAATTTATATTAATATTATTTATACTAATATTTAATTTATTTTAGGAAACCGATCTAATACTTTTTTTTATCTATATAAGCAGGCTTATTAAAAAAAGATTAAGATTAATAACTAAGACTAATAACTAAATTTAGTCAGTGACTAAAGTCTGACTAAAGTCAGTTAACTGACTAAATTAGTCTGACTAAATTAGTCACTGACTAATTTCTACTGACTTTAGTCAGTCCACTGACTAAGACTAAGACTAAGGGCCTGAGTTTTAGTCGACTAAATTAGTCACTTTTTAGTCACTTAATTAATAAAATTAAGATTTAAAAGAGCTATTTAAAGCTATTTATTTTATAATTTTAGCTCTTATATATATTAAAACATATAAGATTAAAGTATTTATAAATTTAATAAAAGTTTTAAAATTTATATAATTTAAGCAATATAATAATTATTAATATAATATTTTAATATAAAGTTTAAATATATTTTTAAAACTTATAATATATAATTAAACTATTAATATTTTAATTTATAAGTATTTTAAGTTTAAGTTTATAAATAATTTCTTATAAAAGTTATATTAAGCTTTAATTAGATTCTAATAGTTAAATCTTTTTAAATACGAAATATTATAAATAATAAATCAAATATGTAGATAGATATTGAATATATATTTAGAATATATTTTACTTTATTAGAATATATTTTTTAATTATTTAAACTTAACTTTTTAAATCTTTTCTCTTAAAAGTTACTTTAAGCTTTAATTAGATTTCTGAAAGTTAAATATTCTTAAATCCTAAATATTATAATTAATAAAGGGAATAATTATATCGGTACCTAATATATATGTAGAATATATTTTACTTTATTAGAATATATATTTTAGTTATTAATATATATATTTTATTATTATTTAAACTTAACTTCTTAAATCTTTTCTCGTAAAAGTTACTTTAAGCTCTAATTAGACTTCTAGAAGTTAAATATTTTTAAATCTTAAATATTTTAAGTATTAAATTAGGTAACATTAAAGTTATTTAATATATACTTAAAGTATATCTTACTTTATTAAATTTCGTATTTAAATTAATAATATATAAATGATTAAATTATTAAAGCGGTATTTGGAGAATATAGTAAAGTAATAATCTATTATAATAATAATCTAATAACTTAATAACTATATATTTTATTAAATATATTATATATTATATTTTAAAAGATATACTTTTTAAAACTTAAAAAATAAAATATAAATAATATTGTATTAACTTAAATTAGTTATATAATACTTATAAATTAATATAAATTAATATAAGTTAATATATAAATAAAGGTTATTAAATATATTCTTTTTAAAATAAGTGACTAAAAACTGACTAATTAGTCGACTAAATTAGTCAGTGACTAAAGACTAAAGTGACTTTAGTCAGTTAACTGACTAATTTAGTCTGACTAAATTAGTCACTGACTAATTTCAACTGACTTTAGTCAGTCTACTGACTAATTTAGTCAGACTAAAAAGTGACTAAGACTAAATTAGTCAGACTAATTTCCAAGCCTGAATATGCGCAATATATCGAATATCGTTATTAAATCTTTTATGGGTTATATTATAATAAAACCCTAAAAAATTATTAATAAATGTATTATTATTCGATATATTATCCCTTATTATACTTATTTATAAATTAGTTATTTAAGCTTATAATTAATATATTAGGATTATACTTACCTAAATATATCTTCGATCGAAATTATATATAGCTCTAATATATTCTAAAATATTTTAAATATATTATATCTAGTATAGTAATTATTAATCGGTTTAAAACCGATTAATTTAGAGATTAATTTAAAATCGTTATTTATAAACGATAAATTAACCCCTATGTAGGAGATTTAATTTCGAGCAGTCTAAATATCGAAAGTTATATTAAAAGAATTATTGTTGTTTAATGTATTCTTTAAATCTTTATTAAATATATTTAAATATTTAATAAAGTCTCGTTTAAGGATTAATTGGATTTTATGTCGGTTTATAGTAATATCCCTTAATTAATTAAATTAATTTATATATAATTATATATAAAAAGGAATTTTAAACTTACAGCTTAAAATATTAAATTAAATCCTGAAAGGAATTAGAATTTAAAATATTAAAAGCGAGATTATTCTCTATAATAAAATTTAGAACTTTATTATAAATAATCTTATTATTTAATCCTATATCGGTATTTATACGAAGCCGTTTTCTTAATAATTCGAAGGGATTATTAACCGGATTATTCTGTTCTATTATATTATATTTATTAGTATTTAATTTTATTAATATTTAATTTAAAAGAAAATATAAAATAAAAGGAATAATTTACTTTTCTTTCTCGTTGCTTTTAATTGTTAATTATAAGTAATATTCGGATATTTTATTTTATAATGCTGTTGTAAATTGGACGAATTAAAATTATATAAATTTATTTCCGTAATTTAATTATATTTATAATTTAATTAATTAATTATAATTAATAAAATAATAAAAAATTAAATTATAAGGAATTTATTTACGTTATATATTTATATTATACCCTTCGATCTTTTCCTAATTCTATTTTTAATAAAGAATGTTTAAATAAACTATTCTTTATTATATAAATAGAAGAGTTTTCGTCGTTTAATTTATAATTCGGATTATTATAAATCTCTCTTTTAGAGGTTAAATTAATTGAAGAATTAGTGTAGGAATCGGCGTTTTCCTCGTTTATATTCGATTCGTCGGTTTCGTCGTCTTAAAAGGGGTTATTTAAATTTAATTTAGATTAATTATCTAAAATAATATTTATTATAATTAATATAAGTTTTATAAATTAAATTATTAAATTAAGGAATAATATATTTATTTAAATTAAACGATTCTCTAATACTTTAATTAATAAATCGAATATTAGGAATAAAGGAATCGTTATCGGAACCGAAAGAAGATATTTTATATAAATACCGGTATTTATATAAAAGAAAAAGAATAAAGAAGTATAATTTTTTATTTATTATCGAAATAAATAAAAAAAAGAGAAATCGAGAAATAATTATAAATAAGTTATAAGATAGAATTTATTTATTATTAAAATAAATAAAGGAAGGAATATAGTGCTTTAGGGATTTAATTAAAAAAGTATTAGAAAGAAGGGAAATTTATAAATATATATAATAAAGTTATTTCTAAAAAAAAGATTTAATATTAATAATATAAAATTAGATTTAAAACCGGTTAAGTTTTAAATCTAAAATTAAACTTAATTTATAACCGGCTTAGTTTTAAATTTAAAATTAAACTTAATCTATAACCGGCTTAGTTTTAAATCTAAAATTAAACTTAATCTATAGCTAGTTTAGTTTTAAATCTAAGATTAAACTTAATCTACAGCCGGCTTAGTTTTAAATTTAAGATTAAACCTAATCTATAGCCGGCTTAGTTTTAAATCTAAATTTAAATATATATTATAGTATTAATAATATTCTATTTTTAAATTTCCTTTTATTATATATACCTTTTAATCCCCTCTCTAATATTCTTTTTACTTTTAATTTATTAGTATTTTATTACCTTTAATATCCTATTTAATATCCTATTTATAATACTTCTATTTATTCTAAGAGCTTTAATAGCTTTTATAATAAATTACTTCTTTTAATTTTATTTTTAAAGCTTTGATAACTTTTAGATATATTACCCTTTTACTTTATTTCTTTATTTATTTTAAGAGCTTTAAGCCTTTTAATAAATAAAATGGTTTACGAAGCCCTTATTGTTAACTTCGTTGTATCTAGCTCGAACTGGATTCAAACTGGTATTTCCCCTAAAGAAATTAGGACTCTTAAATTAATTATCCCTTATAATCCTAATTTTAATCCTATTATTTATAAATGGATTAAATTCGACGATATACCTATTTTATTAGAATATACTTACGAACATCCCTTATATAGAGATTTAAAATCTCTATTACGATTAATTAACTAGCATATAAGTATTTTATTTATATTAATATAATCTATATTAATATTATTTATATTAATATTTAATTTATTTTAGGAAACCGATCTAATACTTTTTTTTATCTATATAAGCGATGCTTATACAGAGATTAGAATGTATATACCGATTATTTCGCCAGCCGACCAATATTTATTAGAATGTTGGATTTTCCTAAATGAATTATTAAATTCTAAAGGAGATTTAAACTTTCTAAAGGAATTATAAAAGAAGGATCTAATTAGGTATGCCGAATTAGAAGAGGTGGCTAAAGTATTTAGTATAACTTAGCCTGAGATTTATTTATGCTTATATACGCTAGTTTCTAATTATTACGCCTGGGGGAGTAAGCCGGTCGATGTATAAAGGTTATATTTAAATCCAGCTTTTAATTAGATTTGGAAGTATCCGGAATATTTAAATTTATTTTTTAGCTATAAGGCGGGGTCCTATATTTTTTAGAGATTAGGATATTCTTTAATTTATTAGTTATTTAGAACTTAAAAAATAGTAATTTTACCTATTATATTAATAAAGTTATTAATTATTAAAAGTTAAATAAGTTTTAAAATTCTAATTAGAACTTAATATAAATTTTAAAAGAAAAGATTTATAAAGTTAAATTTTAAAAGATTTAAAATATATATATTAATACTTTATTTATATATTGTAATAAAGTAAAATGAACTCTAAATATATATTAAACAATTATATTATTACCTTATTTAATACTTTTAAAATTAAAGATTTAAGAATATTTAACTTTTAGAAATCTAATTAGAGCTTAAAGTAACTTTTAAGAGAAAAGATTTAAAAAGTTAAATTTAAAAAGGTTTATAATGAATATATTAATATTTTAATTATATATTATAATAAAGTAAAATAAACTCTAAATATCTATTAAACAACTATATTTTTACCTTATTCAATACTTTTAAAATTAAAGATTTAAGAATATTTAACTTTTAGAAATCTAATTAGAGCTTAAAGTAACTTTTAAGAGAAAAGATTTATAAAGTTAAATTTAAAATGATTTATAATAAATATATTAATAACTTAAATATATACCCTAGTAAAGTAAAATAAACTCTAAATATCTATTAATTAATTATATAATTATTTAATTTATTAATTATAACATTTAGGATTTAAGAATATTTAACCTTTAGAAATTTAATTAAAGCTTAATATAACTTTAAACTTCTATATTTTAATATATATAAGAGCTAAAATTATAAAATAAATAGCTTTAAATAGCTCTTTTAAATCTTAATTTTATTTATTAAGTGACTAAAAAGTGACTAATTTAGTCGACTAAAACTCAGGGCCTTAGTCTTAGTCTTAGTCAGTGGACTGACTAAAGTCAGTAGAAATTAGTCAGTGACTAATTTAGTTAGACTAATTTAGTTACTTAGCTGACTTTAGTCTGACTTTAGTCACTGACTAAATTTAGTTATTAGTCTTAGTTATTAGTCTTAGTCTTTTTTTAACAAGCCTGCTTAAACGTTAATTATAAAAGAAATCTATTGAGAATACCTTATTTTTATTAACGAAAGGGAAATTATTATTAAATTATATAACTTAACCTAAAGAGATAGTAAAAGTAATAAAGCTATAAAATCCTAATTATAAACTAATATAATTAATTATCTTAGAACCTTTATTAATTATATTAATAAAGTTATTTATTAAAGAATTACTAACCTAAAAGCTTTAATAAATACTTTAATAAGTAATAATATCCCGGTAACCCTTAAATTATAAAATAATATAAAGGTTAATAAAACTATCTTCTTTAAATTTAAAGATTTTTAAATATATATTAACTTTATTACCTAAATTAAAACTTTAATTAAATATACTAATTAATAAATAAAATTCATCGGATCTAAAACTAAAATAATAATATTTATATATAGTATTATTATTTATAACTTTTTTATAAATATATTTTCTTAAAATTAACTCTTAAAAAAAGGTATAATAACTTAAAGCATTAAACGGTAACTTAATTTAAAATAATATAATTACCTATATAAGCTAATTTATTAAAGAAGGAGTTATAAAGTTTATAAACTTTCTTATAATAGAATTTAATTACCTTAAATTTATAAATAAATTAATCCTCTTTAAATATATTTAATTTAATAAGATATACCCGATTAAATATTATTATGAAACTTACTGGATTAAATAATACTTTTAATATTTAAAATATAATTATATTATTACTTAATATATTACTGCATATAATATTTATAATTTGTATTCTAACCTTTATAATATATAAAAGTACTTTATCTATGTAATCTATAACCCCTTTAAATATGATAATTATTATTATTAATACCCCGCTTAAAACCTTAAATATAATTACCGGAAATAGGAGCATTAATAAGTCTAAAAAGTATTAAAAAGCAAAATTATTTATCAATTATAAATATTAATATATATTACATTAATTATTAAAACCCTTAGAATTATTATTACTACCTTTATTATATAAGGACTACTTATACCGTAAAGGTTACCTATACCGTTAACTTTAAAAGCATTACTTAAAAACTTATTAATATCGTTAGTTATATTAATATTAATATTTATAATGATATTTAGAATAATACCCGCTATAATGTTAATATCGATAATTACCTTAAAGCTAGCTATTATAATTATTACCTTAAAATTAATTATTATACCGGCTACTTTAAAGCTAATTACTACATTAATTATTTTAAAATAACTACCCCGGGAATTACTAGCTTAAAATTTAATTAATTTACTTTAATAAACCTAGGATTGAGCTATAAAAAAGTAACTTACTCGAGATATTATTAATAACCCCTTTAATAACTCCCTTTATACCTTATTAATCCTTTAAATTATAGAAATTATTAAACCCTTAAAAGTTATATTAATACTTATTAAAACGACCTTTTATTTAATTTCTATTTATAACCCTTTAGAAACCTCCTTTAAAAAGGATAAATTTATACTTAATATCTTAATAATAAAAACTTAAGCTATATTAACCTATTTAAATAATATTAAAATAAATATTAACTTTAATATATTATGTATAACCCGATATAAATTATAAATATTAAAAAAAGAAAAGAAATAAAAAAATAAAAAGCTTAATTATATTTATATTAAAAAACTTTAATCCTTCAACTAGTTAGAAAACGATTTTAATAATAAATTAATAGGTTTAATATCTTTTAAAATATATATAATATTAAAAAAAGAAAAAAAAGAAAGAAAAAGGGCGCGTTAAAGGTTATTAATTCTAAACCGGATATATTATTTATTACTAATAATAATAATAATAATGTACGTTAATTTATTGTCCGGACTAAAGCTTGAGCTTTATATAGACGTTATCTCCGTACTAGCTATTATAATATATCAGTACGGCGACCTTTTAAATTAGTTTAATAACCTTTAATTTTTTATTTGCTTCTTTTTATTATCTTTTACCGCCTTTAGAAATATTGTATAGGCTATAAACCGCTAACCGCGTCTCCCATTAAACCTTTTATTTACTTATTTATCTATTATTATTTATAATATGTTATAATATTATACAATAAAGGGAAAAGAAAATAAAGGAAAGGTATTAATAAGTAGAGGGATATAATAAGGGATTTAGGAGTTTTTAAAGTAAATAATAATAAAAAAGAAATATTAATAATAAAACCGTTTATTAGAGTAAAAAAGTTAAAATAAATATTATTTTAAGGTACCTTTTAAGGTTTAATAATAATAATAAGGATCGATTATAAGGGTGCTATTCTAATACTTAATTATATTATAAATTATACGAGAACGTTAGAAATAATATATAATATACCGTAAAAGGTTTCTTTTAAAGTATTATAAATAAAGATTTACCAGTACAATACCGATAAGTAATAAGTAATGTTATAAAGAGAATTAAGGTTTATATCGATTTAATATTATAAAAGGTTTAAAACCCCCTAAGCCGATCCGATTAAGATAATAAAATACTTTATATATTAAAGTAATTACCGCTATAAGTATTTTTAATAACTTTTTAACCGGTAGTAATATGTATATAATTATTATAATTTTATTTAAACTTAAAATAGGTTATTATTTACCGCGTTTTAATTAAGTTAAGCGTTAATAAAGGCTTTAAGTGTTCTTTTTTAATAATAAGCCTTTAAATAACTTATTAAGGGTTACTTTAAAGGGGGTTATCCTCTATTATTATATATATAAATCATTTTCAAAAACCTATTTAGAATAAGAATATAGCAGCAGTTTTAATTTATTTAAATTTTTAAATCTTTTTAATATTTATTAAATGTTTAAACCTTTTTAACCGGACCCGGGAATAGTTTAAACTTCTTCTTTAAATATATTATATTTATTATATTATAATAAGATATATTAGACCGTTTATTAATTATTATAGGAATAGTACAACGAATCGGTCTATTAAATTTATTATAAATAATCTTTTAAGTTTATTTTATTAATTTAGAATTAAAAAATAATAATAGAGATTACTCTTTTTATATTAATATAATAATTAAAGGTAATCTTTTTTAATTTAAGTAAGTAATAATAGAGGATTCTATTATATAATATACTTTTTTATTTATTGATCTAGTATTAATAAGTCGTTTTTTAATTAATATATATCATATAATTATTATAATAAAAGGGGCTTAGTTAGTAATAAGTTTAAAAGGCCCTTTAGTGGTATACTTCTTTAATTAATTTAGTCCCCTAGGTACCTTATATACTTTAAGTTTTTAAACTTATACCGGTGCTGCTATCATAGTATTAGTTATTATAAGTGCTATAGCATTTACTATAGGAACGGCGGTACCCTTTATAGTCTTAATCTAATATACTAAGGGCGCTATAGCTATAGTAGTTTTTAGTATTATAATTGTTATAGTTACAGCGGTCTTTAGTGCTAGAGGCACTATAGTAGCCCTTATAGGGTTAAACGTTATAAATAGCATACCTTATAACCGGAGTTATAATAATATACTTTATAACAGGTGCTATAACGGGTTTAGTTATTAAGTCCTTTATAAGTTTAATAAGTTTAGTTATTAACATTATTATAAAACTAGGGTTTTATAATATAAAGACTATTATAATATAAAGGGTTAAGGGCTTAGCCATTAAATTCGTTAGCTAGTTAATTACTTTATTATTAGGGACACCGGTATAAATTAAGATTTAATAAACATTAACGTTAATCCCCTATTATTAGAGGGTTTTTAATTATTTAGCAATTTATTAAAGTAATTATTAATTTAATTAACGTTATAATTAAGCCGAGGACATTATAGCGGCTTAATTATTAATATAAATATCGATTTTAATAAACCTTTTAATTTATTAAATTAAAATAATTTTTAATAATATATAAATACCTTTTAATTTGATTAAGTATATTATCGATTATATTACCTTTTTTATATATATAAATTTCTATTAGATAAATTTTAAAGTAAATTAATAAAGTTAGTATATTACTATATTTATACCTCCGTTATAGCTATTTCTACTAATATAAAAAATTAGTAATTTTTATTATATATTTTAATAATATAATTAGAATATACTTTATTAACTTTCTTTCCTTTCTTTATTATAATAATAATACATTCTTATTAAAGAAATATAATAAAAGATTCGATTTATTTTAATTATAATTAATATTTATAAATTTCTAATAATATTCGATTAAATAAATAAATAGCGATTTTTAATAACCGTTCCTCCCTATATCTAATTCCGCTACCCTATAACTAATTATTAAAGGGTTAGTTTATAACCGGAAAAAAATTATATAATTAATTTAAAATAATTATTATTTAATTAATAAAATATATATTTTAAATGTTATCGGTAGTATCGTTATAATAAAAAGATTATTTATAATTATTAATAGAATTTCTTATTAAAGTTTCTATAGCGTTTAAAGATATTATTATATTAAGTAAGCTTAGAAATTAATCTAACTAATTTAATTTTAATTACTTTTTAATCTAACTAAATTAGTTAGTAACTAATTTAGTTAGACTAATTTAGTTACTTAAGTAACTAAAGTTACTTTAGTCTTTAGTTACTAACTAATTAATTAACTAATTAGTAGTTTTTAGTTACTTATTTTAAAAATATTATATTTAATTACCTCTATTTATTTATTCGTTTATATTAATTTATACTAATTTATAAGTATTATATAACATTATTTATATTGTAATCTTTAAGTTTTAAGAATATATCTTTTAAAATATAATATTTAATATATTAAATAAAATAGTTATTTATTAAGTTATTAAACTATTATTATAAAGGATTATTATTTAATATAATTTATAAATAACTATTTGAAAATTCATTTATTTATTTAATTATAGATAGTTTTTTTAACTTTTATTTTTAAAAGACTTAGTTATAAAAACTAGAAATTTTAAATTTAATTATTAAATAACTTTTTTAATAAAATAGTTATTTATTTACTTTTTAAAGTATTATTATAAAGAAATATTCCTTTATTATTATTTTTTAATACCTCTTTAATAATTTATTTATTTATTTAATTATAAATATATATTAAAACTCTTCTTTTTAAAGTTTCTAATTTTAAAAGTTAGAAACTTTAATTTTAATTATTAAATAACTTTATAAGTAAAATAGCTATTTACTTAATTTTTAAAATACTTTTATTTATAGATGTTACTTTATTATATTTTGTTATTACTTTATTAGTACTTTCATTATTTATTGAAATATAATTAATTACTAAAACTTTTATTATTAAAGTTCCTAATTTTAAAAGTTAGAAATTTAAAACTTAATTATGAAATAACTTTATAAATAAAATAGGTATTAATTTAGTTTTCAAAGTATTATTATAAAGAAATATTACTTTAATATATTTTCTAAATTCCTCTTTAATGATTTAAATATCTATTTAATTATAAATAATCATTAAAACCTTTAAACTTAATTATTAAATAACTTTATAAGTAAAATAGGTATTAATTTAGTTTTTTAAGTTATATTTAAGGAATAGATTAGAGTATTATAATATATATTATTATATTATAAAAGAATTAAAATAAAAGTTAATAATATATTATTTCTCTTTATTTTTTGCTTTTATTAATTTTACAAGATTTATTAATCTTTAACTCTTAAATTAAATTAAGTATTTTATAATATTTAGATTTAATCGAGACCGGCTTTTAGTAATTATATTATTAGAAGTTAAAAAAGATCGTTTGTTAAAGCTATTATAGTTAATATATTTAAATACTTTTAATTAAAATATTTAAAATAGGAAATCTAGTTTTATTATTAAATTATTATTTCAAGGGATTTGTTTATTAATTAATTTTAAATTAGTAAAATATATATAAGGGTAATTTATAAATTATAAATTAATTTACCTATTATAGTATAATTCCTTCATTTAAATAAATTAAATATTCGGTTATTATATATTAACTTCGATTTCCTTAAAATAATTCGTTATCGGAATTATAATTTTTATTAATTTTAACGTTTAAATCCTTATTTAATTTATTTTAATCTCAATTATTATTATTTAATCGATTATATTTGATTTTTAATAAATTAATTATATTAGTTTTAATACCCCTCTATAAATTTATTAAATTATTAGGTTAAAAGTATATTAATTTAAATCTATGATGATGATAATAATGATTGTCAATTTATCGTCCAGAACCAAGGCCTGAGCCTTATGCAGACGTTATCTCCGTGCTAGCTACTATAGTACACTAGTGCGGCGCCCTTCTGGACTAGTCCAGTAACCTTTAATCTATCTACTAAAGCTCGGGCCCTTTAGGCCTCTTCTACCTACCTCCACTGCCCTGAAAATACCGCACAAGCCGTGAACCGCTAACCGCGTTCTCCGTTAAGCTTACTATCTATAGCTATTTATTTAATTATACTACGGCACGCTTTATAACGTAAGAATAAAAAGGAAAAAGGGGGAGGGGGTTTAGTAAGTTATTAAACGCGATAAGGGGCCTAATTTAATATCCCCGGGTTAATAAATATAAATAGGAAGTACTGTTAAAATTATTACTATTAGGGAAGGTCGAGATAAATATTATTCTAAATTACCCTTTAAGGTTTAATAATAATAATAAGAACTAGCTATAAAGGTACTATTCCGGTACTCGATCGTATTATAAGTTACACGAGAGTACCGGAAATAGCGCGCGATACGCCGTTAAAGGCTCTTTCTAAAGTACTATAAGCGAAAATTTACCAATACAATGCTAATAGGTAGTAAGTAGCGCTATAGAGGCTTTTACCGATCTAAACCAATACCACGAAGGGCCCGAAAGCCCCCCGAGCCGATCCAATCGACACGATAAAATACCCTATATATTAAGGTAGCTACCACTATAGCTACTTCCGATAACTTCCTAACCAGTAGTAATATCCATATAATTTAATAGCTTTATTTAAGCTTAGAGGGGGTTACTATTTACCGCGTTTTAATTAGGTTAAGCGCTAGTAAGGGTTTAGAGGGCTCCCTCTAACGGTAAGCCTTTAAGTAGCTCGCTAAAGGTTACTTTAGGGGGTCGTCCTTTACCGCTATATATATAAACCGTCCTAAAAGACCCGTTTAGAACAAGAATATAACAATAGTTTTAACTTATTTAAACTTCTAAATCTCCTTAATATTTATTAAGGGCCTAGACTACTTTTAACTAGACCCGGAAATAGCTCAAACCTCCTCCCTAAATATACTATACCTACTATAATATAATAGGATATACCGGACCGTCTATCGATCGCTATAAAAATACTACGATAAGTCGGTTTATTAAATTTATTATAAATAATTTTTTAAATTTATTTTACCGGTCCGAAGCTAAAAAATAATAGCGGAAATTATTCTTTTTATATTAATATAGCGGTTAAGGATAACCTTCTCTAACTTTAATAAATAATAATAAAGGATTCTATTATATAATATACTCTTTTACTCATTAATTTAACGCTAACGAGTCATCTTCTTAACTAATATATACTATATAGCTATTATAATAAAGGGAGCCTAATTAATAATAAGTTTAAAGAGCCCCCTAAAAATATACTTCTTTAGCTAGTTTAGTCCCCTAAATACCCTAAGTACCCTAAATACCCTATATACCTTAAGCCTTCGGGCTTATACCGATATCTCTATAACTTTAACTTTATACGCTAGGAGCGCTATAATTATAACGGTCTCCAACGCTATATTCGCTATAACTATAGCGGTCTCTAACACTAGGGGCGCTAAAGTAACTCCTATAAGATTAAGCGCTATAATAGCGTACCCTATAGCCGGTACTACAATAGCGTACCCTATAACTGGAGCTATAATAATATACCCTATAACCGGAACTACTATAATATACCCTATAATAAGTACTATAACGAGTTAAACTACTAAATCCCCTATAAACTTAATAAGTTTAGCTATTAATTCTATTATAGAACTAAAGCTTCATAACGTAAAAACTACTATAATATAAAGGGCTAAAGGCTTAGCCGCTAACTTTATTAACTAATCTACCGCTTTATTACCGGGGACTCCGGTATAAGCTAAAATCTAATAAATATTAATATTAATCCCCTATTATTAAAGAGCTTTTAACTACTTAGCGATTTACCAGAATAACTATTAACTAGATTAGCGCTATAGTTAAGCCGAGGATACTATAACGGCTTAATTATCGGTAAAAATATCGATTTTAATAAACCTTTTAACTTACTATATTAGAATAATCTCTAATAATATATAAATACTCTTTAATTTAATTAAATATATTATAAATTATATCTCTTTACCTATATATATAAGCTTTTACTAGATAAATTTTAAAATAAATTAACGAAGCTAGTATATTACTATATTTATACCTCTATTATAATTATTTCTATTAATATAAAAAATTAATAATTTCTTATTATAAATTTTAATAATAAAGATATAATATACTTTATTAACCTTCTCTCCTTTCTTTATTATAATAATAATATATTTCTATTAAAATAATATAATAAAAGGTTCGATTTATTTTAATTATAATTAATAATTATAAAATTTCTAATAATATTTAATTAAATATATAAGAGGTAATTTTTAATAAACTTTCCTCGCCGTATCTAATATTACTACCCTATAATTAGTTATTAAAAGGTTTACTCTTAACTAGAAGTAAGCTATATAATTAGTTTAGAATAGCTATTATTTAATTAATAAAATATATATCTTAGTTACTATCGCTAATACTGCTATAATAAAAAAATTACTTATAACTATTAATAAAACCTCTTACTATAACTTCTATAATACTTAAAGATACTATTATATTAAGCCTTCCCTTATAATTCTAATATAAAACTAATACTATACTATATTATAATATATAATTTATAATATAATAATCACTTAATATAATTATTAAAATTAAAGTATACTATATCCTTAATCGGCACTAGTAATAGCTTTTAAACCTTAAATCGACTTCTAAACTTTAATTTTAATCTCTATAATATAATAATATTAAAAAAGCCCTAAATTAAATTAGATATTAAAGTATTAGAACTTTATTTAAGGCTCGATCGGGTCTATATTAAGGAGTTAGATATACTCTTTTAACAGGATTCCTAAAACTATTTTAAAGTTTATATTTTTATTAATTATACCTACCTCTACCGGAGCTTAAGCCCTTTTAATACAGAAATATATTAGCTCGTACTTTTACGGGATAAAAATATAACTATACTTTATCGCTTATACTATTACTCTATTATATATCGTTTTTAATACTTTATAATTTACCGTTATAAAAAGCTTAACGACTAAGATACTTATATCGTCAACCTAAGCTATAGTATATACCTTATAGCTACTACCCTATACCCCGTTTATAGGGTAGCCGGTACTACTCCTTTATTAACTAGGGGTACTAATCTTAAGGGCTACCCCGGAACTTATTATTATAATAGAACCTCCCCTTAAGATTTCGTTAAAGAGGTTTACGTTATAGAAGAATTAGAGTAATAAGGAGAGTAAAGAGCCCTAAAGGATATTATAATTTTAAATAATCTAGCCCGACTTTCCTTCTAGGAGCTTTAATTATATATAGCAATCCTTTAACTATTTATTAATTTATAAAATAATAAGTATTAAAAGTCCCCTTTATATAAAATAATTAATTAACTTAATATAATCTACGTTATTAAATGCTCTAAAGGTATCTAATATTAATAATATAATTATTAAATATTCCTTTATATCGGTAGCGCTATATACTTAATAAATCTATTTTAGAAAGATATAGATTATATATTCTATAAATTTTATTTTATAAACTCTTATATAATTTTATAAAAGAAAGTTAAATTATTCTATATAATAACTAATATATTTAATAATAATTAATTTTAAAGCTTTATCGATTATTTTTAATAAAGTAATTAGTTTATAAACTTTAGCTATATTATAGTTTTCCTTTTTCAGCTTCTTTAGGATTATTATAATAGAATCTTTAAAAAGGTAAATACCTTAAAAAAGATAATAATTAAATAAAGGGTATAAAAAAGGAAGGAGAAAGTTTATTAAGATATAAAGGATATAGTTAAAGACCTTTAATAGTTTAAGGGCTTTATATAGCTTAAGATAAAAAATAATTTATTTTACTTTATTCTTAATAAGCGGCAGGTAGTCGATCTTAGTACTAAAGATTAATAAAGGGTTAAAGGTTTTAAATATATTTAATAATATTAGGAAAAAGGCTTTATTAAACGTAACTACTTTTCTATTAAATATTATTTCGTTATTAATTATAGATATAACGTTCTATTATATAGCCCCTTAATTATACGTTTTAATTATTTTAATTAGCTTTTATAAACCCTTTAAACTTTTTATATTAACTTTATTTATTTTTTCTTATTAATTTTCGGTAAGAGCTTTTTTAATTATTATAGCTTTTTAATTATATACTTTATAGTATACTTTTTAAATTCTTAACGTTTTAGTATATTATTAGACTTTCCGTAGCTGGTTTATCTCCTGGTATTTCTTTTTATAAGCCTTTATAAAGTTTAGAGTATAGCGGATAGTAGGATTCGCTATAGGTATAGTATCCTCTATAATATTTTATAAAGTAATAATTATCTTTTAGAATATATTAATAACGTTTTAATTAAATAGTTTACTTTAAAACTTTAATAAATAAGTTATTAATTTAGTTTTAAATATATTTACCGGAATATTCTTTTAGAGTTTTATTAATAATATATCTATAACTTTAATAATATATAATTAGATAGTTATATTTATTAATTAATAATTTGAGTTATAATATATTTTATTTATATATCGGTATTTTAAAAAGTTTATTAGTTATTATAAAGTTATAAATCGTTAAGTTAATAATAGAAGTTAAATTACCTTCCTCTCGAGTAATAATACCTTTTAAGAATATTACTTAGAGAGACTTTATATATAAAAAATTTTTAAAGTAAGGAAGGCTTTAACGTACTAAACCTTTATCGTTAAAGTCCTCGATAATCTATTCTAGGCCCTCTATATTAAAATCGTTTATTATAACGTAATCCGATTTATTATATATATCCCTAATATTAATAAAGATAGTGTTTAATTCCTAGAGGGTATTAATAGGTTAGTCCTCTAAGGGGTTATTATATATATTATATATATATAGTAGGTTAGTACTAGCTAAGCCGGTATTATTAGTATTATAGGTATTATAAATAATAGTTATTATTATAATATTAACACTATAATTAATAAAAGAAATTCGAAATTAATTAAGTTTCTTATTAATAAAGAATATTATATTAAGTAGCTTAACTCTTTATATAAAGAGCTAGAGGATAAAGGCTTAAGCTTTTAAATTATAGTTATTATATTTAATTTTATTAATTTAAAGCTTTTAAATAATAATAATATTATACTCTAAGACTTTTAGGTCTTAGAATAGCGGTATTATTATTATATCTTTAAATTTTTTAATATTATATTATAAAATACGTAATATAAATATATTAAATATTATTTTCGGGGTAAGATATTAGAAATAATAAAGCTAATCGGTTCTTTATTATTTTCCTTTTAAAGCTATTTTTATCCTTTAGTAGAGGAAGTATAATACTTTAATAATATTAGTTTCGAAACCTTTTATACCGTACTTTATTTATAAAGTATAGTATAGGTAATAAATAATATATCTGGTTTAGAGTTAGCGATATTTAATACACTCTTTCTCTTCCTCTTCTTCTTTCTTTCTGGTATTATATATATTCCGGAGGGTGCTAAGCTTATTAATTTATTATTTAAGTTATCTTTAAGCCGGTAGAAAGGTCGGGGTTTTTTAATATAGATTTAATTAAATTCTTATTCTTATTCTTTCCTTTCTTTCTCTTTCTTTAACGCTTATAACTAATATTAGGTTATATATAATATATTAAAGTTAATATCTACTTTAGCTCCGTCTAAACGGGCCGGCATATCTTAAGTCCCTATTACTAAGATATTAAGTATAAGCTTATCTTTTTTAAAAGAAACTTCCGGAAGGTTATAAATTGAAATCGGTTAGAAAATCGTTCTAAAAGGTATTAGTATAGTAGAAGGTACTAGCGTAGTTTTTAGAGGGGTTACGGTAGCTTCGGGGGTTAATAAGGTATAAAGGGGGTTATTTAAGGGGTTATTAACGGTATTAGTAATATCCCGGGTAAGCTACTCCCGCGTAACTCGGTCCTAGGTTTATTAGAGTAGATTAGCTAAGCTTTAAGCTAGCGTCTCTTAGGGTAGTTATTCTAAGGTAGTAGTTGTAATAGCCGATTCTAAAGTAGTAGTTATAGTAGCCGGCTTTAAAGTAATTATCGGCGTTAGTGCTATAACAGGTATTATTATTAATACTATTATAAACATTAGCGCCGGTATAGTTAATAATATTAGTAGGTTTTTAGGTAATCTTTCTAGGGTTAGTAGTATAGGTAGCCCTTACGGTATAGGTAGTCCTTATATAATAAGGGTAACGATAATAATTTTAAAGGTTTTAATAATTAATAATATATATATTAACGTCTATAACTAATAAATAATCTTATTTTTTAATACTTTTTAGACCTATTAATACTCCTATTTCCAGTAATTATATTTAAGGTTTTAAATAAGGTATTAATAATAGTAATTATTATATTTAAAGGGGTTATAGATTATATAGATAAGGTACTTTTATATATTATAGGGGTCGGAATAAAAGTTATAAATATTATATATAATAACGTATTAAATAATAATATAACTATATTTTTAATATCGGAAGTATTATTTAATCTGGTAAGCTTTATTATAATATTTTATTAGGTATATTTTATTAAATTAGATATATTTAAAGAGGATTAGTTTATTTATAAGTTTAAAGTAGTTAAATTCTATTATAAAAGAGTTAATAAACTTTATAGCCCTTTCCTTAATAAATTAACTTATATAAATAATTATATTATCTTAAATTAAGTTAGCGTTTAATACTTTAAATTATTATACTTTTTTTAAGAATTAATTTTTAAAGAAAGTATTTATAAGAAAGTTATAGATAACGATATTAAAAATAAGTACTACTACTTTAGCTTTAGATTTAATAAACTTTATTTATTAATCGGTATATTTAATTAAAGCTTTAACTTAAGCGATAAAGGTAATATATATTTAAATATCCTTAGATTTAAAAAAGATAGTGCTATTAACCTTTATATTATTATATAATTTAAGGGCTACCGGGATATTATTAGCTATTAGAATATTTATTAAAGCCTCCAGGTTAGTAGTTCTTTAGTAGATAGCTTTATTAATATAGTCGATAAAGGCTTTAAAATAATTAGTTATACTACCCTATAATTAGGATTTTATAGTTTTATTATCTTTATCGTTACCTTTAATTAAATTATATAGTTTAATAATAATTTCTTTTTTATTAATAAGAATAAGGTATTCTTAATAAATTTTTCCTATAATTAAAATCTAAGTCCTAACGGTCTTAATAATTAAGAGTAATATTAAAGGTCTAGCTACTATAATAGCTTAATTATAGATACTATTCTTAATACTTTATAAAGGGTTGGTAGTAGCCGTTATAATACTATTATTTATAATTACTATTTATAAAGCTTTTATAATATAAGTAATTTACTTTATTTATTATTATTATATTACGGCGATCTTATTTAAATAAGTCTCTTACGTTTAAACCTTTATTTTATACGAAAACTTTTTAAGAATACCTTAATAGATTTATAGAAAAATAAAATATATATACTAGGTATACTAGTAATATTATTACCTTTATTACGGGCCCGAATTACCTTTTAAAGGGTAGTAGCGGCTCCTTTAAATTCGTAGGTATATACCGATATATTATTTAGGATATTACCTAAGTCCGGCTATTATTAAGGCGCATTCGGTGCTATAATAACGGCGTTAAGGCCCTGGAAACGGCTTTTCCGACTACTGAAAGCCGCGCCGGTAATGTACTAAGCTTTAAATAGGCTCGGAGCGTAGCGGTTACTTTAGTAATCTAATAACTAAAATTTAAGGCTGGTACGGGCTTGTTTAAGTAAGTTATTTCTAAAAATTGAGATCTAACTTTTGTTATTATTTTTAATAATAGGTAAGTATAACTTTTTTAAGTTTAAAGAGGTAATAATAGAGGACTCTTTTATATAATATATTCTTTTACTTATTAATTTAACGTTAATAGGTTATCTTTTTTAACTAATATAAGTTATATAGTTATTATAATAAAGGGGGTTTAGTTAATAGTAAGCTTAAGGGGGCCCTAAGGGGTATATTTTTTAATTAAAGGGTCTTTAAGTAATTTAAATGCTTTAAACTCTTTAAGCTTTCGGGTTTATAACGGTAATAATATTATAGCTCTATATAATTATAACTTTATAACGATAACTTAGAAAGCTATTTTATCTATTATAACTATAGCTATTTATATTAAAGGCACTGTATTAGCCTCTTTAAGTGTTATAGCAGCTTTTCTAAGTACTATAATAGCTTTTATAGGCTTAGCTAATATTATTATAGTAGTAAGTATTATAATAGTGTACTTTATAGCTGATATCTTAATAGTATACTTTATAATTAAAGCTTTAGTAGTATACCTTATAATTAATACTATTGTAGTGAACCCTATAGTTAACAGCTTAGCCAGTGCCGTTTCTAAGCTAGGGCTTTATAGTATAAAGATTGTAGTAGTATAAGGAGCTAGGGGCTTTATAGTAAACTTTATTAACTTGTTAGCTATTTCGTTTCTTAAAACCTTTATATAAGCTAGAATTTAATAAATATTGTTATTAATCCTTTATTATTGTAATATTTTTAGTTATTATAAGATTTACCGGAATAATTATTAACTTAATTAATGTTAAAGTTAACCTAAAGATATTATAATAGCTTAATTATTAGTAAAGATATCGATTCTAATAAATTTCCGAGTTTTTTATATTAGAGTAATTTCTAGTAATATATAAATCCCTTTTAATTTAATTGAATATATTATTAATTAAGTTTCTTTCTTTATATATATAAAATATTACTAGGTAAATTTTAATATATATTAATAAAGTTAAAACATTTTTATTCTAATTCCTCCATTATAATTACTTTTATTAATATAAAAGATTAATAATTTATAGTTAAAGTCTCCTATAATATAGTTATAATATACTTTACTTATATTCTTCTCTTTTATTATTATTATAATAATATATTTTTACTAAAGTAAAATAATAAAAGGTTCAATTTATTTTAGTTATAATTAATAGTTATAAAACTTTTAATAATATTTAATTAAATATATAAAAAGTAATTTTTAATAAACTTTCCTCGTTATGCTTAATATTATTACCCTATAATGAACTATTAAAGGGTTAGTTTATAACCGGAAATAAATTATATAATTTATTTAGAGGAGTTATTATTTAATTGATAAAATTTCTATCTTTATAATTATTATTAGTAATGTTATAATAGAAAGTCCCTTTATAATTATTAATAGAGCTTTTTATTATAGTTTCTATAATGTTTAAAGGTATTATTATATTAAACTTTCTTTTATAACTTTTGTATAAGGTTAGTATTATATTAAGCTATAATATATAATTTATAGAATGATAATCGTTTAGTATAATTGTTAAAGTTAAAGCGTTTTATGTCCCTAATTAGAATTAACGATAGCTTTAAACCCTTAAATTAATTTCTATACTTTCGTTTTAATTTTATCGATATAGTAGTATTAAAGGAGCTTTAAATTAAATTAAACTCTAAAGTATTTTAACTTTTTTAAGGTTTAATTAGATCGATTCCCGGTAATTAGATATATTTAGTTAATGGGGTTCTTAAAGCTGTTTTAAGGTTTATAATTATATTAAGGTTTATATTTTTCTTAATTATACCTACCCTTATTAAAGCTTAAATTCTCTTTGTCCGAACGTATATAAATTTATACTTTTATAAAATAAAGACATATTTATATTTTATTATTTATATATTAGCTTTATTGTACGTTATTTTTAATACTTTATAGTTTACCGTTATAAAGGGGTGAATAATAAAAATGTTAATATTGTTTATTTAAATTATAATAAATACTTTATAGCTATTACTTTATACTTTAGTTATAAAGTAATTATTCCTTAATTATTAAATCATCCCTGATTTTAAAATTATAATTAAACTTTCCTTTAAAATTTCATTAAGAAAGTCCGTATTATAAAAGAGTTATAATAATAAGGAGAGTAAGGAGCTTTAAGGAATATTATAATTTTAACTAATTTAGTTAGACATCCCTTTAAGAAGTTTTAATTATATATAATGATTTTTTAGCTAGTTATTAATTTAGATTATAATAAGTACCGGTAAGTTTTATTAAATTAAATAATTGATAAGTTTAATATAATTTATATTATTAAAAGTGCTAGATATATTTAATATTAATAATATAATTATTAAAAAATTATTAATATTTATAGTGTTCTAAATTTAATAAATCCGTTTTAAAAAGAATATAAATTATATATTCTATAGATTTTATTTTATAAGCTCCTATATAGTTTTATAAAAGAAAGTTAAATTACTTTATATAATAATTAATTTATTTAATTATAGTTAATTTTAAGGCCTTCCTAATTATTTTTAAAAGAGCGATAGGCTTATAAGCTTTAACGATATTGTAATCGGCCTTGTTTAATTTCTTTAGGATAACCGTAATAGAGTCTTTAAAGGGATAGATACCTTTAAAGAGATAATAATTAAAAAAGGGGTAAAGGAGAAGGAGAAGAAAATCCGTTAAGATCTATAGGATATAATTCGGAATACTTAAAGGTTTAAAAGCTTTATACGGTTTAAGATAAAAGATAGTTTACTCTACTTTGTCTTTAATAAGTAATAAGTAATCGATTTTTTATTAAAAATTAATAGGGGGTTAAAGGTTTTAAAGATATTTAGTAATATAGGAAAGAAAGTTTTATTAAATATTATAACTTTTTAATTAAATATAATTTCGTTATTAATAATAAGTATAATATTTTATTAAGTTATCTTTTAACTTTATATTTTAATTATCTTTATTAACCTTTATAAACTTTTTAAACTTTTTATATTAGCTTTATTTACTTTCTTTTATTAATTCTTAATAAGAATTTTCTTTATTATTATTACTTTTTTAATTATAAACTTTATAGTATACTTCTTAAGTTTAAAGTATCTTAATTTATTATTAAGCTTTCTTTAACTGGTTTATTTTCCGGCACTTTTCTTTATATATTTTTAAAAAATTTAGGATATAATATTTTATAAGTTATATTATAAATATTATATCCTTTATAATATTTTATAAAGTAGTAACTATTTCTTTAAATATTTAAATAATATTTTAATTAAAGGGTTTATTTAATAATTGTAAAAGATATATTATTAGTTTTATTTTAAATATATTTATTAGGGTATTCTTTTAAATCTTTATAGATGATTTAATTACTGTTATAGTAGCTTATAATTAAATGATTGTATAGATTAATTAAGAATTTAAGTTATAATATGTTTTATCGATATATCGGTATTTAATAAATATATTAGTCGTTAAAATATTATAAATTAATAAATTGATTATAAAAATAAAACCCCCTTTTTCCTAGGTAATAATTTTTTTAATAATATTATTTAAAGGGATTTTATATTTAAAAAGGTTCTAAAATAAATAATATTTTAATAGGCGGTACCATTATTTCTTTTTATCTTTTAAGGTTTAATCTGGGCTTTTTAAATTTAAATCGTTTATAATAATGTAGTTAGTTCTAAAATAGTTAATTTTAATTTTTTTAAAGGTATTATCTAGTTTTTGGAAGGTATTAATAAGTTACTCCTTTAGGGGGTTATTATATATATTATATATATATAATATATTAGTACTTGCTAAGCTAGTATTATAAACAATAGTTATAGAAATAACGTTTAAGTTATAATTAAAAAAAGAAATATAAAATTAATTAAATCTTTTATTAATAAAGAAAGTTATTTTAAGTAATTTTACTTTTAAGGTAAGGAGTTAAAGGGTAAAATTCTTTACCTTTAAGTTATAATTATTATATTTAAGTAAATTAATTCAAGGCTTTTAAATAGCGATAATCAAGCTTGGAAATTAGTCTAACTAGTTTAGTCACTTAAGTGACTAAAGTCACTTTAGTCTTAGTCACTGACTAATTTAGTCGACTAATTAGTCAGTTTTTAGTCACTTATTTTAAAAAGATTATATTTAATAACCTTTATCTATATATTAAATTATTATTAATTTATAAGTATGTTATATAATTAACTTAAGCTTATATAATATTAATTATATATTAATCTTTAAGTTTTAAAGAATATGTCTTTTAAAAATATAATATATTAAATAAAATAGTTATTTATAAAGTTATTAAGTTATTATTATAAAATATTATTATTTTGATATAATTTATAAATAACTCTATAAAAATTAAATTATTTATTTAATTATAATTAAATATTAAAACTTTTCTTTTTAAATTTCTTGATCTTAAAAGTTAGAAACTTTAAACTTAATTATATAATATCTTTATAAATAAAATAGCTATTTACTTAATTTGTAAAGTATTATTATAAAGAAGTATTACTTTAAAATAGTTTATAAATACCTCTTTAATAGTTTAATTATTTATATATTAATGACTTAAATATAAAATTTAATAAAGTAAGATATACTCTAAATATATATCAAATAATTATAATACTACCTACTTTAATAATTAAAATATTTAAGATTTAAGAACATTTAACTTTTAGGAATCTAATTAGAGCTTAAAGAAACTTTGAAGAGAAAAGATTTAGAAAGTTAGATTTAAATAAGTAGAAAAATATATATTAATAAGTTAGAAATATATTATAATAAAGTAGAATATACTCTAGATATATATTAAGTAACTATATTATTATCTTGTTTAATATTGAAAATATTTAAGATTTAAGAATATTTAACTTTTAGAAATCTAATTAGAGCTTAAAGTAACTTTTAAGAGAAAAGATTTAAAAAGCTAAGTTTAATTAGTTATAATACATATATATTAATAACTAAAATTTATATTCTAATAAAGTAAAATATATTTCAAATATATATTAAGTAACTATATAACTATTTCATTTATTAGTTATAATATTTAGGATTTAAGAATATTTAACTTTTAGAAATTTAATTAAAGCTTAATATAACTTTAAATTTATATACTTTAATATATATAAGAGCTAAAATTATAAAATAAATAGCTTTAAATAGCTCTTTTAAATCTTAATTTTATTAATTAAGTAACTAAAAAGTGACTAATTTAGTCGACTAAAACTCAGGCCCTTAGTCTTAGTCTTAGTCAGTGGACTGACTAAAGTCAGTAGAAATTAGTCAGTGACTAATTTAGTCAGACTAATTTAGTCAGTTAACTGACTTTAGTCAGACTTTAGTCACTGACTAAATTTAGTCATTAGTCTTAGTCATTAGTCTTAGTCTTTTTTAACAAGCCTGCGCATATTATTAATTTAATAATATAAGATACCCTAAAGTCTTATATTCTATCTAAAAAAGAGAATTTAAATCTATTTTATTTAATAAATCACGATTTAGATAAAGATAATACTGAAGAGCCTAAAGGTAAGTATTATACTATTTAATCTTATTTATATAAATACTAATAAATCTTATAGATTTAATAAATCGAATTTAATGCCTAATTATATTAATTAAATATATACTAGAAATGAAATTATTATTTCAAAAAAGTATAAAGAAGTATACCGAATTAAGGCAATTATTAACTAATAAAAGGATTATTCCTATTAATAATTATATTCTTTTATTATATTCTATTCCCTAATTATATAATTAATACTAATAATAATATTTATAGATAATATAACTAAGTAGAATTCTACCTATAAAATACTTTCCTCTTTTAAGCATTTCAAGCTAGTTTTAAACCATATTTATCGAAATACCGATAATCAGGAATTTAAGGATTTATTCCTTACAGATAGCGATTAAGCTATTTTAACCGAAATCGAACGAATATTCAAAATATTCATAAAACCCTCTATTAAATTACAAGGGGAAAAATATACTACTCTTCCTACTAACCTTTTATTTATATATAAAATATATATTAAATTAAAAGGCTTTAAAAAAGAGTTTATTCAAAAGAAGAGAGATAATCCAGATCTAATATTTATAAATTTCTTTATTCGATTTTATATTTTATATTTTATATACTAATCTTTTAATTATAATACGCTAAGGAATATTCTAATTTAATTTTCGCTATTTCTACTGGCAATAGAAAATTAAATAAATATTTCCCTCGTCAGTTAAATAATACTACTATTAAAGGATTTAAACTTTACATTTTAAATATAATTTTAAATCCTAGATTTAAATCAATACACTTTAAACCTAATAGTTTAATAAATTTATATAGGGGTATTAAAACTAATATAATCGATTTATTAAAAATCGAATATAATTAATTAAATAATAATAATCGAGATTAAAACGAATTAAATGAGGATTTAAACGTTAAAATTAACGAAGATTACGATTCTAATAACAAATTATTCCAAGGAAATCGAAATTAACATACAATAGCCGAATATTCGATTTATTTAAACGAAGGAGTTATACCGCAATAGGTAAGTTAATTTATAATTTATAAATAACCCTTATATACAGGCTTGTTAAAAAATAACTAAGACTAATGACTAAGACTAATAACTAAGTTTAGTCAGTAACTAAAGTTAGACTAAAGTTAGCTAACTAACTAAATTAATCTAACTAAATTAATCACTAACTAATTTCTACTAACTTTAGTCAGTCCACTAACTAAGACTAAGATTAAGGGCCTAAGTTTTAGTCGACTGAATTAATCACTTTTTAGTTACTTAATTAATAAAATTAAGATTTAAAAAAAGCTATTTAAAGCTATTTATTTTATAATTTTAGCTCTTATAACTATTAAAATATATAAGTTTAAAATATTTATAAACTTTTATTAATTTTATAAATACTTTAAACTTATATATTAATTATTAATATAATATATTAATATAAAGTATAAATATATTTTTTAAACTTATATTATATAATTAAATTATTAATATTTTAATTTATAAGTATTTTAAATTTAATTTTATAACTATTCTCTTTTAAAAGTTATATTAAGCTTTAATTAGATTTCTAAAAGTTAAATCTTCTTAAATCCTAAATATTATAACTTATAAATTAAATATTTATATAGATATTAAATATATATTTAGAATATATTTTACTTTATTCGAATATATATTTTAATTATTAATATATATATTTTATAAGTATTTAAACTTAACTTTTAAATCTTTTCTCTTAAAAGTTTCTTTAAACTTTAATTAGATTTCTAAAAGTTAAATATTTATAAATCTTAAATATTATAGGTATTAAATTAAGTATTAATATACTTTTTTAATACATATTTAGAATATATTTTACCTTATTAAAATATATAATTAAGTTATTAATATATATATTTAAAGCCTATTTAAATTTAACTTTATAAATCTATTCTTTTTAAAAGTTACTTTAAACTCTAATTAGATTTCTAAAAGTTTAATATTCTTAAATCTTAAATATTTTAAGTAATAAATTAAGTAATAATATAATATCTTATTATATATTTAAAGTATATTCTACTTAATACTTCTTTATAAAAATATATTTAAAATTAATTAAATAGCTATTTTATATATAATGTTATTTAATAATTAAGTTTAAAACTCCTAACTTTTAAGATTAAGAACTTTAAAAATAAAAGTTCTAAAATATATTTATAATTAAATAAGTTATTAAAATATTAAAAGGATATTTATATAATATACTAAAGTTAGATTTCCTTATAAGAATATATTAATAATTAAATAAATAGCTAGTTTATTTATAAAGTTATTTAATAATTAAGTTTTAAGTTTCTAACTTTTAAAATTAGGAACTTTAAGATTAAAAGTTTTAATATTTATTTATAATTAAATAAATAATTAAATTATTAAAGAAGTATTTATAAAATATATTAAAGTAATATTCCTTTATAATAATACTTTAATAACTTAATAAATAGCTTTTACATTTAATATTATATATATTATATTTAAAATAAATTAATTTTTAAAACTTAAAGATTAAACTAATTATATATATTTAGTATAAAATAATATAGAATAATATAAAATAATATAAATTAATATATAAATAAAAGTAATTAAATATAATATTTTTAAAATAAGTAACTAAAAACTAACTAATTTAGTCTAACTATATTAGTTACTAACTAATTTCAACTAACTTTAATTAGTCTACTAATTAATTTAGTTAGACTAAAAAGTGATTAAGACTAAATTAGTTAGACTAATTTCTAATCCTACTTATATATATTTTATTAATTTAAAATTAATTTAGACCGATCCCTTAGAATAGTAATCTAGTAATAAAACTAAATTTCCTATTTTAAGTATTTTAGCTAGAAGGTATTTAAGTATACCAGCTACAACAGCTTCAACTAAACGGTCTTTTTCGACTTCTAGTAATATAATTACTAAAAGCCGATCTCGATTAGATCTAGAAATTATAAAGTACTTAATTCTATTAAAGAGCTGGAGATTAATAGATCTTATAGATTTAATAGAATTTAAAAGTAAGGAGGAATAATGTATTATTAGCTTTTACTTTAATTCTTTTATAATATAATAAATTATATTATAATACTCTAATTTATTCCTTAATTATAAATTAAAAAACCAGATTAATACCTATTTTATTAATAAAGTTATTTAATAATTAAGTTTTAAGTTTCTAACTTTTAAGATTAGGAACTTTAAGAATAAAAGTTTTAATAATTATTTATAATTAAATAAATAATTAGAATATTAAGGCGGAAGCTATAGAATATATTAAAGTAATATTTCGTTATAATAATACTTAAAAAACTATATTAATAGCTATTTTATTTATGAAGTTATTTAATAATTAAGTTTAAAGTTTCTAAGTTTTAAAATTAGGAACTTTAAGAATAAAAGTTTTAATAATTAAATATATTTAAATATATAATTAGATTATTAATAAAGTATTAATGGAATATAGTAAAGTAACATTTACTAATAAAAATATTTTAAAAACTAAGTAAATAGCTATTTTATTTATAAAGTTATTTAATAATTAAGTTTAAAATTTCTAACTCTTATAATTAAATCTTTTAAAAGTAAAAGTTTGAAAAACTATTTATAATTAAATAAATAATTTAGTTTTTAAAGGGTTATTTATAGATTATATTTAATAATAATCCTTTATAATAATAATTTAATAACTTAATAAATAACTCTTTTATTTAATATATTAAATATTATATTTCAAAAGATATATTTTTAAAAACTTAAAGATTAAGATATAATGAATATTATATAAGTTTAAATTAAGTATATAATAGTTATAAATTAGTATAAATTAATATAAATTAATATATAATTAAAGGTTACTAAATATATTATTTTTAAAATAAATAACTAAAAACTAACTAATTAATTGACTAAATTAGTTAATAACTAAAGACTAAAGTAACTTTAGTTAGTTAACTAACTAATTTAATTTAACTAAATTAGTTACTAACTAATTTTAACTAACTTTAATTAGTCTACTAACTAATTTAATTAGACTAAAAAGTAACTAAAATTAAATTAGTTAGACTAATTTCTAAACTTACGTTTAAGCTTAAATAGTTTTAGTAATTAAAAGTAGTATTAAAGGTTTAGTTATTATAATAGCTTAGTTATAGATACTACTTTACTTAATATTTTATAGAAGGTTAGTAATAGCTGTTATAACGTTATTTTTAATCTTTATAGTTATTGTTTATAAAGCTTTCGCGATATAGGTAATCTACTTCCTTTATTATTATTATATTATAACGATTTTATTTAAGTAGGTCTTTTATATTTAGACCTTTATTTTATATAAAAACTTTTTTAAAAATATTTTAATAAGTTTATAAAAAGATAAAATATATATATAAAATACGTTAATAACATTATTACCATTATTATAAGCTTAAATTATTTTTTAAAGGTAATAACGGATCTTTTAAATTTATAGGTATATATCGATATATTATTTAAGATATTATTTAAGTCCGGCTATTATTAAAATATATTCGGTACTATAATAATAGTATTAAGGTACTTTAAAAATAGCTTTTCCGATTATTAAGAGCTACACCGGCGATATACTAAGCTTTAAATAAGTTCGAAGCGTAGCAGTCGCTTTAATGATTTAATAACCGAAATTATAAGCTAGTACGAGTTTATTTGATTAAGTTATTTCTAAAACATAAGATTTCATTTTTAATTTTAATTTTTTTAATAGATAGATTAAAGGGTAAAAATATACCGATTAATAAGTAAAGTTCGTTAAATTTAAAATTAAAATAATATTACTTACTTATAATATTATTATTTATAACTTTTCTATAAGTACCTTCTTTAAAAATTAACTTTCATAGAAAGTATAACAATTTAAAATATTGAATATTAACTTAATATAAGATAATATAATTACTTATATAAGCTAATTTATTAATGAAAGGGTTATAAAACTTATTAACTCTTTTATAATAAAGTTTTACTAATTTAAACTTATAAATAAATTAATCCTATCCGGATATGTTTTATTTAATAAGATATACTTAGTAGAATATTATACTAAAGTTTATTAAATTAAGTAATACTTTTAATATTAAAAATATAATTATATTATTACTTAATATATTATTATATATAATATTTATAACTCTTACTTTAACCTTTATAGTATATAAAAGTACCCCGTCTATATAATCTATAACCTTTTTAAATATAGTAACTATTATTATTAATACTTTATTTAAAATTTAAATATAGTTATTATAAATAAGAGCATTAATAAGTTTAAAAAGTTTTAAAAAATAAGATTATTTATTAATTATTAAAACCTTTAAAATTATTATTATTCTCCCTATTATATAAAGATTATTTATACTATAAAGGTTATTTATATTACTAGCTTTAAAAAGATCGCTTAAAAACCTATTATTATCATTAATTATACTAGTATTAACGCTTATAATAATACCTATTATAATACTAATATTAATAACAACCCTAGAGCCGGTTACTATATTTATTACTTTAAAGCTAGTTATTATTAAGCTTAGAAATTAGTCTAACTAATCTAATTTTAGTCACTTTTTAGTCTAACTAAATTAGTTAATAGACTAACTAAAGTTAGTTAAAATTAGTTAGTAACTAATTTAGTTAAACTAATTTAATTACTTAAGTGACTTTAGTTACTTTAGTCTTAGTTACTAACTAATTTAGTCAACTAATTAGTTAGTTTTTAGTCACTTATTTTCAAAAGATTATACTTAATACCCTTTATTAATATATTAATTCATATTAATATATAAGTATTATATAATTAACTTAAGCTAATATAATATTAGTATATTTTAATCTTTAAGTTTTAAAGAATATATCTTTTAAAATATAATATATAGTATATTAGATAAAAGAGTTATTTATAAAGTTACTACATTATTGTAATATAATAAAGTTAATTTAATATAACTTATTAATAACCCTATAGAAATTAAATTATTTATTTAATTATAATTAGTTATAAAAACGTTTTTATCTAAATTTCCTAATCTTAAATGTTAGAAAATTTAAATACAATTATATAATATATTTATAAATAAAATAGCTATTTACTTAGTTTTTAAAGTATTCTTATAAGGAAATATTACTTTAATATATTTTATAAATACCTCTATAATAGTTTATTTATTTGTATATTAATAAGTTAAATATAAAATTTAAGAAAGTAAGATATACTCTAAATATATATTAAAAACCTATAATACTACCTACTTTAATACTTGAAATATTTAAGATTTTTAAATATTTAACTTTTAGAAATCTAATTAGAGATTAAAGTAACTTTTAAGGGAAAAGATATATAAAGTTAAGTTTAAATAATTATAAAATATATTTATTAATAACTAAAATATATATTCTTAAAAAATAAAATATATTCTAACTATTTATTAAGTAACTATATAATTATTTCATTTATAAGTTATAATATTCAGGATTTAAGGATATTTAACTTTTAGATATCTAATTAAAGCTTAATATAATTTTCAAAAGAAAATATTTATAAAATTAAATTTAAAATACTTATAAATTAAAATATTAAAAATTTAATTATATAATATAAGTTTGAAAAATGTATTTAAATTTTATATTATAATATTATATTAATAATTATTATATTATTTAAATTATATAAATTATTTCAAGTTTTATTAATTTTATAAATACTTTAAACTTATATATTTTTATTTTATATAAGAGCTAAAATTATAAAATAAATAGCTTTAAATAGCTCTTTGAAATCTTAATTTTATTAATAAAGTGACTAAAAGGTAACTAATTTAGTCGACTAAAACTCAGGCCTTTAGTCTTAGTCTTAGTCAGTTAATTAACTTTAGTCTAACTTTAGTTACTAATTAAATTCAGTTATTAGTTTTCGTTATTAGTCTTAGTCTTTTTTTAATAAGCCTGGTTATTATAATTATTACTTTAAAATAACTATTTTAAGAAATGCTAGCTTAAAACCTAGCTAGCTTATTTTAATAAGCTTAAAATTAAACTATATAAGAATAGCTCGCCCGGGATATTATTAATATTATTAATAACCCCTTAAATAACCCCTTTTAGCTACTAGCCCCCGACGTTATTAAACCCCTTTTAAAAGCTACGCTAGTACCTTCTATTATACTAATACCTTCCGGAATAATCTTCTAACCGATCTCGATTTATAAACCTTTAAAAACCTCCTTTAAAAAGGATAAACTTAGATTTAATATTTTAATAATATAAATTTAAACTTTACCAGCTCACTTAAATAATACTAAAATAAATATTAACATTAATATATAATATATAACCCGACATTAATTATAAGTATTAAAGAAAGAAAAAAGAATAGAAAGAATAAGAATTTAATTATACCTCTAATATTAATTTAACGATTTATAACTCCACAATAGCTAATAAACTTATAAAATTATAAAATATTAATATATAAATAAAATATATTATAATTTAAATTATTAATTAATAGATATAATTATCTAGCTATATATTATTGAAAGTATAAATATATTATTATTAAAGTTTTAAAAACATATACTAATAAATATATTTAAGATAAAATTAATGTATTTTCAAAAAATAATTACCGCCCTTTAAAATATTATAAAGGATATTATATCTATCATAAATTTTATTATTTAATATATATAAAACTTTATAAAAGTTTATAAAAAGAATACCGGAAAATGAACCTATTATACAAAGTTTAATAATATATTAAAATACTAAGAATTTAAGAAATATATTATAGAATATATAATTAAAAAACTATAATAATTAAAAAAGCTTTTATAAAGAATTAATAAAGGAAAATAAATAAAATTAATATAAAAAGCTTAAAAGGTTTAAAAAGTTAATTAAAATATTTAAATTATAAAATTAAAGAGTTATAGAATAAAATATAACATTTATTATTAATAACGAAACTATATTTAATAAAAAAGTTATTATATTTAATAAGCTTGGAAATTAGTCTAACTAATTTAGTTTTAGTTACTTTTTAGTCTAACTAAATTAGTTAGTAGACTGATTAAAGTTAGTTAAAATTAATTAGTAACTAATTTAGTTAAATTAAATTAGTTAGTTAACTAACTAAAGTTACTTTAATCTTTAATTACTAACTAATTTAATCGACTAATTAATTAGTTTTTAGTTATTTATTTTAAAAAAATTTATATTTAATTACCTTTATTTATATATTAATTTATATTATTTTATATTATTCTATATTATTTTATACTAAATATATATAATTAGCTTAATCTTTAAGTTTTAAAAATTAATTTATTTTAAATATAATATATATAATATTAAATGTAGAAGCTATTTATTAAGTTATTAAAGTATTATTATAAAGGAATATTACTTTAATATATTTTATAAATACCTCTTTAATAATCTAATTATTTATTTAATTATAAATAAATATTAAAACTTTTAATCTTAAAGTTCTTAATTTTAAAAGTTAGAAACTTAAAACTTAATTATTAAATAACTTTATAAATAAACTAGCTATTTATTTAATTATTAATATATTCTTATAAGGAAATCTAACTTTAATATATTATCTAAATATCCTTTTAATATTTTAATAACTTATTTTATTATAAATATATTTTGGAACTTTTACTTTTAAAGTTCTTAATCTTAAAAGTTAGGAGTTTTAAACTTAATTATTAAATAACATTATATATAAAATAGCTATTTAATTAATTCTAAATATATTTTTATAAAGAAGTATTAAGTAGAATATACTTTAAATATATAATAAGATATTATATTATTACTTAATTTATTACTTAAAATATTTAAGATTTAAGAATATTAAACTTTTAGAAATCTAATTAGAGTTTAAAGTAACTTTTAAAAGAATAGATTTATAAAGTTAAATTTAAATAGGCTTTAAATATATATATTAATAACTTAATTATATATTTTAATAAGGTAAAATATATTCTAAATATATATTAAAAAAGTATATTAATACTTAATTTAATACTTATAATATTTAAGATTTATAAATATTTAACTTTTAGAAATCTAATTAAAGCTTAAAGAAACTTTTAAGAGAAAAGATTTAAAGAGTTAAGTTTAAATACTTATAAAATATATATATTAATAATTAAAATATATATTCGAATAAAGTAAGATATATTCTAAATATATATTTAATATCTATATAAATATTTAATTTATAAGTTATAATATTTAGGATTTAAGAAGATTTAACTTTTAGAAATTTAATTAAAGCTTAATATAACTTTTAAAAGAGAATAGTTATAAAATTAAATTTAAAATACTTATAAATTAAAATATTAATAATTTAATTATATAATATAAGTTTAAAAAATATATTTATACTTTATATTAATATATTATATTAATAATTAATATATAAGTTTAAAGTATTTATAAAATTAATAAAAGTTTATAAATACTTTAAACTTATATATTTTAATAGTTATAAGAGCTAAAATTATAAAATAAATAGCTTTAAATAGCTCTTTTAAATCTTAATTTTATTAACTAAGTAACTAAAAAGTGACTAATTTAGTCGATTAAAACTTAGGCCCTTAATCTTAGTCTTAGTTAGTAGACTGACTAAAGTTAGTAGAAATTAGTTAGTAACTAATTTAGTCAGATTAATTTAGTTAGTTAACTGACTTTAGTCTGACTTTAATCACTGACTAAACTTAGTTATTAGTCTTAGTCATTAGTCTTAATCATTTTTTAACAAGCCTGATATTTAATAAAGCCTTTTTCTTAATATTATTAAATATACTTAAAGACTTTAACCCGTTATTAACCTTTAATATAAAAAATAATTAGCCTTTATTTATTAAGAATAAAGTAAAATAAACTATCTTTTATTTTAAATTATATAAAGCCTTTAAACCGGTAAAGATCCTTAATTTTATCTTTTATATCTTAATAAACTTTCTCCTTCTTCTTTTATACCCTTTATTTAAAATCTTTTTTAAAGTATTTACACTTTTCAAGACTTTATTATAATAATTTTAAAGGAATTAAAGAAAGAAATTATAATATAATTAAAACTTATGAATTAATTACTTTATTAATAATAATTAATAAAGCTTTAGAATTAGTTATTATTAAATATATAAATTATTATATAAAGAAATTTAATTCTCTTATATAAAACTATATAAACATTTATAAAACGAAATCTATAAAATTTTTATCTTATATTTTTTTAAAATAAATGTATTTAATATATAATATTACTAATATAAGGGAATATTTAATAATAATATTATTTATATTAAATACCTCCAGGGCATTTAATAATATAAATTATATTAAGTTAATTAATTACCTTATATAAAGAGGGTTTTTAATATTTAAAATTCTTTAAATTAAGAAATAACTAAAGGACCGCTATATATAATTAAAGTTTTTAAAAAGAAAGTTGAATTAAATTACTTAAAATTATAATATCCTTAAAAGCTTTTTACTTTCTTTATTACTTTAATTCTTTTATAATATAAACCTCTGTAATAAAATTTTAAAGGGAAGCTTTATTATTATTTTAAATTTCGGCGTAGTTATAGGGGTTATTATAAAAATAGCTTTAGTAACTAATACCTTTAGTTAATAAAGGAGTAATACTAGCTACTCTATACCCTAGTTATTAGGCTTATTAAAAAAGACTAAGACTAAAGATTAAGACTAATAACTAAACTTAGTTACTAATTAAAGTTAGGCTAAAGTTAGTTAACTAACTAAATTAGTTTGATTAAATTGGTTATTAACTAAATTTAACTAACTTTAATTAGTCTATTAATTAAGCCTAAGACTAAAGGCCTGAATTTTAGTCAATTAAATTAATTACTTTATAATTACTAAGTTAATAAAATTGAAATTTAAAAGAGCTATTTAAAGCTATTTACCTTATAATTCTAGGCCTTATATATATTAAACTATATAATTTTAAAATATTTATAAAATTAATAAAAGTTTCTAAAATTTATAAAATTTATATAATATAATAATTATTAATATTATATTTTAATATATATTTAAAGTATACTTTACTTTATATGAATATATATCTGAACTATTAATTAATATATTATAAACCTTTTTAAATTTAACTTTGTAAATCTTTTCTTTTAAAAGTTACTTTAAACTCTAATTAAATTTTTAAAAGTTGAATATTTATAAATGTTAAATATTTTAAACAGTAAAATAAGTAATAATATAGTTGTTTAATATATATTTAAAACATATTTTACTTTATTAAAATATATAATTAAAGTATTAATATATATATTCTAAGTTCTTTTAAACTTATTTTTATCAGTCTTTTCTTTTAAAAGTTATTTTAAGCTCTAATTAAATTTCTAAAAGTTAAATATTCTTAAAACTTGAATATTTAAAGTAATAAATAGAGTAATAATACAGTTATTTAATATATATTTAGAGTTTCTTTTATTCTATTATAATATATAATTAAGGTATTATTATATATATTTCAAAATATTTTAAATTTAACTTTATAAACCTTTTCTTTTAAAATTTACATTAAACTCTAATTAAAATCTTAAAACTTATTCTACTTTTAATAATTAATAACTTTATTAATATAACAGGTAAAATTACTGTTTTTTAAATTCTAAACAATTAATAAATTAGGGAATATCCTAATCTCTAAAAAATATAGGAATCCGCCTTATAGCCCAAAATAAATTTAAATATTCCGGATACGTCTAAATCCAATCTAAAGTTAGATTTAAATATAACCCTTAAATATTAACCGGCTTACTCCCTTAAGCGTAATAATTAGAAACTAGCCTATATAAAGGTAAATAAATCCTAAACTAGGTTATATTAAATACTTTAGCTACCTCTTTTAATTTAGCGTACCTAATTAAATCCTTTTTATATAATTCCTTTGAAAAGTTTAAATCTCCTTTAAAACTTAATAGTTTATTTAAGAAAATCTGATAATTTAATATATATAAATCGACCGGTAAAATAATTAATATATATGTTTTAATCTCTAAATAAGTATCGCTTATATATATAAATAAAAAAACATTAGATTGGTTTTTGAAAATAAAATAAATATTAATATAAATAATATTAATATAGATTATATTAATATAAAAGAAATACTTATATATTAATTAATTAATCGTAATAAAGATTTTACATCTGTATATAAAGGATGTTTATAAGTATATTCTCATAAAATAGGTATATCGTCGAAATTAATATTTTTATAAATAATAAGATTAAAATCAGGATTATAAGGGATAATTAGTTTAAAAGTCTTCATTTCCTTAAGGGAAATACTACTTTAAGTCTAGTTCGAGTTAGATATAATAAAGTTAATAATAGGGATTTAGTAAACTATTTTATTTATTAAAAGGTTTAAAGCTTTTAAAATAAATAAAGAAATTAGGTAAAAAGGTAATATATTTCAAAGCTATTAAAGTTGTAAAAAAGGATTAAAAGAAATAATTTATTGTAAAAGCTATTAAAGCTTTTACAATAAATAGAAGAATTATAAATAGGATATTGAAGGTAATAGGATATTAATACATTACAAGTAAAAAGAATATTAAAGGGGGATTAAAAAGTATATATAATGAAAGGAAATATAAAAATAGAATATTACTAATAATATAATATATATTTAAATTTAAATTTAAAACTAAGCCGGTTATAGATTAGGTTTAATCTTAAATTTAAAATTTTACCGGTTATAAATTAGGTTTAATCTTAAATTTAAAACTTCACCGGTTGTAAATTAGGTTTAATCTTAAATTTAAAACTTAGCTAGTTTTAAATTTAATTTTATATTATTAATATTAAATCTTTTTTAATAAATAACTTTATTATATATATTCTTAAATTTCCCTCTTTTTTAATCCTTTTTAATTAAATCCCTAGAGCACTATATTCCTTCCTTTATTTATTCTAATAATAAATAAATTCTATCTTATAACTTATTTACAACTATTTCTCTATTTCTCTCTCTTTTTTTTAATGATAAATACAAGTTATATTTCTTTATTCTTTTTTTATATAAATATTAATATTTTTATAAAATATCTTCTTTTCGTTCTAATAATCATTCCTTTATTCTTAATATTCGTTTTATTAATTAAGGTATTAAAGAATCGTTTAATTTCAATAAATATATTATTTTTTTAATTTATTTATTTAATTTATAAGATTTATGTTAATTATTAAAAATATTATTTTAAATAATTAATTTGAATTAAATTTAAATAACCCCTTTTAAGACGATAAAACTAACGAAAACGAATCGAATATAAACGAGGAATACGTCGATTCCTATACTAATTCTTTAATTAATTTAACCTTTAAAAAAGAGATTTATAATAATCCGAATTATAAATTAAACGACGAGAATTCTTTTATTTATATAATAAAGAATAGTTTATTTAAACGTTCTTTATTAAAAATGAAATTAAGAAAAGATCGAAAGATATAATATAAATATATAATATAAATAAATTCTTAATAAATTGATTTCTATTATTTTATTAACTATAATTAATTAATTAAATTATAAGTATAATTAAAATATAGAAATAAATTTAAATAATTTTCATTCGTCGAATTTATATAGGTATTATAAAATAAAATATCTAAATATTATTTATAATTAATAATTAGAAATAACGAGAGAGAAAAGTAAATTATCCCTTTTATTTTAAATTATTTTTTAAATTAAATATTAGTAAATTTAATATAATACTATAGAATAATCCTATTAATAATCCCTTCGAATTATTAAGAAAACAGCCTTATATAAATACCGATACAGAATTAAATAATAAGATCATTTATAATAAATTTTTAAATTTTATTATAAAGGATAATTTCGTTTTTAATATTTTAAATTTTAATTCCTTTTAGGATTTAATCTAATATTTTAAACTGTAGATTTAAATTTCCTCTTTATATATAATTGTATATAAAATAATTTATTTAATTTAGAGATACTACTATTAATTAATATAAAATCCGATTAATCTTTAAATAAGATTTCATTAAATATTTAGATATATTTAATAAAGATTTAAAGAATATATTAAATAATAATAGTTCTTTTAATATAACTTTCGATATTTAGACTACTCGAAATTAAATCTCTTATATAGGGTTTAGTTTATTATTTATAAATAACGATTTTAAATTAATCTTTAAATTAATCGGCTTTAAACCAATTAATAGCTATTATATTAGATATAATATATTCGAAATATTTTAGAATATATTAAATCCATATATAATTGCAATTAAAGATATATTTAAATAAATATAATCTTATTATATTAATTATAAATTTAAATATTTCATTTATAAATTAATATAATAAATTATAATATATTGAATAATAATATATTTATTAATAAATCTTTAAGGTTTTATAATAATATAACCTATACAGGATTTAATAACGATATTGGATATATTATATATATTGTTAATATCATAATATAAGATACTTTAAAGTTTTATATTCTATTTAAAAAAGAAAATTTAAATCTATTTCGTTTAATAAATTATAATTTAGATAAAAGTGATGTTAAAGAGCTTAAAGGTAAGTATTATATTCTTTATTTAATTTTATTTATATAAACATTAATAAATCTTATAGATTTTAAAAAAAATCGCATTTAACGCTTAGTTATATTAATTAAATATATACTAGAAATGAAATAATGATTTTAAAAAGGTGTAAAGAGATATATTAAATTAGGGCAATTATTTACTAATAAAAGTATTATTCTTATTAATAATCCTATTCTTTAATTATATAATTAAATATTAATAATAATATTTATAAATAATGTAATTCGGTAGAATTCTACTTATAAAATACTTTCTTTTTTGAATATTTTAAGCTAGTTTTCAATTATATTTTTCAGAATACTAATAATTAGGAATTTAAGGATCTATTCTTTATAGATAGCGATTAAGTTATTTTAATTAAAATTGAACAATTATTTAAAATATTTATAAAACCCTTGGTTAAATTATAAAAGGAAAGATTTATTACTTTTCTTATTAACTTTCTATTTATATATATAATATATAATAAATTAAAAGGCTTTAAAAGAGAGTTTATTTAAAAGAAGATAGATAATCTATATTTAGTATTTATAAATTTCTTTATTCGATATTATATTTTATATTTTATATGTTAAACTTTTATTTTATAATAGGTTGAGGAATATTCTAATTTAAATTTTATTGTTTTTGCCGGTAATTGAAAATTAAATAAATATTTCCCTTGTTAGTTAAATAATGCTATTATTAAAGAATTTAAACTTTACGTTTTAAGTAAAATTTTAAATTTTAGATTTAAATTATTATACTTTAAATCTAATAATTTAATAAATTTATATAGGGGTATTAAAATTAATATAATCGATTCATTAAAAATTGAATATAATCGATTAAATAATAATAATCGAGATGAAGATAAATTAGATAAGGATTTAAACGTTTAAATTAATAAAGATTACGATTTCGATAATGAATTATTTTAAGGAAATCGAAATTAATATATAATAATTAAATATTCGATTTATTTAAACGAAGGAGTTGTACTGTTATAGGTAAGTTAATTTATAATTTATAAATAATCTTTATATATATTTTAGTAATTTAAATTTAATTAATAGACCGATCCTTTAGAATGGTGGTTTAGTAATAAAATTAGATTTCTCATTTTAAGTATTTTAGCTAGAAGGTATTTAAGTATATTAGTTATAATAGCTTTGATTAAACGGTCTTTTCGATTTCTAGTAATATAATTATTAAAAGCCGATCTTAATTAGATTTAAATATTATAAAGTATTTAATTCTATTAAAGAGTTAGAGATTAATAAATTCTATAGAATTAATAGAATTTTAAAGTAAGGAGGAATAATGTAGTGTTAGCTTTTATTTTAATATTTTTATAATATAATAAGTTATATTATAATATTTTAGGGTATCTTTTAATTATAATTTCAAAAATTAGATTAATACTTATTTTATTAATAAAGGTATTTAATAATTGAGTATAAAGTTTTTAATTTTTAAGATTAGAAACTTTAAGAATAAAAGTTTTAATAATTATTTATAATTAAATAAATAATTAGATTATTAAGGAGGTATTAATACAAAATAGTAAAGGAATATTCCTTTATAATAATATTTTAAATATTAAATACATAGTTACTTTACTTATAAAGTTGATTAATAATTAAGTTTAACGTTTCTAATTTTTAACATTAGGAACATTAAGAATATAAATTTTCATAATTAATTATAATTAAATTGATAATTTAACTTTTAAAGTACTATTAATAAATTATATTAAATTAATAATCTATTATAATAAAAATCTAATAACTTAATAAATATATATTTTATAAAATATATTATATATTTTCTTTTAAAAAATATACGTTTTAAAATTTAAAGAATAAAATATAAATAATGTTATATTGATTTAAACTAATTATATAATATTTATAGCTTAAGATAGATTACTATAAATTAATATGTAAATAAATCTTTTAACATATAATATTTATAATATAAGTAATGAAAAATTATCTAATTAGTTAATTAATTAGTTAGTAATTCAGGATAAAAGTAATTAAATTAAATTAATAAAATTGGTCATTAACTAATTTCAACTAACTTTAGTTAGTCTATTAACTAATTTAATTAGATTAAAAAGTAATTAAAATTAAATTAGTTAGATTAATTTTTAAGCTTACTTTATATTTATAAAGTTATAATTAAAAAGAAAATAACTCTTTTTTGAATAAGTTTATTTATATAATAATAAAATATAAAGCTCTATTTAAAAGAAAAGACTTTTATTTTTATTTAAATAATCGAAATATAATTAATCTAATTATTAATATTAAGTTTATTCAAAATAATTGTAATAGAGAATTAAATAAATAAGCCGTTAATAATTAATAAATGTATTAAGGTTAATTAAATTTATAAAAATTAGAATATTAGCTATATTAGAAATATTTAAAAAATGGTTTTAAATTATTTATAGTAATTATTATAATTACTATTTAAATAATAGCTATTAATTTTAAAAATAACTCTTTTAAAGTAAGGATAACGCTTAGTATATATATAAATATATTAGTTATTATAATATTAATTATTAAATATAAAATAAACATCATATTTATTTTTATATTATTAATACCCGATTTCATATTATTAATACTTAACTTTATATCTTAAATATTTATTTTATAAATACCCGACCTTATAATAATTTAATTTAATTCTATATCGACCTAGCTTAATCTTACATTTAATAAAGTTTAAACTTATATTACTTTAAATAGTAAATTTAATATAACTTTTAATTTATTAAATATTATAAAAGAAGTTCCTTAACACTTAACATTTATTATAATTAATAATATTAAAGGTATACCTTTTTAAAATTAAATTTTGAATTTAATTATAAATTTTTAAATTTTTAAAAATGACTTAATTTTAAATAAGGATAAGGAATATACCTTATTTAAGCTTAAACTTAATAAAGTTTATTTTATATTTAAAATAAAAAAATCAATTAATATACCAGAGATTATTATTAAAGAAAATATATATATTTATATAAATAAATAATCTTATATTATAAAACTTATTAAGATTTTAATTAATTACCTTAATATATAGAAGGATAGAGGATATATTAATATCTTAAAAGATTATTAAATAAGGGTCCCCTTAATTAAAGGATAATAGAACAAGAGGTTAATTAATTATAATTATCCTTTAAGTAATAAAGATAAAGTTATTTAAAATAAAATTTATAATAGGTTTTATAAAAAGATTAAATAGAATAATTAATAGAACTAATATTATTCGCTACTCTATTATTTATTATTTAACGGAATTATAAAAGCGTTTTAAAAGCTAGAGCTATAGCTAATTTATAAATATTAAATTTTATAACTATTTTGAATAATTACCCCCTCCTTTTTTAAATCAAAATTATTAAAAAATGTTAAGGTAAGTATTTAATTACTATTATTAACGTTATTATATTCTTTTATTAGTTTTAAATTTATCCCGATTATCGAGATTATTTTATATTTATTAATTTAAAAAGTATAAAATAATTATTAATAATATTAATAAATTTGAAAAATATATTTATTTATATTTCATATTATATAGATATAACCTTAAAAGAGTACGATAACTTTTATAAAGTATTTATTGTTAATATTATTATTTATTTTAAGATAATTAAAAATTATTTAAAGTATTTAGAAAAAGTTTTTTCTTTATTTAATTATAAAAATATTTCTATTAATTTTAAGAAGTCTTTTATAAATTACCTCTTTTTAAAATTTCTCGGCTTTAAAATTAATATTTTTAACTCTAAAGTTATTATTAATAAAATTACCGCTTTTTATAATTTAATATTCCTAATTAATTTAAATGTTTTTAAATAATATTTAAATAATTCTAAATTCTTAAAATATTTAATCTTTTATTATATTCAATTTATAAAACTTTTTATAAAAATAGAAAATTATATTCTTAATTAAAGTTTATAAATAAAGTTAAGTAATTAATAATAATTCGGATAAATATATAGCTTATTATAAGTCTATAATATTTAAATTAATAATTATTAAATAAACTTTATTTCTTTAATTAAATAAATTTTTAAAGTAAAGCTTCAATATTATAATTTTCTATTTAAATAAATGATATAAATTCGTGGTTCCTTAATTCCCTTTTTTATTATTAAACCGGTTAACGTAGTTTACTATTAAGCGAGATATATTATTAAACGAGATACTATTTCTACTTCTTAATACTTTTATATAAGTTAATTTAATTATAACGCTTTAAATTAATTAAAATTATTTACTATCCGATTCGTTACTCGATTTTATATCCTTTTTATAAATTTATATATTATATTTTATCTTATTATAAATACTATAGTATTTATTACCCGTCGTATATTGTTTTAACGAACCTTTATTTTTACCTTTATCGAGCGTTAGACGTTTCCCTTTTATCTTTTTATTTTATAAATATTAAAATTCCTTAATAATAAGGGCTCCTTTAAGCTAGACTCATACTTTTTTAACTTTCTAATATTTTAAAAGGGTTAAATTAATATTTTAAAGGGTATAGACTTATTTATATATAATAATTATTTTATAAGCTATTCGGTTTATATCCTTCGCTATCTAATTTATAGCGTTTAAAATTAACGTTAAAGAGTTTCTTTAATAACTTAAGATTTTACTTTTAATAAAAGTAGAGTATTTATTATCTATTAAGGGTTAGAAAGCGTTTAAGGGTTATAGCTATTAATCGTTCTTAGATATAACGGGCTAGGTATAAGTATCCGGAAATATATATTTAGCTTATTAATTACTTTATCTAGATTATAAAGTATTAAATTAGATATATTAAATTTAAATCTAATAATATTTTTTATAAAAATAATAAAATATATAGCTTTAAAAGTAATAAGGAACTTGAACTTTATAATATAGTTTATTAAAGGCTTTATAAATAATTCGATTTCTTTTAAATATATACGTTTTAATAATAAATAAAGTATAATATTTAATAGCTAGAATAGGTAAGATAAATAAGGAGGTATATTAAGTATAATAATACCGTTATCTTTATAATATATTTCGAATTTAGTTAAAATATAACTTTTATAACCGTTTAAAATTAAAAGGCGATAATAACCTTTCGTTTATACTTTAATATATTTATCGAAATATTTAATCTAGTTTAAGCTCGTCTCGTTATTAATTTAATTATTAGAAATTAATTTAATTATTTAATTACTTAGTAAGTTAGTTTTACGCGACTAATTTATAAATAATAATGATAATAATAAATATTAATTTATCGTCCGGACTAAGGCCTGAGCTTTATATAGACGTTATCTCCGTGCTAGCTATTATAGTATATTAATATAGCGCCCTTCTAGATTAGCTTAGCGCCCTTCTTCTATTTATTAAGACTCGGGCCTTTCGGGCCTCTTTTACCTACCTCTACCGCCCTAAAAATATTATATAAGCCGTGAACCGCTAACCGCGTCCTATTAAACCTATTATTTAACTATTTATTTAATTATATTATAGTATGCTTTATAATATAAGAATAAAAAAGAAAAAGGGGAAAGGGGGTCGGTAAATTATCGGATATAGTAAGGAGCTTAAATCGGTATCTTTAAATCGGCTAGTAAGTATAGGTAAGAGGTACTATTAGAGCCGTCGCGTTTAAAGAAAGTTAAATTAAATATTATTCTAAGGTACCCTTTTTAAATTTAATAATAGCGATTAGAACCGGTTATAGGGGTACTACTCTAGCGCTTAATATATTATAAGTTACGCGAGAGCGCTAGAGGTAACGTATAATATACTATAAGAGGCTCTTTTTATAATATTATAAGTAAAAATCTACTAATATAATACCGATAGGTAGTAAGTAGCGTTATAGAGGTTTCTACCAATCCGAACTAATACCGCGAAAGGTTCGAAAACCCTTTAAACTAATCCGATTCGATAGTAATAACTATTTCTAATAACTTCCTAACCGGTATTAATACTTATATAGCTTTTAATAGCTTTATTTAAGCTTAGAGGGGGCTATTATTTATTACGTTTTAAGCCGGAGTATTTAAAGGTTATTTTAGCCCTAGGGATACACCGGCAAGAGCCCTTTTAAAGGCTCTCTAGGGGCCTTTTAAGGGGGTTATCTTCTACCGCCACGTGTATAAACCGTTTTAAAAGACCCGTTTGAAATAAGAATATGGTAGCGGTTTTAGCTCGTCTAGACTCCCAGATCTCTTTAGTATTCTTCGGAGGCTTAAACCCCTTCTAGCCGGACCTAAGAGAAGCCTAAACCTCCTCCTTAAGTACGCTATACTTACTATATTATAATAAGACGTGTTTAACTATTTAATAATTATTATAAAAGTATTACGGTAAGTTAGTTTATTTAATTTATTATAAGTAGTCTTTAAAGCTTATTTTACTAGTTTAGAGTTAGAAAATAATAGCGGAGACTACTTTCTTTATATTAGTATAACGGTTAAGGGTAACCTTTTCTGGCTTTAGTAAGTAATAATAAAGGACTCTACTATATAGTATACTTTCTTACTCGTCGATCTAGCGCTAGTAAGTTATTTTCTTAATTAGTATATACTATACAGCTATTATAATAAAAGGGGCTTAGTTAGTAATAAGCTTAAGGGGCCCTTTAAGGGTGTACCTCTTTAACTAATTTAGTCCCTTAAGTGCCCTGGGTACTTTAAACTTTCGGGCGTGTACTAGCGTTATTACAGTAGCGCTAGCCGTTATAATAATAGTAGCCTCTAGTATTAGGTACGCTATAACTATAGCGGTCTCTAGCATTAAAAGCGCTGTAACCCTTGTAAAGTCGGGCGCTATAGTAGCGTACCTTATAACCGGAGCTATAATAGCGTACCCTGTAGCGGGTACCATAATGGCATACCTTATAACGGGTGCTATAACAGGTTCTGCTATTAAATCCCCTTTAGGTTTAGTAGGTTCGGCTATTAAATCTATTATAGGACTGGGGTTTCGTAATATAAAGACTGCTGTAGTGTAAGGGGTTAGGGGGTTCTACCGCTAGCTTCGTTAGCTAATCTGCTGCTTTATTACCGGGGACCTTGGTGTGAGCTGGGATCTAGTAGATGTTAACGTTAATCCCCTGTTGCTGGAGGGCCTTTAGCTGCTCGGCGATTTACCGAAGTAGCTATTAGCTGGACTGGCGCTATAACTAGGCTGAGGATGTTATAGCGGCTTAGTTATTGGTAAAGATATCGACTCTAATAAACTTTCTAACTTCTTATACGAGAGTAATTTCTAACGATATGTAAATACTTTTTAATTTAATTAAGTATATTATTAATTATATTTCTTTATTTATATATACGAGCTTTTATTAGATAAATTTCGAGGTAAGCTAGCGAGGTTAGTACATTACCGCTCCTACGCTTCCGTTATAATTACTCCTGTTTGTGTAAAAAATTAACGATTTATAACCGAAATTTTCTACGATATGGTTATGGTAAGCTTTACTAGCTTCCTCTCTTTTTTTTATTATAATAGTGATATGTTTTTATTAAAGTAGTATAACGAAAGGCTTAATTTATTTTAATTATAATTGGTATTTATAGAATTTCTAGTAGTATTTAATTAAGCGTGTAAATGGTAATTTCTAGTAAGCCTTCTTTATTATATCTAATGCCGCTATTCCGTAACTAGCTATTAAAGGGTTGGCTCGTAATTGGAGGTAAGTTATATAATTAGCCTGGAGTAGCTATTATTCGATCGGTAAGATGTATATCTCGGCTGTTATCGCTAGTACCGTTGTAGTAGAAAGATTATTAGTAATTATTAATAGAGCTTCTTATTATAATTTCCGTAGTACTTAAAGATGTTGTTATGTTAAGCCTTCCTTTATAATTTTAATATAAGGTTAGTACTATACTATATTATAGTATATAATTTGCGGTATAATAATTGTTTAGTATAGCTACCGAAGTTAAAGTGTACTATATCTTTAATCGGCGCTAGTAATAGCTTTTAGGCTTTAAATCGATTTCTGAACTTTAGTCTTAATCTCTATGATATAGTAGTACTAAAGGAGCCCTAGATTAAATTAGATGCTTAAGTATCGGAGCTTTTTTTAAAGCTCGATTAGATTTACGCCTGGGAGTTAAATATACTTAGTTAGCGGGGTTCTTAATATTGTTTTCGGGTTTATATTTTTATTAGTTATACTTACCCCTGTTAGAGCTTAGGCCTTTTTAATATGGAAATATATTAGCTTGTACTTCTATGGGGTAAAAATATAGCTATACTTTATTACCTATATTGTTGCTCTATTATTATGTGCCGTTTCTAGTACCTTATAGTTCGCCGCCGCAAAGGGCCTAATAACTAAGATACCCGTGTCGTCGACCTAAGCTGTAATAGATACTTTATAGTTACTACCCTATACCCTAGTTATAGGGTAGCTAGCGCTACTCTTTTAATAACTAGGGGTACTAGTTCCTAAAGCCGCTTTGGAGCTTATTATAGTAATAGAACCTCCTTTTAAGATTTCGTCGAGGAGGTTTACGTTATAGAAGAGCTAGAGTAATAAGGAGAGCGAAGAGCTTTAAAGGATGTTATAATTTTAAGTAATTTAGCCCGATTTTCTTTCTAAAAACTTTAATTATATATAGCGGTCCTTTAGCTACTTACCGATTTATAGGATAATAAGTATTAAAAACCCCCTTTATATAAGGTAGTCGATTAATTTAGTATAATTTATGTTATTGAACGCCTTAGAGGTATCTAATATAAATAATATAGTTACTAAATATTCCCTTATATCGGTAGTGCTGTATATTTAATAAATCCATTTTAAAAGGATATAGATTGTGTATTTTATAGATTTTATTTTATAAGCTTCTATATAGTTTTATAAGAAGAGGTTAAACTGCTTTATATAATAATTAATATGTTTGGTAATAGCTAATTCTAAGGCTTTATCGATTGTCTCTAATAGAGCGATCGGCTTATAAGCTTTAATTATATTATAATTTTTTTTTTTTAACTTTTTTTAAGATTATTATAATAAAATTTTTAAAGGGGTAAATACCCCGAAAAAGATAATAATTAAATAAGGGATATAAAAGCAGAAGGAGAAGGTCTACCGAAATATGAAGGATAAAGTTAAAGATCTTTAACGGTCTAAGGGCTTTATACAGTTTAGGATAAAAGATAGCTTACTCTACCTCGTCCCTAGTAAGCGGTAAGTAGTTAATCTTTATATTAAAGATTAGTAAGGGGCTAGGGGTTTTAAGTATGTTTAATAGTATTAGGAAAAAAGCTTTATTAAGTATAGTTATTTTTTTATTAAATATAGTTTCGTTATTAATAATAGGGGTTATATTCTATTATATAGCTCCCTGACTTTGTATTTTAATTATTTTAACTAGCCCTTATAAGCCCTTTTAGGCTTTTTATACTAGCTTTATTTATTTTCTTTTATTAGTTCTTAGTAAGAGCTTTCTTAATTATTATAGCTTTTTAATTATGTACTTTATAGTACGCTTCTTAAGCTTTTAATATCCTGGTATATTATTAGACCTTTTGTAGCCGGTTCGTCTCCCGGTATTTCTCTTTATAAGTGTAACGAACGGCTATCGGGTGTCCAAAGAAACCTAGTAGGCGTACTGGGGTTTATGTTGGCTTAGACGAGAGAGTACTTGAACGTGCAGAAGACTCCGTCTTCTGATACAATGGGCAATATCCCTTAACTGATCGTAGAACTTTGACTGAGGGTGCAATAGGTCGTTAAGGCAATGTGCCTCACCAATGGGTAAGATTGATGCTTAGATTGATCACTGAAGTAGAGAGTGTCTATATGAAATACATAGGAAACGTTCGTGGTTATATATCCAATCTCTCCTTCACTGATTCTCCTTGGATCACGCTGTCGGTTGGTGATCCTGTCCGCTGGCTCACTTGGATCACCGTGATCCCGTCGCTCCAGACTCGCTGGGAGCGTCGTGATCCGGTCGCTCCTCATCACGTGACTTGGGTGCACTGTCCATTGCGTGCTAGCCTTCCGGTGCTGTCTCCGTTCGTACTACCCCCTGGGTACTGTCTAGCCGTGCCGTCGCTTCGGGCATTGGTCGTCGTGCTGGTGGTTGTTTCGGGACGATGGCTTCTCGGCGGGTCTTGTCATTGTAAGCGCTGTCCCGTGGGGTACGTACCCGGGTTATCGTAGTTCCGTGCCGGATGACGGGTACTGGCCGCAGGGTTGGGTCGGGTCGTAACAATAAGCCTTTATAAAGCTTAGAGTATATTAGATAGTAGGATTCGCGATAGGTATAGTATCTTCTATAATGTCTTAGAAGGCGGCGACTACCTTTTGAAATGTATTAATTACGTCTTAATTAGATAGCTTGCTTTAAAGCTTTAGGAGGTGAGTTATTAGCTTAGTTTTAAATATATTTACCGGAGTGTTCTTTTTAGAGCTTCGTTGGCGATATATCTATAGCTTTAATAATATATAATTAAATAATTGTGTTTATTAGTTAATAATTTAAATCGTAGTATATTTTATTTGTATATTAGTATTTTAAAAGCTTATTAACCGTTATAGAGTTATAAATCGCTAGGTCGATAGTAGAGGTTGAATCGCCCTCCTCCTGGGTAGTAGTACCCTTTGGGAGTATTATTTAGAGAAATTTCGTATATAAAAAGTCCCTAAAATAAGGAAAGCTTTAATATGCCGAATCCCTATTGTTAAGGTCCTTAGTAACCTATTCCGGGCCCTCTATATTAAAATCGCTTATTATAATGTAGTCCGATTTATTATATATATCCTTAGTATTAATAAAGATAGCGTTTAATTCCTGGAGAGTGTTAGTAGGTTAGTTCTCCGGGGGATTATTGTATATATTATATATATATAGTAAGTTAGTACCGGTTGAGCCGGTATTGTAAGTAATAATTACGGTCGCGATATTAGCGCTATAATTAGTAAAAGAAATTCGAAATTAATTAAATTTCTTATTAATAAAGAATGCTACGTTAGGTAACTTAGCTCTTTATATAAAGAGTTAGAGGATAAAGGCTTAGGCCTTTAAGTTATAATTATTATATTCGATTTTATTAATCTAAAGCTTTTAGATAGTAATAATGTTATATTTTAAGACTTTCGGGTTTTAAAATAGCGGTATTATTATTATATCTTTAGATTTTCTAATATTATATTATAAAATGTATAGTATAGGTATATTAAATATTACTTTTAAGGTAGGATATCGAAAGTAATAAGGCTGATCGGTTCTTTATCGCTTTCTTTTTAAAGTTATTTTCGTCCTTTAGTTAAGGAAGTACGGTACTTTAGAGGCGTTGGTTTCGAGGTTTTACGCGTTATACTTTATTTATAAGGTGTGGTATAGGTGATAAATAGTATATTTAGTTTAAAATTAATAGTATTTAACGCGCCCTTTCTTTTCCTTTTCTTCTTTCTTTTTAATATTATATACGTTTTAGAGGGTATTGAATTTATAAATTTATCGTTTAGGTTATTTTTTAGCTGGCGGAAGGGTTAGGGTTTTTTAGTATGGGTACGGTCGAGTTCTTATTCTTTCCTCTCTTTTTCTTTTTTTTAATATTTATAGCTAGTATCGGGTTATATATAGTACGTTAAAGTTAATATCGGCTTTATTGCTATCTAGATAGGCCGGTATATCTCGGGTCCCTTTTATTAAGATGTTAGGTATAAGTTTATCCTCTTCGGAGGAGGTTTCCGGGGGTTGTAAATTAAAATAAGTTAGAAGATCGTTTTAGAAGGTATTAATATAGCGGAAGGTATTGGTGCTAGCGTAGCTTTTAGAGGGGGTTCGGTGGCTTCGGGGGCCGGTAGGGTACGGGGGGGGTTATTTGGGGGTTGTTAGCGGTGTTAGTAGTGTCCCGGGCGAGCTGTTCCCGCGTGGCTCGGTCTTGGGCTTGCTGGAGTAGGCTGGCTAAGTTTTAAGCTGGTATCTCCCGGGGTTACTTTAGGGTAGTTAGTATGGTAGTCGGCTTTAAGGTAGCTGTTTTAATAGCCGGTTCTAGGGTAATTATTGATGTTAGCGCTGTGGTAGGTGCTGCTATAAGTATTGTTATAGGCGTTAGTGCCGGTGTGGTTAACGATGTTAGTAGGTTTTTAGGTAATCTTTCTAAAGCTGGCGGTATAGGTAGCCCTTGCGGTATAGGTAGTCCTTGTGTAGTAAGGGTGGCGGTAGTAATTCTAGGGGTTTTAGTAACTAGTGGTGTGTATATTAGCGTTTATAATTAATAAATAATTTTATTTTTTAGTACTTCTTAGACCCGTTAGCGCTCCCGTTTCCGGTAATTGTATTTAGGGTTTTAAATAGGGTGTTAATAACGGTAGTTATTATATTTAAGGGGGCTATAGATTGTATAGATAGGGTACTTTTATATATTATAGGGGTTGGAGTAGAAGTTATAGATATTGTATGCGGTAGTGTATTAAATAGTAATATAACTGTATTTTTGATATTAGAGGTATTATTTGATCTAGTAAGCTTTATTATAACGTTCTACTGGATATATCTCGTTAGATTAGATGTATCTGGATAGGATTAGTTTATTTATAGGTTTAGGGTAGTTAAATTTTATTATAAGAGAGTTAATAAGCTTTGTAGCCCTTTTTTTAATAAGTTAATTTATATAAGTAATCGTGTTATTCTAGATTAAGTTAGCGTTTAATGCTTTAAGTTATTATGCCTTTTTTAAGAGTTAGTTTTAAGAGAAAGTATTTATAGGAAAGCTATAGATAACGACGTTAAAGGTAAGTACTACTACCTTAGCTTTGAATTTAATAAACTTTACTTACTAATTAGTATATTTAATTAGGGCCTTAGCTTAAGCGATAAAGGTAGTATGTACCTGAATATCTTTAGATTTAAGGAAGATGGCGTTGTCGACCTCTATGTTATTGTACGGTTTAGGGGCTATTAGGATGTTGTCGGCTATCGGAGTATTTATTAAAGCCTTTAGGTTTGTAGCTCTTTAGTAGATAGCTTTATTGATATAGTCGATAAAGGCTTTAAGATAGTTAGCTATGTTACTTTATAGCTAGGATTTTATAGCTTTACTATTTTTATTATCGTCTCTAGTTAAGTCGTATAATTTAATAATAATTTCCCTTTCGTTGGTAGGAGTGAGGTATTCCCGGTAAATTTTTCTTATAATTAAGGTTTAGGTTTTAACGGTCTTAATAGTTAGGGGTAGTATTAAAAGTTTAACTATTATAATAGCTTAGTTACGGACGCCGCTTTTAGTACTTTGTAGAGGGTCGGTAGCGGCCGTTATAATATTATTGATACTTACAGTTACCGTTTGTAAAGCTTTCGCGATATAAGCGATTTATTTTATTTATTGCTATTATATTACGGTAATTTTATTTAAGTAAGTCTCTTATATTTAGACCCCTATTTTGCGCGAGAACCTTTTTAAGAATACCTCGATAAACTTATAAAAAGGTAAAATATATACGTTAAGTATATTAGTAACGTTATTACCTTTGTTATATACCTGAATTATTTTTTAGAGGGTAATAACGGCTCCTTTAAGTTCGTAGGTATATACCGATATACTATTTAGGATATTATTTAAGTCCGGTTATTATTAAAGCGTATTTAGTATTATAGTAACGGCGTTAAAGTACCTTAAAAATAGCTTTTCCGATTATTAAGAGCCGCGCCGGTGATGTACCGAGCTCTAAATAGGCTCGGAACGTAGCGGTTGTTTTAGTAATCTAATAACCGAAATTATAGGCTAGTACGAGCCTGTTTAATTAAGTTATTTCTAAAAAATGAGATCTGACTTTTATTATTATTTTTTATATAAAGTAATATTAGCTTTAAACGATTAAGAATAGCGGAATATATTAACTTTATAAATTAATATATTCTATTACTATTAATTATTCCCGATTATTAAGTTAAATTATTTTTACTTTTTTAAATTAATTAGTATATATTATAATAAATATTAAGTTAATAATACTTATTATAAAGCCGGTTTCGTTAAAATCTTATATATCTTTATTTATAATATTATATTTAACTTTTATATTTATAATTAATTTAAATTAATCGGAAATAACTTTTAAATCCTCGTAAAAAACCCTCTAATAATTATATTTCCGATTTATTTTAATCTTTAAATTTAAATTACGGTCGATAAAGTACTTAATTTAATATTTCTTAACGCGCTCGTTATTGTATATTCTTATAAAAAGATTAGCTATATCTTTTATATTAGCGATTTTAAGAGGTATTCCTTAAGTATTTAAGTTAATTATATACTTACGTAATACTTCCTCTTTAATTAATATTAATTTCTATTATAGATATCGGATTTTATATCGTAGGGTTCGGCCGTGAAGTTAATAATTAAATATAAATAATAGGATATTATATACTTTTATAATAGCTTGTTAATTAATAAGCTTTAAGGGATTTCGTATCGCTTAAACTATTAATTCGAGCTTACTTTCTAATAAAGGATTAAGTATTATAATTATAGAGATAAAACGTATTAAAGTTTAATAAGGAGGGTCGGTAGAAATAGTATCTTATTTAATAATATATCTCGCTTAATGGTAAACCACGTTATATACTTTAATAAATATTTATTTAAATTTAAATTAAGATATAGCTTATTTAAGTTAAAAGTAATCTATTTAATTTAATAATAATACCATAATCGTTTTTATTAATTATTTAATTATTAAAGATATTTATAAAAAAACAAGTTTTAATATAATAAAAATTAATAATATTAATAAAAGATTAATTAATTTATATATTTACCTATTATAATATAGATTTATTATTTATTATATCGTTAATAAAATTAACTTTATTTTTAACGGGTTTAATAAATTTAAAGTTATTTAAAATAATAAAAGATTTAATAAACTAGCTATCTTTAAGAAAAGTTAATTTAATTTTAATAATATATATTATATTAAAAGCGAAATAATAGTTAAAATCATTCTAAAATAAAAGTTTTTCTAATAATTATAAAATAAATAATTATTTATAAAGAATTATTTAAAAATTTAAACGGTTAATTAATAATAATTAAATTTCAAATTCTTTTATCTATTTTAAATATTTATTCGAAATTAAGAATAAATTCCTATATTATATCGATTATTTATATAAATATAAACTTTACGTTTTATATAATATAATTTAAAAAATATTTATTATTATATACGATAATAAGTATTAATACAGTTTTAAATATATATTAAAGGATTTAAATAACTTTAAGATTAAAAGTAAAAAAAAAAATTAAATAATATATCGTTTATCATTTTAATTATAAAGTTAATTATATTAACCGATAATTTAGTATTAATAATTATAAAGTTATTTATAATAAAGATCCTCTTCTTATACGAATAATTATTATAAATTTTATTATTTCATTTTTATTAATCGTTTTTATAAAAACGTTTTAATAATTTAAAGGTAATAAGGATTATTATAATATATTTAATAATTTAATAATAGTCTTTAATTTTATATTAAGGAGATTTATATTAATCCCTAATACTCTATAATATAATACTAAAAAATAGATTATTATTTTCATAATTTAATTAATATTAATTAATTAAGGAATTCCTTAAGGAATTATATCTAATTAAGATCGTAAATTTATAAATAACTTTTAAAAAGGTATTTAGAAAATATTTAATATTCGTTTAATAATAATTATTATTTAATATCCTTAAACCGATAATTTCTTTAAAAGGAAGAATTAAAATATCAAAATTATTATCTATTATTATAACTTTATTTACCTTAATCGATATTAAATTAATATACTTTTTAATTTATAATAAAATATAAATAACGTTTATAATAAAACAATTAAATTAATATCATATTAATAACTCTTTAACTATAAACTTCCTAAATTCTACGATATAGTTATAGATATTAATATAATAGAATAAGTATTTATAAATATCCGATTTATATACGAATATTTAAGATAAGACATTAATTTAATTATAGATTTTATAATAATTATAATTAAAGAAAGGTACTATATAAAATATTACCCTCTTTAATTTATTATCAAAGATAAAGTATATTTAAAGCTTTATAAAGGTTATTATTTTCCCGGTAAACTTTTTAAAAAACTTTTATAATAACGATTTAAATTATAAACTATTCTAAAATATATTAATATATTTATTAATAAGTTTAATTTCTTTAACGGTCTTTAAATTTATTTAATTATTTTAATAGAATATCTAACCTTTATTATTAATTTTAACCTCCTTTTAGACTAATTAACGCTAAAGAATTTAAATATGTTTTTAATAATAGAATTAATTATTATAAAATTAAAATACTAACTAATTATTGACTTAATCGTATTAAAGATAGCTTTAAATACTAAATTAAATAGAAAGGATAGGGTTATAAATATAATATATAACGTTATAAAGATACCTTTAATAACTTTAAAGAGTTTATTAATAAATATTAATAATGAGCTAGAAGAAGACCTTCGGTTATTTAAAAGTGAATATATAAAAGGGATTATTAGTTATAAGCTAATATTACTTTAAAACGAGGCTTTAATTGTTCTTATAAATAATTAAATATAATTTAAAAATAAATTCTTAATATTTTTAAAAAAGGATTTAATTACCTTTATAAAGTTTAATTTGAATCTATTTATAATGAATTAGTTTAATTAATTAAGCGTAATAAAGGAAAGTTTTTATAATATTATTAATAAAAAAGTTTAATTTTTAAAAAAATAAAGTATTAAATATTTTTATTAATAAATTAAATAGATTATCGAGGATAGAAATATCTTTTTCTTACTTAATAATTTAATACTATTTATTAAGGGTACTAACTAATATAAGATATATACTTCTTAAATAGGAAAGTAGTATAATATAGTAATATTAATAGAGCTTTATTTATTAAGGTCCTTACTCTTATTACCTATAAAAGAAATTTTCCTTCTTTATCTTAATACTACTATATTAATATATACCTTACTAAGTATATTAATATATTTTATAAATTACTCTTTAATAATCTAATTATTTATTTAATTGCAAATAATTATTAAAACCTTTACTCTTAAAGTTCTTAATTTTAAAAGTTAAAAACTTTAAACTTAATTATTTAATACCTTTATTAATAAAATAGGTATTAATCTAATTTTTTAAGTTATAATTAAGGAATAAATTATGGTAGTATAATATAATTTATTATATTATGAAAGAATTAAAATAAAAGCTAATAATATGTCATTCCTCCTTACTTTTAAATTCTATTAATTCTATAAAATTTATTAATCTCTAACTCTTTAATAAAATTAAGTATTTTATAATTTCTAGATTTAATTAAGATTAGCTTTTAATAATCATATTATTAAAAGTTAGAAACGATCGTTTAATTAAAGTTATTATAGTTAGTATATTTAAATACTTTCTAATTAAAATATTTAATTTAGGAAATTCAGTTTTATTATTAAATTACTATTTTAAAGGATTGGTTTATTAATTAATTTTAAATTAATAAAATATATATAAAGGTTATTTATAGATTAGAAATTAATTTATTTTTTATATCATAATTCCTTTATTTAAATAAATCGAATATTCGGCTATTATATATCAATTTTAATTTCTTTAAAATAATTTATATTATTAGAATTATAATTTTCGTTAATTTCGTTATTTAAATCCTCGTTTAATTTATTTTAATCTCGATTATTGTTATTTAATTGATTATATTCAATTGCTAATAAAATGATTATATTAATATTAATACTTTTATATAAATTTATTAAATTATTAGGTTTAATGTATATTAATTTAAATTTAAGATTTAAAATTATATTTTAAATCTAAAGTTTAAATAATTTGATAATAATATTATTTCATTAATAAGGGAAACATTTATTTCATTTTCAATTATTAGTAAAAATAACGAAAATTAAATTAAAATATTCTTTAACTTATTATAAAATAAAGATTAATATTTATATAAAATATAAAATTGAAGAAAGAAATTTATAAATATTAAATCTAGATTATCTTTTCTCTTTTAAATAAACTCTTTTATAGAGAGTAAACTATAAGGGTTAAAATAAGAGATATAAATAAAGTGAATTCTACTCATTAAAACTTAACGAGCTAGCTCTATCTATCTAATTAATTAAATTAAATAATAAGAATATAACTTATACCTCCCCGTTTCTCAGAAAAAGATTTATATATAAATTTATTAATTAATTAATTATATTTATATAAAAATATTATATTTTATTCTCCTATTATATTTATCTATTCGTTATTACTCTATTTATATTTAATCGTTAAAAATATTCCTTTAATTTATTTATCGGTAAATTTAGATAGTATCCTTATATTAAAGGTTCTTTTTCTCTTTATATTATTAATAATTTATCATATCTTATATAATGTATTGTTTATATTATTTATTATATCATTTAACCTACTAAGGTTAATAACTATAATCTTTTCTTTTTTTAATAACGTTATATAATATATAAAACTTTTTAAATCCTAGTTAATATCGTTTACGTATATTTTATTAACTTTATAATCCTTTTTTAAACCTATAACGCAGGCTTATTAAAAAAAGATTAAGACTAATGACTAAGACTAATAATTAAATTTACTCAGTAACTAAAGTCTAACTAAAGTCAGTTAACTAACTAAATTAGTTTAATTAAATTAACTACTAACTAATTTTAACTAGGCTTAGAAATTAGTCTAACTAATTTAATCTTAGTCACTTTTTAGTCTAACTAAATTAGTTAATAGACTAAATAAAGTTAGTTAAAATTAGTTAGTAACTAAATAAGTTAGATTAATTTAGTTACTTAAGTAACTTTAGTTACCTTAGTCTTTAGTCTCTAACTAATTAGTTAACTAATTAGTCAGTTTTTAGTTACTTATATTAAAAGAATTATATTTAATAACCTTTATTTATATATTAATTTATAGTAATTTATATTAAGTTATAAGTAATATATAATTAATTTAAGTTAATATAATATTATTAATATTTTATTGTTTAAGTTTTAAAAACTATATCTTTTAAAGTATAATATTTAATATATTAAATAAATTAGTTATTAATTAAGTTATTAAACTATTATTATAAAGGATTATTATTTAATATAATCTATAAATAACTCTTTAATAATTTAATTATTTATTTTATTGCAATTAAATATTAAAACTTATATTTTTAAAGTTACTAATCTTAAAAGTTAGAAACTTTAAACTTAATTATTAAATAACTTTATAAATAAAATAGCTAATTATTTAATTTTTTAAGTACTATTATAAAGAAATATTACTTTACTATATTCTATAAATACCACCTTAATAATTTAATTGTTTATATATTAATACCTTAAATACAGGATTTAATAAAGTAAGATATGCTCTAAATATATATTAATTAACTTTAAAATTACCTAATTTAATACTTAAAATATTTAAGATTTAAGAACATTTAACTTTTAGAAATCTAATTAGAGCTTAAAGACACTTTAAAGAGAAAAGATTTATAAAGTCAAAATTAAAAAGGTTAAAAATAAATATATTAATAGTTTAGTTATATATTTTAATAAAGTAAAATATATTTTAAATATGTTTTAAGTAATTATATAATTATTTAATTTATTAGTTATAGTACTTAGGATTTCAGAATATTTAACTTTTAGAAATTTAATTAAAGTTTAAAGTAATTTTTAAAATAAAATGTTTAAAAAGTTAAGTTTAAATAGTAATAAAATATATATATTTTAACAAAGTAAGATATATTTTAAATACATATTAAATATTTATATAAATATTTAATTTATTAGTTATAATATTTAGGATTTAAGAAGATTTAACTTTTAGAAATTGAATTAAAGCTTAATATAACTTTTAAAAAGAAACTATTTATAAATTAAAATATTAATGATTTAATTATATAATATAAGTTTGAAAAATATTTTTAAACTTTATATTATAATATTATATTAATTATTATTATGTTATTTAAATTATATAAAGTTTATAAACTTTTATTAATTTTATAAATGCTTTAAACTTATATATTTTAATATATATAAGAGCTGAAATTATAAAATAAATAACTTTAAATAGCTCTTTTAAATCTTAATTCTATTGTTTATATAATTAAAAAGTGATTAATTTAGTCCATTAAAACTCAGGTCTTTAGTCTTAGTTTTAGTTAGTAAACTAACTAAAGTCAGTAGAAATCCGTTAGTAACTAATTTAGTTAAATTAATTTAGTTAGTTAACTAACTTTAGTCTAACTTTAGTTATTGACTAAATTTAGTTATTAGTTTTAGTTATTAGTCTTAGTCTTTTTTTAATAAGTTTATTAATAATTATCGAAAATTATTAAGAATAGGTATTTATATAACTTATTATACGTAATATAATCCTTTATTACTTCAGTGAATAAATATATATTTAATTAATAAATATATAAACCGATTGTTATATAATTACTTTTATTATATTATATATCGATATTTAATATAAAATATTTAATAAACTAGGACTTTTAATTTATATTTAATTATGTTTATTATTAAATAAAAGAATTTATTTATGGCATCCTTTAATATATTAACTATTATAATTAATACTGGGATTATCTAATTAATATATATTCAAGATTATTTACTACTAAAGGTATCTTAATTTTAACCTCCTTAATCTTCACTCGGTTTATTATTAAAAGGTATATTATTTAATTTATTTAATGTATCCTTTAGTAATATTAAATTATTATTAACTAATAATATCTTATTACTTGTTAAACTTTATTAACGCTTTATTATAAAGTAATCTTTAATATTTAAAAGGTCTTCTATATCTTTTAATATAATTATATCTTAATTATTTATAAAAAGAATTCTTTAAAGTTATAACTTTATTTTAAATAAAAAACATTATTACCGGTTTATTTTTAATATAATTAATAAAAAAGTTATTAAATCCGTTAATAATTCCTTAAAGTTAATTATAAATAAATCTTTTCTTTTATTTATTAAAAATATAGATATAACGATTAAGGATTTATTACCCCCTTTATTCATCTTCAAGTATTAATTAAAATTAATTATTAAGTTTTTAAACTTATATACTAAATAATTTATTAACTTTAATAAATATTAGAATATAATCTATAATTTAGAGTAATTATATACATATTAATTTATTACTTTATAAACTTTAATGAATTCTAAGAATTAAATATCTATTTATATAAATAGATAAAGAATAAATTAATTTTATTTTAATTATTCAAATAACCCTATGAATAATTTATATATTATTATATAAAAAAGTTAAAGGTAATTATTTTTATTTATATATTTAATATAAAGTCTAACTTATTATAATTAAAGATAAAATTTATTATTTAATAAACCTTTATTAAATTATATTTATAGAATAGATAATCGTTTAGTATATAAAGTATATCAATTAAATTTAATGGTTTTATCAACTTATAAGGGTAAGAGGAAAAAGTATTAAAAAGGTAGGGGATTAGGTTTATTAAAAGTTAATTCATTATAAAGTATAGTTACTTTATATTTTAAATTCTTATTAATAATTATTTTATATATTTTTAATAGAATAATAGTTGTTCATTTCTTTACTATCTGTTATTTTTAATAGAATATTAGTTATTCATTTCTTTATTATTTATTGTTTTTAATTATTATAAGATTAATAAATAAAAAGGAGGGAAAATAAATAAATAAATTCCTTAATTAAAAGCGAATTAATAAATATATATCTTTATATTAAACTATTAAAAATATTAATTTAGTAATTAGTTAAATAGGTTTATTATTATTAAAGGCTCATTATTTATTAAATAACGATTTTTAAATAACTTAAATATAGTTATTAATTTTATAGTTAATAATCGACAGTTAATAATGATTCAATAATTATTATAATATTAGGAATTAAAAATGTTATTATATATAGAATAAATTATAGGGGTTTAAATAAAAGGTAAGAGTAAGATAAATTATATTCGTTAGGAATAATAAGTAAATATTATTCATTTAATTAGTTAGAGTGTAACTTATATTATTAATATCTTTTTATTATTATTATTTAATTTAGAAATACTTAAGTCCTCTTATATATCCCTTTATTTATTACTCCTTCCTTTTCTCTCTCTTTCTCTTTTATTATTTATCTTTTTTTATATATTTAAAATATAATATAATAATTTAAATAAGTCAATAAATAATAAGTTTAACGAGGGACATAATTAGCTATTTATAATTTATAGAATATTTTTGAAAGTAATAACTAAAGTTAATAAAAAGAAATGTTTAATAAATTTAAGGCTCGAGCTTTAATAAATAAATTAAAAGTTATTAAATTAGTTTAAAAGGGCACTATATTAATATATTATTATAGTTAATATAGATATTATATTTATATCAAACTTAAACTTTAATTCTTAAATAATAGATTATTATATACTATTATTATTATTATAGGTATTATTATAAATGTTAATGCCGGTATAATTAATAATATTAGTAAGTTTTTAAGTGGTCCTTTTTAAGCTAGCGGTATAAGTAGCCCTTATAATATAGGCAGTCCTTATATAATAAAGGTAGCGGTAGTAATTCTGAAGGTTTTAATAACTAATAATGTATATATTAGTACTTATAATTAATAAATAATTTTATTTTTTAATACTTCTTAAACCCGTTAATACTCCCGTTTCTAGTAATTATATTTCAAGTTCTAGGTAAGGTATTAATAACGGTAATTATTATATTTAAAGGGGTTATAGATTATATAAATAAGGTACTTTTATATATTATAAAAGTTAGAATAAAACTTATAAATATTACATGCAATAATATATTAAGTAATAATATAACTATATTTTTAATATTAGAGGTATTATTTAATTTAATAAGCTTTATTATAACATTCTATTAAATATATTTTATTAAATTAAATATATCCGGATAGGATTAATTTATTTATAAATCTAAAGTAGTTAAATTCTATTATAAAAGAATTAATAGATTTAATAACCCTTTCTTTAATAAATTAGCTTATATCAATAATTATATTATTTCCAATTAAGTTAACGTTTAATATTTTAAACTATTATACCTTTTTAAAAGTTAATTTTAAAAGAAAGTATTTATAAAAAAGTTTTAAATAACGACGTTATAAATAAGTATTATTACTTTAGCTTTAGATTTAATAAGTTTCACTTACTAATCGATATATTTAATTAAAGCCTTAGCTTAAGTAATAAAGGTAGTATATACTTAAATATCTTTAGATTTAAAGAAAATAGCGTTATCGACCTTTATACTATTATATAGTTTTAAGGTTACCGGGATATTATTAATTATTAAAGTATTTATTAAAGCCTCTAGGTTAATAATTCTTTAATAAATAACTTTATTAATATAATCGATAAAGGTTTTAAGATAGTTAGTTATATTATTTTATAATTAGGATTTTATAGCTTTATTATATTTATTATTATTTTAAGTTAAGTTATATAATTTAATAATAATATCCTTTTCGTTAATAAGGGTAAGGTATTCTTAAAATATATTTTTTAAAATTAAGGTTTAAGTCCGGATAGTCTTAATAATTAAAGGTAATATTAAAAGTTTAATTATTATAATAGCTTAATTATAGACGCTACTTTATCTTATACTTTATAGAAGGTTAATAATAGTTATTATAATATTATTTTTAATCTTTATAATCGCTATTTATAAAGCTTTTATAATATATAAATAATTTATTTTATTTATTATTATTATATTACGGTAATTTTATTTAAGTAAATCTTTTATATTTAAATCTTTATTTTACATAAAAACCTTTTTAAAAACGGTTTAATAAATTTATAAAAAGGTAAAATATATATATTAGATATATTAGCAACGTTATTACCTTTATTATAAGCTCGAATTACCTTTTAAAAAGTAATAATAACTCTTTTAAATTTATAAGTATATATTAATATATTATTTAAAATATTATTTCAATCTAGCTATTATTAAAGCGTATTCGATATTATAATAACGATATTAAAATACCTTGAAAACGGCTTTTCTAATTATTAAAAGCCGCGTTAACGATATACTGAGCTTTAAATAAGCTTAAGGTATAGCGATTGCTTTAATAATTTAATAACTAAAATTATAGGCTAATATAGGCCTGTTTAATTAAGTTATTTCTAAAAAATAAGATCTAATTTTTATTATTATTTTTACTAGTTTTATCCCTAAGACTTCCTAATTTCCTAATTTAATAAATCGACATTATAATTTAATTACGCTTTAACACGGTAACACTGCCACTGAAACTAGTAAAATACTGTGCAATAAAAGTCTCGACAAAATAGAGGCTGTTAAAACTTTTGCTTGTTATGGTATTCAAGTCTACTGGACTAATCCGTCGTGTAGATCTCGGGGAGGAACGCCGGCGAACCCTCCGAGTCACCCGTAAGCTGGTGTTTCGTGACAGGAACCGCATACCCAAACCGCACGAGGCACAGGCCTTTATGGCGAAGCTCGCTGAAGTCGGCTTCCTCTGCGTCACGTGGTAGTGTTACAGTCCCTGTTTTTGCAGATATCTGGGCAGTTACCAAGGCTTGCTTAATGTCAGTCACTAATAAAGTCAAAGCTAATCCTAGCCTGGCCTGGGTAAAAGGGACGTCTAGACGTGATAAGATGTAGCGAGTGTGAATAATAAAAGTAACTCCGTATTAATTCGCCTGTTATCACTCATGTGCCGGCCCATCCCTGCGATCTAGAGCAGCCCGCTCGTCATCACGACCACTTTTGTACAATAATGGACGTCGTTCCCCAGCCGCCCGCCACCTTTACTCTTTCAAGCGCGCCTCCCAGGTGACTTCCTGGATATAGTCGACGTCACTGACCATATTACCGACAATGCCATCCAGCAGCTCCTCGTCCTCGTCCTCATCGCCATCGGCGTGCCTCGCCACCAGCTCGTCGTGCAGCGTCTGGTTGAGGGCACGGGGGGCGGTGGACGGGCTGCCCGATGGTGCCGCCGTAGGGTGCGTCGAGCAGCTGGCCGCCGACGGTGCGGAACTGCACGGGGCCGCGCACGTACGTGCCGTTGGTATACACCTCGCGCGCGGCGAGCGACGGCGGCTCGACGACCCACTCGCGTCGCTCGATGATGTTGATGGACCCCGAGCATTGTTCCGCCACATCGGCCTTGCACTGGTTGGGACCCATGTTGCAGTGGTCGCCGCCCTTGCCCGGGTTGCTGAAGAAGACCTGGAAGTTGCAGGGGGCTTTGTTTTTGCAGAAGTCTTTGTAGCCCTTGGACAGCGTGGCGCCTTGTTCTGTGTGTTTATCGAGATTTCATTAGCCCGGTCTGCTTCTCATTCAGGGGATGGAGAGGTTGACTGGGTGTGTTCATGTATCTAGACGTACTGCTGTTCTCCTTAGATGGTACACAGCGACTGCATCTGTTCTCCTTATCGCCGCTTCCCGACGCCTTCTTCTTGGAGCTGGCAAAGGGATACTCGTCGCAGTTGTACCCCTTTTTGGCACCCTGTCTGCCCTTGGAGCAGCGGTTATTGCCTGGCTTCTTATTATCTATGCAGCCAGCCGCTTTGCGGCGCTCACGCTTCTTGGATTTGCTGGCCTTGTCGTAGACGAGAGAGGTGGTGTGGTCTGGCACACAGTAGGCGCCTAGAGGGCTGGTCAGCATATTCCTGTTATAGTACTCGAAAGCACCGGTACTATGATAAGGGTTACCTACCCCAACACATGTTGGCGCAGACTTCTGGAAAGTCGTCGCACAGGAATTGAATGCCATTGGCTTGAGGCGGAGAACGAATATCCAGTGAGGCACCGAGGTTAGCTAAGGGATTGCCGACAGCAACGGCAGCAAAGCCAAGGAGCGAAGCAGTGGTGGCCCTCATGATAATCGGCAATCTTCAAGATTCAAGTGATATAGCAATGGTCAAAGCAGTAAGTGTGTGAGTATTGATGAGTCTGTCCACGAAGCTGAAGAGCTTTTCGTTAGTATCATTATGAGCACCCCTTCGTCCTTTTATGTTACGCCTAAAGCCCCCAAACATGTCCTCGTAGTTGCAGGCAATAACACTTTACATCTTGCCGTCCTTCGGCCTGTTTGGGCTGTGTATTGGTCCTTCTCTGACTAGGGCTTGATGGCCGGCCTTACTTCAGCGTCAGCTGATCCCCTACACTGGAACAAGAGACATATTGGCGACGACACAAGCAAGCCCGGAGAGAGGCAGAAACAGGGCACGTACTCTTGTCAGGCTGATGATGCTGATTCATGAGCTTACCGTCCACTTGCCGAAAACCGAAGCTGAGTTGTTGTGTTATCGCAGTCAGCTGAGAAGATACGTGATCCAATATGCACATTGAGCAAAAGGACTGTAGTAAGCAACTAAATTCGTTGCTCAGAATCAACCAGTGTAATATTCATTAGCAATGCTTTCAATGCCTGAAATGTCACTAAATCGGGAGTGATATGAAGACTAGAATCCTTCCCAGAAAGCTGATCCAGTTAAATCCCTTGATTCTATAGCAGGTAGCCCGAAGATGATCCTGTATTGTTGATCGCATGGCAGTGCTGGACATGTGCACCAGCAGCAAGAATCACCGCTTAGAAGAAGGAATGGCCTTTCCTAATAGTCCTATTTATTTATAAGTACGAAACAGCTGGGCTGTGACACGCCACCGATAGAGACGACGACTTACAGTATGGCGCATTAGGCAATCGCGATGGGACCTCTGATGCTAGTCGCATACCACCACCATAACCCCTTTCAGGCTGCACCGCTGGCTATAATAAGAGAGCGGACATTGTCAGCCATATGTACCGTCAGGTTCGGAGGTGACGTCACGGTATAGGCTTGGTGAGATGCGAGACAGTAAGCTTGATTAACTAACGCGCAATTGGTTGGCAGGTTCTCAGCTACAAGGCGGGCGCCTGGCGGGAGCAAACAAACCCCCAGAACTTGCCCATTCTCTCAATCCCATCTTATCCATTTCCTTACACCAACATATTCTTTAACACCATTTGAGTCTAAGATTGTCAATTCCATTAGCCCTAATTACCATGGCAGTTGACTTGACCTTACCGGCGAGCAGTTCGCCCGCCATCGATCCTTACAAAGACCTCCCCGACCCTCTTCTGCCGTTCGCACTCTTCGTGCACGTCGAGCTCCGTGATGATGAGGAGCTTGCCAGTATCGAAGAGGCGTGCAACAGCGAGAGTGACGGCGCCACCCCCGTCCAGCGTGCCCCTCACTACGACTTTTCGGGTCAGCCTCTCCGTGCTGCCCTCCGCAAACATCTTGACGTCCTTGCCTCGACCCGTCGCTTCGACCCCTTTTTACTTCGTCGCCGTGGTCGACAAGGATTGGCGAAAGGAGGGTGTTGTCGTCGTGACCATGGACGACGGCACCGACGACGAAGTCTGTCAGATCGACCAGTTGCGCGTCCCCGTTAAGGACGCAGGCTTGATGCTTGTCAATCTGCAGATAGCGAACGCTGACTGGGCCGACTTCAAAGAGGAGTATGGGAGCGGTAACGAAGACAATGGCGATGATAATGATGATGGTGACGATAGTGGTCCTAGAAAGGAAGTCGCCTTCGATTCTTTCCAGACTGATGAAGAGTACTCAGACGGGGCTTCAAGCACGCTCTATGACCTGGACTACTATTTTGGATTCTATTCCATCCCGGGGATCGATTTCGAGACAGTTATGCGCGAACTTCATCCGTGTTGGGGTCCGCGGGTCCCAACACCCGAGCTTGGCTGCCGACCCGAGGGGCGCGTAACGGCGGACAGCCAGGTTGAAGCAGTCGCCCAAGCCAAGCGCACATGGCCTCTCCGCTGCCGAAACAACCCTCACCTGCACCGTGGCATGTTCATGATCGTCGACACGCCTATATACCACGAGGACGGCATCTTGCTGGTCAAGATCGACTGGGATGAGAAGAAGGCAGCCGATAGCGAGGACGAGACGAGCGCGGCCGAACTCCGGGCGTTGGGCGAAGCCGCCACCACAGACACCCAGCGCCTGCCTTTCGCCAACGCCACGACCATGACCATATTCAACGAGATAGTCGCGGGGTACCGGCCGTGGAAGCACAGCCACAAGACCTTCCTCGCCTACGCGGGCCCCCAGACGCGCTACCCGGCTGACTACCTCGCCGCCGTGGACAAGCCGTTCCAGCGGCGCAAGTCGGGCTCGGAGAGATTCCTGGAGAAAAATGTGCAGCATAAACCTAACGAAAACGGCGAGACGGATGCCGCTACGGGCTTCCAGACGACCCTCGACCAGCACTGGGGCTTTGTGAAGGAGGAACGGTTCTGTGGTACGCTGTGCCCCCATTACTTGGTCTACTGCGATATGAAACTGGAATCCAAGGACGGCAAAGAGAAGGTGACGCTGGTGAAAGTCGATAGAGAGGGCGGCTGGTCGGTCATGGACTGCAAGGCGGGCGATGCCTACCGAGTCCTATGTGAGGCTGTTGATAAAAAGAAGGCTTGGGAAGGCGAGAGGAGGATGACTATGCGAGATGATGCATAGTCCTGAAAAGATAGAATACACTGCTCACTTTCTCCGTTGCGTATGCTTGGTATTATCCAACGTGTTACTGTGATGCTTATGCTAAAACTCAATACAGGCTAGCAAGTGAGATTGCGGCTGACAAAAGTGGAAACGACTAGGCAAGACGGATTCACTGCCCCCCTCAGCCCTTGCCCTCCGCCCTTCTCACTCTGCTGCCTCCGTCGTGCTGTCTTCTCCAGCATCATTCTTCTCAACTTATTATTGGCAGCATACCAATGCGTCCGAATTGTCAAAATGGCGCCCCAAGATCTACTTCCCGGCCAGCATCAGGAAGTCGGTCAACTGGAGGATCAGATTTACCATGACATGAACAAGAGGTCCATGGCAATCCGGGAAACACGCCTACGCGATATCATGCTTCATGACAACTCGGTTGGCGCCACCCGTGGCTGGGACGGACCTCTGCTCTTTGTGCCCACCGAAGCACACGTTGTCCGCCCTCCCGACCAACTGGGATTCCGGGCCCGGAAAGATGACGAGGGCCGCATCGCGGTGTGGGTAGACGACCCCGAGCCCGGCACCGAGATCTCCCACAAGAGCCTGCAGCTGCGTACGGATCATACAATATGCACAGCCTGCCGAGATGTTTTGGACTACTACTGCGAATTTGTGTCCCGCCATCCGAAGGACACTGGCAAGGATCCTCCCGAGTCGCTCGATAACAACAACGTCATACATCATTCTTCCTTATGGTCGTTATGTGCCTTCGCACTCGGCGTTGAATGCCACATCTGTAGCCAGATCTGGGAGAAAGTCGACGTTCTCTATCCTGACCTACCCTCAAGCACTTTTGGGCAATACCGAATTGAATGCTGTTGGCCTTTATTACGCAAAGCGGACGAGGCGCATAAGATGTGGTTCGTCATGATCGATTCGTCAGTGCCAAAGATACCCATGAGGAACTACAAGCACTTGTTCCGTATCTCTCTGTGGCCCAAAGCCCATTTTGCCGTCCATTTCGACAACAGCATTGCCCAAGGTGAAGGTGCTCCGGACTTATCTCGCGGGGCAATGGACAAGTTTGCCGAGGAAGGCACCAATGACCGTCATGGGACCCGATCTCTGGCTCAGTATTGGTTGAAGAAATGCATGCAAGATGCAGATGGGAGACATGGGCTGTGCAACAGGCTGGGCGAGGAGTATCTCCCAACCAGGCTCCTGGACGTGCGCTATGCTCTCGAAGAGGGGAAGGTGCGGCTCGTTTGTCCCACGGAACATCCTGCGTCCTTCACATCGAGTCGACAGTACGCCTCGTTGAGTCATTGCTGGGGGTCATGGGGTGCAAAGGAGAACCCCGTGCTCCTAGGTACTAATCTAGTTGATAGGAAGACTGCCGGGTTACCGTGGAGCGCTCTCCCGAAGACGTTTCAAGATGCATTCAAAATAACCTCCTGGCTTGGGCTGGACTGGTTGTGGATAGACTCACTTTGCATCGTCCAAGATTCGAAGGCAGATTGGCAAGCGGAGGCATCGTTCATGGATCGTGTGTACATGAATGCCGAGGTGAATATTTCGGCCGACTCGGGGGAAGACAGCAGAGCCGGATGTTTTGCAAAACGAGAAGATATTGAGGTGACACCGTTCGAATTTGCAGCCACCCAAACACAGCACTCGTGGGTCGTCACGTCACAGAATCTGTTTGGCTGGATGAAATCGGCAACTTCGCTGTCACGGGCATGGATCCATCGTGAAAGACAGCTGGCCCGGCGCATCCTGCATTTCACCGAAAAGGAGCTCGTGTGGGAATGCTGCGGCCACGGGAACGCATGCTTTGCGAGCGAATCGATCCCGGGTGGCTTGGGGTCTGACGAGACCCTCTTTAACGGGGGAGGCCAAATTCCAAAACAAACGCGCCGATGTCGACATCCGAACCGCTCGAACCGAAGATGCGAAGGAGTATGCGAAGAAACTGCAGCATCTGCACGACTTATGGAACTCGACTTGCCAAGGTCTTTCGAGCAAGTCGGTCACGTATGCCACTGACATGCCCATTATACTGTCGAGCCTGGCAAGGAATTTCCACCAGATGATCCCAGATGATGAATACGTATGCGGGCTTTGGAGGTCAACCTTACCCCAGAGCCTCACCTGGTGGGTTCCTGAAGACAAGTTCGAGGGCGAGGATTACATCGCGCCCTCGTGGTCGTGGCTCTGTGCCGACTCTCGGGTCAAGCTTGCTGCCCGCTCGTCGTCCCACAACTATCTGCCGGCTGCCAAGATCCTGAAGTTCAAATCAGAGCGTGAGACGGGTGACCCCTATGGCCGCCTAACCAGCGCAGAGCTGCATATGAGCGGGTACTTGCGGAGGTTGCACTTTCACTTCACAGAGGAAGGCGGCTTGATCTTGAGCGTCGTCGAGGAAGACGAGAACGGCCAAGACCGAATACGCTTGATCGGCCCGGACTGGGAGAAGGAAGAGGGCTCGTGCTTCAGGATAACCTACGACACGAGGCTCCTCTTGCCCGAGCAAGAGCTAGAGTGCTACGCCTTCTTCACATCTTACCAGGAATGGGCACAACATCTGTCAAGCTGCGAGAGGAAGTTCGAAGCCCTCTTGTTAGAAAAAGTGGATCGGAGTGGCGGCGGCGAGAGCGAGCCGTATCACTTCAGGAGAATTGGCAGCCTCGATAATATCAGCGACGAGTATGGCGTGAAGCTTCGCTATAAGGTGGCCCCGGACGCGCAGATCCCGGAGGCCGGTGTGCTGCGTGCCGCTCACGTGGAAAACCCCACGGGGTATAGCAGCCGACCAGGCCCAGCCAGGCTTACGGCCGGACAAACCGGGCAGCCGGAAGAGGAGGAGGGAGAGAAAGAGGAGGGAGAGAAAGAGGAGGGAGAGAAAGAGGAGGGAGAGAAAGAGGAGGGAGAGAAAGAGGAGGGAGAGAAAGAGGAGGGAGAGAAAGAGGAGGGAGAGAAAGAGGAGGGAGAGAAAGAGGAGGGAGAGAAAGAGGAGGGAGAGAAAGAGGAGGGAGAGAAAGAGGAGGGAGAGAAAGAGGAGGGAGAGAAAGAGGAGGGAGAGAAAGAGGAGGGAGAGAAAGAGGAGGGAGAGAAAGAGGAGGGAGAGAAAGAGGAGGGAGAGAAAGAGGAGGGAGAGGCTAGCAATGATATTGAGAAAAAGAAAAAACCGGTCGACCTGTGGGCTATGCTTGCAGCATATATCCGGCACAAACGGTGGGATGTGATCAAAGCAGCCCAAGACGCGGAAGATAGAGAGAGGAAGAAAGAAGAAGCGGACGCAAAAGCTAGCCAGAACGCGGACCAGAACGAGACCTCGTCCGAGGCTGATGCCAGCGCCAGCACCTCCGACATTGGCGATGCTACCGATGTTACGACCGCAACCGAAGAAGATTCCGGATCCGACATTGGCGATGCTACAGATACCATGGCCGCAGTCGAGGAAGATTCCGGATCCGACAGCAGCGAAACAGAGGAGGAGGATGAACGAGACACTAGAGTTTTGTGGTACATCCTGCAGATTTTGAAGCACCCATCCTCCGGGATTTCATACTCCTCGACTTCCGGGAGCGAAGGCGAATCGCGGAAGTGGCTCGCCGAGGCCTGGGTGATCGATTCGGACACGGTAGCATATGGCGTTGAACAGGAGCCGGCCGAAGTGATCTACCAATTGACGACGCCCTTGATGAGTGGATGAGGACACATGGGATACTGCCTTGGCTGCAGAGGCTTGAGCCTACCGATATCATTCTGGTGTGATGGAACAATGTAATACAAGTCTATGGCCAGAAATATTCGTATACTGCATATATTACGCACATAGCAATCTATATCCTTCCGATACAAGTAGCTCTTCGCACTAAGGGGGTTGGTCCAGAGTTGCAAAGCAGGGCCTTTACGGAGGTCCAAAATCTGACAACGGTCTCCTAGCCATTGTCCATTGTCAACCCCCTTTTCATCTGTAGCTTGTGGGCAGAAGTGCTTTATTGAATAGATACTCTCCTTTGTCCATTCATCCCGTCTAACGGGATTTCAACTATTGATAAAGGGCCAGAGCCCCGAATAATCTCGGCTACAATTCGCTTTTATACAAGTCCCCTTTCCATACAGACCCCTTTTGTCGACTTTCGAACCTGCTAGATATAGACGATCACGCGCAAGGCTGGATAGTTGCTCCCCTGTTTACTTTGGTCCCTATCTATCGCCTCAAGGCAGCGAAAAGGACAGCCTTGTTGACAATGGGCTCAGTTAGTAACTCTAACTCGGACTCGCTTGAAAGCGCGAGCTCGGCTGATAGCGTAACCACAATCGTGAGAGATGCTAGGGATAGCCTAAAAGGCTACTTCTCTGGGTGGGAGAACACCTGGAAGTTCGAGCGGTATATCAACAGTGGCTTGGCTGCTCATGCCTGGATCGTGCAGCATCGAAGGCAAGCCAACGAGCCGTGGCAGAAGATGGTGCTCAAAACGCCGAGCGCCGAGAGAATGTCCGTCTCTTACGGAAAGGATGGGCAATTCGAGGATGAAAGGCAACTGCTGGATAGAGTCCGCAGCCGACACATAATGAAGCTCATCCAGTTCGGCGATGGCGAAGACCCCCTGGCCCAAGACGGGCCCCGCGACGAACTCGGACAGTGGATCTATCTCGAGTACCTTCAGAACGGGACCCTGGCGAACTTCATGGAAAAGTGCGCCAAGGAGGCCTACGTCCCCAACAGGCTGCTATGGCGCATATTCATGTGCTTGATTCGAGCATGCGTCGCCCTGTCCTACGTACCCGATGGGCCACCCGTCGACCGATACGACGAGAACGAAGAGGTTTGCGCATTGACGGACAGTAGTATTGGCTATAGCCATGACGACTTGCATTGCGATAATAGTGCGTGTCCCTTCCCCTTCCCCTTCCCCTTCTCCTTCTTCTCCCATGACTCCCAACTTTGGTTCTTAGTTGTTTGTCATCCACGGAGACTGACCACATTCTAGTTATGATTGGCGATATGCTCGGCAATCCAGACGATTTGGAGCATTCGATATGCCCAATTTTTAAGTTCATCGATCTTGATGGTCAAACTAAACGGTAAGTACACCCGCCCCCTATGAAATCCCCCCTCTTGGTAAACGGAAGTTTCTCCGCTTGTATACCTACCCTTGGCCCTGACACTAACCAACGTTGCACATCTCTGCAGGCCCGGAGGAGAAGGGAGAGCCGTTCAGAAGAACCTCTTCAGCGTCGGGGAAAACATGACCCAAGTGGTCCTGCGCGACAGTGAACCGCTAGGAATGACAGAGAACCAGGACGACGAAAATAACGCGAAGCTAGACGTGGAGGCGAACGACAGAAGGGAGAAGTACGCCTGGTACCAGCTGGGAGGCACAGCCCCATTCAAGACGGCCGCCAGTTATCTGCTCCCGACCAGGGTCGACCCCCGCCGCCGACCCCCCAGATGCCCATCCCCCAGATCGTCACCCTCCAGAACCCGTGCCCCGAGCTGGATCCGGACCTGCGGCGGCTGATCTGCCAGTGCACGGCGGTGGCGCGCGGGGACCGCCCCCGTCTGGCGGACCAGCTGCTGCCCGAGGTCAAGAAGGCCATCGCGGAGCGCGACGCGGCGTACTACGAGGGGGTCGCGTACTGCGACGGCGCCAACGAGACCGACGACGCCGTCCTCCGCTTCCTGGAGCGCGTCCTGGGGCTTCCGCCTCCGCCGGCGGCGGCGGCTCCCAGCCCTGACCAAGGAACATCGGCGCCGCCTCCGCTGCCGCCGGCGGTTCCCAACCCCAACGAAGCGATATCGTCGCCGCCTGTAGGAGAGGACTTTTCCTCGCCGCCGCTCGGGACTTCGCCGCCGACTGGGACTCCGAGTCGGGGACGGTTCACCGCCCGCGCCCGCGACAGACGCGAGGCGAGTCCTGACAGATCGGCTGGGGACTCCCGGAGCCGGTATCGGCAGCGTGATGACTATCAATAAGCGTTGGCTTCGCATATAGGCGGGGAGCTATACCGGAGAGGCACACAACTTGGGGGGATCTTGGGCGGGAGAGTTTGTCGAAAAGTAGGTAAGCTATAAATGTATATAGAGTAAACCTGGGCGTGTTCATAGTGTAGGTAGGCTTGTTTGTTTGTTTCTTTGTTTTTGCGTCTGTGTCTACACCACGAGGTGGTTACAGCGCGGCCTCATCTAGGAGGCCAAGACGTGCCCACTACTATCTACTCTGTAGATGTTGGTCTAAATACATTGCCAGCCCTCCGTTGCAGAATCCGTGTAGGTAGGCGACGAGTTGTAATCCGAGTTATCTTGACATTTGTCTAGGGAGACGAGGGGGATGCCCCTATCTTGAGTGTTGCCCATATATATACTAAGCCACCTGAGCCACATTCTTCATGACCTCAAGTGGAATTGTATAGCGCTAAACCACCTGTAGCTAGACCAGTGATCCTTCGAGTGAGATCATAACACCCCCCGAGACGCTTCCACTTTCTTCTGCTTTTGCCACTATTGCTGACGGATTAAACTACATCTTGACTGCCTTCACCCCAGATATTTCGAGCAACGCGCCACTGAGCCTGGGTTTAGTCGATCCTAGCGATGACGAGACCGACAGGCAGCTCAAAGCCGCACTGCAAGACCTCATCAACGGCAGAGCCGAAACCGCCGCCATCGCCAGGACGATCGACGCTCTCATCGTCAGTGATTGTGAGAAGGAGTTCAAGGCACATCAGGAATTCGCTGACAACAACCAACCCAAAGGCGGGGAGGAGAACGCTGTTGGCGCTAGAGCTTTCACTAACCCGTTGGGTTGGGTCGCATACCTCTGGAGAACTGTCGGCCAAGCAGCCATCGCCATTCCGCACAATCACAACGGCCAAGACCGCCTCATCGGCTTGCTCCAGGAGTTGCGGCGCCTTCCGCCGCGTACTGTCCACTACATCTCAGGGGATGTAAAAGAGCACACGTTCTTGGAGAAGGACAAGGAGGGCGAACAGTTTTGTCAGTCTTTGCGACTGCTCGACCACGGTAAGTGAACCGAGCTTTCCCACAATATGGTTTTCTTCGTGTGCTCTGGCAATCATTGACAAGAGGCCCATTGCGTGTGTGCGGAACTCCAGACGCCGGACCTGCAAACCCAGCCAAGTACGCCAACCTCTCCGCGTTCCAAGCACGCGTGTTCGCGCACGGGCTGGTAGACACGACCCGGTTCTGCGCCCTCATTACAGACGAGTTTCTTGGCCTCCACTGGCCCTACAACAAGAGGCCCGAGAAGAGCGAGCCCTATGTGCTGGCCGCAGGTCAGTGGATGACTCATGCCGGGGCTGCCTTGTGGGAAATGTGCGAGAAGAAGGCATACGCGGTCAAGGGGTTCAATATGAAGTGGTGGGCTCGGTGGCAGGCACGCTTTGAGCAGGTCGCGGCAGATGGCTCGGGGTTCAGTGGACAGGCTCGCGAGGCTGCTGCGGAGGCCTTGAAGCTGATGGCCGTCTCGAAGGAGGGTGGTTCAGCTGGAATTTCGGTCATAGAAGCATTTGGGCTTCTAGTAAAAGACTGGGAGGATGAAGACTGAGACTTGCTTTATGGTATTCAAGTTGGCCCCCGGCTTGAAGGAAGAAGTGATTGTTGCAGGCGTCGCAAACTTCTGATCCGTGGACCAATAGAACCCTTGCGAATATGTATGTTTCAGATTGGAGAATATCACGACCCAAAAGGGCACCCAACTTGCTCGCATGTTGTGGGTCGATGATGCCAGCTGGACACTATCAAAAGGGGGGGCAGGCGAACACGGTTCGGTCAAAGGCAATGAAGGGAGATGCTTAGGTCAAGAGACATTATAACTACACAAAGAGCAACGGTCTATACCCAAAGCCCAATCTATAAGACACATCAAGTGATACAATGTAGCCTTTTCAAAACAAAACGCCTTTTCCCTTTTACACATGATCTACCATTTATACAAGCAAGGAGTTGCCATCAAGGAACTGGAATAACAATGGAATTCTTTTCGTATCAACAACAACCCGGCTTCTAGGGTTCCGGTAATTTAGCCTTGGGCGGCACGCTCTCCACATCGAACCCCGCCGTCTCGCCGGGCTTGGGCCCCGTCCCCATCCTGCTGGCGCGCAGGCTCTGGACGTCGTAGTCGACGGTGATGGTCTGGACCTGGACGATCTTGCCGTCGCTGTCGGCGCCGAACTCCTCGGCCTCGGGGCAGAAGACTTTCGGGTTGCCCCTGCCGCCGGGGCGGCGCGACCGGCGGTTGGCGCTCGTGATGATGGTCGCGGTGCGCGACAGCCCGTTCTTGATGTTGGCGGGGAACGTCCCGTCGAACGTCGACATGACGTACGACTTGCGCTGCCGGTGGCTGCCGCCCGCGGGCCGGTGGTCCCGGTAGAAGACGCGCAGCGCCGGGAGCGACGCCGCCACGATCGTCGTCGTGATCTCGGCGATGGTCCAGATGGCCAGGTGCCCGTCCTCGAAGGTGAAGTCCTGTTCGGCCAGGAGCGGGATCTTGGAGCAGCGTATGAAGGCCGTGACGCCGGCTCTGTTTTGGATGACAAAAGGTCAGCCACAGTGCATCACTGATGCTCTGCACGGGGGATGCTGGGTTTAACTTACAGGAAACCGAGACTCATGCAGATGGCAACCCCGAACTTCTCCTTGCCGTTCATCTGCGTCTGGGTGATGACCATCCAGGGGACCAGGGCCAGGAGGACGTCCATGGCGCCGGAGAAGGCCGCGGCGAACATGCTGTACGACAGCGAGATGTTGGCGTCCCAGCACTCGCCCTCGAAGATCAGGATATCCCAGTTCCGCTCCACGGGCGAGCAGCGGAGGAAAGGCAGGATGGCGTTGGCGACGAGCGCCATGTTGACCGAGGCGATGACGACCCAGATGGCCGTCCGCAGAGAGCCCTCGGTGATGCGGATCAGCGTCAGGGCGAACGACGTCTTGGACCAGGCCGTGCCGAGGAGCGAGAATATCGAGGTGATGTAGATCAAGAAGTGCAGGTTGGTGGACGTGTTGGTGGATATCTCGGTGATGTGTTGACCAAACCCCAAGCTGACGGCGTATGTGAGCAACCCTATGCTTACTAGCAGCATGACCTGTATAAGAAGGGCATCGATATGTTGTCAGCTACTTGTTTTCCCTCTTCTTGCATGTCCTCCCGCGAGACGAGTCGGCTTTTGCTTACCCAGGACGCCGCCAAGACATGATCGTCCCACCAGAGGCCTCGATGTCTCGTGCACTTGACGTAGAGGCGAAGTAGGAGGAAGAGAGCAGACACGCCGACCAGAGACCAGCTGACCCCGAGGATGAGCGGGCCTGCGTCCAGCAGAGAGGGCGTAACCAGCGCCGACATGGTTGCGTATCGTATCGTCTCTCTCTACCGGTCAAGAAGGAGGGAGCAACGGCGTGGTGCAACATGACGGCCAAGGGATTGGGGATGGGCCCGACATATCAACGATTCCACGAGACGGTGAGTGGTGGAGTCGGAGGCGCATGAATCGTCCAACTTCGAAATCAGACTAACGGGAATGTTTCTCGAAGTTGACAGCGCAGGGAAGGCCCCCTGAGGTTCTGGTGTAGATCAGCGGGCATGGTGGCATGGTCTGACTCGACTGACTAGCTCCTGGTTGTTTTGTTCTTCGGCCCTGGTTGCCGCCCAAAGCTCCGCCCCTGGAAGGGTCAGTGATGTGAAGCAGTGGGCATGGGCCACCGACCGGGCTGGGATGGTGGACGGGGGAGGAGGGAGAGAGAGCGAGCGAGAGACATCAGACCAAACGGGTTTCCCGACCGAATGGCAGATGGAAGCACCAATCAATTGCCAAAGAGGGCTATTTCAGCTGGTATGCGAACTGCCGAGACGGCTGATGATGGCGGTGGCCGTAGGGTCGGGGGTGTCCCATATTTGTTGTTACTACCGGACTGGGAATTAGGCGTCTGGCGTAGAAGCTAGGAACAATTCACGGATGGCGGGATTGCCGCTCTTCAGCAGATCGGGTCCACAAGGCAGGCTGACCTTCTGGCCCAATGAGAGGGAGAAGCTGGGCTGGTTACAGAAGGCGAGATGACAGCATGCGTAAGGAAACGGGGGGTCGCTTGGCCTGGCGACCTGAAACGCTGGCAATCTAGCTAAAACGAGCGAGATGCCAAAAGGGGCGCCCGGCCGGCACAGACGCGCATTAATCCCACGAAGCAGCTAGTCCTAGCGCCCGAAATGGCCAAACCGCCCTTTTCTATATCTGGTGGCTGCGTCCGCCCTCATCTGTCCGGTCCTCCTCCCTTCCTCCCGTGTGCAATTCCAATGCCCAGTGTCGTTGTTCTAGAACCGTAGAGCATCTTATTTGGCGTAGAGACTAAGACGGCTGGCTTTGGTGATCCAAATGAATACAGTAATATGACGTAGCTAACTACACATAAACGGCAATTCGAATGCAGGCGAGTCAAAAAAAGTTGTAGTGATATCACTGCCTTCCTTCGTCAGTATGCCATATGTCACAACAAACGAGATCGTCCGGGTTCTGGCGAAAAAGTAAGTACAGAAAGAAGCCTGAAGATGCCAAGATCCGGGGTAGAAGTTCAGCCCCAGGGCTAAAGGGAGATCACTACTCGATGAGGTTTCCCCTGGCACGTGCGTCTTTTCTTTTTTTGTACATATTCTTCACCGATGTCCGGGCAACTCGGCCGATAGCAGAGATCACCATTTCGTGACGCGGTATACAACAGTGATTACGAAACTTGTAATTGAACTGAAATTGAGGTTTGTTTGCTTGCATTGGTACTGAATGCCATCCAAGCACGACATGGGCCGATGCCCGTATAGGCAAGAGGAGCGAGCCGGAGGACGACGCATCGAAGAGCTAATCACGGGGACGATCGATTCATACGATTAGCTTCATGTAACCGTCTTGGGCTGTGCATACAAGACCGAGATTATCTGCCTTCAGCTGTGTCAGGTAGAAACCTGTGGTTCTAAACCGAGAATGGCCAACGGTCAGCTAATGAACACGACGATATGGGCCCGCTATACACGCCGGCTTCTCATCGTGCGACCCGGCAGTTCGGGATGCCTAGACGCTACTTGACAGTTCTACAACGATCTGCAAATCCTACAACTTCTTTGGCAATGACACCATGGCTTCTAGTGTCGATTCGTTTGCACCCGTTGGATGATGTGTCCCCCTTTCCCCAGGGGCAAACCCAGTATATCTTTCCCAACAACACGCGTCTTTTAGGGCTTACCTCCGCATTCCTGCTCTCAGGGACTCACCCTGGATATGGATCTCCATCTTGTGCGTAACATTCTTCTACCAGCCGCAGAAATAAAACAGACCTAGCTAACTTCCTACAGTAAAATTCTCAATTGGTACTCCTATTGTCTTCAACACAACACTACGGAATCAGTCAGTACTATAATTATGCAATGACTATCTTATTAAAAATTGAGCGCTCTACAGCAAATCAATGATTCTCTTTTCAAAATGCTGTGATACGGTTAATATAACGTTGATTAAAGCTGAGGGTGGTGAAATAAGCCATTTGACTAGGCTAGGAATGGGTTCGGGGGCCTGTCTTCTGGGAATTGAACGCATACGAGCTAAGAAACATGCCGTCGATGCAGAGTAAACTGGAGTTATCCGGGCCGAATCAGAGACACCGCTGGCTGTAATTGCTCAACTCGAGACAGACTTCAGTTTCGATGACCTGGGGGATAATTCTTGATCTCGCCGCGAGTGAAGAGCAAGGCGCCACTCCGTGTTGGCTGGTAAAAACAAACGGGATATAGTGATTCTAATCACGGTGTTGAGCATGACCCGTGGTTATGACGCTGCCTTTCTAAAATCTGCGCCACGGCATGGATGCCTTCTAGTCGATCGAAATGCACAGAGAAGTCTTGAGGTGCCGAACCGGCTTCCAACAACAACCCCACGCGCTTCCATTCGCAACTAGGCCTCTCAGTCGATAACCAACAGCACAGACACGGCCACTTTGGCCTGTCTGGATCATCTAAGTCCATGCAGATGCTCTGCCGCCTCCCTGACAGCCAGTATTGGCACGAGCTTGTTTTAAGCAAGGACAAACCTCGACAGACGCACCACAGCAAGCCAGAAGAATGCACCGTTCACAGGGATATTATGATGGCATATTTCCAAGGGCAGGCCCCTTTGACGGCCCGTACAAAACTGGTACCATCTCGATGAGGTCCCTTACGGGCCTCTTCGAAAGAAATGGCATTTGAGGGTGCCGGACTGCGGTGACCGCGCAAAATAGTTGGTGTTTTTCTTTACCTAGCCGTGTGGTAAGTTACATTGATCCCCCAAAACGGCTTTATATAACCCAGAAGTAACTGCGGTGCTCCTGACCGACAAACTACTGCGAGCTGGCCGTTGCCGGATCCCTCCCGTCAACCAACTGGCTTGCTTACCTGAGAAAGCCACCAACTTGCCAAAAAGCAAATATGATTTTTTTTTCTCTTCGGTTCAATGTGAAGGTGTCAACCCAACAGAGACGAAAAAGCAAAAAGATGTGCCATAGACGGCAGCAGCAGGCGCCTCTAGCGTGACGCGGGACGTGATGCTCCTATTTTGACCGCCACTTGGATGGTCATGTCTGAATGCTCTCTACTTTTTCTATTGACGTCTCGTACTTGCGCGGGGAATGTACAAATTATGATAGTTTCTATCCTCACGGATGCTCGAATACCCAACTGTTCTACCTTGTCCCTTGAACACTCAAGTCTATCCCTGCTACTAAGCCAGCGATGCCGATACAGCTAGGAGAGTCCCTCCCTCCTGGCGACGCCCATGTAGGTTGCAGATATCCCGGAGATCTATCATTGTCCAACCGTTTCAGGTGACCAGGTCTGATAGTCCAATTCTAGGCCGTCAGTGTCTCGATGCCCACGTGGCACGACACCGAAGGATGGGCAAAGCGCGACCCAGCCGTGCTATCGCAGCTCAAGTCCGGCTACCCTAGGTTCTACATGCCTCACCTCGTCCGCCGACTCGCAAGACGTCTGCTGGGGTGGAAGGAGACCCAGCTGCCGGAGGAGCTTACGGTAGCTTCGTCTGCCGACTTGTTCCCGAGCCGAGACATGGCCTTGGCCTGTCGTGAATTCCTGCGCAAGGATCTGGCCAAAGCGGTGGGACAGACGGTCGAGGTGCTCGAGATTACTTTCGATGGCCGTATATGTGTGGTCGATGACAAGTCACCAGGGGGATTGATCATGGCGACACGGACGGGAGATGAACACGCCAAATGCCTGACCGAGAAGCCCGCAAACTGCCTGGCTCGCCACGTATACGCCGTCGTCTATCCCGACACAGTGGCCGCACATGCGAAATCGTTCTGGCAGCACACCGGCTTCGGTATATCGAGCCGGTTCGCGGATTTCTGGTTGCAGCATGCCCCCTTTCTTCAACGCATGCCCGGAGAGTTGAAGGTCCAAGAGCCAGGTCAGATCCTACCGAAGACCGGATCGGATACTTCTTTCATGATCTCATCAGCCATTGCAAATTCGTACGGGCACGACGTGAATTACGAGAATGTGCGCCTCTTCCATACGGGAATGTCAGCAATCACCCATACAGCGATAGCCTTGAAGAAGGCCATGGGGGACCGGGACCAAGTATTCCGCGTTGGGGTTTTCGGGTTCGTCTTGACAGCACCTTGACCCCCTGGTTCGTGATTACTGACTCTCCAACCCGCAGCTTTCTGTACGTCGACACCTTTAAGGTACTGAGCAAAGTGTTGGGTTTTGAGTTTGTGCTCTATGGAAATGCGTCCCCCGAAGATATGGACAGGCTGGATGCGGATCTCGCGTCTGGCCTTCGGCTCGGCGCCTTATTCACCGAGTTCCCGGGCAACCCGCTGCTGGGGTCGCTCGACATAGCGAGGCTGCGCCGGCTCTCCCTGCGACACGACTTCGCGCTCGTGGTGGACGACACAGTCGGCACCTCGGTCAATCTCGACATCTTGCCGCACTGCGATGTGATCTGCACCAGCCTGACCAAGATGTTCAGCGGCGGCTGCAACGTCATGGGCGGCAGCGTCGTCCTGAACCCGCACGCCACGTACCACGTGCTGTTCGACCAGGCATTCGGCCACATATACCAAGACGTGTATTTCGTGCTGGACTCGGCCACGATGCTGTCGAACAGCCTCGACTTCGAGCATCGCATCCGCAAGGCCAGCCGCACGGCGGAGATCATGGTCGCGCAACTGCGGGCCAGCGCCGCGGTGGGCCGGGTCTATTATCCCCAAGGCAGCTCGACGCAACATCTTTACGACAGGGTAGCCAAGCCGTACGAAGAGACGGGGCGAAGATACGGGTTCCTCCTCTCCATCGCTTTCGTGACGCCGGCGGCGGCCATTGCGTTCCACGATGCGCTGGACGTGGCCAAGGGGCCCAGTCTGGGGACCAACTTTACGCTGATGTGCGCGTACACGCTGCTGGCTCACTACGCCGAGCTCGATGTGGTCGCTGAGTACGGACTGCGGGAGCACCTGGTCCGGATCAGCGTGGGATTGGAAGGCGCGGACTATCTGGCTGGGCTGGTTGCGGAGGCTCTCGCTGCTGCTGAAAGGCAATCATAAAATAATGCCAGAGATATACACATATACCTTGTTCCTGAATATGCATTTATCGAATCATGGCCCCACTAAAAGAGTACCTCCCTTAACTCTGAGAGACCTCAGGTACTTCAGGTACTTGATGTACTCTTTTTGTAGGCCCGCGGGAGCTGCCCGCAACTGCCCCTCCATTTGTTTAATCCCCTCCAAAACCCAAGCGACTTTCTGAGAGTCTTGCTTCCACTCATTTGCGACAGCTCAGCACTATCACGAGACGACGGCCCTCCGCTCCCATTACTCGCCAACCGTATTCCAACACACCCGACCCTCAGCCGAGGAAACCCAGCCACGAGCGCCGCTTCCCCCCTACGAAAGCAGCCATGGCGGAAGAATCCAAACTGGTCCCGACCGCCGACGAGGAGATGAAGGGCAAGGGCAAGGCACCCGCCACGGTCGAATCCGACGACGAAGACGTAGAAGAGATCACCACCACCTCCTCCGCGACGACGGGTGAAGGCGCCGGCGGCAGCGGCAGCAGCAAGAAGAAGAAGAAGTCCAAGAAGACCAAGCTCAAGGAGGCCCTGACCGGCAAGTCCTCCACGACGACGGAGCAAGACGCCGACGCCAAGCTGCAAAAGGCCCTCGGCGGCCTCAACCCGGACCAGATCGCCCAGCTGATGGAGCTGAACCCGGCGCTGGCGGCCGAGATGGGCGGCAGCGGCGCCAGGGCCCCGGCCCAGCTGACCGACGCCCTCAAGCGGCTGCAGCTGTCCGACGTCATGACGGGCCTGGCCGCGAGCGGCAAGAACGCCAAGGACATGGGCGCCTACAAGTTCTGGTCGACGCAGCCGGTGCCCAAGTTCGGCGAGAACACGACGGACCAGCCCCGCGTCGAGGAGGGGCCCATCAAGGCCGGCCAGACGGTCGACCAGGTCTCGCGCGAGCCCCCGCCGCTGGTCGCCGGCTTCGAGTGGTGCACCGTCGACCTCGAGAGCGCCGCCGAGCTCAAGGAGGTCCAGGAGCTGCTGTACGGCCACTACGTCGAGGACGACGAGGCCATGTTCCGCTTCAACTACTCCATCAGCATCCTCAAGTGGGCCATGATGCCGCCCGGGTGGAAGCGCGAGTGGCACGTCGGCGTGCGCGCCACGCAGTCGCGCAAGCTGGTCGGCTTCATCTCGGCCATCCCGCTGAGCCTGCGGGTGCACGACCGGGTCATCGCGGCGTCCGAGGTCAACTTCCTGTGCATCCACAAGAAGCTGCGGTCCAAGCGGCTGGCGCCCGTGCTCATCAAGGAGGTGACGCGCCGCTGCAACCTCGAGGGCGTCTGGCAGGCCATCTACACGGGCGGCATCGTGCTGCCGACGCCCGTCAGCACCTGCCGCTACTACCACCGCGCCGTCGACTGGCAGAAGCTGTGGGAGGTGGGCTTCAGCCCGCTGCCCGCGGGCAGCAAGCCGCAGTACCAGGTGCGCAAGTACGCGCTGCCCGACAAGACGGCCGTCAAGGGCCTGCGCGAGATGCAGGAGAAGGACATCGACGCCGTGCACGCCCTGCTGACGCGCTACCTCAAGCGCTACGAGCTCGTCGCCGAGTTCACCAAGGAGGACATCACGCACTGGCTGGTGCACGCCAAGCAGGTCGACCAGCTGGACGAGCAGGTCGTCTGGTCGTACGTCGTCGAGGACGAGCACAAGAACATCACCGACTTTATCTCCTTTTACTGCCTCGACTCGTCCGTCATCGGCAGCGAGACCAAGCACAAGAACGTGCGGGCCGCGTACCTGTTCTACTACGCCACCGAGGCGGGTCTGACCACCCCGGACAAGACTTCCGAGGAGCAGCCAGACAGCAAGGAAAGCAAGAAGGAAGACAAGGCGAGCCGCGAGACGCTCAAGAAGCGCCTCAACGAGCTGATGGGCGACGCGCTGATCCTGTCGCGCCGCTACAAGTTCGACGTCTTCAACGCCCTGTCGCTCATGGACAACGGCCTCTTCCTCGAGGAGCAGAAGTTCGGCCCCGGCGACGGCCAGCTGCACTACTACCTCTTCAACTACCGCGCCAACGCCATCGCCGGCGGCGTCGACAAGCGGAACCGCCTCGACGACAACCTGAGCGGCATCGGCTTCACCATGCTCTAAATGCACACACAAAGAATCCGAACCAAGCCCAGCCCAGCCCAGCCCCTGACATGGTCAGTTGGCTAAGAGCAAAAAACGCGCGAAGGGGAAAGGAAAATGGAATATGTGTCTGCATGGCGACTGACGGCGGCGGGGCGGCCGGATCTTTTGTTTTTCTTAGTTATAGGAAGGGGTTGTTGTTGCATCGAGCCTAGCATTCTTCTGGTAATTTAAGCTAATAGAGAAGATCTATTGAATATCACAGGTCCCTTCAAATCCAGAGATGATGGTTCATTCTCTCTGCCCCTGATGGTGACTTATGATATTGATGACCTGATTCCATGGAGATAAAATAAGGGCGACTTCCCCGTGGGCATAACCAACAACCCCCTCGGGGCAAAAGCACTGCTTTTCGTACAGCTATCTCCGTGCACAATACCTACTTGCTCGGTCTTCCAGGGCTTCGGCACTGTCAACGATGATACCTCCATAAATCTCGGAGGGGATGAGGGAGAACGAATGCTCTTCAACGAAAGCAGCGAGCCCACCATCAATCAATCAACTTGGCAATCCCAAACGACGATACATCGGCAGCACCGCTATATTGGTTTGGTATAGAACTATGGAGTGAACAACAGACAAAACCCCGGAATCACGAACAAATATGAATCTCGCTAGTGCGCCCACCTGGTTGTGGCCCTCCGTCGGGCCGCCTAGAACGCCGTTAGGTCCTGGTCCGATACTATTATCTCTTTCAAACGCTGCTACTGCTCGTCACGTACACACAGTCGTAAGAACATGGATTTTTTAATACGTTCTCCCGACTCTCACCCTCTACTTCTTCGCTTTCGCCGCTGCTTCTAGCTCACGCTGGCGATGAAGCTCTGGTACTGCTCCTCCTCTCCCATCACCTTGCCGACAGCCTGGTGCGGTGGCATTTTGGCGCCCTTAGTAGCCCACAGTACTTCGGTTTGGGCCTGCTGGTGTGGTTGTTGTACTTGGCGAACCTGCTGATCAGGCTTGGGCGTTTCAGCCCTATCGTCGGCTTGGTCCTCTTTCTCAGGTCTAGGCAAACGCATGGCCAGCAGGATGTATTCCGCTCTGGTCATACTGCTCATGATATCGTCCATGTAGCGCTTGACCTCGTCTTGTGGCGCCACGACCCTCGCCAGGTTCTCCAAGTGCTTTCCCGAGTTCGCTTGCAGGCGAATCGTGATGGGCTGGTAGTAATCGAGGGCAGGGTCTCCCCCGTATTCCGATTTGCTACCCTTGCGCACCAAGAGAAACGACGCGAGGAGCTGAGAGCCACCGGCCTGGTATTCCAGAATGCTGAACTTCGGGAACAGGTATCGATCGCCTGTCCCACCGGCGAACTCGAACACGATGCCCGATATGTCGGGCTTAAGATTCGGCGGTGGCCCTTTGGAGCGCAATGCCTGTTGCGAGTTGCTGGTAGGCGTCTGCGGCATGGAGGCAACTGAACTCTTTCGACCCGGTGCGCTGTTTGGTGCTGATTCCGCTGTTTGTGGTCTCGCAGGGTTGGCGCTCGAAGGGGACTGCGCAGGCAGCGCGGGTTGTGGTTTCGGCGCGTCTTTTGGCACAAGGTCCTTTAACTTGTCCAACACCGCCTTCAAATCCGTCGTGTCGTTGAACTTGGTCTTCTTCTCGGCCACTCTCTTGACCATGCTCTTTATCGGTGCGTCGTCTAATGCCTTCCTTACCAGCAGGATTACTAGAGGGTCGCTGCCCAGGGGTGGTATGAGATCGGCTCCTTTTTGGTTGGGGTTGGACGAAAGAACAATGTCCAAGATGGTGTTCACTTCATCCGCGAAATATTGGACAGTACGGCCATCAACAATTAATCGATCTGCCGAAGGACCCTGTTGACCTCCCCGTTTCTTATAATCGGCAGTAATCTGGTCAATGATCTTCTGGAAGTGCGCAAGCTCGTGGGCGGCAGCATCTCCTACGGCAACTCTCTTCATGAGATCTCGAAGATGAGGATCCTCCGAGGCCTTTTCGGCCAGTGTGACAATGATGGGGTCTGCGCCGCCGGGAGCTGGAGTTGCTGGCTTCGCACCAGGTGTAGGAGGCTTTGCGGCAGGGGCACCTGTCGGTGGCCGAGCGCCCGGAGGGCCCGCCGGGGCTGCGCCTGGGGCCGCAATGGGCGAGTGGAGAGGTCTTGGATGAGACAACCCTGGCTGGCCTGACGCATGTGCGGGAGAACGTAATGGCTGGTTCAAGTTTGGTGCTGCCACCGAAGGAGATCGTAGAGGCGGTTGGCCCATGGCAGTGGAGGGCGCGGCAGGCGGTGGCGCCGCCCCAGGAGCTGCGAGTACTGACTCTAGCCCGCGCGGCGAGGCCGGAGGGGGAGCCCCTGCGAGATATGGATTCATTGCCACGCCTGAAACAGGAGGAGCAGGACGCTGCCCATTGGTATTGGGCAGCGGCGCTTGAGACGGTGTAGGTGGCCGTACTTGCGCGTTCGGTTGCGCTGTGGGCACGGGAGGCGGCTGAGGCGGTTGAGCCAGAGCTTGCCCGTTGACGGCCGCAGCTTGTGTGGAGGGTTTCGCAAGGCCTTGCGAAGGCGAAGCAGGGACGGCCGCGGGAGTGGATGGAGTAGCGGGCGTGGCGGGCTTCGGTGGCGGGGGCATCACTCCATTCGGGGGCCCGTACTGCATTATTGGACGGAATGTTGAGTTCGTCGTGGGTGCCGCAGGAGGCTTCGGGTCTTTGATGGCGAACATGGTAGCCTCAATAGCGTGCGGCTCTACCGTGATGGTGACAGTACCAATCTTAGTCATGCTATCTTTCGCCGGGTTATTTGGCTCTTCTTTCACCACGCCTTTCCTCTTGACCGGCTTCGTCCAGTACTTCTCGAATATGCCCTCGTGAATCCATTTCTGGCGTGATCGGATGAGCGACTCGGCGAGAACACCGCTACAAAGAGAGCATTTTGTTAGCTCGCCCAAATGCAAAGTCGCAAAACGCGCGAACCTGGAACTTACCTTTCTTGGACTGATTGATATGCCTTGTTGGAAAGATCGTCTGCCTGCGCCTTCTCGACCGTGGGCAACGGGTGGCCCGGCTGAAGCGACTTGGGCAACGGGGGCTCCTCTACTACCGGCTCGGGCACGGGCGTGGGAGGAGCTGGGGTGGACGTGGCCGACTTCTCGGGAGGAGTGGCTGTTCGTTTCTTGGCGACGTGCTCGACGCGAGCAGCAGCCCTTGGGGGCAGTTTCCGCTTTCTCTCCATGGCTGAACAAATTGATGGGTGCAATTTCACTTGCGAGAAGCGGACCACGAGAAGAGCATGAGCGCAACAATAAGACGGCAGCCCACAAACGTAGAAAGGAAGAGCCTGGTGGTAGGCGTGAATCCGTGGCCCTCCAGCGATTTGGGTCGTTCTCAGCCTTGGGAATTAAACGTGAACATGACACGGGGATTTTTGTCACGCGGAGTTGGAGCTGGATTCCGAGTACATGATAAATCGATAACAGACGCGGTAGGGTTGGGTTTGGATGGGGAAAGGGCTCGGTCAATGCGAGGCTTGATATTTCCTGGAAGAGGAAGAGAAAGGGCAGAGACAAGAAGGCAGGCGCGAGGAGAGAGAGCAGCGATAATTGGCTTATGAGACAACGGGCTGACTGGCGGGAGGGAGGCTCAAAAGTCAGGGTACAGGTACTTTTGTCATGGATGGTAGGGTGTGATTCATCCGCGGTTTATGTAGCTGATTGACGATAACTACAAATCTGTTCCTCTGAAGTGACTTCGACGAAGACAGGTGCATACGATACGAGACAAAGAGAGGGAAAGAGAGCGAGGCACGAGGCACGAGGCACGCAGCGAGGCCAAGCAAGCAAGCAAGCAAGGTGCAAGGCATGTAGACTTGACGACCTGACTTGACCTTGTGTGGCAGGCGCGCCCGATTGTGCAGCAGCAGCAACAGCAGCAGCAGCAGTCGCAGCAGCAGTCGCAGCGCCATGGAAATGAACGTCCACAGGGCATTTGATTCGTGGGCGGAAATGCTAAAGAGCGGGCCGGCTGGAGCTCTTGGGTTTGTGATTGGCTCTGACAGCTTTTGCCTCAAAGCCGCCCTCCACACACGGACCAGAACAAGACAAGGGTCGGCCAGCCCAAAGACTGTCCAGAGGCGGCAGCAGCAAGCGCGACCGACCGACGACATGAGCATCCGACATTCCTCGCTTGTGCCTGTGGAATAAATTGCATGTAAATTATATAGCCATCTGCTTGTCCTTGGCCTCAGAGTGAGCATGTTCAGCCAGCCAGTAGTTACTCCGTTAGTCAGGCACCTCTTGTGGTGATGTCGAGATAAGCACGCTTGATTCTGGCCTAGCGCTCCACACCTCAAAGACCAAGTGCCAGCTGCCAAATCAGCCACGGGCAACGGGCTCACCACTTGACCTCATTTGAGCATGTCATGTCATCAGGCAACAAACATGTTCGAGTCTCGCCAGCTACGCCCAATGAAGCATTAAATCCTACGACCTGTCTCTTATAACATGGTATTTTAATCGTCCGAGCTCCATCTCCCATCTCAATCGTTGTGTGTTTGTGTTTGTACTTGTGCGACTTCGTTCTGCTTTCGCTCTCGGTGCCATGGCTCCTCGCTGGTCCATCCCATTGGTGGCTGGCCTGGCCGCCCCTTTCGGCTTATATATCTCCTTCATTCTGCTGGGTTCAATCCCCTTATTCCAGCGACAGTACGTCCGTCTTTCCGGGACTCTAATCCGGGGCCCGTATACGTCGGCTGCAGGAGAGATGCTGACTTCTCTACTGCCAGTTTCTTATACGCGCACAAGCTCAATACGCTCTTTTGGCATGACCTCAATAAGCCAGAATACTGGGGGTTCGCAAGTCAGTTACATCTTCACTTATCTCCTATCACCGCTTGCACCGACCGCTAACATGGTTCTGCCCCCGTAGAAAGCCAAGTCACGCCCTTCTCCATTCAAACTTCGGATGGCGAGTCCCTGTACGCATGGCACGTCTTACCTCTACAGGCCTACCTGAGAAATGAGGACAGGCTACAAGCTCAGCCAGCTGGGTTTGCCCAGGATGTCACAACCACGGAGTCCTTCAAGATGCTCCGCGAAGACCCCGATGCTCGGCTCGTAGTATACTGTAAGTGTCAAAGTCTACCTTCCTCAAGCGACCCTTCGTGTCGCAGTCGCCTTTACTAACCTTGCTACAGTTCATGGGGTACGTCTAGGGCTAGAGATGGGGAAATGATATGCCAGCTAACCATAATCGCTGCTGCAGAATGCCGGGCATGTTGCGCAGGCCATCAGACCCGATAGCTATCACGCCTTGACAGACAATTCCAACAACCATGTCCTCGCCATTGACTACCGTGGTTTTGGCAAGTCCACCGGGATCCCGTCCGAGTCCGGCCTCATCAACGACGGTGCCGCAGCCGTAGACTGGGCCATGAAGGTGGCCAAGGTGCCCGCTAGCCAAATCGTCATCCTCGGGCAGAGCCTCGGCACCGCCGTCACGAGCGGCGTGGCTGAGCACTTCGCCATGCAAGGCGTCGAGTTCGCGGGGGTCATCATGGTGGCCAGCTTCTCGAACCTCCCGACGCTGCTGAGCCGCTACTCGGCGGCCGGCTTCATCCCGGTCCTGTCGCCCGTGCGCGCGATCCCGCCGCTGATGCGCTTCTTCCAGGGCTTCGTCGTCGACAAGTGGCAGTCGGACGCGCGGCTCGCCACCCTCGTGGGCTTGACGCGCACCCGGCTGCGCCTCACCCTGATCCACGCCAAGAACGACGTCGAGATCCCCTGCAACGAGGACGACGCCCTCTTCCGTGCCGCGGCGGGCTCGGTCATAGGTACGGACCTGGACGAAGAGGACTTTGCCAAGTGGAAGGAAGAGAGGACGGTTCTCCGGGACGATGGGACCTTTGTCGCCACCGTCAAGTCAAGCCAGCCCGACATCGTCATACGAGAGGAACTTGTCCCATACGGAGGTAAGTCGACAAATGCTGTACTCTCTTTTGATAGCCATACTGATCATACCAGGTCACAACGATGTGATGATGTCCTCTTCAGTCATACTTGCGGTCATGCGATCTTTTGGTTTGGAGTCAACGAAAGCATCGTGAGGTCACGCCGGAATGGAGATGCGAGTTGGCCATCTGTGCCTTGATGCCCGCTCTACTCACATCATGGTTAGCCACTGCTGTATACTATACCTGTAGATAGATTTCTGTTAAGAAGGTGTAATCATGACAATCACTATGTACCGATTTCGGAAGATGCGAGGTTGGGTCGTCCAAGTGGCACCACTTCCACAAGCTGCGGACAGCACCGGCTATCGGGGCGCCGGCGTAGAGGCTATCGGGACGGCTCCTCGGCGACAGTGGGGTACATGTCGTGGTAGCTTGCGCAGCAGCAGTGTCGCATCCGGACCTACTCTAGCTACTCCAACAAGTTTCCCCAACGGAAGAAGTCGAGGAGCCTTGTAATGTTTGATCACCTGAGCATGGTGTTATGCGAGTCCTCTTCATCTCCAACTGAATAAAGATATTAATTGGTATATATAAGCTGTAGTCAAACGCGGTGCTTCTCCCACCTCGACCGCAGAGATGGACTGTAATAGCCTCGGCGAGCAGGATGATGATGCGAGGCGCCCCCGAGAATGACATAATTCCAATAGCTGGGATCTGGGGCCAATCAGGCAGCTCGCCCATCACGCAATACCCCTCCACGTTCCCCAAAGCGGCCATATTGAGGGGTCGCGGGGCAGCTGGGCAACTTCACGCGTTTTGCTGAGTGATGGCGACATCGATCAGACAAAAGCACCCCCGATACTTTTCTGGACTCTTCTGCGAGACGACGGGTGGGCAATCTTGAGCCCGCCTAGCTCCTGGGCGGGAGCGTACCACGGAAAGTCAAATATACTACTTGGCTACTACCAATGATGTTCCGTGAGACGGCGTGCGCGCGTGGGTTGGGGGGTGAGCGATTCAGGCATGGCGATTGCTAAGCCCGTCTCTTCTCTCCTCTGGCGTGCTCGTCCTAGGTAGGAATTCCCTCGGCGTTAGAATAAATAGTTTACCTGTAGCCCGCCTCCGGGCTACTTGAACTTACGTCTTCAGTTTCATCATTCAGCTTTCCGTCCTACATCTTCGTCTTCGTCTGTGATACCCCATTCCATTACCAGCTGCAAAGCTCAACCACACACACACACACATACACATACACACAATGGCTGAAGAGCGTGCTACCCCGTAAGTCTTCCAACCACGTCCGACCACCCACCCACCCTTACCTTTCCCAACCGGCAAAACCACTCGCTGCCAGAGATAGTTAGTTCCCCGAATGCCTTTCACAATTGCTGACTCTGTGACATAACAGCCTCCGCCTGGGCTCCACGGCCCCCAACTTCAAGGCCGAGACGACGACGGGCCCGATCGACTTCCACGAGTTCATCGGCGACAAATGGGTCGTGCTGTTCTCGCACCCGGAGGACTTCACGCCCGTCTGCACGACGGAGCTCGGCGCCTTCGCCAAGCTCGAGCCCGAGTTCACCAAGCGCGGCGTCAAGCTGATCGGCCTGTCGGCCAACACGGTCGGCAGCCACGGCGACTGGATCAAGGACATTGACGAGGTCACCGGCTCCAAGGTGTCCTTCCCCATCATCGCCGACAAGGAGCGCAAGGTCGCCTACCTTTACGACATGTAAGCCACAAAGCTCTCCCCCATTCGATTTTCTCACCGGCGGTCATACATGCCTTGTCATCAACTACTCATTCCCATTACATACTGACCGTGGTAAACCCCCAAACCCAGGCTCGACTACCAAGACACGACCAACGTCGACGAGAAGGGCATCGCCTTCACCATCCGGTCCGTCTTCATCATCGACCCCAAGAAGACGATCCGGCTCATCCTGTCGTACCCGGCGTCGACGGGCCGCAACACGGCCGAGGTGCTGCGCGTCGTCGACTCGCTGCAGACGGGCGACAAGCACAAGATCACGACGCCCATCAACTGGGTGCCCGGCGACGACGTCATCGTCCACCCCGCCGTCAAGAACGAGCAGGCCAAGGAGCTCTTCCCCGACTTCCGCATCGTCAAGCCCTACCTGCGCTTCACCCCGCTGCCCAAGGACAAGACCTCTGCCTCTTAGATTCTTTCTTTTTTTTCCTAAGAAGCAGAAAAAAGGAGGAGTCCTGGGGACGGACGATGACGAGAACATGATGTGAACGAAAGGGGGGTGGTAAAAGAAGTTGATAATTGCTTTCCACCCGCCCACGCCCAAGACTGGGAACGTGGAACGGAGATTGTCGAGGTCGATCCCATCAACAAACAAACAAGATGGCGAGATAGGCCATGGAGATCAAACACAGACACGTTATAGCTTGGGGGCCTATAGCATAGGATATTCCACCCCTTGCCCGTACAATATACCCACCATCCCAGCTTAGCCAATAATAAAGAACGAAAGAATCAAGAAACAAACCGAGGTACATGATATATTCACAGACTCTGCTTGTATAGATCCATCGGGGGTGCGTGTGTTTTGTACCGTGGTAAAATTGCCCTCATCTCACACACAACCACCACACCGATTGCGACGACGACGAAAAGCCCCTGGCATGAAACGCACAAGCAGGCCCGGGTCTCCTCCAAGGCTGGCGATGTGGAAGGGCGACCCGGTGATGCCGCGGCGGCGGCGGCGTTGCAGTCGTAGTAGATCATACTCGCTTGTCGCGCGTCAAATCGAGTCGCGGAATGACGCGATGATGCTGCCAGGAGGGTGGCAGTGGATCTTGGGGCTGTTGGCACGGCATGAAACATCCCCATCCTTCTCAAATTAGCCCACTGATAAATCGGAGAGAAAAAAAAACATGACCACGCACACTTTGACAGGTGCACACCGAGATTGCGCAGGGTAGTCTCGGTGTACATAGCAAGGTGTGAGATCTATAGTTGGGCTCTTATATGCACTTATGCAACGCAACGCAACGGTATCTATTCTCTGCAAATCAATCCATCCATCGTGCCATCACGGCCCCCCCTTTGATACACACTAGTATGCAACGGTTTGTCACGATAATGGGCAAAGGCGAGCAAGCGAGGAGAGAGGGACAGGGACAAGGCATTCTGCACGCCGGACAGAAAAGGGCATAGGGCATTTTCGCGGAAGTTCGTGGCGATGGGGGATTGTGGGGAGGTGGCAGGGGGAGGGTTCGATGCATTCATTCTCTTTCCCGTCGTCTGAAGTTTGTCTCTGGGAACTTCCCGGAACGCGTCTTCCTCCTCCCCTTCCAGAGCGCCGAGGCCGACTGCACACAGACTAGAGCTTCAGCTTTCAGCGGCAGCAGCAACAGCAGCACCGATAGGTTCGTTCAAACCGTCTGATTGTGAAGAGAGCCCTCGACACATGCTCATCTGAAGTCTGGCAGCCTCACGGGGCACGGTAAAACAGCTCGCTCTCGAAACGTTTCTCAATTCGAATACTACCAATACTACAATGTCATACATACTAATGCGAAAACGGGACCAATTGGCCAAAGTCGCATCGTGACTTCCCAGAAGGCGATCGATGGAGGTGTGGCATTGCATTTTCCCAAGGTGTGAAACGGGCCGAATTTCTAGAAGATTGCCTAAAAGGTCCATAGCGCTCGTTGGTGAGCTTAACGAGGTGACAAATAAGGACGGGTAGGGGTCGGACCACTCCCCCTAGTTCTCTCTCAAAGTTCCCACGATGCGGTCACGACTCACAACCCCTGGGGTGGTGTCCAATAGTACCGTGCCGCGCTGAGCTGCATGCTATGTATGTATGTACATGCGGTGAAGAGGATATAGGTAGAGCCATGTGTTTTATCTGCCATGTCCGCTCCTCCATTGCGACATCTTGGCTACATGGCAGGTATGTATGTATGTACATAAAGTCTATTGATGCATGTATGCCTACATACCGCACCACCACACCACACCACACCCAAGTGAGTTGCTACGCGAGGCTTCTGGATGCGGGTAAATAATACCGGCTGATGTCTGGGGGGCGGTTGGGGGGATTTTGGGGGCTTGTAAGTCATACATATGTAGGAACACTCCTTCTCGCGAATCCGACATGATTGAAGGATTGCGTTACACGTTGTCACCAGAACGGGAGGACCCGTCCGAGCCACGACGCGGTGGTAGATACGCGGTATTGGTCGTGTGTGGACTTTTCCACCACGCAACAAAAGAATAGAAACATGTGTGTGTATACATGACCATTTCCCTCTTCGTGTGGACGAATCAAGGAAACCCAGCAGCACGACCACTTTTCGACCCAGGGATGCATGCTTGACAGACAGTACATGAGTGATTTAGTCGGGTACCTTGCATCGATGAACCAGCGAGCAGATCAGCTGTGAGGAAGCACCGGACGGTACCAGGCTTCCCTCGCCAGCCAACATGGGTGTTGAGTGGCTAGGCCGGCAGGGGGTGGTTGTGAATGCCCCTGCCAAGGCTCACAAACGGTGCTCGTCACAAATTCCCACCCACACTCGTCCACCGTAGGGGAACCGTTTTGCCCAGATCAGTTCAGTTGGGGCCGGGCGGTTGGTTTGGTTGCTGGCCGGCGGCGTGGGCGGCTGGCCCGGAGTGGGAAGGAACAGACATTCGGGGCGGTACTGCCAAAAGCGTCAGGTGAGACAGAGGGCTCGTATTCTTTTTGCTGTGTACTTGGCCGTCTAGCCGTGTTGGATTATTTCTTTTTGACACACAATGGCGGATGATGACGACGGCAGACGGGTGAAGAGTCCCAGCCACCCCCTCCAAAACGGGAGGAAGGAAACGTTCGGTCAATTCACCTCTGCCTGCTGGCTGCCTTCCTCAAACAGACCCTTTCTCCCCCACCCAAAAGCCGGGCGCACGCGAGAACATTCGACCATTGCCAATTCCATCTCCATCAATTTGGAAGCTAAACTCAAATTAGCACGTCCAGTGTGACTGCTGTCAATCTGTCACAACGGGCGGCAAAAGAACAAAAGAACGACAGGAACAAGAGCGACTTCTGGAGCGACGGCTAGAGCGCCCGCCCCTCGACTACGACCCTTGGCGCATCCCGTGGACCCGCGTGCCTGTTCCAACAACCAACCCGCAACTCGCAATCCGCCATCCTCGGGTGCTTCGACCGCCAGTCTGTCTGTGTCTGCTGCAGCTGCAGTCAGTCTGCAGAAGCCAGAAAACCACTCGGCTGCTAAGCTGAAAAAAAGTGTGCATACATACGACGGGGCGTCTGTGCCACCACCCATTCAGCATCAACCATTCTATCCCTGATCCTGATCCCCTCTTTCTCTACCTGCTACTTGCTACTACATACATACGTACGCCTAGCAGCAGTAAAACTACAATAATAGCCTGCTTGCTGGCTTGGACCAGGACCGTGGGACGGGGTTAAAATAAAAATACAACAGGGCATCTCAGCCTAGTCCGGAACGAACAAGAAAACGCAGGGGAGGGCCTGGAGACGATCCGCGGAGGACTACCGGACGAGGTACCATCCTACCAAGCTACCTCTTCCTACGAACTTCCTGGGCAATTAAAATTACAACGTCGTTCTCCCCCCATCCATCCCCATCCGCTGCAAGCAAGGTACGTCCAAATCCACATGTATGTATGTACATTACATGGCCAGCCAGCCCAGCAGCACCGACTGTCTGGGAGCGGAGCGGCACTTTCAAGACCGCCTACCGCCCTCACGTTTCGCTTCATCCTCGTGCCTCGTCGTCTCTGTCCCTCACCGATACCCATAAACTTCCTGAATGGCCAGGTCTCCCTGTCCCGTCTCCATCATCCACAACACACACTTCCATAGCGACTCCTCATCCTACCCTTCTCCCTGGTAGCGCGCCCCTGTGTCGCATGGCGGGCCATCTTGTGCTGTTTCGTCCCGACGGCTGCTACGTGACGACAGACCCTTTTCCCCGGTCCTAGTCTTCGCTTGACGTAGCACCGACCGTTCTTCTCCCTCCTCGCACCTTCTTCTCAGTCTTCTCCTCTCCTGTCCATGCCCCTGGCCATAGACTGCGCGAAAGCATCGCTTCCCTTTTCGGCCTAAGTCGGAGGGGCTTCCGCTGTTTAGTCGCTCCCGGCCCTGGCCAACGAGCCTCTCTCCACACCTACTGCTTTCTCCTCCTCGTTCATCTTGCCTTCTTCGCTTTTAGCCTTCTTCTTCTTCTTCCTCCTCCTCCATTTCTTGCATTTCGCTTCGAGAGTGACGGGCCGTTGCGTTGCCGAGGGAGGAACTCCATCATGTCGGGCAAGAAAGGACTAACGTCAGGGTTCGCGTCAGGTGGTGTGGTCGACGACGAAGTTTGTCCCTGGGAATTCGAACCAAGCATTCCCGCCTCCGACTCGGAGTCCAACTCGACAACAAATCCCAAGCGGCCAGCCGCCCCGACGAGATCACCATCCGATTTACTTGGAGAGGCCTTTCGAGGTATCCGGAAGAAGTCCAAAGACCCGGTCAAAGAAGTCAAAGAAGACACCAAACTCAACAGGGCACCGTCCCGCCTAGCGCTGAAGGCTTTCAACGCCCAGAACACCACTGGACCACCGTCAGCACCACTACCCCCTCGAAGCGGCACCCCGCAACACCAACATGCGCGGAACCTGAGCTTGCAGAACAGTCTTGAGAAGCCGCTTCCCGAACCCCCACCGGTTCTCGACGCGAACAGCCCTACGACACCACTAGCCTCGACGCAGAACAACCCAACAAGCCTGGACTCGATAGTCGATAGTGATTTCGAAGGGGATATCCAGGTGGCTTTGGGCTCCGACGTACAGAGCAGGAGCAGAACCAGCACGATGGATTCCAACACATCCAACCCAATGGGCCAGATGTATGGCGGTGGAATGGACACCAGCGGGAGCCAGAGCCAGAGCCGCGCAGCAAGCCTGTCTAGGAACGATGACGACGAAGAGAGATTACGCAAAGACAGCATGGCACAGCGCAGTAACGGGCCCACGTCAGCAGGGCCTTCGCCTCCTGCCGCTTCTTTCAGTCGAACACCGGCGCTGGGCCAGGCGGTAGGAACACCTTCTACTTCCTCATCGTCAACCCACCTCTCGGGCTTGATGTGCAACGTTCACCGGACTACCGGAAGGGAACCGCACCCGCTTGTGGGCGCTACGACAACGATTCTCGGGGACAAATTATATGTTTTTGGAGGACGCATACTTTCGCGCAGTCGGCCGGCTCCTCTTACTGCCGACCTTTTCGAGTTGGACCTCATCCGACGCCATTGGACCAAGCTCGAGACCAACGGAGATGTCCCGCCGCCGCGCTATTTCCATTCCATGTGTGCCCTGGGAGACACCAAACTTGTCTGCTACGGAGGCATGTCGCCCGTCAACAACCAGCCGGCCGCGACCAACCAAAACCAGGATCAACAACCCGAAGTGACTGTCATGTCAGATATCTACATATACGATGCCCCGACCAAGAAGTGGACATATATCCCCACGCAAGAGTCGCCACAAGGCCGGTATGCGCATTGCGCCTGTATCCTGCCGTCTTCGGCCATCTTTTCGTCCCATAAGGCGCCATTATCAGCCTTACAACATAATCCCTCAACGGGGAACCCCAACGAAGGCAGGATCGGTATCAACATCGATGGAGCAGGTGGTGCCGAGATGGTTGTAGTGGGCGGCCAAGATGGGGCCAACCACTACATCGAGCAGATCAGCGTTTTCAACCTACGAAGTCTCAAGTGGACGTCAACGCAACCGCTTGGTAAGTCCTGTGGTGCGTATCGTAGTGTGGTTGCGCCACTCCCACCGTCGGTCACCTCCAGGCTCGGCAAGGCCAGCGCCATCACGCCGCGCCAGGAATCCGGTATTAGCCAAGAAGCCCGCGAGCCCGGATCTTCCATGCTCATCTACTCCAACTACAACTTCCTCGATGTGAAGCTGGAGCTTCAGATCCGCGGCTCGGATGGTTCCTTGGCCGAGAGACCCATGTCTGGAGCGTACTCCCCCCGGTCTTCGCTTCCCTAACGGGGGAGTCATCGACCACTACTTCGTTGTTAGCGGTACATACCTCACGAGCTCGAAGCAAGAGTATGCCCTTTGGGCACTGGATCTCAAGAACTTGACTTGGGCTCGCATCGATGCCGGTGGGAGCATCTTCAGCCAAGGCAGCTGGAACCGAGGTGTCTTATGGAACAGGAGAAACACGTTTGTCATTTTGGGCAACCGGAAGAGGAGCCTGGTGGACGACTACAACCACCGGCGGATAAATTTCTCGAACGTATGCATGGTTGAATTGGAGGCATTCGGCTTCTACGACAGCCCCCGAAAGGTGTCGCCAATGTCGGGATTCGTGTCGGCCAGCAGCCCTTACATGATGCCCGGACTAAGCCTAGCGCGAAAGGCCGGCTGGACGGCGGCGGGCCGATTCCATTCGCGGGCGGCCGAAGAACTTGGTGAGAAGGCCTTGGGACTGCGAGAACTGTCCGACATGGATATCCTTTGCATCGGCGGAGAACGAATTCCCATCAATTCACGAATCGTTGGCCGCCGATGGGGCCCGTACTTTGTGCAGCTGCTCCGCGAAGGAGCGGCCACCCAAGACGGCAGCGACTCGGCCACACTGCGAACGGGCTTATCTAGTTCGGCTGGAGCCCGGATGTCGGTGATGACCATTACACAATCGAATAGGAGCACAGGAGACAGCTCACTGAGTGGCAGCTTTGGTGGCCAATCAACCAATGGTTCAGCTAAGCCGCCCAGCACTGCAGCAACCTCGGTATCGGGCAATGGCCTTACCGACTTTACCACCATCAATGCCGCACCTACCCCTGCATCTCTGCCTCCCGCCTCTCGGCCGCGATGCCTCTACCTGCCGCACACGTATTTGACGATCCAAGCGTTGCTGCACTTCCTCTACACTTCCTCGCTCCCGGCTACCTCATCGCCACTTTGCACGCCCCAAATTCTCTGCTCCTTGCTGCAAATTGCAAGACCCTACAAGATCGATGGACTTCTGGAAGCCGTGGTGGAAAGGCTCCATGCGCTGTTGGACTCCCGTAACGCGGCAGCAGTTTTCAACGCCACGGCCATGGCTGCAGGTGGTGGGCGAGGCATTGACGGAACGCTCAACCCCAACTTCTTTGTTCACCCGGATTCATCCTTGGCCGGCAACGGTCCTAATAGCCGATCCATGTCCATCTCGAACTCCAGCAACGGCGACGAGATGGGTAGCAACATGAGCGGATTGCGTATCAACACCAGCATTCCTGGGGCAAGCCCGGGAAGCGGGGAGCTGAGCGCGGGTGCGAGCGTGAGCGGAAGCGAGTGGAGCAGCGAGGTCGGGGACAGCGAACGGGGTGCAGTGCGCGAAGTGTGGAGCGGCGAGCTGAGCAGTGTTATTGGCCTGCAGAAACGTGGGCTGCGCGGGTTGATGGAGGGCCGACGGATGCGAGCCACGGTGGACCGGAAGCGGGAAAACGACGGGTCCCGAGACACAAGCTATGGGCAGGGCCAGCAGCGCGTCGGCCTGGGGATTGCCAGTACCTGAGAAGGTGTGATGATTGTTTGCGACTTAAATAGGCGTCTACGATCGGCACATACGATTCACATAGCCTCGGAGTTATGAAGCAAAGTCTACAAAGCAAGCAGGAGTTGTTGTAATCGATATACTTTGGGATGTTGGGACAGGAATCTGATGTAGCCTAGGCATTTGAGAGGACTACACAAGGAAGGGGGTGGTTGGTTGGAATTTTGTATATATTGAGTATTCTGGGACGAATGGACGGACGAGATATCCTGAGGAGGAGGTAAGGAGGAAAGACGGCGATGGGAAGAAGAAGAAGAAGAAGAAGATTAGATGATTGGACTTAACATGGAATGATTCATTGTGGCGATTTGATTTTCCCGTTCCTCTCGGTTCGCCTTACTCAGTTGATTGTCAGCTCCATGGTTTGTTTATGTGTTCCAGATAGCACCTAGATGAAGGCAGTGGATAGGGATTTCAACGAGGTGCCGAGGTGGTTTAACTCGAAACCATGTCGACGAAGAAGCCGGCCAGTCAAAATCGACAGGCTTCGTCATAACCCCCGACCCCCCAAACCCCACCTCAATCAAGGATGTAATAGATGCATATTCCAAACCTAGGCATGCAGGGGACGGAGTGAGCACCTGCGCTTTGCTTCCAGCTGTTTCGCACTCTCATTATCACCGTTCTCCCTTCAGCTTCATTTCCATCTTCTTGCCCGGAAAGCTTGACGACATAGATAGATATATATCTCGTCTTATCCACACCTACTTGGCAGACAGGCAAAAGCTCCCAACGCCAAGCAGGGGTCCGTCGGGCAACGAACGAACGTAGTTGGCCGCTGCCGCCGTCTTTCCTTCCTTCGCTTCGACAAAGACGGCAGGATCAAACTCAACCGATCTTTTCAAAATGTAAGAGGGGAAGAAAGAAAAAAAGCGAAGAACTCAGCACCTTGGGTAACTGACTAACGGGACACGCTCTCAAGGTCGTCGCCGCCGCCCTTCCCGTCCGTGGCCGAGGTCGTCGCCACGCCGGCCTTTCCCACCGCCCTGTGGCATTTCGAGCCGCACCAGAGCGGGCTTCTGCCCGTCGCCGAGGGCCGCGGCGGGCCGATTGACATCTGCTGGGAGGTCCACGGCGATGGGCCCATCAAGCTGGTCGTAAGTTCAGTCCTCGAAAAGACGCCAAGTCCCTGCAAACTATGTGTGTATGTGTCGTTAACACTCCTGCTTAGTTCATCTGCGGGCTGGGGTTCCCCAAGTGGTCGTGGCAGCGGCAGACGCTGCACTTCGGCCACAACCACGGCGACCGGTACAGCCTGCTGATCCTGGACAACCGCGGCAGCGGCTACTCGGGCAAGCCGACGATGCGCTACTCGACGTCGGAGATGGCGCGCGACGTGCTCGAGGTGGTGGACCACGTGGGCTGGACTGGCGAGCGGCAGCTGCACGCCGTCGGCATCAGCATGGGCGGCATGATCGCGCAGGAGCTCGCCATGCTGGTCCCCGACCGCCTGGCCTCGCTCAGCCTGCTCAACACGGCGGCCCGCATCGAGAACACGACGTCCTTCGCCGAGGACATGTCGCGCCGCCTCGCCATGCTCATGCCCAAGTCCTTCGAGCGCACCGTCGCCTTCGCCGCGTCCAAGATCTTCAGCCAGGCCTGGCTCGCCGAGCCCGACACCTGCCGCATCCCGGACGTCCACAGCACGCCCCGCGCGCTGCCGCCCCGCGCGCCGCCGCCGCACGACCCCGCGCTCGGCAACGGCGACCTGGTCCGCGGCGACCCGCCCTGCCCGGACAACTACGGCCGCTTCGCGACCAACTACGAGCGCTTCGCGGCGCAGGAGGTCCACAAGTCGCGCGACGCCGTCGGCTACACCAAGAAGGGCTTCCTGCTGCAGCTCGTCGCCGCGGGGTTCCACTGGAAGTCGCCCGCGCAGCTGCGCGAGCTGGCCGACGCCGTCGGGCGCGAGCGCATCTTGGTCGTCCACGGCGTCGACGACGACATGATCACGGTGCCCCACGGCCGCAAGCTGATCGAGTACCTCGAGCCGGCCGAGTCGCACATCGTGGAGGGGATGGGGCACGCGCCGGTCGTGGAGCGGACGGAGTGGCTGCACGGGGTGTTGGAGGGGAGGTTCAGGGCGGGGGAGGGGTTGAGTGGGCGGGGGTGAGGGGACGGCTGTGTGGGTAGGGGATGGAGGAGATGGGGCACGCGGCGGGGAGGGTGGGAGGTCCGTCTTGACTAGTTGCGTCGGTGGCACACGTTACCAGCTCTCCGTCACGAACGGGTGTTTTTGGTCTTGCGAATTCGGGACGTGTCTTTCTACTCGGGGAACAAGGGGGTGTGATTGCTGCTCCTGGGTTGGTTCGTCTGCTTGGGCACTTGTATATATGCTGGCTGATCTTGAAGATACATGTCATAGAGTACCAGAGTTGACTAAAGTAGTTGGCTGCCTTCGCGTACGTGCTAGTGCTCGCGAACAGGCTCTTACAAGATATGATGGTTGACTGACCGCCGCCTGCGGCGTACCTTAGTGATTCATGCACGTGACGTACATTCTTAGAGGCTCATGGATGGGTTTTCTCATCCAGAGTCACTCAAGGAGAGTCACAAGCTGCAGACTACTTGCATCTCTTTCGGGGCTTCTAGAGTAATAGTCGAATCACTTGGCTAATCCTGGCTGGGCGTAGGTTGTTACGTGTCAATGGATAGCTGGAATAACAAGACGAATGAGGGTATAAAAATATAAGAAAGTTGTATAGTGCGATTGCGAAGAAGAGGACTGAAAGGGATCCCATCGACGAAGATTCCGGGTTGGGCTGAACAACATTTGCTCTTTCGACTTGCTGGACTCCAGCAGGAGCTGTGTGTCGTGCTCGGAGAGCGTGATCTCTTTTTATCGAGAGACAGGCAAGTCCTGTAGCGACACTCATCTCTGACGCGGCATCAACGCAGCGGGAGTTCAGCTTGAATTGGTATCTCAGAAGGCCAGTCTTGTCCATCCCTTTATTAATTTGATTTTTAATTCAGGTAGGTATTTTCCTGGCGATGAATGCTCAGAGATTATGGATACTTCGATGGCAATCAAGCGAAAGGTGAATCTGAGGTATGGGGATAGACGGTATAGACCAGTATTGTGATCGAATGCATGTATCTGTGTACGAGTGAATTTCCAAGACCTGCAGTTGCAAAGCTCCGAATGGAGCCCCTTACACTACATGGCCGTCGTAAAGAACCGAGTTCTCGGGCTTATGATGTATATGGGGAGTCACGTACCCGTAATGATCCGGTTCTAGTAAAAGATAGACCCGTTAAGGCTACAGTGGAAGACGGAAGACCACATACAAGACTCTACATATCTTTACCTGAGTCCGTTGGCAGAGCTGACTCAAGAGCCAGTCAATCATCGTTACTGATACAGCGTAGGCATTGCACTGTTGGTCGTGTGTATACTCAGAAGCGTACAAGCTATGGGAAGCTATACAAGAGCAAAGAATCATAATGCATCCCGGATACGCATCCCAACGTTGTTGCACGCAAGAGATATCGTGATCTGTAACGAGACATTGGCCAACTTCGACTATAAATTGTTGGAAGTCTATAGTTCAGCAAGCCAGGATTCTCTTCCATGAAAGCAGACAGCGAGAACATACAGGAGAAACAACTAGAGTAACTGAATAACAACATATCACAAACGGGCTCTACCGACAATATAAACCGAAAGATAAACCGAGGAAAAGCAAGTTCAACATACCAAAGATGACTTCATCAGGATACGGTGGCAGTGGTGGGGGATACTATGGTTCGGGCTATGGCCAGGGGCACCCTTCAGCAGCAGAAGCAGGTCCAGCCGACGAGCAGGGCCTTACAGCCGACGATCAGGCGGACATAGAAGCGGCCATGCGAGAGGGCACCTACGCCAACTCGATGGGCTACTTCAGCCAAAACGGGCGATGGATCGGCACCAGCACCGAGACGGTCAGCGTGCCGCCGGACGGGGTGCCGCGGCTCCCCAGCGACCCGGGCCAGATCTGGACGCACGAGTGGCGGACCGAGGACATCTCGCCGCACCGCCGCGCCGCGACGGCGCGGACCAACTACCGCGACCAGTTCGGGGAGGCGCCGCCGCCGAGGGCCTTCGCGCACTACGGCGGCCCCGACGACGACGGCCTCAGCACGTACGACTACCGCCGGCTGGACGGCACGCCCGCCGACGGCCGCGACGTCGGCGCGAGGGAGCGCAACGCCGACCGCTGGGCCAGCGAGTCGCTCGACCGCCACACCGTCCCGCGCAACTCCTGGTCCATCGAGTCGCACAGGCGGGGGGAGGCGGCCCACGCCGAGGAACAGGCGCGCCTGCAGGAGCAAAACCAGCACAGGATCAACGCCGCGGCAGGTCGGGGTGGGTATTTGCCGCCGGTAATCCATCAGCCCAACCCGCCGCAGGACCCGCCGCAGGACCAGCACCGTCGTCGCCGCCGCAGACACCATTAGTAGGCAGATGCGTAGAGCCGGCGAGCACATGCCCCTACTTCGCATAGCTCTTTGAGAATGCATTTAGACTTAGCAACCAAGATAGCATCAATATACTGGATAACTCATAACTGAACTGTTTGATTCATCCTGTCAGAAGTTAGCAGAAGCAGTGCATCTACCCCTAAAGGGATCGACGAGTCATTCGCGACATTGATCCGTTAACTATACAAGATCACTTGACGATGTTTGGTGGCGTCAGAATGCTGGTCGAAATTTGCACAGCCTTGAGTTCGGGTACAACACAATAAACTGAAATATTGGGACCACGCAAAGGTGAAAAGAGAAAAGCCGTGGTTGATTAAAGTAAGGGTATCTATCTATATTAAGGGGAAAACGTCGTGAATCGTCAAGACATACTAGCGGTTTCTTTCTCCCCTTCATCGGGTGGGCAAGAAGTGCTTCGAATCCTCCTCCTGCTGGGCAAAGGACTGGGGGAAGGCAGCGATGCCGGCGACAATACCAGCGGCCATGAAGATGACGGAGATGATGGACCAGATGACGCCCCAGCACTGGGAGGAGCCGCCGTAGCGCTTGGCGAAGACGCTGGCGTCGGAGCTGTTGACCTTGCGCAGGATGAGGTCGTCGCAGATGTCCCAGACGGAGTAGAGGCTCGACATGACGCCGATGAACAGGACGACGAAGCGCAGGGCCTCGGCGTGCACGATGAACCAGCAGGCGACGAGCAGGCCGACGGCCAGCAGCACCGTCAGGACGGTCAGCCAGTCGCGCTTGCCCCACCAGAGGGTCAGCAGGAAGCAGACGGCGAGCACCATGCTGGCGATCTTGCTCGCGACGATGTTGAAGCCGCAAAAGATGAGCAGCGCCCCGATCAGCGACGAGCCCAGGTAGCCCGCCGGCAGCGTGATGGCGCTCTTGCCGCCGACCATGTGGGTGACGCCGCCCTCGCGCGGGTCGAGCGAGATGGACTTGACCTTGCCGCCGGTCAGGACGGCGGTGATGGCGTGGCCGAACTCGTGGAACGCGATGACCAACATCTGTGCGAGGGGAAGATGATTAGTATATATATAAGACCTTAGTCATGAAAACGACAAAAGCAAAAAAATACATCAGCATACCTTGAAGGGCCAGAGACTCCACCGGATGTAGGGCAGGTTCCACAGCAGGGCGATGGCGACGACGTAGGCCGCGATGACGCCGAGGGTGACCTTCTGGGAGTCGCTGGTGACGGCCAGGTCGCGGCGGTGCAGGACGTCGCGGGAGGCGAGGTGAGCGACGCCGGGGCCGGCTGCGACCACGGCGGCTCGAGCGGTCCGGACCAGCTGCTCCACTGGGAGACTACCGGGTTTGACGATAAGCGGCGCCATACTATCTGTGCCTCTGTTTCTGTCTTCCAGGCAGTTTGTGATCTGTTTTGTCGTGGTACAATACAAACTCTGCAGGTTTCCAATCAATCAATCAATTTGCAAAGAGATGTGTAAAGGAGCGGGAAACGAATGTGGTAGGTGTTTTCAATAGGTCACTTGAATGGATGGAGAAAAGAGAGCAAGTGAAGGTATTTGCGAGGTTGACTGAAAATAGGCTGGGAGGTGCTTCTTCATTCATCCCATTCCTTGGCCCGGCAAAGCGGCATGGGCGAAGAAATGGTTGGCCTGGGCGGGCTGACGTGGACAGGACGAGAACAGCCACGCTTTGCCGTGCCGGGCAGCAAGAAAAAGGCGCTGAAACACGCCAGGTCATGGGGGTTGGGTGGCCTCCAGACCTCTCGGCAGGTGATCGCCTCTTCCTGATCGTCTACTGTTTGTGACTGCGCCCCTGTTTTTAGACGCCGGGTGCCGGGGCTGCGCAGAACCACGAGCCTACTCGGGGATCCTGAGTAACCTTACCCATGAAGCTACGGCTCCAGCATTACATCATTCTTCATGAATGCAACACTTTGGACACGACCTTTGCAAAAAGCTAGCTACAATGCACACATATGTATCATGCAGGGTCCAGGAAGCTGACGGGGATTAGTGGCGGCAGTTGACGGCTTGGCAGTGGCTCTGCTGCCCAACCACCCACCACCAGATGCTAAGTTTGGCATCTGCCCATTCCACTAGTGACTTACTTACTGTACACACGTTCGTCCGCGGGGCTCCGTCAGCGCCAAAAGCGACACGCAATCCGCACTCGTCAGATCGCGAAGGCGTATGCCCGCTGCCCTGCTTGCACAATACGAGGCTTATGTACCCAAGCTATTAGTAGACAGCGCGCCACTCCGCCTGCCCCCGAACATCTTCGGCTACTCGCCGCAGCCTCCACATCTCCGGGCCGTCGTCAATGGCCGGCCAGCCGAGATGCAGTATAGGTGCCTTAGTACTGTCAGTCTTCAGGTTATGCAATGCCCCGAGCCATCTCGCCTGTCTACAAGATGAAGTGACATGTGCAAAGTCAAGGGTCTGGCGGTGTGACCAGGTCCCTCGCTTGGCCCGGTGTTTGTGTAAGGCTGAAGAGATCTAGGGCATTGAGGGCTACATTACACCCATGGTTTGGAGGCTAGTATAGAACGAGAATCATATGGCGAGACGAACGAAGTACGACCAGCTCACATACATATAAGTGTCCGCGTTCCAGTTCTCGATGACTGACTCTTATTAGCCGGCGATCTTGAACGTAGCAGTTGTCCTGCCTTCTTCGCCATTGTATGTGAAAATGAGACCTGCATGTCGTATTTTGCTTTTCTTCATCTTCAGAGCCATTGCCGCTCGGAAACATGGGGGATCCCCCTTTCAGATCCAAAACTTCATCGCGGGGGCGCATCCTCACTCAAGCGACGGGTAGTAAGCAGCTCGAATGATATTTCGAACGTACTGTACCGTGACTTCCCACACGCGTTGACTAACTCGGGGACGAACATAAGTGCAGACCTAGACCTTGGTTACTCAGACGATTCGATTGCCTCCACCTGCCAAGCCACCCCTTCCAGCTACCAGGTCTTCCCCTCGGTGCCGTGGACGGTCTGCAGCGACTACCAGACGGCCTTCAACCTGACCAAGACCAGCGACGGCGGCGCCGAGCTGCGGCTCTCGTACCAGCCCCAGCCGGGCACGTTGATTAATGGCACGCACAAGATCCCGTCCGACCAGATCGTCTGGATCAACCAGGAGTCGCCGAATGGAAAGGTGCAAGTCTACGATGGTCCGACAAGCTTTACCGTAGACACATAAGGGGAGGTGATTTGGCCGGGATGGCGTTGCGCGTAGGCGATGGGATTCAGATAGCAAGAGGCATGCCAATTGGATTAGTGAAGCTCCGAGTCTCTGATGAATGGTGAAGCAATGACGCAGCTACGGGATGGTTGACCAAGAGAGCTCCGTTTTGCCGGGTACGACCGCTTTATTGTCATGTCCCAATCGGCCAACCATCAGCTCTCATGTGCCCGCGCGCTCAAGTCGGCCCATTTCCAGCAGCCAGATTGCAGCAACAAGACAGGACGTACAATTCATTGTTTTCAAAATCAAGACGCCACGCTTGCCTTGTCGCTATGAGCGTCAACACAGCTTCGTCATGTCCTCGACAGCAGCCGCAGCAGCCTCGACCTTGACGCGCCCGAGGATTGCCATCACCATTGTCTCCGCCGTCGCCGCTGTATCCATCTCGGGCTACTGCATCTACCAGTACTACCAGGCCTCCGAGCCTACCGCAACGGGCCCAACCGGCCTGCACCGCAGCAATGCCGTTCGTCGAAACCGTCGCCCCTCCCCTGCGCCCCGATGACTCCTCCGAGTCGGATGGCCAACCCCAAGGAGACGAGAACGCCGATACGAACAACCACACTCTCCCCCTTCTAGGCCCTCTGAACGACGATGATTGGTACAGCGACCCCTCCTCGGCTCCCCGACAGCGAACCGGCGAGAACATAGTGACCCTGCTGTTCCGAGTTTCCGAGGACAATGCCCGTCGCAATGCTTACGTCCATCGCGGATGCCAGTGCAATGGCTGCGGCATGGTCCCCATCCGTGGCATCCGCTACCGCTGCGCCAACTGTACCGACTTCGACTTGTGCGAGGTCTGCGAATCTCAAGGTCTTCACATCAAAACCCACGTCTTCTACAAGGTCCGCGTTCCTGCGCCCCCCCTTTGGCCCTCGTCAGATCCAGCCTGCCTGGTATCCCGGCGATCCAGACAGCGCCCTTCGCAGTCTCCCACGCCACCTGCTTGCCAAATGGGCCAACGAGACGGGCTTCGAGCGTGTCGAGCTGGACGCCTTCTGGGAACAGTGGACTTTCATTGCCAACACGGAGTGGAGAGATGACCCTACTGGACTATGCCTGGCCATGGATCGTAAGACTTTCGAGCGTTGCCTGGTACCTTCAGGGGGTTATCAACACACGACTCCCAACCTGATCCACGACCGCATGTTTGCATTCTACGACACCAACAAGGACGATCTGATCGGCTTTGAAGAGTTCCTTCACGGTGTCTCGTACCGAAAGCGCAAGGACAAACTCAAAAGGACATTCGAAGGTTACGATATCGACGGTGACGGCTTTGTCAGCCGCAAGGACTTTCTTCGCATGTTCCGAGCATACTACGTACTCTACAAGCAGATGCATCGCGACATACTAGAGGGCCTGGACGACCACATGATGGCATCAACCGAGGTCCAACAACTCGTCAGCAGCAGAGCTCCCCTGAGTAGTTTGTTCGGCCGGGAAGGTAGAGTGCCCCCGGCGGATCACTCGCGACCCATGGAAGGCAAGGTCTTCAGTTCCAACGGCGAAGTCAACATCCACGATGGCAAGTTCGGCGTCACCAACCGAGACAAACCCGACACCTCTAGCCGGGAGGATATCCTCAGCGGCCTGTTCGCTCGCAACACGAATCAGAGTTTCTTCACCGAATCCTTCAGCTCCTCTTCCCGGCACCCTCGCTCCAGCAATGCGGATTCTAGATATTTGTCTGGAATCACCAGCCCGCCTCAAAATATCGTGGACCTCGAATCCCTCGTTAACGGCGACTACAGCCAGCTCAATGATATAATCGCATCTATTAGAAGTGATGACGTCTCTCACCGACCCGCGATGGATGATACTGGCAGCGCCTCGTCAGACGACCAGGACCACTCCTCCCATGACGGCGATGCGGACCCACTGGAGCCCGAAATCCGCTTTGGCGATTCCAGAGGCTCTATCAGATACATCAATGGCACCACCACCCGGCGCACTGCTACCATCACTCGCGTCCCCCACCCGAATGGCCCGGCTAACAGCCAAAGACTGGGCAATGAGAGACGTCGCAGAGTCCAGACCCGACGACAGATTCTCGACCGATGGAAGCGACGACAGTTCTACCTGGACGTCGAAGAGGGTGCTCTTCCTCCGCAAGGCTGGGATGAGAATGAGGACATACTGGAAAGCCTCAATGGTGTTGCGGAATCATCCAAGTCTGCCCAGCCAGCTCCTTCGCCCCGTTCCAGATCCTCCTCCAAGGTTCGCTTTGCCGAAGACACTGACGATTTCGATATCCGGTCCAACCCATCTACCTCGTCGCGCAGTGTGCCCGAGAGATGGGGCGGCATGGAGATTCCCGATGCCGAGCGCGATGCCGCCAAAGAGATCCTGTATCAAGTTACGCAACAAGCCTTCAACGAGCTTTTGGACGATATCTTCAAGAAGGCCGAGGATTTGGCCATAAGGTGTGCCGAAACCCGCGCGGAGCGCAACAAGTATCGCCACCTCTTCGAAAGCCTGGAAGTGGATTCCGTTACGACGCCGCCGGATGATGAAGCCGTCTCTGGTCCCATCGTGCGGCCGGCGCCGCAGCAGGAGACCCTGGAAGAGTTACTGGAAGTTAGTGGCTACTCGGTCGAACCCGCTCCTGAGCACAACGAATCACCTCAGCCTGAGCCCGAAGAGGAGAATCCCTCTAACGGCGCTGACGATGCCCATGTTAGCACCGAGCACCAATCTGACCCGACACCCACGCAGGCGACGTTTGCGCAGCCTACGGGCACGGGCATGGTATCCTACCGTGACCCGACCATGCCTCAGTTCCGCCCCAATGATGCGGCTGAGCTGCTTCTCCAACAGGAAGCTTCCCATGGCGAGGCTACAAACGAGCCCAATCAAACCAGTTCAAACGAATACAAGAACACGCAACAGGCGTGGGCGGAAGAGGACGAGGAGGAAGAGAACGACAAGAGCAACAACAACACGGCTAGCAGCAGCAACAGCAATAACGCGGGAAAGCAGCCCGAGCAACCCATCACGGACGCCATGCTGGAGACGTGGAAGCGGCTCGACCTGGCCGAAGAGGAGGCCAAGAGGCGCGGGGGCTGGGGCAAACTCAGCTTCCGCGAGTTCGAGGACATCTACCGCGAGCACGAGTTCCAGGACAGCACCCGCAACCGCCTGGACTACCTAGGCAGCTGGATCGATTTCTGCATCCCCTAGCAACGGCTGCCGTTCAAGGATCAGCGCTAGAGGTTGCGAAACCCGTGCTACGCCGGAGGGTCACACAACTGGAACACGTGGAAGAGGAAGTGACGGAGGATGAAGATGGGCAATAGGGAGATGGGTATGAGGGAGGTGATGAAAAGAATTCGGACCTGGAAGGGATGAATGCATAGATACCAAGGAAGGACATGAATAGAGAAGGGAGCGTGTTTGGACTGTATGATATAGATGTGGCAAAAGCGAGGGCTAGAAAGGAGCTTCGGTCGGGTATACATATACTGCATACGCAGTCCAGCGGCAATCCCATAAAGATAACTGATTTCTCTAATACTGTCTTCTCCAAATGTCTGTGGTATGCACAATGCGTCTGATTCTCAGCATGGTACTATTTATTGCATGGTGGAGCTGTATCAACCATAAGCCGGTGAACAGAGTTCAGATTTTATTTTCTTTATAGTTACCAAAGTTTGTCAACACTGCTTGAAGCTCATCACTGCGAACTGAGCCGACGACAACTCCGGGCTACAGCGCTTTTCGGGTTAGGTGCATATCGCGAGCGCCGGGTGGCAGCTTATCGGGGAGCTTAGTTTTTCCGGTACAGCTAGATCGGCCCATGCCGGGAGAGAGAGACTTTGGGCAATTGCAATTGAATTCAATCCAACCAACGCCGGACGGCACCCCCTCAAAAAATACGAGACCAATATACGACGACTACGACGACGACGACGACGACCATGTGCAACCCCTCGAGCGCCCGGTCGACCATGTCGCTCCTCTCCTCGTCCCTGCGGGCCATGTCCCTCGCCTCCCGCCCCGCCGCCTTCCGCGCGGCTTGCACCACCAAGCTGCAGCAGCAGCAGTCGGTGCGATCCATCTCCCAGGCGGTCCTGCGGTCGGCCTCGCGACCTACCACGACGACGGCGGCCAAGGCGCTGCTGCTGCCTACGATACAGCAGCAGCAGACGCGGGGGATGAAGGTGCACAGCTCGGTCAAGAAGCGGTGCGAACACTGCAAGGTACGTCACGGGAATGGGAGGACATGCATTTCGGTTTTGCATTTGGATAGAGAATCTCAATGGGGCTTGGGAAACTTACGGGGAAAACAAACAAGAGATACGAAGACTGACCATGGTTGCTTTCCAGGTGGTGCGCAGGAAGACGAACAAGAGACATCGGGGTTATCTGTACATCATCTGCAGCTCGAACCCGCGACACAAGCAGCGCCAGGGATAGATTGGGGCTGGTGGGTTTGATAGAGGAGTTGACGGACCGACGCTGAACTCGGAGCGTGGACGATATCCCCGGAAGACCAATGCCTCAAAACTCCTCGGAAGACGGACGACCGCATCCAGACGGGGTTGCCACGTTGGGGACGTCATGGACATGTAACAACAGTCGCGGTAGACTCGCAGCAGAGCATATTGCTAGGGCAGGCATGACGCGGCAGCATTGGGCGTTGAGCGAAAGAGACATCAGACAACATAACACGATGGGACGGACGGGCGCCTCGTAGACGACGGGTGACCTGAAGCTGTAACAATTGTATATTTCCTCTCTCTCTGCACGGGAGGACACCCACCATCTCCAGACTGCCCGCGTGATCCGAATCCTACATGCCACCAATATACCTCTCCATGGCCTCCCACTCGGTTTTGCCCGTGGACAAGAGATATCTAATGTGACCCTGTGTTTTCGCGAGATCAGCTTAAGACGCCCCCCGCTCGCTCCCTTGATGCTGGCTGCGTGAAAGAAAGCTTGAGGTGACTTACCAGGTCCGTGACGCCGCGGTGCCGCTCAAACTCGGCGCGCGCGAAGCTGCGGGTTTCGGCCTTGGTCGTGGCGTCCTTGATCGGGGCGGTGCCCCGCAGGACGGTTCGGTATAACGCCAGGACTTTGGTTCTTTGGAGGAACTGTTGGTATGATGATTCCCCGTACTTAGTATCATGCATGGGGCTTTTCTTCTGCAAAGTGCCTGCCTGCCTGGGGTTTGTATAGGTATACGTACGTGCTCCAAGCTCAGGGTCGCGCCGAGGCGTTTACTGCGCGGCGCCTCGGTCGCATAGCTTCTCAGGGTGGGTGGGATTCCTCCACACGGTGATAGAGGCGACCTGCATCCTCCTACCAGGGAGGAGGAGGAGGTGACCCGGCTTATTGCCGTTGGGCAGCGCATTTGTCCAAGGCGGGGGATGATGAGATTCGCCCGTTCAAGGCATTGGATGTGCTTTACCAAAACTGTTATTATTTCCCAAGTCAAGGCATATAGTAGGTAACAAAGTGCCAATGGCCTAAGCTGAGTCGGGGACGGGCGATGATGGTCGTCGACCAGCTGCTAAATCACTACTACTAACCTACTAAATCCTGGAAAAAGAAAATGGAGCTGGGGGCACACACACATGGCGAACGTGGGGGGTTATGCGTCTACTGGGGTGGGTGGAGACGTGGATGTTCGAACTGATGCGCTTCCAGAGAGAAGAGATGCAGCTGCAAGTGCTCTTGACGATTCCAACATTGTTATTTCAGAAGTTATAGGATACATTTCACATAACTTCCCATACTTGTGTGTATTTCGTCTTGGTAACAAGGACCCCCACCCCACGTCGGAGGAAAGCAACAACAACACGCGACAAGCGAGCAGTCGGTCAGTTCAGTTCGCCAACTCACACTCACACACGCCATGGCGACGGCTGCTGCCAGCACGAGACAGAAGCGCAAGCGCGGCGCCCCCACGCCCATCGAGCTGGTGAACAAGAAGGACGACGCGCAGTTCATCGCCGACCATCTACGCCCTCGGTAATGTTCTTTCTTTTTTTATTTACCTACTTTGCCCTCCTCCTCCTCATGCCCAAATCCCCCCCTTTGACTAACCGCCACCGCCGCCCGCAGCCCCGACTGGACCGCGTGGGCGCACCCCCGACGCAAGCGGCGCACGCCCTCAGCCTGGTCGGGGCGCCGCGCCTGGGCGAGGCCGACCTGGCGGCGTGCTACGCGCTGGTCGAGGAGACGAGCCGGGCCGACTACGAGGGCTCGGCCGCGGGGTGGAAGCCGGCGCAGAAGCGGGCCGAGATGCGGTCGCCCGAGCTCCGGTACCTCCTGGTCCGCCGCGGCGACGAGATCCGCGGCTTCACCTCGCTCATGCCGACGTACGAGGAGGGGCAGGCGGTCGTTTACTGCTACGAGATCCACCTCAAGCCGGAACTGCAAGGGTAGGTCTTTTTTTCCGTCGTCGTTGCCGTCGTCTTCTTCTTGTTTACTTTTGTTTCGGTTCCCCCCCTCCCCCATTCCTCCTATACCTGATAGAATGGAAGAGAGAGAAAACTCACGCTCGCTCTATCTTAATCTACGACAGGACCGGGCTGGGACGGCAGCTCCTCGAGTACCACGAGCAGGTGGCGCGGCACACGCCGACGGTGGACAAGGTGATGCTGACGTGCTTCCTGAGCAACGAGGGCGCGCTCGCCTTCTACCGGAAGCTGGGGTTCGAGAAGGACGACATATCGCCGGAGCCGCGCAGGCTGCGGTTCGGCAAGGTCTTCGTGCCCGACTATGTGATTATGAGTAAGGCTGTGGTCAACGAGGCGGCGGCGGCAGCAGAAGCAGCGGCAACAACTTCATGACATACGTCACAATACACCGTTGCTCTCTCCTCTCTCGATGAACGGAAGAACCAATCAGACCATTTGTAATTTATGTATGGATGCTGCGGCAGGCGACTTTGACGCTGATTGGTTTTGATGTATGTGCATCATACTTTCGATCGTCAGCTAGATGGGCGTGAGTGGGTGGTTTACGTGAGAACCCCGCCATCGTCACCTCCTCTTCCTTTGGGCATGATTGGAGGCTTGTTGTATATACAGACTCGGAACAAGCTGTCAAGATCAAGAAAGCGTGCGTTCGGCCACGCCCAATCCTGTAGGATGAAGCGAAGAGGAAGAGCGGATCTCGGACCCCATGCCGTAATTTCGCAATTGCTGCAGGAGTGATTGGTGGGGTTCGAGACCCTGACGCCATGTCATCTGCATCTTGAGGGAATTTCTTGGCGAGCATCGCTCATGTCCTACGTTATGTACGGTCATCGGTGTGCGTTGTGCATGAGAGTATGAGTAAGCGGACGGTCGAAAGGAGTCGCACAGCATATCCAAGGCTACCCACCTACTACACCCATCTCTTGCTTCTTGAATGAGTGGAAGACTGGCTGGCTGCTGGCCATGGTCAGAAAAGACGGCCTAGAAGAGACGACTAAAATTGCTTTCATCAGCCCTAGGACGCTAAAACGCGACGGCGACTGGGGGCTAGGCTAGACTGCTATTTTGAATTCCGCGCTGCTGAAGTCCCCTAAACCCCTACATTTTTTTCAGCGGGTCGCGGTTGGTTCGCCAGCTTCGCTACCATCGCTCAGCCTCAGCTCGAGAGCTGTTCCCTCCCCTAGTCCTGCACAACAATGCTTATTAGCTGTGCTCCGTCTGTGATTCGACGGTGGTTTGGGGGACTGCCAGCGTGCAGCGCAGATCGACACCACTTGGCCGAAAAAGAACGAGAAAGTGCCCTTTCTAGTACTGCATCTTTTCGTTAGTCTGGCAGTCAGGTCGATAATGATATGTACACGAACGGCACCGATCTTCAGTGCCTACACACGCTTTTATGTATGATCATCGGCGTCGTGTGGTGCAGCAGCAGGAAGCGAAGGAGTCAGCAACACAGCCTCATCACACACAAGACATGCCCCAGATTCCAGAACAGCTCGCATCATCCCAAAAATACACTGCCTTGAAACTGACTCGCAGCCTTCCTCCCCCATCCATGCACGCAGGTACGACACTGTCTGGCTGGTCTGACTGTACCCGGTATACTTTCTCGGCATTGACCGTGTCCACTTCACCTCCTCTCATAGCATCACCAACTAGACGGATATTCCACACGTATCGCAACCCGAGAGAATTGCTTGCCGGATACCCGCCCTCATGATAATCCACGTGGAAAGCAGTTGGCAATTGGCCTGCTGCTACATAGGTAGGGTGTCATTTCCGTGATTGGACGCATGGGGCAAGTATACGGTGAGATACATAATCGTTACCACCCTGCTAATAAAAGTACCGATCGACGCTGGGATGCGATGACAAGGAGGCAGCGGCTGCCTGTTTGCCTAATGGGCTTGGGAAACATGGCTCGCTCGTACCTTACCACATTTCAGCTGTGCCTCTTTTCCCTTCGTTCTTTCAGCCCCCGGGCGAGACTAGGTAGACGGCGGCGCGGAAAGCAAAGTCAGCCCAAGGCAATGTAATACTAATAATAATAATAATAAATGCAGTCGCGCCCCCCCAGCAACTACACATTCCTTTCCCATCCTTTGTCGTCTGCTGTCGCCTGCGTTTCTGAACGTCTTCTTCTTCTTCTTCTTCCAATTGCCACTTACACTCCTCCAAGCAGATCAGCTGCAGCAGTCTATACTGAATTATTTCTTTTTTTGTTGCTGCTTGGTGTTAGCATCGTCGCCTCTACAGCATTCGTATATCCTGCCTCGCAACACACACACACACAACCTCCCTTTCTCTCTCACATACAGTCTTACCAGCACAACACCCCACCAAGATGTCGGAGCAACAACAATACCAGAACCAGGCGCCGATGCAGCCGATGCACCAGCCGATGTCCGTCCAGCCAGTCACGGGCGGCGAGTGGCAGAACAGCCTGTGCAACTGCTCGCCATGCCAGAGCTGTGTCCTGGGCACCTTCGTGCCGTGCCTCTGTAAGTAACCCTCGCTCCTCCTCTTCTGCCGCCTGTTATTGTCTATCGAACTAACTGGACTTCCCCCAAAAACAGTGATCGGCAAGACGGCCGACCGCATGCGCGACCCGACGATGGCGACGTCGGACCTGCTGAACAGCGAGTGCATGATCCACGGCCTCCTGACGTGGTTCACGGGCTGCGGCTGGATCTACGCCATGATGAAGCGGACCGAGATCCGGGACCGGTTCGGCATCCCCGGCAGCGCCTTCGGCGACTGCTGCACCTCGTACTGGTGCCCCTGCTGCGCCGTCATCCAGCAGGACAACGAGGTCAAGTCGCGCCTGCCCGTCCCCGGCGCCGGGCCCATCGACAACCAGTACCAGGCACCGCCGCCTATGAACGACATGCCGTCCCCGCCGCCCGCACCCCACTATAACAACAACACTAAGGAGGGGGGTGCCGGCTATCAGTAGGAAGGAAAGGACGTCCCGGCTGCTCCGACTCGGGCGACTAGGATCAGACAGGACTTGATGCGTTCCATTGAGAAGTAATGGGTGTATGGATAATGAGATGGCGGTGGAATGATGGGGTTTTTTTCTTTCTTTCCAATTTTTTGCTTTTTGGGGGAGGGTATTTTCTTCCTCTTTTCGATACCTCTTACAGCGTTAATAACCCCTCGAAACCACCGTACACAGACAAACAAAATCAATACACCACGAGATCATGCCTTCTCTGAACGGTGCTTCCGCTGGTAGAGACTTATCTCGTCTCCGCTTCTCCATCTGTCTTTTCCGAGTCTGGGGAGCATCGGTTCGTACCCCTAAACCGGATGCATTGAGCCGCGTACTTGAGTCGCACCCCCGAAAATGTCGAGATAGGGATGGGATAGCCGATGGGCAATGAAGACTGAATACATGGTCAGGAAGATGATTCACAGTTGAATGCGATGGTGGTTTCGATTTATTAACGCTAAAGAGGTATCGAATGAGAAAAGAAACCCATGTTCGTGCGCGCCCCCCAAAAGACCGACCCAAAACTCCTGAAAGAAGACTCTTCTGAACAAGTCTCCTGAAATCTACGTTATGTGTGCGTGCTTTGTATCTAGATTTGGTTCCCTATCCTTTTTTATGCATCTCTCTATGATAGATTGATTGTGAGTTTTTGTTGTTGTCGTTATTGTTGTTGTTTGTTGGGTGTGTCTCGGATCATCTTTTCTCAGTCGGCACGGAGGAACGTCTTGAAGACCGGGTCGTCGGTGCAGTCCTTGTAGGGGTAGCCGATCTGCTTGAGGAACTTCTCGAGCTCGTGGACCTCGGGGCACTGGATGCCGGCGACGATCTCGCCGACGTCGCCGCCGCTGTTGCGGTACTGGAACAGGCTGATGTTGTAGTCGGTGCGCAGCGTCAGCAGGAACTTCTGCAGGGCGCCCGGCCGCTCGGGGAAGGTGAACATGTAGACGCGCTCGTCGGCGACGGCGGAGCGGCCGCCCACCAGGTAGCGGATGTGCGACTTGGCCAGCTCGTTGCCCGAGAGGTCCGTCACCGTCATGCCCGAGCCGTCGGCGCCGATGCGGTCCGTGAGGCGCTGCAGCTCCGTGGCGCGCTGGCTCGCGGGCGCCAGCAGCGAGATGCCCACCAGCACGTCGGCGACGTCGTCGCGGCTGTGGCGGTACGAGAACTCGGTCACGTTGTGCGGCATGATGCAGTCGATGAGCTCGGCGAAGGCCCCCGGGCGCTCGGGGATGCGCACCGACAGCAGCACCTCCTTGCCCTCGCCGAGGGTGGCGCGCTCGCCCACGAAGCGCAGGCGGTCGAAGTTCATGTTGGCGCCGCTCAGCACGGCGACGAGCGACCGGCCCACGTCGCTCGACGGGTGCTGCCCCACCCACTTCTTGAGCCCCGCCACGGCCAGCGCCCCCGCCGGCTCCACGATGGACCGCGTGTCCTCGAAGACGTCCTTGATGGCGGCGCACGTCTCGTCCTTGCTCACCTGCACGATCTCGTCGACGACGTCCTGGCACACGCGGAACGTCTCCTCGCCGACCGTCTTGACGGCGGCGCCGTCGGCGAAGAAGCCGACGTCCTTCAGCACGACGCGCTCCCCCTTGGCGAGGGACTGGGCCATGGCGTTGGCGTCGTCCTGCTCGACGCCGATGATCTTGACGTGGGGGTACATGCGGCGGACGTAGACGCCGATGCCGGCGATGAGGCCGCCGCCGCCGACGCAGCAGAAGATGGCCTCGGTCTTGTTGAGGTTGGTCTGGCCCAGCAGCTCCGAGGCGATGGTGCCCTGGCCGGCGATGACGTAGGGGTCGTCGAAGGGCGGGATGTTGATGAGCCCGTGGCTGCGCTCGAGGCGCTGGCACTCGGCCTTGGCCGTGTCGAAGTCGGGCCCGTGCAGCACGACGGTGCCGCCCAGCCGCGACACGTTGGCGTGCTTGATGCTGGGCGTGCCCTCGGGCATGACGATGGTGGCGGGGATCTTGAGCTTGCGGGCCGAGTAGGCGACGCCCTGGGCGTGGTTGCCGGCGCTGCAGGCGATGACCTTTTGTTTGGGTGGTGTCAGCGTTTCTGTTTGTTTCCTCCAGACCTAGGCCGTTGCTTCGCTTACTCCTTTCCAGCTCTGCTCTGGCGGCAGATGGGCCATCTTGTTGTAGGCGCCCCGCAGCTTGAAGCTGAAGACGGGCTGCATGTCCTCACGCTTGAGCAAGACATTGCAATCCAGCCGCCTGGATAGCATGATGGCCGGGGTCAAGGGCGTCCTTTCGCAGACGTCGTACACGCGGCTTGTGTTGATCAGGCGGACGTAGTCCGGGTGGCCGTTGGGCAGGAGGTAGTCCTCGGGGACGAGGGGCTTGGTGCTGGGCGCCCTCGGGGGCGAAGTGGAATTGACGGTGTACTCGGTCAGGGCGAGGCCGGATATGGAGGGCGTGCGACGGCCGTTGCTGTTGCCGTTGCCGTTGACGCTGGTCGTAGTGGTGCCGTTGGTCTGCGGCTCTTGGTGGGGGGTTGTGCCGTTGGTCAGGACGGCACCATCCGTCGGTGCTGCCGTTGAGGCCATTGTGAGACAGAGAGTGTGTGCTCGTTGACAGGGGCCGGAACAAGCCGAGAGACGGGAGGAGCTGGCTGGTGATTTGACAAGAGCAAAAATGGTGTAACGGAACAGAATGGCAGATGATGTATGAGTCTATGAATAAGTAGTACCTAATGGGATATGTTGACGACGGCCCATTTGGATTTATTGTCCGTCTGCTTGACTCGTTCAACGGCCCGTCGCCCGAGTTCGGCGCAGGTTCTGGGAATTTTCCATTTTGAAGTGGGGCAATGCAGTGTAAGCTTGCAGAGAGCCAGGGTCGAGCCGGAGAGTCATGGAGGGGCAATTCGGGTTATTATTTTAATATTCCCAACTAATATTATGCATGCAAGCTGGACAATGAGCAAGTTCGTAGCAGCTAGATCTGTATTGGAAATCGGTTCATCAAAGACAATCTTCATGACGATATCTATCAATGGCAGCATGCTCCAGACTCCAAGAGCTCTAATTGCCAATCCGGCTTAGCAGACAGGAAGCTGTCACAGCTCCAGCGGGGCAAGGGTGCCGCACTTACATAATTCGGCAGGGGTCCCTTCCGCCAATCCATGTCATCATCGTTTGATTTTCCGAAAGGCATCGTGCTTTTGGAAAATCCCGGGGCAACGAAACACGACAACAATTCCCGAAGACGAACAACGATCCATACCTCCAAGGGAAAGCCACCAGACCTGCCAGCAACCATGGCCGACAAACCCATGCCCTCGTCCTTTGACAATGATAAGTATGCAGCAGCCACCCCTCCCTCGGCCCGCAGACCACCCAAGCAAGGACGCCCAGGCTCACGCACAATGTCTCTCAACGCAGGGAATACCAAGAGACCGGATCGCAGAAGGTCTGGCGCAAGCTGCGAGAAGAGCCATTGGTTCCGCTCGGTACGTCTTTCCCGACCCCTCCCACCCAGTCCCCCTCCATATCTGCCACCTCGCCATCCGCCGCGCCAGCCAAGGTTCACTACTCCCAAGCGAGAGAGAGAGAGAACACCAACGGCGGGAAAGGACGAGAACGAGAACGCGAGAGAGAGAGAGATAGCACACAACCGACCCCACCACCCACCCACACCATTGAACTAACCGTCCCCTCCCGGCCACAGGCACCCTCCTGACCTGCGCGGCCCTCTACAACGCCTGGCGCGGCATGCGGCGCGGCGACCACGCGCAGGTGCAGCGCATGTTCCGGGCGCGCATCGGCGCGCAGGCCTTCACCGTGTGCGCCATCGTGGCCGGCGGCGCCTACTACGGCAAGGACCGCGAGAAGCGCGCCGAGCTGATCAAGCTCGAGGCCCAGCAGCGCGCCGAGGAGCGCCACGCCAAGTGGCTGCGCGAGCTCGAGGTCCGCGACCGCGAGGAGCAGCAGCTGCAGGACCACCTCAACCGCCGCCGCGAGCGCAAGCAGCAGCAGGCCCGCGAGGCCCAGGCCCAGGCCGGAGCCGCCGGATCGAATAATGAGGCGACGGCGGCCGACGCCGACGGACAGGCGCCCCCGAGGGCAGGAAGGAGGGCTCCAACGTCCTCGGGGCGCTGTCGCAGTCGGGCGGCAGCTGGTTCGGCTCGGGGAAGAAGAAGGAGGAAGATGTCCCGAAACCTTCGGATGAGAAGAAATAAGGCAGGAGGCCAAAAGAAAAACAGCAACCATGAAGGAGAGACGCTGGATTTCAAAGATACCAAAATGAAATGTAATACCTACGATTACTTGCCCAAAAAGGAGGAAAGACATCGACGCACGCATTTCGCATGGGCTGGAAAAGCTGTGTTTTTCCACTTTGAACATATGTACGAATACAACGGGTCAGGGAGGCGATTTGGGTTCGATTATCACTGTTTTCAAAGCATGTCTACCAATCGTAGTCAACACAAGGACTACTCAACTATGTACAAATCACAACACTCGCTGCCATGTCGATCCCTCTCCCATGAGAGGGGTTATAATCACTACGATATCAGATGCAAGGGCCCGGACATCAAGAATAACCATCCCTTTCACAAAAAGGGTCCGACTAAATTTTGACTTGGGAAGTGCGGGCTGGTGTGTGGTATTCCACTACGCCGCCGTGCTGTTTCTCGATGTGATAGATTCTACATCGGCATTCCGCTTCGTACGCCCTGATTCTCCCCAACGCCATGAAAAACCACCATGAAAAACCACCCCTGGCATTCCCTGCAGAAAAGCGAGCCCCCAACAAACAACCGTCACGTCACTCTCCAAGCTCAGTTCATAGACCCGCCCGACCGGTTATTCCCAACCAACCCCGCCATCTCCAGCAGCGCCCGATCCGCCTCGCGATCGCCCGTCCCGAGGTTGACGCGGCGCCGCGCCTCGGCCTCGCGATGCTCCCACTCCCAGCGCTCGCGCTGCTGGCGCGCCTCGTCGTCGCCGCCGCAGCCCCAGACCTCGATATCGTCGACCTGGAAGCGGTCCTGGAAGTCGCGGCGCCGCGCCGCGCTGCCCGCGAAGGCGCCGCCGCGCGACGTGTAGTCGTGCGTGAAGACGCCGTACTCGAAGCTCGAGTCGACGACGAGCGACACGGGCCCTAGGCTCCGCAGCGACGACCCCGAGTGGCGCGACGCCGACGCCGTCGCCGACTGGGGCGGCGGACAGCCGATGGCGATGCCCGGGAAGGCGGCCGCCGGCGCCTTGGCGAAGGAGACGTAGTTGCGGTTCACCGAGGACGCCCGGAACACGTCGTGCACGGGGCTCAGCTGGAACAGCAGCGTGTCCGTGTCGCCGAAGCACTCGCGGTGCGCCGTGCGCCAGGGCTGCTTCACCAAGACGCCGAAGACGACGCGGTCTTCGCTGCGGCCGGCGGGGCGACCGTCGGGGAAGCGGCGGGGCGGCAGCGAGTCGGCGAAGAGACCCTCGGCACCCTGGGCGTGGTGGCCCGCGTCGGAGGACTCGGTGAGACGGGTGCCCGACACGAGCAGCAGGGTCGGGGCGCGCCAGTTGAATACCTTGGTCTCAAAGCTGCCCATGGAGAAGCCCGCGTCGGCGCCCGAGTACAGCAGCCGCAGGCGGCGGAAGAGGTCGCTGCCGGGGATGAAGAAGGAGAGCTGCGATACGATGGTGGGGGTGAGGATGTGGCCCTTGTCCTGCAGCAGGGGCGGCAGGGAGGACGATGTCATGACTCTCCGTATCGCGGGCGGCGAGGACGGCGGCGAGGCGACGGATGAGCCTGCTGATTCCGTGCCGGTGGTGCTGACGCTCTCCTTGCGCTTCTTGGAGAAGTCCAGGTTGCGGGAGAACAGGAACTTCTCGAACAGCGCGCTGAAACCCTGGAACAGGAACGGCAGGTTGGCCGGGATGATGCGGCGGAACTGCGCAAACGTGATGCCGGGGCTGCGCTCGACGTTGATGAGCGACGAGAGGATGTCGTCGGCCGCGTCGCGCAGCCCCTCCAGCTCGTCGCCCGCGACGCGGTCGGCGTAGGTCGACAGGATCTCCTGGGGCCCCAGCGGCGCGACGAGCAGCAGCAGCATGACCAGCCGGCGGAAGTTGTCGGCCGGGATCATGGCGCCGCGCGTCGAGGCCGCGTGCAGGTCGCCCGTCTTGAAGGCGTCGTCGAGGTCGAGCGAGTTGAGGGCCGCCAGCACCAGCTCGTCGTCGTCGGCGTCCCCTGCCGGCCCCAAGTCGTCCTCGTCGTCGCCAGCCTCGTCGATGGCGAAACCAGGGGCATGACTTCTGCCTGCAGCGCTGCTGGAGGGGCCGCCACCCTCCTTGACCTCGTCTTCGTCTTCTCCCGCGTCTACCGTAGGCGACGACGGGCGCTTCTCGATCTCGGACAGCTTTCGGTCGTAGACGGCCAGGCTCTTGAACAGCAGCTTCCTCCGGGTGGCGGCGCCCTTGGCCAGGATCTTGGTGTGCCGGTCGGTGAGGATGGCGACGCAGACGATCATCTGCTCGAAGCCCAGGACGGCGGGGGCGTCTTCGAGGAAGGGGAAGGCGCCGATGTAGGACAGCATCTGGAAGACGACGGGCGAGACGTTGAGGACGTCGGGCAGCTCGAGGAACTTGGAGATGACATCTTCCTTGAGGTAGCGGATGTGCTGTTGGTGGTCGGCTAGCGACTTGAAGTTGTCTTTGAAGCAGTACAGTTCAAGCGGTTCGAAGCATTTGCGTGCGAATTTCTCGGCCTGGGGGAACACAGCAATCAATTGTCAGCACTCGTCCGCGCGTGTCAAGACTTGTTGGCGGACGTGGTTGCTTACCAGCTCAGCGCTGATATCCTCCCTGGAGCGGACTTCTTCCGAATGAGCTTGTCCCATGGTGCATTGCGGATGGTGGGCTTCGAGATGGAAGCCGCTCAAGGACGATGCAGGCTATTGTTGGCTGGACATGCCCAGCGTTGTTTTGATTTTGGGAATGATTGCATCAGAAAAAGCTTGAATTGCTGGAAGTGCTGGAATGCAGGCTTGGGGGGGATAAGACGGGCAAGATATACGTCGTGACGTACCCAGACCCGGCAGCTTGGCCGAGCTTTGGTGGGGTGTTTAGGCATGCGCTTACCTAAACGTACGAGACTTCAACACGATTTACGCGTAATGTCGGTTCCATCGATTGTCATGGCCTGCCAATTCTATGTCCTCGTGATGGCAGCGCTGTCATAATCTGTCTTCTCTTACCTAACTGCAAGTGCAGCCAAGCCTAGGCGAGTCGACAATGCTCTCCATGACCAACGCCTACGCCACGTGTTGATAGCTTCAATTCCCGCCTTCTCAAGCTGCTACCCTGTGGCCATGGTTCAACAGCACCTTGTTCTTCTTAAAGCCCCTACAAAATAAAGACCCGAAATACAGCGGGCGTAATTGGACCTCTAGTTGATATTTATTACAATGTGTATTATATTCAATTGACACATGTCTCAGCCAATTCCATTATATCACGCTGTAATCTATACCTGCATAAAAGAGCTAGAGTGCCAAGCCACGATGGACAACGAGAAGGATCACAATACTGTGAATGAGTGAAAGAAAGTCTTACCGCGAAACGAAACAGTTGCTTATTATGAGTTATTGAATGTGGCGACTTCACCACACAGAGGCAGTGTTTTCCTGCCCAGTTACGTCTATAAAAAGAAGGCCGTCCAGAGCCCAATTGCGATTTTCTTCCCTATCCACAAAGCAACCAACAAATCGAATCTAGTACAAGATGGCAAAGCAAGAAACACCCAATCCTACAGTAAGTTGTGGCCCTGAAAGCACATCCACCACTCCAACAGAGCCCACGATGATCCCGTGGACTCCCCCTCGCGCGCTAACCTAGGCCGCCTCTACACCCTGCCCCCCGAGCTCCGCATTATGGTCTACAAGGCCGTCATGGACGAAGAAGACGCCATACCCATGGTCCGCAGCCTGATCTACAGTCAGGCACAGCAGAGGTTCTACATCCTGAGCAACCACGCGCCGTACCTGCGGCCCCCAGGCTGGGGCCTGCTCGCCACCATCCCCGAGGCCTTCGGCGAGGCGCTGCGAATGGGCCGGGTCCAGCTGCCCGCGCGGCACGTCACCTTCCCCCGGCGCGAGCGTCGCGCACCCCGAAATCGGGCTGGTGGAGCACCCGCTGGTCTCCGAGGCCGTGGATAACGACGACGGCGGCGGCGGCGGCGGCGGGCTTTACAACCCGGCGGCGACGGTCTTCTATCTGGACCACGCCTCGCTCATGGCGCTCTTCCGCGACGCGGCCGCGATGACGACGCCCCCACCCGCCGACCGCTTCGCCTGGCTGACGGACCTGCTCCTCGACCGCCGCACCTTCGAGCACCTGCTCTGGGTGCCGCGGCCGTCCCGGCGTCCCACCGCGCAGCCCTTCGCCTCGCTCCCCGGCCTGCGGCGGCTGGTGGTGGGGTTCCTGCACCGGTGGCAAGACGTCGCGGTGCTCGAGGGGCCGTACGGCGACGTCGTCGAGGAGCTGGACGTCGATGTCTACTATTCTGCTAACCCTCGTAGTACGACTGCCGATCCCGACGACAATGGCGAGGGACGAAGTACAGACGTGGATGACGAGCCGACCGTAAGTTATGTCGCCGTGAGGCCGAGGCGGGTGGTGCACCCGATGATTACGCACATCATCACCGAGACCGTCTTGCACACTGCGTCATCGGTTCGGGCCCTGAACAGGGCTGGTGTCCGGGTCACTTGGGCTGTCATTCGGCAGGGGGTGACTCGGAGGCGCGATGTCATGCTAGGGAGGCGCGAGGTAAGGAGACCGTAGAGCTGTAGCTTCCTGACTTTAGGGATCAAGTAATGGAATAGAAAAAGAATGAATAGAAATGAATCAGTCAGCCCATGCATCGCCAAGTACCATATCATCAATTATCCCTTCATTGAATAGATGTCATCTTCCAATGAACCGTCATGAAGTCCCTTCTAACCAACTTCGTCGCTACGCGCCTCGTCGTCCCACAAAGACCGGAGTTGTTCTTCATCGCCGCCCTCATCACCATCGCAAGCAATTTTCTCCAAAAATCCACCCTGTGCCGCGACGGCTAAGACGTCAACGTGCCCGTCCGAAGTAAAGCAGATCTTCACAGTTTTGTAAACCTCTTCTCCCTCGAGCGGCTGCCCAAGGTTGATCAATTCCTGAAGCACCCTCCGAAGATTGCCCGTGTGGCGACTGTCGCCTCGATCCTCCAAGACCTGCACCGACTCGATGAAACACAATAGATATTGTGGTACCAATCCTCGTAGTTTGCCAAGTATATCTAAAGCTGCATCGAGGTCGGCCACTGGCCCTAACAGCTTTTTAAAGTCCTCAGCAGCGACTTGGACAGCGGTGTCGGGCCTCTCCTGGAGGAGCAGGAGCTGAACCGACAGAGACTTCACCATGTTCAATAGAATCTCAGGGGCTGAGAGGTATGTTCCGCGAGGATTCCGGGATTGTAGAGAAGCAAAGTAGGATATGAACGGGACCTTGGCATTGTTCGCCAACCCCACGAGACATGCAGCAGTCAGAGTGTTCTGGCTGGGGTGTGACACATCATGTGGCCCTTGCATCCATATCATGTTTGATGTCATGCTCGATTTCCAAATCTCGAGGTGCCGCTTGATCTGCAGATCTACGGAAATCTTCAAGGCCCTAGAAGTAAGGCCAACGAGCTCTTGGATGCTCTTGTTGTACTGCGCCGCGATGGGCTCGAGAAGGGCTAACGCGTCCCGCACACTGTAATGCGCTGCATCTGCTGCTGTTTGGTTATTGTCTGCTGCACCATCATTCGTCGCCGAATCTGCGTTTACCAAGTCTGCAGCGATCACTTCGGGTCCAATCAGCTTGGTGTGGGGAGACTCAAGCAGCCTGTCCGGAGAATCGACAGCCACGTGACATGGCGTTCGCGTGATTTTGCTCTCAAGCACGCTCTGTACGTCAATGCCGAGCTGTTGCATCATCTGGGTGAGCGTCTGGACCTGATTTTGCATTTTGGACATATCCCTCTGAAACGTGAGATTGGACTGCATATGAGCACCATTGGCGTGTCGCTCCATCCTATGCTCTATGGCTTTCATCCGCTTACGCTTCTCGACGAACAGCTTGTTGAACGCCTGCTCGTCGAAACTCGTGATGAAGCGTTTCCAGGACGATTTGGACCAGCCCGTGAATATCTCGGTCAGGAACTCAAAGACGACGGTGTAGAGCTCTATGATGTAGCGCTGCATCATGCCTTGGTCGGGGAAGAGGCTGATCAGACCGTTCCAGTAGGCCATATCGTCACTTAGCTCCTCTAGTCTATCTGCGACCCCCGAAGCCAGCTTCTCATGGTTCGTACATGCCTAGAGGTCAGGGTTAGCTGCCAGAGTCTTACAAGGAGGCGTTACTAGGGGGTCTTACAGAGGCAATGGCAGAGAGAGATCCAGTAAAGAGGGTGACATATTTGTCATTAGTGGGAATCATCGAAACAATCTTGCTGTGAGTCTGCAAAGTATCACAGACACGAGTAAAAACTGCCTTTAGACGACCTGTCTTGGTCCCACTGCGTTTCTCTGACCACGTCGCGGAAGCTCTGGACACGTGTTTATACAGAAGCTTTATAGATGGAATTTCTTGCGAGGTTTCGACTTGTTGGTCAGGGGGAGACTGTCGCAGAACTTTGTCCATGCCTTGTATAGTTGACGGCTTTGGGAAAGTAGCACTGTTTCTTCATCTGGAACGAGGCTTAAAGTTGTCAATACATAACACTAGAAAGACCACAAAAATAATAGATGGAGTCGATTAAAGACAGAACAAGAAGGAAAAAATCATACTCAATAGCGAGTTGCCGGCCTTCGGCAAGGAAAACGTTCCACTGATCTCGAAGGGCGGCTGAGTTTCTCTCCCGCTGCTTATCAATCGCTATCGCCGTGGACAACCCGCGACCAATGATCTCGCCCGGGTTGTCTTGCCGGAGATTATCACTAAACGACCGGATAAGCTGCTGGTTTACAGGAAACATTATATCATGAATCGAGCGCAGATACCAATATAAAGAAGAAGGAGGAGGAGGACTAATAGTGACGAAAGAAGATGCAATGTCCGAGGCGAGGAAGGCTTCGTCTCCCTAACGGCCCACTGGCACTTTACGCGCTGCGCTAGGCCTATTGGAAAGCGTGCCTATGTTACTTATTATAGAACTCCTTTCGATTCCAGTGAAAGTCTCGAAGGGCACCGATATTATCGACGAGTACATAAACAGTAACGATGAAGTAAGGTGGAAATCGATCATAGGGTCAAAGTAAAGCTGTTAAAGTCTGTGATAGTTGCGACCTTGGATTCAGGCAAATGACTAGAACATTCCAAGCGACCGAATGCCGTACCGTCGTCCATAGCCATGGCTGTGTGCATGCATGTATTGGCTCAATGGCCAATGAAAAGACTTGTTCTAATTAGATCTAACGTCAGCATGCAGTGCGACGCTCCGAGATAATCTCTGGACATAGGAGTTTCAATTCTCGGCTGAGGCTGGCCATTTCCCCTCTTTCTCGCCAGACAAGAACATCAATTTCTGCACCGAAGTCTTCGTTCTCAGGGAACTATCTCTGGCACCACATGCAAACGCTGCTTAGCTCCGTTCAGTTCTGTTCGACCAGATCTTCCAAAGCTCATATGTTATGGAAGATTCCGATTCGCATGAACATGGTGGCAGTAGTGGCGCGGATGATGTGGGAGACTGGAGCGAACCTGATGTGCCGATAGTTTCACGTCAAACCGACGAGAATACTATAAAGAACAGGGTCAGATTCACGAAAATGCCCATTACTGTCACACATAAGCTCTACACAAGAAAGAAGACCCACATGGAAGGGGAAGGACAAAGTGAAAGCGGAGATGAAGATGAACCGGCCGTGCTTTGGTCCGTCGAGGTTTACGACGAGAATACAATACGACACAACTCTTCAGATAGACCATATGCTATCTACGCAAACGACAAACCGTTGGAGCTATCGCGTGGTAATCGGACCAAACAAACTGATCGACGACCAACCACTGATTCCCCAGTCAATATCCTACCTGAACCCACGTGGACTGGCTGCGTTTTCCAGGTGTCTTGCGATGCACTTACCAATCGTCATCCAAGAGGACTTGAAACCAGTGCCATCGAAGCCCTGGAATTCCGACAGGTGCTCCATGAGTACATCAAAATCAGATCACCATTCCTATGGCGCACGCTCAAAGGTATGGCAGGATACTACCCGGATTTCTTCGCCATTATACGCCAGGCCGACTGGGCGGGCGCGACCACAGTGCAGCCGTTGGACCACGCATCATCACCGAAGATCTACGAACCATGGGGTATCCTCTTACATCGCTTCGTGGAGATGAAATCTTTCGTTGATACATCCGTAACACAAGACGATTCACGAGACGTGGAAGGATCAGATGCTCGCGAACAAATCTGCAAACGACTTGAAAAGGAACATATGCGCCATCTTGTTGAATTCCTGGAGCTTTTTTACAACAGCCGTGTCATTCCTTGCATCAAAGCTCTAGATCAGAAGAACCCTCAGCTGGCCCATAGCATGCTGTGGTACGTGTTTGCTCCCGGCACTGATGTCTACCTTCAGCAAGATAGCGGATCGGTGGTTCCTTGCGTGATCATGAGTGTATCCGACAACCTAGCTGGCCAACTTAAGTCGCATGACCGATTTAAGGCGAGTCGCGCCCCAGGATGGAATCTGCGAATGTGGAATTTGGACAGTGATGGGTCCTTCATTGGACGACAAGCATGTTCCTACTTCATCCCGTTTTATAGTGGAACTAGAGCGCTTACTAGCCTCAATATCTGCCCAGCCACTATTTGGGATACCTATGATAAGGGAGAAAGGCGGCAGAAGATCTTGGTGCGCAATAGGCTGGTTTTTGAATCCCTACAGAAAGGGTATTTGCTCGCCCAGTACAATGGCCCCATTGCTGGAAGCAACAAACATGTGAGTTACTGATATACCAGAACCATTCCCTATTCTAATGCAGACATCCCAGTATTCGGGCACGATCGTCGTCGACCACAAGCGAGGTGCGTCTTTTATGAAGGAAAGACTGCCGACATTTTCAATGGGCATGGATCATGCTTCTCGATTCAAGGAGTATGATCTGATGAGAGTCAACGAAGCCGAGTTAGAAACCGATGAAGCGGGCTTCTTAAGAGGCAGCTCGTACTCACCTGGAAGCGATTACGATCATCCCCCGCGTGTTGCTGATTATTTCAATCATACACCGAAGACCCGTCAACCTTCAGGAATGTTACGTGATCATAACAGTGGGCAGATGATGAACCTTCCGACCAACAATGAGAAACACCGCACTAGATATGATTCTGGCTCCGGTTCTGTAACTAGCTACGAAACTTATGAATCCGAGTATGAATCGAAATTTGGAGAAAGATCGACACCTTTTCCGTCGTCAATCACAAGAAGCCTCAGCGACCACCAGCTACTCCTACTTCGACCACGCATACGAGCATTCGCGCTCAAAACCAAAGAGTGGCGTAAGTCCACATACTCTCTATTTTGACTACTAGTCCTAACTTGGTAAATTGCAGTGGTCATTCTTCCGGAGGGCCTTCAAGAGGTCAAGCAGTCCGAGGAGGGCATTGAGAACTTAGTTCTGGGCGACACTGAAATGAAGACGATAAAAGGTCTGTCAAAAAGGCAGAACAGCAAGCGAGAGACATGGGCAGCAGATTTTATCGAAGGCAAGGGTACAGGGCAGATTATACTGCTCCATGGGTAAGTTTGACAATGCGAACGGCGTGATGGAAATCGAGTCGGCTGGCTAACTGTGAACTCAGCCCGCCTGGGGTCGGGAAGACCTATACAGTTGAAGCTACCTCGGAGTACCTTCATAGGCCACTGCTCTCCTTGACCATCACTGATATCGGTACCATGGAGACAAACGTTGAACGTCAATTGATCAAATGGTTCACGTTAGCTGAAGCTTGGAACGCGGTCCTACTTGTTGATGAAGCCGACATCTTCCTCGAGAGAAGGCAGAATCGCGACCTGGCAAGAAACGGATTGGTCTCGGGTAAGAGCTCCACTACATGAACGATTGATATGAATTATCTGAAACTAATCTTTTTCTACGTAGCATTTTTGCGTCGTATGGAATACTTCAAAGGCTTGCTTTTCCTGACAACCAACCGAGTGGGCCAAATTGACGACGCTTTCATCTCCCGTGTGCACGTGGCGATCGGATATGAGGCCCTGACCCCGGAGAGCAGGTCGAAGATTTGGCAGGGTTTCTTCCGGAAGCTTGCCAAGGAGCGGGCCGGAAAGATTCAAATCTCACCTGCGGCTAAGAAATGGGTTCTCGAAAAGGCCATCTCAGGCGAGGCGCAGCTGAACGGCCGAGACATCCGCAATGCGCTCCAGACGGCCATCACCCTCGCGGAAGCGGAGTGCGAGGAAGACCCGGACTTCGATATGGACACCATGACCATAATCGTGGACCAGTCGCATTTCCAAAGGGTACTTGACATCACCAACAAATTCCAATCATACGTCCAGAGTATCAGGAGAGAGGACGAGAAGAAGCGGGCTGCTGGTCGCTATGACAGGAACGACTACTATAATGACGATGTGAAAGAGGAGCGGGGCTTCTGAAGCATCTGACGGCACTTTCCCTTCCTTTAGCTTTCTTTCCATCGAGGTTGCGTTTTCGTGCTCGCTCGTATCTGTTACTTTCAATTTTCTGTCCGTCTCATACTATCTCCTATTACAATGTTACCCCTTTTGTCAGTAGTTCAGGGGCTATTTCAGGGGGTGTTTTCGGATAACAGTGGGTACGAGGATGAGTCAGCTAGCCTTTAGCACTAAAGGGCGCTCTGCGTCTCGGAATTTTTCAGTCATCATCAACCATCTTGACCTTCTTTTTGTTTTCAGCCATGCCATGTTTGCAACTCGACACTGCCTGTCTCATGTTTCGATACCCAATAGACTGCTTTCTCATTTCAGCAGCCGCTGTCCAACCACCGCTTTGAGAGCGACAAGTCTTGGCATTTCCTACACCTCAAGACAACTAGCAGCCCGAGATGCTGCTCATTCTCGCTCCCAATTCTCGACGATCACGTTCAACGATCCGGTAGAGTACCAATGGATCGATGGCGTCGAGCCGTTGGAGCTTTACGAGCCCGGCGGGTACCATCCAGTCATGGTCGACGATGTGCTGCACAGACGCTACCGGATAGTGGATAAGCTCGGACACGGTGGATACTCGACCATCTGGCTCGCCCACGATGAGCAGACAACACGCTACGTCGCCCTCAAAGTGAACATCTCTGGCCAGATGCTGCCCGGCCGGGAACCCAGCATCTTGCGCACCCTGTCCGAATCTGTCTCGAATCGAGAAACTACTCAGGAGGCCTTTGATGCGAGCACTGCCCTCCCGCGCATCTTGGATGTCTTCAACGTCAGAGGGCCTAATGGGACTCACGTGTGCTACACCAAGACGCCAGCTCAGGGAAACCTCAAAGAGGCGTCCGTGAGTCGCCTCTTTCCCATCGAGGTCGCCCGGCTGCTGGCCGCGAGATTGGCCCTGGCAGTATCGTTGATCCACTCACGCGGATTCGTCCATGGCGGTAGGCTTTCTCTTCCTCCATCATCGCATACAAGATTGCAGAGGCTGACAACCCTTTGATGACAGACATACATCTTCGAAATATTTTGGTCAAGCTCCCGTCGTCCATCGACGAACTCCCCATCGCCGATTTCAGAGAGAAGTTTGGTGAGGCCGAAACGGTTCCCGTCTTTCGGGCCGATGGGGAGCCACTTTCGCCCAACGCCCCGCCGCACGCGGTCGTACCACTCTATCTGGGTAGCATGGCCCAGGATTTCACCGTCGATGACGCAAACGGCCTGATTCTGAGCGACTTCGGCGAGGCCTTCGCCCCAGCCACCGAGGAGCGTCTCGGGGAGAATGCAACACGCCCGTGTCCGTAAGAGCGCCTGAAGCGCTCTTCGAACCTGACACGCCAATCTCTTTCCCGGCAGACATCTGGAGTCTCGGGACGGCCATCTGGGAGATAGTCGGCATGCATTTTATCTTCGACGAGACGGCGACACTGGACGAAATCGTGGCTCAGCAAATTGACGTCTTGGGTTCTGAGAATCTCCCACTAGCTTGGAAGGAACACTGGGAACGCCCAATCACGGAGGAATTGGTCGCGGAGACAGAAGTCGACGTACCTCGCCGCTCTACAGGCGATCGGATGGCCTGGCCACCTCTCGAGCAGGCCTTCGAGGAGTTTGTGCAGAAGTACAGACGTGGGCAAGAGGCAATGGGGGTGTTTGGAGAAGAGGAGGCGAAGGCAATTCTTGATCTAATGCGGGGCATGCTCAAGTTTAAGCCGGAAGAGCGAATGACGATACAGGAGGTGCTTCAGTCCGAGTGGATGACCAAATGGGCATTGCCTCGAGATACCAATAATTAGAATGGAAACACTCATGTATTGCTCACTTGGGAGAAAGAATCAAGGTCAGGTGCGCATCTCGGGACGGCATTGTGGCTCGAGATGAGCAGATCCGAGGCTGGTAGATGGCTGTCGACCTGGATTTCGAACACGAAAATGGCGATTTAATATCATTGTATTCTCTTCGCCATCAACCTGATATCTTGCGCTAATTCAGATTGGCGAAACGTCAGTTAAGGTAGCGGAGGCGCAATAGCGTTGGTGGCTCAGGACTAGTATTGAGTAAAACAAAACCAGATTCCAGATTACACGCGAACCACTAGTAATAGACCCAGAAATATCGTAATGACGCCAGCACACGCGAGAAAAGGTAAGCCAAACCAGCATCCTTGGAGATCTATGCCTCTGGCGAACAACTCAGCAAGGAGCGGGCTTCCAATCATCAACCCAATAGTATCAAACACGCCAATAAAGGTGTTGAGCCTTGCAACCTTCTACGCCTCGATAAGGCTTGTCAACAGGCTTCTGAGAAAGGACCACAGTCCCCACCCAAGTGCGTTGAGCGTCAGCGCCGGGATCAAACCTGGCAGGCTGGGTGCCAGGCCAATGCCGAGAAACGTCAATACAATGATGACGGCGCTGATTCGGGCGAGGAAGAGGTCAGAACGGTTGGGTCCGACTCGGTTGCGGCAGTAGATGCTCAGAGCTGGCAAGAGGACCACACAGATGAATATGACGGCGCCGGAGCGTATCGATATAATGGCAGTAGCTTGCGCAAGCGATATGCTGTATCGAGTAGAGATGTATTGGAGCAAAACATCTCGGTTGAGAAACAGCATGTGAACGGTGAATGTGGAGAGGATCAAGGGTATGCGGCGGTCTGAGAAGAGAAAAGACAGGAAGTGTCGCGTGTGCCAGGCCACTCCCTGCCATGGTTTAAGGCGAGGCCGCGGGTCATCTGTCGAGGTCGGCGGAGACACAAGTCCTAGTGGGTCTGTGGCATTGTAGTTTTTGGTTTCTGGAATGAATAGAAGGGTTGCTATAGCCGCGAGTTCGATTGCGAGTCCGAGAAGCATTGGTATCCATGGGTTCCATGTCATAAGGGCAGCGCTCATAAGGGGAGCCGAGGAATTGGGTGGCGATAGTAGCCGTTAGAACCTGGAAGAATATAGCGACCCTGCGATGATAGATAAGAAATTGCATCGCATATGAATCACGAGACTGGAGACATACCGTTTCTCTTCAGGAACCACATCCGAAATGATAGTGTATATCAAGGCGGTAACGACCGTGACACTGCCGCCAAAAGCAGTATGTAATGCAGAGAGCCATGTCCAGTTGAGTGAGATGTCACCTTGAAGGTAGCAAATGAATTGGACGAACACGTATTTCCCGAACAGGGCGGCGGAGTCAAGTAGTAAAACCGGGTTGCGCCCGTAGAAGTCAGCGACGTAGGCCCATGGCACGGAGAAGATCAGCACTGGAGCAAAAGGCTTTTCAGCGTTAAATATTGGGGAAGGCGATTGCGAGGAGGTTGAGCTTACTGCCAACACTGTCGAAGGTAAGTTGCCAGCCCTTCACGGCGGCTACGCCACCCTGGATTGGGGCTACCTTGCACCACTTTTCCTCGGCGCCGTCTCTGCCTCCACTCTTGACCGGATCGGGATCGCTCCGATAATACAGCGAACAGAGTATCTGCTCGAAAACGCGGGTTTGGGCGGGTGTGATGAGTTCGTAACCGAGATCCAGGAAGACAAGAAAGAGCAGAAGGAGCACCACGATACGGGCCCATGGAGGCTTGACTGGGCGAGAGCTGCAGTTCTCAGTGTCCGGGGAGGCTATTGACGTAGGAGTGATCTCTGACGACAAGAGAGGCGAGCTTTCGGAGGAGTCCATATCTGGGAGGAGTGCTTTTGCATTCGATGTGGTGTACAGTACTCAGTATGTTTCGATTGCAACTTCGACTCCCAAGGCAAGATCAGGCGTTCAGTTGGTTGGTTAAGTTTCATGTTTGTGTCCTGCGGGCAGCAACTCTCGCTAAATGCCAGCAAGCCACCCGGCGGTCGGCGCAAGTGCGTAGTAAACTGATGGTAGTACTAACAGCAGTAGCTAGAACGAGAGCGATGGGAGTCAAATCATTAGGGATCATCTTTTAAATAGCCGATTGGTTAGTTCGTTTGCTATGAATTTCCCGATTGCCCAGGACCTGAGGCAAGCAAATAAAAAAATGCCCTCTTTCTTTGTTCTTTCTGGTTTTCGGGTCGTTGCCAAGCTGTCCACCCAAGAGAAACGGCCTCTTTCTCAGATTGTAGAAGCAATCAAGTAGGTACGTTTGCTTTTGTACCTACCACAACATCGATGGCAGCCAAGTATCTTGTTTGCCCCAATAGCGAAAGATTGCTATACAACCAAAGGGAAACGTTTCAAACATTGCTTCAATGACCCCATGATACTAGATCCCCTGAAGGCGGCATTCGGCGATGCTGACCTGGGTACGGCATTGCCATACCTTGACCAGCCGCAAGCCGGCTGCTTCCACAAGGGCGTGTAGCTGCTCCGGGGTGCGCTCGATCCTATTGATCACGGTCATCATGTTGAGATCACGCTGGTGACTATAGCATACGTAGTGCCCATAGTTGGCCAACAAGGGCTCGGGCGCGCGGTCCCCCGCCAGCCCGGGCGACCCGAAGGTCGTGTTCATCACCTGATCCGCGATCAGATCCGAGACTTAGGACTCATGACGGCCCGTATGCCACTCAGGATCTTGACGCAGTAGTCGTCGGACCAGTCATGCCTGGGATAAAGTTAACTTTAGCATTAGTGTGAAAGGTCCAAGGCCGTCCCTCGAAAAGCAAACAGGGGGCGACTTGGGTGGACAGGGAACATTACTGACAGGATATAGCGCAACCAGTAAACATCGTCATCCTTGACCGGGTTGACTTGGAAGAAGTCGTGCGGAGTGAATTGCACCGAGTCCGCAGGAACACCTGCAGGCCTCTCGCGCTCCCAGAGCTCTCTGCCGTTATCCACCATAGCCGGAGAGTCCTGTACTATGCACCTCAAGTGCGGGTACTGTTGGGAGAGCTGCCTCGCAAAGCCACCTGCAGTATATCAAGCTGTCAGTTGCCGGCTTTATTTATGCCAGGGTAGTAAAGCCAAAAACTTTTCCATGGCGTTTGATTGCTTACCGTGGCCTCCGCCCACGCCGACGAACGTTGCATCCCCAGCTCCTGCCACGGGTAGTCGAGCACGTGCGGCGTCGAGGATACCCTTCCACCCCCGATCATGGCCAGGTTGAAGATCTCGAGTTCCGCACGAGGCACTCCTACGTTGCCACCACGACCCTCCTGAGGCGTGTCGTTCCCGCCCTCGACCGGGGCATCGGGGGCACCTGGGTAGCAATGGTTCTGGGCCGCAGAGCCCCCGGGCCTAATGGTTTCCTGAATCCAGCCCCACCGAGACTTGGCGGAGCCGGTGGCCAGGTTGAAAGACGTCTCGTTGACCTTGTAGCTTGGGCCCAGCTTGGGATGCTTCAAGGCGATGGGGAGGTACGCAGATGAGGAGTACGGATCCAATGCGCTACAGGGCGATGGAGAAACTACATGTCAAGGATGCAGTTGCTGTTGGAACTAGAATAGAAAGACATGTGGCATTACGACCAATAAGATTAGCCGCCAGCAATAGTGCATCTTCTACCCAGTCACACCCAGACCAGCGTGACAGGCCTGTCATGACCGACCTCCATGCATTCCACATACGGTCCTCCACACGAATAGTCGACTACCACTACTTGATTCATATAGAAGAATCAGCCGACAAGAGAACAAAATGCCTTGCCTAATCCTCAGCTTCTACGATACCATTTCAAGACTACCTTTTCTGGCTCAAAGACATGCAAAAGAGCCCCGCGAGGTGAGTGACCCGATCGCTTTATGACTTTCTCTAGTTCTTCGCATGCCTGTTTCTTGCTGGCCTCTACATCCAGACGACGACCTTCTGGCACCATGCAGAGCGATGGCTCAGCGCGAGCATGAGCAAAGGCGGTAAAAAGAGCCCCGACGAATTCGACCTACACAAGTGGCGCAAAAGAAAATCAGTATCGGAGCTTCTCTCCTTGTTACTCATTGGAAGGTAGGGCCCCTTACTTGCGAGAACTTGATACCCACACAGAGACGAGGGCCGGCGCCCCAAAAGGAGCTGATATGCTGCCGTGGCAATACAAGCTTCTCGAAGGTACCACCCTCGGGCTGTGGCCGGTACTCTGGCCAGTCGGCCTTCTCCGAGCTGTAGGGGATGATGAACCGATCCGGGCGCCAATCAAGTGTGTCGTCTCCCCAAATTGCGTCGGAACAGTACGACACATGCAGATTCAGCTGCAACCGAGTCTGAGCTGGAAGTTTCACGAGCTTCCCGCCTGAGAGGCATGTTGTGCTTTCGGTAGGCGTGTAGCGCAGGTTCATGACCAGGGGGTGGTACAAGCGCTCCGTCTCGAACATGACGGCTTGCAGCCTCTTCAGCTTGGGGAAAATAGTCTTGTAATCATGTGTATTTGCGCCATCGGCCAGGACGCGGTCAATCTCTTCTTGGACCCAGACCTGATACTGCGGATGAGCAGCGAGTAGAGCGAGGGATATGGAGATGGCCGATGCTGTGGTTTCGTGTCCAGCCCGGATAAGGGTGAAGAGGTCGCCGATGACCTCACTCCTCTCCAGCTCTAGATTAGCATGGCTCCCAGAAGATGGGTCTCTCTTCGACTCGGAGGTATCTTTCCGAACGAATCTGGCCAATTGAGTCAGGAATGTCTGGCCATGCCTCGTCGGATGCTGTTCTTCATTCGCAAGCAAGTTCTGTAAGAGCTTTGTGGTCTCTTCCCAGGCTTTTCTGGCTTGCTGCACTGATCGGGGGAAGAACTTGACTAATGTCGGACCTAAAGCCGTTCCTACCCATGTTACCACGATGTTGTCAACACAGCTGCCAAGGGATTCCTGGAGGGAGAGCTCTTGTCCAGCGAACTTCTCACGGGAACCCGTAGTGAATTCTTGGGGGAGACCTAATGCGGCCGCCAGGAAAACGTGGAGAGATATGGTGCGGCCATCTCGAAACACGGAGGGCTGCTCGCAATTGGGATCCGTAAAGATCATGTCCAACATTCCCTGCGTCTGCTTTTGCGTGTCATGCCAAACAGCCTCACTAATGCGCTCATTGAAGCAGGGCCCGACGATGCGCTTGTGTCTTTGCCATTCTTCCCCTGTAGCCTATAAAATGCATCGAATGCAGGGTAAGTGAGTGAGAATTAACGCCACGGATGCCATGGACGATGCTTCCAACTCACCACGACAATATTTCTGCCAAATAACGTGTTGAGGGCTAAGATGCAGGTAAATTTTCTGCGCAGCGAGCCGGTTGGACAGATTTGATGTACTTGCCTTCAGCATCGTTAAATCTAGCCCATTTCTTAGTATCAGTGAGAAAGTCGGCATTTGCCCGGCTGTCGGCGCAGGCGAATATGATATGGTCCGGGGAGACGATGAAGAAGGCCGGACCCAGGCGCATGTGGAGGTCAGGGCCATCGTCCCGAACCCAGTTCATCCGAATCACACGAGTGAACCTCGACATGGGCTCGGGGAGGAGGAACTGGATCAGGGGAATAAACCAGCTTTCTGGGGAGAAAAAGGTCTGAAAAAGAGCCCAGGACATGCTGTACTGTGTGAAGGGTGCCACAATGATGGGCAGTCCCGCTCGTGTCGCCTTCACGTAGTTACGACAGAAACTTGCGAATTGTGCTGCAAGCCACAGAAGAAGGAGCCAAGGAATGGCCCAGGTCAGTCCAGCCATGACAAACAGATGGTGTTGAAGAAGTAGGTTGGGAATTCAGGTTAATCTTCCGTACGTATAACTATGGACAGTTTTCTAGTCGAGTCTGAGCAGGATAAGGAGGAAAAGAGAAGAAAGATCGAAGTTAATTATCGTGGGCTGGTCGGAACTAGATAGCTTGAGCGCGCATTGTCACTCTGTGGCTGTCGCGTCCCTCACTCGTCACACTTTCTAGATGTTGCAGATTTGTGAGAGGAAGGAAACCAGGAATAACCCCAGTAGTCGCACAGTGCAAACTTAAACCGCATTGCGACAGTAAAAGTCCATGTCCCCAAGGCACCAGGACTGAATAGTAACCATTACAAATAGATTACTACTCCTTGTGACAGTTTATGAAAATAAAATCAATCGTGATCGATTACATGAGATCGACGATGATATAGCGCAAAGATAAATGTGAGCTGAACACAACGCATATACATGTGTTTATTTATATCAATCTGCTGCACGAATCATGCTAACGTTTCCTATCTGCTACTCATCTGGCTTATCTAGATCTTCAGGCACGCATCTTCCAGGCGTATTGGCAGTACCTACGCTGCCGATCCCTCGTTCGTAGGATTAACGGCTTTGCCGTGGATGGCGTAGTATAAGCTCAGGTACGGGCCCGTCTTGCGCGAGTAAGAAAAGGAGAGGTAGCTGTGCAGGGCGGCGGGCCCGTCGAGGTTGGCGCCGGGAAACGTGCGCTGCAGGTGGGCCATATAGCCGTCGGCGGCCTCGCCCCAGCCCAGCGTGCGCAGGATCTCGGCCACGTTGTCGGCGATGCGCCGGTCCGTCGGCGCGTACTGCCACAGCGGCAGGTACAGCTTGACGTCGGGCACGCGCGTGTCGTGCCGGAACTCGTACGTCAGCAGCAGCGTGCCCAGGAACGAGAGCGACACCCGGGGTGGCTTCTGCAGCGTCTCCAGGCGCGACCACGGCGTCGCCGCCTCGTCCATGAGCAGCGGCCAGATGGAGCGCAGCAGCGCCAACCCCGTCATGCGGTCCTCATCATCTGCCGCAGCGCCGCCTAGCGTCCACGCCCGTCGGACGCACTCCCAACTGTTGGCGTCCCGAAGGTACGTGTACAGCTTGATGCGCGCCGTGGCCGGATCGGCCGCGTCCACGCCCGTCATCAGGACCTCCATGACATCGGGGCTTGACTTCAGGAAGTCACCGACGACACCCAGCGGGACGGCCAGGTCCCGCCCGTACGGCTGCAGCCCCTCGATGGCGTTGAAGGCGACATCCCGTATGTTCTTTCCCGTGGCGAGCTGCATGGCCATAGGGTTGTAGTATGTCTTCATGCTACGCTTGGTACCGTCCAGGTCGAATGCCACCTGGAGGTGCGTGACGTGGTCCAGCGGCGCGGGAAGTCGACCGTCGCGGACTGCTGCGTTCAAAGTTGCTATGTCCTGGCGCTCTGATGGGACCATGGACTGCAGCAGCTGGCGCACCAAGTTCAGGTTCACGCCAGGAAGACTCTCAGTGCTCTCCAGCACCTTCAAGAGCCCATCGATGACCAAGGGCTCTTCCGACGCTACGTGCTGCCCCTTGGTCACACGAGTGGGCTCCAATTGAAAGCGAACAATGGGTTTTCTGGTAGAACTAAAGTTCACGCTCATTTCTACTGGCGTGCTGGCCTCATAGGGACTGCCGCTAGTATCTTGGTCGCTGGAGCGCGCCGGCCGAGGGCCGATCCAGGGGCAAACCTGCTCTGCGAAGAACCTCAGGTTGCCTTTCTTTTCCTCAGGGGAATAGGTCCCGGCGAAGTCCATCATACCGGCAAGAGCAGGCCCGCAGATTTGGAACCAAAACTTGGCGTCTGCGTCAAGGACATACTCGGGCAGTTCATGATCTGTCGTGTGCGCATGCTGGAGGCTGGTGAGGGGTGAGATGGAATTGACGCTAGTCATGATGAAGACGGAAACGAACAATAGCACAAGCGATACGATACGTGGGGTGGGACATAAACAGGTTGGAACCTGGGGAGAGAATATGCGTGCTTTTCGATCTAAGTTACTGTTCTTCTCTTCTGTTTCCTCAGGCTTTAAGCTTGCATCACAGAGTTCCATATGGCCCAGTGTGAACGATGCGGTAAAGCAAGAGAGTGATACAGATTCAGGGTTGGGAAGTGGTATCGTGTGAAACAGTCCGTTCTTTGACGTACCGGGGCCTTTACCGCACTGTGTTGAGGTATCCTAAACTGTACACCAGTGTCAACTGTGGAGCACAGTAGAGTACAAATGTATAGCACGGATACATAACATTCAAAGCTGCAGAGATGCCTGTAAGAGCCATGATGCACCATGACAGGGGCTCTCGCCCCTGCGAAGCGGGAGAGCATCCGGGCGGCTATAGAGTGGGAAAAACCTTAATCGCGTATCCTAGTGATATGCCAACATGTCAAAATCGGCGCCAAGGGCAATCAGTTTAAGTTTACTAGGTGCTAGCCATCAACCTTGACGGCAATGGAGCCAAACGCATTTACCGAAACTAGTAAGTCTTACCGGGCGCACGGTAAACGGGAAGTCTAGAACGAACGCTATACCCTGCGAGTGGCACCGCCTATACATAGCTCCCCTAAGAAGGCGGGCCCAATCCGAAATGATGGTGTCAATGACAGCTCTTGGCACGGAGTCCGGACTCTAGCGGCCGAAAAAAAAGACACAGTTCTACACAGTCCATAGTTATTATTGGTTTCGAAATGCTTGTATACGGAATAGGACATTGCTTTAGGTAGACAAACCAGCGATCTTGCTTTTGGCGGAATGCGAAGTTCCGTGACAATTTACGTGTCTAGGACTGGATTTAACATCAAGGAACTCAACACAATCTACTGTGTTCTGCTCTCATGGAGGCAACATCTACGAATTTATGAATGTCTTTTTGCTATTGGGGAAAATCACTGTGTGGATTAATTGAAATTTATTGAGCGCCACATTAGTTCAGAATATCGCCCCAAGCCAGGTAGTTTATAATAGCACCCGAACGATGCAAAGAGCCGATGTCTACAGCTGAGGATCTATGGCAATGTTTTCCGGCTTGAGTCCGTAGTAGATGCTCAAGTACGGCCCTGTATCAGCCGAATAGGCAAAAGACACTTGATTGTGGAATGACACGCCCGCATCCCAGTCTGCCTTTGCAAAGGTCTTGGCTATGTGCTGAGAATAAGCCACGCTCATCTCCTGCCGGCCCAACTTGTCTAACACGGCCTCGATGGCGTTTGCAATCTGCCGGTCGGTTTTGTGATATTGCCAGAGCGGAAGATAGAGTTTGACCTGGGGCAAGTCGTCTCCCGCTCTCCACTCGAAGCCGAAATAGAGGCAGCCGAGGAAGAAGGGGAGCTGTTTGACCAGCCTGCTGGACGAGTCCGAAAATTTCTCCTCCTCCACCCCCAACAGGAGAGGCCATATCGAACGTAGTACTTCAAGGCCGCGGAGGCGCGTCTCGTCCATAGCAACACCACCAAGTGTGTAAACGGATCGGATGAAGTCAAAACTGTTGAGCTCGTTGGATGAGATATAGAGCTTCACCCGCGACTTCTTCGGGTCTGTCGCGTCAACAGCTATGTAATCGCACGACATGGGTCCCGGGCACCGCTTCTGGAGGAACTCTTGCAGCGCGTCGGCCGCCGGGCCCAGCTCCGGGCCGTAGGGCTCGAGAGACCGTATGGCCGCGAAGCAAATGTCCATGGCGGGCCGTTCCGCAGCCAGCGACTTAGCCAGGGGGATGGAATAGATTTTCATATTCCGCTTCCCTCCCACCATATCCACAGCATAGTTAAATTGAGGGCAGCGCTGATAGACGTCGATGGGCACCGGCAGCGAGGTCTTCTCCGCGGCGACCAGCCGGGCCACTTCGACGGGCTCATACACCATGAATTTATCCACCAGCTCTCGCGACCACTTGAAGTCCAGGCCCGGGATGACGTGCTCGAAGTAGTCGAGCAGAGCACCTACGGCCTTACGGCCATAGGGATCATCACCGGTGGGCGAGGTGTGAGGCCCGAGGGTGACGGATCGTGGCTCCATCTGGAAGCGAACAATCCCCTTCTCACGGTCCCCCGAGATGTTGACGCTCATCTCGACCGGGATGAGCTGTTCCATCAGGCGATCCCCCGTAGGATCGGGCCCGAGCAGTTGGGCACAGTTCTCATGGAAGAAACGAAGGTGGCTGTCCTTCTCAGCGGCGCTATAGCCACCGGCCAAGTCGAGCAGGCCTGACAGGACTGGCTTGCAATAACGCCAGAAGTATTCCGGAGCGCAATTGGGCTTGATGGTGTCCCGAAGGCCGTCCCGGGACGAGCGAGGCGTCGGGGCGGCCACGATGGAAGCGGGGGTAAGGACTGCCATTTCCTTTGGAACCAGTTATGATAAAAGGCTGTGCTTCAGGCAGATTCACAGCAAAGAATTGCCCTTGAAGAATGTGCGAGATAAGTTGAACCAAGCGGAGTACCGGCGAAGGCATCTTCGACGAATTCTTACAGATTCCCCCGCTGGTATAGCATTATAATTCCGAGCTTCGAATAACCCTTTTCGAATCGGGGACCGACGCCAAGGATGGCGCAGTTGTCATCCAGTGCGCCCTGTACGGTGTACTCCACCCCGATGCATGCTTGCTTTATCCTTTCAGTCATTATACCAGTAGACGCGGCAAGTTACGTATCATGGGATAACGAAAATCGTTTATACAGACACGCCACACGCTCTATCCACCTCCATGTAACAATAAATATTAAGTTTGCATGGAACTTGACGCCGGATCAGGGGGGCAGAGAGAACGTCCCGACGGGACCGACCCGCGCTGTTCCCGTGTTCCCCTGGTCCCCGCCATCTGTCAATTGGAGACATCGGAATCATATGCCTAAAGTTTCGTACATGAACTATCCGCTATAGCGGCTTGGTTGTGCCACGGTATGTACCAACTATGTATAGTAGTATCTGCGCAGATGCCCAATTGAGGGGAAGCATCCAGGTCGGCATGAAGCGGGCTGGCAATGGAAAACTAACTTCATGTTTCCTTGAAAGTGAGTCGACAATTGTATTGTGCCTAAACTTTGTCGGGAGTTCACGGTGTGAGGTAACCAGGCTAGACATCTGAGCTCGGTTATTGTTTCTCCGCGATTAGTTTTTATTCTTCAAGTCAGGTTGCTTCGTGATAGGACTACGATATTCGTCAACCTCATTGACTCCTTATTGATTCCTCACAGTTGTAACACAACAACACAATTTTACATACCATTGAACCAACACGCCCTTCAGCATGGCACCCCAAGATCGCTACACCATTGAGCCCTTTGGGGGTGGCTTTGAGGTAAGTTTGGTGCCGACACGAAGCATTGATGCTCGTGCTGATAGTCACTAGTTTGGTGCCAGGATCTATGGGATGGATCTCAACAACTTCAGCGGTTCGTCTGCCCCAATGGAAGGCACCATGATGCATGGTTACTGACAGGCCTGTGCATATGTAGATGAGGATATCAAGTTCTTACGCGAGAACATTCAGCGCTACCTGATCGTTATAGTGAAGGGGCAACACAAGGAGACCCCGTATAAGAATTGGGAGCTCCTCACCAAACTCGATCCGGGTTACAAGGAGTACACGGACGAGCAGTGGAGCAAGATATACCACCCTGAGGGCCTAGGTATCGGCGTAAGTTCAGTCCCTTTCAACCCTCGCGTGTGCCGTTTACAGCGACTAACTACACATTGTATGTGATCCAGGCCAGGCTGGGATTAAGAATGATCCCCGGCGCCGGCCGCCTTTACCTCATGGGAAAGGGCTACCAGGGCAAGGACCATTTTGGGCTCGAGGATGTGACCATAGAAGAGGCCTTTGCTAACCAGTACTACTCCAAGCCTCTGCCTGAAGAGGATTTCCAGTCTGGCGTCACACGCTTTCAGTCGTGGCACATGGACGGGCCCCAGTACAAGGTAAACCCCCCATGTTCACCAGCTTCCGCACAATCAAACTCCCAAAAGGCGAGCAAACCGTCGACTGGGCCGACGGCTCCGGCCTCCAGAAGAAGATCAGGCCGGGCCTTACCGGATTCTTCAGCACAGCCCAGCTCTACAACATGTTCACCGAGGAGGAGAAGAAGATGGCGGACCACAGCTGGTGCGAGCAGATGTACTACCCGTACGAATGGATCCTCGCATGTCGTGGAAACCCCAATGGCCTCAACGTCAAGTGTGAAGGCCGGGAAAGGCCCAATGAGGTCATGGAGGCCATGCCTCGGGATCCTGAGGATCAGCTCAGAGTACGTTTCAATCACGCCCCCATTGTACACATGCCCCAGCTCATAAGGAATTATTGTCCTAGCTTCCACTCGTATGGATGAATCCAACCACCGGAGCCAAGCACTTCCAAGTGCAGCCCAATACGGTGCGGAAGTTGTTCATCAGAAACGGGCCTGACGAGAAGCCCCGGATCATCGACAATGTCGAAGAGATCCGGGAGTTCCTCAATAAGCTCATGTCGCGGGTTCTGCGGCCGGAGAATATCTACGTCGGCCCCGACGAAGAGGGCGACCACACTTTGTGGTTCAACTGGGGTCTTATGCATACCAAAATTGACTACCCTGTCGAGTACGGCGTACGGACTGCCCATCAAGGCTGGATCCCTGCAGCCAGCTTCCCGCAGGGTCCCGTGCCTATTCCTGTCAATAACTGAGTCCTCTTAGTTCAGCCCTTCCACTCTTTATGTAGAGAATGCAATCCTGATTTAGCTCCATGGTACGGCTAAGTACTTCAATGCCTATTTGCGTCCTGGCAGTGGTGTAGCAGGGGCAGTGCGGCTGCATGCAGCTAGGGTATAAAAGTCACATCAGCTGCTGGACAGCCTTCAGTCGGATCTTCATCCAATACACACTCTTTTGATCCTTTCACTTCTCTTCTAGGCCCTGGTGGCCATACCGTACCAGGTGTTTTCAGTGGCTATTGCGTCTACATTATTCATGGCCAAGGAGAAGAAGCGTGATAGTAGCCAACATCTCAGCGGTAGTCAGTCACTACATTTTTAGTGTGGCACCCACATTTTCACCAATTATCTTCTGCCAAGTCATCTCGGGACGCCTCTGCAGCGATTAAACAAGAGAAATAGACTAGATAACTAGAAGCTGTGTGAACGATAAGACAAAACAATTAGACTCGCAGAAGCTCAATCAAGAGCGCCATCTCGGGATTTGTGGTCCCAAATACGTCTTCGAGCTTCGCCAGCGCCTTCTCAATATCGATCTGCAATTTGTCGAGAACGGCGCGCGTGTACTTCATGCCCCCCGCCTTGTTAAGAATATCGAGCACTAACTCCTTTTGCTCCTTGGTCATGTGCCCTTGCTTGCGCCCTGTAGCAAGAAGGTGGAGGAGCTGGTAGTCTTGCGGTTGTGTCTTGAGCACGTATATAAGCGGCAGCGAGTATTTGCCTTCATCCAAATCTTCGCAGAATCCCTTCATACTCTCATACTGAAGAGAAGTAGAATATGTCAGTCGGCGGTGATCGTGGGGGGTGGGGAGGGGATATGTGTAGACTTACCTCGCCTGAGACAAGGTTCATGTAGTCGTCACGGACTTGGAAATGGCGAGCCAGAGTGTCGGTAAATTCCTCCACGGCCACATTCTCGATCGGACTGTTACGGTTCGCAGTGGCCATCATGAGATCGGCTGCGATGGCGAAGAGTTGCCCGGTTTCTGCGGCGAGTCAGTAGGGAAATTGCAATATTATCCAGCTCGTCTTGGTCACTTACTTTGATGCACCATGCGGTAGTAGCTCTCGATCTCTGGACAGTGGCCGCTGTGGCTCCAGAATAGGTCCATAGCTTGTCCCTGGAATAGGGTCATGATTCGCCCTGGTATGTGGTTAACAAGGCGTCGATTAAGTTGAAGCCATGTCGAGACTCACCAACGATCCTTTGGACTTGGCTGGGATCCGCAAACTCCATCATCTTGCCGATGGACTTCACAATGGCGTAGCTGGAAGAGTTGATTGCTTGTGCGGGCCCGAAAACACGGTGTGCGGAAGCCATGCCACGCCTCTTGGGCGAGTCATCTTGGAAGTCATCCAGTCTGTCCCATCGTCAGCAGCTGAAACCGAGATTATTCAAGCAGGTATTCAACGTACATCAGCGAGGCATTGTGAAGCATGTTGATGACGTCTTTGATGTCGGCCACAACTGGGGCAGCAACGCCGAGCCATGCGTTAAGTCCGTCAATGAACCGCTCTCGGCACCCCTTCGAGGGCATGGCCGAGACATACGCAAAGGCCGCCTCAACCAGTTCTTTCTGTCTCGCGAGTCAATAAAATAATCCATAGCAGGGGGGGATGCCCACCTCTTCGCGCAGACGATCCGAGTCGTCATAACTCTGCTTGACCTCCAACGGGCTACCCGGCGGCACCGTATACGTGGACTCGGCCTCACTGCCCGACGTGGTGTGGGTTATGGAGGTATCTGAGCTGGACTCTGGTATCAATTGGTCCAGGTCTGGCACGCCGTTCTGCATCCAATCCAGCTGCTTCTCATTGAAGGAGATTTCGGGATGGTATCGGGGGCAGCCGAGACTCCAGACCACGTTGCCCGAGATGCTATACAGCATGCATTCCATATACTTCCGAAGATCGACTGAAATGGAATCATTGAACTGGTTCTGCTCCCAGATTTTACGATATTCTGCCACGTATTCTTTGATAAGGTCGCGACAAATCTTCTCCGCTGTGTCAATGTCGACCTGCCTTTCCTGCATGAGAACCCAGAGAGCATTGATAACGTGGGATTGTCCTTGCTCCTCTGCCGCATCTCTCTCTTTGGGCCACGACCAGAGATCGTTCTGCAGGCTCACCGAGATCCAGGCAGGGGCAGTAAGCTTGCGGCAGAGCTCCAGTTCCTCGTCGGGGATATGGAGACCAAGACCGAAGGTCACGAGGCCATACCAGAACCTGGAGGGTCGCAAATTAGTGCGCGTTTCAGACAAGTAGATGCGAGTATAGGCTTACATCTCTCCGACATCCATGATGCGGTATGGAATATACTCGGCGAGCGAGGTGAACCGCGTGTTATGTTGTCGGCTCGAGCCGACTTCGACGAAGCGCGCCCATGCCTTCATGGTTGTTTTGGCGCATTCCGGGTCAATGGCGAGCATTTCGAGGAAGATCTGTGCTTGGATCTTCTTCTTGCCCGATTTGACTCCCTCGCTGGACCTGGTGGCGATGCGTTCCGTGTTAGCAGCCTCAAGAAATGCGGCCATCATTTCGTCGTTTTCGGCCTCGCCCTATCACGGCCACCCCGTTAGATAGAACTCCGAATTTTGGCACGCCTGCAATCTGGGCTACCGCACCTTCTGAAAATCTTTGTCGTCGATATGGTCTGTGGCCTGTATCAGTACTGGTGGGCGCTAGATATAGAAGTATGACCCGCGTACCATCATGTAGAAAGGCGAAGTCATTGGCGTAAGACAGAATCTCCAGCCTATCTGGAAAGCATTCAGGTATTGTGGCGGATATGAAGTTGAACCTGGGGCCAAGAGTGCCGCGGTATTCGCTGCATGGCGCAACGAGATTGTTCCAGTCTTGGTGGGCGCGGATCGCGCCCCGATCTTCAAGGAAGCTATAATCGTTCAGGCGCACATCAATACCATCACAGAGACCCTCAGTCTCATACGAGGCGGGATCCACGATGGTTGAGTGGCTGAATGGCATGTTCAAGGCGAGGAAATCGTATAAGCAGATGGGGATACTGAGAAAGCGAGGGCGCTGATACAGAAGAAGTCTCGTGATTTAATGAAGGGGGCGAGATCAAATACACTGACAACGCGAGAGCTTATTCTAGGCTGCCGAGGTTCATATTTTACTTCCTGGAGCGTTGTCGGAGTTGAATATATACAACCTCATGATGTCAGCCCCTACCTCACTGCCCCCCTTTATTGAACCCCGTTCTAACCTAAACCGTGAATCTTTAACTAGCAATATAGGAATGTATTACTATATTTAGTTAACTAGTAATAGTATATAGAAATCTATCTATAGTTTACTATATTCCTATAGCTAACAGAATTACCCACTTTGGTCACGGGGTAAGAGCTGCTGAGAAGTGGGCTGATCTGCATGAAGGATCCAAGCTTATTAGATTACTATCTCTTCGCCTATGGGGTCTGTGCTTGGCGCGCCTGTGTATTGAGATGTCACATGTAATTGCTTCACTCCTGTCTCCCGCTCTTCTCCTTGTGTTCATTGCCCCAAAAGGCAATGAATGTGTACATTGCCCAAGGGGAGAAGGGTTAAGGAGTAGGTGAGACACACACCAGCCCTTTCCATGCAAGCCTAGTCTCTGGTCTCTGTCCTATGCCGACTTCGTATCATCAACTGCCGCACTGTGTGCTCTGCATGGTACCTATGACCCCTCACTTGTCCAATCCTGAGTAGTTGCCTAATTTCACCCCCAATACCTGTACAGTTCGCAACTACCCAAAAGTACCACAGTAGTGGTCGACCGTCTGAGAACCATCCGTGACCCAGGCTGTTCTCAATGCTTGTGCCCTCTCATACTTATACGGTCATCTAATAGATGCTCGATCGTGACTACCAAGAATCTCAGTATCTATCACCACAGAAACTTGTTCGTCCAGAGGCTTCTATCATCTCCATGGCTACAGGCAATAGTTGGCAGAGCCAGGCGCTTTTTGCCGGTATCATTGTGAGTAACCCGCCAGAAGCAACTTCGTAATAGGAGCCTGACCATGCTGGCGGTCATAGGTCCTCTGCTTGGCCGCAGCACGAATCATCTACAACGTGTTTACGCACCCGCTTAGGCGCTTTCCAGGCCCCCTTCTATCACGGTGTACACGAGCATACTATTCGTACTACCGTGCCACCGGCCAACTTGAGCTGAAGACTAAGGAACTTCACGACAAGTATGGCAGTACTGTACGCATCGCCCCGGATGAATGTAAGCAATGCCCCCAATACCCAGTTCGGTTGGCATACTTACGGCTGCCAGTAAGCTTCAATGGCGGCACTGCCTGGGAGGACATCTACGGGCACAAATCCAAGAAGCGTCACGAGATCCGCCTACAGAAAGAGCCCTTCTTCTACCTAGGGGCTGTGGCCCCTAATGGTGAGAAGAACTTGGGTGCCTGCTCTGACAGGGACCATGCTCGTATTCGTGGTGTGCTCTCGAGCGCCTTCTCGGAGAGAGCTCTATTCGATCAAGAATCGATGCTCGTTGGGCACGTGAACCACCTGGTACAACGGCTCCGAGACTTGCAGGGCAGACCGACAGACGCCGTCCGCTGGCTGCACCACTGCACATACGATATGATAACTGATCTTAGCTTAGGTACCAGCGCCAACGCACTTGACTGCGATGACTGGAGTCCCCAGGCGCATCTGATGTTTGAAGGCATCAAGGAGGGCATCGCGGTCATCGAGATGCTACGGTTCATGCCCTTCAAACACTACATGATGGGCCTCTTGATGGCTGCATTTGGAGGATCGAGACGTGTAGCGTTTGTGTCGGCAGGCGAGAAGGCGCAGATGCGCATGGCCACTGACAACTATGAACGGCCTGACTTCATGTCGTACATCCTAAGAGCCAATGAGAGCAGCCGAGAGCTGACACCGGCAGAGATCAAGGCCAATGTCGCTCTTCTACTCGATGTAGGCTCAGAAACCACGGCGTCCGCGCTCTCCGCTTGTCTCTTTTACCTATGCAAGAACCCCACTATTCTGAACAAGGTCGTTGCCCTCATCCGTGGAGAGTTCAAGACGGAAGCGGATATGGACTCCAAAAAGCTGAGCCGGCTTCCATATCTCACGGCTGTCCTCCAGGAAAGCCTGCGGATGTATCCGCCCGTGGCTGGGTCGACGCCCCGTGTGACACCCCCTCAGGGCTGCACCAGTAAGTAATATCGCGTGGATGACCAGATAGCAGCGGGGCAGCTTATTGACCCTGGCGTAGTTGACCGTCAGTTTGTGCCGGGAAACCAGATCGTGGGCATCAACCAATACGCCATCTGCCGAAACGAGAGAAACTTTGCTCACGCAGACAAGTTCATCCCAGAACGTTTTCTCGAGGGAGACCCCCTCTTTGCCGCCGATAGCCAGCAGACTTTCCAGCCCTTCTCTTGTGGCCCACAGAGCTGCTTAGGTCGCAAGTAAGTCCGCGTCTCTCCACACTATACAGCACGCCCTCATTTTTCATCTCATATACTGACATGCAGGACTGCAGCCTCGCATGGGGGAAATGCGACTTTTACTAGGCCACCTGTTGTGGAATTTTGATGTGAAGCTGCATCCTCGCTCTGAAAAATGGAACATACAGAAGACCTGGTTTATCTGGGACAAGCCCGCTTTGATGATCCATTTCCACGAGCGTACTTTTTGAAATCCCCCTGCATGATGCAAGCTCGGACATGAATACACCTAAACAATAGTTTTATGAGGTCCTGTGGTTGGGAAGGTTCCCATAGACCGCCGTCATAGATTGTACAAAGAATACTATCCCTCTCCAAAGACAAATAATCAAATGATATCATCTCGTCCAGGATCTTAGAAATTCCGTGGTCAGCGTTGACGCAGCCCATGCGTTCTGTCAGGTAATGAAACGCAATCCAGGTACATGGCACAGTGTGGGAAAGTGAACGGGATGCTCGTTGTAGGAAACCCCAATTCACTAGAGGCTATATTGACTATCACTGTTGATGGTATCTACAAAAGGTTAGAGTCTAGTGATATAACCCTCGAACGGAGTGCGTATGAATAAAAGGGTAAGCTGTCTATCTAGATTTACGTATATAAGACCGTGACAGACAAAGAAATGCAAAATAGCCACAACAACAACTTCACTACCACCTTCTATAACGAATCCATTACCTACAGGCTTATCTCGGCATCACAAGATGGGAGTCGCGCAAATGATGCAAGAAATTGCCTACCCTGGGCTGTATCAGGCATCACTTTTGGTGATGATTGCCCTGCTTTGGCTTCACTGCATCATCACAGTTATCTACCGGCTGTATTTCCACCCCCTTGCCAAATTCCCCGGGCCTAAAATAGCCGCTGCCACTCATCTTTACGAAGTCGCCTGGGACTATTTCGGCAAGGGTGCGTACCTCTACGAAATCGAGCGTATGCATCTAAAGTACGGTCAGTGCTGTTGTGACTTGTGACCGCCGCTGAGCCAAAGGGACCACTGACTCGTGCATAGGTCCAATCGTCCGGGTAAATCCGAGCGAGATATCTATCAACGACCACGACTACTATAGCACTGTGTACGTGGGGGGAGCCATACGACGGAGCAATGCCCTGCCCACTTTCGGGACTGGGATGGGGTTTGAAGGTCGGTCCTTGACGTGATCAAATTACAGCGCAATAACCTCTACTGACGGCTTCCACGGCGTTCCAGGCTCCCACGGGCTAACAGTCGAACACGAGCACCACCGGTTCCGACGCAAGCCCATGGAACCATTCTTTTCCAGGTTCGGAGTAGCACGTCTGGAGCCCCGGCTGCAGGAGCTTGTCGTCACCCTGGTGCAACGACTTGAGGAGTACCGCGGAACCGGCAAAGTCGTCCGACTCGACCATGTGTTCACGGCCATGGCGGGTGATGTCGTGAACGTGGCGTGCGTTGCGAATCCGACCATATCGTTCCTACGGCACCCGGAGTTTAATCCTCATTGGTAAGCTCGAGCCGAGACCGCAACATGTTGGGCCACGCCAGTCTTACAGTGCTTCCTCTAGGTTTACGTTGTTCCACACCCTGATTCGTTCCATGCCGCTGTTTACAAACTTTCCAGTCCTGATCAAGTGAGTGATGTCCCTGAACGGCGTTCGGAGTCTTCATGACCCTGACAACCCCCGATAGGTTGGCGAATATGATTCCCACGTCCGCGCTCGAGGTTCTAGATCCTCGGAGCCATATGTTTAGAGACTGGCGCAACGTGAGAAAGCTCCCAAACCTTCCCATCCCACTGCCTAGCGCAGATCTAACCATAATCTCACTGCAGATGTCGGTAGATCACATCATTGATGCCAAGAACCGCAAGGAACACGACATTGCCTTCGTAGACAAGGAGGGAAAGTTTAAATCCGATACCCTGTTCGACCACATTGTGAACAGCGACCTGCCCGAAGAAGAAGTGTCGGTGCAGCGGCTGGGGTCCGAAGCCCAGGTGGTCATGGGCGCTGGAACCGTCACCACGGCACGTACCATGGACTACCTGGTCACAATGCTCCTGCTGAATGGCGAAGCCCGCCAGCGACTTGAGAAAGAGCTCCGCGAGCCTATGAAGGACTTCCCTGCCAGCATGCCGCCAGTTGCTGAACTCTATCAGCTACCCTGGCTCCAGGCCTGCATCAAGGAGGCGCTCCGCATCAGTCCCGGCCTGACGCACCGCCTGCCTCGTGTATTCCCCGATGTCGACCTCGTTTACAAGGATTGGGTCATCCCCCCGCGGCGTACGTTTCTACTTCTCCCACTTGACACAACCCGCGCGTGTCCCACAAGCAAGAGTGTCAACAATCACCCCATAATCCACCTGACGGTCACCGAACCGGGTATCCCCCGGGAGGGTACGGTGGGTTTGGTGTGGTTGTTGAAACCCCTGCCCACAAGCGTGTACTGACGAGAAAGAGAGCAGACACCAGTAGGCATGTCGGCATGGTACATGCACCGAGATCCGGACGTATACGAGTGTCCACAGGAGTTCCGGCCCCAGCGATGGCTGGAGAATGTCACGCCGGCCATGCACAGGAATTTTGTGCCCTTCGCCAAAGGCTCGCGCCGATGCTTGGGCGTGGAGTACGTCTGCCCTTTACCCCCATCCCCGCCACTACCAACGCACCATTTGCTTGGCCTCCCTTTCTTGTCATAGGGCAGGTTAACAGAATTGAGTTCCAGGCTTGCATATGCGGAGATGACTATGGTGTTTGCTGCACTGTTCAGTCCGCGAGGCCCGAAGTTGCGGCTCTACGAGACAGATGAAACCGATGCCGAGCCCGCTTGTCACTTTTTGCTGCCAGTAAGTATCGCGAGTCGCTGTTGGCGATAACCTAGCGATAGCCGAAGCTAATAAAAGAATGTTTCAGCTGCCCCGTTTGGACAGCAAGGGTATTAGGGCCACGGTGGAGGCATAGCCATGGACGACCTCCCCAATCACTTGGCATGGATGGAGTCAACTACCAGCAACTACGGAGTACTAACGAATAACCCCACCAACGGGACGGCGCGCGGAATACCCATGTTGATGGAAACTTTGTTCGCAATACGGGACCTGACTTGACATTGAGGAGGATGTGCGTCTTAGCGAGAGTTAAATGTGATCTATGTTTCAATACTTGGTTGCGCCATTTATTCTATATAGCGATCCTTCTGACCGGTGAGGTTGAAGTCTTCTCTATTCGTTAGTCCTAGCCGTGGTAAAACTATTCGCCCAACTTGGAATCACCTCGTTCACCCCATCCTTGTCCACATAATCTATCCCTCAAGCCAAGGCCGCATCATGCCGTCCATACCTGAAGGTACCGTGCTCAGGCCGGAATCAGAGCTTGATACGCGAAGCGATGAGAAGCTGCTGGAGTCTTTCCAGACCTATTGCGAGCCAACCGGCAGTGAGAAGAACCTATGGGCCTACTGGCACACGGGCTTTGCTGCCATGCCGCCCTGGACCAAGCGCAATGTTCTGGGCTGGGCACGCGTTCTGGGCCCCGAGTGGACCATCCGCGTGCTGGACGGCGTCCCGGGATCCGAGAACAACGCTTGCCGCTTCGTGCCCCCGCACCTACTGCCCCCTGCCATGAGGGAGGGCCGCATGTCAGGCCCCTATGTGGCCACCCACTCGGCCGACTTCGTGCGCCTGCCGCTTATGTTCCTCCACGGGGGCTGCTGGCTCGACGTTGGCGCCCTTCTCATGCGGTCCCTGGACGACGTGTGGAGCGCTCTGGAGGACCCGGCCCAGCCGTACGAGTTTGCCGCCTTCACATTCGAGACCCGCCCAGGTGAGACCAACATCATCAACACCTGGATGATGGGCCGCAAGGGCTGCGAAATGCTGCAGCGGTGGCACGAGACCTTCGTGCGCGTGTGGGGCGACAGCAGCAGCTGCGACGGCGTCCACAAGCACCCGCTCCTCCGCCACCTCAAGCCCTACGCGTCGCCCAGCGACCGGCTGATTATGAACGAGAACTATGAGGCCATCGCCAAGGCCAACGCCATTATGGACTATGGTGCACAGATCCACTGCGTGGAGCGCCTGCGCGACCTGGTGGACAAGGACGACGGCTGGGACGGCCGGGCCTGGGTGGACGGCAAGTGCTTCCTGCTGCCAGCCATGGAGGAGATGTGGCGGTACCAGAGGCGCACCGACTTCCTGGGCTACAAGCAGCTCGAACTGCTGACCACACCACGCGCTAGCAGGCCCGACGACGAGGCGGCGGCCGCGGATCCCTCGGATCCCTCCTCCCGTCGCCGCTGCGAGGCCGAGCAGCTCGTCGACGACATGCTGGCCAACACGCTCATGATGAAGTTCTGCCACGGGCTCAAGGACGCCATGGCCTCGAGCCTTGCCGACATCTGGGACGCGCCCGAGAATGACGGCACCGACTGCGCCCCCGGCACCTTCGCCGAGTACCTACGCTGGGGCGCGACCCACCTCAGGCAGACCAGGAAGCTGGTGCCTCAGCCCTTGACACCCGCCACGGGCCCCGTCCATACCGTCTCCTTGTTTGAGCCGTTCCCAATTTAGTCTAGTCCGGTGAATCCTAGTAGTTTCGGACCATCATTGTCCGAGGGGACTTAGAGTAGCACTTTAGAGACGAACTCTTATCTTCTATCTTATCCGTTCCCCCGACCCTGTACCGCACATTGAGTACATGTATTAGTAGATGTGTCCCCAAGTCTTCAACCAATATTGTAGGCCACTTGGGGATTGTTACTGAGAATGCGCATGACTCAATGGTACCTAAGCATACTACATCTCATCAAACTCAAACCTGGATGAAGCACACAACACTGATGGATGTAGTTCAATCAAAGGAGTGTTTGGATACGTGTATCCGATTGAAAGCATATCTCTAATCAGAAGTCGTCGTTCGACAAGAAAAAAATGGATGGGTGATAGACAAGGTATCACATACTTATTGAACTAGCTGCGATGACTTGTAGACATAGATAGAGTAAATAAACAAACAAAAGAGAGTCGCACCAAGCCGTTATTTTATCCTTGATGGGGCAAAGTGGCTGCGCTTTTCACCAAACGTGCTACTGTCTCTAGGTGGCAACATCCATCATAGAGTCTAAAATGCCAAGGACAAGCGTACCTGGGTGTCGGTGTCCCCACCGGAAACCAGGCCCAGTCAAGATGGAAAGGCGATCTCAGAGACGCGCCTCTTGACCAGCACCGACGCCGTCACATCCGTCATGCTGTCGAAACCATTGTTCATGTACCTGGGCTCATAGCCCGGGGCGAACTTCCAGTCGTACTTGAGGATGATGTGCGCCAGCAGGATCTTGAGCTCCTGCGTTACGTAGCTGCGCCCGGGGCAGGCGTGTTTGCCGAAGCCGAAGCCGGTGCTCTCGAGGCTCACCGAGGAGAAGCCGCAGAACCGAGCCGTCTCCGGCTGAGACTGTGCCCGCTTGATGTAGCGGTGCGCGTCGTAGGTTTCCGGGTCCTCGTAGACGTCTGGGTCCCGCGTGCGGTCCGACGAGACGGCGATGAAGGCGCCCTTGGGTAGGTAGATGTCGTGGCTCAGCGCCATGTCCTTGAGGACCGCGCGTTTGTTGAAAACTAAGGCAAAAATAAATGGATCAGACCCAAGCTTGGGAATCTACCATACAAGCAGGTCAAAAGAAGGGAAGGCTTACCCCGGTTGATAGGCTTGAGCCGCTGCGTCTCTTTGAGTACACTGTCCATTAGTTTCAGCTGGTTCAGTGCCGCATGCGTCCAGCCTAGGCGGGTCACGGCGTCGATCAGCTCCTTTCTCATCTCTTCGACCACGTCCGGCTGATCTCGGAGATCTACCAACACCTGAGACAGCTCATCTGAAGTGCTATGCATGGAAGCCACACCAAATGTAAGTTGGGCAACTGCAGGGTCAAACGTCTCGCGGCGGTAGGCAGCCACTTCGTTAAACCAGTCCAGCGAGTCTTGGTCTCGTTTGCCGGTCTCGGCCTGGCGCTTCTGCAGAACCGAGTTCATAACCTGCCTTGCCTCGGCCAGCACCGCCTGCGTCGCCTTCACACTTGGGTGGAAACGGCAGACTATGGGTAGCAGAAAACGTGGCCACGGGCGCAGAGCCATCACGGCGCCAATGCCGACAGTAGTATACAGTGAGTTGAGTTCAACCCAACGACGATTCCGCGCCATCTCTTTGCCCAGGAACGCACAGACGGAGACCTGAGCCACAGTCATCAGGATGGTCTGGTAGAGAGGTACCGCGTGCCATTCTATCGTAAGATATGTCAGAAGTTCGTCTTGTAGCAAAACAGGTAAGGGATCGGAGTGGGTGCGGGCGATATACCTGTTGCATCTGTCCATTGTTCTCGGAGACACTCGGCCGTTTCGGCGGAAAGTGGATTGAGTAGTTGGGCTATGGCAGGCCATTATTTATCTGAGCCGCGGAGTTCACTACGCAATGGAAAGGGCGGTGGATTGTCAACTTACGCAGAGCACGATTCAACTGCTTCGTGATAACATCATGCATAAGGCCTCGATGGGTACCCGAAAAGGCGAAGACTTCCATACCCGGGATGAATCCCATTAATTCCTAGCTCAGAATGAGATGTGGTGTCGCCGGCAATGGCTCAGGAGACCCCGGGCACCTCTTGGGGTAACTCACTATGTTCGTATACACGCCAGCCGAAAGCCCAGCATCCTCACGTATCTCCTCAGCATACTGCGGTGCGAGTACAATAACCTCACCAAGGTCATTCTGCACACGAAAGGCATATTGGTTCTAAAGATTGGAACAAGCAAATTAGTCGGTCTTGTTGCCGTAACTCGGGTGTGGGGGTTCTGGTCCAGGCCAGGCGCTGCTTTCTCACTTTCGCAAACCCTTTCCGCATCAAGCCTCTGAAGTCGCTTATGAACTCATTGCGAGAGCTGCGGGTGATCCACCACCCGAACCAACCCAGATCGTGGGCATAGGGTATGTTTCGTACTTTGTAGTAATATCTCGCGCGGCACATAAGATACCATAACGGCCACGACAGAGCCAGGAGGATGGCCCCGAATGCCGTGAAAGCCGACAGAGTGTTGGGCGTAAACTGAGAGAACATTTTTGCAGATTTGGCCACTGCAAATGGATTGAGGGTAGCAAACAGAGACAGCTACTGTATCTGTAGGTGATGGTTATGTCAGGCTGGGGGGGGCGCCTATAACCTGGGGCCGTCCATGTAGAATAGTCTAGGCTACAGTACTTGCTTGGGTTGCGTCGCACTGTTTGTCCCCCCGCATGACTGGGATTCAGCTTGAAGCATATTTATTGACAGGCGGGCTAGCAACCACTATAATAGAGTTAGCTGCAGGTTTAGTATAACACACATACCCTGATCTTACAGAGTTACGGACGGCTGCTCCCGAAGCCGCCAAGACCTGCCATGATAACGATGGCGTCAATTTCCTATCCACTAAGCAAACGAACGAGTCATGGAATCAAACATAGTTTTAAGAACGATGGTAATAATCATGCCAAGGAATGGGGAAGCGGACATCTTAGCCCCGAAAAGACCGACGAGACCGACCAGGGTCAGCCTCCCTTGCACCGGGGTAAAACTGGTGCCACGTTACCCCCGATTGCAGCTTTTAGTGATGCGCATCCCTGCACGCAAGTCAACCTTGGCGGCGCGCTCATGGCACCACTGCTGCCACCCATGCGGCGGTCTGAATATGAAGGAAAGAAGCAATGCATACCCCATTAATCTAGCTGGTGGATATCGCATTAGCCCTTGTTAGCCCTTGGAATTGAGATACTCATGTGCTTGATAATGGAAAACAAGAGCAAAACAAGACCATAGTCGATCACCGAATATAGCCAGTATACCGCTGCTCAGGATTACTTGCTTCGAGTGGAATACCTCGGTCTGCATGGTGCCTCTGAAATTGGGGGTGCACAAACAAGAATTATGCCTCCATCTTGCGGTGACCTTTGCTTACACATCGCAGTTCTTCAGGCATGTGCCCAGCTTTCCATGTCTGAGATGGGCAGGAGGATATCTTAGAGTGTATTTAATATTATTGTAGGAAAATGATCCTGGTATCTATGTGAGCTTATGGTGGCCGGTGATAACGACTTACATGAATCCAGGTCCTCTCCCTATTCAATATTGACAGGGCCGTTGATATCAAAGGGCCTGGGCAACCCGTGGTAGTGTTGCAGATTACTGGGTTAGAAAGGTGCCCTTGGTGTAAAAGGGAAAAAAGATTTTGGTTATCGTCCTCGCCTTTTCTGGAAGCCCTTTGCTCATATAACTATATCAAACTATTCTACAACCCGGCTTACCCAGCCCATCCAGGTTTTGTCCTTCTTCAACGCCTCCATCGAGATCTTAGGTATTCCAAGGAACAACTTATGAATCGTGGCCCCTGACTTCGCCGGCAGAATCAAACCGTACGGATTAGCGGCCCAAGTCGGCGACGCTGGAGCAATCGCATCAGGTTTCCGGTCCACGCTGAACACGCCAGGGATGTTCCACTCCGAGTCCGCACCGGCGTATCTCCAGGTCGTGAACCCAATATTCTGCGGGGTCCTCGGATCCCACTTGAATCCTAATCGCCGTGGATCGCCTGCCGCAGCATAGAGATCTCGCAAGCGCAGTACGTAATCTCTATCTACGGTCTCTATGGTGGCTGTGATGGTCTCGACCACGTCCGTCAGCTTTTCCAGGTCCTCGTCACAGCATCTTATGAGGTCTGGGAGGGCCATGTACGAGCTCAGCGCTGCCGCCGCATCACCCCAGTAGTCCCCGGACTCATCGGGAATCTTGGAACGGAAGTTAACATTGTTGAGCATCCGCGACTCCCCGCCGTGCTCGTTCTCTGGGCAGTACTTGTCCTGCTCGGCTTCCATGCGTGCTTTAACCACGAAGGCCCATGTGAGCGCGGCTAGGCACACATACGAGGACGGTGGTTTGATAAAGCGGCCCTGGGCGTAATTGTGTATCGATTGCGACAGTTCCTTGATTTTTGCGTCTTCGATTTCAAAAACAGTGCCAGTAAAGGAGGGGAATCCGCTGAAATCAGCGCCGCCAGGGCTGAGTACGATGTTCAGGGGCCCAGATTTATCGGGGAGGAGGGCGTAGTCAGTGAATTCCTTTTTCGCAAGAGTTTCAAAGTCCTTCGGTTCTGTCATGGGCGTCTCTGGGAGGATAAGGACACAGTCGCGTGGAAGTTGGATAGTTTCGTGCCTGGTTTGCGCCGCAAAGGCCTCGAGAAACATACGTGCACATTCGGCATCGGAGAAAGCGTGATGATATGCTACGGAGAGTAGCAGGCCACCCTCTATCCAATAGACATGGATCTGGAAGGTAGGACTCAAGTCCTCGCTGAGCGGACCTGATCTATTGAATCTTGGGTGGACAAATGCATGTAGCGGGAAGCCAGCAGCGGCGAATTGGCTGTAGTTGTAGCCAAAGTCTTCTACCATTGTCGTTGCGAATGGTATACTAAACTTATTGCTTACGAGGAGTTTCATTACCCCTGTATCTTTATCAACCTGGAGCTTTCCTGCAAAGTCCGGCCGCTGACAGACGAGCTGGTTAAGCGACGACTGGAGTACTTCCTCCGCAGCATGGCGAGACGATAGAGATGTATCTGGAAAGCGGAAACATAGAACAATGTGTGGGTATGCTCTTGGGGCCGCATTTTGGAAGATGGACAAATCCCGTACTTCTATGCTGCTTCTTGAGCCCGTAGTCAGAATCAGTCGATGAAGGGGACTGAAAGCAATCAAATAGCTTACCGGTCTTTCTCAGCATCCATCGCGATTATGGTATCAGCCTTCCTGTAATATGTGTGGGATCGGAAATGTTCAAAAATCTTATTCTGTTCCGGTCCTAAGGGTCCTGTGGTTTCCTTGAGGTTGAGGTCCAAAGATCTATAAGTACGCCATAGTGGCAGACCAGGATAATAGTCTCTAAGATTAGCGGGACAGTTCCTACTCGCTACCTTGCCTTCAGCCATCCTGATCTACGGGCCCCGGTCTGCTTGACGCCAATTGTGAGACATTTCTGCCTACGAAGAAAGGCAGGATCGGGAAAGGTCGTCTTCGGTAAGCTTTGGTATGAATATTGCAGCTTAGAGTTTATCCGTGCATGATTTGACATGTATGGTTCAACGCAAATATCACAATACCTCTAAGCAGGGTTCGCACGAATTTACTTCTCCAATAATCACGGAGTATACTAGATGTACTATAAACCACTTCAGCTAGCGTGTGGAGAACGCATCAATTTTAGCCGGTACTCTAGCGTATTCCAAACTAGGAGACCATGTCCATATCATGACACCATGACTCGCTAGAGCAACAACTCCCGAAATAGAGGTACAGGGCTATGTACTCTCTTCCTTAGACCTTTGCTCTCTTCTCTTCTCTCGCCTTTCCCCATGGCTCCTGGTCACTTTTCCTCTTAAGCCTCCTCGCCCAAGTTTCGTTCTAAGTCTCATCCGTAGCTTTGTATCGATACCACACATTATGTACACAATCATCGCCGGGTCGCTTAGTATCCAAGCCATTCTAGTCTTCTCGCTAGGCTGGGTGGCATATACTGCTCTCAAGTATTTTCATAGAAGATGGAGACTATCATCATATCCCTTGTACAACAGAGACAATGCTGCGTCTACTGGAAATATTATTCCTATCCATGAACTTCACACTTCAGCCAAGATCCTCGGTGACGGCTTTGCGACTTTCGGGGTGAGTATTTGTCTCTGTCAAGCATGTTGTATTAAATTCTTCAGCAGAGATATGACACTAACCTCAAAATTCAGGAAAAAAGCATCTGGAGAGTCAACAGCAGTATAGGCGAGGTTCTTATTCTGGCCCCCGAATACGCCGAGGACTTTCGTTACGGAGAAGGGTTCGACACCGCTGGTTACACCGAAAGGGTACGTATTGGCGGCTCTTTTTGGCTGCCACATTGGGCTCACAAGGTTGAGAGCAAAATGCAGAAATGCTAACTGTCCCTCAGCAACTCCCCATCACAGCTCCTGGCTATGATCCCTTCATCTTTGCGTCTAATGAATGGAGGCAGCGCATCTCCGACATCATTTTACATCGCATGACTGGCTCAATTAGTGAGTAAACACCCGGAGGTTCTTAATCTACAAAACCTACCCATCACCTGCTGATCTCTTCGATTTCACAGCCTATAAGAAACATGAAATTGCAGAAGAACTTTCTAATGGATTACGAAAGTACTGGAACGACGACCCAGGTTTGTTGGCCTTCCCAAATCCGACTTAAACTTGCCCAACGTGTCTTTATAGCCGTGTAACTAACATTATAGTTCAGAATGGCACGAGTTATGTCTCTTCGATACGCTGAAGAGAGTCATGGCATCGACTACGCAGCGTATCTTCACAGACATTGAACTCTGCCGCAATGATGAATATATACAGAGCCTTCTCAATTATGCCACTCTGGCGATGGAGGACGGAACGGTGTTGATGCAATGGCCCAGGTTCTTACATCCCACCATTGGTCGCATTCACCCTGTTGGAAGGAAAGTTCAGCGAGCGCTGGAGGACATCAGAGTTTTCCTAGAGCCCTTCGCCCAGAAAAGGAGGGCCAAAATGGCCGCCGCGCTCGCCGAAGCAGCCCGTATCGGTGAGAAGCCGCCGCCGGTCAAGGATTGGGTCGGTTGGCTGGAGGAGAAGTCGGAGGGAAAGCCGTACAATGTCGCCGCGGCCATGATGACTTTTTCCGTCGCCAGTTTCCACTCCACAACAGACTTCCTGTGCCAGATGCTCTGCGACCTAGCCCGCCACCCCGAGTACATTGACCTGCTCAAGCAGGAGGCCGCCGACGTCCTGGTAGACCACACCTGGACCAAGGCCTCGTTCTCGCAACTCCAGCTTTTGGATCGGTGCATGAAGGAGTCCCAGCGCATGAAACCACTTAGCGAAAGCAAGTATCCCCATACTCCGTGAAGTGAAAAAAGCCCCCTTCGCCACGACTTGAGAGATACATCGAACTGACTGGGCATGCAATTTCAGCAATTGTGAAAGGCAGGGCAAAGCGGGACATCAGGCTTCATGACGGTAAGGTTGTCCCGGAAGGCAGTCTATTTGTCGTGTCGGGACACTGGATGCATGATGCCAACCACTATCCGAACCCCGACGAGTTCAAGCCTGATCGCCACCGGCCATTAGCGGCGCAAGAGTCATCTTCCAAGGTGCGCGAGCGCACGGCATTCACGTCTACAAGCCCGGAACACCTGGCGTGGGGCTTTGGCAAGCATGCATGCCCCGGCCGGTTCTTCGCTTCGGCCGTGGGAAAGATGCTGTTGATCCACATCCTGTTCAAGTACGACTTTAAGCTGGCCGAGGGCGAACTAGACCAGCACGCGTACAAGTTCACCACGAAAATGCTGGTTCGCAGAAAGGCAGAGGAAGGGCCATTGAATCTAGATAGCTTCGACGCCCACGACATCTTCGACGGGTGGGCGGAGAAGGAGGACTGGGAGGAGGCAGCCATCAAATTTGACGGCGCCATGTAGATGAACTTGGTTCAGCTTTCGACGTTTAGTAACTATCATTTCCACTGATGAGATAACTATCTCGCTATAGCGGCCTAGCTAGATATCCCGACTAGACACTTCTGTATAGACATAACAATACATGCCTATCTCGATCCACACTCCCCATTTTCCACTTGACAAGCGCAACCAAGGTATCCCAACCACATGCAATCTGACGGCCGACTGCGACCTTCATCGGTGCTTGATTCCGTCTTGGTATGTGCGAATGCCATTAGATGATTGGTGGTAGTCTCCTTCCGAGACCCATAAAAACCTAGACCGGCCGAAACCGGAAGAGGGTACTAAGGTTTGTTGGATTAGCGGTGGGCAATATAACTGACTTTTGAGCTGGGCAGGGGGTTACGGCAGCCTCGGGCTTCCGAATCCCGGTTCTGATCCAACACTAACATAGAGATAGGGTTCCCCGGTCCCCGGGGTTAGCTCTATGTAGGACATCCGACACTAACGTGAGTTTAACACATGGATGAACGGGACAGGGGCGTGGCCTGGTGCAAGGGCCAATATTGCCAAGGTAAGCGACAAAGGCAACTAGCGGCGTAGTAACGTAACTACCCCAAGCACGCAATACTCCCATCATATAACCCTCACAGTGCGGAAGGTACATCCAGAATCTGTAAGAATGTAAATGCCTTTGTTGCGTAGTATTGGGCGTCACAGCTAGATGAACTTAATTCAAGCTTGGCCACCGGCGAAATGGAACTTACATCTCACAGGATGATGCTACTGGTTAAGATCATTTTCTAGAGCATGCCGCGGTTACACTTTCATGACTCGGGGAGTAGTATAGCGTTACAGAACACCACAGGCATGGCGCGCTACATTGACCGAATAGAGATAGCTGTTCCAGTCTGAACTCTCGCTGAACCTCTGCCCGAGCAGGAGAAAAAAACGTCCGTATTCTCCGCAGGTGTGAACATAGCCGTATGGGCAGGCGCTGGATCCTTGGAACAATGGGCACCTTGAAGTGCAAGCACGATGGAAACGAGGTTCGCCATTGTTCTAAGTTATATTCGTAGATTGGTACATTGATCGAAGTTTGAGCTTATATACTATGAATGAATTCAGACTGGTGGTCGCAGTTTGACCACCAACCGAGACACCAATCTCTTCCATCCCCTTTACTCCCTTACACTTTCTAAGCTATACACATATGTCATTCAAAATGTCGCCCTCCTCGTCCAGCCCCCGCATAGTAGAGCTCGCCAGCAAGATCCAGTCGTCTGTCATCCAGTTGCAGTCTATCTTGGACGCGAAAGGTGTTCCATCGCCTTCATTCGATGAGAATACCCCCGATCGTCTCCCGAGGGAGGCGACAGAAGCACAGGACGCAATCCTAGACGCGACACAGGAGCTCTACGACTTGCTTCTGGATTCTCCCGCCGCAGTCCTAAAGGTCACCGCTGTGCGTCACACAGAATACTTTTCTCAACCTACAAGCCCTGCCTGATCGTGATTTATACGGATACTGATAATATACGCAGAATAACAGCATCGGAAGTCTCGGCTTCATCTCACGCTTCGACCTCCCGAATATGGTTCCTCTAGGAGGCCGTCTCAGCTTCGCCGAGGTCGCCAAGAAGACGGGCTTCGCCGAGAGTGTTGTCGCCCGTCTTTTGCGCGACGCCATGTGTGTCCGCATCTTCCACGAGCCGGAGCATGGTATGGTTGCCCATACCAAAACTTCCAAGGCTCTGAGGCAACCATGGCTCTTGGCGTTCGTCAGAGCTGGTGCCGAGGAGGGATGGGCCAACATGTTCAAGGCAAGTTACGGGAGCTGCTAAGGCGGGACCCTCATGGTCGGTGGCATGCCTGGCTGACTTTATACGTTACAGATTGTGGACGCGCTGGAGAAGTGGCCTAACTGCGAAGAGCCGAGCCAAACGGTGCGTTATCTGAAGCATTTGCCTCCTGAGCTGTTGTCCAAGTCCCAGTCCCAGTCCTGACGCTCCAGCGTGATGAATCTAGTCCTACAACCTGGTCCATAAGACCGAAGGCTCCTACTTTGACAACGTAGCCAAGGACCCCGAGCGGGCCGCGCGCTTCGCCGCCGGCATGGCCATCCAGTGGGAGCTGCCAGGCTACCAGCTTGAGTACCTGCTTGACGGCTACGACTGGGCGGGGCTCGGCCGCGTCAAAGTGGTAGACCTCGGCGGCTTTCGCGGCCGCATCTCGGTGGCGCTGGCGGAGCGCTTCCCGGACCTCGACCTGCTCGTCGAGGACATGGGTATGAACGAACAGGAGGCGCACGCCGCCGTGCCCACTCACCTCAAACCCCGCGTCAACTTCCGCGTCCATGACATGTTCCTGCCGCAGCCCGTCAGTGCCGATGTGTACTACATCCGCCAGGTTCTGCACGACTGGCCTGACAAGTACAGTATCAAAGTTCTGCGACAGCAGATCCCAGCGCTGAAGAAGGGGGCTAAGCTGCTGCTCAACGAGTCCCTCCTACCCGAGGCGCCGGGAAGTTCACTTCCGCTCTGGAGGGAGAGGGATCTACGGTTCGTTGGATCTCCCTATTTGATCTAGTACCGCAAGCTGTTGACTGACCTTCTTGCCATCTGACACAGGACTATGGACTTGGGCCTTATTGCCACCATGAACGGCCGCGAGAGAACCCTGGCCGAATGGAAGGCCATGGTCGCTGAAGCCGATCCTCGGTTTAAGTTTCAAAAGGTCACCGAAACCACCGGTTCAATGCTGGCTATGTTGGAATGGGTGTGGGAGCCGTAGATAATATTGTGGAGGGAGCTAGTTTGGAATAGACAAGCAATTAACGTAATCCCCAATTGAACCGGCCACTTGACGTTTCACTGTTTTTCCTATCGGGAAACGGGGTATTCGTTGAATCGCCCTCGGAAGACGATTGGTACCAAGTGACTACTCGTGGTGCGGAAAGAAAACTTATCAGCGAACCCGTAGAGCAAGCCGAAAATAAAGCCTATTTTCGACCGAGCGAGGCAGCGTCGCCCCTGGGATGCGTCGAGCAGTATCAGTGGTGCCGGGATCCAGCCTCAGGTCAGTGTGACGCCCTGGCAGGGCTTTTAGACGCCCTTTACAGCGCTGCCCCTTTATTTGATCTGACCAGCAAAGACTTGGACGCCGACAGGCCAATATTGTCGACCAAATCGGGGACCCTGTTTCAATGGGCATACCTGATTCTATTCAACCACGGGGCTCAGCTAACACAGCTCAAGGAAACACCAACTCCCCTACCGGCCATACACCTTCGCGCCCAAGAGCGAACGCGAATGGGATCTGTGCCACAACCAAAAGATCCGGAGCGGGCGCCATGCCTCGTTCAGCGTCTTCGGCCTGGCCTTTACGTACGCCCTCGGCTCGCTCATCGTCGTTGTGTCCTTCGTCGTCGTGCCGTGCCTCCGGCTCCTGCAGACGCGCGACCGCTACAGCCGGTACGCCTACCTCGAGCGGGAGAGCGAGACGGCCATCCAGCTGCACCGGCTGGCGCAGGACTAGCTCGGCGCCGGCCGGTGGAGCCGCTGCGACGAGCGCGTCCCGGTCACGCGGCCGGGCGACCTGCTCGCGCCCCTGGACATCAAGGATCCCGCACACCCCGTGCTTCTGACGCGCGCCGCCCACACGGCCAAGGATACGGATGCCGTCTCGGAAGACGCCGCCAGCCTGGAAAAGCTCGGCGGCTCTCCCGTGCTGTACGGTGATTGCGAATGCGCCTCCTCTGAGCATACTTGCGCGAGGGTCCACCGAGCACTGTCAGACGCCTGCGCGAACCCCCACAAAGACAGCCGCTTCGACGGCGGCAGCCAACAGTTTCGGAACTACCAGAATAGGCCGGGCACTGCCCCTTGAGACATATTGCGCGCCCGAGGTTCTGCATGAGACAGGTGCATATGCGACAGGTTTATACGTATCGTGAGTAGCAAAGAGTAGAATGTGTGGAAGTGCAGTATGGATACCTTATATAACGAATATCACCAACAACATTAGATGTCAGCAATAGTGGACTTTCTCTGCAGACCCCTCCGCTTGCGGATCATTGATGTTCTAATTATGTTCACTTCTCCCTACAGGCGGAGACCGGAGCAACTTCGCCGAGAAACAGGATCCTCCGGAAGATAGACCGGTGTCCACCACTTCGGCCCTGGATGGAGACCGAAATGACTTCGTCTGAGGCCCAGGTGGCCCAGGAGATGCGCAGGTGTCGTTCAAGACCCGGAATCCATCCAAAATTAGCATCAAATTTCTATCACCAACCAACTTGTCGCAACTCGGTCAGCCAGTCCAGAGTTGGACTGCGCCAATGGGTGATACTTCGAAACTGAACAGAGGCCCATAGTCTTTCAGAACAGATCAACCAACAAAACGGACGCCATTTCAAACCCAGACTATAGAGCCCCAAGGTATATAAATATGGCATATGCCACCCCGACTACTGAGATCATTTCCATAAAGCAGCATCAGACATCAGCACCAGTCCTTTCGATATTGTGCCCGTCCTATCTCTTCCCCCATTCGAAGCCCCGAAGTCTACCTCTTACTTCCAATCAAGATGCGTGGCATTGGACCCTTATTCGCACTCCTTTTGGCCAATGTCGCACCATTGGTACATGCAGCCACCTCTGCGAAGCGCCCCATGAAAGCGGAAGGGACTCAGCAGGTCACGTGGACGGCATTCCAGAAGCTCGACAAAGGCCTGGCCAACCTGAATGCACTTTACGCAACCGCCGAGATGTACTTCAACTGGGTCAAGGAACAACCGACCGCCTTCACTGGCACGGGCCTGGACGCCAAAGAGCATTCCCTGCTCGTGGCTGCTGTCTATAATCCCCAGACCAAGACCGTAGCCGCCTCCACGATCCCCAGGGGCGAATACGATCGCAAGTTAAAGGAGGCCAGTAAGGCCAAGAAATTGGTCTGGGCCCACAGCCGGGATACGTTCAACGGCCCCTCCCTCGGCCAAGCAAGGGGCCGAATGGACGCGGAAGACGGAGCCTACTACACGCTGGAGATGAACAACGGCTTGGACGGCAAGACGCAGTCCGAGCGCTACGGCGACGGGACCAAGGAGAACAGCGTCTGGGTGGCCGTTTATGGGATCAAGAGCGCCAAAGTGGAGCCGGGACCCAATGAACTCAAGGACCTCCAAGCCCTATTAGTAAAGGGGGGAGCCGTATCAACCTCTGCAGCAGCGGAGCTGAGAAACTGCCCGACTGCACGAGCCTTGCCCATAGGATGGGGGTTCATTTCGAGGTTGTCCCCAGCGTCCCTATCCCTACCCCGACCCCGGCCTCGACCCCGGTCCCGGCTCCGGCCAAGAACCACCCGGCCTTAGCCCACCGCCCCGGCACGCCTTCCAAAGATTCGACAGGCAAGAGACCTGCGTCTCAGTCCCCCCCCAAGTCGCCCAACACCCACCATGACGACAAGAAGAAGCCCAAGAAGCACGGAAAGCGCCGGGCTGGCCGCAGGTCCGCCGTTGCCATTGAGGTGGGGGCCTAATGCTATCATCTTCCCCTGTCCCTGTTTCCGTTTTCCGTTCCGGTTCACGTCCCGTGGAGCGGGCTGGAAACTTTCCGTTGTGATATTTCTCTATCATTCTCCTTCATCGGGTGTTGTTTACCCCCTTTTTGTGCTGCATTTTTCTGCAGCTGTCGCTTTTCCTTGGGGTGCTCTGTTCTTTCGCACAACTTATTATCCGCAAAACGTATCTAGTAATAGAACTTACAGCCAACGCATCTAGTTTGTTACATGCATACACGCCCGTGTCACGGCGCTGAGTCATTGAGAAAATCCCCGTGTTTCGCTTCGTTCCGTACGCACGGACGCCCTGACTCATGCGCGTAGCATTGACAGCTAGTATTGAAGATGCATAAAGCACCCACGCCAGGAATGACTCCACTGGCAAACAACTTCCTGGGGTGCCAGTGGTGCGCATGGATCGGGACACGGCTGTGTATCGTCTAAGCCAGTGGCCATGTCCATTGGGGGTTGCCCCTGATCCTCTTCTCAACCACCTGACCAAGTGAACTTGTCGCGAAGCAGGTATACGATGTTTCGCATACACGGGCGCCTTAATAGTTTGTGCAGTATAGGTGCCCAGTAGTTCGTTAATTGACTTGCGCCTCTGTCACCTTTGGCGGCTTAGAAACATCCGAAGATTGACGGCCTGATTTTGTTCTATTTTTATCAGGCGAACTATGCGCTGGGCGAACCAGATCTTGTAGCCTTCGAGGTATAGTGAAAGGCTGAGACTATATGATCGCAAAGCTATAGAATCGTGTAAATGCGTTGAGGATACGATAGATGAGAATACATAAATACACAGCTATTCCCGACCCAATGATGATAAAGAATACTTATCCAAATCAATCAAACATCAGTCACACATACCTCCTATTCATTTCTCATTTCGCCTTTCAACGGTGCTGGTCCGCTAAACTATTCTTTTCTTTGACCCCAATTTCCCGCCAAACCAGCAACCACCACAATGCATTTGTCCGACTTGTCTGCCGCCTTGCTCGCCTTCGGCCTGGCGGCTCAGGTGATGGCCATTCCCCTGCCTGCCGACGAGCCCATCGCCGGCCTGGAAGACCGCGATGTACCCGACCTCAGCCAAGAGGAATACGTCGAGCCCATGGCGGTCGTCATCGAGGCTCGTGACGTCTGGAAGATATTGGAGGTTCGCAAAAAGTCCAGCACCGGGAAGCCGAAATCTCCCGTTGGCAGCACCGGGAAGCCGAAGCCGAAGCCGCCCGTTGGCAACACCGGAAAGCCCAAGACGCCCGTTGTCAAGACTCGAGATGTAGCTGAAGGCCCGACCCCGGTACTAGAGGCTCGTAAGTCCAGCAACACCGGCAAGCCCAAGCCCAAGCCGCCCGTTGGCACTACCGGGAAGCCCAAGGTGCCCGTCAAGACGCGAGGTGTAGCTGCAGAAGCTACTCCGGTACTGGAGGCTCGCAAGAAGGGTAGCACCGGCAAGCCGAAGTCGCCCGTTGGCAACACCGGGAAGCCCAAGGTGCCCGTTAAGACTCGAGGTGTAGACGAAGTCGCACCGAGAGCCACCGACCAGCCGCGCGCTGAAGTCGACGAGCGCCAAGTTCAGGACCTGGAGACTCTCGAAGCCGGTGATGCTGATGTGGCCGAACCTTCATCTGACGACGTGGAGGCTGCCGAAGCCGAGGGTTTGGATGCTCGTTCCGCTCAGGACGAGGACGAGACGGCCGAGGAGGCCCAGGACCAGCAGGCCGAAAGCGTTGGCGACTCGGGAGAGGACAGCGCTGGTGCGGTGGAGGAGGCAACGGTGGACGAGGGTGCCATTGTAGCCAGGGACGAGGTTGAACAGTCCCAGGAGGAGGATGAGAGTGAGTTCGGTGCGGCGGATGCAAGTGAGGCGGAGACTTGAGGCTTGCCACATTTTGGATCTGTTTACTTGTTATCACGTTTCTTTCCTTACTCTTGTGCACACCTATTGATACCTTGGCCAGTACATTTTATAGCGTTCACTGGTCCCGCAATTCTTTGAATACAATGAAATTGATCTGACTGGCCTGCTAATGCCAAGTATCGTGTTTGTGATTATTGCAATTCAGCAATGGCATAACAAGTCCAGAGCGTAGGCCCGATGCTGTCCAACTCATCGACTTGATGTTTAGCCCACCGGGGCCGGACACTACTTCCGGTCTAATTCGCAGGCTGAGCTAGGCCAGACACCGAAAAGTATTCATTCAGATCGACTTTGTCCAACTCTCCACGCCACTCCACAACCCTGGTCCCGCCCACTCCCCGCCTGCCCTCCTCCATCCACCGCTGCAGCACGGCGGGATCGAAGTAGAGCGGCTCATCCGCCCGACCCATGACGGGAACCATGTCCGCCAGCACGCCGTGGCGCCAGATCCCGAACCGCGCGTTCACCTCGACCCGCATGCTGAACCGTCGCCCCTTTGCTCCACCCTCGCGCCCCTGTCGCCCGTTGCCTAGGAGAGCCGGCGTCACGATGAGCGGGAGGACCAGGTACTCGGGGATCCCCGCGGCGTCCACGGCGTCCTCGGCCACGGCGATGACGAGGCTGTTGCGGTCGCGGCCCTTGCACACGGTGTTGATCCTGACGGCCCCGGTCTCCGTCTTGGTGCGCTGCCGACCCATCGTCGTCGACACGCCAGCCGCGTCCCAGCCGAGCTGGAGCCCGCATTCGGTCGTGTCCGCCACCAGCGCCGTCGTGGGCTGGCCCTTCCACCCATCTGGGCCAGGCATGGTCTTGACAATGGACGGAAAATGGCATTCCTCATCGTCCGAGTCCTCATCTGATTCCATACTGGAGCCGTCATCTCCGCTAGGCGCTGCAGGCGCGTCTTGTAACAGGATTTTAATAGTAGCCCCTTTGATTCGGCTCAGCCAACCCCGGTTGTTGCCGCCGACGGCGGTCACGAGCTGGAACTGGAGCCGGATTAGGTAGGCCGGGGCGCCGTGGTAGGTGCCTGCGATGATGGGCCGAAGGCATTCGGACTGGAAGATGCTGGAGGACACGGTGGAAGAAATAATTTCCCGTGGAATTGATTGCTCGTCCGCCCGGTTGGTCTGGGGCGTGGAGAGCTGACCGCCACCCTCGTCGAGTGTGACTCTGATCGACTGAGAGAAGGTGGCAAGCTCGTCTGCACCCCTAGCATCCAATGAGATGGCGAGCGGGGCTTCAGATGTTTCCTCTGAATCCTTGACTGTGACTTCAGTTATCGCCCCCATAATGAGGATTCCTCTGTGCTGGAAGAAAGTACTTGATTAGGGGGTAATGTATTGGGCTTGCTTCAAAGGGATTGTGTTCACTTCTACAATGCGAACAATGCCAATTGACGAACACTTCGACGCCTAAATACGTCGCACCGGCTTGAGTGAAAAGATCGAGACTGCAGGGGATTCCAATTCAGCTAGAGGATATGTCTTTGGCGCATGTTCAGCTGGTCTTGGCATACTGATGCTGCTGCTCCAGACCTCCTGTGGCTGGGTTTGAGGGGTAATCAGCGGTTGCGATTGGGTAAAATCGTCGGAGGCCTTTTGATCACGCCAGTGCATTGTGTTTATTTCTTTTTCAGCTCGAGATAGCGTCTCGGAATCTAAAACATCCGTTACACCCTCCATCTTGACTTGTAAGTGGTATATCAGGTTTTGTCCCAGGGCAGTTGCGAGCAATATCCTAACCACATGATATTGGAACTTATTCATCTTGGTATTACCCTTCAATAGGCTACACACGATACAAGCAGCATGGAGACGTCCACATATCGAGGCATCCACACCTCCCTTTACAATACCCTGCCTGCAGTTGCCGCTTGTCATCTTGAAAGGGCAATCTGGCTGAAGACCTTGGGCCATACAAAGGAAGCACGATCAATCTACCATGACGAACTCGCTCCTCTCGATGACACCCCGGTGGTGGTAATTGAGCGGGCAGACCTTGAGCAGGAAAGCGGTAGATGGGGAGAGGCGTGGCGAATACTAGACAGGGCCTTGACCCTCGCCAAGGAGTCCGGAAACGACCTCGATAAGCCCGAGTATCGGCTTATGGCTCTTACCCGTGCCATGTTGGGGACACGACATCGAGGCAATATAGTCTCCTCTGCTGACGAGGTAGCGAGAACGCAATGTTGGCTTCGCGGGGTACCAATCAAGGATTACACAGATATCCAGGTGAGCTACCTCTTTACTCTTTCCCTGGGGGTACGATGTGATCTCTTTGCTCACAAGGAGTCTTTAGGCAAGCTGCGTCCGCCGATACGTCATCTGCTATCTGTTTACGAAGCTGTACTCAGCCTATGACAACAGTGCAGCGGAGCTCATTCCGACCTGTGATTCCAACGACTCGTGGAGAGGGTTGCACGAGCTGCGACGCTCCCTCTGCGCGCGTGGCATGATCCACGAGGCCAATGCCATGTTCCGAGTGGAGCTGAATCGAACCCCTCTAGAGGATCGGGGGCCAGTGGCGCAAGAGTTCCTTTCCATGATACCCACGATTTCTGAGGTACGGGACCGCGGCTACTTTGAGGCCGTCGTCGGATTGCAGTGGGCCAACACACTTCTCATGTTGCAGGACGTGCCTCGCGCTGTAGAGGAAATCGACAAGTCCGAGGCAGCGTTCAACCGGTTCTGCGACGTGTGCGGCATCACGGAACGAGCTTCCACGCCCCATATGCAAGCCCTCGAGTATGAGAAGCTATCTTGCATCCAGAATCCATTCGAGAAGATGAGCCAGACCGAGTCACTTGCTGGGAGATTCGAGCAGATGGAAAGCTCCAAGACCGGTTCCTGTCTGGCTGATGCGGCTGATCTCGCCAACGCGTTCTTCAAAGTCACCTCCGAGCCCGCCTTTCAGGACAAATACTTCGACTTCCAGGCCCGGCTCGAGGATTATGACGAGAATGTTAGCCAGGATATTTGCGACCTGGTGCAGCACCGCAACAGCCTCATAGCCGTGACACTCTCCACTTCGGCGGACCGGCAACCGTCCCTGGAATGGATCGACGGGTTCCTACACCGGTACCCGCACTTCGCATCACCGGCTATATTGGCTTTGCTGTACAGAAACCAGGCACTGCTCTTCCGCTCGTTGCGTCGCCTGGATGAAGCAAGTGAAGTCGAGAAAAGAGTGGTGGAGTTAGAGACCTGCGGGCCGTCGATAGGGGCATGGCTCCATCACCGCAGCGCCCCATTCGTGCTTCCGTCTCGCGATTCGGACGTTAATGTCGCGAGGGAGAACCCTGATGACAAAGAGGTCGACGAACAGTTCTTTTGGCCCTGGAGGAATTCCATGAGAGGTGACTCAATCAAGAAAGAAACAGCCCTAAATCTTCTGTGGGAATGGTCAATTGATGATGTTACTGCCGACCGTCTTGGCGCTCAGGACTTCGAGGACATGATGGGCATAGCCGATCCTCATATTCCGGTCAATTCCTTACCCCTTACTGCGGACGGCATTGTGGAGGTAGTGGGAAGCGAGAAGATGGACGAACTTTCTTCCGTCATCTTTCCCGAGAGCGAGAAAGCTCTTGCCTCGCAGGAGCCCAGATACGAGCGCATCTGCCAGTGGTTGGGCAACGAACCCCCAAGGGCCAGCGCGAGAAGCGCCTCTTTTGCCTGATCATGTTGCGCGACGGCCGGCAAACCCATTTCGCCGAGCGTGAGATGTGGGATGGTCGCATTCACGAGCTCCAGCAGCTTCTGGAGCTCGACAGGACTCTCCCGAAGATTATTCGCGAGACATTTCCAAGAAACAAGGCATCTTGGCTCGGGGCCATGTCGATGACAATCGTGGCCAAGCTCGCACCCCTTTCGGACTTCACCGGGGATACGCCGTCCGCACTTTTGCTTGGGGCGGAGAAGTGGAACGGTGCCGCGCTCGAAGAACATCTTCGAGCGAACGACCGCATCCAATACGCCATATTTCTGCGGGCTGGGGCGCAGATCGGCCTCATGAAGATCTTCCGGCTACAGCAGTTGATGAAAATTCAAGATGCGAACACCGAGGATATACAAGCCACCACGGAGGAGATGACAATCCTGCAAGCTGCAGGGATTATGAAAGTGGAGGAAGCCGATGCTATCTTGTCTAAGAGCGAGATCAACGCCTCGTGGAATGACGGTCTCGACGGCGTCACCCACAGGCAGAGCCTCGGTCACTTCTATGGTAGCGCCTTCACCTCCATCGCAGCCATTACCCTCCATCTTGCCCGGGACAACGACATCTCTCCAGATACAGCAAGCCTTGTCTGGACCTGGGTACAGAAGTACAAGGCCCGCTCCCTTGCGCGGACCATCGGGGTGCGCAGCCAGGACCCGCCCGACTTGGTGAACGGTATCATGCAATCCCCTGAGACCAAGACGCTGTACGAGGAGATGTTAGATATGCGAGAGCGGATCGAGAAGGCTGATTTGATGGCTCGGTTCAAGCTGCGTCGGCAATTGGACGCCCATCTCGAGCTTATGAAGAACAGCCACCCATTGCTGCGGCAGCTGATGGACCTCCGTGAAGCAACCCCGTTCGGCATATCCGACATAGCCAACCTCGAGGCCCAAGCTGGTTCCCCTATAGTCCTGGTCGACTGGTTCTACCTCCCACCTTACATAGCCGGCCAGGCCGGGAAAATGCTGTTGTTCACGGCGCGGTCCGGCACGGAGCCCACCATGGACATCGTACCCGTCACCGAAGCAGACGTGCTGGATTGGCAAAAGCAATACCTCTACCCGTCCACGTGGAGACGTTTCCGCGAAGAGAACCTTGCCACCTCGGAAGCGCGCAGCCAGTTCGACGAGAAGCTGGGCGGCCTGGTTTCTCCGCTCGCCCACCACACCAAAAGGGGCGAGGTGCTCGTGCTCTGCCCGTCGAGCACCCTCCACCGCGTACCGCTCCACGCCCTCTCCCTCCCCGTCGTAGGCAGTGATGGCTCTTCCACTGCTATCGACGGCCTCATCCACCGCAACCCCGTCGTCTACACGCACAGCCACTCCCTGCTGCGCTCCTGCGCGGCCGCCGCCGAGCATGCGCGACACGCCCCACAAAACCTGCAGGCGCTGTTCCTGTCTGGGATCCCCGAAATTGAGGCATTGGGCTACGGCGCGGGGCGTGCGAGTATCCGGGACTTTGCGCGCCGATTCGACGTCCCACCTAGGATTGACGCGAGCGCGTCCAAGCAGGAGTTTCTGGATAACGCCGTTAAGTCTCGCTTGATTCATCTCCACACACACTGCCAATGGCGCGCCGGGAATCCGCTGAACCACCACGTCGAGTTCCCTCGGGTCATCGACCGTACTGTTCCGGCCGCTGAAGAAAACGAAGAGCCCCAGCCTCAGCGGCACCCGAGCCCAAAGCTGGAAGCGAATGACGAAGAGACGGGCGGTGATCGGCCCGTCGATCGTCTTGCGGCGCGCGAGCTCTTCGACGTCCGGCTGCCGCCCAGCACCCACGTCAACATGATCGCCTGCCAGGGGGCGTGGCCGACGTGCAGCTCGGCGACGAGGTGATGGGGCTAGTGCCTGCGCTGCTCTACGCGGGAGCCAGCTCGACCGTTTCTACGCTGTGGAGTATTGACGATGCGGATGGAGCGGAGTTCTCCCGGCATTTCTTCGATTCGTTTCTGCGGCAGTGTCGAAAGAAGAAGAAGAAGTCGAAAAGTTCGCCGTCGACGCAGAGTGGGGTTTCAGAGACTGAGATTAGTACGAGCAGCAGCAATCTTGGCTTCGTGGACATTGCTCGGGCGGTCAGGGCGGCAGCGATGAAGATGGATGCGACTTTGGACGAGCCACTTTATCGGTGGGCTGCGTTTGTGCTTCATGGGTTCTGGCAGTTTCCCCTATCGGCTGTTGACAAGGAGAGCTTGCAGACTCAACGACGATAAATCATGCCGTCATCTGGAGAAGAAAATAGTGTATATTTAATCCTTTTGACTGAAGGACAAAAGTTGGAATGATGTCTAATATTGAACCGACTGAAAACTGTGAATCCAATACGCCAAATTAGGAATGTGACCTAGTTGAAGATGATTCCTTCCCGTCTGCAAATGCTCTGTCTGGCCTTGACCATCCTACTGACCTTTAGTAAGTACCCTGAAAGTATCAAATTGGTGGCACTTGATTTCCGCTTCTCTATTCTTTGGGTCAGCTGTGATGTGTTTGCCAGGCCCTAAATCTGCTTCGAGGGTGGAAACTTACCGTCGCGATCATCCGTTCAGTCAGAGTCCATCCCTCACATCTTGCGAATAAAAAGCTTCATCCGCTTGAATTTCTCAGACAGCCGTCTACGGAAAGATGGCTTCTGCTCTTGGGAAGCTGATCGCTCCATCTCAACGGCTTCATTAGCCCTGGTGTTTTGAAGATGCTGATCCGGTGGGGCTGAAGAGAGTATCGGCGCAGTAACTTCCATATCTGGACCCTGCCGGGCTTCCTGGTCATTATTCATATTCCCCAATGGTATGTCTGAATCTGGAGATCTTTCGGCTCGGGGGCCTCTGTTGGTAAGCTATCGGCTGCCGACAAACCACTGCTCTCGCTTAGAACCACTTGTGGTAGAATCGACAGTGTCTCATGTTGAATGGTTTCTGAGTCATATTGCAGTATATTGCCAGCCGTCCCAGGTGACTGGTTTCGCTCAGCACCACTAGTATTTGTCGTTCGCGATGCGTCCGTACGTGGTACTCCCGTGAGTAAAGCACTTCCAGGAGGGTGTGGCTCCACGTTGGTCCCGGAGGCAGCGGCTAGCTCTGAATCATTGCCATCTGTTGCTCCCAAAGATGACTGTGACTCTGTTTCTCGGCCACTGAGAGTCTTGAATATACTCGGCCATCGGCGCTTTGTATTATGGCCAATGATAACAGCGCCATCTTTTGGCAAGCTTAATGGTCTTCGCGGGGCACTTTTGGCCTGATCATCGACAAGAACATGCACCCGTTTACACCCCTGGTTTTCTAGTTGACACGAGCCGAATATGTCTTCAGGGCAATCCATGTAAACGTCTCCGATGATATGCCCGGTTTGCAAATCGCCGTGGTGGTTAATTATGCTTTCCAGAGTGGTATTGCTGGTACTAAGGTAGCCTTCTCCTTTCGGTACTGACTTCCACTCAGGGCATATGCGAGGAGCACCGGGGTTGCTGTCCTTATGCTGGATAATGTCGCCAAACCCGCGTCCGAATATCGTCACAGCGTTTAGCTCCCGTATCATATCGAGCCATCCTTTGCTGTTCGACATGGGCGTAGCGAACTGTAGGTGGGCTGCATGGTCGTGAGCGAGACTGACAAACTCGTAGCCCTGGAGCAATGTTTTCCCAGGACGTTTGTTGAGTATCAAACTCAGTTCCTTGTCGGACTCCTGGTTGAGAGCGTGGTCCAGCATCCACCAAATGTTGGTCACCCTGTCTTTCAAGTACACCCAGCTTCCCTTCCGAGTCTCAGTCTTCTTCGTCTTGGTTTCGTGTAACGTGTTATCACGTGAAGTATCATCTTCACTTGACCGCTTCACTTTGACCTCGACATCCTCTCCGTCGTGCCGGTCATACAATTTCAATTTGATATTATCAGGATCAAAAAGCGTCCTCATGGCACGTCTCTTGGGGTCTTTGGAGTCGTCGAGCTTAATGGCATCATTTGTGTTGAGTAGGGGTAAGCCGTCCCGTTCATCGCTGTCCAGCGAAGCCCTTACCAAGTAAAGGAGCGCTGAGCCACCATCGAGAAGAACACCTCTCTGGTCTTCTATATCGTATAGGGTCACAAATGTCCGGGAAATGTAGCGGATCTGATCTGTGTAATCACCTTCTTGTGGTGAATTCAAGGGCTTATCTTTCCATCCCATTATGGCTGAAGCGTTTCCAGTCGCATATTTGGAGAAGCCAATGGTAAACTTCTCAAACTCAAGCTTTAGAGCCTTATTGTGGAGTCCGGAGCCTCTAATTGCAAGATTAGCATCCATTGTACCTGCTAATTTGTTAGCCTCAAATCTTGAACAACAGTAAATCAGGGGCTGTGGACCTGCAAAGTTATTGGCTTCCGAGGTCCAGCCAACAACGTGTCGTAGCTCGCCCAGATTCTCCTCATATAGTATTGACGATGCCACCTCAATTTTGTGTGATTTGATGCGATTGTCGTGATAGTAGATGTAGCTGCCGTCTTTATTGGAGATGACATGCCATATAATGATGTCGCCTACTCGCTTGACGGCCACCAGTAGTGTAGAGAATCTTTTTATAAAAAGCTTCCCCATGTATGGTACCAGCCTCGAATCTGACACCACGCCCAGCAAGTTGCCCAGCGATAGTTGTAATCCGAGTGTAGACCCAGGATAGTTGAGAATAGGAATAGCAAAGCCCCTTACGACAAGGGAATTTCGGAACAACTCTCGCCAACAGGCGCCGCTTTGGGATTGATCAATCTCATCAAGCTCAACTGTGGCTTCCATCTCAATATCAATGGACACCTCGGACGAAGATTGGTTGTCTACCCGGATGACTCGGAAGGAAGGGGTGCAGATACCGACTTCTCCAAAGTTGGAAGTACGAAGAGAGCAGCTCATCCACATAAGTTGTTCACCAATCTCCACAACAGAGTCAGGGTGCCCGACGACGTTGAGTGTAAAGAGGCCGTCTTCTACACTTGCTCGGAGTGTAGTTTCGTCGTCCAACATCTCTATATCCATTGTAAGTAAAGTATATATATAGGGTGTAGGACAAACAGCTCACCTTTCTGGACTGTACCTTCTACAGATTCCACAACTGACTGTATCAAATGTATGAAAGTCTTTGAAGATTCCGGCCATTGCCTCGAAAGATATTCACCGCAGGCCAAACCCTCTGCGCGAGTAGTGTCTCCGACCAAGACTAAAGCCTTGACGACAGCTTCACCAGGTGGTATGCCATATTCCTGCTCCTTGAAAAGGAAGTGCGGAGACCACTTCGTAAGGAAGATAGCATTGATTCGAGGCGGCGTGGAACTCCGACTGAAATGCCGTTTTTTGTTGATCTCTTTGAATATCGCCTCCGACAATCCTGGTGCTGCTGTTTTGACAGGAACCTCGTGTTTCAGTTCATTTCGTAGTTTTGCCTTTAGCCACCCATACGCACACGATCCTGTCACTAGTTGTTGGAAATGCTCTCTTCCTGAATTTTGAGCTTCGTCCGGCCAATATTCGGCTTCACCCTCAGGTTCAACTTCCGTCTCACCTTCAGGTTCACCTTCGATCTTGCCGCTGCTGGGAAGGGGCATGTTTGGGTTCTGTACAACATCAAAATCCACAAACCAGTCTTTTACCTTATCTCCATAGTGCATTCCCTGTGGCAAAGGGTCTCGTGTTACTGTCGCCTCTTCTGGTAAGCTAGGTTCTGAAATCATTGGCCATTTCTGAGCTTCATCGACGAGATGATTGGCAACGGAGCTAGATGGGATGTCAGACCGTAATAAATCAGTATAATCAAACCAGAAATGTTTTCTGACCTTCGATAACGATGTATGAAGTGCACGATGTCTTGATAATCTCTACTCTGACCCTCTTTGCCAATCTTGAAGGCAAAGAGCTGGAGTATGCGTGGGAGAGCCTCTGATACTCTGGCGATATCCTCCTTTCTAGAAGCCCCCAAGTCTCGGTATAATTGGGCAGCCAAGTCGGTTCCATAGCTGTCTGTCCTATGCCGGGTTGAGTCGGTTGAAACCTGTGTGTACACTGTACCAGATTCAGAAGTATCGTCCGCTTCCTCCACGGCATTCAAAGTCGTACTTCTGTGTTTCGATCGCATCATTAAGTCGATTGGCGATTGCCGGTACTGATCTTCTGAGTCCAGCTGTAACTCAGCTGGATCAAGGTACGATAGAAGTTGACTCAGGCCAAACATGTATAACAACTGGAGAGGTTTCGGGGCTGTTGCATCAATGGTAGTTGGCGCAGTATTTTCGGCAGTACCCTCTGCAACGCTCCATGCAGTACTTCTTGCGGTACCTGTTGCGGTATCCTCTGTAGTGCCGTCTACAGGGCCCTCTACGGGACCCCTGAGTGTCATCGATGGAATGTTGAAACACTGGTTGTGTGACCAATGGAGCTCCCCCTCCTCATACTTCTGCATAGTCTCGTCGAAAGACTCCATCAATCTTACCAATCGCGCAGTATCTGTGTTGCGCTCACAAGATTGAGAAGCGTACCAAAGACTCCTCTTAGTGGCTAACGGCTCTCGCCTATCAGGCATCAAAGATGTCAGTGTTTCAGCCTCAAAAAGCACAATGTAAGGATCAAAGTCCTCTCCGTAGGATGCGCAAATCCTTTTCCAGGTTTCGGACTGTTGAGCCCAGTCTCTCGCCGTTGGATGGGAAAAGTCGACTACATCGTAATTCCCAGAATCAGATTGAGTAAGCTCAAGAATACCTCCAGTCCGAAACTCCAATCGGCGTTTGAGCATAATGGGAGCACTCCTTCTGATCTCGTTGGGCAACTCAGTCACATCGACGCGCTTTGCCCTTGATACATCAGCGAGCCACAAGGTGAGAGCTCCTAGTGGGTTCTGGGCTGCCGCCACTATCTGGATCATCCAGGACCCATCACGTCGATAAAAGGGATCTGTGCTCTCCCAAATAAGGTCATAAAAGTCGGAAATATCGCTTGGTAGTGAGTACAGCCTGGCATGGAGCTCTTGAAAGTTGTCGCGATTGATCAGGGATTCTGAAAGTGACCGGACAACGAGTGAAACCCATAGAAAGATGCCACGAGATTTGGCCACAATCTCCTTCATAAGTCCTTGGGTTAGGTTGGGATAGATTCTCAGAATTTCTCTGAAATGATCGTATTCATGAAGTACATCGGCGACGAAAGTGGATATGTCGTCTTTCGTAAGACGTTCCATACGTAACTGGGGTACGTTGATAAAGGCGTCGTCGAACTGTACCCACGGACGGCTGGCCACACAGAGTTTGAGAAACTCAGGAGAGGTCGAAGAAATATCTTTGATCACTCCCAATACTTCCTTCGGATCGATGTCAAATTCGTTGAGACCATCAATGAACACAGCGAGCTTAAATGTTTGCCCACAACTTTTGAGTAGAAGATCAAAAGACTCATCTACCTCCCAGTTCTCCCAGTCAGGGAATCTCTGACTATACGGGAGTGCATTTGCCAAGGCCCATCGTCTCGGGCTAATCAGGGATATGATTTCCGGCTGTTGACAGACGGCTTGGTGCAGTACGGCCCTCTTCAAGCCTTCCGATGAACTTTGCAGAGAATCGCCTGGCTTCCAAGCAAAGTAGCTGAGCAGAATGACCGGAAGCGGATCGGACCACCGCTGAAGATGGGTTAGAGTACCCGTCTGCTCTGCAATGTATTTCATCATGACAGACTTGCCCGAACCAGGCTTTCCTGAGATCCAATACACCGAGTCAGATGTGCTTTCAAGCCAGTCAGGAAAGCTATGCCAGAGTGGTAAGCCTTCAGGGGATTTCTTGGGTTGGCGGTCAAATATCCACTGATAGGTTGACCCAAAGGCAAGCGGAATATATTCTTGCCGCCGGTCGGTCTCAAAACGAAGTTTATTCGTCATTGCTTCGACAAGATCCCCTGCTACGGCTGATGACAATATACTTCCAGTTTCCGCTTCGGCAAGGGAATTATCCGGCTGCCAGTCTCTCCGCCACAGGTGCCTCGCCAGCTCCGGGTAAATATGTTCAACGACCTTTGATCCCGTTTGGAGTGTTTGTTTCAAAGCGTCCTGGATATTCGTTGCATCGGATGCTGCCAAATGTGAGAGCATGCGGACAAGATCTGAAGTTATCTTATCTCCAGATAAACCATCACTGGATCCCATAGGAATGTGGTGGCGAGTACTGTCGCTGGGGTTGTGGCCATCGGCTTGAACCGGTGTATCTTGAGATAATCTCGCTTTGGAGTAAGCATTCCCCATGCCATTTAGATTTAATGACCTGTCAGGATTGTGCGTATCAACCTGGAGTGGTGAGCTTTCACTACTTGAATCTTCGATTCGCTTCAAGAACTCGTTCATGTTCCTGCCAAATACAGACTCGCAGTTCTTTGTCCGCTTGGATCTTTCCCTATATAGTGAGTTAGCCTTATACCAAAGGTTGTGTACTTATGAAGGCGTTATTACCATATACGAACAACAATAGTAGCTATGAAACGCTTTTGTAGAGTGGTCAATCTACTCTGCATCTTTTCAATGACAGCTGGGGTCCAAAACTCGGTAGGATCGGGTCGATCTCTGCGCTGCTTAGCCGCCCTCTGTTCATCCTGGTATTCTTTGGCGATGATTTCGCACATTTCACAGAGCGATACCAGATAGACGTCTTCTGGGTCGGGCTTGACCCAAGGAGAGACGACACGGTCTGTTAACTTCCTAATTGTCTGGGCGAAGATAACCAACTCCTCTAATAAACCTTCCAATTCTCTCTCTTGAGCCCATTTGCCTATACCATCGGTCAAGTGATCCGCCAATCGTAAGAGACGCTCCGAAGTACGTAATGCATTCTCCGGATCCATTGTGTCTTGTAATGAGCGTTTTATTTCTTTGTAGACTGAGTAGTTAGAGGTACGGTTTGGCCTCCTGCGTTGATTGATGAAGTCGAAAATTGCTGTTTGGGAAATCCCAAGATCGAAGACCTAACGAGTCAAGGTCCTGTCCATAGGAGTAAAACAAACATAAGCACACACACACACAATTTATTAACGCCCGGGCGGCGAAGCCGAAAGGGCAACTATCGATAATCTATAGTACATTCTTGAATCGCTTACTTGTCACCTAAAGCCCATGCATGCTCCATTTTCAGTTGGTCACTCCATTTCCGTCAGCACGTTCCTGTTTAGGATCCCGTGTTAGTAGCATTTCCTGCCAGGCCAGCTTGAAGGCCCTTCTCCAAGTGTCCAGCATCCTATCCTCGGCAGCTGAAGCGGCGCCTGCAGTCTGAGGCACGGGGTAGTTAGTATTAGTATAATAGGTTAGTAGATGGCCTTATGGGGTGCCCCTTTGGGTTGATTGGTATGCGTCCAGTCGGCCGGTCGCTATAGCAAATCGTACCGTTGCTCGGACGGCCTCCATGTCGGGAGACCAAAACCTGCCGTCCGATGGTGACTTGCCACCCAAGTAGAAGGACAAGTTGCTCCTGTGGGTGTCCGTGCACTGTAACATCTCTGCTCGGTATGCTGTCCATCTGCTGCATCGGAAGAGGAAGTGCTCTACCGTCTCTCTCGCGCATCCGCAGTCGCACTGATCGGTCGGTGCCGCTTTGATCTGATATAGGTATTCGTTCAACCTCGCTTTCCCTGTTCGGAGCTGGGCCAGAACGCTGGCTTCTTTCCACGAAAGTCGGTCGTACAGCTGCCTCGTATGTTTTCCCGGAAGAGCTGTGTCGACGCGCTTGGAGTGTTTCCCGACACCTTCCGGCAACTTGGTTAAAGCACCCCGTTTGGCCCATGCCAGGTTCAGTGTTGTTGACTTCGCACCCGGCATCTTGGTCCCTGGCTCGGCGCCTAGCCGTGTCGTGGTCTTCGCTTCCTTCTTCGCGCGGTCCATAAGCCTGTTTTCCTTACTCGTCGGGAACCAGGCGATCGTTACGTTATTTCCTTCCCTTTTCAGGTCCGCGATAGCTTGATAGGCCCGGCAGATATATTGCTGTCCGGACTGTTGGCGTGGTTTCTTTAGCGTGAGTGCTGCTGCCCTATTCCTCGTAAACAGCAGGATACTCCGGTAGCGAAGCTTCGGCAACGAGTGTAGCATATCTGCTATAGCAGCCAACTCTCCAGTATATGGGTTCTGCTCCTCTCTCGAGCCCAGAGTGACGGCACGGGTCTCGAGCAAAGGGCTGGCTCTCGTCGATGACCTCACTTCGACAGCGCCTGCGTACCCAACTAAACCGTTCTTGGCCGAGCTGCTGACCGCAATGCGCATGGTCTAGTCGGTGTGCTCGACCTCAGTTTCCGCGTCCGACTCGTCCGCGATCGTCCTTGTCCGGCTCTCCCACGGGGCTAGTGCGAACGGTTCGATAGTTTCCAACTCTTCCATCGGTATGTCTTTGAGCAGGTCCGCTACTTGGTAGAATGGCGATCGATGGTATCTCCGGAACTTCCGTATTCGCGCTGTGCTGCTGCGAAGGGGGTTGGTCGTTGGGAGGGTGTGGATGTCCGTCCACATTCTGATCGCTCTCCGCCAAAATCGGTCTTGGGCTGCGGCAATGTGGGCCTCTGCTTCCGCTACGATCGTAGCCACCGTCATGAAGGTTCCCACGATTGCCTGCGCCCCTATTTTCTGGATTCGGTTGACCGGCGCCGCTGCTCTGTACCTGCACTCGTGCATCCAGACGTTCGATGCGTAGTCCACCACCGATGCTACCGTAGCCGTGAACAGCTGTCGCGCCGTGGCAGGGGAGAGGCCTTTAAGCCGTCGTAGTTCCAGCACGGCCTCTAGTCCTTTAGCCGCTGCTTCGGCGATGTGTTGCCTATATTTGAGCTTCGTGTCCATAATGACCCCGAGGATCTTAACGTGCTCCCTGGGCCGCACCTCGCGTCCTTTAATGGTAAAGGGTGTCGGGTCGGCTTTATACGGCTTACGCGCAAAGTGAATGATGGCTGTCTTGTCCGCTTCGAACGTCGCACCGCTCTTCCTTTCCCACGCGAGGGCGTCGTTGATGATGGCTTCTATCCCTTCGCGATTGCTCTGCGCCGTTGGGCCTGTGACCCAAGCCGTAAAGTCGTCTACAAAGGCGACAGCGCCCCCGTAGCAGTCGATTCGTCGCTGTACCAGATCCGCATTGAAGAAGAGGAACAGGATCGGAGACAGGGGAGACCCTTGGGGTAGGCCCGCCTGTGGTAGGCTCCGGCTTTCGGACGTATGCCCGTTTACCAGAACCGTCGCCGTACGACCTGAGCAGAAAGCCTTAATCCAACGGAGCAACTGATCTGGTATTCCTCGCGCTTTCATCCTCTGGAGCAACCTGACGTCGAATACCCCGTTATACGCCCCTTTAACATCGAAGCTTACAAGACTGAGGACTTTACGACCTCGCCACGCAGCGTAGACTTGTTCTTGCAGGAGCATAAGCGCCTGCTCCGCTGACCGTCGTTTCCGGGCGCCGAAGTGGTTAGTTGGGAGGAGCCCAAACGTCTCGACTAGATGGGAAATCCTTTCCGCAATCACCGACTCCATCACCTTTCCCAGTGTGGATAGTAGCGAGATCGGCCTCCAGGCTTTCGCTATCGTATAGTCCTCTTTGCCGGGCTTTCTGAGAGGGATAATCTTCGCGTGGCGCCATTGGGTTGGTAGCTCTCCTTCCTCGAGCGAGGTATGGAACAGCGTGAGAACCCGTTGCCTGACCACCGGCCACACTCCCTTCCAGACCGCCACCGGCAGGCCGTCCTCCCCGGGCGCCTTCCAAGACTTAGCCGCGAACAGCTGCCGCTCGATCTCTTCCATCGTGATGGCGCGCATCTCGATAGGCGCCCTCTGCGGGCGGTCCCCTTCGTCGGCAATCTCGTCCGGGAGCGGTGGAAAGAACTGGGTGAGGAGTTCTTCCGCCTGCTCCGTATGGTTAGAGGTGGTCGTCCCGTCTGCTCGAACGAGCTGGGGGACCTTCCCGAATGCCGTGTCGTCGCCCGCCTTGAGATACTTTGCCGCCTTCCAGATATTATCGTTGTCGGCGAGAAACTCGTTCCAGTGCTTCTTCTTTTGCTGTCGAATCGCATCGTGGTACTGTTTTGCGGCGCCCCTCGCCGTTGCCTCTAGGTCATGCCTGGTGCAGCCTGCCCTTCTCTCGGTCCGGGTTCGGTTTCTCCAGTATGTGTAGATGCGCCGAAGTTGTGTCAGGTCCGTCGTCCACCATCGTTTCGCATACGGCGATGGCTTGGCTTTGGGAGTCAGTGCGTGCACCGCTTCTAGTACGACTCCCATCAGCCGGTCAGTCTGCTGCTGGACAGTTCCGCCCGTAGGGGTCGTGGCCAACGCTGCTGCGATCCTGGCGTTGATGTCTTTCCACGGGGCGTTCTTAAAGAGGAGCCGCTCTTGGCCCGTAGACGCTGGTGTAGCCAACTCGAAGACCGTCTCCATGGTCCGGTGGTCCGACCCATGTTCCGTGTCGAGCACCCTGCACTTGACTAGAGAATCTTTCATCGCTTCCGATGCTAGGACGAGGTCAATGGTCGTACTGTAGGCTCCGCCACTCCACGTTTTCGTGCCCCGCGGGAGCAGACTGCTGAGGCCGAGTTCGGCCATGAAATGAATAATCGGATCCGCCTCTCCTTGCTTTTCCAGTCGCACATCCTCTCCTCCCCAGAGCTGGTCGTGTCGGTTGAAGTCCCCTGTGATAACCACCTCTACTGCTGTTCCCGTCCTCCTTCTCACTGCCTCGATGGCGGTGCGCAGCTTTCTGCACACTTCTTGGAGCGCCGGGGGTCCTCCACAGGGACGTATACGGACGCCACCAAGACCGCATGTTCCGGCAGCCGCACGACTGCCGCGGTAATGTCTGGGGACTCGACCGGGACCTGTTCCGCTTCCACCTCCTTGCTGACCCAGAGCATGCTCCGAATCGGCCACCTCCCTTCTCTCCGAACTGATGGAACCATCTTGACCCACCTATGGTGTCCCATCGGTGTCGTCAGAAGCTTCCCTTGAACCATCCTCGCGTGCGGCTCTTGAATCGAGATCACTGTCGCATGCTGTACTTCTTCATCGTTGAGGAGACTGTCGTGTACGGGTCCTTGCTTCCTCACGTTGTTTTGAATAATACGGAACGGTTTAGTCATGGTTCGATGGGTACAGCTTCGGACAGTGTCGGCTAAACGACTCGTGTGGTCCTCCGCACAGGACGCATTTCGGAACGGTTGCCTCGCAGCTCTGGTGGCTATGCCCCTGCTTCGCGCATCGTCCGCAGGTCTGGGTGTTCTTGCACTGGAATGCCTTGTGTCCCACCTGCTGGCAGTTGTAGCACTGCTCCGGCCGCTCTCGTCGCTCGAATACCCTCGTGTAGCCCGACTCGCCTCCGGCGTAGAAGAAGCCCTCCTCGAGGAACTTCCGCGCCTCGGCCGCCTTCGTCAGGTAAACGACCATGGAGCCGTATGCCTTCCCGTTGTCTTTTCGGCTCAGCCATGCCACTTTAGCGACTGTCGTCTCGTTCTCTTGTCCAAATGCCTCGGCAGCTCCGTCTCGTATGTTGTCGTTCTCGTCCAGGACCGCTGTGCGCCTGACGCTGTCTACCTTAATCGGGTACAATTCGTCTCGCAGGACGCGAGCTCCAGACACGCTCGTCTTCTCGGCAGCTTGTTTGACTAGTCGGTGCTCGGTCTCATCTCGGCAAACTATCTTGATACGCTGGGGCTTCCTAGGGTCCATGGTTACGGCGCGGCATCGCCAGGCCTTCTGTTCTCCCGTCGCTCGCATCTCCTTCTCGATGGCGGCTCGAACCGTCCCGGCGGTCACATTTGCTCGTTTATCTTCCTCTATCCGGGACGTATCGATAGTGCAGTACAAGGTGTCGGTAAACGTAGAAGGCGTCGTGTTCATCGAGGTAAGTGTGCGTACGTTGCTCGGTTGGCTCGTTGGGGGCGTGCGTGCGATTTGCGCGTAAGAGGCCTGCGGGCTCGTCTGGGCGCTGCCGGCGAGGGCCGCGCTGTTCCTGAGTTCTTCCAACTGCTGGGTGACATTTTGAAGCTCGGCGGTGAGCCGCTGGATGATTGCCTGCTGGTTGTTGATGATCTCTTTCAGGTCTCGGATCTCGTTCTGGGAGCTGGCCACGAGCTCGTAGATGCGCTGTAGCACCTCCGGCTCGATGGACACTTTATTGTTCGAGCTTGTCTCCGGTCCGATGTCGCCTTCATTCGAGAGTAGCGCCTCGCGTGCTTTGGCGCTGGGCTTCGCCCGCTTCGCTCTTTTGACCGACGTCGCGATAGAGTTTGGTGCGTCCACCACGATCTCCATCTCTGCACGGTCCTCCATTGTCGCGTTGGACGCCCGCCGCCTTTTCATCCAACTCCCCTTTCAGTAATGGAATACGTAACAAATAATTGAACAATGATAAAATAAAGGTCTCCTAGGTTCTAGTATAGTATACAAACATAAGCATTGCGCGGGGAAAACAGTCATCCTTATATTCATCTGTCGGGCAATGGGCTGCGGCCTATGCATGAATGCCTTAGGCAACGAGACTGCTGACGCACTCAGAGTTGCGAACTACAAGCTGTATTAGGAAGGCGGTGGATTCGCTATTTGCGGCCCGCAAGCCAGATTGAACGTATTGACACGATTGAACCAGAAACAAGAAAATTAATTGTACAATGAAATCAGATGCATATTACCTGCTTCTCATTGGTACTGTTTTCTCACAATACATTGTGAAAACCGTTGACAAACAATCTCATTCTGTCGGATCCATCCGCAGCCCCACTGCTAATGTACCGAACCCCGTTTCTTCTCCATCCCGATCGTCAAAACCGTTAGATTCCTCGTTAACCCCGAAAGAGGGATTGACAGCAATCGGTCCTTCGCGCAGGAATCAAGTCTCCTTCTCTGTAGTTCCGGCGGTAGAAGAGTCAGCAATCAGTTCGACGAGAGATGGCGTGGCTCCTTACTCTTGTTCTTCTCCCAGTCTTTCGGCATGCCCTTGAAGTGGGACTTCAGCGGCATCGTCGGACCGGTGGATTCGTTCGCATCGTGCTGGGAGTTGCCGCTGTTGGCGCCCTCCGCGGCGCTGTCTTGATGCTGTTGGTGGCTGCTGTCGGCCTTGGGGTGCACCGGCGGCGCTTGCGAAGTGGTGGCTGGCGTCGATTTGGTATTGTCCATCTTGTCAAGGTGAGAGTAGCAGTGATACGGCTGGACGAGTGCTCTGGTGGATTGGTACAATCGTAAGTAATTGATCCGAATGTGTTGTATCTAAGATATCATTCAATGAAAGGAGAAGGAGACATAGTTCTTGGCAAGATAGGATCCGGGGTCGGCAGTCGTCAAGTAGTACCGAGTAGGCAACCTTGTGTATGACTAACCCAACTTACACGGGCAGGTTGTCGTGGGTGAGTTTGCAGGTGTTCGTCCAAGACGGGAGGTATGACGGCGGTCTAGACCAGACTGGGACTTGCTGAGTGTGGATGAAACGTAGTGACGTCATGGCTCATTTGCGCGAAAGCTGCCAAACCACGTAACGCATGCAGTGGGCGGACGATCGCTATCGTTCAATTCCGTGCAAAGGCGGTTGACGAGAAGGGGCCAGAGGGGCAGGGATTAGTAGCTGGAAGATGAGGTTTGTTAGGTTGGGCGGGGGAAAGCAATTGCGATGAGTCGGATGTTGATTGCGTTGTTCGCATGTGTCAATCGCAAACTTGCCTCATCACGCGAGAATGCGGGGCATTGCGACCATCGTGCATTGGAGTAGTCTGTTGATTAGAATAGCTCGACGGCCGATTGATTCGTGACGTCTATGTGATAATAGTAGTAGTACATGGCCGAATCTCGCCGGCTCTTGATCTGCCTGTCTATAAGCCTCAAATCTGATTCGCGATCGAAACCATGAGCAAGAAGACATTAGATGTATGCACGCTCGCAGCCAGTCAGCCACTGGCATGCTCTCTTCCTCTCCCTCTCCCAGGTGAAATGTCAAAGTGGAATACCCATATGCCCGTAAAACGCCCAGGTGTGTCCTCGCAGCGGATCTCACACCCATTTCCATGCATTATGCGTACCCTCGAAAAGCGGACGAAGAAAGAAGAGAAGATGTAAAGAATCATGTTTCTCGCTCGCTAGATGTCGTCCAATTCAACCAATCAATCATTTCTTATCCGGCACACCGCACCACTTGCGCTTGTGCAGCATGAACCGGGACCGGCCCTCCTCGGCCGACAGGAAACGCACGGCGTTTTCCGACGCCGCGGCGATGCGCTTGACCAGCGGCTGGTCCTGGTTCTGCTCCTGCTCGGCGAGGGCGGCGGCGTTGCCGTCGTCGGGGATGCCGTTGGGCACGGGCACCTGGATATAGCCGAGCTTGTCGGCGCGCTGCACGGCCTTGGCGAAGATGTGGCCCATCTTGTTGTAGGCCTCGGCCGTCGGGTGCGTGCCGTCTGGCGTGATCTCGTCGGGCGTGATGGCGTCCGGGTCGTTGCCGCTGTGGTGCATGTCGGCCATCAGCACCCACTTGCCCTCGCGCTCCAGCTTGGCGAAGACGTCCCACAGCTGCTCGTTGACCTGCAGCATGTACTGCTCGCAGCTCTCGAGCGTGTTGGTGAGCAGGGTGCTGATGACGACGAAGGAGCGCGGCGACGCGTCCAACAAGTAGTTGACCATGTTCTCCATGTCGCGCCCCGCCGTGTCCATCTCGAAGAGCTGCAGCGCGTTGTTGACGCCGGCGTTGATCAGGAACACGTTGGGCTGCATCTCGGGCACAACCCGCTTCGCCCGGTTGAAGACCTCGGAGATGCGCGCCCCGCCCTGCGCCTCGCACTCGTTGTCGAGCATGTTGCCGAACTTGACGGACCCGACCATGTTGACGGGCGCGCCCAGCGCCGTCAGCTCGTCGCGCAGCTGCCGCCGGAACCCGTTGTCGTCGGGCGAGTTCTCGCCCTTCGCCGTCGAGGCGCCCAGCGCCATGATGCGCAGCGCCGTGCCATTCTTTATGCTTCCGGGGAATTGTCTTCGGCCATTGGATTGCGGTGCTGTATCGGGGAGAAACAAAGGGTTCGCGTTAGTCCAAACGTTCCCACGAAGAAGAGGAAAAAGTGAAACGCCGTGCAAGGGTCTCCCCGTCATCGACAGTGCTGCGCCGCCGCACTGCAGCCATAGAATCCACTACCCTCCCTTTTTCCCCCAGATTCAGAGTTCAAATCAGGATCAGTCATCGGTCGACTCCGATTACTGCGCCGCTGAGACAAGGACCGAGCGACCCAGTTGCTATTCAAGCCGAGGCAGGGAGGGGTATGATCATGATTGCGACGGCGACGACGGCATTGCGACTGGCCTTGTAAAGGAGTAGAAGTACTTACAAGTCTTTTGAGAACCTTCCTCGGGGATTTTGGACCGCCAGTGGCCATCGAGGACATGTGTACCGCCGAGAGCTAAACCAAGGACGCAGCGGATTGATTAGTTAAGGTTTCCGATGACAGATCTGACAGATTTGACAGATGGGAATCGCCGGCGACTTACAGATTAAAATGATAGCGATGACGACGAAGACGGTAATGCCAGCAATGGCCCTCTTGGTCCGCAGAAAAGCGACACGGGCGCTCCACATGGTTCGACAGTCGCGCTTAGGCTTCGTCTTCTTCTCGTCAACTTCGGTGGTGGTGACGGGCTTCTGGACGGCTCGGACGGATGTAGTAGCAGTGGTACTCTCGACGCTCTGCGGAGTGGCAGCCATCGTTTTATTAATATTTCCAGCAAGTGTCTTAGAAACAGCGGTCCCGAGTTAAGGAGGAGCCTTCATGTCTTGTTGCTACTGGGGCTTTGGGATTGGATCCATGGCCTGACGGGGGATGACGGGGGTTGACGGAAGGGCAATAAGTGGCCGCTACTATATCAAAGGCGTTCCAACTCCAGACGATGAATCGCTGCTGCCGCGTAATAGCGTGAGTGCATGGCTGCAGACAAACAACAAGATGCTGCTTCCCCGCCCCCGATTGTTAGGGAGCCCGTCTGGGAGTAAGCCGTGCTAACCGGTATTTTGGTGGGTGATTGCGCAGACTAATAGCTTGGCGACGGCTTGGCGATGCTCATCCGACCATCAAACAATGAAAGAGGTGAGAGACCAAAAGGAAGGATCCAACCTGCCAATTATCCAAGTGCGCAAACAAAACGCCCCCTTCAGCGACTGCTGGCTGCTATGGACTACTAGGAAAAGCCGGCAGGAGACTAAGAGCCTATTGGACGGGCTTATCGCGACGAGTAAGATCACTGGCACAAGGCCATAACCAAGGCCCTGCTGCTGGAAACGGTGTCGTCACCGCGCTTGTTGCTCTGAACCAGAATCCACCCATGATGGTCCGCAATCTGAGCCGCTTCTTTCTTAATCCCATTCTTAATCCCTAGCGCATTCTAGCCTACTATATTTGCTCCATACCAGACCAGCCTACCTTATTTGAACTGCTAAGAAAATCCTGCAACGGCCAGTCTCAATCAGCCCTACCCAAGACGGAACACTGCACCATCGGGCATAAAGATGTAACGGTCGGATAAATTGTGCAATTACCTGGCGGTCCCTTGCAGACATTGCGGCGGGACTGGTGACAAGTCGGATCAGTTGCTTCTGGAACAGCCACGCACGACTGCTTGAAACACCCATGATCGTGATCGGCAGCTGACCGACAAGGCTCCACGAGCCTATTGCCAATTGCCTATTTCCTCCTATCCTCTCTCTCCTAGTCCCCCCCTGAAGAAAGGATGGAACGGACGGCTGGTTGGCTGGCTTGGCTGGTCCAGATCAGCAGCGCGCCTGACGCGCCAAGAGACAAGCCCTCACTTCCCACGTCGCTGGCTGGCTGGGAAGCTGCCCCGCCGTATCCAGCAAATACACGCAACAGGGACCGGCCATCTTCGCACATACTAGATACGTCTCCTTATTCGAGCCAACAGTTCGCGCGTGGGAGATGGGATGATCTACGGCATTACGCACCATCACGACTTGAGGAGTTCCAGAATCCGCGACGACCCGATGCGTTGATAAGGGGCCTGGTGCCTGGGGTGTTGTTTTTGTTTCTGGGCTTGGTTTTCATGTTCTCCCCTTCCTCCCGAGTCCTGGGGAAAGGAGAATCCTTGGGACAACCAGACTCATCTCCGTTCACGAACTCTGCCCCAATCATTCCTCATCAAGGCAAAACGCCTAGACTCAAAAGCTCGAGCGTAAAGGATTGAATACCAGCTAGACGAATGCACCGTCTGGCATGGATTGGTTGGTTCAACATCCGGCTAAAGAATGATCCAGTGAATGTGACTGCGTTCCGTTGCCCTCCAACCCGCTATCATCTAATCAAAACAAGAAGGTCATCTAACAGATATTGGAGTGGTGTGCGACAGTGTGTCTGCGGTGCTGGTTTCATCCCCGGAACCCCCACGAAGCACATGTGGCTGGCAGATCGGCCTGTCCGCCTGATTGGTTCCCAACCTCGGTCTTGGGTCCGATCGAGATCTGCATCCATGATCGCATTTCACATAAGAATCCCCCGCAGGCCACCACTCTTGCTGAGATTCTCCTCGTTCCGAAATTGACAGGAAGCTGTTCAGTATCGGGACATTAATGAAGGATGCGAGTTGATCTCCCTGGAATGATGAGCCTCGTAGGTGACGCAATCGGATCATGCCATGAGCAAAAGCAGGCCTGTTTGCATGTTAGATGCGTGGTACAGTCGCGGTCGAGGCAGAGAACACACCGTAAGTCCTATTCGGGCTCATGTACTCGCTCACCACTACCAACCCACTTTCCTCCCATAGTCGCTCCTTAGCTTCATCGTCGAACTTGTAGCTGCTCGCCAACTCCACCTTCTCGTCCGCCTTGACAACGATTGTGATAGACTGCGGCGGCTGCTGCTGCTGCTGCTCCTGTACAAATCCGATGCCCACATTCACGAGGGGCACTAGGTACTGCACGTGCCTGCCCTGGATGGCGTCCCATTCCCCTTCCACGGTCCAGTCGCGAGCGTTGAAAGCCTCGTATCCCAAGTGGGAGTTCGCGGCGTCCAGGGCGTTCAGGATAAACCGCCTGTTCACCCCGCTCGGGTCATTGTACGCTGCGAAGACCCGTTCGGCATCCCTGCACCCGTCGAGGCCCAAGATGACCCGGGACGAGGTGCCCGCTGACTCACCGCCACCGCCAGGACCTGGTGTCGTCTTCAGTGTCTCGGCCCAGGTCTTCAAGAACGCAGCGACTTCGGGCGGGGCGAAGCTGCCGAGCGTCGAGCCCAGCGAGAGCACGCACTTGGGCTTCCCCGCGTTCTCGGGGCGTGCGATCCAACGCTGCCCGTCGTCGTAAGTCCCATGCAGGCCGTGGCAGCGCACGTGCTGGAAACGACCCGCGTCCAGGAGTTGGCCCAGTGCCCGCGCCAGCTCGTTTCTGTCCAGATCCAGGGCATAGTAGTCCGCCCTCTTCCCCAGGGCCTCGAGTGCTCGCAGGAGGATGCCGGTCTTGCGCAGACAGCCGCTGCCTAGCTCGAGGAGGATGGTGCCGGGCTCGATTACCTGCGCTAGCTCGTGGCTGTGCGTCTCGAGGAGGGCGATCTCGGTATTGGTCAAGTAATACTCCGGGGTATACGTGACCTCTTCAAAGGCTCGCAGGCCTTGCTCGTCCCACAGGAGCAGCGAGGGGAGGGTTCGGTGACCTTGCTCGTTGCGGTTTTGCAGGCCGAGTCGTATGGCAGACGACAGGTTGAGTGACTGCTGACCATCGCGGATGTCGATGATGTCTAGTTGGCGCTCCTCCCTGGGGCTGTCTTGGACAGAGATGTCGATCAAGGCATCTTTCTCGGTGCCGACACCTTCAGGGCTGGATTCGATGGCCAGGGGGTTCGGAACACAAAGTGCTACGGACATTATCGAATTTGTTCTAGAATTGGGGTGCTTTATTTCGATCTGAATACAGTCCAACGCTATTTCTACTTCCATACTTATACATCATGTCTGGTATCACCATGTGCACCTGGCCGGCTTGACGCACGCCATCGAGTTTCCAAGGCACCATGCTCACCGAATATTCCTTACTGTTGATTTTCACGTGTGGCGCAGTGCCACCTACCCAATAATGACCGTTCGTGACCTAATCCCCTGTGCACATACATGTATGGCTGGCCCAGGGCTGTCTGTGATTGGCCATTTACATACCTCCGAACTCCCAACAAGCCGACCAATGTGGTTGCCTCGATGGTGAAAGCCTACTGTCACATTGGGTGATACACATCACAATTACTTTGCTTATTAATTGCATGCAGTCGTAGTCGGGTACATCCCTCCGGATCATTCGACTTTTCTTGATCAGTTTGTTAGTAATGTAGCTGCATTCGATATCACCCCTTTCTGGGAGGAAGACTCTTAAATATAATAGTATTAAAGACCTTGGGGATAAGAGTTCAAGTACAGGTAATAACTTTGACTCTTATATTTAGGGGTAAATAAGCGTGTGATTAGCGTCGCCGATTGCCCACGGCATCTCTTGTATGCCGCGGGGCCTTTTCCTGATCATCTTCTCCACACCCCTCATGATCGTCACCACCTATATGACACATGACACCGCATCCTTGGACCCAATCAAAGTCCGATTGGCCCATCGATGAACGGTACATAATGACGAGGGCAGGTGGTGTTGGCCGGCGGAATTACTCCCTGTTGAAGATACGCTTGAATGTGTTCGTAGTAGCAAGGGGATCCTCCCTCTCTGGTTACAGGGTGCTGCATCCGAGTGAAACGACCGAAAGATTAGCCACGAGCGTTCGTGTTTTGAAATAATTGATGGCGGAATAGAGATTGGTTGAGGAGACTTACACCAACGGCTTCCTGCAGGAGCACCACCGATCCAGGGAACCGGGAGGACATCTTTCGAGCACTGGGAAGGGTCAGTAAGCTGATCATTGTTAGGCAATGGGCTGGTTGTTGGAGAACATACTTTACCGCAGGCGCAACTGGATCGAGGGTGTTGCTTGTGAATAGGATCGGGGAAGATAGGGGTTTTCCGATTCCAGTGACCGGACCTGTGTAAAAAGTTAGATTTGGTTATTTAGAGCAAGACTGCCTCTTATAATAGCGGAAAACCTGTCCGAAAATGGCAATAGAAAAGGATATTCTACCTTGGATCATCATGCTATCAGGCAACTGTGGGTGCATCGACCTGCAAAGAATCGTTCTCGCCCAAATGGGGAAAAGGTCGCCGATATACCTACTACTGGAAACGGCGTCCTGGATGTAGTGCTTCCAATCTTCTATCGTCGTGAGCTTGTTGGTACGGTACGAGTCCGCGCATCGGATGACGACGCCCCCGTCGGTACCGGCGCCGAGATACATCTTCTCCGCCTGTCCTATAAGTGCAGACGCGTTGCCCTTCTCCAGCTGCACAAACACGTCGGCCATGATCGGGAAGGTTCTCAGCGGCTCGTAGATTTTGTCTGTCAGAAAGTACTTGAGGTCCGAGTACGTGGCCAGCCCCGGCAACGTCTGGCCGTCGACGCCACTGACCGGAATGGGGTGGCTTTTGATGTTCTCTATAACGCCGTCCATTCTGGCCGTAATATTCTCCGACGTCGGTCCCCAGAGCGAACACCGATCCGGACCTGCGGCGTGGCACAGAAGCGGCAGCTGCGCAACCGCCTCATCCGAGTTGACGAAGTTGCTGCGCCAGTCGTTGGCGTAGTACTCGTCCGCGTCCATGACGCTCTCGAGCACCAGCCTTCCCACGCGGTCCGGAAACATGGACGCGAACGTGGTGCCGATGACGGTGCCGTAGCTCTCGCCGAAGCCCCACAGCTTAGCGTCGGACGGAGCCGCTCGGCCGGCCAGCTTCGCGTCCGCCTCGACGAAGCTGAGCAGGTCGCGGGCCACCGCGGGAGTGGTGACGTAGTAGCCGAACGGCGAGTCCGTCTTGACCGCCGCGTCGCACCACTCGCCGTAGATGGCGGCGGAGTAGTACTGTTCCTCGAGCGACGCGGAAGATACATTGGTGGCGCCCGTGTAGTGGGCGCGGTTAAAGGCTGTGCGTGCTTCGGTGTTGTTCCGGAAGCAGTCGAGCTGCGGGCTGCTTCTGCCCACGCCCCGGGGCTCGAAGGCGACGAAGTTGTACGTGTCGCCAAACAAACTTCCGAATTTGTCCTTGTAGGACTGTAGGAGGTCGATGCTCGAGCCGCCCGGGCCGCCTGGTGTATTGGCGTCAGCTTTGGTTGTGTGCGAAGTCAATATGGCTTTCAGGGGTCTTTACCGGGGATGATGACAAAGCTCTGGGAATCGGCAGTGGCATTTTTCCCGGCTAATCTCATAAACGCGATGGATGCGGTGCCGAGGCTAGGGTTTGCATAGTCAAGGGGAACTTGGAGCCTGGTACAGTTAAAATCGTTGTAACATGGTGTCCAGGTGAGCTCGGTCGATGGCTTGATCTACACGGCACGGTATGTCAGAAGAGGTAATGACAAAGATGATGGCATTGGGGTTCGGCAACGACCGAGATACTCACAGCGTCAAAGTCGTGGACCGTGCTGGAGCTGTTTCGACACTCGGCTCCATACGTAAAATCTGCGAGAAGGACGAGAGTGATTGCGATTACGTTCATTTTTGCAGGTCAGATCTGTCAATGGTGCGTCTGGTGTTTTGTTTTTACTGTCAAGTCATTTTCCTCCTCTTTGCAGAAGACCATAGCATTACTTATACTCCCTAAGCCTAATAAGTCCGTCACCACCTCTTTTTCTTGTTACCAGACGACTCTTCGTCATTGCGAAGCGTAAAATTACGCGTAGCGTAACGCCTTGTTGTCAGCTTATACGAACGAGCAATGGCCAATTGCTGAACGAGTCCCGAGCCACCCAAACCCCTTGAGTCTCTATATTATGCATGTAGTTGGGATTATCAGGCCTGTCCTAATGCTAAGCCATCTGTCGTCATCTCAATCGCACCTCATATCCACTTAAACGAACCGGCCAATCAGTATGCGCCATCAAGTAGTAAGCACTATCTTGCTCCAGGCAACGGCTATTCCGATTTTCGTTCTTAGCGTGCCTTCGTCTTACTATCTGTCTCTGCCAGTTTAACTTCCCGCGTTCAAGTCTTGAGTAACGACGTTCGCCCCTGGTAATCTTCTACGAACAGACGAATAGTAGATGCTGATTCCTGATAGACTTCCTGTACACCTCCTTTTTGCAGCCACTTGCTAAGAGGGGATCAGAATACCCTTGAGGTCCTCGTTTCAGCAATGACTGGAGTCAAAGATGACACCAAAACCGCGAGCCAAGCCTGGAGGAAGAGACCTCGCAAATGGACCCCAAAGTCCAAGCTGGGCTGCAAAACCTGCAAGTAAGTCTCTTCCCGGCGCGTCGCTACCACTACTGGTTAGACAAGTCGAAACTCACTGGCAGCATTGAAGAATACGGCGGGTCAAATGCGACGAGGCTCGACCGTCGTGCTTGAAGTGCCAGTCCACGGGACGGACTTGCGACGGCTATGATGCAGCCCCGCGCTTTGTCGAGGTTGCCGCCGAGGTACAGACGAGCCAGGATAATCGGGTCCACACCGAGACTACTGCAGCCCAGCGAGCGCCATCTGCATGTCGCCAGAACCACCACAGCCTGACTTTGCAGAGCCTGAGACCATTCATGGTGCTACCGGTCACAAATACCCCGGCCCAGACGGAGGCCATGTCATTCTTCGAATTCATCTCCGTCAAAGGTTTGAACGAATACTACCCGAGCGACTCCTGGCGCAGGACGCTCATGTTCTTTTCCCAAACGGTCCCGTCGGTACGGCACGCCGCTGTTGCCCTGGCATTGCTTCACCGAAACTACCACGACGGCTGTTCCGGGCCGCCGTCAGTGGCAGAACAAGAGCCCTTATTCCACTACAACAAAGCCATCCAGCTTGTGCTGGCACAAAGGAGTGGCGACAGCGTCGAGGAAATGGCCATAACGCTGTTGGTATGTTACCTGTTTATGAGTTACGATAACCTGGCGGGCAACTATCTCCAGGCCTTTACGCATCTGCAAGGGGGCGTAGAGCTCGCGCGCAACATTCCCCAAGCCAACTTAGGCGAGGGAACCGGAAATGTTTCTTCGAGCAGCCGCATGCTCCTCGCGCACGTCGTGAGGCAGATGCGGCGCCTCGACATGCAGGCCGTTACGTCCATGGTCCATTGGACCCCGGACGAAATCCAAGAGAAGGTAGCTTCCAGGCTTTTGTCATCCAACGGCGGCGGCTTTGCCTCGCTCAGCCACGCCGCCGACGACCTCCAGGTGCTTATTGCTCGGGCCATGAGGCTGCAATGGATGGCGCAAGAAGCATTTTTCGCAGACGGGGTTCCATCGGACGCTGCCAAGGCGCTCGTTATTGAGCAGCTAGAAACGTGGTCGCGTCACTTCGAAGAGATGCTGGCTCGACCCAGTCACCGTGACCATGGCACCGACACCGGGAACAGCTCCCGTCTCATCCTCTTGTTGCGACTGCAGAATACTGTACTGTGGGTCCTCGCCAGTGGCCTCGGCCCGGGCAGAGAGATGGGGTACGACAAGTTTCTGCCCCAGTTCCAGCAATGCGTAGCGATGGCCGACGACGTCGCAGCCGCGCACGAGCTCTACGCCGGATCATCGAAGCCCGCGTTCACACCCGAGGTAGCTATCCTCCCTGTCCTCTATATCATCGGCGCCAAGTGCCGGGACCCCGCGGTCCGACGAGACGTGTTGCGGATCCTGCGACGGCAGCCGCTTCGGGAGTCGGTTTGGGACAGCGCCTTTGCTGCGAAGGCAGTGGAGCGTATAACGGAAATTGAAGAGGGCGGAGCTGACGGACCGAGGGCAAAGAGTATGGAGGAGATTGCACTCTGGCAGAGGATCGAGTGTGTCTCTTGGGTACAGGTGGTCGGTGACAAGTCTATATCGAGGATGGAGCTGAAGTATACATTCTGCAAGCAGAAGGGAGAACATACTGAGTCTATAGTGATTTGACAAATCCACCTTCCGTGTCAGACGCAGTACTATTGCCAGTCCCTTCTCTTCCCAATCCGGTAATTTTGGGCGGCGGATGTCCGGCAAACGTCATGGGTTTTCTCGGCGTTCTGGCCGAGGCTTCTTCTGGAAATCAAGCTAGTCGAGTCAGCTGGTATGGATTTGGCCCGGTATTACGGGTCGTGCATCGGAAAACAGGCATGGAATTGAACTAGCGAGCCGGAGCCCCCAGATTACCACGCTGCACCCCACGATAACTTCCCCACATAGGCATCCCGGCGATGGGGACTCGGCAGTTACTCACCAGTATAACCTTGTGATCATCGTTCGTTCTAAGCGGCTCTCATGACGTGTAGGGTGGTTGAGATGGCTATCCAAGGCACGAGATGGGGGAGGGGAGGGGGTTAAGCGTTGCATAAAACGCGACGATGGTCCGGCAGCAATGGGGGCGCATGTTCTCGTGGCAATGCCGTTCTAGAGACATTGCGTTGCGCAGCTCTTCTTCTCCAAGATGGCCAACTCAGCCCACCTCCACCGGCTCATGCTACTTCTGTGCCTTTTCCTCGGCATCTCTCTCGCCGCCACTTCGTCTCTCTACCCCGAGGACCGGCAATGCGCCACCGCCCGCTACGCCCGCAAGCCCCGCGTCTTCGTGGCCACCGACATCAGCAATGAGCCCGACGACCAGATGTCGCTGGTGCGCCTCCTGACGTACGCCAACGAGCTCGACCTGCAGGGCCTCGCCGTCGTCACCTCGGTCTGGAAGAACGACTCGCTCGACACGGCGTCGGTCCTGACGGTGCTCGACGCCTACGCCAACGTCACGGCCCTGCTCGACGCCCACGCGCCCCCGAGCGCGCCGTACCCGCGCGCCAGCGATCTGCGCGCCCTGGTCCACGAGGCGCACCCGGTCTACGGCCTCGCCGCGCTGGAGCTGCCCCCCAGCGACGCGGCCCTCGCGCTCGTGGCGGCCGCCGACGCCGCCTCCGAGAAGGAGCCCCTGTACGTCTGCCTCTGGGGCGGCGCCGGCGTGCTGGCCGAGGCGCTGCACCACGTGTCCGGCGCGCGGAGCGCCGGGGACGCGGCGGCCCTGGTGCGCAAGCTGCGCGTCTACGCCATCTCGGACCAGGACGACGCGGGCGCGTGGCTGCGGGTCGAGTACCCGACGCTCTTCTACGTGGTGGCGCTGCACGGGTTCAGCGAGTACACGCAGGCGTCGTGGAACGGCATCTCGGGCGAGGTGTTCCGGCACTTCGACCAGGGCGGGCCGGACACGTCGCTCGTGACCAACGAGTGGCTGGAGCGCCACGTGCGGCGGCCCTCCGGCGGCCACAGCGATCTCGGCGCCCACTATCCCCGGTTCGAGTTCATCATGGAGGGCGACACCCCTCCTTCTTCCCGCTGCTGAACAACGGGCTCGGCGATCCGGAGCACCCGGAGTGGGGCAGCTGGGGCGGCCGCTTCCTGCGCGTCGACGCGTCGGGCCGCTACAACGTCTACAGCGACGCGTCGGACGTGGCTATCGGGGTCAACGGCGAGATTTACGTTAGCGCCTTTGCTGGGATCTGGCGCTGGCGGCAGGCGTACCAGCACGACTTTGCCGCGCGCATGCAGTGGACCGTTCAGCCCTCGACCAACTCAAGCGCCACAAAGAGCAATCATGCGCCCGTCGTCGTGCTCAACGGCACTTGCGGGCCCGACGTCATGAAGTTGACCTACCAGCTCGGCGAAGCGGTCGTTCTTGACGCCACCGAGAGTTGGGATCCCGACGCCGACGGTCTGACGTTTGACTGGTTCCACTACCGCGAGGTGACGGAGCGGATGCAGGAGGGCCCTATCACCAAGGTGAGCGAGGACATCGCCGTCAAGAAGCTCGACCAAACTGGAGGTTTGGTTTCGCTGGAACCGCTTAAGAACCAAGTAAGCACAAGTTCTGAAACCCGTCTTTCTACATTTGTAATTTGAGTACACCTGAAGAAGTGCTAACCATGCCATAGACCATGCATATCATCCTTTCCGTCGTGGATGAGAGGGACATGAGCTTGACGACCTACCGTCGCATAATCCTTACCCCTGATTCTTAAGAACACGCGTGACAGAGCAAATAATGAATAAAGATAAGACCATAGGACCGAAAAAGGTGACATTGTCATTGTGTCAGTGCAAGCTTAGATCTTTGATTCAAACCGCCAAACTCCCGATTCCAGCCCGGCAGCCTGGACCAAAACCTCGTGCAGTGCCTCGTCCAGGCCCCTGGCAATGTCATCCACCTCCCTGATCCCCGTCTGCCCCATCGTGCTGCTCGGCCTGGCGTACTCAAACCAGACCCGGTCGGCAACCGCCGGCCCCTCCTTTGCCTGCGTCGACGCGACTACACTCGCTCGCAGAAGTGCGACGCGTATCGGGGCGTACAGCGCCGTCTGTCCGCTGAGTCGCAACATTTGCGCCGCCTTGTGCGGGTTTCCTATCTCGTATTGCACGGCCTCCTTGGTACCAATTGTGCTGCTGCTACTACGACTCTTGTTGTCGCCCTCGTTGGTGGCAGCCGCCGCTTCCGCTCGCAAGATGGGGCCGAAGTCACGAGGTTGCGCGCCGAATCGATTCAGCGGGGGCAGCATCCGAAGCGCTTCACCCGCCGCGGCCAGATTGCCGGTATCTAGATGACGCTGGTAGGTGCGGTCCAGCAGTGGCACGGCGGCTTCGATAGCGTCCTTGGCTTCGTCAAAAGAGCATTTACAGGGTACGATGCAGTGCTCCACGCGTGTTGTCGTAGAGGCAGCGGTTTGGTAATAGCAATATTTCATCTTCGTCTTTTTCGTAAGGTTAATATGCCACAATGAGTTGATCCATCAGCGAGGGGTTGCTGTGAGATGGCTTGAATCAATTGGTTGTGCTTGATCTAACATAATATGTTTGCTGCATGCAGTGTGACCGGCTGACGGCACTCGGCAAAAAACACCCGGCAGAAACGCTCGGCGAAAGAAACACGAGCTGAATAAACGAGTGTTCACTATTGATATAACTGAGCTTGTATGTATTTATATCAAGTGGTATTATAGAATCGCCCGGAAAGGTCCAAACTCCTATCGATGTTTTTACCCCTTTCATGATCGCTTTCCCAGGCAAGCCATATTCCTGGTTCGTACGTCACTTCAATTATAGATTGCGCCCTGCCCTTGATTTAGTGTAACAAGTCTTCTTCGTATTGGCAGGCAGCGATTAAGTATTGAAATAACACAATACATTGGGAGTTCAGAGTGCCGGAGGACGAGAAAACGGAAAAGTGACTCCTCTTTTCTCACCACCCTTATGGCCCATGTCATCCTTAACGAAGCTCGATACTGCTTTGTTGGTAGATAGTAGTTAAGAACTAACCCAGGCTCGGTAACTATCAAACAATGATGCCCATGAACACCATTTCTTAAGAAACAGAACTTTGAGCTTGGCGACAGAACGTGCAGCACAACTTTCAATCTTCTTATCTAATAGAAAGATTATGGTATCTATTTATATGTATCGACCACTATTCATATGATATGCTGCATAGAGGATGTCTGATCTACACCACATCTCAATGCGGCACAGCGCGAAAACTATGACCAAGCTTAGATCCACGCCAGCTGCGACCCTCACCTTCCAGGCACTTTGAGGCTTGTCTTTGCTGGATTCAAATGCTAATACCACAGGTCCGACAAGGGCAAGCTCATTGTCAGTCTTTTCGATTGTGGCAAAGGTGCCATCTCCGACTCTGGCATCCATCATAGCGCCCTCGTCAGCAACGTGTCTCATAGTGACGAGTACCTTGTCGCCCGCCATCGTGTGAACAGTCGCGTTGATCGCCGAGTGCTGTTTGGTGAAGAAGTCCCGGTGGGTGAGGTTGACGATGACCCGACCGTCGCCGGCCGCCTCGACGACCCATCCGTTCTTAATTTCCAGGCGTCCGTGGCGGAAGCCAAGGAGGTGCATGCTGGGGCTGCGGTCGAGAGGCCCTTCGTATAGCTTGCGTCGCACGATCCACGACGTGCCCCAGGTGGCTCCCTCGACATGGAAAAGCGTCTCGTTGGGAGAGCTGTCGGAGGCCACAGCCATCTTTTGAAACATCTGGTCGCCGCAGTGTACCGCGAAGGATGTTTCTTCGCCGCTCATGTGCACAGGGAGCATGATGACTGGGCGCGGTGAGGGGAGTATGCGCCATACTTGGGTGTATCAACGGATCACGATGTTTCTTGAATTATTAGGTTTGAAACCCGAAGAAAGTGAAGAAGCCTGAATAGGCCGCCCAAGTAAAAGTATAATGCGTGGGCTCTGACATCTATAGTAATAGTAGTAAAAAACACTCACGTGACCTAAGGCGGTGCTGTCGTTGACTATGAGGGAGCTGGACTAGCTGGACTAGCTGCTAGCCAATGGGTGATGGCTGTTAATGGTGCTGGAAATAGAAAGTTGCTGGAGGCAGGAGGTTTGGTTATGATAGGTGGCTTACCCCTCGGAGTAGCGCACTTTAACGGGGAAGTGGAAATCATACCCCATAGGCACATCCCAGGGTCAGATCACTCCGGCTCGGCGGCAGGCCCGGTCAACTCTACGACCGCAGGACCAAAGACCCGGCTTATTCATATCGCATCAGGACGGGGTCACCACAAGTGCTTACCTAGAAACTTGAATTTGTAGCCAATCGGTGAAATTCCAAGAGTACACACCTTGTATGTAGACATTTCGGGGCTAGGCTGATTTGTAATAAGCTATATTTAGATGGCGATGAGTAATACCCACTAATCTCATGTAGTAAAACTTGGGAACCGAATCGGAGAGACACACGGCTCAACATTTCACAACACCTTCTCTGTCATTTACCATCTCTCACTCCTGACCGTCTACTCCCACCGGGGGATAATCCAATGGAATACCCCGCCACCATGGTACCGTCGACTCCCTCCACAGGGGCACAGAGCGGCACGGCAGAAAGGCAGAGCCTCGGTCTTCAACGCCTGGCTGCCGTGTGTCCGGACTTCTTTATGGAGAACTTGAAAGACGCTTATCTACCAAAGAACCAGTCGGCCATCAAGTTGTCGTGGCCCAAAGAAGGAAATACCAAGCGCGCAGTGGTGGCCAAGGCGCCAGCCACCAGTAAGTCCTCGCATGACAGCGTCTGCCCCATGTCGAATTCGGATGCCCATATCATCAATGTCACATGTGAGGACATCGCGGTGCAATATCGCTACACGGGCTCAGTGCCAAATGGTAAGTCGGCCATACCTCCAGCTTCACCCACTATCTGGGTACCGCGATGACGCGGAGACTAACAACAGAGCACCAGAATCTACCCATCCCATCTTCCAGGTGCCGTCGGTATGGGATGCGCGGATGTTGGAGACTGGCGAGCACGAGCTTCTAGAGTACTGTGTGTTTGCTACTTTCCCCCTTCCAAACAGTCCAAGGCACTGACCAACACTACTCCACAGTTCAAACCGTTGCCTCGCGGTCTCTACCGACCTTTGGCCAGGATCCTGTCAAGATTGGCCAGATATTACTGAGGATTGCGTATGCGGGCGACGGAACATCCTCCGGCGTAGCCGTGCAGCAAGCCCTGCTCGCCTTCTCGTCTGCGCACCGGCACAGCGTCCACTCGCGCGGCACCGAGTACAAAATCGCGGCGCTCCAGTCCCTGGCCGATCTCTCGGGATGCGAGCTTGGCACCACGGAAGCCGTCCGGCACGTCGCGACCGGGATGCTTCTGTGCTCCTACGAAGTAAGCTATTATCGTTGATCAGTACCCTTGGCTGAGCCGTGTGTACTGACGAGGAGGGTTCGCCAGATGCATCACTCGTCCTGCACCACGGGACATTGGCTCTCGTACCTCTGCGGTATCCAGGAGATCATCCAGCTCACAGGCCTCGACACTGTCCACCAGGACCCGGACTTGGACGTGCTACTGGACTGGGTGTACTACTACAACGTTCTCGCACGCTTCAGTCGCCAGCACTGGCAGAGGGAACAATTTGCTGGGATTCAACTTGCACCAATGAGACGTCATGGGGAGGTAAGTGAAGCAAGACGAGTTCTAGGAGTTTATTTTCTCACTCATTATGTACTATAGGCCTCCGCAGCAGCAACATCGCCTTTGGCATACATTGATCTACTCTCCGAGATGTGTGACGGAGCTGTTGCACCAGCGCCGACAGGGGCATCTCGTGCGCGCATGACGGACCACAGGAACTACCTCGAGATCCTCGACTGGAAGATCAGAAGTCTGCCGATCACATACAGTTTGGAGTCTGGTAGTAACGTTGAGTTGAGACTAGAGCTGTACCGGCTGGCCATGCTGATATACCTGAACCGAGCCTCGGACGATGCGCTGAACCAAGCGGCCAAGACACAGCAGCAAGTAGAGCAAGGCTTCGACATCCTGTCCGGGCTGGAATTCTGCGACCAACAGTTCCCCGTCTTCATCCTCGGCTGCGAGGCCCGGAACGACGGAGAGCGCGAGGCGGTCCTCCGTCTGATACAGCGGACCGAGGAGCACGGGACGTGTCGGGCATTCAACTACGTCAGCCGCTTGCTGGAGGTTTGGTGGGCGCAGAGAGATCTAGGCTCTGATCGCGACCTCAGATACTGGGCCCAGCTTAGCGACGTCATTAGCAGATGCGCGGTGCTGCCCACCTTTGTGTAGGTATGTAAGTAAAGGTTTGAGAGTCAGCTATTGTATGAGGCTTCATTTCTGTTGGGTTGATAGCTCAATATTAAACCGAAAAAATGCAAGAACGTGTATATAAGTAAAAAGGGAACTTCCATTTCTAAAGCACAAAACGCCGCCCGCAATGCCTATCTATGACTGATATCCGTGGCCTGAATAGTTGGCAAAATTTGACATCCTGCCCATTGTGTATATCTCATATGCGTTCAACCAGATCCATCCAGTCCTTCCTCGTGCCATCCCGAGATGCCCCAAGAAACACAACAAAAAAGAAATGCCCAAAACCCAAAACACCGCTCACAGCACCTCTTATCCATCATTCAGCATTCGCCCCATCGGCCGCCGAATGCTGCCGCTGCTGCTGCCGACTGTCCACCTGCACCAGCGCATTCTCAACCTCGACCACGACGAGGTCCCGCGCATTCCGGCTGCGCGGCACCCAGAGCAGCTGCAAGACGCCGAGCAGCGCGAAGGCGGCGCAGCTGAACCAAGCCGCGGCGCTGCCGCCGGCGGCGTAGATGACGCCGGCGAGCGGGGGGCTGAGGGTGCGGGCGAGGCAGCAGCCGCTCATGGCGAGGCCGTTGACGCGGCCGAGGACGCGGGGGCTGGGGGCGGCGTCCTTGAGCAGGATGAGGGCGCAGGGCGTGAGGATGATGCCGAAGAAGCTCTGCAGCACCAGCGACAGGTAGATGGCGGCCGACTGCGGCGGCGACGCCGCCGCGAACGCCGACACGAACGGCATCGCCAGGTACGCCAGCGGGTACAGCGCCACCATCCACATGAAGGACCGCCACACGCCCACCCGGTCCACGAAGGGCGGGAACACGACGCCCTGGATCAGCAGCCCCAGCACCCCGTTGACGGCCAGGTACACGCCCACGTCGTGCACCGTGTACCCCAGCCCGCCGCGCAGGTCGAGGCGGCCGCCGCCCTCGTAGCCCGCGCTCGGCGGGTCGAGCAGGTGCGTCGGCAGCAGCGTGTTGAAGGCCATCTGGTGGTACGAGACGAGCACCAGGGCGAGCGTCAGCATGACGATGGTGAAGTTGAACGCCCCGGGCTCCCTCTTCTTCTTGGACGACGTGGGGGTGCTGGTGCCGCTGCTGGGCGGCGTCGGAGAGGAGGGTTGGATCACCCGCACCTCGCCCGCCGTCGCGGCCGTCGTGGGGGTGCCGTGGCCGACGCGGATCGAGTGCACGGTGCCGAACGAGGACCGGCGCAGGTCGAAGCTGGGCTCGACGGGGACGGGGAGACTGTCTTCGATGAACCGGGGCCGGGACAGGCTGGTCGAGACGAGGGACGAGCGGCGGCGGGCGGCGGTCGCGCTATGAGGAGCGCCTGCTGCTCTCGTCAGGGGCGTGTTCTCATCGACATCCCCCCTCCTCCTCCTCGGCGATGGCGTCGTCAATGCGACGCTGCTGCCGGTAATGATAACGGAAGTCATCATCCGCCAGCCCATCCTCGTCCTCGTCCTCCTCCTCCGCGGCGGCGGCGGCGGCGGCGGCGGCGGCCTCCCGGGCGCTCCGCGGGTTGGTCTCCTCGAGGAAGAAGAGGCCCTGGACGATGGCGAGGACGACGACGGCGACGGCGACGAGGTTGGGCAGCAGGTAGGGGTAGCGGCCGAAGAGGCCGTCGGCGGGGAAGAGGCGCGGATAGAAGCGCGCGGGCTGGGCCAGGAAGCCGCCCATGGCGGAGCCGAGGATGCCGCCGAGGGTCCAGACGAAGGGCTGGGTGGCGTAGGCGCGGGGCTCGTGGGCGGGGTGGCGGACCATCTCGGCGACCATGGTCTGCATGACGCTGACGTTGCCGTTGAGGGCGCCGCCCACGAACCGCGCCAGCAGCGCGACCCAGTAGCGCTTGCTCAGCCCGAACAGCAGGCTCGACAGCGCGACGCCGCCCAGCCCGACCAGCACCACCGGCTTGCGCCCCACGCGGTCCGACAGCGCGCCCCAGCCCATGGCAGTCAGCGCCTCGGCCACGGCGTACGCGCTCACCAGCAGGCCCGCGTAGAAGGGCGCGTCGCGCGCCGCGCCCGCGCCCTCCAGGTCCTTGACCATCTCGAACGTGTAGGCCAGGATCGAGTTGAAGGCGATGGGCTCCGAGAAGCGGCAGATTGCTGGGGGGTGGGGGTGGGATGTCAGCGAGGTGCAACAGATGAAAAAGAATGAGAGTCAATCTTGCTTACCCAGGACTGTCAGCTGTTTCGTCGGGAAGGCATAGGGATCGCGCTCTTTGAGCTGAGACATGATGAGGCGGATGTCTTCTCCTTCTTCTTCTTCTTCGTCTTCTCTAAGCACTAAAACGAGACAGCTCCCGATTACACGAAGAACAAGAAAAGAAAGAGGCCCTTCTAGGTAATTGATATAAGTATAACTAGTATCTGGAACTAGGTCATCTCCGTTACTTCGTCTTTAAAGTTTTAGTCCCACTGCCCGGCCGACGGGCCACTCAGTTATATCCGATAACAAGCTGATTTATGCTGCTCGCTTTCTCCGGAACCGAAAGACAGAGAGGAACGACCAAGCAAGGCAAGGCAAACCAAAACTACGAGCTTCCCCCCCACCATTTCTACAGGATCTTGCAGCGCGAAGAGCGGGGCGCGGGCGCCGATCATATTCGGTGAACCGGTGACGAAACAGCGTCCGGTGGAGATCCCTTTTTCTTGTGGTGGGCATGATGAACCTTGCCTGGGTCTGGTCTGTATACGAACGGAGATGCATGGACAGCCCTACCGACAGAGTGAGAGACGGGCCAGCCAGTCCACTAGAGGTGGCAGAGGGGTTGCATATTCCAGGATAAGCACTCAAGCCAATCGCCTTGGCGGGCGAGCGAAGAGAGGGAGGGTTGGTGGGTGGCTGGCGTGATATCCGCCGGAGTGAATGAATGGCAGGGCGAATAGCAGCGACAGAAAAGCAGCGACAGAAAAGCCGAATATTTAACGAAGCAAAGGCATGGGTACTCTGCTCTAGCTGCTGGTAGGTGCAGTAGCGGCATGGGAACAAGGTAACTGTTCCCATTGGGCTTCAGATAGGGCCCCCTCCTCTCTCTCGTTCTTAGGGTCCTCCTCCGATTTATACTGCATCCCGTACATTCATACATACATACATGCCTCATTCACACTTCTTGCCCTGTCCGGTTACCGGCACTCCCCATCGGCCCTATACCGGTAGGTAAACGGGCCCCAAGTCACAACTGCAGTGGGGAGGAGAGGAGAAAACAGAGAGCAGAGCATCCATCTCGGCAAAAGAATCAATTTGCATTAGTTGTGGTGGCGGTGCGCGCTTCAATCTGCCCATTCCATGTAGCAAGAGTCCGTTCCGAGTCTAACTAATGAGCTATGTTACATGCACTTTTTTTGGAACTCCCTTCTTTTTCTTCATCTCCATCTTCATCCTCATCCTCATCCTCCCATGCGCTCGCTGCTTGCCGCCTTTTCTTGATCTCTCTCATGCCTCGGTAAAATCAGTGTCAAAGCCAATTGTGAATGTGATTATTGTAAAACGCCCCAAACTCCGCCAAGCCCAGCGTACAAGGCCATCATCCACCGAGCTGTGCCAGCCTAATCGTCCTCATATCTCGGCCCGCTGGCGGCAGGCGTTTGTGCTGACCAGGCTCCCGGAGTGGGCGCGTCCACGGCGTAAGAGAAACCGCTGGCCGCCGGAGTAGGAGCAGCCGCGGCCGGGGTGGGAGCGCTCTCGGCCCCCCAACCACCGCCTTGCCAGCCACCGCCGGGCGTGGGCGCGTTCATGGCGCCAGGTGTGGGGGCGCTGTAGGCACCAGGCGTGGGCGCGTTCATGGCAGCCGGCGTGGGCGCTCCGAGGAGACCGGCACCGGGCGTGGGTGCATCGTAAGCTCCAGATCCACCGCTGGCACCAGGAGTGTAGCCCCACGAGTCGCCTCCGCTCGCACCAGGAGTCGGAGCAGCGCCGTACGGCGTCTTGGACCCAGAACCCCAGGGGTCCGACGAACCACTACCGCCATAGCCGGGCGTCTTAGACCCGTGGCTAAAGGAGTCGGGTGCCGGCGTCTTGGAGCCACTAGACCAAGCAGGCGTCCGGCCGCCAGATCCACCGTAAGCTGTGCGGTTGCCATCATAAGGGTTGACCGTTCTAGAGCCATCGGCAGCTGCCCAAGCCGGCGTGCGTCCACCATCGCCATTCCGGTTCCACGCTGGCGTGCGGCCACCCGCACCTCCCGCGCCACCAGCCGAAGGAGTTTTCCAAGCCGGTGTGCGAGAAGATGCCGAAGCCATGGGGGTGCGTCCTCCTGCATTGCTCCAGTCGGGAGCAGCACGATCTCCGCCGGGACGTCCCATACCGAATGCACCAGGCTTCCGACTGTCGTAGTTCTTGATGACATTACCACTAACACTGTCGCGGACTACCACGTCGGTTTTGGCCACGCTAATAATCTTGCTCTTCGTGTGAAGCTCGATACGAGCATGCGTGTCTGTCGTATCCTTAACCCGTCCGAGCAAGCCCTTGTAGCCTCCCTTCTTGATGGTGACGGTTTGGCCGATGAGACGATCACGACCGAACATCTGCTTGGGAGGGCCCATGTTGTTCTTAGCCTCGGGTCGCTTCGCCGCAGGGTTCATCGTGCTCAGATCCGAAGTGTTGGCGGCTGCGTTGATACGACCGCCCTTGGCCGAAATGGTAGCCACATTGCTGACCTTGGACACGAAGATACCCGCGTTCTCATTGGTAGCATTGGTGTGGCAGAAGACAAAGGTGCGATGAATGTGCACAATCTTGCCCTGCCGACCCATACCGCCGTACTCTTTAACCACGTCGTCAGGTCGGATCTCGGCTCCGTTGCGGTCAGCAGCGACGGCAAGCTTACGTCTCGGCAACTTGTTGGCGATCTGCGAAGGCATGACGTGGCGCTTGTCGCCATTTTGGTCCAGAATGACCATCGACTCGCGATCAATCTTGACGATGCAACCAACAGTGGTGGGGTCGAGCTGAACTAAGTCGGTCATCTCGTACTGTCCGAGGGAACCTTGGCCACCAATGTCACTGGCCTCGCGCAAATCTTTGCTGAAGACGGTGATTTCCGTGTTGGTCTGGTCGGTCAAGAGCGTGACCCGGTCCTCCGAGATCTTCACCACCATACCGACTTCTTCGCGGTACTTGCTGCCTCCGATGACCTTGACGTGGTCACCAGGTCGGAATCGCTTGCGGAGTCCCTTGGTGGGCACTTCGATAGTCTGCCCAGCCAGGTCGCCCGAGACGACCTCCATGGTAACGATGTCGCCCTGCACGTTTGTGGCTTTACCCACCACGCCCTTCTGCTCACCATCGTAGACCTCAACGACATCACCAGGAAGGTACATCACATTGATAGTGCTGTCCTTCAGACTGGCCGCCAAGGACTTCAGATCGATGTTCTCGACGCCATCTTCGCCACCAGAGGCGAATTTGGTGACTTCCTCAAGGGTCGGGTTGACGTCCTTGATGGTCAAGTGCTGAATCTTGATATCCTTGACCTGGAAACCCTTCTCGAACTCGTCGCCGTTGTACTGCCAGATGTTGGTTTGCGGGTTGCCAGTGATGTAGCGGGGATGTCTCTTCCGGGCCTCGACCTCGCTGAACAGCTTCTGGGGTGGCTTCGGGCCAGGGCCCATGGTCCGCTTGCGCTTGCCATCGGCGGTCGTGGCCGCGAGAGCGTCGTCGCGCAGACCATAATCCAGTCGCGGGATGAACTTAACTCTGGCCTCCAAGCCATTGTCTGTGATATCAATGACCTGGGCAAGATCGCCAGAATGCTTGGGCGGGCGGCGCAGGCGAACCCAGGCGCCAGGCTCGAGGGTGGGAGTCTTCTGAACGCGCAGTAGGTCAGGCATCTCCTTGATATCGACCAAGAGGAGTTTCGTTCGGGGATACACATTAAGCATGCCGTCGAGCGCCTGGAGGATGTCGGTCTGTCGCTGGGCTTCGACGTAGATGAGGCCCTTCATGACGGAGTTGGGGCCACCTCTCTCGAAGGCGGCCGTGATGCCGAGCTCGTCCTTGGTGCCCTGCTTCTGCTGGATTCTCTGCATGATGGAGAAGATGACCTCGCGCTCCTTGCCTTCCTTGCAGCGAACTCCCCAGATACTTGGATCGTCCACGCTAGGGAGAAGAAGTCTCTGGGGCACGACAGCCGAGTCGTGCATGCTTCGGCCGGAGCGCTTGTTTCCGTACTGCTTCTTGAGACGTTCGGCTTCTTGCTCGAGGTCCATGTCGTTTTCCATCTCCCGTCTGCGGTCGAGCTCGCGATGGCGCGCATCGTCCTCGCGGGCAAATTGCTCGGCCTCGCCGGCCTCTCCGTGCTCGATGAAGCCTTCGTGTTCGGCATCGTCCTCGTCTTCCTCGTCTTCGTCCTCGTCATCGACTTCGGCCTCGAGATCGAAGAAGGCACCGCGCTTGTCCTTCCGGCGGGCGCGTTTGCGACGGTGACCCTGGACAAACAGCATCAGCCACGAGAAGCACAAGGCTACAAGGTTTCACACGGGACTTACCTGTATCTCTTCATCTTCCTCGTCCTCCTCCTCTTCTTCCTCTTCGTCGTCGTTGTTTCCATTCACGTCATCCTCGTCGCCTTCGCCCTCGTCCTCTTCGTCATCGCCGACGTCGCTTTGGGGAGCAGGCAGTCCCTTTCTCGCTTTGCCCGGGGAGAGGACTCGACGTCTTCGTCGTTGTTTCCAGCATTGCCGCCTTCGTCGTCGCTGACGTCGGCGGGCGCAGGGTTGAAGTCTTCTTCCTCGTCGGAATCGTCAGGCTGGTCGTGATCCCGCGGATCGCTCATTTTGACGACGTGGTGCCAATGAGGCAATGAAAAGGCAGGGTCGCGATGATTTGGGGGAGCAGGTTGGCGTTGCAAAGTGAAATGAAAGAAGGAAAGATGATGGAGAAGTGAATCGAGACGCGGCTGGCGTCTTGAAAGAACAATGAATGAGTGGGAGTGGATGGAGGGATTACGGGTTCTTGGACTTTTGTACGGCCAGTCAAGTCACGTCAAAGGCCAACCTTTCCGTCCCGTTGCTGTAGGGGCGTGCTTGGGCTTCGCGGTGCTTGCAAGCTGTGGAATTCCAGGGAGAGCATTAAAGTTGACGGTCTCCAAACTGGAAAGAGACAAGCGCTGATTGGGGTCGTCGGTCTTGGATCAACAGCTGTCTCCGACGTGGGGCTGGTGGGGTCTTGGCCAGGAATACCTCAAAATAACATTGAATGTCCTCTGAACAGATAAAAGCAAGTTTTCAAATAATTTAGGAGATCTGGCTGGGTAAATAGTGCTGACATAAAAGTCAGAAACAAAGTTGGGTTGGGTTGCCGATTGCAGAAGAAAAAGACAATGGCAAATGCTGCAGCAAGCACTCAATTCACCTTCACCAATATCGAGAAATTCAATTGATGCATGACCAGTAAGAACTGCTTTTTGAACAATGAAGTAGATAGGTATCTAGCCAACTCTCCGTCTCCCCCCAAAACTCATGTCACTTCTACATCGCGGCCGTTGGTAGTAAGTATACCCGATAAAGGCTGTTGTTGTACACATGATCAGACTGCCCACTTCGTAACCCTTTTTTTCTCCTGCTTCAAACAGCTGAGCCTGCCTGCCTGCCAACCGGCCTGGGCTTCCCCGTCTTAGTTTTTATCAGTTGGCCGGCCGCGTCCCGCATAAGAGCCCAAACCTTTCCAGACTCTCCGTAGAACCCAGCCCCCATAGAGCAGCAGCAGCGTCTGTCTATATGATCCCGACAACCCGTACTCGTTCAAGCCGTGTCACTGCGTCGCGTCGTTATGTGCCCGATAGATGTTTCGATATGCTAGGTCTGACGTGGCGGGGCCTCATATCTTGACGCCCCAGACACCTCGTCCGCCACTGACACCTAGCCATTCGCCAGCATCCGAGTTGGGCAGAGGCGGCGTCCAGCCCAGGTTTCCAACCTCGTAGTCGCACTGCCAGCTCGCTACCGGCGTCAGGTGCTTGTCGGTCGAGCCGGGGCCGCTGTTGGAAGGCGCGTTGCTGGGCGTGGTGTTCATCAGATCCCAGACCAGCACCATAGAGTCGTCGCCACCCGAGGCGAGCGTTCCTCTCCGCAGAGGCGACCACTCGACGCAGTTAACGGATCCGCCGTGCCCCCCGAAGCTCCAAGAGCGCCTGGCCGGGCTGCCGCACGTCAAGTATCCTGATGACGTTGGAATCTTGCGCGAACGTGGCGAGGAGATGGGTATCATGTGGTGAAGTCGCTAATCTCATCAACGGGGGTGCGTTGGTCATGGTCTGCTGGGCCAGCGTTGGGCTAATTCGTCCACCGGTAGCGTCTAGAACAAAAGCAATGTTAGCAGTCGCATTATGTAGAAAAATAGACAAGTAAATGCCCACCTCGTTCGTCCTTGGCCGTCGGCTCGTAGATGATGGTGCTGTGCTCCAGGCTCCGCAAGTCGAACATGCGCACACTGCCATCTTGGCCACAGCTGACAAACACGTCGACAGTGTTGGCGCAGAATCGCACATCGTAGACCTCTTTGTCGTGCGCAATGAGCTGTGTCTTGGCGGTAAGAGAAGGGATATCCCAAATAGTGCAAGTCGTGTCTATGCTAGAGGTGATGATCAAGCTTGGTGATACCTGGTTCCAATCCAGCGAGGTGAGGGGCGCCGTATGGTCGGGCGTCTTGGAGTTGGAGAGAAGCGCGAGCGGCGTGAGCTTCGTGATGGGCGCGTTGGCGTTGGGCCTGGTGACATTGTTGCCGTAGGAGCTTTGCGCATCCGAGGGTAGCGACCACAGCCTCAGGTGGTCACCCGAGGTCGCCAGCAGATCCGTACTCTGCTTTTGGGACGAGGGCGGTTCCCAGAGGAGCCGCGTGACGGGATACGAATGGGTGGCCTCGGCGACCTTGGTAAACTCGATGCTGTGCTTAGAAGAGCCGGGGGTGTAAATGTCGTTAGGCGTGTTCACAACCTGGGTATCTAGGATTTGGATCTGGGAGGGAGGGGTTCTTGTCAGCAAGCCGAAACGAGGCAATGCAGGGATATTGGGACGCTTACAAAATTGTGACCGTCCTCGAGGTAACTGCCAATGGCCACCTTGCCGGCGCCTTTTCCTTGCGGAGCCCATTTGCACCAGTCGAAGGCATAGAGCGCCCACGGCGCCAAGTAGTTGCTTGTTGACGGTTGCCCGTTGGCAAGTTCGTAAGCGAGGGTGCCGGGTGTGCCATCGGACAGGCTCGAGTCGGCTCGGGGCCTGATGTCGGCCAGGCCTAAGGGAGTGTTGGAAATATTACGTTGCGACCCAGGCGCGCCATACTTGGGGTCTTGAGGAGACATGTATTGCGATGGGCCAGCGGAGCCGCCGGGGGTAGTAGGCGTGTAGGGGGTGAAGCCCGAGGATTCGAAGGGCGCGGCCGGGCTCGATCTCGAGTAGGCGTGGGAGGTAGAGGCGGACAGAGTTAACGAGGGTGGTTTCGAAGGCGACGAGTACTCGGTGGGAGACTGCTGCAGCGGGATGCCGGTCGACATGGTGGGCAGGGTGGGTGCGGTGTTGGCGCTCATGGCAGGTGGGCGGGCGGCGCCTAAGCCTCCAGGCTGCAAAACATTGGGCACCGAGGACTGGGAGTTGGACGACGGGTAGGCGGGGGTGGTGGGTTGGGTGTGGGATAAGTCTCTCGGGGTGGGATGGGTCATGGTGGGAGAAATGTGAAGTTCGTCGTGTTGGGCGGCGTAGCCTCCAGGTGCAGCCGCTCCCGCTCCTGTTCCTGCTCCCAATCCTGCGTTTCCAGCATCGGTCGCGGACTGTCGCGGGGCTCCCGCATAGCCCTGTGATTGGTTCATGGTTTCGTCGAAATGACTCTTGGGTCGAAACTTGGCCTAGGTCCAATAGTAAAGCAGGCAGTAGTGAGTAGCAGCTAGAAATGCTCCGCCGCTGCGCGATGGCAGGCGCGAGCGATTAGTTTCGGGGGAGAGAGAAGGTGGTTGGTTGCTTGGACACGCCGGATGGGGGGAGGTGTTGTTCTTTGGAAGCTGTGATTCGAAGGGCGTCAATCAATTGATTGGAGTCGGGGACGGCAATCGAATATGGCCATGGTAATGGCAAAGGCAAAGGCAAAGGCAATGAAAGCGGTTGGTCGGCTCATTGGTCGCCAAAACACAGCCCCAGACAGCAGACAGCTCCCTAAGCAGCCCCCAAGAGCCTTAACAGTAGCCGACCTCTGTCTACATAATCCAATGCCACCATGCATATCTTCCAATTGACAGGAGGCAACCCAAGGTACTAACAATGAAACCGTACTTCATTGTCCAATGTGCGATGTTACACATTCCGTTTTTACAGTCAGTCATGTCATGTCAAGGCCTGATAGAACGAATGGGCTCATCTCCACTTTAGCCGAAGCAGAGGGGGAGCGATTCGACGTAAGAACGTAACCCGGACGGTCGAACCACCTGTTTGTTTGCCATCACAACTTCGCAACCTTTTCTCAATCCTATTTGACAGTCAAATCAGGCGTCCCCCAAAGCAGACCCCGCCCACAGCCATTGAACCCTTGAATTCGTCTTGCCTACCTAGCCAAGTATGAAGTCAGCCGAGCTGCCTTCGCTGTTGCTCCTGCCGCCCCCTCCCCGGCCCGCCGGCCCACTGGAGCTCAGCGCCGCCTACCGTCCCACCCTCGAGTCCGTCATCGCCAAGCTGAAAGACTCCTCCTCCCCCAAGGGTCCAATGACGGATCGACCCTCATCATCGCGGTGGGTGCGCCGGTGCTCTCGGGCCAGTTCCGGCGCCACAAGTCGCTGGCGTGGCCCGAGCAGCAGTCCCTGCTGGCCGGCCTGTACAGCCTCGTCTCCGTCGTCTGCGCGCGGCTCCGGGTGGCCACCGAGGCGGACGGCGGGCCCGGCTCCGTCGACGCGCGCGTCGTCCTCGTCGACCACGACGCCGCCAAGCGCATTCCCGAGGATTTCAAGCTGGCCATTGAGCCCAACAACACCGTCGTCGTGGATCTGACGACCTTCGTCGCCGCTTATCACCCCTGGAAGCAGATCTTCAGCGTCGGCTCCGAGGCGGGTCATAAGCAACTGTCCACCTATCTGCGCATGTATGAGGGCATCCAGGCTCTCAGCCAGGATCAGCTGATCACCGTCGACGGTGGCCTCACCCTGAATAGCGAACCACTCAATTCTGTCTCAGCATCGCCGACTACAACTCCCCATTCCGTTGTTTGTCTTGGTGGCACTTTCGACCATCTCCATCCAGGACACAAGCTGCTGCTTACCGCGGCCATCCTCCTCCTCAAAGTGCCGGCTGAGGGATCGGCTAAGCCATGCTCTTTTGTTGTGGGCATCACCGGCGATGAATTGCTCAAAAACAAAAAGTACGCCGAGTTTGTGCAGCCCTGGGAAGACCGAGCGATGGGCGTCATCGAGTTCCTGTCGTCGATGCTGGAGCTCCAGAAGCAAGGCTGGAAGGCCGGCGCTGCCGGCCCCAAAATCACCAAGAAGGATGGCGAGGTCACCGCGCTCTTCCGTTCCGGCACCATCTCGGTGTCGTGCGTGCAGATCCAGGACGCCTTCGGGCCTACCATCACCCAGGAGAACATGGATGCTTTGGTGGTCTCGGGCGAGACCAGATCCGGCGGGGCGGCCGTCAACGCCAAGCGAAAGGAGCTCGGCTGGCATCCGTTGCAGATATTCGAGGTGGATGTTCTGAGTGCCGAGGAAATTACAGACGAGCAGCCGACTAAGACGGACAATTTCGCGTCCAAGATCAGCAGCACCGCGATCCGCAAGATGCGGGCTGATTCGCACGTGTGAGGGTCCTCCGGGCAACGCAATGTAACTGTCGGCTGTACGATACTCGATACTGTTAATGACGCTGGTTTCTGTGGTAGAGAATACAATACTAATTCCTCGGAACCCATTAATCCGTTTTCGCCCTCCGATTCTTCTGAGCAAGTCGTGCATGGCATAGTGGTTCGGCGCTCTCCTTCCCGCTCCCTCAAGGTTGCCAGCCAACTGCTACGGACTGCAGTACCCCGAATCTCGCTCTCAGGCACCACACCCCGCATATAAACCCCCTCATCGTCGTCCACGACTCCAACAACACACAACCGCTGCACCCTCAACAATTTCTTCTTCCCCGAACCCTCTCCACTCGAATCGTCATGAGCCACAGCTTCGAGGCCCGCTCCGTCACGACGAAGGACGACGACGCCAGCGAGGTCCTCCAAACCGTCCCGACGTCGCGGACTGACCTGACGGCGCGCGTCCTGCCCCAGATGAAACTGGGCGACGGCAACATGCCCGGCTCGCTCGCCGCGCCGCCGCCCCCTCTCCCCGCCAGCGCGACCCCCGCCGCCCGCGCCGCAGGCCGCTTCCGCGTCGAGGGCAACGCCATCGTGACGGGCGGCGCGGGCGACCTGGGGTTCGCGGCGTCGCGCGCGCTGCTCGAGCACGGGCTGGCGGGGCTCGTGCTGTTCGACACGAACGCCGCCGAGGGCGCGGCCAAGGCGCGCACGCTGCAGGCCGAGTTCCCGCACGCCCGCGTCGGGTTCGTCCGGGTCGACGTCACCGACGCCGCGGCCGTGGACGCGGCGGTGGCGGACGCGGCGGCGACGCTCGGCGGCGGCATCGATGTGCTGGTCGCGTTCGCGGGCGTCGTGGCGTGCCAGCACGCGGCGGAGACGACGGCCGAGGACTGGCGGCGGGTGCTGGACGTCAACACGACGGGGGTTCGTGTGCGCGCGGGCGGTGGCGCGGCGGATGATGGCGACGGGGCGCGGGGGCAGCGTGACGCTGGTGGCGAGCATCTCGGGGCACCGGGTCAACTACCCGCAGCCGCAGGTGGCGTACAACGTGTCCAAGGCGGGGGTGCTGGCGCTGGCCAAGAGCCTGGCGGCCGAGTGGGCGGCGCACGGGATCCGCGTCAACAGCGTGTCGCCCGGCTACATGGACACGGTGCTCAACGAGGGCGTCGGGCTCGACGCGGCCAAGAACGTCTGGCTCAGCCGCAACCCCATGCGCCGCATGGGCCGGCCCGACGAGCTGGCGGGCGCCGTCGTGCTGCTCGCCAGCCGCGCGGGGAGCTACATCAACGGGGCGGACATACTGGTGGACGGGGGACAGACGGTCTTTTAGCGTATCGGGGGTTTCTATGTTGGCAGCTATCGTTCGCGGGGATCGAGTGTGTTCTTTTGCTATGCCGTACAAATTTCACCCATGTTGCAGAGCTCTCTGTGTCCCCCGTATGTCTCTCTTTACCATGAATTGCGCCGCGCCCAATAGCCCGGCCGTTACAAACTAAACTCCAGCGACACCATAACCAAACGCCGTCGTCTTGGGAACCACGTTTCGCCAATTCATCATGCCACCAGAGCACCGTTGTCATTACCCCTCTCCTTGAACCCCTGAAACACGACGTGGCCGTACTCCTTGAAGCCCTTGCCGCCCGAGCTCAGCACCATGACCTGCTCCTTGAAGTGCGGGGAGCCGTGGTACTCGTCGTCGTGCTTCAGCGTCTCCCAGCCCACGTAGATGAGGTACCCATTGCCGCCACCGCCCCCACCGCCGCCCGTCGTCGTGGGTGGTTTCACCGCCGCGGCGACGGGCTTTGATCAGCCGGCCGCCCGCGATGGTCTTGCACCCCTCGACGCGCCGCATGGCGTCGGCCCACAGCAGCCACTCGCCCTCGATCCACGAGTCGTCGTCGTCGTTGCCGTACAGGGCCGTGCTGACGGGGTAGCCCAGCAGCGAGCCCAGGCCGAAGCCGCGGGCCGTCGTCGCGGCGGCGGCGGCGTTGCTAGTAGTAGTGGCGGCGGCGGCGGCTAGTTGTTGGCCCAGATGCACGTGCCAAATCTGGATGTCCGGGATGGTCGGGTGCACCGGGTGCGGCGGCGTCAGGAGGCTCTTGATGAGCGGCAGGACCTCGTCGAGGTAGAGCGCGGACTCGAGGAAGTCCTCGTTCTGCTCCAGGGTTTCTCTCACTGTTGTCTCGTCAGAAGGCATGGTTTAGGGCCAGCTTGACAAGAAGCGATCCGTCTGGGTATCTATTGGTCATGGTCGGGGTGGATGGGGAATGGGGATCGTTGCTTGTAACGCCCATGCAATTCAAATAAACAAAAAAAATGAAAAGAAACATGTTGCATGGGTCGAGGGTACGAATGGAAGAGACGAACCTATGTGTAACTGCACCTTCTTGCTTTCCTCCACCTGCCGGCCCCAGTAGAGACGCAGGAAGCCGGGAGACTCGGCAATCAGCTCCAGCACCTCGGCCCACCTACAGCCGGCCCCGCTCGTCGCATCCTCGAGCGGGTGCTCGACGGGGATGCTCAGGTAGAAGATCTGGGTGACAGGGCTTGCGCTTTCGTCGGTCAAATTCGTTACCGCCATGGACTTGGAAGTGGGCGGTTTCTGGACTTGTTTGGTTGGGTTGAGTGTGGTTCGTGGAGGAGAAGGAGGGAGGAGGGAACCAGCAGGGTAAGTACGTGTTGGATCCTGCACAGGCAGCTAGTTATCACTTCACTTCGTTGTCTGGCTACTTTTGCTGGCGACAATTGTGCAGCTGGTGGCCGGGGGGTTCGGGGAGTCTTCAGATAAGCACGATCACACACGAAGGTAGGCTTCAGTAATGGAAAGCAAGGAAAACGAAAGGAAAACGGAACTCGAAAGCTCTTGTACGGTATGCAAGCTCTAGCGGTATAAATGCATGACGGAATCCAGTGGCCTTTGCTCCTTAGGGGTCGTGAGTTAGTTAGATGAACTGTCAGAGTTCTTTGTTGGCTCGCCGGGGCTAACCACTGCCCACTGGGTTTACTCCCGCGTGCTGCGCCATTCTTGGGAGAGGAGGAGGAGGATCGCTGATGCTTCGTGTCTGTCTGCGTCCAACGTCTCGTGTGGCTCTTACGTGTTTCTCGTACAGCCGTACTCTCTCTCGGTCGGGTGCCGCAGAGAGAGAAAGAGAAGGGGAAGAAAACCCCGCATACGCCGCTCGCTCATCGACGATCCAAATGCTGGAAACGTGATGCACGGGGGAGAGCCAAGAAGAGAAGGAAACTCTGGCGAATCACGATGCTTTTCCTTTTTTCTTTTTGCCCCGGGTCGCCTGGTCGTATTGGAAGCCTGGCCGCCCGGACCGTTCAATGGGCGAGGAAGGTTAAGCAACGGCCCATTCCCACCGGCTGCAGGATGACATGCCCTGTCGTCTGATCGAAACATGGTTGGCTTGCGACGGTGTCAGACTCAAGCTTTGCGGGGTAATACAAGGGGAGAGAAATCGGGGGCCGCAACCGTCCCTCTCTCTCCCCCCACCAGAGAACCACAGTCGAGCAATGTTGTTGATGTACGACAACCGCTACATATCAACTTTCACTTTGTTTTGAAGATCTTCAAAGCTAATCTATGATCAACGAAGCATGACAAATACCATGCACCCACCATGCATGCATAAATGCAGTTGCCACCTGGGGTTTTAACACGTGCTGCTCCAGAGGGGCAGAGCATCGGTGAATATGTTGACTATTGGAATCAGTTTGATGGTACGACCCCCTTTTTCGCTTTTCTGGATTAGGAGCTTCGAGCCGGTCCTGCCGCATCCATCCAAACTGATGCCCAACCCGATACTTCCTGACTATCGAATGAAACAGCAAACCTTAGTTGAAGCCGAGACGCCATCCAATAGTAGGTTGTCCCTATGAGTTCGTTTTACACGAGGTAGCACGGCTGCCGTCGCTCACCGGTGTCGTGCTTTTCCAGCCCATGCGTATCACATCTAACGTCATGGCGAACCCGAGAAAAGGATGACCGAATAGTTGGATGAGACATGCAGCTTCGCACCCATAACCAGAAGTTCCCTGCGGTTCAGATATGGTTTTATTGTTTCACTCTATCAACCCAATGAGACATGTCCAGTAACGCCAGCCCTCATAATACCCAACCAACCGATGCCGAAAGAAGCCAATGAGTACGAAAGAAAATCCCAACGCCGGACGCCGACTCGTAATGAACGCATGCAACCTGCCAATGCAAACCTCCCTAGGCTCCCGGTATCTGCAACCCCCCGCATAGCCCACCATATTACCCGAACAACGAAGCACAAGCCCCCAGATGCACACGTCCCCTCCCCAGCTCGAGAGCACCGGCCAACGAGGCCATGATGGGGAACAGCGAAGCGCCCGAAACAAAACAAAACGCTTCCTTCAACACTGGACCGCCGCGCACGCCCCCGGCCGCGGCACGTCGGTCTGCACTTGGCCCACGACGCCGTAGGCCCCGGCCGCCTCGAGCCAGAGCACGTCGAGGTCGGGGAGGACGTTGCAGCAGCGGACGCGGTTGATGGTGGCGGCCGCGGCCTCAGCGGCGGCCGGGCGATCGACGACGGCCTGCAGATTCGTCAGCACGGCGCCGAAGACCTGGCCCAGGTCGCGGACGGCGCGGGTGTAGGCGTCGGAGACGCCGCAGACGCGGCTCAGGACCTCTGTTTTTTTTCCCCAGCGGTCAGCCTTTTGGAGTGGTGTGGAACAAAAAACAAAAAAAGAGGGACTCACTCAGGTCGTTCGGCTCGTGCTTGGCGAACTGCAGCGCGTGGGCGGCCGCACTCGACGAGGCGCGCGCCGCGTTGTCGACGAAGGCGTTGACCGTGTTGACGGCGGCGAGCCAGTCGCGGAGCGCGCCCGTGGCTTCGGCCTCCGAGGGCTGCTGCCTCTGGTCGCAGGCCGCTTGCCGGGGCGGGAGGAGGGAGGATGGGGCGGCCAGCGCGGTCGACGCGGCGAGGATCGTGCAGAGGTTGGAGAACTTCATGGTGGTGGTAGTTGATTTGTTGGTCATGCAATTCTTCTTCGTCTTCTTGATTATGGTGTTGTTGGTGGGCTGTTAGGTTCCTTGGTTGAGGATGAGGTGAAGATTCTGGTGGTTTGTCCTGCTTCATGGCGGTCTCTTGTCTAGATATTTATCCTTCTATCTTGCTCTTTGATATCATCGGTCTGGCTTGGTATCACTCCCGGTTTGCTCTGCCTTGTAGTGATTCCCAAGATAGTATCTCGTCTTTGTTGTCCAGGTGGCTATGCAATAACCGCCCAGGACGGCAGAACGTGGTTCCCGGACGCTTTCATCTTCTTCCGAGCGGATTCCGCATGCATGTCAGCGTCGCGGGTATTTTGAAAAGATGAGCCTATGCAAGTCGTATTGCTTATTGCACAACACGTCACTGACGCAAGGCTCCTTCATATTACCATGAAAGGCGATAATTGCAACATTTTGTGTTGGGACAAGATATCCTTGGTGTGCATTGCTCGGGTGCTAGCTGGGATAAGCATTCAGATTCAACCGGTTTCTATCTTAATATATGCGACGATCAGCTACATCAATTAGTCAGTAGTCCCGCCATCGTAGCGCTGCAGCACTGAAGACTCTCGCCGGCACGGACGACATGGCATTGCCCCGAGATATCTGCTTTTGCCTGCCTATCAAATAATAGATGAAGCCTCCCCCTGCATGGTATATATTTGGGAAACAAAACAAACATTCTGATCTAATTGTGGCCTGCATTGGTGGGCCCGGCAGCCGGGAATGGACGCAAGGGTGCCGGATCTGCGAGTAGCCGGCCTGCCAAGGACTGAAATATCTGCCCAATCATGCGCCGATACGACCCTTGGACGACGTAAGGCTAAAACATCCCAACCACCCGAAAGCTTGGGTATGACAGCACAAACCGTGGTGGCTTGGTTCGTATCGGGTTCTGATTGGGCTTTGCTGCGGGAACTGTCGTCCACGAGTGTGTGGCTATGGCTTCTAATCTGGGGAGGGGGAGGGGGAGGGGGAGGGCGCTCGATCCCTGGCGTGCTTGGCTCCCCCAACCCAGCAAACATATTGCGAATAGAAACGACGCATTGGTTGCCGGGTGCCAATAATAGTTTGAACACGCATTGCATTTTCGGATGGTTTAGTGCCCGAGGGTTGCTGACGTACCACCGACGCACCGCATTCATCTACGCGTACTGGTGCTTACTATTCGGCTGTCGATGGCGTCCGGGGGCGGCTAAATATGGATGCTTCGACTGGACATCGCTGTCATCCGGCTTGCAGAGACTTGTGTATTACATTTGTGAAATACCACCGTGACTGCAATGCGGCGGCTGCTTTGGAGGAAAAGGCTGTAGGACAGGCATCTATCTAGTGCCGAGTTACGTGAGTGAGGTCATCTAACTGGTTAGCAGTCACTAGGTCTGATTGACACACTACTACACTGAACTGCCCCCTCCCTGTCTGGCCAGCATTTCCGCCCTCCTCTGCCTATTCAACTCCGTAGCCGAGACCCTGGGCCGGTACTTGTCGCCGTAGAGAGCGCGCGCCTCCGCCTCGGTCCGCACCCACAAGATATCGTAGTCGCTCGCCTCGGTCATCATGGCGTCGCGCTGGAGATGGACCTGCCTCCCCGCCCCTCTCCCGCCCTTGCGCCCGCGCGACGAAGAAGAGGTTGCAGATGGCTGTCGCAGTTCGGATACCAGAACCACCTGGACGCCCAGCCGCTCCAGCCGGGCGACGTTGGCCGGGCGGCTGGCGTAGACGGTGACGCGGCCGGCCGCCGACGCGTCTCGGGCCAGCATGTAGGCCAGGGCCTGCTCGTCCACGCCCTTGGCGTCGCCCAGGACGAAGGAGTCGCCGCGGGCGATGGCGTCGTCGAGGGGCGCGTGGTAGCCGCGCGCGAATTCTTCCGCCGAGAGGTCCATGTGGCCACTGATCATGGCGACCCGCGAGGGCGTCTTGTTCGGCGTCGGCCTGGCCGGAGATTGGACATCGGAATGGGCATTGGCCACGGGAGGTTCCGAGGCAGAAGCAGATGCAGCAGCAGCAGCAGCAGCAGAAGAAGAAGAGGGCGGCTTCTGGAGAAGGCTAGCCCAGGACGGCTTGGCCTGAGACATGGTGGGTGGGTGGGTGAGTGGGGGTTTTTCAACGGGATGCGGCTGAAGAAAACGGATACGAAGAATGCTCGAGTGTCTGGGGACTATGCAGAACCGGAAGATATGAGTGGTGGAAGTTTTTATATATTCAAGATTTGAACTTCGCAATTTCGCCCTGGGAACAACAACATGGAGGAATTGGACTTCCATGGCCGGAGTGACTCAAACGGCGACGCCGCGACCTGGCAGTGCGTGCGGCACAGCGGAAGGATTCCAGCTACGGTAAACACGTCCAGTCATCAGCGTTGGCGGACGGTTGCAATCGTTGCGGACGAAGATGGAATCAGGCACACAGAAACACGATGCCTTTTCCTTTCCATTCTTAGCCAGATCGTTGGGCTTTCCCTACGGACGTAGAAAAGAAGGATGCTCCAAACGCCAGCCCAAGAAGCCGGAATTGGCGGTTCAGCGGTGATTGAGCCAGCGATTTATGGGGCCTTGCACATGCCCATAGCGCTGTGCTGTCGCCCTGAATTTGGTCGATTAGTGGAGGCCTGACTGGCCGACCCAACGGCCTGGGCGAGGAAAGCGCTAAGCCGACGCGCCTCGGCTGGAATTCCCTTTTTTCATAGGAGGTTACGAGCGTCCAGGGGGTGTCAAGATCACCGGCAGGGGATAGCGCGGTGGATCTCCCACGTCAATCCGGAGCCAGGCGCCGAGATCAACCAGGGATGCCGTTTCATCTTTGCTCGATTTCTCCTTGTCGACCATCAGTGAACCGTCATCGTGAACCCCCGGCCCCCTGAACAGCTCATATGGGATGATTTCCGCAACGGGAAGCTCGTCCCCCCATCGCTGGGCCTCGTTCCAGATTGATGGCTTTTTCCACCACCGCCAGGCCCACCACGCCCGACCGTGTAAGCCGGCTGGCTGGCCTGCGTGGGGTTTTGGCTCCTGAATCTCAATCTCGAGTGTCTTGAGGCTCTGCATGACGGACGAGTTGCAATGGAAAGCGGCGAGGCCAATACATGCATAAATACGACCATGCCGTCCGCTGTCCAGTACGACATCTCTTTTCTGCTTCATCACGTCTCAGTTGCAGGTCGCTTTTTACACTCTTTTCCCCCTAAGCTTTACCACTTTTCCACCCTTTACATTCTTTACCGAAGTCAACTTCACCGTGTGAAGCCGGGACATTCATTTCTACCCAACACTCGATTCTACCGATCAAAGCCAAGCCGCTTTTTCTTCTCTTGCCCACCACTCACTCACTCACTCGCTCACTAAGCAACATGTCTTCCACCAAGCTCACTCTCGCGGCCATCGGCGCCTTCGCCGCCACCACGGCCCTGGCCCACGGCAACGTCAACACGTTCGCCACGGACGGCAAGAAGCAGCAGGGCTTCCTGCTCGACTACTACTACCAGGCCAAGAACGGCGGCAGCGCGCCCAAGGTGGCGGCCTGGTCGACCGAGAACCTGGACAACGGCTTCGTGGACCCGCCCATGTACAAGACGTCCGACATCAACTGCCACAAGAAGGCGCAGCCGGGCGCCCTGACGAGCTCCGTCGCGGCCGGCGGCGAGGTCAGCTTCGACTGGCCCAACTGGCCCCACGACATTGGCCCGGTCCTGACCTACGTGGCCGACTGCGGCGGCGACTGCTCCAAGGCCGACGTCTCGTCCCTGAAATGGGTCAAGATCGACGAGATGGGCTACGAGGGCGGCCAGTGGGGCGCCGCCAAGCTCGTCGCCAACGGCGGCACCTGGACCACCAAGGTGCCCGCCAACCTCAAGGCCGGCAACTACGTCTTCCGCAACGAGATCATCGCCCTGCACGCCGGCGGCCAGGAGAACGGCGCCCAGAACTACCCCCAGTGCATCAACATCGCCGTCACCGGCTCCGGCACCGACCTGCCCGAGGGCACCCTGGGCACCGACCTGTACACCTCCAAGGACGCCGGTATCCTCTTCAACCCCTACCAGGGCAAGATCACCAGCTACACCGTCCCCGGCCCCAAGCTGTTCGGCAGCGCCGCCGGCGGCTCCAGCCCCGCCCCTGCGCCCTCTGCCTCTGCCCCTGCCGCTTCCGCCCCTGCGCCCTCTGCCTCTGCCCCTGCCGCTTCCGCCCCGGCTGCGACACAGGCGCCCCCTGCCGCCTCCTCCACCGCCGCCTCGGCTCCCGCTCCCACCCAGCCCGCCGGCGACGACGACTCTTGCGAGGTCGATGGCGGCGACGACGACGATGCTTGCGACGCCGAGCCCGAGGCCCCTGCCGCGCCCGTTCCTACCACCATGATCACCCGCACTTCCGCCGCCGCGCCCGCCCCCACCGCCGGCGCCGGCGCTGGCAACAGCCAAGGCGTTGCCCTGTACGGCCAGTGCGGTGGCAATGGCTTCACCGGCTCGACCACCTGCGCCGAGGGCACCTGCAAGAAGCAGAACGACTACTACAGCCAGTGCGTCAACTAAGAACGGAGCATGATGCCATGCTTCCTTCAGGCCGGGGTTGACCCTGCCACGCGCGTCGCGTCTATTTGACGATGCGCGCGCAACCCCAAGAGAAGAGGATCGATCCTCTTGGTATCTTTTGATCACTTTTTTACTATTTCGACCTGTACATACAATTTCCACAACTGAGGACATAATAAAACTTGAAGTTTTTAACTCACCTGCTTCTTTCTTGAGTCTCCCATTGATGTGAAATGCGCATGCCATACATACATACATACACATAACCTTGTGATTTGCTTGCGCTATGCATGCATAATAATGCATGAGTAATGTAGAGCAACCACTATGTAAAAACAGATCGACCGACCGAATGAATGCCTGGTTGAACATTTTCAAAAAAAGAACGAGACGGGAAAAAAGAAACTTGCCGTTGAACGACCTGCTTATCAAAGAGACGACGCCTGCAGGATTCGAACCTGCGCTCCCGAAGGAAATGCCTAACCTGTTATGTTTGCACATAGCAGGGCATCGCGTTAACCACTCCGCCAAAGCGCCTTGTTGGTTGAAGAAATGGCCACGTTTCACGGGCTATATACAGCGCAACCCCGCACCGCAGGAAGTTGAGGCCGTGCTACACTGGGAGAGAACCACAACTTTTCGTGGACCTTCTTCTCATGCGCTTTCTGTCGATCATCATTCCTCTCACTTCGTATTTATGAATTATTTCATTGGGTAAAATTATCTTTACTTGGATATCTCGCATGCATATTGCATCTTCATATGAACCGTGCTGCATGTGCTGTCTAATACCTAGCTGGAGATGGGCGACCGTCGGCGAATGGACTGCAACCCAATATTGTCTTAGAAAACCAAAAGCTTCTCTTCCATGAAAGGGGACACTTTTACGTTTGTAGCATCATAGAGTCAGAGGCTGCTTGCTACCTGGGCCACACTCTTGCTTTTTCTTAGCGATTCGCCATATCCCTCTCGTGCAGCATCTGCCACTTGTCGTGTGATGCATTGATATGGTCCCGCAAACCCTCGACGGACTCGTACACGTCCGTCTTGCCGCCCGAGGTACACAGAACACACCCGAACCCGCCACCTCGGCAGTGCGACTTGCCCAAGAACCGGGGCGTCAGCCGGAACCCGTCTTTGACCATGGTAGTGGCAGCTATGTTGCTGTTGTGGTCGGAACGTGATGATACCGAGTCTCTACTGTTGCCATTACCGCCGCCGGCGTCGCTCCATCGGTAGCCGCACCGGCCGCAGCAGTCCTTCTTCTTCTTCCGCCGCTGGCTGGTCAGCAATGGCGATGGTGATGATGATGATGACGATGAAGGCATGGGTCTCTGCAGGTCGACTTGGTACTTCATGGCCTCGGGGCAGAAGACGCTGAAGACGCTCGCCCTGGGCCGAGGCCCGAACTCCGACGTGCACGTCGACTGCAGGTCGTCCGAGATCATCTTGGGAGTCGGCGGCGGAGAAGGCGGCTGCGGCTGGAAGGGCGACTTGTTCGGCCTGGCAGGGCCGCCGTGAGATCGAGATGCCGTTTTGTCTACTACGCCGGCATCCTCCTCGCCATCGCCCTGCTCACTCCCAGCTTCTTTCTCTCCGTCGCTATCGCCGTCACAATCATCATCGTATCCAACACCGTCCACTTCCCCCGCGACACTGTCGTCACCGCCCATGAGTTCCGAGGCCAGGGGCGCGGTTGCAGTGGCCTTGGCGGCCGAAGAAGATGCCGCGCTGGGTCGTCGCGGGGGCGACGGACGGACGGGCAGCTCGCGCGGGACCAAGCGGCCGACGGCCACGCGCTGGTACTGCTCCGCGAGGGCGCGCAGCGAAGAAGCGCGCGCCGCCTCCGAGGCGCGAACGAGCTCCAGGAGCTCCAGGGGGCCGCCATTGTGGCGGCGAGCCGCGCCGCGCAGCGCCTCGACATGCGCCTGCAGCGATCGGAGGCTGGACTGCAGGGCGCCGCGGCACTGGTCTACGGGCGAGCGGCGACGGTCAGCTATGCTACGCGACGGGGTTTCTTTCCTCTCGCAGAGGCGGGAGACGGCTTACTGTCGCCGGTGGAGAAGGCGGCGCCGAGGACGTCGGCGGCGCCGTCGTGCGCCTGGCGCACCTGGGACCGGGAGACGCGGAGCGACGTGCTCAGGCCGCAGGCGTCGCCGCTGTCGGCGGCGTCGCACCCGCGCGCGCGGCCCTGGTAGTGGTTCGTCTGCCACCGCTTGCGCTGCCAGCGCGTGTAGCACTCCAGGCCGTCGTCGTAGGTGGACAGCAGCGCCGTGACGAGGGCGCTGACCGTATCGAGCTGCTCCTCCATGTGCAGGGCGGGCTGGACACTTCAAGCGTTCATCACACATGACCTATCATCATTTGGGAGGGGGAAAGGTTGAGAGCGGGCGGTTGATCACTCAATCACTTTGCTGGCTGCTGCTGCTGTTGCTGCTGGGATTTGGCGAAGAACCCACACACCACGAGAAGGGCGAAATTGTGTGTGTGCGCATGCGATTCCAGCCTGGTCCGTCGGGGAGTCAGGAGCAGACAGAAAGCGAAATTCAATCAAAGTGAGACACGTTGGGAGGCGGCTACATGTAGGCATGCATATCGATACTACGCGACCATGCCGGGCAGGGGGGTGACCCCCGTGCCGACGTCAGAGCGACAATGCGTCTCGCAAGGACTGGGTTGGATGGTTGCTCTTATCTCTGGTCAATGAGACCAGCTCTCCAAGCCATGGTGTTTGCTCCGGCTAGCTGGTCAAGCAACAAAGTGCACATATGCAATGGATATGTGTGGTGGCGTCTATCAGCCGATCACTGTTCAGCCCGCTATCAAAGTGGCTGCTTGCGCTTGCGCTCGTGGGGTTGGGCTGCCAACCCAATGACTCGATAAAGGTATCATTTCATTTACAGCAACTATGCTATGGAGGCATATGCACGTCGAGTTTTGTGTATCTTCGTGCATACGTCTTGATCTCAAATGACTCAATCATGGACTGATTCCAATTTATAGCTACTAGAATACATGAGTCGAGGTGCAGTAAAGGTAGAAAAGGTACTGCAGGGCTCCTGTCGTCCGAAAGCTCTGGAGTTTGGCAGCAGCTTAATGGGACGGACGCTAATGTGCGATGCCCCCCTAGTTGACCCCCAGACGACGGTCAAGCCCCTCCTTTCTACAAATCCCTGCCAGCGTTCCTTCGAATCACGAAGAAGGAAATGTCTCCGTCTCCCTCTAGGCTTTCGGGGAAGCTGACGTGATGCCGATCACCGCCACGTCGAGTCGCTGTTGTCTTCATGACAGGTGACAGGTATTCATCTAATTCACCACAAGTCTCCCTCCACGGCATATAGCTGGGCCTGTCGAAATGCCGCGGGCGCCGCGAACCTCGTGCGATCGCTGCCATGCGCAGAAGCTGAAATGCGCTAAACAGCACGGGTCCAGGATCTGCTCGCGATGCATGAAAGCAGGTGCGACGTACGTGCCTCGACCGCACATCCTCCTCTAGAGATATACTACTGACCCAACCTCAAAAGATGCAACTTCAGTCCATCGGGCAGGGTGGTCGCTGTCCCCCAAATCCCGGTAGTGGCTGCTATTGACGCCATTCCCGTCCACACACCACAGCATTACTCCCAGGAACCCGTCGCGCTCCAAGACATGGAAATGCAATTCGACTGGCCATCCATCACTCTGGATACCCCATGGGAGCCACTGCCGGAATTGACGCCGGAGCTCACGCATGGACCGGACTCGGCTGCGAGCTCCAGCGACCAGACGGAGCCGCCCGAAGACTTGAGGACTTCAATTGTCCGCCGTCTTTCGAACCTGGCAGCCGAATTCGACAAAGTCTACTCGAGCGCATCAACTGAAGAGCTCAGGCACGTGCCCAATGATGAATTCATACGTGAGATTGCTACCAAGTGGGGGAAAGAGCACAACCAGCAGAAGGTTCTGGAGCAGCTCTTCGCCTCCACCCAAGAGCTCATCGGCATTTATCCAGAGGCCATGGACCAGATGTTCTGGAAACGCGAGAAGAAAGACTGCCAAGACCCCGGCTGCATACACCACGAGCCCCTGCCCGAGAAGTTCGCCGATGCTTTGGACCTCGGCGTGGACGACGGGATGGCATTGGAGGACGTGGACCAGTTCCTGTTCGACCACTTGCACCTCTGTCACTCGAGACTCAACGATGTTTTGGGGTCACTGCTCTTGCGCCTCAAGATGTGCAACATCATCGCCGTCCGGAACCCGGTGCTGGAGGAATCCGACTTCGACGTCCCCAGTCTGACGGTGGGCAATGTCGTCGTCTCGGCCCATTCGGCCACGTCGATGCAAGCGGTGCTTCTCGTCCACCTTGCGGCCTCGCTCGTCGCGGGCGCGCAGAAGCTGAAGGCGAAGACGGCTCTTTCCACTCAGCAGGTAAAGACGGGCAAGGCGCGTCTGCTCGAGCTTCGATGCGACGTCCTGCTGGAAGAGTCGGAGGCGAGGCTCAAGCTGCTGAAGATAGCCAGAGACCACATGTCGGAACTGCGGTTCGACCCATGAGATAGGCTTTCTGAAATGGCATCAGTCTGGCCAGGAACTTGATGGTCGCTCATTTCTGGGTAGGTGTAAGTTGCGACTCAGCGACAGCGCTGCAGGTCTTTATTCAGCCAACTGGTCCTATCGATCAGAAATCCGTGCTTCCAGGCTTAAAGGCCTAGACTCCCGGTACGGACAACACACTATGGCTTTGTCCAACCTGCGCGAACAAAGACGTGTGCTGGTCGCTTTCAGGACACCACATCATATATGGAAAGGCGCTAACCGCCCCTCTTCCATTTGTAGTCTGCCATCTTTCAGCTATAAAAAGAATACACATTGTTCGCAACGTGGGCATACATCCCCTGACGACCGAAAACGTCGCATACGTACACACACGCGCCTTTACTTATTGAATTGGGACAGAATGGCTTCGCTACACAGCCAGGACTTGAGGCCAACGATCTCGCGACGGCTGAGGAGGGTGAAGAGTACCCTGCCGCGGGCCTCGGGCATGCCGTCGCTTTCGGGATCCATCCGCCTCGAACGATCTTCACATAGTCTGAAAGACACGTTACACCCCAAAGGCTCCTGGCACAGCCAGGGAAGCCGGCGGGATGGCGCTTTCATCGAGCCGGATGAGTATTTCGTATCTATGCTCAAGAGCTGGCATAAGCGTTCAGGTAAGAGTTGCCTCCAGGCGCCTTGTGACAACCACTGCCATCGCAACGACGTGGTTGCGGTAGCATCAAGCGATATGACGGAGGACTTGGCTAATCATGGTGGTGTTCCAGACGGTATCCAGCTGGACAGCGATGGAATCCCGACGACCTACTCCACGGACAAGGGGTCGGCCTTGAGTGAAGAGTACGTCATCCAGGTAGGGCAGGAGCTCCACGAGGCGCAAGACAACGTCCGCAAGGCGAAGAAGAAGCTCCAGCACTTCAGCAAGCTCCACCGCCGGGCGCTGGGGTCCAAGGACTTCGACAAGCCGCCCACGCGCAGCCCGGACGAGCTGCTGGAGGCCTACGATCGCGAGGTCGTCGTAGACAGCGCCAGCGCCGCGACGCCGCATCGGGAGGACCCCGCTCCTTTGGTGCGCGCGACGCGGCACCACTGGGGGCTCATGGCCGAGGTCGAGGCCAGGATGCGGACGTGGCAGCGCGCCGTCGACGAGTGGGAGGAGAGGGTGGTCCGGCTCAACGCCGAGCTTCTGTGCTTCTCGCTCGACACCAATGCGGTTTGCGACGAGGCGGAGGGGTGTCCGTGTGGTTGTCGGCACGAGCGAAGGTCTGCTACTGCTGGGGTTGACCGTCGTGGTCGCCATGGAAGTACGTCTACGAGGCGGCCTTACTACGAGAGGGGTGGCGACAGTAGCAGTAGTAGAAGTAGCAGCAGGAGTAGCAGCCGGAACGGCTACTCAACAGCATACACCTGGTGAATCTAACCATCGAGGATCGGGTCTATGTTTGTCTTTGGTTTCGCACAGTGATTTCGTGTTCTTGACTGCGTCTCCGTTGCCCACAGTTCCACCTTGTCGCCAACCTAACCTTAGCCAACCCACCCATCGTCCTCGTCGCCTACACCGCACTTATCCCACGATAAGCCGCCTTGTCTTCAACAAACAACGATCTGCCTGGTTAGCTCAATCGGTAGAGCGTGAGACTCTTAGTTAGACTTCTAAGACTCTTGCAAGTCGGCGAGAGACTATCTCAAGGCTGCGGGTTCGACCCCCGCATCGGGCTCAATTCCTGATGCATCCTACCTAGTAGGATATTTCGACCGTTCTTTTGCTTTTTTCCTCGAACCTTATACTTCCTGTATTCAATAGTATATATTTATAGCCAGCATCATTCTTTTCCTATTTGGTTTAATGTCAAGGTGTGAGCCCAACAGAAACGTAGCCAGCATCATATGTGCCCATGTCTACTTATTCTATTTTCCCACAGCTTACGCTTTTATCTTATCTATGTATTCTCTCTTTTGCTCGATATCTTAGATTGGTCAGTTCTCATATCCATCTACAGGTTTCTCCGGAAGAACTGAAGTATAGTGTACACTAGGTTCGAAACCATTATCTCGTTCAGAAGCACGCCGTCATGCGCTTCAGTGCCCTCACACCCTTGTGACTGCCTTCCCCACTCGACGAAGCCGGCTTTCGTTTGCTCCTGCAGTCGCGGCAAGGGATGGCGACGTGGAGCGTGCGATGCGCCGGGGCCGGCATGGTGCCGATGCAGTTGAGGCCGTAGGCGATGGCGCCGCCGCATCGCTCCAAGTTGCTGCTGGCGGTCTCGCGGCAGCCGCAACTCCAAACCGTCTCGGGGTGATAGCACATGTCTGCTTCTCTTCTGTCACTGGAGGGTTGAGCTTATAGTAAAATATGCGACTTTCTGGAGAGGAGCAGAAAGCCCAGGCGTAGAAAGGAGAACGGAAGAACGTTGCTCAAGAGAAGGGAGTAAGAAAGGAAGACAGATAAGAGAAATGAAGAGGCGACACTATAGTCTCTCTCTCTTGCACACAATGGTGAATAGAAGATGCGAAACAGAGAAGATATCACCACTAATTACACGGCCGAGCCCCCTAATCTATATGAGGCCGCCCACCTGGTTTCTATTGTTCACTGAAAGAATTTGTTCCTGGAACGAGAAAAACCAAGTTCTTTATCTAAAAGGCCAGGATCGCGTGGTTTCTATTCTTTGCCAGGCACAAAGACTCGGCCCTTGCTTGCTGATAATGTGTATTGTCTTCGGGTGTTGTATTCTTAGCTACTAATTTACCCCTGGGTCTATGCACATTGATGCAGATCGAATGCATGGAAGAAATGGACATTTTCTAGCACCCAGGGAGGAAGCAAACAAAAAGGTGTTCTATTTACACCCATGACACTGTTTCAAGGAGCCCGCAACCGCTGCATTGTCGCGACCCCCTTCAGGAGTGGCGCGCGCTAATCTGATGATTGCTTGGGAAGCCGCTGCGAATCATCCGGTGTGAACTCGAACGCTTGCTACCAACTGGCAGTGTTCCATTCTCTCAGTCTACTCGGTCTTCTCATGACTTGAATGTACTCTGGACCCGCCGCGACTGGCCTACCTCGTCTTTTGCTCGATCTTTTCTCTATCGCGGAGCCCCAACCGCCAGTCATACTAGGAAACACGCACGGCGAGAAGCTTTCTTTTATGATGCAGAGTTCGCTGCGCACATTACATACCCTCTCTCAGCTCTCCTGGGTTCCCAAGCCCACGTGCCTTAATGAAAGTCAGTCTCTGGACTTGCTACACACATCAGCGTCGCTTGCATATTCTTGCGGCTTGAGATACCATGGACGTCGCTCACCCTTATATGGTATCGTTATTTCGAGGGAGGTGGGCGGAATTTGCTCGAATTTGGAACCTTGGGACGTGCAGCCAGAACACAAGCCATGAATCACTTCTCATTTGGTGCCCTGAAGCCGGATTCTTAGTCCTTCGGGATATAGTATTTGCGCTGCAGGGCATTGCCAATGACAAAGCGGCCGAGGCAGCTAGGCCGGTCGACTATCTTTCATCTTGGCCCGTCAGCTATTCAACCGCCCGACATATATCCAAAAGGCATCCCAAGATGATTGGCCATGGTACAGCAGAAGGAGCAAAGACCAGACAAATCCAAGGACAGTGCAGTCACGACACTATAAGCGAAAACGATGTTCCAGGAACCCACTGTGACGGGTTGGAGTGCGATGCTTGGTGGTGTTGTTTGGATATGGTGCTTCACGTCTCGAGACCACCAAAGAAATACTCGTGCTCTACGTCGCCACAGTCAGCTGGGTTACCTGGCTAGGCAACTATTCGCGACTCATGACAATTGCCAAGGAACATGGAACGTTTGATAACGACCAACGTTTGGAAAGGCTGGGAGCCAAGTCTGTCTTCTGTCTAGTCATTGACCAGTTTCTTAGTGCTCTCGCTGAGATGCATATTGTTGTTGATTCCATGGACAGAAGATGCTTGTGTAATCCTGAGATTGGTGTTGCTGATGGCGATACGTCGCACTAAGGTTGCAAGGTTTCCACTAAACCGAAATGCATCGGTCAAGGGAGCCCAAGGGCTTGGTAACCTCCGGAAGCCTCTTTTGCCACTTTTCTCTTCGAGGACAAGTATGGAAATGTAAAAAATGTCGCCGGGACCTGCTAAAGGTAATATTTGGCGAAATCCTTTGTGTCTCACGTTGGCGCTCGATGACGGCTTATGTCTCTAGTACATATAGCGTTGTGCTTTTATACGGTGGGCCTGGATCACAGCGCAGCTTGGCGTGCATGGTGCTCCGTGTCCGTGTGTGCTGGGAAACGAGGCGAGCTGCTGCTGGGCGAGTCATTCGCCAAACAGTGCAAGCTGCTGACTGGAGTCCAGTCACTGGACAAGCTGACTGGACAAGCTGACCACAGCCCGTGGCACGTGGGAAAATGCCAGGAACCGACTCGGCGTGGCCAACGCGCGTCATTTGATCACGGCCACGGTCATGCATGCAGCTGACAGACGCATCCGACCGACCATTTCGCATCCTCTTCAGCAGCGAGAAGATCCGGGGCGATCTGCCCAGTGCGCCGCCGCTTGCTTCTTTCTTCTCTTACTTCGTGCTTACCGTGGTTTGCTGATAGTTTGTTTTGGCCAAGACACGGAATCTCACTATCGATTGTCGTCTCAAGTCCCGTCCGATCTTTAATCTAACCTCTTCTCCCCTTTCCCTGGCCCCATTCATTCCTTCCATTCCACTTAGACCCGGCCTTCCGTCTGTTTTCTGCATGCCTTCTTTCCTTCCTTATCATTCAACAACCAACCACTTGCCTAACCTAGCATGCGGCTCTTCCTTATCGCTATCTTGTTAGCAGCAACCCTTGCCGCTGCCAGAAAGCCGACCGTCTACTTCATCCGCCACGGGGAGAAGCCTAAGAAGGGCGACGGCCTTAGCGCCGATGGCGTGAAACGCGCACAGTGCCTGCGCGGCGTCTTCGGCACCGCATCCGACTACAACATCACCCATGTCATGGCCCAGCGACCCAAGAAGAGTAAGTGGTGCATTTGCTAAATCGACATGCCCGGCTAACCATCAACCATAGATGGGAAACAGAAGAGACCCTATGATACCGTGTTTCCTCTGGCCAAAGACATGGGACTCCACGTCGACACGTCCTGCCGTCGCGACGACATTGACTGCGTGGTGGATGTCATCGAGAACTATTCGGGCCATGGAAACATTCTCATCTGGTACGTCTTCATCAAGTGTATAATGGAGCTCGTCGTGGGGAAAACTGACCGTGTCGCACCACAACAGCTGGGAGCACAAGCGCCTCAGGGATGTCGCCAAGGCCTTGGGCGCCAAAAGGGTCCAGAAATACCCCAAGAAGGCCTTCGACCTGATCTATACACTTCCCCCCAAATACAAGGAGATCACGGAAATCACCTCGGAGAACTGTCGCGGCTTAGACAAGTGATTGTCCCCTAGACAACGGACATGTGTGGCGTTATAGCGATATTTGATTTCCTTCCTGGTCAACCCTACATACCCCTAATAAACAGACCACCCCTAGAAAGTTAGACAAAAAACACCACCACCACATCGGTATTCATTGCCGACCCATCATTCTCCTTGATTGCATTCACTTTGCCAAGACACGAACACATCTAACACTTAACTACGGCTGGCCCGGGAGCGGTGTAACTCGTGGGCACAGGGTAGTAGATGTTGATCATGATGCCCGGGTCCGTCGCCTTGTATGCGCCCGGGATGGACACCCCACTGAATGTCTTGGTCCCGCTCCCGGTGACGGTGAGCTGGCCGCAACTGCAACGAACCAGTTAGTCAGCATATCGACAGCATTGGCAAGAGGTCGAAGAGGCGGGGGTAAGCTGCGAGGAAGTACAAAGAAGAAGAAAACTAGAGAACGAAGTCAAGATATAGAGAAGAGGAAAGACGCACGCGATGTAGAACTGCGCACCCCCGGCGCTGCCGGCCGAGTGCAGAGCAATGTGCTCGATGCGGATGAGGTAGTCGCCAGGCGCCAGGCACTGCGGGATCTGAACGGTGACGTCGCGCAGGCCCTGGCTGGGCCACGTGAGCCCCGCGGGGGAGATGTTGGGCCCCTGGGAGAAGATCTTGAACCAGACGGCGCCCGACCCGTCGAAGGAGGCGGCCGTCTGGCCGGCGGGCACCTTGGCCATGTAGAACTGCAGGGTGCCCGGGTGCGAGATGCTGGCGTCGGCGACGAAGCCGACCGTAGCGCCCGCTGCGACGCTCATCGTCTGCGCGCCCTCGCTGCCGGCGGCCAGCTGGTAGCACCGCAGCTGCGTCGAGGACACGTCCGTCACGGGGCCGTTGGACTGGTAGTTGGTCGTCTTGCGCACGTACTGCCAGTCCTGCGTCGTCGCGCCGTTGGCGATGAGGCGGGGGAACTTGTCTGTCGGGGGTTGTTTGCGCGTGGTTAGTGGAACTTCCGTGTATTACACATCCAGCATGCGAAGAGTCAAGTGGAGTTGACGGAAGCCAATGTAAGAATTACCGCCATTATATAACCGCAGCTGTGTCTAAGCGGATGACGTCTTTTGGGTTGCTTACAGTGCCCATGCACTGCCGAAGCAAGTGCAAGTAGTACGACGGCGACGACCTTCATGATGTTGAACAAGCAAGGCGCTTTCGCAGCTTCGGAGGGTAGAACAAGTGATCACTTTGTTAGTTCCAAGCTAGGATCAGTGACTCAGATTGAACTCGCCGTTCCCCTACTATCTTCAAGGGGAAACCACGGGACGGGCACACAAAGGTCTAAATATACTTTCGTCTTCAACCCTAGGGGTTGGACCTCTAGGAAGTAATATCAAAATTCCATAGTCTACCTAGTACCCAGTGTGCATTGTCATCAATCGGCTTCTGATACTCTATTGCTTTCTACGAATGACAGCTTCTCCGGCTAAACAGAACCCGGGTAATCAACCTCCGCTCGACGACAAGGTAAAGATTTAGGTTCAGTGGCCACTCAGATGCCGAGTCTTTGATTGCCGTCATATCAGTATGTCCCAAAATATCAGCAAGCTGCCCCGTGGGGAAGACAGCTCCCCACTTGCAATACCACCTGCCGCCCTTGGAAGCACGTCCAGCTAGGTGGTTGATGCAGACTACTGTTGATATAAAGTGAGTCATGAGGAACTGCCGTAGAGTTCAAAGAATAGCCCGTTCGGGATGTGAATGACAGTCAGAATTGAAACAGGAGCCGTTCAACTGGTTCTAGCATAGAGATCTTTGACTATGTGACGCCAGAAGCCATAAATGGTCAAATTATCTTACTAATTACACGTGCTTCTCTGTACACCTCCACCTCAGACCAGCGTTCTCCCACCATATGAGCACAGTTGACTATTCGTTCTCCCCTTCGGGATTCTCGGCAGCGTCATCGGAGCTGGAGCTGGAGCTGGAACTGAAGGCGGATTCAGAATCGGACTCAATGTCGGTGTCCCCGGCGGCCGAGCCTTGCAATGGCGAAGCCGGTTCCTCTTCGCGAGGACGCTCGATATATTCGGGGCCGAGCTCTTTGAAGGGGTGACTAGGGTCGTGCAAGACGTTGCGCAGCTCGTAGCACTTGTAGCACAAGTCGAACTGGGTGTCACACTTCTCACACTGGTATCCGATGCCGGTCAAAGCCTGAGAAGTAATGGGGCTCATAGTCAGATTTGATTGTGATCACGAAGAGGAGGAAGAAAGAGGAAAGGGGGTTGCAGCAACTCACATATCGACAGTAGTCACAAAAGTGATCTTCATGCACCTTCAGACGGTGGGTTTTTGGCTCTTTTGGCTTTTCCCCCCAAAGTTTCCAGGTGGACCTTCTGTGGTAGGCCTCAAGAGTTCGACAACTTCCTGTGGTCGTTCGTGATAAAGCGCAACCCCGAGAGGTGTCCATGGCCTCCCGTGAAGGTCAGACACATGGTCCTTGCGGGCGCCCATGTCCAACAGTTCCTGGAGCAGCTCCAATTGAACATTTTCGGCAACGATATGGCTGATAGTTCCCGCCCCGCACCCACGTGCCGCCCAGCACAATGGCGTCCAACCATGTCGGTCTCCCTGGTTGATAGTCCCTGCGCCGACTTTGGTCATTATAAGCTTTAGACATGCCACACTGCCACCTTGCGCCGCCCAGTGTAGCGCCGTGCGACCTGCTATGTCGGGCAATGTTGGGTCTTCACCATGGTCCAGAAGGATGTTGACAAGCTCCAACTCTCCACGCACGGCCGCACTGTGTAGTGGAAGCCGACCCATTGGGTCCAACACGCCAGCCTTCACTCCTTTGGATAGCGCCAGCTTTAGCATGTCCACGGTTCCGTAATAAGCAGTGACGCTGACCGCGTCGCCGTAAAGGCCGCCGAGATCTTTTAGGTCTGCACCACTCTCTAGGAGAAGGTCGACAATAGCAATATTGTCGTCATTCTCGAGGTCGCTTTCAAAAGGGGAAAAGTTGTTGAAGAAGGCAGATACAAAAGGGGGACCGGGCAAGACCCGGCGCATCGAGGTTGACATCAGCACCGTTCTTGATCAAGTATCTGGCGATGTCGACAAGGCCACGCATGCATGCGATGTGCAGCGGTCCACCCCAGCGCTGACTCAGCTGATTTAAGTCCGGCTTCGTCGTCAAGAGGAAGTTGGCAACAGCCTCATTTTTCACGGAAAGCGCCGCCATCAGAGGAGTCCAGCCGGTGCTGTCGGTTTTGTTCACGTCAGCTCCTGCACGTACCAGCATCATGATGTTGTCCAGAGGTGTGTCCGACGCAATTTGGTGGAGTGGTGTTTGGCCTTCGTAGCCTAGGGCATTCACGTCTGGTCGATATTCGAGCAGGGTAGGAAGGCCAGGCCAATCGAGTGCCCTGTGAAGTGCTTGGAGACCGATGCCCCATTCTTGATCCACATCGGCTCCTTTGTCGCAGAGGAGTCTGATGGCATCCGTGTTGCCCTTGTAAACCGCCCTCTCCAAGGGAAGCCAATTCTGGATGAAGTTTTCCCCTTCGGACAAGCTCATCACAGCACCGGCCTCTATCAATAACCGCATAACCTCCAAGTTGCTGTTATCTATGGCGTCCAAAAGTGGTGTCGTACAGTCCTTACAATGGAAGTTAGGATTTGCCCCCTTCTCTAGCAGAATGCGTGTTACTTCTTCATTGTTTGAAGCCAAGATCAGAGGCGTATCTCCATGCTCATTGAAGCAGTCAAGCTCGATATTACTCTCGTTCAGTAGACGACGGAGCACTGTGGACGCGGATGCTAAAATTGCTCGATGGAGTGGTCTGTATCCGTTCCCGTTGGTGCGGTTGACGTCTGCTCCGTGTTTAAGCAGCAAATCCACGATTGCGACGTTATTGGAATCATCTGATAAACAAGCCAGACTCAAAGATGACCAATCGTCAAACTCTCTCCTGTGAATATCGGCCCCTTTTTCGACGAATAGCTGGACAACTTCAAATCGTTGATCAATAAGAGGCTTGTTGAGGAGAGCCAGACCTAGCGGGCTGCGATACGTGTTCTGTGGGTGATTCAAATCGGCTCCCCTCTCGATGAGAAGCTTGCACATGTCAAGCGACCCGACGGATATCGCGTAGGTAATCGCAGTTCCTGCTAGCCCAACTGCGTTTGGATCGGCCCCAGCATTGAGTAGGGATCGAGCGCAGTCAAGGTGGTTATCATTTAGTGCCACCAGCAAGGGGCGCCAGCCGGGCGAAGCTGGATCTTCCAGGTCCTTCATGTCGAGGTCGGCTCCGAGGGCTATTAATGTGTCAACAGCCTTGTAGTTTCCAAACGTACAAGCCAGGTAAATCGGCGTAAGTCCATTGTCTGTCCTGCTATTTATATCAGGCCTTTCGCTTTCCGCGGCCTCCCGGTAGAGGGCGTCAATGTTTGCTGTCTGGCCAATTATGGCTGCGAAGTGTAACGGTTCGTACCCATTACTGTTTCTCTCTTTGTCGTCCACGCCAAGTTTTCGTAGTTGTCGAATCGCGTCAACCTGGCTATTTCGAATTGCCTGACGAACCGGTGCGACTTTATTCACACTGGTAGGCCCCCTGCGCCGACCAGGGCCTCGATGGCGCCGTTAAGTCCTAGATGAACTGCTCTAGACACCTGTGAGCCCCCTTTATGCCAAGGGAAATCGGGAATCTTGGTTTTGATGTAATCAATCAGATGGAGCCAGGCAGACTCATTACCATAGGCACCTGCCGCCACCAGTGCCTCCTGGAGTGCTTCGATGGAATGATTCGTAATATCCAGGAGCTTGATGGCAAGACTCGAGTAGCCATAGAGAAATGATTCGACCATGACATTGGACTTCTCCTCGCTCGTTCCAGTGATTAGGTCAACCTCGTTTATTAATCCCAATCCGACAAGGTGAGGATACATCGTCGTATATGGATGACGGCTTCTCGTAAAGGGATTTTCCAGAATCCAGAATGCCGTTAGCCAAGGTTTAATACTATCTGACTTAATGAAAGAGCCCAGAAAGTCTCCAATGATAATAGACTGGCCATTTGCAGCTCGCGAGAGATGGAGAGGCCAGAACTCAATGGCATAACCACACAGGTTGGTGTGATCATCCATTGTCATCATTTGCGTACCACGGTAATGTGAAACATGGCTGAGACGCAGCATGCTCTCTCTGGTTGTGTTTTCGCGCAGATAGCCGACACAGGCCTTAAATATGGATTCGTGAGAAGTTGCTTCAAACTTAGATAGAGTCGCACCAAACTCTGTGTCGTCGAAAGTATCCTCGATGAGCATATCCCGTATTTCATGCCGGTCTATGGCCAACTTGTTGTGCTTCTTTGCCACGATGCCTGCAAGCGATTTGAGGGCGTCTTCGACCCAGACAGAGGCAGGTTTGTTCACCGGCATGTGGTCTATCAAACCAAGCTTCCTGCTGGATAGAGCCATCTCTTCTGTTTCCGAGATGGTAGGTGGCCGTACACTATGGAGGACCCAGGCCAATAAGAAGAAGGCCGAGGGATTTTGATCTTGTAAATTATACAAGATCGTCTGGATGGCGCCTTTCAGGGATAAATCTTGGACGGGGCCGAATGTGCCATGAATCGTTTCAGATGTTGGCCAGGCCTCTCTTGAGGCCATATGATCGAGTATCAGGCAGCGAATGCCCGTATCTAGAGCTGCGATATTACGCATCTCTTCGTCGACAGCACCTCCATAAGCTCTCAAATCTGTTCTGTAGACCATGAGGGACCGTTTGGAATAGCTTCGGAATGCTGCATCATCGGTGGGCGGTGCCGCCTGCGCCAAGTCTATAGAAGGCCAGTTGGCTGATGAAATTTCTTCGGTTAGCACACCGGCCTTGAGGCTAGTCACCAACAGCCTGAATGGAGTTTCTTGCGACGTGGACTTGTAGCGGAAGTGGTTTAGGAACTGTTTCCGGGAGATGGGTTCGCACTCGTCAAAATGATTCAAGATGCACGATATGCCTTTTATCTCATGACTCCTTCGGCAACTGTCCAGCCAGGTGATCAAATCGTCAAAGCCCCAGCTCCGCTGGAGACAATATAGCTTGAACTGCTGCGTGTGTAAGTTCTTGTCCGAGGGGAAATGGCCTGCTATTTGTGCGATGAAGGTTGCTAGCATGTTCCGAATACCATTCCGCCTGATATCACGGCGATCAAAGGTAAAATACAACACGACCTGCTTGTCCTTTTTCTGAGAAAACTGGTCTAGATCGTCAAGAATATATGAGCAAGTCGCTTGAACATTCACCTCGCCATGTAAGTACAATAGCTGCGGTTTTCGCTGGTTGCGCCAAGCCTTGTACTCTTGGTTGTTGCTGATCCATGAAGACTGGTTCGTTAGGTCAAGTCCGGTGGCGAGGGGCTCGAGTGGCGAGGCAGCAGAAAGCAAAGATCGATAACTCGCGATGTCTTCGGCTTTTAACTCAAGTCCTGATGTAATTTCTGTGCTTTTTAGTATTTACACATAGACAGTGAATAGTTGTTTAACGCTTGCTGCAACATACCATGACGCACGAGATTCAAAATCTCTCCCACCCTCTGAGAATTCGTTCCGTCTGTCCCGTTGTCTCCGATTCGGAACTCAAAGGGAAGCCCCATTGTGCCGGCGTAATGATCAAAAGCCTAACATATGTCAGTCTCGGAATACGTAAGGTCACTTCAACAGATGACCAAACCCACAATATCGATCGGAGAGCCTGAACCGGACGGTTCTGCATGGACATTCAAGACATAGGACTGATAGTGATGCTTGGTCTCGAGGAAGAGGTCGTGGACTTGTAATGCCGTATCCGCCAAGTACGACACAGAACCGGCAGCCGAGAACAAGCGTGCTTCTGGTCTGTAGATCAATCGGGATAGTCTTTCTTCCATGTCCAGACGACTCCTCGCGCGGTGTGGACATCCGTAGAACAGCTGCTTGAAGTCAGACGGTTGCCTAGGTTTTATGTGAAATTTGATCAACGCTTACCATGAGACGAGTGAAATCGAAGATTTCCCCGAAGGAGTGTGGATCTAGACCAGCGATGACCAAGGCCTGCAATACAGTGAGCCCTGATAGGGTATAAGAAGTTTACATGATGCTCACATACATATTTGACTATGATGCACCCAATGTCGTGGCCTACAAACATGATCGGCCGGTTCTAATCAGCAAGAGTCAGTTCTGGAGGCTATAACCTAATTCGACGGAGGCAATGTCACCTTGTCTGTCTTTCTGCGCTTGTCGGAAAGCTCGACTAGTAGCTGGCGCGCAGAATCCCGTATCCTATGCTGAGTAGCACTGCCGCACAGAAGCGTTGAGACGATGTAGCCGAACGACATGACGCGAGGATGATCGATGAATTCTTGGCTGTCAAGCCAACTGGAGTTGCCAGATCCCGGATTTTTCCACGGAGGCCTTCTAGCACCGTGGATTCCATGAACAACCACGATACTGGACAACAGTTAGCATGTTTGATACCTCAACTTAGCTCTGGGGATAACTTGCTCTAGAGATGGTACCATTTCTTCTGAGGATTCCGCCGATGTATCTGACCCCTCCCATAATGTCACTAGTCCTTCAACATCATATTCTGGTGGTTTGTCGCCTGAGAGATACTGGCGATACTCGTCGACCATTGAGGTCTCTTCGACAGCCTCGTCATGTAGTTGGCTGTCTTCAGTCCTTCCATTGGCTTCAGCGGTTTTCGCGCTGTCCTCGCCAGCTTCAGCCTGGACGGAGGAGCTCGCCTGGGCAGTTTCTGGCGGCGTCGAAATGTCCATGGCTCGTCGAGAATTCAGGGATACTCTTTGGCACGATCAGTAGTATCTGCGGGTGCAGTCGCATGCTTCAGCGAACTTTACCTTCCATGTTCAGGTGGAAGTCAGCCCCCAAAACAAATGGCCAAAGGATGAATAGCCTAAAGCAACCAGCAGCAGCGGGGCCTCCAAACCGCGTACACCCTTGGCATGCAGCAGAACTCTTGACGAAGAAAAGCTGTAACCCTAAGTCAGTTTCCATTGCACTGTGTACTTTCCCCAATATGTACCTTTTACAGTACTTGTAACTGGACGCGGCAATTGATTACTTGTCCATTTTTCCAAGTCTATATAATGAAGAGCAGGGAGCCTACTTTCTTGATTTCTCTTCATGTCCACATCTACTTGTACATCAATCGAACAAAGCCATGGATTCCGAGGGCCTCGACGACTATGGATTTGAAATTGGACTGATCGAAATGGGCGATGAGGGAAATAGCTTCCGCACGCAGAATGACCCCTCGGCACCCTTTCAGCGGCGCAACATCATCGAACGGAAAGGCATCATAGACATTCGATGCACCGCCAAAGATGTTGTCCACGGCTACATGGACGACAGCACCGAGCCCGCGACACTCCTCGTCTACGAGTTTCAGTTCGATCCGCGCGAGGCCGGAAGGCGCATCTCGTCCGTCGACATCGAGCTCTTCTATTCCTCTACCAATGGAAGGCAGCCGGAGGTTGTTGACATCGCTCCAAGGGGTCGAAACATCCTGGCCCAGACAGCTCAGACCGAAACCGTCAGCACCTCGACCAACCTCTCTGCCGGGGCAGATCTTGCCGGGGCACAGCTAGGTGGCGAACAGAAATGGGAAAAGGCTATCAATAGAGAGAGGACTGATGCGACCAGAATAATCGGATCGATTGACCTAAAGAATCGCACCTGGGGAGAGTCCAATACGGCGTCTTGGACACTCTTGGAGAATGACTCAGTAAAGACGGGTGTACCCGCGCATTTGCTGGTGGCCGTTCTATTGAGACGTCCCGAGGAGGACACGAAGTTCCAGTGTACATGTACAATCCGCTCCTCAGTGGATTTGGTGAGCAGAATCGCTCGCCTGTTTGGCTCTAAACCAAAAGACGACCCGATCCTCTACGATCCTACCCTACCTTCGACCAACATTCTACATCCCTATGACCTGAACAATCTTGGGCAAACCCAGTTACAACAACTGTCGGTGGCCGAGTTTGTGAATACTTAAACATGAAATCAAATCATTGGGATGGGAGGCGGGGGGGACAACCGCGAATAATTGAAGCTACCGAATACATATGCCCAAAGTCCCTTTCGCAAGGCTCTAGAAGATTCGAGGGCCGGATTTCCGTGCTGACATGCATTGGTGTTACGAAGGAGAGGGGTAATGTAATATATTTATTGCTTTTATTGATAGCCAGCCAATTGGAAGGTCGCTTTCTTAAGCCACCCCTTAAGATACGAGACTTGGCGACCAGAGGGTGCATGACAAAGAGCCCGAAGATCACGGCAGTGAACAGGCAGTCGCCACCATGTCGCGTCAGCATTCGGATTCTGCAAAGGGTTGCAAGAGGTAGGCAGGTAGGCTCTATCGAATAACCGTAGAGCCTGAGCTTTCTCGAGACGCCCAAAGACAATTTATGCCTTGCCTACTGCGCTTGCTTGCAATATATCGCCATTCAGCATCGCAATGGGCCTTGTTGTTCGCGGCGATAAGAGTTCCGGCTCGGAGGAAGCAGAACACTCTGATTCGCCGGGTGACTTCCTCGAGTATCCTCAACAGAAAGATGAAGAGTCTGAGAGTGAAAGCGAGTCGGACACGGACGATGAAGAAGAAAACGAGAAACCGCCATCAGACAGACGATCCAGGGATAGGCTTGACGAGATGGTGAATGAACTCAAAAGAAATGGTCCTGAAAAAGTCATTATTCTGGGGGTGGACCTCAGCAGAGATTCCGGCGTCAAGGAATTCATCGACAAGAACCATGAGTACATCATCCGAAGTCCTGGCCGCAGTAATCAGAACTTGCTGCACCTCATTGCCGAAGGGCATGGATTACCACACGTCAAGAAAATGAAGAAACTTCTATTGGCCCTTGTGCAGCTAGACGCAAACCTCCTCAAGGGCCAAGATGAGAATGGGAAAACCCCTATCCACAGTGCCATTTTAAACCGGAATCGAAAGTTGGTCAAACTTATGTGCGACAGTCACAACAACATCAATAGCATTCTCAGGCTTCAAACCCTTCAGAGAGCCAACTGCCTCCATCTGGCTTTTAAGGGGAAGCGCTCATCCCACGACGACAGCTTGCTGGCATTGTTGATTGATAAAAGCGAAGAAGACACGCTAAGTGCGACTGATGAGGATGGCCTAACGCCCCTCCACATCGCCGTGGCGCATGATCTCTGCGACGATGGGCAACTGCTCATTATACGGCAGCTCCTGGATAAGTGTGATAAGGCCGCCAGTTTAAAAGGGGGTCCAGATCTCCTATCGCCCTATCAACATCATGTGTGCACCTGTCAAAAGGCCGAGCGCGCGGAAGGAAGGCGTTTGGAAAGCCTCATGGCAATGCCGCCTCCTCAGAGAATCGACGAGGTGGGCCCAAGAAGAAAACCCTCAATGAAGCCCTTCGGAAGGGAAGATAGGAAGAACAGCTTGCCGGTAGACAGAACCCAGGACAGTTTAGAGGGGGCCAGAAACCGTGTCAACCACAAACCTGTGCAAGCCAGTGTAGCCGCCGAGTCTCCTGGTAAGAACGGCGCTATCCGAAAGTACGACCGCGGTATGGGCAGTATGACGCTGGGCACCAGCAGCAGCAACGTCGTGCACGCAACGCCCAGTGATAGCGGCAGGAACAGACCGACGCCCTCAAGGACCGGGAAGGCTAAGTTACAGCCAACGAAGAAAAGCGTGTCCGCAGTAGGGCAATGTCTCAAGGAATACTACTTGCGAACACGTGACTATGATGATGCGGTCAACGTTTTGTACGGCGCCCAGCATGGTAAGACAACTGAATATCGTCTTTCTCGCTCTCGTTATGTAGACTAATAAATATGCAGACAAGCAAATCAATTTTGATCTCACCAGCCTGGAAATGGATTTCAGCACGCTATCAGAGGGCCAGATCAAACAAGGACTGCAACACCAAGAGTTCGAAAATGTGCTACAATACGTCGCGATACCACAGCTCAGGGTAGAGAAGGATGCAGACCTCCCAAGAAGTGAGCCAGGACAACGTCCCACTAAGCCCAGCAGTTCGATCGGTTCAGGCCGAACAGATCTGCAGATCATCTTCAACTGGCTGAAGGATGAGAAGAAGGTAAAGAAGGTATTCCGAGTAATCGTCGATGATCTCGAGGAGCCTTCTCATCAGGATGAGGCCGTCGAGTCCTGCTTGAAGGACATACAAGGCGTAGAGACCTGGGATTGGAAAAAGTTCGATCTGTCTCCGGACATCATCCTGAATGCGGCGCGCCATGCCAAGGTCGTTAATCTCTACTGGAGCGGTCGAAATATCGCTTTACGTGCATGGAGTGAAGAAAGGGGCCTTCACCAGCTGGAGCACCTCGAAAAAGTCTATCTTCACTACCAACAAGTGAGTGACCATCGTTTCAGCACTGCGTTAGCCGATCAAAGCTTACAATTATCATCTTGACAGGGTCTGGAATCGCAAGATCGGATGAAAGAGTATATCGGCGAGTTTAAGCGTACTATGGAAGCGTACACCCGCAAGGACGGCGCAGGAAACGATACTCGCATTACTGTCATACCGTATCAGCTAAAGACAAATGAAAGAAACGGGCCCAACAACAAGACCAGCATGTTCAAGGACAGATACGAGCCCGAAAAATGGATCAAGACAATGGAGAGGTTTGCAGAATTCCTCCAGACGGCAGAAAGGGATGGAAAGGACAGAATCAACATACACGGCTCGCGAGCCGATCAAGGTCGCCGTAATCGATGACGGCGTAAACACATTCGACCCAAGGATACATGTCGGAGGGGGCCGGAGTTTCTGTCGCAGGGACAAGAGCCAAAATTTGGTTCACTCTTATTACGTCTCTAGCCAAGGGCACGGTACCGCCATGGCAGTGTGTATTAGCCAGATCTGCCCCAGCGTCGAGCTGTACATCTTGCGACTCGATGAATACTCGAGTGAGCCCGGCAATAGCTTCTTCACTGCAGAAAGCGCGGAAAAGGTACGAGTCGTCCTCCCTTTACCATCCATACACATGCATAATTGGGAACATTCTCAGCACGGCGGACGCGTGACACTAACAGTCTGAACTAGGCGGTCAGGGCGGCTATAGAGCAAAAGGTGGACATCATTTCTATGTCGTGGACCATCGAGGAAACAGAGGACAACAAGCATCACGTAGCGGCACTGGACAAGGCCATCTCCGAAGCGGCCGGGAAAAGTATACTGATGTTCTGCGCCGCCACGGACGGCGGCGCGCAGACGGACGTCTCCTACCCGGCGATGGCGAGCACCAAGCACATCTTCAAGATCGGCGGGGCCGAGCCGTCGGGAAACCCCGACAAATGGCTCGGCGAAACGAACGTGAACTTCAATCCTGCCGGGTACATACCAGGAGCGGCACGGCGGCGGCGGCGGCGAACCCAGCAGTACCGTCATGTACCGGCCAAGGACGGGCTCCTCGGTAGCCACCGCCCGGGCGTCGGGACTCGCGGCCGTCATCTTACACTGTGCCAAGGGCTCGGCCATGCGGGCACGTGCCACCACCGCTACCACATCTATTACTACTGCTGCCTCTACTACGGTCTATGACGAACTGAGGAACCACGATCGGATGAACGAGGTCTTTCTGCGGATCGGAACGACCTTGGGAAAGTATATCCTGGTCTGGGACAAGTTCGATCAGCCGGTCAAGGACGCTGAGAGCAACAACACGCCGCGAGATGAGTGGACTGCTTACTTGGACGACCTGGTGCGCCGGTTGACGTGGAGGGGTTAGTCGAGGGCTGTGTGTAGTCAGCAAATGTGATGGCCGGGGGAACTAATGATGAGGATATGACGCCTTGGTAATATATGAAGGAGCGCGAACTTGTCACGGACCCGGGGACCTCTGTTCGCAGTGACCTGTGGCTTCCTGCAGTAACGTGCGTGAGAGTTTATTCCCTGTTTCTCACGCTCTGACCAAGACAAGCGGCCCTGTTGTTTAATCACGACGTGGCTTCAAATGGTTGTTCACAGGAGGTTGGCCAAATTCTGCATCCTTGGTCGAAACATTGATTGGCGGATCCAGTGATAGACAAAGTGCAATGCTTTTTGATGATTAATGTATATTTACGAAGTGCAATGCTTCTCTGATGTTCTGCCAGGACATAGTGGCAGGGATGATAGCTCGGAGGTCCGACGCGCTTTTGCCCCGTGGGTGGTGCGTTTTCTTTCCTTAATTAGTAAGACGGAAAACTGCAGGGTCCGTCATGAACTAACGTGAGCCAAAAGGCAAGGAGAATGGGTCCCACTAATAGGCCTTAGATATGTAAGCAGCCACGCTTGAATCGATCGGAATTGCGCAAAGAGGGGCTATTGTATAAATAGTAGATACAAGCCTGCGTATAACAGGGTGAAAAGGGTTAACCATCCTGTTCCATTTTACTCAACCCAACTAGTCCTACGCCGCTGCTTAGAAGCTGCCAAACTGCAACCATGGCATCCGACTCCCCCATTCCCGTCTTGCTTTGTGGCAAGATCCCAGGGCATATCAAAGCGACGACGGAAATCATGAAGCCCGAGTTTGAAGGCAAGTAGTCATTGGATTCTGCATTGTGGCTATGCTAACACGACCTTGCCCAGTCATCGAGATCTGTTCCAGCACCGAAGCGGCCCACACCGCCGTATCCCGCATGCTCTCCCCATCCGCGGCGACGACCGGCGCGCCGAAGCCGCGCGTCGTCTTGATGGGCGGCGGGTTCACCCACGAGGACTTCCTGTCCGTCCACGACGCCGTCGAGGGCGCCAAGTCGGTCCCCTGGGTCCGGCCCGCCATGATGAAGCCCGGGGCCGAGGTCGCGGCGGTCGATGCGCAGGGGCCGCCCTCGGCCGAGGTGGTCGCGGGCCGGCTGCGGAAGACGTTGGAGGAGCACTTGGGGAGCTGCGCGAGGGGAAGGGGCAGGGGGAGATTTGGTGGATGTGATGGGGATAGTTGCAACGTTGACAGCAATGACAGAGAACAGCAGTAGCAATATTAGCAACAATTGGTATTTCCACTCGTTGAATTCCTATGGAGACGTCCATGCTATTTCCTTCTCTCCAGTTCCAAAACTTGGCGCATCCCACGCAAGCCTAATTATACCAGTAGTACATATGGTATGATCGTCTGTTTGGGGCCAGCCGTCGAACCAGATCCGGATTCCCTTCTCCGTTGGGTGATAGGAGTGCTTGTAGACGTTTGCCCAGTACAGTTTCGTCGAAATGGCGCCAGTCATTCGGACAATGCACAGGTCGTGTCACGTTATTCACCCCGCGAGTCCTGGACAATGCCTCTGGTGGGATTTTGTGCGTTAAGTAGCATCGAGAGGGCGCAAAGCTGGGTCTGAGTCCAGTGGGGCAAGTGAGTTCGAAGATGGGAGAAAAGCTGTGCATGATGTAGGCTTTGCAGATGTCCATGAACCGAATGTCGGACGGAAGCCCTTGCAAAAGCCAAAACCATGCGAACCTTCTTCTCTCGAAGATCCTTCTCACTTTCCCGTTCCATATCAAGTGGTCAACCCAAAAGATACGAAACATCATGATTATGACTCTGAAAATCAACGTACAAAACCAAGTGACCGCTATACCGAATGGCCCGGGACCGCATGCGCTCATGTGTGCTGTGTTTATGAGGATGGGGCTTTGGACGAAATTATCATACTGGGTGCTCAGATACACCACGCCCTCTGTCAGGGTGGGATTGATAGTTTCCATGACCCCTTTATCCAAAACATTGTCGATGGCGAACTCAACAGGTGCGCCCCATTCTCTCCAGTATCCAGACGGGGCCCTTCTCCAGATGCTAATAAAATACTTATTAGAATATCTTCGGTAATAATCGAGATATTTCAACCTCGACCCGCGGATCAGGCCCGGGCTCCGTGGTTGTACAGGCCAGACGGGCAGCTTGACGTCGTAGAAGCGCAAGGCGGCGGAACGGGCCTCCCGATTGACCGAGAGCACGGGGCTGACGAGGTACTTGAAGGGCATGACGCGGTGGTGGGTTTCGTGAAACAGCACACCAGGCCGGCTGCTGGCTTCTTCCTGCAATGTGAGTTCCCATATGTCCTGGCGCAGCTCCGATGGCAGCCGAGGGAAGCATTCGAAAGCCTCCATGATGAGTTGATGGTTGTGAACTTGGTGAGCTGGACTGAAAAAAGGTAAGTGATGGTCGTCGAGAGATTTCGAAAAATAATATTCTCCCACCAGATGAAACTATCTTTTCTCTTTTCCTCTTATCATAGTTTACAAAACTAATGGATTGTGATAGTGACTTTCGGGTTTCCATGTTGTTGTATAACCTTAATGAATGTTATACATGACAATCATGGCTTAACATCCCTTACGTTAATTCTAGCCCTGGCACTTCAGATCTAGAGCTCTCTATCTGAAAAGCTTTGCCTTGCTGATCGCGTTGGTCGAGTTGCCCACGATGTTCCCCACGCCCTTGCCGACCGTTGCAAGAATGGGGTTCAAGTCGACGGAGCTCAAAACGTCATCCACCATGGCGGCCACATTGCCCAGGCGCACCTCCAACAGGACTTTGGCACGGACGTCGTCGATGGTCAGCTTCACCCTGTCGATGGAGACGTCGACGCCGGCGCTGAACTTGAGCAGCCCCAGTACTTTCGCGTCCAGGTTGACTTTGGCCGTGATGTCCTCGACCACGATGCTGATAAGGTCGACGGAGACGTGAGCATCTAGGTACACGTCGGGCGGTCCAAGTAGCGTCGCATTCGGGGTGTTTTCCGTCTCGTATACAGCAGATTGAGGGTCTCCGTGTTGGTCGATGCGGTAGCCGCTATAACCCTCGGAGGCTTGAACAGCCGTCCAAACAGGCACGAAAACTATGCTTAGACACCTAAGAAATGGCAACCTCATTCTGGCAGCGTGTGGAGAGAGTTGAGTTTGAGTGGGTGTTGCCAATGTTCAATGTGTAGGGGGTTTGGCGTTTATGAAATGGGTCGCTTAGAAATGTTACTTTATCAGCATGGGAGTCTGTGTCAATGCTAGGACAGGGGCGATTTAATATCGGAAGCTATGGTCGACTTATGGGGATGGTTCTCACATTGAAGTCCAGGGCTCTCCTAGCATAGTATCTCCTGTTAGCACTGTCATAATTACAGAATGAAACGTATAGCCTTTTAGGTTATGTTGTAGTTATATCACTCTGTTTGCAACAACCTACGTGCTATGTACGAATAAAAACAACCTTTGCTATGACAAAATGTTGATGAATAAAAGAAAAACAACGACTGTGCTATGATTCGCTACACACATATACCATATACCATCCGGACAGCCCGCGGAATGTGTAAAAGGACCATCTCAGTTCTTATAACGCGCTGTCAGCATTTTAATCTGCTGTCCCCATTTACCATGGGGAATCTCACCATTCTGTCACTCCTTTGGAGCCTTGTGGCGAATCCTTTCATAGCTGCACAAGCCGGATCCGTAACCCCCACCCCCGACCCGACCGCCTCGACGAGTGTCAGTGCCAGCACCAAACCCAGCGCCGGGCCTCGCGCGCTGGCAGACCCCCCGACGTGCTATTGAGGGTTCCGGAGCTGCACGTAGGCAAGATCGAGCTGGACGTCGACGACCTGCAGGCCGAGATCAACCTGGCCGTCGAGGTCGCGGGCTTGGTCGAGATCAACGCGGGCGTTCAGGTCGGCGTCAGGAAGGTCAACATCACCATTGCAGACGTCGACGCCGGGCTGGAGTTGGACGTACGGCTCGGCAACTTGGTCAACATCGTCAGCCGTGCGCTGAAGAGCTTGGACCTCAATCCGCTTCTCGCCAACGTCCTGGATACCACGGCCAACGTCGTCGGCGATACTGTGGAAGGTCTCCTGGGGACCATCGCAAAGCGGTGGCTCCGCCGTGAATGTGGTGATTGATAGCTTGGGGAACATCGTGGAGGTAGAAGGCGGGTCGCATACTGTTGTCGGCAACTACGAACAAAACATGACATATACTGGCACGCAGACGTTCCTGGACGGTGGTCTGGCCCAGAAAACATACTCCTATCCACCACTCAAGGCCTTGGTCAACGTTGTCACCGATGCAGACGGCAAAGTCATCCAGGCAGTTGTGGTCGGCGAGGGCGAAAAGGGTGGCGCATAGAACATATTCGGTTCTAGACAATGTACAGATGATAGCTGCTTGATTGAATGGCACCACGGTGGTTAAGAGGTGAGCGCATACAGAAAACGTTGTAGTGAGGTCACCATGAAAAGAAGAGCACTTCTGGTCGTCAGTCTATCCGCATTGCTGTATCATTCTCTGTAGCCTATCAACGACTGCTAAAGCACCAGTGTTTTAGGCGGGATAGCGGGACAGCACCCGCTATGGGGATACCCTAGCGGCTTGCCCAGTGGGGGCTCCCAGTTCGTGTCGCGTATCTCAAGTACCGGCGTACCCCGAATTGCAGGGAAACGCGTCCCCCAAAAAGCAATCAATTTGAGTGTGGGGACGCGCCGTCGCGCCTGCCCACGACCGCGTAAAGAGGACTATCAATGGGAATTGTCGTTGCTCTTCCCATCCTTAGCAACTTGACCATTTCTTCCTAAATCTCCTGCCATTGATTTACTACTCCCTGTAGGAAATTCCCCTCACTCTCTCGTATAGGAGCATCTTGTTTTGTTGCATTCTGTTGTTTCCTTCAGGCCTTCTTTCAAAATGGGGGAGAAATCGCTACCCAAGACGCCGTCGCTGTCTAAGAAGACGAGCTCCATGTCGTCTACCGGCGGCAAACAGAAGAGCATCTTGGGCTTCTTCTCCAAACCCGCCCAAACTCCCACTGGTGGGCCTGCTTCATCCGCAAAACCCTCTCCCAAAGACACAAACGACTCCTCGCCCTGCTTGAAAGAAACCACAAAGTCCAATTCCCTGCCCGTCAAGAGGAAACCCGCCGCCAACATCACACCCGTTCCCAGCAGCGACGCCCTCGAGCCCCTCAAGCTCCCAAGAGAACCAATCCGAGGCCACGCCTCAGGTGTTTAACGACTTGTCCAAAATGGCCTTGGCTAGCAGTCCTTCTCGCCGGGTAAGTCGAAACCCCCAATTGTTCTCCTAGGCACAAGCAACTGACATGCCAATCGCTCCGACTACAGTCTAAGAAGAAGGTTAGCTACGCTGAATCCGACGACGATGAAGACGTTGTGGTCTCCAGAAAACCCACCCGCTCTCGGCGCAACGCTTCGCGTCCCGTTGTCAAGGACGAGGACGAGGAAGACTACGAGGAAAACAACGATGCGGCGGAGGAAATTGATGATGGTGAGTTTTCTTTTCTATCCGACTCTGCCGAGGCAGTCTACTAACCACAGTTGCTTGTTGCTTGTAGCCGAAATGGACGACTTCGTCGTGTCTGATGATTCCGACGCCCCGTCCAAGAAGCGAAAGCGACCCCAGTCCAAACCGCAGACCTCCCGCAAACGTTCGCAAGCCTCGTCGCCGCCCTCGCGCCAAGAACCCGAAGAGGAGCTGGATGACGAACCCATGGAGGAGCTGCCCTCGACCTCGACGGCCCAGCAGTGGAAATACGACCCCGACAACGTCACCCCCGTCCAGCTGCGCGAAGCCAACACCCCAGCTGCGCAGGCCGCCGTCGCCCGCGGCAAGGCCCACACGCGCGAGCCCGAGCAGCGTTATACCTGGCTGGCCAAGATGGCCGACATCAACCGCAACGCCCCGGGCCATCCCGACTACGACCCCTCCACCGTCTACGTGCCCCCAACCGCGTGGGCCAAGTTCTCGCCGTTCGAAAGGCAGTACTGGGAGATCAAGCAGAAGCTGTGGGACACGGTCGTCTTCTTCAAAAAGGGCAAGTTTTACGAGCTGTACGAGAATGACGCCACCGTCGGCCACCAGTTGTTCGACCTCAAGCTCACCGACCGTGTCAACATGCGCATGGTCGGCGTCCCCGAGAGCTCCCTTGATATCTGGACCAACCAGTTCATCGCCAAGGGCTACAAGGTCGCCCGCGTTGACCAGATGGAGAGCGCCCTTGGCAAGGAGATGCGCGAGCGGGACGGCGGCAAAGCGAAGAAGGAGGACAAGATCATTCGCCGCGAACTCGCCTGTATCTTGACGGGCGGAACCCTGGTGGATGGCGCCATGCTTCAGGATGACATGGCCACCTACTGCGCCGCCATCAAGGAGTCCACTGTCGACGGTCTCCCCTCCTTCGGCATTGCCTTTGTGGATGCGGCCACTGGCCAATTCTTCGTCTCCGAGTTCCAAGACGACGTCGACCTGACCAAGTTCGAGACGTTTGTGGCCCAGACGAACCCTCGCGAGCTGCTCCTCGAGAAGTCGCGCCTCTCGACCAAAGCCCTCCGCATTCTTAAGAACAGCACGGCGCCCACGACCATCTGGAACTACTTCAAGCCCGGTGCCGAGTTTTGGGGTGCGGACCTGACCCGCCGCGAGCTTGACTGTAACGAGTACTTCAAGAAGGGCGAGGAGGACACCAAGGAAGAATGGCCCTCGACGCTGGCCGAAGCCAAGGACAAGGATCTGCTCATGTCGGCTCTGGGCGCGCTGGTCCAGTATCTGCGAGTGCTCAAGATCGAGCGCAACCTTTTGTCGCAGGGCAACTTCACCTGGTACAATCCTATCCACAAGAACGGCACGCTGATCCTGGACGGGCAGACGTTGATCAACCTGGAGATCTTCAGCAACTCAGTCAATGGAGGTAGCGATGGCACTCTGTTCAGCCTGCTCAACCGGTGCATCACGCCGTTTGGCAAGCGCTTGTTCCGCCAATGGATCTGCCACCCACTCTGCAACATTGAGAAGATTAACGAGCGACTGGACGCCGTTGACATGCTCAACAGCCACCACGAGATTCGTGAGCAGTTCTCGTCCGAGATGACTAAGATGCCAGATCTGGAGAGACTGATCTCCCGAATCCACGCCGGAGCCTGCCGGCCCGACGACTTTGTCCGAGTCCTCGATGGCTTCGAACAGATTGAGTACGCCATGGGCCTGCTGTCAGGATTTGGTAGCGGTAACACGCTCGTGAACCGTCTCATCTCGTCCATGCCCGACCTCAACGAACCTTTGTCCTTCTGGAAGACGGCCTTTGACCGCAAGAAGGCCCGCGAGGAAAAGATGCTGATCCCGGCCGAAGGCATCGAAGAGGACTTTGACGCCAATGCGGCGATCATCGCCGGTCTGAAGAAGGACCTCCAGCGGCTGCTGGAGAAGAAAAAGACTGAGCTCAAGTCTAAGGCCCTGAAGTTTACCGATGTGGGCAAGGAGGTCTACCAGATTGAAGCACCCAAGTCGGTCAAGGTCCCCAAGGACTGGCAACAAATGTCGGCCACGGCGAGTGTCAAGCGCTACTACTTCAAGGAGCTCACCAACATAGTCCGCGAGTTGCAGGAAGCCGAAGAGACGCACTCGCAGCTCCTCAAGGAAGTGGCCACCCGACTGTTCCAAAAGTTCGACGTGGACAACGCCACCTGGCTGCAGGCCATCCGCATCGTGTCACAGCTCGACTGCTTGGTCAGCCTTGCCAAGTCGTCGGCCTCCCCTCGGCGAGCCCAGCTGCCGCCCGCTATTTGTGGACGAGGAGCGCAGCGTCGTCGAGTTCGAAGAGCTGCGCCACCCCTGCATGCTCAACACGGTGGACGATTTCATCCCCAACGACATCAACCTGGGCGGCGACTCGGCCAAAATCAACCTTCTGACAGGGGCCAACGCGGCGGGCAAATCCACCGTCTTGCGCATGTCGTGCGTGGCTGTGATTCTCGCCCAGATCGGCCACTACATCCCGGCCACGCGAGCGCGCCTGACGCCGTGCGACCGCATCATGTCGCGCCTCGGTGCCAACGACAACATCTTTGCCGCCCAGTCGACCTTCTTCGTGGAGCTGTCCGAGACCAAGAAGATCCTGTCCGAGGCCACGCCACGCTCCCTCGTCATTCTCGACGAGCTCGGCCGCGGCACCTCGAGCTACGACGGCGTGGCCGTCGCGCAGGCCGTGCTCCACCACGTCGCCAGCCACATCGGCTGTGTGGGATTCTTCGCCACGCACTACCACTCCCTGGCGACCGAGTTCGAGTCGCACCCCGAGATCCGGGCCAAGCGCATGCAGATCGACGTGGACGAGGTGCGGCGCCTCATCACCTTCCTGTATCGTCTCGAGGATGGCGTGGCCGAGGGCAGCTTCGGCATGCACTGCGCGGCCATGTGTGGGATCAAGGACAGCGTCATCGAGCGCGCCGAGGAGGCGGCGCGGGAGTGGGAGCACACGTCTCGACTCAAGGAGAGTCTGGAAAAGGCGCGGCAGGGCTGCTACATCCCCCTCGGCATGCTGAGCGACGTTGCTGCCATGCTGGATGCGGATAAGACGCCGGATGTTAACGACCGGAGCCTGGATGTGTTGATGAAGGCGATTGAGGCACTGTAAGCTGTGTGTACGAATCACGGGATGAGTTTATTGGTGGTGGTATTTCCAACTTCAGCAGTGTGAGTAAGAAAGAACGGGCGTTATGGATGCACTGGATGGGACGGCAGGCTGAATCGCGGTCTGCCCCTTTGTGTGCTTTGCTTTACTGGAAATCTATTTGCTGCTTGCAAGGCGTACGGCGATGAGGGATGTCCAGCGTCTGAGGCTGGGTCGCGGATTTATATAAAGATGGACAGCTTACAGATTGGCAGCTGCTTATCGTGTGATTCGATGGTGGTGGTTAGGGTTCATATATTTAATAGAATTTAGTCGGCCTTATCAGGTGTTTCCAATACACGTACTGAGTCGTTCAACGCCGTCTCCAAATAACACTCAAGTGCGAGGCAGCTACGTGTTGTTCAGAAGAGGCACAGGTGTCCCGTCTCTTCATTTTATCTTGAAAATCTTCGGATGACGTCGGGCCAAAGGGGGGAAGCTAAGCTGGCAAGGGCTAAGCGCCCCCAGAGGCTGGAGCTGAAAGGCTTCATCCCCGCCCTGAATCCAGACGGTACCTGCGGTAGCGCTGCCGCCGTCGGGTTACCAGTGTTCGATGTCACCATGGCACATGGAGCTCTCTCCAGGTTGCCAAGGAATTAGCGGTTGAACGCCCTGCTTGTCAAGCCCAAGTCTTTTGAAAGCAATCTACCTTGTCTACATTGTTCCCACTATCATACTTGGGGAAAATCGCCACGGCATCGAAAGTACAGGAGATTATTACCCACGATCGATTCGCGTAGCGAGAAAGCCCCGAGCGATCTGACAGGATGCCGCCGCGGTGGACGACCATCAACAGTCGCCGCTGGAACACATCCATGGAGATGCGGAGACGCCCGAGACACAATAGCTGGATCAAAAGCTCGAGCTTGCACGGTCGGGCGGCTGCTGGGGTGTTGGCGCGGAGAAGACCAGGCTGTTGGTTCGAGGGCGGCGCCGTCGTCGCCCGTCCACCGCCCGGCCCCGCGCGGGACTGCTACCACCGCGGGCACGCGCCCCCCGTGGACGGGACGGTGCGGGTTCGTCGACGAGATCGCCGGGCGCGCCTACTACACGGTCAACCCGAACTGCGAGACTTTGTTTCGGGTCGGCTGGAGGATAGGGGCTGATCAGTGAGGAGTATCACTGCGTAGGTGCGGTCGTTGAGACTTGTTCGATACATCCCACTACAGATGAACAAGCAGGCTCGCGCCTTCTAACTGAGATTGAATTCGTCTTCATCGTGCAAGAGGACAGCATTTCACTTTATACGACCTACGGTCAAGTCGCGGCAAGTAAGATTCAGGCTTCATTCGGGTACTCAATTGCACAAGAGGCCGAGGGCAGTTAAACGTATAGCGGTTTCAAGTAGCTGCACAAAGCGTCCTCGTCCGAAACCCCCGCTCTGTCTCAGTCGTGGCTGGGCGACTCCTCTTCAATTATCTCCAGCGCCTGGATCATCTTTCCCACTTCGCCCGCGTCAACAGTATGGCTATTGAAGATGCTGTTTGCGAGTGGCTTGAGTACCTGGAGGACTCTTGTAGCTTTGGACTGTGTCCGGTCCACCCTATCGCAAATCCCTTTCAGCATTTGGATAGTCACGGCGCTATTTCGTCTGTGTGGTGCTGCGTAAGCTGAGTGTGCCTCCCCGGCAAAGAGGGGACGGTGACGTACATGGTGTTGGCAAGCTTTTGGGAACAGATCAGCAAGATGCCCGGCCCGAGCGCCTCCACCATGAGCAGCCACCTCTTGCCGAAGCACTTCTGGCTGTGGAACTTGGCGCGCAGCGTCTCCCGCACCGCCTTGTCCAGCGCGTCCCAGTCGCGGTGGATGCGGCCGAGGATGTGGTCGATGATGAAGGACGTCTTGCCGCGGCCGATGTGCGTCACGGACGACTCGTCGTCCCAGGCCTCGCAGATCCGCACGTACTCGCGGTGCAGCCGGATCAGCGCGACGCGGCTGCGGATCGTGTCGATGTATATCCGCGAGTCCAGCTGGCAGACGGCCGAGTAGGCCACCTCCAGGTCGGCGTAGGGGGACGGCGTCTCCGTCGACGCCTGTTCCGGTCGGGTGTGGGGGTCTACCGAGAACTGGTTGGACGAGGCCCAGGTCGACACTTCGGATTTCAGATATTGGAGGTAGTCTTCGCGTATGGTGTGTCGGGAGGCCGACACGACGACCCGGTGCGCTTTGCTGGAGAGCACTGGACTACGGGTGGATGAAGCGCGAGATCGTGAGGGTGTTGATAGTTCAGGGGCAGTGGGGATTGTCGGAGTGATGGCGGCCGAGGCGGTGAGGCTTGACGTTCGAGAGACGGACTCGGGTGATGGAAAATCCGTGGAGATGGGCGTGTTGATCACCGACGTCGCCGGCGTCGACTCTGGAATGGGGTCGTTACTGCTTGATGTGTAAAAGTACGACCCCGGAGACTGAAGCTGATCAGAGAAATCGGAAGCGGCGGAAGCCCTTCTGGATGGCCCATTGGCCAGGTCGATGTCGTCCATATCTACGTCTTCCAGTAGCCACGGGCTCGACCTGGGCTCTGACTGCCCCGCAGTTGAGGCAGCAACATCCTGTAGCATGGGAAAGAAGACAGCACCCGGTGAAAGTCCAGAAAGAGCATCCCAATTCGTAAGACCGCCCGGGGTAGACTCGGGGAATGCTGTATTGGTAATGAGTGTGAGGGATGAACTAAAAATAAGTAGAAAAGACAAAAGACCCTACATTGTGCAAGAATGTCTAGAGCAATGTTCGTGTTCAAAGGCGAGGGTAGGTCAAAGCTAGGGCGCGTATTTAACGAGTTGAAATCGGTAAGATCGTACCTTTAGGTCACGTAAGATGTAAACTAAGTACCCAGAGTCTAGGGGGAGGGGGGTCAATTCACCTGAGGTCAGCTTCCAAGACCAGCCTCGGCGCGGCTAGCCATTCTTCTTCGTCCTCCCGGCGAGTCAGGCGGATGGTGGCTGGCCCGGAAAAGCAGACGCCGTTCTGGACGAGGAACGATTCGATAGCGTCCCGGACATTGTTGGGGTCTTGCACCTCCAACGCTGGGATGAGTTGATCCATGATTGATTTGAAAGCGGATTCGAGTCAGCACACGAATCGAAGGCAGATGCTGAATCCAACTCGGACCACAAGAAGACAACCGGAGCTATTCTTGGCTGTTATACTTGTAGAAACGCAGTGGCTTCGAGGAGGAGGATAGCCACCTCCGTTATAAGCAGACATGATGATAAGGTCAGAAGCGAGTCATAGACATCGAAAGAGTCCCGTATTCCTGACCAAGTAGAGGCGCGACGATTGGCTGGATCCCGTAGGAATGGAGTTGAGGTTCTTACATTAGAGTATGGCGGCGATATGTACAGTAAGCTTGGGGGAGAGAGGGGGCGCGGGGGACATGGGGTGGCTACCTATCACTGGCGAATACTCGCAGTGATAGTTTTTGCAGCAATGATATCCGTGGCTGGGAGACGTCCAGTTATGGGATCTTGCAGTTACGAGGCTTGCAGTTACGAGACTTGCAGTTATAACACTTGGAGTTACGACGCTTGCAGTTCCGGGCTTGCCGCTGCGGGACCTGCCGTTTTGAAATTGGCCGTCATGACATTTGCCATATTGAAATGAAGTTGATGCTTGTAGATCCGGCATACCAGGAGCCGCGTATCATATATACAGTGTCATCACGTTCCTTTCATGCCTCGAGTCTGGATATGCGTCATGGAGGCGTGTGTCCTTCCTTATCTGGTGCTTGCATTGCGGCATGCTTTGATTGCTACAGAAGGTCGAAGCGATAACAACAGGCCTCTCTTCTCGGCTTCTCCTCATCCCTTGCGCCCACGAGCGGCAGTGATTTGTGACCAATCAGCTTCAGCACAGACAAAAACAACTTCGCGTCGGAAGCGAAGATTAAAAAAATGGTTTTCTCGACTTAAAAGATGCAACAAACTCCTTCCCCTCTCTTTTCAAGCAAAGAGGTTCGCCTGGCCAAGCTTTCCCTTCCTTTCCTCTCTTCGTCAGCTTCTTGGCAACCTTAATCTTGTCTCACCCCCTTCCCCATCATGAGCTTGTCATCGTCTAGCGATCCGACCCGCAGCGGGAGTCGATCACGGCGCGATTCTTCCGGCGTTCCCCGCGCACAACAACATGTATCTCACTACAAGCTGCTCACGAACACGGCAGGTGTGACTGATGAGGTCCGCATGCGTCGGTACCCCGGCGCGGGCACCAAGACGTCGCCGTACATCGTCGATTTCCTTGATAAGGACCCCTACAACCCTCTGCAGATGCCAAGATGGAAGAAGTACATATGCACCTTCTTAGTGGCTTTCGCGACTCTGGCCGTCACCTTTATCAGCTCCGCCTACTCGGGCGCGGTGCCCAGCATCAACGCCGAGTTCGGCGTCTCGCCCAGCCTGTCCATCCTGGGCCTGTCTCTCTTCGTGCTCGGTTTCGCACTCGGCCCTCTAGTATGGGCTCCCATGAGTGGTGAGCATTCCTCCCTAGGGGTTGCCGTTCCCGGGCTATCTGCCGCTGATAATTGACGCGGTAAGCAGAACACTTCGGAAGACGTCCCACTTTCTTCGGCACCTACCCGGTTTTGACCGCCTTCAACTCGGCTTGTGTTGGCGCGAACAGCTTCGCAACCTTGGTCGTCCTGCGCTTCTTCGCCGGAGTCTTCGGGGCGTCCTGCCTGACCAACGCGGGCGCAACCATTGCAGACATGTTCGATGCCAAAGAGAGAGGTTCCATGTTGGCCATCTTCGTCGCTGCACCTCTCCTGGGACCGTCGATCGGTTAGTCTTGCTTGCCATGTCCCCAAATGCCCTGTTTTCTTTGCATGTTTCCTCTGACATACACCAATAGGCCCTATCGTTGGCGGCTATTTGGGAGCAGCAGCAGGATGGCGTGCCGTCCACGGTCTTTTTGCCGGCTTCACGGGGCTTCTCTGGCTCCTCATCGCATTGATCGTCCCTGAGACTTACGCGCCAGCATTGCTGTCCAAGCGTGCCGCGAAGCTCTCCAGCATGACCCAACACGTCTACGTGGCGAAGACGAGTCTGAACAGCAACAAGACCCTGGCTGAGCAATACAAGATCGTCTTCTCCCGACCGTGGGTTCTTCTCTTCCGCGAGCCTATCGTCTTGCTCATTTCCATTTGCATGGCTATCCTCTACGGCACCTTGTCAGTTACTCCCCACCTCCAACAGAGAAGGAACATTCACCAGACTAACATCTCTTCAGGTACATTTTGTTTCCTCTCCTTCCCCCGATCTTCATTTCCTCGCATGGATGGTCAACACAGACCAGCGAACTGTCCTTCCTCGGTGTCGCCGTGGGCATGGGCGCTGGCGTTATTCACTGTATCTACAATAACAAGCACTACGTTCGCATCGCCGAGCAGCATGACGGATTCCCCCCGCCCGAAGTCCGTCTGAGGATCGCAATACCCGCTTCGGTCGCCTTCCCCGTCGGCTTCTTCTGGTTTGCCTGGAGCAACGGCCCCGAGAATCCGTGGATTTGGCCCATGATTGGCACCGTCATCTTCCTCGTACGGTCTAGTGGTCATGTTCCTGAGTCTGACGAACTACCTCATTGACACGTACCTGGTATTCGCCGCGTCGGTCTTTGCAGGAAACACGGTGTTGCGTTCCGTCTTCGCGGCTGTGTTTCCGCTGTTCACGACTCCAATGCTGCACAATCTCGGCATCCACTGGGCGGCCTCCGTCCCAGGGTTCTTGGCCCTGCTCTGCATGCCGTTTCCAATTTGTTTCTACAAGTACGGCCATCTGATTCGGCGCAAGGGGAAGTACGCCACCGAGGCGGAACAAATCCTTCTGCAACTACGAAACCCTGCCACTGCACCTGCTGGCAATTAGATAGGCATTTATGAGTTTCACTGTACATAGGTGCAATAACAATTTTAATGAAGACACAATGTATTACACTCCTGAATGATCTCTCTAGGGCCAATATTGCGATAAGAAGTTGCAGCCATCCCGGACCCATCCCTCCTCCATGGAGACATACGCGTCAAACATGTGGTCTCCCGGCTGCAGAGTAAGCCACAAAGGAATGTCTGGTCGTACCGTCTGCACTCTCTTGGCAAACTCGGTGGAGCAGACCGAAGGCGCCTGCACAATCTCACGTTAGCGTCCGGATCCTTCCCCCAGCATTTCCACACTCACGAAGGAATCCTGCAGCCCGTGGATGATCCACATGGGCGGGACCTTATCCGCCTTGGCAAGACTGCCCATGACGTCCAGACGCTCGTCCGTCTTGGCGCTCATGAGTCGCAGCAGCCAGGCCTGCTGCATGATGCACATGACCATTTCCCACATGTCCGAAGGATCGCAGCCCACCTTGACGGCGCCCGGCTCCATCGCGCGGAGGTAGGATCGTATGACGCGCTCGGCTTGGCGTGGGGGCGGCGGCCGGGACCCCATGATGGTCCGCGGCTGCGGGATGGTGAACTGGGGGATGGCCGCGTGGAGGGGCGCCGACGACGAGATGATGGCGCGGATGCGCGACGCGCCCGGGAAGAGCAGGGCCGACTGCACCGACAGCCAGCCGCCCGCGCTCTCGCCACAACACGCCAGGCTGTCCAGGTCGGGTCGTGCGTGCCAGGATGCGGAGAGCGCGGGCAGCTCGTGGGACACCCACAGCCAAAAGTCCCGCACGTCTTCCAATATGTCGGACCCAATCGCCTCTGGCAGGAGACGGTAATCGGGGCTGATGATGATGGCATCGCGGGATAGCGCCAGTTCTATCGTCCTGGATGGGGGGAGAGATACGAATCAGTTTCCATGTCAGATGAAAGAGCAGGGGCTAGGGCTGGTGTGACTTGCCATTGTGGCCACCATGGCTCGTACAGCCGGTGGCCGACGACGAAACCGCCTCCATGCCAGTGGACAAGGACGGGGTACTTTCCAGGAGACTTATCTCGCAGCCCCTTGGGGGTCAGTACCGTTGCCTGTAGTGGTTGACTGTTCACAGTGGCGTATGTGACATCGAGCTTGTCGAACGAGCTGAGTTTGCCAAGCGCCATTGCAATTCACTGCCTATGTAGGGAGGGTAATTATCTTCTGAGGTGAAAGAGAAACGCATGTAAATGTGAGATGGTGGGCAGACAATTAGGTTATATAGACGTTCCTCGAGGACATTATCAGATCGCGCCTTCCAGGGACACGTGCGTATTGGTTTACTAGAGAAGAAACGCAATCGTAATTGACATGTCCCTTTAGGCCGAGAGCAGTCTGTATTTAAACGTTATCTTATCTACCTACCCTAAAGAGAACAGTATAAAAGCGAGAGCATCTAATGAACAGTATGTGGATTATGAATCAGCGACAGGGGCGTGAACAGGAGAGACGACGATGCCATGCGAGATGCGGCGATGAGATTGGCGACGCGATGGAGCCCTCTTGAAGGGTAAGATCAAGTATTGTTGAGTCGGTTTGTTAGATTAGACTGTTATGCATTACACTCCCTCTAGCCACTTGATCCTATACAGCTCGAATGTACTGACTTTTGATTGCTCTATGCTATGTTGGCAAACCGATCAGGCTCGTAGGGGCTATCAGACCGTCACGTCTTCGCTGCGTACTTCTCCTTCAGTCTCGAAGCAACAAGCCCTCCTAGGTTCTCGATGCTTCCACCGTTCATCAGCTCCAGCACAGAAACCTCGATACCGAAGGTCTGCTTCCACCAGTTGCGAACCTCGATTGCCACGAGCGAGTCGACACCTACGTCAGCCAACGTCTGAGTCAACCCCACACCATCGTCTCCTCTCATCAAGAAAGTAGCAACCCGTGTCGCGATTTGCTGACCCAAGAAGTCGGTGGTCTCTTTCTCGTCCAGCTTCTTGTGGTCTTGCATCAACGACGTCAGGAAGGGTCGGAGACCGTCTGAGCCTTCCCCATCATGTTCCACCGCGGCTTTCTCGATATTGCGGTATATCGCCATGCGTGGGTCTCGTTTCCTATTGATCTGATGTTAACTCGTGTTTCTCGGTGGGTTCTATCTCAAGAGCACTCACCATATGATGTTGTTGTTTGGGTCCGTGATCGGCAGGCTGCATTCCAAGACCTGGGTGATCTGGCTAGGGTTCCAATAGCCGTCGATCAAGGACGACGAGGACGACGCGGCACGGTCCATCGACGAGCGCGCTATCGCCAACTGCAGGCAGTCGAGGAAGTCCTGCTCGGTCAGCATGCGGCCCGAAGTGTTGGACAGGGTGTCCAGGACGGACTGCGTGCGGGCGACGAAGCCGACGTCGTCCACGGCGCCGATGTCCATGACCGACGCGGCCAGCCCTTGGCTGTGCCGGTACTGCACGAAGGCGTCGAGGAACGTGTTGGCCGAGCTGTAGTTGGACTGGCCGTAGTAGCCCAGCGTTCCGGCGTGGGAGCCGAAGAGCACGAAGAAGTCCAGGTCGCGCGGCAGACACTCGTGCAGATTCCACGTGCCGGCGACCTTGGGGCTCGTGGCCGCCGTCCAGGTGGCCGCGTCCATGTCCATGATCCCAATGTCGCGCAGGACCATGGCGATCTGCATGGCACCTGCAATGGGCTTGGTGGCCTTCTGGACCACGGCTTGGACCAAGTCACGGTCCGCAACGTCTCCGGCGTAGTGCTGTATCTCGCACCCGGTCTCGCCGAGTTGCTTAAAGAAGGCCTGGTCCTCCTCCTTGTTTCCGGCGGAGCGCGAGAGGAAGATCAGATGCCGCGCTCCCGAAGAGACCATCCAGGAAGCGACGGACTTGCCCAGCCCACCCAGGCCTCCTACCAGAAGATAGGATTTGTCTTGGTGGAAAGACGGCTTAGGAACACTTGGCGCCAGTGGCAGGCTGTCGTCGTCTGGGAATCGGACAACGATCTTGCCCATGTGAACACCTTTTTGCATATATCTGAACGCATCCTCGACGTGTTCAGCCTCAAAGAGATTGATGGGGCGAATAGGTTTGGCGTGGCCTTGCTTGTACAAGTCCACTGTCTGGGCCAGAAGGCGGGCGACGGTAGGCTTGTCGATAACCGTCAACCGAGACAAGTCGATTCCAAAGAAGGTTCGGTTTTCCTCGAAGAGATCCATAGCAAGTTGCCCTTTGCCGATCATATCCCGCTTGCCAATTTCGAGCATGCACCCATTAACGGCCACGCACTTCCAAGAAGCATGGAGCAGATCGCCCGAGACCGAGTTCAGCACGGCATCGACGCCGACGCCCTTTGTCGCCTGCAGCACCCCATCCAGAAACTCGGTTGAGCGAGAGTTGAATATGCGCTCGCGTGGAATGCCGAACTCCCTCATGATATACTCGGCCTTTTCGTCACTGCCAACAGTGACATAGATCTCGGCGCCGACCCAACGGGCTATATGGATGGCAGCGATTCCCACGCCGCCTGCGGCGCTGTGGATAAGGACCGACTGGCCCCGCCGCAGATTCGCCTTTTCCAAGAAACACAGGAGGACGGTGATGTAGACGGCCGGCATGGTGGCGGCGTCCTGGTCGCTGAGCTCGTCCGGAATGCGGCAACAGAACTCGGCCGGGCGCTGTATCTCGGTGGCGAAGCCGGCCGAGTTGGTTCCGATGACCAGGACGCGGTCGCCGACACCGACGTGGTCCACGGCGGCGCCCGCCTTGGTGACGTAGCCCGTCCCTTCGAGGCCGAGCGTGTTGAAGCCCTCGCCGAGGATCTCGGAGCTGTTGATGATGCCCAGGGCGATGACGACGTCTGTGAAGTTCATGCCGACCACTTTCATCCGGACCTGCACTTCGTGAGGGCCCAGCTCGTGGAACTTGGTCGCGGTCCATTGGAGGGACTGGAGCATGCCCCGTTGGCCCGCCACCAGCGACTTGGCATCCGGGTTCGTGGCCGTCTGCGCCAACGAGCCTGAGATGGGGAACCAGTGGAAGCGGGGAAGCTGAATGGCTCCGTTCGACCAAGCGTACTCCAGATCGGGGTCGAGAACACCGTCCTCCTCTTTCCGAGCTCTCTGGATCTTGCGAAGCACTTTGACGATAGCGTTCGCCCCGCCTTCATCTGTCTCGTCGAGTTCCATGGTGGCAAAGTCCATGGCCAGCTCCTGGCGTATGGTTCTAGCAGCTCCGAGAACCTGTGCCGCGTGGGGTTCCCGGCAGTCGATCTGAGCAGGGGGAGTCAGCCAGAGAAGAAGTGACTGCGTTGAAGCATCCACGACTCTCAGAAAACTCTCCAGAGAATCCGACGTGACGTTCTTCAAGATGGGCTCGGGCGCATCGACGTCCATGAAGGAGATGACGTCTTGGTTGGCTGGAAGCTCCTCGCCGAACACGCGAACGTCCGTCGCATAGCCGGCCCCTTCGAGCAGTTTCTGCGTAGCACTGGACAAGGGGCCAAGAGGCTGATGCGGCACGAGCATCGTCATCCTCTCCGGGTACCGCACACTGGATTGCGGCCTTGCGATGATGCTGGCGTTCATGTGGTATGGCCGCTCGTTGTCGAAGGCGACGGACTCGATGCCAGCAAAGCCGGCCTCGCGGAGTTTTTCATCCCATTCCTCGGGGGAGACGAACGGCCCGCCAAAGCGACCGTCCTCCTCGCCGAGCCACCACCCCGAGAACTGGCCCATGATGAAACCCATACACCTTACGACTGCAATCCTATATCAGCTGATCTCTTCGGGGCATAGGGAATCGAATGCAACACTTACTTGGGGACAGCTCCTGGAGAAACAAGCGGCCGTTTTGGCACAACAGGGTACGGCAATTCTTTAGTGATTCAGCAAGGAAGGGAGTAGCATGGATGACCTGTTGATCGGGTCCGTCAGTCAAATTCACTACGGAAGTTCTCATGGGACCACTTACGTTTGACGCGACTATCAAGTCATAAGCTCCTTCGTCGAAGCCTTGCTCGAGGGGGTCTTTAGAAATATCCAAGACTCTGTACTCGATATTCTCAAAATCCTTGAAGCGCTCTTTGCTCTGAACGAAGAAGCCCGAGGAAACGTCGGTATAGGTATACTGGAGATACAAGCGCTCGCCGAACCCCGAGTCCGCCACCAAAGCTTCGAGGATCTTCGAGGTCAGGCCGCCGGTGCCGGCGCCGATCTCCAGAATCCGCAGCTGCGGTTGCGTATGGCCGAGGAGCCGGAAGAACGGGCCCACCTCCCACAGCTCATTCATCCAGTTGTAGATCTGGGGCAGGAGGCCTTCCTGTAGCATCAGATCCAGGAAATCCATGCGGCCTTCGAAGACGTCTAGGGCCTTTGCATAGGACCGCCAAATGGCTTCGGCCATCGGCCATCCCGACGTGCTCTTGCTCTCTTCCATGATCTCGCTAATCATCTTGTCGCGGCTCTCTTTGTCAAGATTGACAAGGTCTGCCGAGTTCTCCACCAAGGGGTAACCTGGCTGGACCCAGCGCTCGTGCTGTTCACTGATCCAGGATCTGAACTTTTCAAAGTGCGGCTGCGACGCGCTGGCATCGGCCAGTACCGCCTTCGCTTCTGTAGCGCACAGGATGTAAAGCCTTTCCAACATGACCAGCTGAGGTGTGATCTCGAACTTCGGGCTCATGAGCGCGCTTGCCTCGAGAAACTCGACATCGGGCTTCCATTGCAGATGCAGAGCGGTCATCTCTGGGGGCTTGTCGATGCCGACATCCTCCAGCGGGGTGCCCTTGAAGCCCTTGAGGAAGAACACGACGTCGCCATCGACAACGCCGTAGGAAGCGCCATGGGCAGTACCAGCCGCACCCGTGGCGGTGGTGTGGACATAGAGGGTCTTGGAAGCGGCAGAGCTTACGTAGATCTCCTCGACAAAGGTTGGAAGGAACAACTTGTTCAAAGTCCTGTACTCTCCCTTGGTTGACGCGATCGTCCAGGCTTGGAGAATGATGTCCAGAGTCGCAGGATGTATCAGATAAGGTGACTCTTTCTCATCCTGCGTGTCGGTGACACTCACAGCAGCCAGTCTTTCGCTGGCACTGGCGGTGATATTTCTCAATCCCGTGAACCGCGGCCCGTAGTTCAGTCCGACTCGAGACATGGTTGTGTACCAACGCTTGGAAGATACCGGTTTTGAGTATTGGATGACCTCGTGGCCAGGAGGCTGTGAGGCACGCCCGGCCCCGACCAAGCCCCAACAATGTTGATTCCAAGTCGACGACTCGCCGTAGGACGAGATGGAAAACTCGTACCAGTCGCTTTCGAGAGTGGTCGTCAGACGCTTCCGTCGAAGCGTAGTCATGATCTCCGTGGGGCTGTCTGGATTCACGACAAGCGCTGTGCTGAGGTTCAGGTCTCGAATCGTGTAGTCGCTGGACCCTGTGCACTGGATCACGGCTTCTCCCGCCATGGTGATGTAGCCGGCAGCCGGGAACACAATGTCGTTTCCGACACAATGGTCGCGTAGCCAGGGAACGTCGATGACACGCAGCCTGTTTCTCCAGGTAGGCTGCTTGTCGCTGCTCTCCAGTGTTCGGAGGCCCAGAAGGTCGTGGGCGGGATGCTTCATGAACCTCCAGTTGGTCATGACTCTCGTCTCGGACCAGTACGGCTTCTCGTAGTGCCATGGGTACGTGGGGAGATCAGTCAGAACACTGTATTCAGTGCCGGTCGGACAGTGGACATTGGCGCCGCTACAATGAAGCTGCCCGACGCAGTTGAGAATGCTATCAACGTCATTCTCGCCACGGATCAGAGCGGAGACGTATTGAATGCTGGCCCCGGCCGCCTTGTAAGTCTGTCGTAGCGGGCCAGCCAAGGCGGAATGCGGACCAATCTCAACGTGTGTAGAGATTTCCGGCGATTGCGATAGAAGGTTCTCCACGGCCGGACCAAAACGCACAGGACACTCCAGGTTGTCTTGCCAGTACTTGGGACCGAAGCTCGCACCCTCGCGAAGAACATCCAGACTGACACTCGAGTAAAACGGGATGCTTGCGTCCGTAGGCGCGAGGTGTTGAGTGAGCAGAGCGTTATACGCGTCCCCGACATCAAGCATGTGGTCTAGTAAACCGGTTAGTTATTCCGCTTGTATTCACAGTAGGGAGAGGTAGGTCCTCACAAGAGTGGTAAGCCATGGAGACCTGCAGTTTGCGGTTCAAGACGTCGGGGAAATCCTTCTTAATGGCGGCCATGACATGTTCCAAGGGCGCGATGTCGCCTGACAGCGTCACGCTGGAGTTGCTGTTTTCGCAAGCGACTTGTACCCCGGGAACCAGATACTTGCTTGCCTGGTCCTGTCCTAACCCGATAGCAGCCATGCGTCCTGGTCGCTTCGATCGGGAAAGGACATAACCCCGATAGAAGCCGACTATCACGGCTTCCCTTGCCGTCATGGCCCCAGCAGCATAGGCCGCTGCCGTCTCGCCGCCAGAATGACCAACGACAGCGGATGGGCGAATGCCCCACGTTGCCAGCAGGTCGACCACTGCTACCTGCAGAGCTGTGCAGATCGGCAGTGAGTACTCGGGGTCGTGGATCAACTTTGGATCGTCGCATTCTTCGAGGATATCTGTAGTACTGCGTCAGCTGTGTGTTCCTTTCCGAGTAGTTCCGATTGTGTATATATACCTCGCATCCTCCATGACGGCGCGTGCTTGAGAGATTGCAGATCGCGATCCATGGCGTCCATGCACTCGCGAAAACTGGGATAGTCGCGCAACAGTTCTCTGCCCATATGAACCCATTGTGCGCCTTGCCCAGTAAAGACAAAGCCAAGTTTGCCCGTCCCTGTGGCGGGTTTGGCTGGAGGGCTCGTCTTGAAGGGAGAAGATCCATCTGTCACACAGAAAGACCGCAGCTTCAGATGCTCTCGGCGACTGAGAAGGGTGTACGACATGTCCTCTAAGACATCTTCCCCATGGGACTGTAGATACTTATCGTGATCTTCTGCGACCTTCTCCAGGGAAACAGGATCGCTTGCCGAGAAAACAAGGAGGTTCTTCTTCCTCCTGGTTGGAGAGGGCAAGCCCCGGGGAATAGCCTTATGGTTTCCTAGTCCGAAGGATGATGCCGACTCCAGGATGAACTGTCCAAAGTTTAAGCTACGAGACTTGATTCATAACAGGTTCTGTGTGGTTGCACTTACGTGTACGTTGGAACCACCAATGCCAAATGAGTTGACACTCATTCGCTCGCGGCGGTTCGTTGGCCATGACAAAGCTTCAGTTGGTACCTTCAGCTTCGCAGCTTCCCAGGGGACTATTGCGGAAGGTTAGCAGAGGTGGAACTACTTTAGAATGATCGAAATGGAGACTTACTTGCAGGGTTGGGCGTAACAAACTTGATGTTTGGGATGATGGTCTTGTTTTCGAGGGCCAAGACAGCCTTGGCAATGCTAGTGATGGCAGATGCGCCTTCGCCATGACCGAGATTTGGCTGTTAAACAATTAGCACTTTCTCCTCCTGAGAACTTGCCGATTTGATAGTTGGGCTTACCTTGACAGCTCCGATGTAAGTCCCATCTTTGCCGAAGCAGTTCGCGATTGCCGCAACTTCAAGAGGATCCCCGACAGCTGTGCCAGTTCCATGACATTCGACCATGGCCGTTTCCGAGAAATCTAGCCCGGCCATCTTGTATGTATGCCGGATGAGGGCCTCGTGTGCGTCCGGACTGGGCATTGCGAGCCCTGAAGTTCGGCCGTCCGCGTTCGTCGCCGAAGCCCTGATGACGGCACGAATGGGGTTTCCATCCCGGACTGCGTGGTCAAGGCGCTTGACGTAGAGCGCAGTGACAGCTTCGCCTCTCGCATATCCATCCGCCGACGCATCGAACGTCTTCGAAGACCCTTCTGGGGAGAGTGTTTCCTGGGCTGTCATGCCGATACTCAGGCCTGGTGCCATGATGAGGTTGGCGCCTCCGACTATGGCGGCCGAACACTCCCCCTGCCGGATAGACTGCAGAGCTTCATGCAACCCCAGGGCAGCTGCAGAGCAGGCCGTCTTGATTGTCATACTAAGAAGAACAGTAAGCACAAATCCACGGCAGCTCGGGTTCAGTCTACTTACCTCGGTCCCCGTAAGTCGTACTCGTAGGCTATGCGGTTTCCGAGCACAAAATCCATCTTGCCGATAACCTGATACGGAGCAAAGTCCCCGATGTCTTTGTTCTGTAGGTCTTGCCAGTCCTCGGTAAATACGCCCACGAATGTCCCGATGTCTTTACCCCTGAAGTCGCCCTCGCCGGCGTTTTCGAACGCCTCGCGGGTCACCTCGAGCAAAAGACGTTGGTTCGGGTCAAGTCGCGTCACCTCGGCTTGAGTCATGTTGAACATGGAGACGTCAAAGTTGGCAAAGTCAACATCTTCAAGGTAGTATCCGTATTTTGTGATTACCGTTCCAGGCTTGTTGTGAGGGTTGTAGTAGCTATCAATGTTGAATCGATGCTTAGGGGTAGGCCCCCTTGCATCCTGCTTGTTCACCAGGAAGCTGTACAAATCCCTATCATTGCGGATTCCGCCAGGCAACCGCAACCCCATTCCACAGATGGCAATGGGTATCTCAGGAGGTGTGTCAGTTGTTCCTGAAGCAGATGCAGTGCCATTTGAGTAGCCGTTCAGGCCATGTTCTTGGTCACCATTTGAAGAGTGGTTTCCATTGGTGCCGTTGAGGCCATTGGCACCACTGAGGCCGTTGGCACCCTTGATGGTGTCGGTACCATTGGTGTCATGGCTTCCATTGATCCCATTTGACCCGTTCATAGTCATGGTGGTGGTGGTGTTGTTGCTGTTGTCAATTCCAGAAGTATCGTCGTTATTGGTGTTTGTCGTTAAGTGGCCGATAGCGTCTGATACTTGCCAATTTTCCTTCGTTCAAAGGGCGGGCGACTTGCAAGATATATTATATAGGCCCTGACACACCGGCGTAGCCCATGCATTGAGATACGTCCAAGGCATGAGGTCAACGCCGATTATTCCGTCCAGATCTATTAGTCTTCGAGCGAGTCTGTCTTCGTTCTCAAAGGCATAAATCGCAATCCTCACGCATTCGATGCTATCATACTGTGCCTTATCTGTTACTTCTGGGTGGTCGAGAGATCAATTGCCACGCATTCAAGGGTATGTTGCAGTGCGAGAGCATCAGCTTTTGTGTGGACTATTTCATTGAAAATTAGCAACAAAATGAGAGGATGTAGGCGGAGTTTTACATACACTATTCCTGCGGTCCGTCCACAGTTCGAACATTAGCTCGGTCCCGAGGAGGATTGAACATGCATAATCAGTGTGTCGATCTATTGACAAACAAAATAGGTTGCATACATAGCGGTCAGATTATATATTCCAGACACTCCTACCTGCAGAAGTCGACTGTCGGCACTCTTCATACCACCTCAAGGCAGCCAGAATGAGCCTCCGAAATATTTGCCTTTTCGGTTCCTGCCTTGGAACACCCTCCGTGGCTGACGAAGCCGTAGCGTCTACAGTTCCTCATTCCTACTGCCAGGGGCCTTCTAGCTATTGCCCACCTCGAGCCGCCACTACGGATGACCAGCGGGAAATATTTATGCAATATATCGATGCCGTGGTAACCAAAAGGACCTCGTGGCCGGCTTCTGCAATCATGTAACGGACGATCCCCCATACATTCAACACGATCCTGACATCGCCCCTTATGGCAAAGCCGCAACAATGGAATTTCTTTTCAACATACCAGCATATAAGGACATGAATCTCACAGTACTGCGCTCTGGGGTGGATAACGGGCTGGCCTGGGTACATATCGTTGGCTGCGACGGCCCACAACCCGGGTCTTGCGTCCAAGCGGCGGATATCTACAGGTTCGAGGGCACTTGCATCATGGAGCATTGGGCAGTGATACAAAGGGAAAAGACGGACAAAGTGAATGAGCTTTCTATGTGGTAGATGTTAACAAGGGTGCGATACATTCTATACATGAGCTATTGCAGATATCTTAGAGAGCTTTGAATCGTGTTCTTATAATCAGTCACCCAGAATAAGAATATTTGAGCTCATATATCTAGTAACCTCCTAACTGTGTCCGATTCTCTTTGCTAGCTTTCGAAGTTCTCTTGGTGGTTAGGAGTTGTTTGTATGGTATGGGATCGCTTCTCTTGTATGGTACATGTGTGTGTAACCACCTTCTAGGAGGACACATGCGTCTCATTTCCCGTGATTGAACATGAGTTCCACCGATAACAGCGATACTTAAACTCTCCTCCGCCCACTAGAGATGGCTTTGTGTACCAAGTCGAGTTGCCGTTTCTCCTTTCTTGTCTCTACCACTTCCAGAGACTAGTGAACATTTCCTCATCACGCAATAATGGCAGCTAAAGTCATAAACTTCTTACGACAACAGTGCTTCTCTCCCGCCAACCCGAAGGTCTCGTTCAGCGGGAAAACAATCATCATTACTGGCGCCAACAGAGGGCTAGGGCTCGAAGCTGCTCTGAAGATTGTGGCGCTGGATGCATCGCGAGTCGTTCTTGGTGTTCGTGATTGTGTGGAGGGCGAAAGGTCTAAGAACACCATTGAACAACTGACGGGTCGGAAAGGGGTCATGGAAGTATGGAAACTTGATCTAGAATCATACGAGAGCATCCAAGACTTTTCCCATAGGGCCTCCTGCTTGGATCGTCTAGACATTGTGGTACTGAACGCAGGAGTGCTGATGTACAAGCATACAGAGTCACCGTATGGCTGGGAGGAGAGCTTGCAGATCAATGTGCTCTCCACTGCACTCCTCGCACTACTCCTGTTGCCAGTACTGAAGAAGACATCTCAGCTGTCATCCGAGAACGGCCAGCGCCCGGTCCTACAGTTTGTCTCTTCGGGAACTTACAAGCATGTAGTTGTTGCAGACGAAGACCGACACGCGGACAACCTTCTCGGATACTACTCTTCCCGTGCCCGAGATTTTGACGGCAACAAGCAATACGCGTTATCAAAGCTATTTATCACGTATGTAATGCAAACGCTGGCGTCTATTGAAAGAGCAGGTGGCGAGGAAGATATGGTACATGTTCTTGCAGTCTGTCCGGGTGTGTGCAAATCCGGCTTAATGAGGAACTCGGTTGGGTGGAGAATGTGGATGATCAAAACAGTCGCCAGTATGACCATCATGAGGACGGCAGAGCAGGGTTCTAGGACCCTAGTCAGTGGAACGAGTCTAGGTGAGGAAGCACATGGGAAATTTTGGCAACATGACCAGATACAACAGTAAGTACTCAACTTCTATTTCTCTTTGCAAGCTCACCAAACCTCGTCGCTTACATAGAATCTCAGAGTCAGTCCGTTCATTACCGGCAGATTGGGAGAGGAATTCAGAAAGAAGGTCTGGACCGATGTAGTAGAGGCCCTTGGAAAGGACCTACAAGGTCTTCCGGAAATACTGGACAGAGCTGGCGCTCTGGAGGCAGGGTTCTAAGTAGTTCGGACAGGTTTCCGTGATCACGCAATTATCGTAACAATTCTAGATGTCCAACTCAATACATGTCGGAGAGATTGGAACTTCAGTTAGGTTATCATATTATAGAACAAGTGAATTATGTTGTTACCGAGTTGATTACCATTTCTGTCTATAAATTTCCCATCGGCCTTGTCCTGACAGTCACTTCTTTGCCCCAACATAGCATCGTCAACTACCAATCCCTAGAGCCAATACACAAATCACCATGCCGTCACTCGTGAAAGCAACGTCCAACCTGCGTCAGGTCAGCCTGGGGACTGACCCTCGCACACGAAAACGAACGGTCCCGATGCAGGTCCTGTCCCTCGGATTCTCTAGAACGGGAACATCTTGTGAGCTCAATCCGATCTCTGTTCACTCGGCCATTAACATCTTTTCTCCCAGCCATGGAAGCGGCGTTAGAGATCTTGGGCTATGGCCCCGTCACCCATGGCCGACACATCATCTTCAACGTTCTAGACCTGGAAATGGTCAGTGAAGGGCTCAAGGCCAAGTACGACCCAGAAAACGCTAGCTGCAAGCCCTTCGGCCGCAAAGAGTTCGACCAGTTGATCGGCGAGTACCGCGCCGTGACGGACGGGCCGTTCTGCCACTTCGGGCCCGAATTGATGGCCGCCTACCCCGAGGCCAAGGTCATCCTGGTCGAGCGGCCGCTGGACAGCTGGTACGGGAGCTTCGGCAACACCGTGTGCAACATACCGTTCCGGCATCGTCTCCAGGACAGACTGGTGAACTTCCTAAACCCAGATCTGGCACGACAGAGAAGAGCGTCCGACGCCATGTTCGGGGCTGTGTTCAATGCCCACTCCCAGGAGGAAATGAGAGCACACTGCCGCGATGTGTATCAGCAACATTACCTTGATATCCGAAAAGCCGCCCGACCTGGACAGATCCTGGAATATACGGTGGACTCTGGGTGGGAACCCCTCTGCAAGTTCCTGGGGAAACCGGTGCCAGATGTGCCGTTTCCGCACATCAACGAGGGTGCTGAGTTCCAGGGAAGAATAACCAACTATCGCTTCATGTTTGTGATGAGGGCTGTGGAGAAGTTGTCTCTCGCAGCTGTGGGAATTGGCGCTGCTGTCGCTGCACTCAGGTACATGGGCTTGGTGAACTTGTGATGCTACATTCGCCATATCCACGGAGTGAGTGCTTACTTGGTAGAATGGAAGATAAGTAGGAAATTTTGGTCAAGTCCTCGTATACTTGTAGAGCTAGGATAATATGATATATACAATATACGTGGTATTGAAACTCCTCCGGACCGGCGAAGGGAATTACACGACCTCCGTGCTTACGTGTGCGGCTATGAAGCTATCCGAAGACGTGCCATTTCAGAATCTTAGAGATAATGCTGATTGGGACAGCTTCGAAAATGAACACAGAGAACAAAAGAGGCGAAGATACATTTGGATTGAGAGGATCAATTGCTACGAGCTTCATAATGAATATTAATTTATTTTGAGGGTGCTTTCTTACAATGCCACCTTGGCCGAACGAGCAACGATGCTTCTGCGGAAGTTGACGCCGAGGTTAACGTGCTACGATTGTTCTTGGAGGAAAAGGCAGGAAGCAAGATATACCAAGTCTGAGATCCTGTCTATATTAGAGCTACGTAAGCTTAGCATGAGGCCCTCTTCTGAAGACATTTGATGTTGTCTTGGCCGATGCAGATCAAGAGCCCATCTCCATGAACCCCAACCCGCCCCCCAACTTTCAACCTCATGTTTTGGCCTCATCAACCATCTTAGCCGATTTACACGTTGCGTCTCCTAACCTCAACCAGGGCCCTAGGGTCCGGGACGTTAGCCACTTGGTTGACTATGTGACTCGGCTGCTTTCCATCCTTGAGGCGGATATCGTAGTGGCGGATGATGTTTACGAGAAGAGACTTGATTTCGTAGACGGCAAAGAAGCGACCGGGGCACGAATGGGGCCCGTGCCCGAAATTGAGTGAGTCCTCGCTGGTAGTCGCCATCTGATGCTTGGCTTCGTATCCCGGCACCGCTCTCAGCTTGGCGAAGCGGAAGCCGTCGAAGACGTCAGGGCCAGGATTGCCCGCCTTGGCGTTGATCTCGGGGCCGAAGGCCTCGGTCGAGCTGGACTGGTATATGGCCCACATGGGGAAGGCAACGACGGTGCTCTTTGGCAGCTTCAGGCCGTCGCTGAAGGTGAAGTCCTGAAGGGTGGTCCGGAACCCACCAATGAGATTCAGCGGGTTGAACCGCTGGCTCTCCTTGATGAAACTGTCAAGCTTGACCAGCTTCTGGAACGAGCTCTTGGACAGGTGCTCCTGCCCGTTTTCGTCTTTCAGCATGCCGTCCTCCTTGATCACCTCCTCGATCTCGGCACGCAGGGGCTCGATGTACTCGGGCCGAGACGCGAGGTCCAGGAGGGCAAACGTGATGGTCATGGAAGTGGTGTGGATCGAGACGAACGACAGCACCATCTGGTTGATGCCGACACGCTCGGCCGTCCGTTGGTCGTCGGGCTGGTACTTCAACATCCACGAGATGAAGGTGCCCCTGGTGCCGACCTTGACCTTGTCCTGCTTCTCCGGGTCGTATTTGGCCATGACCTCGCCCACCAGCGGCGCGACGCACTGGCGGGCGTGCTTCAGGTCCGCCTGGGCTTTGCGGACCTCGGGCAGGAACGGCGCGACGATGGGACGAAGCACCGAGTTCCACTTTTGGGAGGCGTGCATGACGGCCGCGACATCCGTGGTGTAGGAGATGGAAGCGTGGATCCACGTCTCCTCGCGGCACAGAGGCAGGCCCACGAAGATGCGCCCGCTGACCAAGGCCACCAGACGGAGCATCTTCATGTAGGCGGGAATCGGCGTCCATTGGCCCGAGGTGCCGAACTCCTTGGGTAAGCCGTGGTTGATCTCATCTTGGAGGAGCGGCAGCATCGCCGGGAGGTTTTTGGTCAGGTCCGAGCGAATCGTGAGGATGAGATCCTCGTGCTGCCTCCCAATGTGCGTATACAGACCCAGAAACAAGTCGTAAACGTTGCGCAGAAAGGACAGGTGCGTGGTTGGGGCATGCATAGCCTCGTTGAAAAGCGTCATGGGTAGTATCAGGCGTGCTGGGCTAGTAGGGATGTAGAAAGGCTTGTCCGGATACTGCGGTTCGAGTGTTAGTAAAGCCATGCTTATTGTCCAGCTCATCATCTTCAGTAGCATGCATACCTTTGCGTATCCGTCAACGAGGGCCTTGGAAAAGTCTCTGTCACCTGGGGAGCCAACCACAGGGAAATCGAGCTTCGCGCTGGCATGGTTGCGAATTGCACGTATGAACCAAGCTACGGCCACAAGGCCAATTGCGAGCCAGACTTGCGTTAACATGTTATTGGGGAATTGGTAAATGTTTTCTCGGTGGAAAATGGGTTGGGATGAGAAAAAGTCAAGAAACAACCTCAATTTCGGCGAAGGGTAGCCTGACTGCGATATATATCACTATTACATGAGAAAATAATGGCATTGGTGGGAGACTACCCTGTTGTTAGTACCTGTGCTCATGCACGATAGTAGTAAGGGCGGCTGTGTATAATGCAGATGCCTTTGAGATGCCGGAGGAGTTGACTTTGATCTCGGTGATCACCAAGTTCCGAGCACGTTAGGTCTCCCGAGCGACGTAATTGTTCGGTTGACCTACCGGGTCGCGGATAGTCTGCTACTCGTCGGCAAGTTCAAATCCAGTGCTTCCATCTTTTTGACCTACCTTCTTGTTATATTAGAATGCCATTTGAATAGTTCGTTGACAATTTTCAACGAAACCTCCACACTCTTTTGGTCGACAGATGCTTCGCATGCAGCTGCACCTGCATGCCGCAGATCTCGGTCTAGCCAAGTCCGGGGTGATCAACTCCCCCGGCGTTGCCAACTGGGCTGTCAGCATCTTTTCAAGTGGAAGAGAGACTAATCCAAAAGTAGATATATCTTAATAATGCCTCCCCGACACTTGGAACGAGATGGTTAATACTACTACCTTCGACTTGAGGTCTTATATACCCTCAGTATGTCCCTTACCATTTGCAGCATATCGTGTTCGATCGTTTAGAAATGTGATTTCATATAGTGTTCGCCCTTTGAGGTTCAATCAACTCTGTTATTTTAACTCAAACGATCAATTTTCACCATGGCCTTGGCAATTCCTAACTTCCAAGCTATTGCTAGCACCACGGCGATCCTGGTAAGATGACATTGAAGAAAATGACCATTGATCACGGTGAAGGGAATGGGTCTGATCGTCCTGCATTATAGGTTCTTTCCTTTGCCGTCTGGCGCACAATCTACAACGTCTTCTTCCATCCGCTACGGAATTATCCCGGACCTCTGGCCTATCGCGCGTCCCGCTTCCCTTTCATTTTCACCCAGATCAGAGGCAAGCTTCCCTTCAAAGTGCTGGAATGGTCCGACACGTACGGCCCGGTCATCCGGATAGCCCCCGACGAGCTGGCCTACACCCACCCCGACGCGTGGCAGAACATATACGGCCACCACACAGGGGCGACGAAGGGCGGTCATGAGGAGTTCCCCAAGTCGCCCCATACCTACCGGACCAAAGGCATCCAGGTTTCCATTGCTGGCGATACGAAATTCAGACATCGGAAGCTGCGGAAACAACTCTCGCCCATCTTCAGCGAGCGTGCCATCCGAGATCAGGAGGTCATCATAGGAAAGTACGTTTCACTGCTCATCAAACGGCTTCCATGAGCACTGCGTGCAGAGAGAAACGGGCCGGCCCAAGCGCCTGGACATGAAGGCGTGGTACAACTGGACCACGTTCGACATCATCGGCGACATGTCGTACGGCGAGTCGTTCGGCTGCCTCGAGAGGGCCGCGTATGACCCATGGGTCGCCGACATCTCGGAGACGGTGAGGTCGGGCGCCGAGATGCAGGCCTTCAAATTGCTCGGTTTGGAGAACCTCCTTTTCTGGGGGTACAAATGGGGGCTGCTGTTTTCCGCCCGCACCGACCACGAGAAACGCGTGCACGAGAAGCTGGGCCGGCGGATGAAGCTGGGCGTCCAACGGAACGACTTCCTGGCTCCCCTGATTGAGAACAAGAACGATTGGGTATGTACAGGCAAGAACAACAACAACTATAACGGTTCATTTGGCGGCAGGGCTGATGACAAGCAATATACAGGACTTCGCCACTGTCCGATCCAACGCTGCGGTCCTCACGATAGCCGGCTCCGAGACGACTGCGACTACCCTCTGCGGCGTGACGTTTCTTCTGCTCCAGGCTCCTACATGTCTAAGCAAGTTGGCGCACGAAGTCCGGACAAGCTTCGAGTCCGAAGACGAGATAACCATGAGCTCCGTGGGCAAACTGACCTACATGATTGCCTGCCTCAACGAAACATTACGACGTTATCCTCCAGTGCCAACCGGGATGCCAAGAGTGGTTCCAAAAGGCGGAGCAACAGTCATCGACCATTTCGTCCCAGAGGGTGTAGGTTCAACTGTGGAATGATCATCTCCTGTCAAGGCGCAGGCTAACAATTTTGCAGACAACGGTAGGTGTCTGGCAGTGGGCAATGTACCATTCGACGCAGAACTTCAAGAACCCTTTCGAGTTCAACCCAGATCGCCTGCTGGACACGAACATTACCGACAACATGAAGGCTCTCCAGCCATTCTCCGTCGGGCCTCGGGACTGTATCGGTCGCAAGTAAGCTGCCTCTACCTTGAATCCGCGATTCCACTAGCAACTGACACGCGAGACAGCTTGGCTTTCAATGAGATGAAAGTCATCCTTGCCCGAATCCTATGGAACTTTGATATAGAGGCTGCGGACGACAACGAGACCTGGATGGATAAACAAAAGGCATACTTTCTGTGGCATAAACCAGAATTGCCGGTGTATTTCAAACCAGTCCGTAAGTGGGCTGGCTGAGACAGTTGGCCCAAGCTCTTGCGTACCATGCGTTCCGACTGCCATCGCTGGCCAACGTGCTGGTCGAGGATTTTAAGCAGGCGTCCGTAGTAACAAGCTCGGTTTCCCTCTCGGAACTCCGGGCAGCGGTGCGGATGGGTTAAGTCTAAGTCTACCGGACGGACTCCAGGTACTAGAGTGAAGCTTAGCTTCACGTCGATTCGGTCAACAAGTGCGAGTTTGAGCTGCCGTTGATGGAGTTTGCGTCCGAGCAAGGTATTCTGTTTGGTAAAACTTTTACAATTTCCAGCTACCACTGGCTATGAATGCTTGAATCATCATGTCACAAGGGAGATGGCGGCTCAGTAGAATGGCTCGCCCACGGCGCAATCCACGCCCTCCTTCACGCACCGGTCCACCGCGGCGGCCGGATCCTCGTCACCATCGAGCATGTCCAGCCAGCAGCTCTTGACGTCCGGGCTCTCCAGCAGCAGCGCGGCCACGTTGGCCACCGAAGCGCGGCTCGCCTTGACCTCGCCGTACTTGTCCGTCCGGCCCAGCGCGACGTTCCCGACGGGCCCGTCGCTCAGCGTGCCGGGCCGCAGGCAGACGGCCGCGAACCCGGGCCCGCGCTCCTGGCCCGCCTCGTACAGCACCTGGTCGGCCGCGACCTTGGCCTCGTAGTAGCGCGCCAGCGGGCCCTCCTGCATCCGCTGCTGCTGCTGCTTCATCGTCTCGGTCCACCAGGGCGCGTCGGCCCGGCGCGAGCCCAGGAACGACACCATGACGAACTTGGTGATGCTGGGCGTCGCCGCCGAGGCCCGGATGAAGTAGGTGGCGGCGTCGCGGTCGACCGCGAAGGTCTGTTGGACACACGTTAGCTGCCGCCTTTCCCAACGTCGTATGTACCAGGTTGTGGAATTTGTACTGACCCGTTCAGCTGGACCTTTGCCTCCGGCACCTAGTGCCACGCAGATACTCATCAGCCTCTCGCACACGGTCCAGGTCTCGGGGGTCCAGAACACAACATACCAGCACTCCATACGACGTAGGACGGCTTCACCTCGTCCAAGATGCTCTTCGCCTGGGCTTCGCTCTTGACGTCCTCGACGCTGCGGACGAGCACATTCAGCTTCCCCTTCTGACCCTCGCCCAGCTTCTCGAGGCCGGCCACCTGATCCGGGTTTCGGATGACGCTAGTGACAGCCCAGGAGCGCTGGAGTAGCATGGGGGTGAGCAGCTGGGCGATCTTGCCGCTGCCGCCAAGCAGGAGAACGTGCGGTGAGGTCATGATGCTGGCGATGTTGGCGATATGTATGATATGACTACAAATTATACGCTGAGTATGGGATGAAGGCCTGGCAAATGGATGCGGCTAGCGTTGGGGTCTGTATATAAATATTGAGAACCATGTTGGACGCCTTAGTCACGTCAACTCCGCTCGGTGACGTCACTTGGAGACGGGTCGTGCCGGGCGAGGATCTCATAATTTCAGCCTGTTGTTGCAAACTTTATTATTCTGTCATTGCCCAGGAACGCAAATGTTATTCTCTTGAACCCAAGCCTTCTTACGTTTGCGAGTCGGATGTTGCCATTTGTTATGGGGCCGCAACATCCGGTCGAGGGTCGAGGGTCGAGGGGGCTCAATCGGACTTATGAGTATATCGGACTTAAGAGATATTACAGCAACGCGAGTATGTGGTGGGTACGGAACAGCGCGAAGCAGAACAATCACGGCAATGCAAAGAGTAAGAAATGTTGTCCGTTCATATGATTAATATTGATTATACCGAGAATTGCACCTTAGCTAATCTTAACAAGCATCATGAATTTCGTATTAAACCCCCAGCTCCAATAAGTCCCGAGCATAGTGAAATGCTTAGGTGTGGCCAACGAGGCCAGCCTTGGGGGCGTTGTCGGGGTTGATGCTGACGCCGGCGAAGCCGAGCTCCGAGTTCCAGGCGTCGGCGGTGGTGGCGTCCTTGGGGCCGGTGCCGAGCTTGGCCTGGGCGGCCTTGCAGGCGGCGACGGCGTCCTTGGCGGCGCCGCAGACATTAGAGAGCTGGTCGCAGATGCGGTTGAAGATGATGTTGGGGTTCAGCGCCTCGTTCTGGCCCTTGTTGACCTTGGGGTCCTGCGCCTGGAACGTCGACTCGCCCGCCTTGCGTCCGTTCAGCGACTCCTCGAACTTGACCGTCGGCGTGCACGTGCCGAAGTCCAGGCCCAGCGACGACGCCTGGAAGCCCAGGAAGCTGCCCGTCACGTCGTTGGTCACGGCGCCGGTGCCCGAGGCGGCACCGCCGTTGTTGGCGTTGCCTGCGTTGTTGTTGTTGTTGTTCTTGTTGCCGGCAGCCGAGGTGGCAGCGGGAGCAGCCGAGCTGGTGGCGCTGGCGGCGTTACCGTTCTTGTTACCATTGTTCTGGTTGTTGTTGTTGTTGTTGTTGTTGTTGTTGTTACAAGAGTTGTTGTTGTTGTTCTTGTTGCCGTTGTTAGCGGCAGCCGAAGTAGCCGCAGGGGCAGCCGAGCTGCTGGCGCTGGCGGCGTTGCCGTTCTTGTTGCCATTGTTCTTGTTCTGGTTGTTGTTGCCAGCGTTGCCGGCATTACCTCCAGCAGCAGCACCCTTGGTAGCGAAGTTGGTGAAGCCGTTGGCCTTCATGATGGCAGCCACCGACTTGCCGGCGGCGTCGAAGGGGGTGGTCAGCGAGGTGGCGGAGTTCTTGTTCTCGTCCGCGGCGCCGTCGACGGCGGGATCAACCAGAGGAATGATGCCGCGGAGCTCGGCGGTGGCGGGCAGGCTGGCGTCGTCGCAGATGTTGGGCACCTTGACGTTGAAGGGGTTGAAGTTCTGCTCGGCCTGGACCACGGCGGCGGCGCCCTTGATGACCGCGGGGTCGTTGCCCAGGGTCTCGACGATCTTGTCGGCCAGCTGCAGCTTGGCGCAGGGGTCCGCCGCGGCCAGCAGGACGCCCGGGGTCTGGCCGGCGAGGGTGCCGGCCTGGCCGGGGTTGCCGAACGAGCCAAGACCCTGGACGACGTTCTGGACGGCGCCTTCTTGGCCGAAACGGGCCTCGGCAACAGCCAGGAGGATAGCGAGGGCGGTGGCCTTGGTATACATGATGACGGAAGTTTAAAGATGTGTTTTTTCACAAGCAAACAGTCTTTTTGACGAGGGTGGGGAAGTTGTGTGGGTGGAAAGAACCGAAGAGGTGGTAGTGGTAATAAAAGATTGTTTGCCGGCCAAGCGGTATGTCGAAGCGAAAGTTAGAAAGAGTGGTACGAACGAAGTATAGTTCACAGAACTGTGTAAAGAACTGAATGTCAAAGAAAGAACCGAAAGCTTGATGAGGGAGGAAAGAAGAGAAGTCATCATGAGAGGGACGGAGTGAGATGTTTATATACTATGTGAGAGAGCTGGCAGAGCTGGGGGAAACGTGCATGGAGTGCTCTGCGCGGTCTGGACCGAGCGACAGCTTGGCGAGGCGGCTCCGTCTGCGGGTCCTGCTCATCACCTCCTGATGGCGATCATACCTATGGTCGCAGTCAGACGGCCCCGGCGGCTGGTTTGCGGTACGAGAAGCCGATGCGAACCCCAACACGTTGTCCCAGAGTGGCATTGGGGGTGGGAAGCGGATCTTGGGTGTTCCGGGCGACATTCAGCTGCTGGACTGACATGCACGTAGCAGCAGGCTTCAAGCTTATCTCGGTAGTGTCGCAACAGGACAGAGCCGCAAGTCGCTAAGACGCAGTTCCACAAAAGTAACTCCTCGATGCGGCGAGATAGGCAAGTCAACCGTACGACTACTGCCAGGGTGGGTGGAGATGGACGTTAGGTCGTCTGGGCCGAGATAGCGGTGCAGGGATCTGACACACGAACCCGTCTAGAAGGACGACCGTTTTGTTATGGCCGCATATTCCCAAAAGTTTAGCAATGTTCCGGTGTCATCAGCCTATGGCGTGGCTTTGTGTCGCTTGTTGCCATCTCGTATGTTGAGTGGACGGGCTGCAAGATGCAAAACTGTAGCAGATCAGATGCTCTGACAGGTAGATCATAGTCGGATTTGAGGGGCCATGAACAAGTGATCTGCCGTCAGTTGTCTGCCAAGCCGACGCAGAGAGGAAGAATTGACGATACTGAAAATCAAACCAAACGTTTATTGGGGTTGACGCGATGGACATTCCGTTGCGGCGGTCGACGCTAGCGACGCATTGCTATCCAATCATGGACGACGACGATGTTTAAAACATGCTTAGATCCAAGGTTAAGCCAGCCCCCTGTCGCCCCCTTGTTTACCCCTGCTGTCTGACTAGGTCTGAGTCTAGAACCCCCTGCCCAACGCCGGTTAAGTCGTTTAAGCACACGCCGGCCCCTCTGGCAAATTTGACTTTAGGCCAAGCATTTGCAACCCCAGGTCCCCCCAAGGAAGACGCGAGGAGGGCACAAACAATCTCCAAACGGGTTCGAGACAGGAGGGGTTTGATCGCTGCGCAGTCGCAGTTCTTGCAGCCTCCGAGTGTTGCGCATGACGTGTGCCTGTCACATCTGACGGTTCTTGCCGAGGCCATGTTGCATGCATCTCGTCGTTTTCTTCTCCATCGTCCGAATTGCCCTCCCTTCCTCTCTACCATGTGCACATCTGGTTCGTCGCTGATCAAAAAGGTCGGATGAGATCGGCATGGCATCGTGGTGGCAGGTTGAGACGAATTGGGCCCCTCGCAGTACCCGTCGGTCGGGACGCATTCATTCAAGATTCAAGTGAGAGTCAATTTCCTCGGGGTTTGTCCTGTTCATCTCGGGAGTCCCTGCATCCGGTTGTTTGCACCGCTCCCCAGATCCAAGTCGGATTTCTCAATGCTACCTGGACCCAACGCCACGCGTCGTCACAATAAGAAAGCCCCATGGAAAAAAAGGGAAACAAGTCAAGTTGTTCAACGGCACAGCCCATTACATACAGTATCTATCCTACATATGAAATTGCCCATCTCTTATTGCAATCTGCATAAACACCCCGCCTCCAAAGCAACGGAAAATCTTAGGACTGTTCAATAAGATGGACCGGAACTCGGTGCCTCCGATTGCTCGCAGCTCGTCATCCCCGAGTATTCGTGTCTAGATCCTCCTCACCACCTCCTCTCTCCCCGTCGCGCTCTGCTCCATCCTCATCCGCGTCGGCCACCGCCTGCGTCCGCGCCACACGGCGCGAACGCAGTATCAGCACGGCGTCGACCTCGTTCTCGAGCTGCCGCCGGATGCCCTCGTAGTAGTCGCCCCAGAGCTCCAGCGCGGGACTGAGCGCGTCGACGCGCCCCCAGACCACGCGCCACTCCTCCTCCTGCGCGCCCCCGACACGGCCTGCCGCACGTGCTCGTACAGCATCCCCATCTTGACGTCCTGCAGGTACCGCTGCGAGTACCGCCGCATCGGCCGCGCCACCCCCAGCCCCGTCAGCGGCGGCTGCCGCACGTGCATCGCCCGCCAGCTCGCGCCCGCGCGCAGGTACGCCTCCGGGTCCGCCGCGATCGCCAGGCCCCGGAGCTGCGCCGCGCCGTAGAAGACGTCGCCGCCACCGCCGCCGCCGCCGTCGTCGGAGGAGGCCTTCTGCACGCGCGCGAAGAAGCAGGGGAATTTGGCGACGAGCAGCGGGTTGAGGACGGGCTCGGCGCCCTCGACGGCCGGGGCCGGCTTTCGGAAGAGGTGCGCCTGGAGTGTGGGTGACGCCTCGATGATGTCGCGCCAGCGCTGGCACACGCGCTGGATGCGGGTCAGGAGGGTCTGCTGGTCGCATTCGAGGAACATCTGCTCCAAGAGCTCGGTCGTGGTGAGGAAGTTGGTTACCGGCGTTGCCATCGTGCGCGCCTGTCTGTCTCTTTCTGTTCGGTATCAGGGCCAGTCGAGTTGAGCGCGATGTCGAAGCTCCGTTCTCTCAAAGAACGTCGACGTCGCCGTCAGCCGAGAAAGCATCAACAGGCCGCCAGGTGCTCGGCGGTTATCTTTCGTCTTCCCATGGTCTTCTCACTAGCTAGCTTCTCCTTCATGATGGAGGATGACGTTGGCCGTCCTGGGGGGCCAGCTCACCCCAATCAGGGAATGCCGTTGGTTCTTTCACGTCCAACGGCACAGCGGATAAACCGCCTCCCAATCACGTCGTCGCGGCTGTCACCGGCCCGGTCGCCTAAGTTGTTGTTGGTGATGCAGCAACAATATCGTAAAACATATGATTTTCGTAAGTGACATGCTAGGGCATTCTTGCTTGTGATATGTATAGCTCCCTTTTCGTGCATGCTTGGCTGAGCTGGAAGCATCTGCATTTCACGCCCGCTCTGCCGGGACCGCGCCAAGCCCGGCCTTTCTCTGGTTGACCAACTGTGTATGACTCCGACGCCATGTGCTTGAATCCCATCCCCGGCCGTATGCTCGACATCCCTACTTGCCCTTCTCGGAATATCTAGACGATTTTCTCGCAAGCCATTCATCGTCGCGACAAGCTTCCGAATGGAGCTTGACTACTCCCCCCTTGGACGGTCGGTGAAGCGATTTCCTTGGCAAGTCGGACCTGCCGTAGACCTGTGACCATGACACCCAGTCCAGTGTGGTGTGCCCATCGACCGGCTCCGTAGTGGCGCAGGCCATATCACCACAGGCCTGGTAGCCGAGCGCCAATCTGTAACAGGAGGGTGAAGCCTGCTTTGCTCCATATGCCTTGTGATCTTATGCAAGGGGGCCGGCTGACTGTTGGAAGTGTCGAGGTTTCGCTCCAAACTGAACAAACATGCATCCCTACTTAATACACACGTAGATTGGCCATGTCGCTGAGACATACAATTGCGGCACATGATACAGAAAAGAATGTAAGTTATGCAAGCGTTGGCCATTTAAAGCAGCCAATAGCGTAATGGTGTTATGGTATGTTTGCCGTGAAAGTCTCCCAAAAGGAAATGCAAGGCGGATCTGAAAATAAACCTCATGGAGGCCTCATCCCAGTACGCAAGAGTTCGAGGGCGAATCCCTCCTCCCTATCATTCATCATGACTCCCGACCCGTGTGCTGCTACGAGGGAGGAAAGCGACTATGCCGCGAAAGACTACCGAGAACCGCGTGGGCACCCATCCGCGGCCAAGGAGATAAATAGTAGTCTCTTTGGTCCTCGAACCGACTCCGGATCTCAACCCACCGCACTATCGTCCTGTCGAAACTTAATACCAAGCGGACTCGAGCTCTTACTCGCCGAATACATGATGAGAGGCGCAGGAGCGACGGCGTTTACCACTGCCGTACCACAGCAACCGCGGGCCAGTACGATGTCTTCGATCGAGGAAGCCGACGAGAAGATGACGGTCAAGTATCGTGGTGGGAGCAAAACCCGGAAAAGACGCCGCATCTGGTATTTTCTAGTGATTCTCCTCCCGGTGACTGTGGTGGCGGCGATCGGGTTGGGAGTTGGGTTAAGCTTGAAAAAGACACGTCTTGGAGAGTCGTCAGGAGGTTCAGACACAGCAATTGCATAAGCCAACGAGAGATAGGTGGAATGGAGACATGTTGGCTTCAATATAACTGACTTGTCGTCATGCTATTTAGGAGGGTATCAAACAGCACAGCATCTGCACCTATGGTATGTATCCATGAATTGATTTGTGGCTCTGGTCGCATCTGGATGGTGACCGCCCCCTATCCTTTTGTTATTCTGGGTTTGCATTCTCTGGACAAGATTTTGGAAGCTAACTCGTTCAACGCAGGCGTCTTCTACGGCGGCAACCCCAAGACCAACCACATTGGACATCGTGCCGCCATGTCCAGGCGCCAACAACACCATCCACACGAGCCCCAAAAACGAAGGCTGCACGAAGTATCGGCGCATCTGCGGCGTGTCGTACGACGGGAACGATCTGCATCCCCAAAAGGCCGACACCATGGGGCGGTGCCTGTCGCTTTGTTCCGAGCGCTCGGGCTGTGCGGGCGTCGTGTGGTACGACACAGGTCCGCAGGGGACGGATCTGAACTGGTGCTCGCTCAAGAAGAGCATGAAGAAGGCCGTGATGATCTACCGGGACGACGCCCAGACGGCAATACGTCTGTGATATTGTGCGCCGAGCCCAGTGCCGGACGCTGTAACGACGGGAGGGGGAGGGAATCGCTATCGGGGAGTCACTGATGTCGAGTCGCAGCCTAGTCTTACACAAGTATAGGCAAATAAATCAGTGAAATTACAGAGTCCAGTCACAGAGAGCGGTGGCCACTCTGGCCCTTGGACAAGATCATTTGGTTCCCATTTCGCATTGAGGATGTTTTAAGTCAACCAGTCGCCACTCTGTCAGGGGCAGATCAAGGTGGGAGCGGTGAATAAAAGTGTGGTGACAGGCCCTCCGCTACTGAGGGTCAGCCAATGCCAATCATGTTCAAATTCCTTGTCATAACCTTGGGTAGTCCATCAAATACAGGGCGCTAGGAAGCCTACTTTGGTGGAATCGATATCCAGCACACCGGCTGCCCGGAGTTGGCTGCCATGGGCTATGGGAGCAGATGTACAGCAAACAACTCGATCGTTACTAATAAAATCGTGCGGGCTGAGCATGGCGGCGCAGATCTTGCTTACACCGACGGCAGGCTGCAGTCTAATGCATGACGATCATTTCGTGCGACGGGCCGTGATTACGCTAGCTGCTGCAAAGACCTTCTATTCTTGTTCCGTAGAGATGTGTTATAAGATCGGTACTATATCGCAGTCTATTGTCATAGCTGGTCTCTCTAACCTCTAACCCACTTCGGCTTTATTCCAATATGTGAACGGTCTGGGATAGCACAGCGACAAAATGAAAGGATGACATGCACTGCAATACTTGACCCGCACATACACAGTGTGTGGCTATGGGTGTATGCATGGCCTTTACCATTGATCGTAGACTGACACCTCACGGAACCCGTCGAAAACTTCAGGACCAGGATTGCCCGCCTTGGCGTTGATTTCGGGACCGAAAGCCGTAGGACTCTATATAATTAGGCAACGTAGCGTAAGCTGGGAGACACTGTTACACAGCAGCCCATGACAGCCCCATTGGTTGTGCAATATCAAGGTTCGTGGTATGGGGTTACAGATGAGGTGAGATGAGATTTAGTATCGGTCCCGACAATGCACGTCATGGACCCGAGTATATGAGACTTCGACCGCAGCAGTCTATATCCATCGATTCATGATTAACTCAGTACTTAAAGCGCCTACGTTCTGCATCAACTCTCGCTTGGCCAACTCACTCGAATACACGATTCAACAAGTTACAAGCCACTCCCACAACACCGCTCATCACATTCACAATGAAGGTCACCTCAGCACTCTTCGTTTTCACTTCGCTGCTTTCAGTCGCCATCGCGGCTCCGGCCTCGTCTCTGGACTCAGAGCCCTCAAGCCATCCAGACCAACTCTTCAAGAGAAAGGCCTGCCCCAGTAACATCAAGTATAAGGGGGTAAGTCAGACCTAAGAAGGCCTGAGTCATGATGACTAACCAGTTTATCAGAAGTGCAATGGAACGTCATGCAAGATTGGGGGGTTGAACTACGATTGTAACCGTGGAATCGTGAGTTTTCCCATTATCTTCTAACTTAGATTGAAATACTAATAACTATGAGGTAGTGTGTAAGAGAGCTTCTCTATAAACCCTGACTATAAGATATAATACTACTCGATTCAGTACTAATTACTCACTTTAACACGCTAGACTGGAAATGGCGGTGGCGATGGCTCTTGCTGTGGCAACAAATCGACATTTGGCACCGTTTACTGCCCTAACGGGGGTTTTAAACCGCTGATTCCAATGTCAGAATATATGCGATACTCAGACGTCTAGGAACGTGTATCGTATACAAATTCAGATTTGGATCCAACTCGATCCAGATCAACGGCTCGACAACCATGAATAAGGAGGAGGATTGGACTCACTCAGGAAGTGAATGGACTTGCAACCCGAGACTGCTACAGCCTCTAGACATTCTTTACCTTGGATAACAATATACGTGTTTTTACCTTCTCTATTAGCGGACAGACTCAAGCTTGGGGACCCCGTGTTTTCTAACATAGCTAGAAGATCTACTATCCTCGCAGAAGAATAAGAATACACGGTCGGTGATTTTATGTCCTGAGCCTAACGCGTGCTTCAGCTCCTCCCACAACCAGAACCGTACGGGTTGTATGTTTCCGCTATCTCCCGCATTATCCTATCCGCATCCGTCCAGGGAAGCTAGTCGCTAGATGTCGTTATCTTTAATATCACATGTGCTCTCTTCGTAATGGTAGGACGCGTCATATGACAGGTCGCTCATGGCCTCTCTCATTAGCCTTCCATCGCATGTTTCTGCATGTTTGGTGGGTAGAGGAGCTTTTAGCAGGTGGTCTGAACAGAGGGGAAGAACTTGTAAAGCCTACGCCATCAAGATTGATGACAACCCCGACTAGATCGCCATGTCTCCCGCGTTCCATGAGTTCAATCTCTTCGTCATTTCTGAAGTCGATAAAATTGAGGAGGGGGTTCGTAATCAGCGAAATTACAGAGCCCAGTCACCGAGAGCGGTGGCCGCTCTAGCCCCTGGACAGATGATTCAAATTTGACGCTGTCGCTGACGACGACCCTTTTTTGCCCGAAATATCCGGCTCTGTGTCCGAGTCGACCAACTCACTGTTCCTCCGCCAATAGCTCCTAATTGGACCCGCGTCATTCAAGTCGGCCAGTGACGGTATCCGGACCTCGTGATACGCGATAGCTTGAGCCAGTTGCCATGCCGTGTCGAGGACCAATTCCTGCCGTTCCCGCGACTTCCCTTGCTCACCCGATTGGATCAATCTCCACTGCCGCATAAGGTCATGTTGAATGGCGCTGATCAGAAATTCGACCTGCATATCTGCAGCGACATGCATATCCTCTTCCTCGGCATCGGAAGCTGTCAACTCCATATCCTCTTTCTCCTTACCTTTGATGGTGACTTTGAAAGACGCGGACGCTCTATCGCTTTTTTCATCCAAAGGGATGATCGTAGGAGCTTGTTTGCCGACTCTGTACCTGTCCTTTAGTGTTCGAAAAAACAACGGCGTGAATTCCTTTCCTGGGCCAAACATGGCCTTCTGATCCACAGGAAGTTCCGCGAGAGACAAGATTTCAATATACTCATGCCCTTCGCAATCCAAATACTGAATTTCCCTGTCCGGGGGAGTGGCTCCCGAATAACCGCCGAAGCCGATCCAGCAGCTCGACAGTTACATCCGTGAGTAGGGGTGGATTCCAGCTGGAGACCCTTGAAGCCGTTGACTTGGTAGTCTTGCCAAAGTGGTCTCCCAACGTCTTCAGGATACTCAAAAGCTCCCATCCTGGTCTTTTGTTTTGGGCGAAGTTCCAACCTTTCGTACTGCATCTTGAATACCATGAGCTGTACGCCTCTTCCCTCTTCCGCACCCAGTCCCAGAATGCTCGGTGTGTGTTTAGAACGTCGAGGAATATTTGATACCCATAGTACACCAATGGCCTCAACGTCTTGCGTACAGTGACAATACCACGCTCCATCTTCTGAAGCTGCGTAGTTGGGACAACGTGATTGAACTGGAGCGAGTAGCACTGCTTACACTTTGGAGTGAAGCAGTGGCTGCATATGTACCAAGTCTCATCGTCGTCGATTTCGTAGGAACAGATCGAGCAGCACAACCCACTTCTGAAGAGCACGCTGCCTCTCCGAACCCACGCAGCCGCTTGCAGATCTCTGAGCAGACAAAATGCATCGAACAGCGTGTATAACTCAAATTGTTGATCATAGGCCCACACGTGTGCTTCCACCCCGTCAACCACAGGACGGGGCTTGGTGGATTCGATACGACGGAGGGAATCTAGTACGAATCTTCTGGTGGTTGGCCAATGTATGTCTCGGGGATCGCAAAGATCGCTCTCTGGATCTAAAGTACCAGATACCAAAGGTAAATAAGGAGTGTAGCCTTTGGCAAGGACACCAAGGTTATCGCGTATGTTCTCGTCCGCCCCCAACTCAAGCAAGGCGATCTGACATTGCTCATGGCCGTGTGAAACGGCCCAATGCAGTGCAGTGCGGCCATGTAAATCTTGGCAGTTTAGATTCGCACCTTTCTGGCAAAGATACCGCACAGTCTCGATGTTTCCACCCAGTGCTGCCATCATCAGTGCCGAATCAAAATCGTGGCTCCGACCATTGACATCAATACCCAGAGTAAGCATGTTCTCCAGCATGTGGGTGTGCCCACAGGAGGCAGCAATATATACGGCATTTTCGCCTCGTTCATTGAGGTCAAAGGCCAAAGTTTTATCCAAGGAGATGAATTTGCGCCACAGGCCAAGGTTCCCAGCTATCGCAGTAGCAAACGCACAGTTGCGTCTGTGCCCATGTTGTCGAACAACTTGGTCAAGGCCCCGTGATAGGTAGAGATCCACGATCTCGCTGTGATGGGAAGCTGAAGCTCTCCAGAAAGGTGTTTCCCCAGCTTTGTTTCTGGGTGGGGGTCGCAACCACAATCTAACAATTGCCGTACAACCACTTCATTTCCTCTCTCAGCTGCCACGTGTAGTGCTGTGAGCCCATCCTTCCTTATATACAATTTACCCAAGGAGGGCCAGTTGCTCAGGATAAAGAGCGCCATGTCAGTCTCGTTGAAATAGATAGCGTTGAGCAAAATGGTATGTGTGAATTTGTCCTCGGCATTCCCATTGGCCCCGGCAGTATCGAGTAGATATTTCACTATTGGTTTCTGCCTATCCCGAGCTGCGTAGTGGAGAGCCGTATAACCGTAATTACCAGGCTGATCTACGCAGCTTAGAGCAAAACCGACGAGGGCTTTGACGCAGTCGATATCTCCACCCCCCACAGCAGCGATGTGTAAGGGCCAGTTGCCATCATTATCTCCTAGATCTTTGTCGTTACTGTAATGAGGCGACAGTAGTTTTATTGCTTCGAGGTCGTTAATCCAGGCGGCGCTGTGCAATGGGCTCTTGCCTTCATGATTTCTATGGTAGTAGTCGAGCCCCGGTACCTGTTCAGACAATGACCTGATGAAGTCAAGACGTCCGCAGGAGGCTGCATTGTACAGCGGAGTGCATCCATGCTCGTCTTCTGCTTCTGGATTGCCGCCGTTTGCAAGAACCAGTGGTATTAAGGCTGTGTTCCCCGAGGCTGCAGCACTATTCATCCACGTCTCGTCAGGCGGCGGATATGCAGAAAAGACGTCTTTACAGGCGTCAAATAGCGCCTTGCTATGGTCATAGTCGCCCATTCGCAGTGCTCTTTGCAGGCAAGTGTTGCCATGGCTGGTTATCATTTGACCTCTGAGTGGAGTTTGAAGTAGTAAATCAATGGCTCGCATATCGCCATCAGTAGCTGCTTTATGTAGCGGTGAAACTCCATCCAGATCCTCACTGGTCAGGAGATCCATCGTTATGGTTATCGATGCGGCTGATAGTTCATCCTTGATCGAGACTGGATTTAGAGGATGGAGTGAGTCGATCTTGACGTACTGGTCACCATGCTCCAAGATCCAATCAAACACACCGAGTGTGTTGGTCGATTCTTTGGAGAATAGGTGGTGGAATATTGTCTCTTTGCGGTTGTTTATTGCCGTCAGTTGGGCACCATGCGACAATAATCTCTCCACAAAATGGAGGTGACCCTTGGAGGCAGCAACGGCTAGTGGTGTGAGCCCGTTGTCATCTTTGCACTCGAGCTCTGCTCCGTGCTCGAGGAGAGCATCGATAACACTCCTTGCTCCGAATGCTGCCGCCACCTGAAGGCTTGTATCAACACCAAGCTGTGCTCGAGCAGTTGCATTGTACTTTAGAATCTTCTTGACGGGTCCTAGAAGGTTGTGCTGTATCGCTTGTTCCAATACAGTGGTTCCATCTTTGCCGCGCAGGGTCACATCCACTTCAAGGTCGAGAAGTACATCAACGACTCGAAGCCGTTGCATAACAAGTGCCGTCATGAGAGCAGTCTCACCGAAGCTGTTCCCGAGATCGAGGCTGGCCCCGGCCCTAATCAAGCATAGTGCCGCTTCGTCTGCACCACACAGTACTGCCTCTTGGAGGGCCGGTAGCTTGTATTGGGTGGGAATCTCCCCCATTGGTTTTTATCAAACCCCATATTGAGGAGTCTGGTAATGATATCCGCCCAATTGTTTCGTGCTGCTAACCAAATCAGGGGTTCCTTTGGTTGTATACGAAACTCCCCATTTTTCGCATTGCCAATCGACATCTCATATTGACTTATAAGCCATTCTGCCATGTCCTTGTGTCTTTGCCCGAAGGCCAAGTCAATGGGCAATCGCCCACATTGGTCCTTCGAGTCCAGCTGCAATTCAGTTGGGTCAAAGTATGACAGAAGCTCTCCGAGACCAAAAAAGGACACTAGGTGGAGGGGCTTCAGGTCCATTGTATTGACGGTACCGTCGACAGTATCCTCTTCACTCTCCTCTTCACTCTCCTCTCCACTCTCCTCTCCACTCTCCTCTCCACTCCCCTCTTCAGTATTCTCATCAGTATCATCAACAGTATCAGCTGCAGTCGAGATCATATGTCCCCATATATGAAGGAGGTGCTCTTCTTTCAAAAAGTCTCGTGCTAAAGACAAAACCATATCTCTCTCTGCAGAGCCCACCTTTGCAACGTGTTTACCCCAATTCTCAGTCGAGTATGAGAGCAATGGATAGCGGCTGAGTAGGCTTTTCTTATCATCTTCATCTTGGACATTCGTGTTTCTGAGTGTGTCCATCGAAAGGTATATGAGGCATAACTCTGATATGATAGCATGTGACTTTGACTGGAGCAACCAGTACTTAGCAAAGGGGTCGGAAGTCACTGAGGGCGGATGTGTAAGGTACTCTTTCAGAGAAACATGAAGGAGACAATATCGGTCGTTCTTGAGCAAGACTAAGTCTGCACAGTCTTTCGCAGCGGTAGGTCGTCGATCCTATCTCCGGGATCTATGTCTGTCATTCCTTGCTCGATACTCAGTGCTTCCAGAAGTTCGGTTTTGCTCAATGGTCTTTCCGAGTTCGCAATCCAAAGCAATGCTCTTAGAGTTAAATCCTTCACGGATTCCTCTTGCGCCATGACGCGATCAAGGGCCATCGAATAGGCGCCAGCAAGGCCTTTGGGCAGGCTTTTTGCCGCTTTCCTTCTTTTGTTATCGCTCCGCTCTTTCTTGATCGAGTCTATGACCAGAGACACCCATAGAAACATTCCATCGGCCTCTTCCGATAATGTGACCTTGATCTCCTGGAGAGTCGACGAGTTCGAGGTGAGATTCTTTGTCCGCTCGGTAATGAAGAGGTCGATATCGGCCTGGTTTGCCCCAAAATCCACCTGGATACGAGAAGCTTCACCAAGAACGTCCTCGATCGTGGAGTATCCCGGGCGACTGAAGATAATGACACTTGCTGGGCTGCTTGCAGCATTGGAAGAGGCTAGGGAAGTGATGAAGGCGCAGAGTTTTTCGAATTCGATCTCTTTGAGCCCGCTGCATTCGTCCAGTCCATCAATCACGACGATGGATCTAGTAAACTTGGACACTATTAGCTTGATACCCTGCCTGACATCATCTATCGAAAGATTGCCCGACTGGTTACCGAGATAGAGATCTTTGATGAGGGCTATATCTTGATTCCTCGGAAGGAAGCTATAAAGCTGCCTTAAGATTGATGATAGAATTGAAGCCGCACCACCTCGCACTTCTGACGGTCGGTCCAGGTTCTTGTGGCCGGACGTTTCAGTCATGTTGGCACCGCAATACGCATAGGCCATGGCGTATTTTCGTTGGTCTTCCAGCTTTTCAAGGCTGGCATTCTGCTCGCGGCACCAAAGATCGATATCTCGGATTAACCGTGCGGCCAGATGTGATTTCCCGGAACCGGCTTTGCCGTATAGATAGAGAAGGCTTGGCCGTGACTGCAGCTTCCAGCTTCGAAAAGTCTCATGCTCGAGTAGCCATTGCGCGGTGCCGGGTAATGTGTTCTCCAGCTTCTCATCTTGCACTCCCCGAAAATCGGTAAGGGATATCCAACTCAGTATGCGTTGGCGAAACTCATCCTGCTCTTTGGCGACTGCCTTGGCTCTGCGCTCATCCTCCTCGAGGCGTTGACGCTTGTCGGCTTCGTGGGAGCGGGCTTGCATCTTCAAACCCAGAAGCTGTGTCTTTTGGAGATGTGTCGACATTCGGCCCAAGACCAATATGGCCGCCCTATCGAAGACTTCCAGATGAGCTGCCAAGTTCTTTTCGAGGTCACCGAACTCTGCTTCGAAGGATTTAAGCTGTGACTTGAGGAAAGAGACGACAGTCGGCCGATTCTTCCCTTTGCTGTCTAGGAAAGGCTTGGACGCGCGCGCGCAAAACTGGATGATGTCTCCGTAAACATCAATCAGAGCGAGCTGCATTTCTTCAGTATCGGGAAACTCTGCTTTATAGCGATCGATGATGCTCATGTTCTTGCACACCTTGACGAGGAACGCCACGATGGCTTCTTGGTAGTCGACGAATCTCTTGCTCATTGAGAGGACGTAAGAAACACCCCCAAGGATCATGCCGGCAGGAGGGTATATGGAGTTGAGCCCATCGGCAAAGGGCCGAGTCATGTCGACGAATTGCACCAAGGGAGCGATCCATTTCCCCAGTCGTAGAGACTTGCTCTTCTCTACCTTGTCGTTGATGAGGCCGCCAACAGATTCGACGTAGTTCTGAAGACCAGCGTCTGGGAGCCCCCGCAAGAAGAGCTGGCGCTGCTCAGCACTCAACGACTCGATCTCGTCGCGCCATCGCGCGATGACGGTCGGGGTCCTACGGCGCTGCTAATTAGGAAAAGGGACCTCGCGAACGCTACGGGATACTCACATGGGCGCCGCGCTGTCAGCTGCCAGGGACAGGGTGTCCAGTGCATAGTTGTCACCAGAGACATCGTAGTCGTCGATTGAGGTGCGCTGAGTGGTAGCAGCACCCCCGTCCGAGGGGCCTGGGAGCCTCGCATGAGCTTGGTGGCTCATGATGGCGAGGCTGGTTGGAGTGAAGCGGAGCGATGATGGTAGAGATGTCGCCAACGGAGCTGGTGTCCTTGTAGAGAATCTAGAAATTTTTCAATACATGTCAGCGTCAGGCCTTGAGAGCAGGCTGTCGTGCGGGGATGCGACGAATGAACGGCGAGCTCTGATATGCAACAGCGGTCACCTGACAAGAGATTATAATGCAGTGTAATCGATTCGATTGGAAGGCATTGGGTGATGGGATTACTGGAGGCATGGCGTGACGAGCGCAGGACAGACATTGATGGCATCTACAATGCTCCGTATTCCCTCCCCATAGCATGACCGCAGAAACACCCATTCACGTAGCATTAGTCTTTGATGACTGGCCGGCTTTCCGACAACCCGGGACTAAGTCCGCAAAGGTCGCTGTCGACGGGATGGTAACCGGATAGCGGAGTACGGAAGAGTTAGCAGCGAGATCGCCAGCTCGATGCATTCATTGCCTTTACTCAGCAAGGAAGTGTATGCCATCCCAAAGTCTCCAACATCGAAATCCTTCCAGGAGTATCTTGCATGTAAACACAACCTATATAGCGGCCTGAACCGGGTGTTGTTGATTGATTCGTTAAGCACTGGTTCATTTTGACTGATGGGCGGACTCTTGATGACGATGTTTTATTTCTGGAGAAGCATAGTTGTGTGGCTGTCCTGTCTGTCACTGACAGCGGCTCTTGGCGGGACACGAACTCCGAACGGTCACCTAAAGAAAAGCCGCCCATGCACTGAAATTAGCGAGGCCTCTGGGTGTGCCCGCTAGGAATGCTTCGTTCAACCAGAAGAACTGACAGTAACAACGAACATGATATATTCAACATCAATACTCTGCAGACGTGACGATATCGATGGCACTGGGATTCAATCAGAAGAATATTCAAATGCCAATCCTCTTTTCTTGCATCGCACCACACTAGGCTATGTATAGAAGAATGTGTACAGCATACGAGGAATAAAATATGTACAAGTCCTGCGCCGCCCTTCTTGGCTACCAGCGGCACAAGGAACCGAATCCTGCCGCCCGCTCTTCTCTGCGCGATCCCAGTAATTGGCAAAGGTAAAAGTAGATCACACACGAGATGCACAGGAGAGGGAATCCTACTGTGTCAGTCTCAATCTCGTCCACCTCGTTCCTCTTCCTGCTCACCTCATTCAATCTCCGAACGGCCAGGATACAGTCAATACGCTACATACAGTAAGGGAGGCGCATTGCATCGCTTTGCTGAGTGGGAGAGAGCCTTTCAACAAAACTTGGGACCATTGGGACGATGGCGGCTCGGCGCTGTTGGAGCACCCCCGACCGGCAGCAGGACGACGCGACGCAAACAAAATGAAGACGATAAGGGGGTCGAAGAAACTGTGGTTCCATGATGGCGAAAAACGGGGGCCGAGAGGTGAATTAATTTTGGTCTCACGTTTGGCCTGATGACGGCCGTCTGCTTCGTCTTGTCGTTCCTGGGCGTGACGCGTGAGTCGGGAGTCCGTTACGGGCGGGTGCGCCAGCCAAGAGCAGCCAAATGAATTGATCACCACTCATCCGGCCTAGGATTTCTCGGCAACAGGGCGCAGCCTCCAGTTAGCTTCACTTGGCTTATTCCTTGGAGCGACTCACCGGCTCCAGGCATGCACGCATTTGCTTGGCGACGTCTTGGGCTCTTGGTATTTTCTTGGTCACTCTCCTTAACATGGCCAAAAGGAAAAGCAAGGGGCAGAGGAATCCTTTGCCCATTCGACCCAGATGACAGCTCCCATTTGAACCCGAGGAATTCCTGCTTTCGTTGTTCTCGACATCTTTCCTCAATTCCCTTTTTTTCTGTGAGGCCAAATCCGTCGTGTTATACGGAGAGCAGAACAGAACGGTATCATTCTTTGCCAACCCTTCTTCAAGTCACTCTTTTAAGACCATTATTTAAATAACCCATTTTAAAGCCGATTTGCTATTGTATTTTATTTGTATCCCTCTCGCTACCCCCAAAATCAAACACCTGTAATAACCCTCACCCGCCTTGTTTGATATCTAGAGAGGAGAACAAGTAACCATGCGTGTAAGTCCACCTCGAAATTGAAACAGAGGAAAAACGATGCTGACTACTTGGCCCGTGTAGCTGTCTACTGCGTTGGTCGCCATTGGCGCGACGGTGGCCTCGGCCCTGCCCCAGATCGAGATCAAGGGCAACCAGTTCTACTTCACCGGCAACGGCAGCGAGTTCAAGATCCGCGGCCTGGCGTACCAGCCGGGCGGCCAGCAGGCCTTCAAGAGCGACGGAAACGACCGCTTTGACCCCCTGTCGCGCCCCGACCAGTGCCGCCGCGACGCCGCCGTCATCCAGTCGCTCGGCGCCAACGTCATCCGCGTCTACAACCTGCACGCCGACCTGAACCACGACGAGTGCGTGACCGTCTTCAACAACGCCGGCATCTACCTGATGCTCGACGTCAACTCGCCCGTCGTCAACACCCACATCAACAAGGAGAACGCCAAGTCCACCTACCACCACGGCTACCTCGAGAACGTCTTCAAGGTCGTCGAGGCCTTCAAGGGCTACAGCAACGTCATCGCCTTCTTCGCCGGCAACGAGATCATCGACGACAAGAAGCAGGCCCGCGAGAACCCGCCCTACATCCGCGCCGTCACCCGCGACCTGAAGCAGTACATCAAGAAGCACTCGGACCGCTTCATCGCCGTCGGCTACGCCGCCACCGACACGCGCTCCGAGTCGGGCGCCGGCCGCGACAGCGTCGTCGACCTGTGGAACTACCTGGGCTGCAGCATCGAGGGCGAGCAGGACGACATGTCGCGCGCCGACTTCTTCGCCGTCAACATCTACTCGTGGTGCGGCGACGCCACCTGGGAGTCGTCGGGCTACCCGGAGCTCGTCAAGAACTTCGCCGAGACCTCGCTGCCCATCTTCTGGTCCGAGCACGGCTGCAACAAGCCCGAGGGCGAGCCCCGCCCCTTCAACGAGATCGCCGCCATGTACGGCCGCGAGGAGATGATCAAGACCTTCGCCGGCGGCCTCGTCTTCGAGTACACCCAGGAGGAGAACAAGTACGGCCTCGTCACCCTCAGCGACAAGAAGGACATCATGGGCAGCAACGTCAAGCTCATGAAGGACTTTGAGAACCTGAGCAAGCAGTACGACGGCGTCGACTGGAACAAGATCAAGAACATCAAGACGGACAGCATGAAGGTCGTCCCGCCGCCCAAGTGCAGCTCCGACATGATCCTCGGCAAGTCCAACTTCGCCAGCGACTTCAGCGCCATCCCCAAGCTGCCCAGCCAGGCCCAGAAGTTCATGGACGACGGCGTCAGCCTGAACAACAAGGGCAAGCTGCTCGACAGCATGGACTACAAGTTCAAGCAGAAGATCATGGACTCCAACGGCAGCGAGGTCACTAAGCAGTTCGCCCTCGTCGAGATGCCCGACGCCAAGGTCAACGACGCGCCCTCCAACAAGGGCAGCGGCGGTGCCAACGGCGGCAAGGACGACAAGAGCGCCGCTTCGTCGGTGGCTCTGGGTGCGGCCGCCGTCGTCGCCCCCGTCATGGCCGCCCTCGCCGCCATGTTGTAAGAAGCGACGAGTTCATCGCGACTGACTTTTGTGGTTCATCTACTTACTTAAAGCATGTTGGCGCACTTGTTATTTTTCCCGCCCCGATTCATAGTTCCTCGTCTTTGTGTGCCGATAATGGGGAACAGGCGTCCTGTATCTTGTACATGGCTTAAACCGACATACATAGACAATTGAATTGTTTGCGGATCAAGACTAGATGCGAGTGAAAAGAATATATCGTAGTGACTTGTCCCATTTGAGATCAGCCCAGTGCTACACCCATGAGCAAACGGACCCTCTACAGAAATACAAGGACTCAGTTATCATAACCCTTCTTGCCCCTCTTACACCCAATAAGATATCAGATGCAATGCGCACACAATGCCTTCATATATCGAGATCATCGACGGAAGCGTTTCACTGATCTTACCAGCCCCGACACCAACGGCAAGACCTTCATCGGATTCCACCTCCACAAAACGACCCAGCCCCCAAGTAGCGAAGTGATTCCCGTAAAGAGGATGATGGGCCCGTACGAGGTCCCGTACCCAAACCGCGGACCAGCCGCCGCCATGCCCATCCCCGCGTTGAGCAGCCCCACGCCGGCAAACCCCCGCTCGCATAGCCGATCCCGCGCACGCCGTTGAGCAGGCCGTAGAGCATGCCTGGATCGACGGCCTCGTTCCGCGCGGCCGACTCGCCCTCGAGCTGCTTGAGCATCGCGCCCCAGGTGGCGCTGTAGCCGCCCGAGAAGAAGCCAAAGGTGACGGAGAAGACGACGAGCAGGCCGAGGCCGCCCTGCGGCGCCGCGGTCGGGCCCCAGAGCAGAAAGGCGGCGAGGGCGCACGCGAGCGGCGGGATCGCCGAGACGGCCTGGGCCGGCAGCGTGACGCGCGGGTTGTCGCTCAGCCAGCCGAAGAGGGACGACGCGACGATGCCCGGCGCGTTGAAGAGCGCCAGCATCAGCGTGCCCGAGGTCTGCGACAGCTGGATCACGTCCCGCGCGTAGGTGCTGAGGTACGTCTGCGGGATGCCGTAGCCCGAGCTCTGGAAGATGATGGCGATGCTGTAGAAGTAGATGGACCGGTGCCGGAGGAAGGCCCAGGGGATCTTGCGTGTTCTGGTCTCGTGCACCGTGGCCTTGGAGGGGTGCGTTGGTATCATGCAGATGGCAATGACGCTCGTTCCTCCGACAACGGCAGTCCACACCCTCAGCGCCGTCCGGAAGCCGTACGTATCGATCAGTGCCCGCAGCATGAACGGGAGAGTGGTCCCGACGATGTTCTTGCAGGACAGGACGATCCCGTAGGCCAAGGCGCGGTTGCTGGTGCTGTACCACTCGCCCAGAGACAGTGTGATGGGGCTGTAGATCAGGGCGCAACCAAGCGCAGATGCGATGCCCTGGGTCGCGACCAGGTGTCCGATCGTCGTGCTGTACGAGGACAGAAAGAAGCTGACACACGCGATGACGGTGCCACACAGGGCGGCGAGCTGGCGTCGGTGAGCCCACCGTCTGGTGAACAAGGCGAACAGAAAAGGCATCGATAGGTACATGACGCCATTGGCAGTCGTGCCGATGAAACCGGTGCTGTTCCGGTCGCCCTCCAACGTCCAGTTGTCGGAGTAGTACTGCTGGAAGACGCCGTAACTCATAGCAAAGCCTGCACATGAGTGAATGTTGGAGTTAGTAGTGATGACAGCTTGGACATCCGATGAGACCTACCCCATATGGGCAACTGGATAATACCAGAACCGACGAGGACACCGAGCTGCGTATTCTTCGAACCCACCTGCCTCAATTCCGGAGGGGCCGGCTCGGCAGGGGCGCCTTGTTCGACGTCGCCCGGCGTCTCTCGCCCACTACTCGCAGATGGCGGCAATGCCGAGAGGGCGACGACTTCCTCCGTCTCCCTCATGTCCACACACGTTCTGGCCCAGGTCCTCCTTTCTTGTGTCGCCCAAGGTGTTGCGTGAAGGTGACGTAGTGTTGTTGTTAGACGACGGCCGTGTTGTTCGTGGTTGACCCCCTTTCCCACCACCACCAGGCTCCTGCTTGGTCTTGCCGTTGTAGCGGCAGAACCCGCGACGCCGAAGGGTGGACCGGATGGCGTACTCGCCGAACGAGTGGCCGAAGAGCGCCTGGGAGAGCTCCAGGTAGGACATGGACTGGTGCGCCGGGCTGGCGGTGACGAAGGCGACCAGCTCGTCCTCCTGCGCCTTGGCGAGCTTCGGCGGGCGCCCGGTGCCGCGGCTGACGACCTTGGTCGACAGGGCCCGCTTGATCTGGCTCTCGGTGAAGCCCGTGATGGCCTCGATCTCCTTGCGCGTCCGCAGCGCGTCGCGGTACAGGACGTTGATGCGGTCGTGGTCCTTCTGCGTCAGCGCCTTAGTGTGGATCCCCTTGGGGCGGGTCATGGTGTGCTTGTAGGCTGGGTGAAGTGAAGCAACGGCAGACAAGTGAGAGAGAGAGAGAGAGGCAATCGGCAAGTGAGTACTAGAGGTAGCTTACCGGGGAAGTAGATCGAAGACCAAGCAGCAAAGGGCCGGGGCCAGCAGGAAAGGAGCTCAAATAGTTTATGAGCCCGGCCAACGCCGGAAGAAGCCGACTTAAAGACCCGAATACGACAAGGGCAAAGGGGGCGGGGCAGTTGAACGTTGGTTGCTCAGACCCTCGAGACCCTTGAGACCCTGGATTGCCAGAGCTTCAGTTCCTGAACTCAAATTTTGTGATTTTCTGCTCGGGCAGTCTGCAGTAAGTTCCGACGTCACGATGCTAGGCAAGTATCACGAAAGTGTCGGCCACTGCATGTGGGCGGAGGCAGGTCTCGATCTTTCTATATCGGAAGATGCAAGTGCAGGAAGCAGGCAAGTCGATCTACCCCGCTTGAGGTTGACAAGCTACAGGGCTCGACAGGGCGTGCCTGTCTGCTTCCCGTAAGAAGTCTATCACCCAAAGTAGAAATCAGAAGCTGGGTTTGAGAGAACGTCAGGCAAACGTCAGCTCCAACGATGTCAGATGCCTCTTCGGTTAGCAAGAAGCATTCCGTGCATCGTTCGATTGCTAAGATCACGGTCACAATATCATCAGTGTTCGGCCGAGGTCGATTAGAGACAATGTGCAACTTTACTACAGTAAAAGACTCCAGGTATGTCCAAGTGTCAAACCATCACAGCGATATCATCTCCTGCATATCCTCCACAGGCCCCATGGAAGGATCCCACAGCGTCGGCCGGCCGTGCATGACCTTCTGCCATACGGGTCCCTTGGCCTGCGCGGCGGCCCATCGCTGCAGTTCTGGGGCACAAGCTCGGCGTTGCCGGCCTCTACACAGCGGAGCACAAGCGGCAGGAGATGGCTGTCCAGCGCGGTAGGGCCCACCTGGTTGCCAAAGGTCCATTCCGGGACCTCCTGGTCGTAGGCGCCGCTTTTCTTGCGGTGTTCCGTGATCTCGGCGAAGATGGTCCGCAGGTCGGCGTATGCCTGGGCGACGACGGAGGGCTGGAAGGCGATAGCATTGTTCTCGTTGTGACTGTAGGGGCGATTGGTCAATGGAGATGGATGCAGAACAACGGACAGAACGGCATACACTACATACAATAAGGAGAGCAGGACGTAGAACACCAAAAATAGTGAAATGCATATTTCAAGCACCACCGGTACATGAGATGGACGGAAACTTACAACTTGAGCTTGCCTTCCAGGGCCTTGCGATACTCTGGGCTAAGATCCGAGCTGTTCTTCAAGATATCCTCGACGGGCGATGGGTTGTACTTGGCCATCTCCGCCGTGGGGTTCTTGTTGGTGAACGACAGGCCATAGAGGGCATGGATGCGCGCCAGCAGGTCCCGGATGACGGCAGCATGCTCGGCCGGCAGCATGGCGGGGTAGTGCTTCTCGGCCAGGTGCAGCGTCACGGAGATGCTGTCGGTTAGCGGCCGCGCGAGGCCGCCGCCCGTCATGGCCGGGACCTGGCCCTTGGGGTTGACGTGCACGAGGTAGTCTTCGGCCAGGGCCTCGCCCTTCTTGTGGTTGAGGAAGCGGAGGGCGATCGAGGCCGGTTTCGCGCCCGCCGTCGTGGGCCCGAGCTGGACTGTGTGGCGGGCCATCATGGAGTAGAGGGAGAAGGGCGACGAGTAGAGGTTATACTCGGCGTTGTTCGAAGGTTCGGCCATTGCGTCCACGCTTTTGATGATGCAGGTTACGAGGGATAGAGTGGATGCAAGTTGGACAGCTTCTCAGTATGATACGGTATGTTGAAGATAGATGATGCTTATGTGAGAAGTTACGATGAAGCCAGCCAAGGCAGCTGTTCTATGCAGCGCGGCAGAAACAACTCAGCTCATTTGTAATACAAAGGTCGCGCATCTTACCCGCCTTCGCAGTGCCCATTGGAGTTGGAGGAAGGATGGTCAGATAAAGTTGGCCCAAATTGATTTCATCCGACGGTACCAAAAGGCAGTACAAGGGCAGTCTGATGCTTTGGTCGATGAAAGTGTCAGTGATCGAAACGCCAATATACGGACAACGATACTGTATATCATGCTTCTTTAGACTATACCATGGAGATGCGTACTCAGATCTTGACATAAGATATGCTGCTGAGGCGAGTAAGTAAAAGGCGTGCAAGCAGTAAGCGTGTAAGTGGCTACCCCGCTAAATCGGAGTTCAATAGGCGACGGGAATCCTGACCCTGCAAGCCATGACGTGATGGATGTCGACAAGTCGGATTTCAACATCACGGATTTCAACATCAGCAGATGAAATAATATCCACACAGCAGACTGTCCATCGCCCAATATGCCAGCGAAAGGAGACTCGCAGTACGACCCCAGGCGGACAGGATCCTGGCTGGTCTGCACAGCGTGCGGCACCCAGTTCCCGACCGCCGACCGGCACGCCGTCACCACGTGCTTCATCTGCGACGACCCGCGCCAGTACACGCCGCGGACGGGGCAGGAGTTCACGACGCTGGACGAGCTGCGGGCGTCGGGCCACAAGAACACGTTCACGCCGCTGTTCTCGCGCACGTCGCTGGCCGAGCTGGGCGACGACGACGGCGACGACGGCTGGGCCTTCACGTCCATCGCGACGGAGCCCAAGGTCGCCATCGGCCAGCGCGCCGTCCTGATCCGCACGCCCCGCCACGGCAACGTGCTCTGGGACTGCGTCACCCTGCTGGACGAGTGGACCTGCATCCAGATCAAGGCCCTCGGCGGCCTCAGCGCCATCGTCGTCTCGCACCCGCACTACTACTCGACCCACCTCGAGTGGGCGCGCGCCTTCGACTGCCCCGTGTACCTGGCGGCCGAGGACCGCGCGTGGCTGGCGCAGACGGACGAGGCGCGCCAGGTCTTCGTCGCCGAGACGGAGCGCGAGCTGCGGCTGCGGCCCAGCAACTACGACGAGAGCGGCAAGCCGCAGGACCGCCTGCAGCAGACGTCGCCGTCGGGCATCCGCATCCTCAAGCTCGGCGGCCACTTCCCGGGCTCGCTCGTGCTGCTGTACCGGCGCCGGCTGCTGGTCGCCGACACGCTGCTGACGACGCCGGCGGGGCTCGGCAGCTGGCGCGAGGACGCCGTGGGCGCCGCCCGCCACCGCCCGCGCGGCATGAACAGCTACGCCTTCATGTGGAGCATCCCCAACATGATCCCGCTGCCGCCCGACGAGCTGGTGCGCATGTGGGACATCCTCAAGCGGCACGAGTTCCGCTCGACGCACGGCGCGTTCCTGAATACCGACATCGTCGAGACCGAGGCCAGGATGAAAAGGCGGGTGCTCGACAGCATGCAGATCCAGATCAAGCACATGGGCTACGGTGATCATGCGTTTCTTAAGGAGGATATTTGAGGGTTAGCGAAATACACGTAGGAAAGATGTCATGCATTCAAAGTTAATAGAAAGCAAGATAGCTATGCAGATAGGTCAATAATATCAAGATGTATAAGTAAAAGCGTGACAGTTATGCCGAGTATAGTGGACATTGTGTGTTTCATAAACGGCCATGATTTCCTATGTCAGAGGGCGACCATTTACAATTTACTCTGCGTGCCCTGGGGCACTTTCACGACGACCTTCCCCCAAGTCTCCCTGCCACCCAGCGCCAGCAGCGCATCCGGGATCCTCTCGAGGCCCACGTACTCGTTGTCGGTGAAGGTGGTGCCACGGAACTTGCCCTGAGCAATGAGCTTGCCGATGCCCTCCCAGACGACGGGGACGCTCTCCTTCTCGTGGACGGCGTACTGGCCCCAGTGGATGCCGACGAGGCTGATGTTCTTGAGCAGGACCTTGTTCATAGCCACCTTCTCGATGCTGCCGGCGGCGAAGCCCACGACCAGGATGCGCCCGTTCCACGCGATGCACTTGGTGCTCTTGTCCACCATGCCCACGGGGTCGTAGACGATGTCGACGCCGCGGCCGCGGGGGTGAGCTTCTTGACCTGGTCGGGCCAGGTGGGGTCGCGGTAGTCGACGACGTGGTCCGCCCCGAAGGCGCGGGCGACCTCGAGCTTGCGCGGCGAGCCGGCCGTCGCGATGACGGTGGCGCCGAACGCCTTGGCGACCTGGACGGCGGCGAGCCCCACGCCGCCGGCCGCGGCGTGCACCAGCACGATGTCGCCGGCCTTGACGCCCGCGCGCAGCACCAGCGCGCCGTAGCTCGTCGGCGCCGTCACGAAGAGCCCCGCGGCGTCGGCGAACGACCAGCCCGCCGGCACGGCCAGCAGCTGCGCCTCGCGCGCGCACACCTGGCTCGCGTAGGCGCCCTGGCTTGCGCCGAAGACCCTGCTGCCGACGGGGAACTTCGGGGGGTTTTGCTGGAGGCCGGGGTGGCGCGCACGATGCCCGAGAACTCGGCGCCCGACACCCAGGGGAAGGCTGGGGACGGGGAGGAAGAGTAAGCATTTCTCCTTTCGCGGCGATGGCTAGGCGGCGGAGCAGGCCGTGGGAGGAGACTTACGCGGCTGGTGTTGGTATTTACCCTGGATCTGCAGGATGTCGAAGAAGTTGGTGGCGGCGGCGTGCACTTCAATCAGGTAGTCGTCGGGGCCCGGCTTGGGGTCTGCGAGCTCCGTGACTTTGAGCTCCTTGGGGCCCTTTGAAGTCGACCGAGTTAGTGAGATGAATGACAGACACAAGACAAGACTTACCTTGACATATTGTGCTACTTGGATTCCCTTCATGGTGATTTGAGTATACGGATTAAAACGGGAAGCAATCGATGTTTGTACAATGGGAAAAGGTTAATAATGCGTACTACCTATCCTTTTCAAGACGATGCAGATGCAAGACACCAGGTGGTTGGACAATCAATACGGGGAAGAGCCGAGGTTCCCCAACCTGGACCCCAGAAAGCGACCAGGAGCGGTACCTGGGCCGAGCCCGAAACGTCCATCCATAACCGGGGTTCTTTCTACTATACATAATCTGACATGATAACGCCAAGGTTGGAGGCAAAAGGCCGATCATGGTGTGGTGGAGGATGGATCGGGCCGGTCCAAATCAATGATTCTGCTCTGTCCCGGGATGGAAAGCCATGGACGCCAAGAGAAGAGAGCATCTTAGCTTCCATTGTCGCCAAAGGACTGCAGAAGACCGGCTGCTCCTGTCGTCATTCATGGCCAGCAACCGCCAGCTTTAGCGAGTCCCTGCACTAAAACCCCCGCTGGACTCGCTATCATCGCTATCATCGCCCCACCATTCCGCCTGACGACACAACCACAACCACCATTGCCTTCTCTGCCTTCTGCATCCGTCGCCCGTCTTTGCCAATCCCCATCCGTTTCTCTACCTTGCATTATCGTCAACAAAACACGACATATCATTGGTTTGGGTCCGATATTTCTCTCTTTTTTCAGCTTGGGTTTCTCTTGCCCTTCCCACTGCGCAAACATCGACCTTCCGCAATTCGATCGGACGAGTGGCGTGCGCCCAACTGCGATTCCAGAACAACGGCTCTAAATCCAATAATTCCTCCCAGCTGCCACCCGAGAATCCTCGCACCCAACATCGTCGCGTCACCATGGCCGACAACGCAGAGGCTTCTTCGGATGCCCAGGTCACCTTCAAGGTGAAGACGTCGGGTGACCGCAACCACACCATCACCATGGCCGAGACGGCCACCGTCGGCGACCTCAAGACCAAGCTCGCCGCCTCCGACTACGAGGACATCCCCATCGAGCGCCAGCGCCTCATCTACTCGGGCCGCGTCATGAAGAACGAGGAGCCGCTGAGCACCTACAAGATCAAGACGGGCAACACCGTCCACCTGGTCAAGAGCGCCGCCAGCAACCCCACGCCCGCGCCTCCCGCAAGCTCCTCCACCCCCGCCGCGCCCCAGGTGCCCACCAACATGGCCGCCGGCACCGCCAACAACCCGCTGGCTGGCCTGACGGGCGCCCGCTACGCCGGCCTGACCGGCCTCCCCTCGGCCGACATGTTCGGCCCCGACGGTGGTGTAAGCTCCCACACCCTCTGCAACCCCTGCCCGTTAACCCCAAGCACCTACTGACTACCACACCTTGTGCCTGCAGATGGTCGGCTCCATGATGGACGAAGAGCAGATGGCCAACATGCTCAGCAATCCCAACGTCGCCCAGCAGATGAACGAGATGATGAACAACGACCAGTTCCTCGACATGATGATCCAGCAGAACCCCATGCTGCGCAACAACCCGAACGCCCGCGAAATCCTGCGCTCGCCCATGTTCCGCCATATGATGACGAATCCCGAGGCCCTGCGCAGCGCCGCCCGCATGCAGCGCTCCCTACGGGCCCAGTCCGGCGGCCAGGGCGCCTTCCCCATGCCCGGCGCCACCGACAACACCCCCTCCAGCGGCGAGGCCGGCAGCAACAACCAGGCCGGCCAGCCCCCGTCAACCCCTTCGACCCCTCGGCGTGGGCCAGCCTGGGAATGCCCGGCGGCCAGGCACAAGGTGGGGGCGCCGATGCCAGCAATCCCTTTGCCGCTCTGCTCGGCGCCGGTAACCCTTTCATGGGCATGGGTGCGCAGCCCGGCCAACAGCCTGCTGCTGGTGCCACCGGAGCTACTGGAGAAGCTGCGGCGACTGGAACTCAGCCGCAGTCCGCCGATGCCAACTCGGGCGCCGCAGCTGGAGCTACTACAGGAGCCACGCCGACTGGCAACCCTCCTGCCAACCCCTTCGCTGCACTGTTCGGCGGTATGCCCGGGGCCGGTGCTGGAGCTGGGGCTGGGGCTGGGGCTGCTGGGGCTGCTAACCCCTACGGTCTCCCTCCCGGCATGCCCCCGATGAGCAACGAAGGTCTGATGCAGATGATGCAAATGCTGGGTATGAACTCGCCCGGCGGTGGTTCCCCGGCGCCCGTTGACAACCGCCCACCCGAGGAGCGCTACGCCGACCAGCTCCGACAGCTGAACGATATGGGCTTCTACGACTTCGACAAGAACATCGCGGCTCTGCGGCGAAGTGGCGGAAGCGTGCAAGGCGCCGTCGAGCACCTCCTCAGCTCATGACGTGGACGACGTTCTGACGACACTCCTACAACAGAAATACCGACGAAGACAGCGCAATCATCATTCTCATCATCTCATCAGCCTCCTCTCTCACGTTGAAAGCTGGGGGAGGCCTTTGGTAGCGTCGGGGAAGAAAAAGCAAAGTTTCGACCGACTTTGCTATGCGAGCTTCTAGATGTATCTTTCCTGCATCCATCCCATCAAACTGGTTGGCGTCAGCGTAATGCAGCATGCAGTCATTCTGGGTTCACGAAAGAGGGAGGGTTATTTTCCCGGCTCCCAAGGGGGGTGCAATGGAGCAACCGGAGGGAAGGTTGTTTCCGCGCCACACGAGACGACGACACTGTTCATAATTCGTACTACTAGTGGTAATAAAAACATCAACCTCTGTAGACATGCCTGGCAATTATGATGCTCCCCAGTATCTTGACTACGTGATGACTGAATGTGTGTTGTAACCCCTGACCGTCTGCATCCATCCATCATCACTCCTCCCTCCAGCGAATTCCCCAGTTCCCCTTGGCGAAGCTGGGCTCGACCACTTTCCCATTCATGACGGCTTCGCAATACCTCCTCCTCCCGCCCGTCTCATCCTTCTCCTCTCCGCCATTGTGGTTCCCGTCGGTACCCAGCGAGGACTTCTTGCCCCCTTCTTCCCCTTCTTCCCCTTGGTGCTCCCCCTCCTCCCTGCTGGTCGTCATCGCCGCCGCCGCCGCCGCCATCCACGGCGAACCCGAACGCCACGCCGCGCCGCGCCGCGCACTTGACCATCTCCCACTCGCGCGCGCGGCGCTGGCCCGCCACGCGCCGCCGCAGCAGCTCCGCGCTCTCGCCGACCCGCTCCGCCCGCCCCTTCTCCCCGCCCACGCTGCCGTTGACCTGCGACACGGCCTGCGGCGGGCGCACGCGCGTGCCGCTGCGCACCGACAGGCGCGCCAGCACGGCGCCGTCCACCTCGGGGTCGGCGGCGGCGGCGGCGTCGTGGTGGTGGTGTGGGGGTGGAGGGCTTCGGGGGCGTCGAGGTCGTCGTGCAGGGTTTGCGCGTTGGTGGCGGGGTTGTCGTCGTCGTCGTCGTCTTCGTCGTGGCTGCTGCTGCTGCGGCCCGGTCGCTCTTCGGCGGCGTCGGCGGCGTCGGCGGCGTGGTGCTGCGGGAACATCGCGTCTTCGACCGTCGAGCACGAGACCAGGATGCGCGCGTCGCCCTTGGCCTTCTTGGTCTTCTGCCGCTGCTTGCCGCCGTGGGCACGGGCATGCTTCTCTGCCGGCGCCGCCGCCCCGTCACCAGGTTCGCCGGCGGCTTCCTCCTTCTCCTGCCCCAGCAGGAGCCGCAGGAACGTGTCCTCGATCTCGCGGTCCAGCCTCCCGGGCTTGCGGTTCCGGCACCGGCTCGAGCAGTACTTGACCACCACCACCGGGTCCGCCGCCGCCGCCGCCTTGTTCTTCTCGCCGGCCTGCCGGCGCGTCCCGATGGCGCGCCCGCACGAGTGGCAGTACGGCGTCGCCTCGCCGCCGGGCAGCAGGTAGTACGGCGCCGGCGTGGCCTGGGACTTGGCCGGACGCGACCAGCTGTCCATCCAGCTCATCTTCCCGGCGGGTTTTCCGTCGTCGACGCCCTTGGCTCGCTTCTTGGGGTTCCCGGAAGCGGTTCGGTTGGGGTCCCGAACTGGAGTTGTTGAGAAGGTACAGCGTTGATGATCAGAAGTGGTAAGCCAAAAACACCCGGAAAAGGCGTTCCGTGCAAGTAATAGAAGTCGATATTCCTTCTTCGATTTCTGTAATGCAAGAAAGAACTCGCGATTGACCATTTCCTAAATGCATATGTTCGTCAACCAATGCCCGAGTTCGAATGAGAGGTTGCGGTTCATATACATGGGACATGGCATAGTAATGATGTCATCAGAGTCCAATACTCAACCGCATCCGTGTCTACCTAACCTTACTTGCGATCTGCACCTACATGCACCTGGCACCTAGCCTTCGGTTAGATGCAGCCATTTAAGTTGTAGTCTACCCCGGGAAGTATGAAAGGGATCCATCGCTACATGTTCCTGCATATCACATCTTATGTCACTGCAGATAGTTCCCGTATAGCTTCCCTTGATACGAGATATTGTATAGTGAGATCTAAGTAGGTACGTAATGGTACTCCCACCAGCCCCTCTCACCGGTTCGTCTCGTCTATACTCCCCTTCCCGAAGCGCACGCCGAGCCCCCGATGTCCCTGCGGAAGAACTTGCCGAAATTCTTGAGGTTCTCGTTGACGACGCCGCTGTTGTTGCCGCCCCCGTTGGCCCCGGCGCCCTGCTGCTGCGCCGCCGGCGTGCCGATGCGCTCCACGCCGTCGCGCGCCGCGTTCAGCAGCTTCTCGCCCAGCGACGTCGGGTCGAAGCGCGCCGCGCCTCCCTGCTGCGCCGCCGCGCCGCCCGCGCCCCCGCGTGGTTCATCATGATGCCCAGGCCGCCGCTGCCGAGGCCGTTGGCGCTCAGCAGCGGCGTGAGCAGCGGGCTCTGCTGCGCCAGCTTGTCGTGGCCCGCGCCGTCGCGGTGGATCGTGAAGAGCTCGAGCAGGTGGCCGTGGTCCTGCTTGCGCACGCCCTTGAGCTCCAGGATCTTCTTGAAGTTGGTGTCGGACCGGTCCCCGATGTGGATCAGGTACGCCTGCACCAGGCCCTCGGGCGGCGACGGCCGCACCTGCAGCGTCTTGAGCAGGGGGTCGATCCGCGTCATGGCGGCGTTCACGCGCTTGAGGTAGCCGGCCGGGGGCGCGTGGGGCTCCGAAGAAGGGTTGTGGTAAGATAGCAGGTTTTCGAACGCCTTGGTGAGCACGTACTTGTCGAGCAACATCTGTAGTTAGGTTGTGTTAGCCATTGTTTCACGTCCCGAAATGGGAGAGAGGGGGTTTACCTGTTCAGCGCCAACCTCTGACACCGGCCGGCATTGCACAATGTTGGAAATATAAGTAGTCGACATGTGTTCCACCAGGTTGTCCACGAAAGCCCTTGCATACTGCGGCTTGACCACCACGGCCAGGATCTCTTCCGTCTTGGAGTTGACCTGCTTCACCAGCTCCCCGACGTAGGAACTCTGATCTCCCACGCTCTCCATCTTGCTCCAGTTCGTGTTCTTCATTTCGCGCCAGGCCACGTCGCACTCGAGCTCGACCTTGTTGACCAGGTCGATGACGGCCGCACTGGCGACGCCCAAAAGGAGTCGGCCTGCGATGACAGGTCCACCTTGGATAACAGCTCGGGGTCGATCCGTTTCTTGATGCTGTCTTCCAGCTGTTCCGAGTTGGTGTGCCAGAAGTCGGCCGTGTTCAAGACCATGATGACATCGTGGACCGAGGCTCCTGAAGGGGGCTCCTTTGCAGGATGGCCAAAAGTACTTGCTGCGCATATTCGTCCAGGTACTTGGCGAAGGTTCGGGTCAGGTCCAGCAACCTCTCGCTCGTAGATAGCTTTGCGCATTGTGATAGTGTCACCTTGTAGAAATGGAAGAGGTCGATGGCCGAGCTGATGACGGCCTGCGGCGAGAACTCGTCGTCTGGCGGGATCAGGGGTTGTGCCTTGTACCTGGGTATCATGGCGGCCAAAGCCTTGTCCTGCGAGTCGACCCAGAGACTCAGGTAGGGCTCGAATGCCACCGAAACGGAGCCGTTGAAGCTCTGCGTCCTCTCGTCGGTAGAGCTGATGGTGTCCATGCTGGCCCTGGGCCGGTCGGCGAACTTCCGCTCCAGGCCCTGTTCGAAGTCCATGGTCTCCTGGAGGCAGCCGAGGAGCAGGTTGACGTCGATCTTGACGCCGTCGGTGCGCCGCATGCTCCTCTCCAGGATCCCCTTGAAGTCGTCGCGGGTGCCGTCGCAGAAGGCCGTGGCCAGGACCTCGCCCACCTTCCAGTGGGGCGGGAAGATGGCGTAGTGCTCGTCCTCGTACGTCTTCATCATGCGGCGGAACCAGGCGTAGCGGCGGCCGATGTTGTCGAGGCTGCCGGCCTCGTCGTTGCCGCGGAAGACCTGGCGGTACTCGCGCAGCTCCGTGTTGACGTACCAGGCCACGAGGCGCGAGCGGGCCGGGTCGCCGAGGGCGTCCATGACGCCGCAGGCCTCGACCAGGGTGCCCTTGCGGGAGGCGACCTCGCCCTTGGCGAAGGCCAGCTCGAAGTCCTCGCAGATCTGCTCGAGCAGTTCGCGCTGCAGGTCGCCGACGCCGCGGCTGAGGGTGGCGATCTGGTCGATGCTGCGGTAGCTGTTGAAGTGGCGCATGAGCTGCAGGACGGCCTGCAGCAGGCTGGCGCACTCGCGGTACTGGCGGGTCTTGGCGAGCCCGCGCAGCTGGTCGTAGGCCGTCGTCAGCATCTGCAGGCGCTTGAGGGCCGTCATGGACAGGGTCAGGTTGCGCTTGGTGCCGTCGAGGCGCTTGATGTCGGCCGTCATGCTGGTGATGTTCTGCTCGGTCTGGATGGCGCGCGAGCGGACCGTCTCGATCTTGCGGAAGAGGCCGGCGAGCTCCTGCTGGGCCGACTGCATGCGCTCGAGGGGAGGAGTCGGGCCCGTAGGCCTGGGTGGTCTCGAGCTCGGTGATCTGGGTGGACAGGGCATTGTTCTGCTTGTTGAGGTTGGTCGAGACGCGGGAGATGGAGGAGACGGTCGAGGGGTGGGCGAAGAGCAGGTTCAGATGCGCGATCGGGTCGTAGTCGGCTGTAGGGAGGGTTTGGATCTCGGTGTCAGTTCCCGTTCCTGGGGGGCTTTGGGTTGTGGTGGTGATGGTAGCTAACCTGCGTCCAGCGACAGCGACTCCCCTGCACTTCCGTTCATCTTGGGGGATTTGTTGTGCAAGCTGCAGACCTCTCTGGCTTCTCGACCCGGACGCAATTGGTGATTGGTGTTGGGGGTTGAGTGATTGTTTGTAGGGAGCGAGAGGATGATTTCATTCGTAGCAGCTGTGCTGTCCACTGTCCACTGTCCACTGTCCACAGGCGGCGCACGGCATTTGCCAGGCCCGCCTAAAGGTACTTGCTGGGGCGGGAACAGGGAATCGGATTGATTAGATGCGCCTGAGCTTCCGCCTTTTCACACCCTATGGAATAAATGAACCGCTAGAAGACCGCTAAGAATATCCCAACCATCGCCAGCCCGCCTCTTGTAGATTTGTGTTTTGTATAAGCCGTCCTTTCTTTCCTTCCTCTAACCCGGAACCAAAAGTGCATGAGGCCATCGTCAAACCCGAACAACGCCTCGACGCCAGCTTGAAATGCCAAAAGCCCCCCCAATGAAATCCGTCGCCTTAAATGCCAAATACCCCTTCCCTTTTGAGCACCTACGACGTATGCAATGCCCGGAACCCGGCGGCGACCAGACTCCGCGATGTATCTTGGGCGTCGGCCGGCCCTGTCCAGTAGAAGAGTCCCTACCAAAGCAAGTTAGCCACCAGGAAATTCTCCGAGCCATGGTGTGTGTGTGTGGATGGGTGTGGGGCGCGGAAATGCCATGACCCTCAGAACGACCCCATATCTTTCTATACTCAACCCCCTTTTTTTTTCCCTCCTTTCTCGACAAGGGGAAGAAAGAAAGGGGGTTAAGTACACAAAACGAAAGAAAACAATGCTTACCCCGAGCCCCTTTTGCTTGCAGAACCGCGCCTTCATCTTGACCGTGTCCGGGTTGTCGTAGCTCACGAACCCGCCGTCGCCCCCGACGCAGCTCGCCGCCCCGACGCGCTTGTCCGTCGTCTCCTTGGCGCCGCGGCGCGGGAGGTGGCGGTACTCGAACGCCCCCGTCCCGTCCTCGCCGCCATGTCCGCCCTTGGGCCGGTGGCCGGGGCCCGTCACCCCCGGGAAGCTGCGCCCGTACACCGGGATGCCCAGGTTGATGCGCGACGCGGGGCAGCCGCGCGCCACCAGGTGGGCGATGGAGCCCGCCGCCGACGGGCTGCCGTCGTCCTTGGCCGAGGCAGACGAGGACGACGACGACGATGACGACGACGACATCGAGTACAGCTGCGCGTGGTGCCCGCTCCGCGCCGTCCAGGGCCCGTAGAAGTCGTACGCCATCAGGTTGACGCTGTCGAGGTACGCCGCCGCCGCGTGCACGTCGATGCAGCTGAGCAGCGACCGGTCCGCCGGCAGCGCCGCCGTCACGATGAACTGGTCGTCGGGCAGCCACTGGCGCACCGCGTCCAGCAGCGCCACGAAGTCGGCGCCCTGCTGCGGGTCCGAGGGGTACTCCCAGTAGACTGCGTAGAGCGGGCGGGGGGCCAAATGGTCAGTTCAGGAGTTTCTCCGATTTGTCTCTGTGATCAACATCATCTGCAGGATTGGGAGGGGGCCATTTTGAGTTTGGGTCGTCGTCATAGGGAGAGAGAGCTCCGGGCATGCTCCGCGCCAACAGTAGTGGTCGTAGACATGCACCTTGTCACGAGGGACGTGGGGGTGTGTGTGTGTGTGTGTGGTGTGCGGGAAACCTAGGAAAAGAGAGGGAGGGAGAGAGAATGTCTCACTTACTGTCGATGCCGTCCAGTCCCGACGCTTCGACCAGGCCCTTGGCGGAGCGCGCGAAGTTGTCGCGGAGCAGCGCGTTGGCCGCCACCATGGGGAACGTCTCGCTCGCACCCCCGCCGCCCCCCACCGATAGCACCACGCGGAGGTGCGGGTGCGCCTGCTTCAGGTGCATCAGCGAGCCCAGGCCGCCCTGGACGCCGTCGCACGGCGCCTGCGTGTCGGCCCACTCGTCGCTCAGCTGTGTTTTTGGATATCGTCACGGTTAGCCTATTATGTATGTATGGACTGGTCCAGACCCCGTCTTGATGATTTCCACACACCAGATCGATCATTGGTGGTGGTTCGCGGCATCCCGAGGGTTTGGTGCCACCGCTGTCTCAGACCTGGGTTTGGGACATGCGGGAGAGGGGGATACTGGGGGAATGGGGGGGAAAAGAACGGAACGGAACTAACAAAGATGGACCCGTCCATGGCAACGCTGGCGAAGCCGTAGAAGACGTGACTGATGCAGCTGTAGTTCATCATGCCCGGCGTGAAGCCGCTGTAGATCTTGTGGTTCGGGAAGTAGACGGCATTGGTGAAGTACACGCCGCTGGTGGCGATGCGTTTCCGCGAGGACGAGCTCATGGTGCTGACGAACGACGAAAGAACACGGGAGGTGGTAGGGATGAGGGCGGGATCAGAACACAGCGTTGTTCGGCGGCGTCAGTCGTCGCCGTCTTTGGTCGCCGTGAAGGATGGCACAAGAAATGGTCAGGTAGGCAGACGAGCAGTAAACCAAGTCTCCGAGAGGGCAAGCAAGACGGAGCCAGAACCTTAAGTAAGTACGGCTCGAGGTAATCTCCAGGCGTTTTGCCCGGTAGCGATGTTAGCGAAGATGGCGTACGGACGGGCTACGCGCAAGAAAGCGATGGAGGCGAGTATGGAGAGTAATAACAACACTGATGCCAGTGTCTAGTCAGAAGCATGATGGCTGCCCCCATGGAGCAACGCTTAGAAAGATATATAGCCACAAGACCTGCCCAACGAGAGTCTAAATAACTCGACTCGGAGACGTAGGTCCTTCCTTGACCTTTGTCTTAAAATCCTTCGCGCCCCTAGTACCAATGCTCTTTCCCAGTCAACCGGTGTAAGGCGGGCCGTGGCGAAAAAACCTTATGGACCGATATGGCAAAGGATGGATCTATATGTGAGAGGTGCCTATGAGTAAGGGAGTGACTGTGTGGTGGGTTAAGAGTAGAAATGTGAGATAGCGTGTGCGTGTGCGTGTGTGTGTTGTGTGTGTGTGTGTGTGCGTGTAAGTAGGCAATAAAAGGGAGAGGGAGCAAGGTGGACGAGAGAGAGGCAGGGCTGAGCCAGTATAGTGGAGCGGAAGCGAAGCAGGAAAGCACTTACATACATGCATACATGTGCATATGGATGGCTGCTGTGCTGTATGTACATGGCGATTTCGCAAACGCATCAAAGGGGGAGGGAGGGGCGGGCTGGCGGACGTCCATCCAGGTTTAGAAGATATTTCATCTCCCGAGAAGTGGCATCGTCGTGCCTCCGAGATCAACACCGTCGGATTGGCATGCATGACATAATGGCCAGGCTGGGGGTGGAGGAGGTCTAGGTGGAAAGGACCAGCAGCAGCGCCAGGGGTCCATCCCATCCCCTCCGCTCGAGAGGAGCCAGCAAATCCAACAGCGGCATCTGTGGTCGTATGTAGGCGGGCTGGGTCCCAGGGGTCCGCACCGAGCAATCAGGAAGGTAGCGGGAAGAGGGACGACAGAGGAAAGAGAGGGCATGGGCCGATGGGAATCTCTCGATAGGAGATCGTGAGGGTACATACATACATACGTACATACATACATACACCAATGCACCGACGGGGCTACTACATAGTACATACATACAGGCAGTTACATATAACGTACATAGATGCATGTAGGGGTCGGGCACGAGACGACAGATGAGGACAGGACGTACATACAGGGTACGGGCCAGGACTGCAAAGAGGGCAGGTAGCGCGCGTGGGGAAAAGAGGCGACGTCCAGGTCGGGTCCAGGATGATCGATGTCTTTCACCTTTCCCACTCTTTGTTTCCTGTCCATGACTCTCCTACATACGTCGTCTCTACTAGGTATACACACTCGCATATTCGACTAGCTCCGATTAATGGGTCCGAAACGGAGGAGACCAGAGAAAAAAAAACTGACCGCTTACTCCTTCTTTGGCTGGGCACATTAGGTTTGTGGGTCGCTGCATAGGCTGTTTTGAGTAAGGCATTGGCCTCGATTGGCCAGTAGTAGCAGAGAAGCAGAATCTCTATCTACAAGATACGGGAGGTACTCACTGTCATTGTCGTCATATCGCTCGTGATACTGGGGTTGAATCTGCTGCTTTCCTTGGCCACTTCTCGAGTGCTGGGTGTTGGCCGGAGAGCCAGGTCCCTCTGGACGGCCCAAGGGCGTTGGGGATACGATGCGCAATATCGGAGATGCTTGTGCGCTTAGTGCTTAGAAAGATTGACATGCCGTGATATGGGCTTGGGTGTTTGTTAGTCTTGACAGCTGAAGAAGATGCTGTGCTAAGCTGGTAGTCGCGCTAAGGTTGCCTTAGCCGGAGCGGAGGCAGGTCGACGTGTTGAAGATGAGGTACAGGTGCGTCTTCCGTCGGCCGTCCCTTGACGATCAACAAACTAGGTAGTCCCAAGCGGGAAAACATCTCGTCGCGACTTTGACGATGATGCTGATGATTACCCACGGGCGCTTATCTGCTGCATGCAACGACATTTCTCCATGGCGGGTGTTGCTGCCGCTGCTGCTACCGAGGCCCGGATTGGAGGGGCTAAAAGGCAATGCACATCAAAGAGTAGCACCGTAGGCCGGTCACTTTAATCAAAAGAGAGAGGCCCAAGGACCCAAGGACTAGCTGGGACCCGAAGCGAGCGGATATGTCCTTGCATGAGCATGAGCAACGGGTTCTGCCTCTCTGGTTCCTCAGGTAGGACAGTATGTTCGGACCGGGGTCCCGGAGAATCTCGGTCAAAATTCAGGCATCTCCGGCAAACCAGGGCCATGTTGTTGGGCATTGTTGCTCGACGCTGGGTTGATGAAGTGGAATTAATGTTTACCACACAGTCCATTTCCGATAGGATCAGATAAGGACTAACAACACAGTAAACAACACACCTACTCCAGACAACACAGCTAGCAGGTCACTGGGCCTGATGTAATAACAGCAGAGAAGGCCTCGTCCGGCGCGGCCAGCAATCCATCTGCTACTGCAACTGCCACTGCTACCTTGCCACAAACTACATGCAATGTACTTGTGCGTACGGAGTACATATTCCTCCTGCATGGCCAGAAACATGTCCTGGCGTCAATTGTCAATCGCATCGGGTGTCGGGTATCGGCAAGTCCACATTTCCAAGACACACAGGTTCCGCCGTCTTCCTCGTTTTATTCCAAGTCTCTTTTTTCGGCAGAGATTACGAGCAGCAGAGCAGGAGAGGCCGAAAGAGAGATATCTCCCCGCCCGATACTTTCGACAACAGCTGGGAATGAGACTTGCCTTTTTCGGATTCAGAAATGTAACCGTCTCTCTGGGCTCATTAGCTCTGGCCGTCCAGGGATTCGCCCGACCAGGGATGCTTGTGTCGCTTTCTTCCAGAACCAGTCTCCGCTTTGTTCTAAAGCCCGTTCGCCGCCAGTCCAGCCCGCGATCCTTACTTACTCGTGGGCCAACCCCTTCACCGTTGATAGTTTGATATGCCACACACTTGCCAGGGCGTCAACGACGGGCTGCGAGTAGGCCTAGCTGCGAGTAAGTATCGGCATCGGCTAGTAATGAGATGGCAGGCCGACTCCATACGTGGTAAGCCACTTAATCTATCAAGATATGCCTCTTCCTTCGCGGTTGGCTCTTAGTGCTTCCGGCGACTCTAGCCAAATTACTGTTCTGTCGGATCGAGTAAGCAACGACAGCCGGCGTGACGGGGAGACGGAGAGCCATGAGACAGACTCGAGGGGTGTGGTCGCTCTGTCGACAGGGCTCTTCTGCTGGTTTGTCGTTGGCGCAATTTCTTGACCGCCTGCTGGTTCGCCTGCTGGTTGGGCCGAGAGATAACCAGCGGATTTCCTGTATTTCATACACGCTTGATAGCAATGCCTGCCGTCTCAGATAAACTGGGGGAACGGAAGTTTTATCGTCGTGTGACATCAGTATGACACATGAAAACACGATCTCGAGGTGAATAAACAACCCATGTCTGTAAGCAGAGGTAGTTGTCGCTGTACACCATCCATAGCCCAGTATGCGGATGCATGCATATGGGGAATATCGATAGCCGCTTGGTGTTGTTCATCCATCCTCTCTTTGGAGGCCTGCACGCACCTCCACGTGGCTGATGGATAGACGGTGTCGTGGATGTCGCTGCAAGAACCGGTGTTGTTGGAGGAGATTGGGGAATTTCGGTGAAAGACTGGAGGGAGACATGGTTGTTCCCTGATTGGGAGTCAATGGCAATGGCGGTGATGGCGCGCCACCTAGACGGTACTATTATTGTTGTGACTTCTACTTGATCCGATGTCCATAAGGTAAAAGTGTTGCAGGGTAGCGGTTTCCTGTCAACGTCATGGTTCGTCCGGGGGGTTCGTCACGTCAGATGCCGTTTTCTTTCTTCCTTTGGGTGCGAGACATGTACGTGGTGATTCGGCAAAGAAAGCAAGCAAGCAGGCCAGACATCAAGGCTGAAGCCGGAGTCTGAGGGACTCGGACTCGGAGACGAGCCGAACTTGAGCAGGGGAAGAACGAAGCAGCACAATGGACCCCACGTGATCGATTCCACGCATCCAAGACCAATGACGGATGGGGATCGTGAGAGATGCATACATAGGGCAGAGACTACCGAGTACCTACAGCATCTACCCAATGCCGATGCCAAGACCCATGTCTTTGGCAACAGTGAGCTGTCCAGTCATGAGGCCACGGCAAAAGCAAGTCGAGATGGAGAGGCACTTGAGGCTTTGGGGAGCCGCGAGGCAGAACGCGAGGGGCCATGGACGAGAGAGCCTATCGGCAGCCGTCCAGAGCGCCCGATCGAGTAAGAGCTACCAGCCCGGCGATGCGAGTCTTAGGTGACGCATGTTTTACTATATTTGGCCATCTTCATCAGCACCGGCGCCTCGTCTTTGTCGATGAGGCTCCTCTGTCGGACTTCGAATCGCTACTTAGCTGTTACATGCCTACTTGGGTCTTAGGTGAGCAACGTGGACTCGATACCACCCACCACGGTCTGTTTCTGCTTTTACAGCATCTCCACCAGGGACGGCAGCGGTACAGCGCGTATGTCGTGCAACAGGTCAGCATGCACCGCATCTGATACATGCTTCCGAGAGCCTGCGCATCGAGGGACGGGCTATCAGGCCACCTACGTCACGGCATGCTCGGTCCTACCCTTTGCCATGTCCATCTCCGTGTCAGAACTCTACAATGGCCATGCCACATGCCCCCTGTCGGTGAGCCCTGAGTAGGTGAGAAAGATCGACAAGGGTAGCAAATAAAAAATCGCGAGGACTCCACGCCGGGCCACCCAAATTTTGATGTCGCAGTCGCTCACACTTCTTTGCATATTGCCCCTCCTTCCCGACTCGTCCCCCCCTCTGGCCCCCTCTCTTGCTGCTGCTCCCCTGGTCGATTCTGCCCTGGGTCTCCCACACGATCCGCGCGCGATGCTGAGCTATCAAATCACATCACACCAAATCACATCAGATGATCTGACTTGGATGTGTCTTTCGCTCGCTTCATACTCCGTACTGACAGCCAGCATGATTGGGAACTGTTCAATTGAACTCACTATCTCCCTCTCTCGACTCGTAGTAAATCATCGCGTATAGCATCCAGTATAGCACCCAAGTCGCATAACATCCAGACGGCGCAACTGTTTCTCTCCCGACTATGCATCCATGTCATCATCACGTTCAATATTCCTCCGAGGCTTGTCTATCGGCCCCCTCACTTCCACCCCCCTGTTCCCACTCCGATCCCATCATCCCAATAGCAATAGCACCGGACATAGCATCTAAATGGAGTTTAGAACTGCATATACGTAACAGCAATTGATTCAATTCCTCAGTCGCCATTCCGATAGCTGCCAATCTTTCAATGGACTTTTCGCGCGCCCTCGATTTTTGTCTTCCCCATCCCCAGTCTTGATTGCCCTGCTTGCCTGCTCGTCGTTCCTTGTTTTACTCGAGCAGAATCCGTGTCAGCCAGGAAAGATTGGAGCTGAGTCGACAGTGGAAACCCGCAGAAAATAGAAAGAAGGAAAGTGACAAAAAGCTGCCATGTCTTCGTCCTCCCCACAGCAGGGCGATCCATCTGCCAACCCCATCCACGGATCCGCCGGCGAGACACCCGTACCAGCGCCCGCATCAGCACCAGCACCAGCAGCAGCGACATCAACGTCGCCTAACGCTGCTGCTGCCGCTGCCGCCCAAGATGTCATGCCGCCGTTGCCCCAACCGCCCGCCGCCGCCGCCGCCGCCGCCGACGAGCACCAGCAGCTGCTAGACAACGAGGGCAACAACCACGAGGACATCATCGAGCCGGCCGACGACAACCACTCGGTCGACAGCGACGAGTTCGAGCCCGAGGAGTGGGACGCCGGCTCGTCCAACGCCTCGACCTCCATCTCGTCCAGCGTCTACAACCACACCTTCGAGAACGGCCGCCGCTACCACAGCTACCGCCATGGCCGCTACCTCATCCCCAACGACGACCGCGAGCAGAGCCGCGAGGACATGAAGCACGCCATGATGCTGGAGATGACGGACGGCAAGCTGTTCCACGCGCCCGTGGGCGACTATCCCCAGAAGATCATCGACATTGGCACAGGTACCGGTGAGTCGGCGCAAAACCAACCCTGCCTGTATTTTTTTTTTTTTTTTTTTTTTTTTTTTTTTTTAAAATCTCACCTTGGATCCAATTGCTGACTAGATCTCTCTTCTCGTGACTAGGCATTTGGGCAATAGAAGGTTAGTAGCATCTCTACTTGTGTGTTATATATACGAGGTTTGCCTTGGGCCTTGGGGGGTGGCCAAGACTTTGCGCCCGCGCGCGCCCACAACCCCTCCGCGCCAATTTCTGACCACCTTAGTGCCTGGCCATCGGGTCTGCGCAAAAATGACGTGGCAGACTTCTGCTATAGCCTGCTGAACTCTTAGCTAACAAGTTGGTTTCTTCCATGTGGTAGTCGGTGACCAGTTCCCTAGCGCCGAGGTGCTGGGCATCGACCTGTCGCCGATCCAGCCCGTGTGGCTGCCGCCCAACGTCAAGTTCCTCATCGACGACTGCGAGGACGAGTGGCTGAACGGGGACGGCTGGGACCTGATCCACTTCCGCACCATGTCGGCGGTGCTCAAGAACGTGCCCAAGATGTGCGAGCAGGCCTTCGCCAACCTGCGGCCGGGCGGCTGGGTCGAGTGGCAGGAGCTGCACGCCTGGATGCAGTGCGACGACGGCACCATGCCGCCGCAGGACCCGGCCTTCGACTTCTACAAGCTGTTCCAGCAGGCCTTCCGCCGCATCGGCTGCGACACGGCCCTCGCCGCCAACCTCGACGCCGTGCTCCGCGACGCCGGCTTCGTCAACGTCCAGTGCGTCGTCAAGAAGATCCCCGTCGGCCAGTGGGCCCGCGACAAGAAGCTCCGCCTCGCCGGCTGGTACCTCCGCACCGCCATCACCGAGGTCCTGCCCGCGCTGTGCGGCAAGCCCCTCTCCGTCCTCGGCCTCAACGAGGTCGAGCGCGAGCTCTGGCGCGCCGCCGCCATGCGCGCCGTCAACGACGACTCGGTGCACCGGTATTGGAACATGTATTTCTGGTACGCCCAGAAGCCCGAGTAGAAGAAAAGGGGAGTGACGGCGACGGCGAAGGCGAAGACGGTGAGTTGCAGCGGTACATTATTGGTTTTAGCCAGCGAGCGCACACAGTGGAGCATGGCGTTTTAGGAGTGCGATTCTTGTTTTTCTCAGTCGTCGCTCAAAGCATTTTAGATCTGGTTGGTTGAACGGAGGGGCGCGAGGAGGATATACCACAGCATATGGCGCGGTCGCAAGGTGAGCAGTATAGATGTCGGGGCAATCTACCTACAATGTATGTACAAAGAACGTTCAACGTAATATAGAGACATGGAACGTACGTTGCCGAATAACCTCTCTTCGGCGTCATACTGCTTTGTTTTGACGTACTTGCTGCGATCTCGACCAGATCTCGTCTACCTGCGCCAACGGGGGCTCATGTAATCGGGTAAGTGGTTCGAGTGTCTCTCTCGCATATGGTTGGTCTGTATTGCGCAGAGCTCTTTTTTATATTTGAGGATGCTGGGGCAGTTTTGAATTACCTCGGCCTGGCTCTCCATGTGAATGTCAATACTGGTGCCAACAACAGAATCACTTCCCTTCCTATCACCGTCCACGCCGCTACTGTCCGTTGACACAAAGGCGTTAATCTTGATCCATCCTCAAGTATTCACATGGATAAATTACCCCGATGATGGTGTCAGTGGCGGGCATCATTCCGGCACACACGTCTCATGCAGCCCGCGGGTCAAGTAACACACACACTCAAGTGATCTGAGCCGATCTCTGTACGACGTCTTTTTAACTTTAGGCCTGCATGTATGTATAGACCCGTACACACTGAAAGGGATCTTGGGTTCCCTCACTGAACCAAAAGAGGTTACACCAAAGACAATCGCCAAAACATACAGCAGAGGTCTCAGTATTTTATCGACTGGCCTTACCTGTCTTCACCCACCTGTAGGCAGAGTAATACAAATCGGGGAGGGTATATGCAGCCATCAGTGCATCCTACCCAGTCACTCAGTCTCGGCAAGTTTCCGGTTTCAACACCCATCCAACAGCCTCCACACTACCAGATGTCGAGCCTCGTCAACAGAGTTCCTCGGAACGAGTACTGCCTTGGGGGTTTCTGTCTGAGATGGCATTGCTTGGAACGCCCTAATCTGACAAGAGACTGTTACTGGGACGATGAAGTTTGCCACTATCTCTGAATTGGCATCATTCTGGCATTAGTTGGAGATGTAATAATCGTGGGCGGGATGGTCAGTAGTAGAATAGTTTTCCTACAGTTGAAGCAAGTGGACAGTGGTGGCTAACAGGGGGCATTACTTTATCCCAGTAGGGGGACATTAGAAGAATAGAGTCCTCTTTCACCAAGACACTTGCGTTACTGGCCCACCCCACGCACGATCCAGGCATTTCCCCACGACACCACATAATGTTGATGTTGAGAAGCTTCAGCTCCCATAGAAGGTTGAAAACAGGTTGTATATGCTAGTTGTATTCAGTACACGGCGCAAGTCTTGAGGGCACCGATATCGTATCACAGAAGCCACCATGGCCGTCCACACAAAGGAGACATGCCGATAATAAGTCGTAAAGCTGCCTTGCTCCCGCACTTCTTGTCTTTTTACCACCTCACCCCTATGCCTTCCAGACGCGCTTGATGGTCTCGGTCAGGCCGACGTCGTTGGTCTCGAACTCGTACAGGCCGATGCCGACGGTGACGGTGGCCAGGTTCAGCAGCCACATGGCGGCCTTGCGGCTCTTGGGGTAGCGGGTGGTGGGGACGTAGTCGACGATGATGTTCTGGAAGCCCGTGTGGCTGTGGATGAGCAGGAAGGAGCACAGCAGGGCGTCCATGCCCGGGTTGAGCGAGCCGGCGGCGAAGGGCGCGACGGTCAGCGGCACCAGGCCGGCGGCGATGACGCGGTCGAAGACCCAGTGGTAGGAGCCGTGCGAGGGGCTGGTCTCGGGGACGGGGGCGGGATCGTTCACGCCTCCCTTGATGACCTCTGCGATGTGTAAAGGTTAGCGCTGCTGCTGCTGCTGCTGCGGCTGCTACTGCGGCTGCTTCGGACAGACCACGAGGACGCAAACGTACGGGGGCCAGGCGGCAACAGACTCCGTCTGCTGGAGGTGTGGAAGGCGGCGCAACGGGCCGAGTCCTTCAGGATGGCGCTCCTCACGGACTGCTGTGCGAAGCTTGTGGAAACACGGGCAGCCGACCGAGTCGAGGCGGCAAGGGCAGTCTGCCGGAGCAGGGCGGGTCGGATGATGGAGGCCATGATGGTCGTTTGCATGCGGCGAAGTGGTGGATGATGTCAAGAATCAAGAAGAGAGCGTGGGATTGAGATTCCGCGACCCGACGATTGCAATTGGGATTGCCGAGGATACACAATACACCTCGTCTGATTGGCCTGGTGCTTTGGTGGGGTGCAAGCCTGCGACTTAGGTAAGCAAGCATCTGAAGACGCTGAAGACGCTGAATTAGTGCTTCTGATCGGTGGTCGGGCCTTGGACGAGCTCCAGTTTAGTGTACCGATCAACTAAAAATTTCCATCCGCCAAAGGGTCCCTCCAGCTCGACCACGATGCCCGCCCGCCGCCCTGTCGCCATGCGGGATCGATGAAGCTGCAAGCAAATCTCACAATCACAACCACGACCGCAAGCCCTTCATGATTTGATGCCCATTCCTTGAGTGCCGCTTTGGCCCATTACTTTACTTACTTGTTTGAAGTCCACCGTCCCATCGATCGAATACATACCATGGCCCCCTCCATCGCCTTTCTCCGCGGCTCGGCGGCAGCACGCTCGACATTATGCCATCGTTGTTCCAAGCTGCGCCTGAACGGCTCCAACTCGCAGCAGACACGCTCTGTCTCCCTGCGGTACGAAGCGAAGCAAAGAATGGCTGCCGAAGAATGGGCTGCGAGGGCCGCCCGCATCGACGCCGGCCAAGAACAGAACCTGTGGGATGCCTTCAAAGAGCGCGGCTTCGTCAAGGACATCGCCGGTACCGACGCGCAGATTTCCAACCTCATGAAACACAAACGGATCGGCGCCTACGTCGGCATTGACCCCACCGCGCCCTCGCTGCACGTCGGGCACCTGCTGCCGTTGATGGCTCTTTTCTGGATGTACTTGCATGGCTACGGCGCCAACAGCATGATCGGCGGCGCCACCGTCCGAGTCGGCGACCCGACCGACAGGCTGAAGGACCGCGACGATCTGACCGGAGCCGACCTCACCTTGAACATCACCAAGATCCACTACCAGCTCCGGGGCCTTTGGCGGAACGTCGAACACATAGGCGGCCGGCTTGGCTACCAGAGGGAGTGGGCCTGGAACCGTGCCCTTCTGAACAACAGCACCTGGTTCCGCAACACTCCCTTCATGGAAGTCGTCCAGCGTCTGTTCTCCGGCATGCGCATGGGTTCTCTCTTGTCCCGAGACACGGTCAAGCGGAGGCTCGACGGCGAAGGCATGCCCTTGGACGAGTTCATCTACCCCTTGATGCAGGCCTGGGACTGGTGGCACATGTTCTCGAGCCCCCGCCAGGTCATGATGCAGATCGGCGGCTCCGACCAGTACGGCAACATCGTCACGGGCATCGACGCCATCAAGCACCTTCGCGACACCGAGCCTGACCCCGCCAAGCGCATGCCCAACGACCTGATGCACACCCCCGTCGGCTTCACCGTGCCTCTCCTCACCGACTCCTCGGGCGCCAAGTTTGGAAAGAGCGCCGGCAACGCCGTCTGGCTGGACCCCTTCATGACCAGCTCCTTCGACCTGTACGGATACTTCATGCGCCGCCCGGACGCCGACATCGAGAACCTCCTGCGCCTGCTGACCTTCTTGCCCATGGACGCCATCCGGAGCACCATGGAGAGGCAGGCCAAGGACCCGAGCCAACGAATCGCACACCACACCCTGGCCTTCGAGATCGTATCCCTTGCCCACAGCCCCAAGCTGGCACAAGAAGCCTACGAGGAGCACAGACGAAGGTTCAGCAAGAGCAAGGGAACGCAGCTTGAAATCAACGAATACCCTACCGGCGGCCCCGCTGATATCGACAAGGCCATCACCTTCAAAGCCGACATAGAACTGCCCGAATCCCTGATCAAGCAAAAGAGCATCGCCAAGATCATCTATGCCGCCGGGCTGGCCAGTAGCGGGACCGAAGGCCACAAGCTGACCACCACCGGCGGCGCCTACATTGGCGGCGCGCCGCAGGGCAACGCGTCGTCGGGCCCTATGCACATTGGCGAGCTGACCTTTGTGCCCACCAAGACGTGGGCCGCCGAAGAGAACCACAAATACCTGATCGACGGGCAGCTCATGATCCTTCGCCGCGGCAAGCACTTTGTGCGCATCATCAAGGTGGTCAGCGACGAAGAGTGGAAGCGCAGCGGCAAGTCGTACCCGGGCGAGGCCGGCTCGGGCCGGGTGCGCCAACTGCGAAAGCTACTCCACCAGGACACGCCCGCGGGCGAGAAGCCGGTCAGCATCGGGGGCAAGGAGGGGGCCAACTTCCTAAACGACATGCGGAACCTCGAGAAGCTGCAGGACCCCGAGACCCTCGACGAGGTGATTTTCCCAGACTACCCACCCCCGCAAAAGAGACGCTCTGCTTACCAGGATGACAAGGCGAAGACGGCGGCCATGAAGAAGGCTTGGTCCCATGGCAAGGGAGGCGAGAAGCCGCAGCCCTTTGAAGAAGAGGAGGACGAGGACGACGACTGGTTGAAAAACCGAAAATAGGATAGAAAGGACGAAGAACTGGTGGGGACCAAACAAGGTGGCCGGATGTATCATTAGCTATGGAAGAGTGGACATGACCGAAACGTGTATATATACCCATAGACTTGCGACGATGTACGGAGAAGACAGTCGGAGCCAAGATTTTGTACCATATGTACAATAAACGAGTAAAGAGTCATACTCTGTAACGACATCCCATATCACACACAACCCAGAAAGCATCTCAACCTCTCGTCTTCTTCTTCCTGCGACTGCTTGATATGTGGATTGCGTAATAATAGCTTGTATCTGCCTATCTATAGAAGACAGTCAAGTCCCCCGCGGGCGCCCGGAAGCTCTTGAGCTTCTCCATGATGTCGGCGTCGGCCAGGTTCTGCTCCGTGATGATCTGGTCGAAGCTGTGGCAGCCGTCCGTGTAGCGCTGCAAAGGATCGTCCTGGTGCTCGTGGCTGCTAAGCCGGGCCCGCTCCCGCTCCTCCTCTTCGTTCCCGTTGCTATCGTCCTCGTCCTCGTCCTCGTCCTCGTCGTCCTCGTCATCATCACTGTTGTTGTTCTTGTCGTGGATATCCCAGGTATGCAGCCCGCGGCGACTGCTGTGCCGCGACAGTTTGTGCGGCGTCCCTTGCTGCTGCTGCTGCTGTTGTTGCTGCTGACCCTTTTGCTGCTCCTGTTGGTTTCGCGCCTTTGGCTGCAGCGGCGGCTGCGGCTGCTGCTGCTGTTGCTGCTGGCCCGGACGCCGCTTGTGCTGTTGTGGCCGCGGCGGGCGCGGGTGGGCCTGGCCCGAGGCGAGGAGGGCCAGGTACTGCTTCGAGACGACGTACTTGTGCACGCGGTACAGCAGGCCCTTGATGACGCCGAACTGCACGAGGCGCCGCACGTCGACGAGCGACAGCACGCGCAGCCCGGCGTCCTGGTGCAGCTTGATCCACTCCATGACGGAGCGGCCGACGCAGAAGGTCGTCATGAGCTTGACGAGCTGGTAGTTGGTCACGCGGAGGCCCGCCGCCGCCGCCGCCGCCGCCGCCGCGTCGGGCTTGGGGGCGGCGGCCGCGGAGCCGGCGTGCAGCGTCGAGAGGGACGCCGAGGAGAGCCGGTGCGACTCGGAGATGGTGCGTAGCGGCGGCGGCGGCGGCTGCTGAGGGGTGGCGGGTCGCATGCCGGCGGGCCCGGCGGAGGAGGCGGAGGGGTTGTTCGTCTTGGTGTCGTCGGGCAGGGCGCCGCCGGTGCAGACGTAGCCGGCGCACTCGTCGACCAGGCCGTCGCGGTTGGTGATGAAGTCGTGGATGCCCGGGCGGGGCGCGTAGCAGCTGGCGAAGAAGAACATGTCCAACAGCAGGATGGTGTCGTAGTACAGCAGGTGCTGCAGGGCCGTCTGGGTCAGGGCCAGCGAGACGTCGGCCAGCCAGGCGACGCGGCGCACGTCGTTGACGCCGTCGACGTGGGGGGATGATCTTCTGCAGCGTCAGGTCCCAGGTCGGGTCGACGAGGTCGACGAGCTTCATCTTGGGCACGGGCACGTGCCAGCCGCGGACGGGCGCGGGCGGCGGGTGGTAGGGGAACAGCTTCATGTTGAGCGTGTTGGCCTCGTCGACGGGGATCATGCACTCGCCGTAGTTGTTGAGGTCCTCCTTGACGATCTCCAGCAGGCTCTCGATGGGCCGGCGCCCGTCGTCGACGGCCCCCGCCGCGCCCTCGGTGCGCAGGTAGCCGTTCTGGCGCTCCATCTCGGCGAAGGTGACGGCGAGGCGGCGCACGAGCTTCTCGTAGGGCAGGACGTCGCAGTCGGACTCGACGACGAGCCCGAAGTTGAAGATGAACTCGTTGCGGTGGTAGCGCTCGTGCGGGATGCAGACGGGGAACCCCAGGATGCTGTGCTTGTTGTCGGGCGTGTTGACCGTCAGGAAGCGGTTGAAGAAGGCCTTGCGCGGGATGATGTACTCCTGGATGATGTCGAAGTCGACCAGCGGCGGCTTCAGGTGCGGGCCGAACGACGTGGCCACGATGCAGCCCGGAGGCGACTGGGCCACGATCTTGGTGCCTGCGCCCGTCGGTTACCCATCTTGTTCGGGTTCTGGCTGGGAGGGGAGATACTCACCTTCCTGGGGCAGGAAGCGGGCGTAAAAGATTCCCTGGATCATGATGGGGTTCTTGTGGGAGGCAAAGACTGGTGATAGCTATGCAATGGGGGATGATGAGATGTCATTGCTGAAACAGCCCCAACATGGCATTACCCTGGTGCATTGTTCTAGCAAGAATAAAAAAATATACTCAGATGGAACGCAAGTCCAACAACCATGATGGGCCCTTGGGGATGCAAGACGCAAGATACATGATATTGTGTGCTAGCCAAGTCAGATCATTGAATTGAGACTCCAGGCCTGGATCGTCGCGGGGCAGGACTTGCCCCACCCGAATTCAGATGCATGTTGTCGATAATGCACCTGCACTTGCACCTGCACTTGCACTTGCACTTGCACCTTAGCCAATGCCAATGCAGCTTAGCAATTGCCTTTCTGAACAGCCCAGATCAGCAACTTACCCCTGCAGCTAATTAATTAAACTGCCGACTTCGTTTCATCGAGACAGTCGGCGAGGTTTGGCCATCGGACCATTCATTCGCATTCTCATTCAGTGGCCAGCTTGCAAACCCCATAGTTACTTTGCTGTATCGCTGACAACAATCATTTATCGATTCTCTTATTCCACTTGATTTGCTTTTCCAGTATCGTACGAAGAAGTAGACACCATGGCTGAGACTCAGAAGCTGGCCGCCGAGCCCACCGAAGCCTCCGCCGCTCCTGCCCACGTAGAGGGCGCTGAGACCCAGGCCAAGACCGACGTCTCGCCCAAGGTCGAGGACTCTGCTGAGGCTGAGGCTGGAGCTGCCGCTACCGCCGCCAAGATGGAGGACCTCACTCTGCAAGAGAAGGCCGCCTCTGCCGCAGAGCCCGCCAAGACCGGACCCGAGACGGCCGCCACGGAGACGGCCCAGAAAGAGACGCCTGCCGAGGAGCAGCCGAAAGCAAACACACCCATCCAGGAGCTGTACGCCGCCTTCCAGACCCAAACCCACCCGGAGATCTGGGGCGTCTCCCTCAAGGACCCGGAACACCACGTGCCCAGCCAGATCGTCTTCCAGAAGTACCTGAACGCCAACGACGGCGACCTGGCCAAGGCCAAGGACCAGCTCCTCAAGACGCTGGAATGGCGCCTTAAGATCGACCCGTTGGAGACCTCGATTGCGACCTGGTCCAAGGACAAGTTCGACCGCCTGGGCTACGTCACCACCTACGGCGATTCGTCTCAGGGTGCCGAGGGCAAGGAGGTCTTCACGTGGAATGTGTATGGCCACGTCAAGGACATGGACCACACGTTCAGCAGCCAGGACGAGTTCCTCAACTGGCGCGTCGGCCTCATGGAGCTCGCGCTTAAGGAGCTGGACATCTCGTCGGCGACGCAGCCCATCACGGCCGCCTGGGACCCCTACAAGATCTACCAGGTGCACGACTACAAGTCGGTCAGCTTCTTCCGCCAGAACCCCAAGGTCAAGAGCGCGGTCAAGGTGACGGTCGACGTCTTCGGCCAGAACTACCCGGAGCTGCTGAAGCAGAAGTTCTTCGTCAACGTGCCCGTCATAATGGGCTGGGTCTACGCCGTCGTCAAGCTCTTCGTCGCCGACCGCACCGCCAAGAAGTTCCACCCCATGGGCAACGGCGCCAACATGTCGGCCGAGTTCGCCGACAGCAAGGTCCCCGCCCTCGGCGAGAAGCTGCCCAAGGAGTACGGCGGGAAGGGCGAGGGGCTCGAGGTCCAGGGCACCCAGACGCTGCTCGACTAGGAGAGGGGAAGGACGGCTCGGCGCATGTATGGCTGTCGCTACTACAAGACGAACGTGCATTGATGATACGAGGTTGGCGCTTGATTATTATGATGTGACGGATGCAACACACGTGCGAGCGAATTGGATGGAGGCAGGTAGCGAAGCGGTCGACTCTTTCTTTTGATTCTACTCGACTGCATTATTTGTACAGAGCCCAAGATTGAATAACTTAGTGATACCATAGCCTGCAGTTTGCTTGTTTCTCCCTTTTCAAGCAGCACAAATTAATACAGATAACTTCTCTTCTGCCCTTCCCTCGTCTTGTCTTTTCCATCTACCATCCCAACGATGACGAGTCTTTGGCAACACGGCCCACGCCGCAGACCTGGCCCGCAGCGCTTGATTGCTCACGCAGCGGCACGTCGTTGCTGGTGTCGGACCCGGCCTCGACGTCGGACTCGCCCCTCCTCGGCTTGTTCTGTTTGGGCCTGCGCTCGGCGAATCGGAAGGGCTCGCCCTTCTCCTCGTACTCGGCGGCCAGCGCGTCAAAGGTCATGCTCTTCTCCCTGGCTTCCCGGCGCACCTTACGCGTTCGCAGGAGCCAGATGAGGTGGGAGGCGAAGATGCCCACCTCGAGGGCGAAGCTGGGAACGAGTGCGGTCAGCTGTCGGACCATCGTCTAGGCTCAATTGAAATCACTGCGGGGGCGGAAGAGGGTGGTAAGCCACCAAGTACATACCAGACGATGTACAGGATCCCGCCGAGGATGTCGAAGGTATTCTGGACCACTGCACGTCCTCGTCAGTTCATCGTGTCGAAGAGCACGGCGAGGGTCGTGACGAACCTAAGGCCAGGAGGGAGAAGAGAGCGCCCGAGCAGTCCATGGACAGGAAGACCCAGTTGATGCCCACGACGCGACCTCGCCGTTTCCAGATCTCGCCGTAGGGCGGGACGAGGCCTCCGGCAAGCAGAACGCTGGCGACGACGCCCACGACGATGACTGGCGTTTCGTTCCCACGCTCGTAGAGTACGCGAAGCGTCAGGATCAGGGCCGTCTCGATGCCAGCGCAGGCGACGGTCACCGCGACACCCAAGACAGTCGCCTTCCACGTAGCCCAGTTGCTGCCATGGCGGGGTTTCCGTGTTAGCAATGGCGGGTGCCCTTCATGACTGACTGACTTGGCCGGGAGGGGGCAGTGTGGGTTGCAACACGTACTGGGAGTACAGCAGGATCTGCACCCAGCTCACGATGGACAGCAGCGCGAAGCACTGGGGCTGCACCTGCAGCGGGATGTTGAAGTTCTGGATGACGGCGTAGGCGCCGAAGGGGACGCCGCACGCGGCCCAGAGGAACATCATGCTGGCCGGCAGCCCGTCCGTCTTCTTGGTGCGCCAGTTGGCCCAGATCTGCGGCACGAGCTGGATGCACCACAGGACGGTTCCGATGGTCTAGATGCGCGTCACGACAGAGAAGTCAGCCCTTATCGCTTGCTTTCTTGTCAGGCGGCGGTTTGTTGCATCTGATTGGCTGAATCACACAATGACACAATCGCACACCACGACACGACACGGCCTCACTTACACCGAGCACGTTAGCGGCGACGGGAATGTCGGTCTGGGGAGCCATGACGACTCTTGAACCCCAATGAGCTGTCTGATTACCGATGTCTCCCAGCGGGAAGTCGATTTGTGAGAAGCAGTGATATATTGGACTGGATTCTAGACTGGAAAGTGATGGTGGCGAAAATGGGCGGAACTGCAATCCCCCACTGGGACTGGAGATGACGAGAGCCAAAGTAGTCGGTTGATTGCCCTAGGATCCAGATGGAAAGGGAAAGCATGACGCTCCAACGTCAATCACTTTGAGCGGGTTTACATAATCTGTCACTCTGTTGCACGCCATTTCCTTCCTAGGCGAGCACGAACGGTTGACGGGAGTGACGGTGGTTGAGTGTGGCCCGATGAAAAACAAAAACTCCACCAAATCGCATGCTTCCGATGGTAGCGTTGTCATGTCGCGGGAACGGATGCTACCTCGACTTCTCGTCGCCTACGGGCCAGGAGTTGAAGAAGCAGTGCCTCGGCGTGTCTCGGGATTGCCGTCTGTTCTTCTGCCCCTCTGGAAAAGTCCCCTGAATTTGGAATCCCGCATGCCGCCGCTTACTAATGCGGGGTTCTTTTTTCGTGGTGGTGCGGATTGCGAATCCGCTCCTCGCAAAATTTCCTTTCCAACCCGTCGCCTCGTCGTCCGGCTACCGTCTCACCAGTGACTAAAGCCATTGATTGTACTATAGATTTGCGTGTGTTGCCCCATTGGAAATCCGGCGTCTGCTTACGGCGGCAGACACGTACGTACATACAAAGACTGCGTTGATTGATTCCATCTCCCCACCTTCCATTCCCTTCCCTGCGCGCATCCACATCGTGCTGGCTAGCTTATCTAGAAAATCTACAGTAGCCCGCCTACTTGAGTCCCATCACGCCCACCATCCCACCCCTCCCTCTTCTTCTACCACCACTCATCCACTCCGGCAAACACCGTCAAACTGTTTTCCTCAACCTTCCGTCGTTCCCTTCGCGCCGGCGCCTCTGGAGTCTCCCTTGCCGCCTTCGCTACAGCCGGTCTCCTCCAAAAGAACCCCCAGAAAAACAAGATCTCCGCCAGAGACATGCATTCCAAGGTCGTCATCATCGGCTCGGGGCCCGCCGCCCACACCGCCGCCGTCTACCTCGCCCGCGCCGAGCTCAAGCCCGTCCTGTACGAGGGTTTCATGGCCAACGGCATCGCCGCCGGCGGCCAGCTGACCACCACCACCGAGGTCGAGAACTTCCCCGGCTTCCCCAAGGGCATCATGGGCCAGGAGTTGATGGTACGTTTGTCCCTTTCCCAAGCATGCTGCGTAGGGTGCGAAAGACGAAGGCAATCAATACTGACATGCTACCGCCGCCGCCTCCTCTAGGACAACATGCGCGCGCAATCCGAGCGCTTCGGCACCGAGATCATCTCCGAGACCATCGCTAAGCTCGACCTGTCCTCGCGCCCCTTCAAGTACGAGACCGAGTGGGCCCCCGGCACCGTCCACACCGCCGACTCCATCATCCTGGCCACGGGCGCCTCGGCCCGCCGTCTCGGCCTCCCCGGCGAGGAGAAGTACTGGCAGAACGGCATCAGCGCCTGCGCCGTGTGTGACGGCGCCGTGCCCATCTTCCGCAACAAGCCGCTGGTCGTCATCGGCGGCGGCGACAGCGCCTGCGAGGAGGCCACCTTCCTGACCAAGTACGGCAGCCACGTCACGGTGCTCGTGCGCAAGGGCGAGCTGCGCGCCAGCAACATCATGGCCCAGCGCCTCCTCAACCACCCCAAGGTCACGGTGCGCTTCTTCAGCCAGGGTGTCGAGGTCAAGGGCGACGACAAGGGCCTCATGAGCCACCTCGTCGTCAAGAACAACAAGACGGGCGAGGAGGAGACCCTCGAGGCCAACGGCCTGTTCTACGCCATCGGCCACGAGCCCGCCACCTCCCTCGTCAAGGGCCAGCTGGACATGGACGCCGAGGGTTACATCGTCACCAAGCCCGGCAGCCCCTTGACCAACATCGAGGGTGTGTTTGCTGCTGGTGACGTCCAGGACAAGCGATACAAGCAGGCCATTACCAGCGCCGGTAAGTTTATTTATCCCTCATTTGTCTGTGCTTGTTTATCGCGCTAACCTAATTCGGCAGGATCTGGCTGCATGGCTGCCCTGGATGCTGAGAAGTTCCTGGCTGAGATGGAAGTCGACGAGCGCGAGGCAGTCACCAAGTCTGAGAATTTGTAATGCAGATATTCTATTTTGGCGTTGACAACTAGACACTACCCCTATAGACCGATATAAAGAAGTTAAACTATTACACCATTGACCCCTGTCACGTTCACTAGCCAGTTGCTTTCTTTACGGCATTCTGGCTGGGTCAACGCCGCAACTGGATAGATTGGCCAATTGGACCTTCGGCTTTTTTGGATTCTGTTTCTCACTCAAATTCTGCCAGCCTCTTTTGACATCTGTGGTCCTACAAGCATAGTGGCATGGTTGCCGTATTTGTTTATGGAGGTAGCCTCCTCGCTGCCGCTATGTGAACTCGTTCTAACAGTCTCGGGGGAGCCGTACACCCATTGCTCACTATATTTAAAGGAAAAAAGGGGGCCATTACAGCCCGATTCGAAATAACGACTAGCGGAGGGCACGCTGGGCGTAGCTCTTGAAGAGGCTGTGCCAACCGTCAGGGGTAATGGACAGTGCCAGAGATTGCTTCAATGATAACGGACCCGAACATGACCTAGTCTACGACGTAAAGACATGAGGGAAAGACGCTATTGCTCGACAGCGATCTTCCGTCGTTGTCAATCTAAACTATAATTCTGGAAGTAATGAGGGTGGGTTGGTGCTGCTCAAAGCATTAATAGTTTGCTTATTCTTGTGCCTTTTCTACTGCCCAGGCACATCGATACTGCTGATGACCTCGCTATGGGCAGACAAGGAATAGGTCAGATAAGTTTATTCCCCTAACAAAACCAAACTCATTTTTACTACAGCTTCGGATTCCAGTTTCGGCGCTCTTATTTGCTATAAATTCTTTCCTCCACCTCGAATGCTAAATATTATAATTACACAGAACATACACGAGACTCGGCCTTGCTATATGTGTCTGGTAGAGACTTAGGTTATATCAATGCCTGAATTATTATAATAGAGATTAGCTGCGTAACGAGGTCTGTATACCAATAGATCGTCAGTTACATCCAACGAATGGTATTGTTGCCCCTGACACCTGCCTCGTGCCGACAAGTCTTTCAGCTTTCTTCAACGAGAAGAATAAAGAGAAGGGGAAGAAAAAAGAGGAAAAGAGATATGACCAATAGCGTGTCACTGTCAGCCGTACGAGTAAGCCAGACCTCATAGGTAAGCAACTGGCAGCCAAAAGAACAGACTGATTGGCTAGATGATTGTTTGTGACTGTGAAGACTTAGCTAGTAGTCGAGTATGACTGAGCGAGATAGTATACATGATGTGACATGGAGCTTTATGCTCTTCTCGACCTAATCGCCTCGTCCAGCTCACGCTCCTTGGATCGCCGAGTAGGCATTGAGTGCCAGCTGGCCACCCAGATGGGCGTAAAGCACATTGCTTCCTTCGGCCAACTCGCCCTTGCGGATCATGTCCATCATGCCGGCAAGACTCTTGCCCTCGTACACGGGGTCCGTGATGAAGGCCTCGGTCCGCGCGCCGAACCGGATGGCGTCGAGGGTCTGCTCGTCGGGCACGCCGTACACGCCGCCGTGGTAGCGGTCGTCGAGGATGATGTCGTCGGCCATGATGTCGGCGTCGCCGTCGAGGCCGATCTTGGAAGCGGTGGCCCGGGCGATGCGCAGGACCTGGTCGAAGGTCTGCTGGACCGTGGCCGAGGCGTCGACGCCGACGACGCGGCGCGGCCGCGCCCCGAGCTTCTTCTCGGCCAGCTTGAACCCGGCCACCATGCCGGCGAACGTGGAGCCCGTCACGGCGCAGACGACGACCGTGTCGAAGAAGACGCCCATCTCGGCCTCCTGCGCCGCCACCTCAAAGGCCCAGCGCGCGAACCCCAGGCCGCCCAGCGGGTGGTCCGACGCGCCCGCGGGGATGTAGTACGTCTTGCGGCCCTGGGCGGCGAGCTCGGCCTCGAGGTTCTGCAGCGTCGCCTTGTGCTCGATGCCGAACGTCGACGGGTCCAGCCGCGAGTCGGCGCCCATCAGCCGCGCCAGCTGGATGTTGCCGACCTTGTCGTAGCCCGGGTCCGACCACTCGACCCAGTGCTCCTGCACCAGCGCGCACTGCAGCCCGAGCTTGGCCGCCACGGCCGCCACCTGCCGCGTGTGGTTGGACTGCACCCCGCCGATGCTGACGAGGGTGTCGGCGCCCTTGGCCAGAGCTTCGGCGGCCAGGTACCTGTCGCGATGGAGGACTGCCGTCAGCTCACAAAGGGGGCCCTCAAATTTCGGGACTGGTCTGCACTTACTCGAGCTTCCGTGTTTTGTTTCCTCCATAGGCGAGGCCCGAGTTGCAGTCTTCCCGCTTGGCGTAGACTTGTACCTTGCCCCCGAGCGCTGCCGAAATGCGGGGCAGGTGTTGGATCGGAGAGGGTCCGAAGAGGAACGACTCCCTCGGGATGCTCGCGAAAGGCTCGGGTAATTGTACTTGTGAAGACATTTTGATGCAACCTCTTTATAACTGAGACTTGGTCCGCGTGTTCTGGGTATAAGACGTTTGGACAACGGCAAGATGAACTTCGAGTGTTGTTGGAGGATGCAAGAGTATGTGTATTAGCTGCCAAACCCCCAACTCCGATGGTCGGGGGAGCCTCTCCTGCTCCGGCACTCGGGTCGCCCGAGAGCCCAAGTATCACCATTCCTTCGGGCATAAATCTTTACCCTTGGGGAAAGTCCAGGCGACGAGACGTAGTTATCTCAGGAAATACCAAGCCGGATATGTCATGTTGAAGGGGCGTGGAGGTCCGAGTCTAACCTTATCTATTATGGGTCACGATTTCCATTATGTAAGTGCAGTCAGCGCTTCCCCCAACGGCCCAAGACATTACAATATCATAGGTTACGACACGATAGTTTAAATTTCACGACCCTAATAGCTGTTGGTTAGCTACGGCTGATCGCAAAGGATCGTTCATCCAGCAGAAGTGTGAGGGAACCTGCTGTCACTGAGACCGAAGGGGGTTCGGAAAGGGGCCATGCAAGACTATACAGAACATAGGAGCATCGTCGGTAAAGCCGGCCTGACGGGATAGAAATTTGTCTGGATGAGAGATAGTATATGTTCACGGGCTACTCTAGGGGTATTGCGCTGAAAAGAATTTGATGACGCCCGACTCGGCGTCGGACATCACCATGAATTGATCTGTCAGCGCCGTCGAGGCACACTATTCTTTTTCTTTTCATGTTCGAAGTTTCTATAATCACACCTACCAACTCTAGCCAATCATGCGAAGAACAAGTGACAAATTACCTACACCGGTCGTAACAGCGATGACTTTGAGCCTTGATCGCCTTGGCTCAAAGGTGGTACATCTCGATCTGACCGCAGCTAGTCGGATTCCTCCAAAACATGGCTATATACCCAGAGCTTGAGCAGTCTGCTTATTTGATCTACAAGAGATATCCAAATGGGATTACTGCTATGGATCCGAATGGCCTCGGCTTAAATCCCTTCTGGATAATTCTTTTCCGTGGTTCCCAGTTGGTGTAGAAGAGGATCGCTTATATATGAAGGCTTGCTTTTGGCGGTGCTTCATAGATGAACTAATGTTATTTGGATTTCAGTATGCTTTCAAGTCAGCTGGTACTTGAAGACACGTAAAATAAGCAATCAGATTTCCAAAAATGCAACTGAATAAAGTACTGTAAATTCTACGTCCCGGTTGCTAGACACCCAGTCATGATGTGATCTGGCCTCAAACATCCAATCCCGCTTGTTGCGCGAGCCTGACTACAGCCACTGCTTGGTGCCGTAATGCGAGATGAAGTCTCCGCCGTTCTCCTGGACAGTGGCCTTTTCCCACACCGACCTCACGGCGCGGACGGATTCCTCTGGGGTGATAGGGCCAGCGAAATGGGGGCATATTCGACAAACTTCTGCATCATGCCTCCCATACTCTTCAGTTGGTCCTCGGTCGCTGCAACACAATCACGTTCAATCAGTTGACCATTTTAACGCAGCGAGGGAAACAAATGCATGAACTCACCATTCGCAAAATTGCCTGTATCGACGACACCGGGGCTGATGCCCAGGAACAAGACGCCATCCTTCTTGTACTGGGCATTGAACTTGGCGACGACCATGTTCAAGGCGGTTTTACTGATGGCGTAAAGGGGGCCCATTCCGACCTCGTACTTGTTGACCAGTTCCGCATCCGCCATTCCGGTAGAGATGGCCACGACCTTCTTGGCCTGGCCCTTGAGAATGAGCGGCATGAACAGGTTGTAGAGATGGATGACGGCGACGACATTGATATCGAAAGCCTTCTTCAAGTCATCTTCAAGCTCCTGTGGCTTGTTGGTACCCCTGGGTCACAGGTTTCGACAAATTAGCTAGGGACTACTCTCAATGCACTAATGTAATGATCAGCAGTTGGACTTACAAGACGCCGATGGAATCATATGCATCAAACTGGGAGACGTAAGCAGCACTCGCCACAAGGTAGTCGAGGCTCCCGCCGGTGATCTTGGCGGTATCTTCGGCGGCTCTCTGCAAGCGTCTTGTCAGTCCTCGCCCATGATTCGTCTTCCAATCCGCCGGAGCAAGTTTCTCACCTTGAGAGCCTCGTAGTTGGTCAATTCAGCCTCCAGGAGATGGATGTTGGAGCGGTCTTTGAGATCTGCGTCTTCGGACACCTTCTTGGAAGTCTCGGCCTTGTTGCGGACCGTTCCGATCACGGTGTTGTTAGGATCAGAGGAGATCTGGCGGAGGAACTCGTACTAGGTAGCCGTGTCAGTCAATTGATACATTGCGATAGTAAGTGCAGAGGATGTAGGACGTACACCGATCCCTCTAGCAACACCGGCGATGACGTAAGAAGGCATGGTGGAAATAGATTTGGAGTGTTTGAGTGGGATGAGGGCGAATGTGATCTGGTTGAGGATGTGAGACACTTACCTTCATGCTGGGTGCGAGTCGACTTTTTATGTTGCCATCTCAGGCTCTGGTGAAGCCAGTCTCGTTCATGGCGATATGTCAGCGGCTTGGCAAGGGGGTCTTTCAAAGTTGCCCAAAATCTATTTACGAGCCGCACCTGCATTAGCGTACGTCTCCCCGCGCCCCCGTAGTCGTCCGTGCCGATTACAAATGCATCATCACAAAGTCATGTATGCTGGAAGCCAGTGCCATTTTGCGAGGTCAAGTATTATCTATTACTAAGTCTATCGAGTTGCTTCCAAAAGACCCGCCTAATGAATGAATAAGTAAATATGCAACCAAGATAAGTATGTACCTGAACCCGACATGACAATCTCCGGGCCTAATTTGTAAACACAGCACACAACAACAACTAGGTACAGAAGAAAACACTACAATGCCAACCATCTATATGTTTCTCTTTTCCCTTCCCGTTCCGCCGTCAAAGTTTCGCCAGTAGCCCAGACAGTCGCGAGACTATGCCTTGCTGCCCCCGACGTCTTGCTCACGATCAGTGCCGCCAGCTCCGTGACATTGGCCGAAGTCAGCAGCTCCAGGATCTGCAGGTTGGCGCCCAGCTCGCGCGTGATCCAGTTGCGCACCTCGATGGCCGTGAGCGAGTCGAGGCCGTAGCTCGTCATGGACCGCTGCGCGTCGACGTCGTCCCGCGCCACCGAGAGCACCTCGCTGAGCTTCTGCAGGATGCCCTGCGTCGCCACCTCGACCATCTCCTCGCCGCCCTTGGCGGCCCGGTAGGCGTCGCGGTACGAGACGATGGCCGCGCTGGCGCCGCCCGAGGCCACCATGTTGGCCAAGGCCGCCGTCTTGAGGTGGGCGAAGCGCGGGTCGCTGGCGTAGTAGGGCAGCGCGCCCGTCGTGCCGTTGGGCACCAGCTTCAGACCCGTCAGGCACTGGGCCGGGCAGTTGCCCGACGTGGCCACGGCGAGCAAGGCCAACACCTCGGTCTCCGAGACGGACTCGTTGCCAAAGTTCTTGAGGATATCTTCCTCGCGCTTGGCGTTTTCCGCAATGTAGCCCGCGCCCGTGACGGCCGTCAGGTCCAGGGCGACGCCCGGCAGGCCTTGGCGGTTGCGATAGGCGGCGAATCCATCGAGGAAAGTATTGGCTGCGGCATAGGCAGCTTGGCCACGGCTTCCAAGGACACCGGCCGCCGAGGAGAAAAGGACAAAGTAGTCGAGCTTGGCGTTGGCCGACATTAGAGCGTTATGCAAGTTCCAAGTGCCGTCGACCTTGGAGCGTACAGCATCTGTGAACGACTCATGCGACATGTCCTCAAAGACACCGTCCTGCGATTTGTTGAAGTCAGTACATATCCAATCAATTTTGTTCATGTGAGTGGGTAGGGTGTGTGTGTGCTTTGTGACTTACATGAAGAACCATGGCAGCGTGAACAACACCACAGATAGGGGGAAGCGTCTTGGCGCACTGGCTGACGAGCAGGCGGACCTGCTGCTCACTGGCGACATCGCAAGTCTTGACCACGATGTTGGCCTTGCTGGCCGACTCGCGGATGACCTTCTTGACCTTCTTGTCGCTGCCCCCGCTTCTCGACACCAGCACAATGTGACGCGCGCCGTGAGCGACCATCCACTTGGCCATGCTGCGGCCCAGACCACCGGTGCCGCCGATAATGACGTGCGTGCCGTTGGGGTTGAGGTTCGCGCCAGCCGTGGAGTGCGCGATCTTGACCTGCTCGCCGCGGCGGGGCGCCACGACGACGGGGTGGAAGACACCCTGCTGGACTAGCTGCAAGCCCTTTTGCAGATCCGAGACAGGCAGGACCAAAACGCCGCCCAGGGGCTTGAAGGCGCCTTGGGCGAACGCGTCGGCCACGGCACCCAGCGCCGCCGCCATGACCTGAGGTCGGGCCGTGGCCAGCTTGGGCATGTTGATGGTCGTGAAGGTGACGTTCTCGGCCAGGTGGTGCTTGCCGCCATGGCCGTCGTCGCGGCCACTGATGGAGCTCTGGATCTCCACGATGCGGCCGAACGGAGCCACGCAGTCCCAGACCTTGGACTCATCCGCCGCCGAGCTGCCGTTGGTGTTGCCGCACGACGTGGTGAGGACCGCGTCCATGCCGTGACCCTGCGTGGCGGTTCGCGCCTCCCGCTCGAAGTACAGGCTGGCCGTGCACAGGATGCGGGCCGCATCGACACCGCTGGACTTGGCGACGGCCTCGCGTCTCTCCTCGTCGCTGACCACAATGTACGTGTCGGCGCCCAAGTGCTGTGCGACGCGGACGGCGGCCAGACCGGCGTCGCCGCTGACCTGCACGAGGACTTTCTCGCCGCGGCGGATGCGCGCCACCTCGGCGAGGGCGTAATAAGCAGCCCCGAATCCGTGGGGGATCATGGCAGCGTCCTCAAAGGTGCAGCCCCTGGGGATGGGGATGGCGCTGGTGCCGCGCGCTCGGGCGTGTGTGCCGAATCTGGCTTCGGTCAGGAGGCACACCTTGTCGCCGGACTGGATGTTGGCCACAGCACTGCCCGTGCGGGTGACGACACCGCTGCAGGATCTCATCGGCAGCGGAGCCGACGCCTGGTCGCTCATGATGGCGGCGACGTCGTCGGGGCTCAGACTGCTGGCCTTGACCTCGATCTCCACCTCGTCGTCGCCTAGAGGGGTCGAACCAAGTGCTGCATCTTCGAAGTACAGTGCGTCAAGCGACCCCTCCACCTCGGTTCCCAGTTGGACCTGGCGGCCGGACTGGGCGAAGGTCTGCAAGTAGGGCACCGAAGGGCCGCACTCGCGGTGCACCCGCAAGTCCATGTCGACATCTGACACGATGCGGGGCACGACAAGCACGCCGTCCTGTTCCGCGAACTCGACCTCGGCCTCGGGGTTGTCAGTCAGGACAGTCCGCCGGAAGGCATCCTCAATCAGCTCGGCTTGGCCATCGGCGTCCAAGCAGCTGTTGGGCTCCAGGTCGAGCGTGACAGCGGTCTTGCCGAGCTCGGAGCGGGCAGTGCGGATCAGACCCAGAGCCATGTTGGCATTGGGGTTGGTCGGGACGCGAGAGGCGCCACGGGTCACCCACATCAGGCCACCGCTCTGGACGATTAACTGCTGGATCTTCTCGAACTTGGGCTTGCTGATGGACGCCAACAAGGGCTCGTCCAGCTCGGTCAGAACCACGAAGAGCCCCGAGTAGTTAGTGAGGTCGTCCAACGTAGACACGGTGGCGGTAACTTCGGTGTGCTGCTCAATCGTCTGGCTCAGTGCCTGCACGAGTGCGTCGCTACTGGGTCGCTCCGTGACAATCACCACGCGGCGACCGTGGGTGTCAATGTGCGCTTTGCTGACCCCATTCAGCTGAGGCTCTCGGGTCTGTTCCCACTGCACTGAGAAGCAGAGCTCTCTTGGCATGGTCGGCTCCAATCTCGTCCGCTTGACCGACGACAGCTCGACGCCGGCCATGGTGACCAGGGGCGTTTCGCTGCCGGCGGGGAAGATCAGCTCCGTCGTAAAGGTCTCCGTCTTTTCGTCTCGGATGGAGTTGACTACGAACTTGCGGCCCTCGGACGCTCGGTCATGCTGGCCCTTCGACAAATTAACCTGAATTTGCTTTATGGCTGACGGTAGCGTCGGTAAAGCAGTTCCTTCGATACCACAGCCTATCTGAGTTACCTGCATCATTGAATCCAAGAAGGCCGGGTGCATGACGTAAGGGCTTTCATGTTCCGAGGGCATCCGGAAGTGCGTCTCCATCTGCGAGCACTGCACGCTGTAGATGTTGTCGTGGACGGTCATGTTCTTCATGGTCCAGAACTCGAGCGGGTACGTGGTCCCCTCGGCGCCCATGTTGAGGTAGAACTGGGCGGCCGGGAACTGCACGGCATCTTTGGGGATGGACTGTCGGCGGTGCTTGGGGCGCGGGGCAACAGAGACGCCATTTACCGACGCAGGCTTCGCTTCCACGAGACCACGGCAGTGCTCCAGCCACCCTCGCTGCGGCTCGTAGCTGATGATATGGAACTCGTCGCGGGCCGTGCTACTGTCTCGGCAGGGCCGGAAGTTGACCATCATCTCGACCTGCTGGTTCTCCATCAAGAAGAGGTGCTCTTTGACCTTGAGATCGCGCACCTCGAAGCCTGCCGCTTCTATACCGTTCATGATGGCGCGCTGGCTGGCGGCTTCGATGATCATGGAGAGGAAGCTGGACATGGGGAAGACGATGCGCTCCTGGAAGATGTTCTCCCTCATCCAGGGGATGTCGTCGAGACGGAGGAAGTTGCGCCACGTCGGCTCGAGGTCGCTGCTCCAGTCGGCCAGAGTTCCGAGCAGGTCGTGGCGCGCGAACGGCTTCAGACGATGCTGCTTGGTGATTCGGCTCTCGTACCAATAGCGCTGGCGCGACCAGGGATAGGCGTAGAGGAAGGGGATGAGCACCGGCTTCTCCACCTCGGCGCGGTTGTGGTTGACGTTGAAGAAGTCCATGCCCTCGTAGCCGCGCATGAAGAGGTGTCCTGCCAACTCCAGACACGTCTCGGTGGCGTCGCGGTTCCTCGCCAGCGCCGACAGATACGACGGTGCCTTGGACGCCGGAAGCCCCGAAGCCTTGAGCGACTGCATGATGGGCCCCTTGAGGGCCGCGGCAGGACCGATCTCGATGAGGACGTCCGGCGCAGCCTCCTGGGCCAGCTTTTGCAGCGCCTTGCTGAAGCGCACGGGGTTGGTCAGGTTGTCCACCCAGTACTGGGGGCCGAGCTCGTCGGTGCGGATCTTGCGCGAGCGGACCGACGAGAAGAACTCCACGGAGCCGTTGGTCTCGCAGAGCTTGATGTTGGCAATGGCTTCGAGGTACGAGTCGGCAATGAGCTGCATGTGAGGGCTGTGGTAGGCCACGTCCACCTGCAGCTTGCGGTTGAACAGCCCGCGGCTCGTCAGGTTGGCGCCGATTATGTCGATGGCCTCGGCGTCGCCCGAGACCGTGGTAGACTCGGGCGAGTTTTCGCAGGCAGCCACGGCGCGCAAGCCACGCGGCAGCTGCTTGAGTATCGGCTGCAGCTCGTCGGCGCCCATGCCTACTGCCATCATAGCTCCTTCAATATCGGCGTGGGCCTTCTTGAGGTGCACAATGGCTTGACCACGGCAGTAGGCGGCCGACATGGCGCCCTCGAGCGTCAGAGCACCCGCCGCGTAGGCTGCGCCGATCTCGCCACTGGAGTGACCGGTGACGGCCGAGGGCTTGACGCCCCACGACGCCAAGAGGTCGACCAGAGCTATCTGCACCGCGCTGCAGATGGGCTGACTGATGTGGGCCTTGTTGACCTGAGACTCTTCCTTGGTCCGCAGCAGCTCTTCCAGCAGCGAGAAGTCGGATCCGATCCGCAGCAGATGCTGGTCCGCTCTCTGGATGGCAGAAGCGAAGACGGGATGGGATGTGAGGAGCTCGCGGCCCATGGCGAACCATTGGGCACCTTGGCCTGTGAAGACGAAGGCGACCTTGGGCGACTTGGCCGCCGCCCTTCTTGGGATGGCATCTGCGCTGTTGAGCGCCACGGCCAGCGAACTGCACACGTCGGTGACGATGGCAACGCGCCAGGGCATGTGCGAGCGGCGCTGGCAGAGGGTGTAGGCCAGGTTTCGCGGCATGGTGGTCTGATACAGCTCGGCGTGCTGTTCCAGGAAGATACCAAGCTTCTCCATGCTCTGTCGGAGGGCGGCTTCGTCGTTGGCACTCAGCACGAATAACCGCTTGAGCATGATGTGGTCACTAGTCTTGGCAATGTCGAACAGGGATTCCGAGTCCTCTGGCGGCGCAGCTTGCAATATCGCATGCCCGTTCGATCCGCTGTATCCAAAGTTGTTGACGCAGACATACTGTTGCTTGAAACCGATCGGCTTTTGTCTGGTGGGGATCTACGCGCAGGGTAGTCAGCTATGTGTTCGACAAGGGAGGACATTTTCCATCACTCACCTCCATGTTCCACTTGGTGAGCGGTATCTTGGGGTTCGCTTGCTCGAAGTCCGCATTGGGGACCACGAACCCCTTTTCCAACATCAAGGCCGCCTTGATAACGGAGATGATGCCGCTGGCGTTCTCCAGATGGCCAATGTTGGACTTGACCGATCCCAGCTGGAGAGGGTCTTCGCCCGATCGCCCTTTGCTCAGTGCTCGGAAAATGGCCGTGGCCTCAATGGGATCGCCGACGGCCGTGCCTGTGCCGTGGGCCTCGAAGAAGCCGACCTTTTCGGGGCTGATCTTGGCTTGCTCCATGACGTTGCGCACCAATCTCTCCTGCTCTTCCGAGCTCGGCGCGACGATTCCTAGCGAGATCAGTCAGTAAGCAAACACCAAGGAGAACAGGCCAAGGTACGTACCAACGGTTCTGCCGTTGTGGCTGAGACCCGTGTGTGCAATCACGGCACGGACGTGGTCCTTGTCTTCCAGTGCCTTGTCGAGCGGCTTTAATATGATGCACCCGGCACCCTCGCCGCGGGCGTAACCCGACTTGGCGCGGTGGTCGAAAGCATATGTCTTGCCGGACTCGGCGAAAAGTCTACTGCTTGTCAGCATCCAACATGTTTCCATTGGAGGTCTTTGTTGGTCAATGCCTACCGCAACTTGGCCATGGACACCCATACGTCAGGCTGGGTTATGAGATGTGATGCGCCGACGATGGCCTGGTCTGACTCCCCGAACGGATGCTCTGCACCGCCATGTGGATGGCGTGCATACTCGAAGAGCAGGCGGTATCGACAGTAAACGTCGGACCTCGCAGGTTGAAAAAGTAGGCGATACGACCGGCCAAGAAGGCGCCCTGGGCACCGGTGGGATCGTACATGGGCGCATCGTCGAGGTCGCGGAGGTTGCCCATGCGGTGCTCGTTGTCCGGGCCGCCAACAAACACACCGATCCGCTTCCCGGTGATCTGCTCTTTGGGAATTCCGGCATTCTCGATAGCTTCATAGGTGCACTCCAGCAGAATACGTTGTGTGGGGTCTGTTACCAGGGCACAGGGTTAGATCAAAGTTAGATCAAAGTCACGATGCAAGGTAGGCGGTAGCAGGTAAGTAGGTTAAAAAAGAATGCAAGACGGGCAAAGGTCATACCCATGGTCTCTGCCTCCTTCTTGGTCATGTCGAAGAAGCCGGGGTCGAACATCTCCAAGTCTTGTGATATGAAATAACCTCCTTGCGAGTTGAGGGTACCCTTCTTCTCCGGGTTCGGGTGGTTGTAGGCTTCCTGGTTGAACCGGTCTTTCGGGATCTTGGACCACCCGCTTCGGCATTTCGTCAACAGCTTCCAAAAGTCGTCGGGCGTGGAGACGTCGCCGGGCAGGCGGCAGGCCATGCCGACAATGGCAATCGGCATCAAATCGTTGGACGCCATGATGTTGGATAACTAGGGAAGAAACAAATCAAGAAACGAACGGCAACAGTAGCTGTGACTGGAATACCAAAGTGAGATAGTGATACAAGATGACTGTACAGGTCGGGTTTTCCGTGCTCATATATGGGTCGAGATGGAGAATACGCTGGAGGTGCTGCCGCTGGACCAAGTGCCCGCGGACCAATCCCAGTAGTCTCTCGGAGGATTCGTCCCTGTCGTGTCTTGGCAGGACAGTCTTCTGGCGGCGTTGTCTGAGGAGAGCTAAATGGCCGGCCGACGATGGCATGTCTGTGTGACATGTGCCAGCGTATGCGCGAGCGCACGGAACAGGCCCCGCGGAGACGCCCTGGCTCGCCGGATCAGCTGCGGAAAAGCGAAGTCTAAAGACGCCAATGCTTCGGGTAAGAAGCACGATACGGACCGAGCAGGGTGTCTGAGGCTGGTTCGAGTTGCCACAAAGAGGCCGCAACGGGCACTGGGATGGAGAAGATGGGCGCGGCGGGTGCCTGACGCGTCCAGATGTTGACTCGATTAACAATCCAGACAGGGCCAGGCTTTGCATGACTTGCCCAGAGAAGGTTTTCTAGACAGATTCGCCCCGCGGACAGGGGGCATCTGTCTCTGCTTCGACATGGTGGACTTGAGTCCTGAGCGAACACATGGTGACCCATCGGGATCGATCAAGCATGCATGCAGGCACTGGCACAAAAGCCTACCGGACAGGAGAATGGAGAAAGTCAGCAGCAGAGCGTGCGGGATGTCGTGGTTGGTTCGGACATCCAAGCTTTCCTCCAGCAACCAGACTAGCCCAAAGGCAGCACGAGCCTTGGTGGTGGGAAATCTAAACGTTGTGTGCTTAGTCGCGCAGTGCAGGTCCTAGCCGTCGTAGTGCTACCGTTGGCCTTCGTTGTGAAATCTAGTGTTTAAAATTAGCCATGACAGTCAAGCCACTCCATTTAGCGTCGGCTTCCGAATCCCATCCATCCCATCCTATTTGCATTCGATATCTGCAGGTAAATGGCACCGGTCCTTCCATTCCTGTCAACGATCCGCGCAGCCCCCCTGCCGGATCTGGGAAGACGGGCAAAGTCTCGACTACTACAGATTGCATGGCGCATCGGGGCCGGCGAAGAATGAATGCTTGTACCGGCTAGCGTAACCCAGTTTGTCGAGATGGGACGGCCACAAGACGACGATTGGCTGACTAACAGACAGTATTGGCGAGCTTTGTGTCGTGAAAGAAAGATGCACCCAGACCTCGACTAGAATACCAGTGCCGAGAGGGACCAGGACGGTTTGATAGGGAAAAGGCTAAAGCGACGTGACACCTAGTCCTGTAGTTGCTGCAGCCCCCTCGGAGAATACTTATACATTTCGACGTTCGCCGTTTCATGAATCTGCGAGTAGAAGATAAAGCATCACACTGACACGTCACTTCAGGAGAACCAGTTATCAATCAAGCCTCATCTTTCTCTATCTCGATACACCACCAGCCAAGGCTCCAACTCCACCAGCACATCTATTCACCATGAAGTTTCTCTGCTTGCCCGGTGCTTACGGAAGCGCAAAGGTATGGAAACGACTCAATAATTGTATGAACCCAGGGGAGAGAGTGACTAACCGATGCCGTTGAAAACAGAACTTCGGCGTTCAACTCGGTCCCTTTGCCAAGCACGTGGAAGATAGGGGTCTGGCCAACTTCACCTACACCCAAGGAGTTCACGAGGTGGACCCGCCGGCCGGATGGGAGCACTACTTCGGAGCTCGCCCGGTCTACCGCTTTATCGACTGCACCAGCGGCGATGGCGGCGATGCCTTTGAGATTCTCCGCCGGGTGCGGCACATCCCCCGCGGGTTGACGCCCGAGGCCACGTTGCGCCTCTTCAAGAAAGAGGATGACGAGGTCTTCGACACGAGCAGTGCCCAAGAGGCCCTCGATTCCATCTTCAAGACCATCGACGAGGACCCCGAGGTCGACGCTCTGATCGGATACTCGGAGGGAGCCATGCTGGCAGCCTCCATCTGTTGCGAGGAGGAGCGCCGACTCGAGAAGGAGGGCATCCCCAGACGCATAAAGGTATGCAGTTCAAGTGTCTTTCTAGCCATCTAAGCCACCAGCTGCTCACTAAAGTGGTTTCCGAAATCTAGTTCGCTATCTTCTTCGCCGGCTCTCCGCCTCTCGCTATCGAGGACGGCGAGTGTACCGCCAAGCTGGCCGACGAGTGCGGCCCCGTCATCGACATCCCGACCCTGCACGTCTTTGGAACTAACGACCCGTTGGTTTACTGCGCTGTGGCCCTGTACAACTCGTGCAACCCCGACACGGCCGAGCTTTACGACCACGGACTGGGCCACTTGGTCCCACGTGATGCGGATAACGTCGAGCAGCTCGGGGACATCCTGCAGAAGATCATCAAGAAGATTCAGAAGGCGGAGACGGCAGGCACTGGCACCCCCTGCAGCGAATACACTGAGTTCAGCGATTCGACCGACTGCAGTAAATCCGACTAGTTAGTTAGTAGACGGCATGGAGCTTGTTGGGGACTTGTGTATGTATGTGTTAGAGGAGACAAGGATGGCTGCTGGATATAGAACATTGTGTGTGAGGTTGGACAGGAGATTGGTTCGGGATCAGGTATCCAAGGATTTGACTTTTACCACTACTTGATCATCACTGCAGATACCACATAGGAAAGTAATGCATCGATTCATGCGAACTTCAACGGGTTGCCGCGTCCCCTAACCGATGATGTGTGGCCGAGTGCGGTCTGGAATGACCCTTGCGATGACCTTTTGGACCAAGTGAAGTCGAAATAGACTCTTCTGGAGGGGATGTTGCATTAGTGCAAAGCAGGCCCAGTTGGTAGTCGATGCTAATCCAGATTTGAATATCCATGATGCGTGCAATTACTGAATTCAAGTTTGACACACTCATCAACCCAGTTCGGTTATCCAAAAGAGGAGATGGGGTCAGTTAAAGGTGCTTCCGCAGGGTTTGATTTAGCAGTTGTTCAGGCCAGACGCTCGCTAACGACTCAAATTTAGCCACTGACGTGTGGTTGCAGGCAGGCCTTAATCAGCACCAATTCATTCCAGACCACTGAGCAATCCCAGATCAATCCTGCCCTAATTCATTTCACTCCCATCCGAATGCTTTTACAAAGAAGAAACCCATCATTACTGTATCTGCGATATAACCGGTTTCTCTCAGGCAGCCTGGTGGCCAACTGACACAGGCTGCCAGGTGCGTGTTTGCATATCAATCAGGACTGCGGCGACAAGTCCGGATGAGATCCGCGTCGGCGCAAAGGGTTGAACGATGTCTGGTTGCTGGGAATGCTTAAATTGATTAAATAACTTCATAATAGCTTTCTCCGATAACGATCATCACTCACCGCTACCATACGAGCCGATTGAGTCTTTCGTACGTCATTTCTATTCATACCGACTTTGCGTATTTGAGGACGCGAGTTCCGCGAGTGCCGCAGATGCAGATGCCAAGATGCTACGCTGATTGGCACAGGCTGGGGCTATCAGCTCGATAAGCCATTCTTCCCCTGCCGAACTTCCCATCTCCCATGTCGCCTTGCCATTAGGGCCATTAGGTTCAGATTAGCTGCCAGTTAAGATTGTCTGCCGCTGCACCGTAACCATGATCGTCCCTCAGCTCACAGCGAGCTGCCTGATTAGGCCTGGCGCGCCCATCTGTGCCACAACTGTGCCTTGGTGAAGTGCAGAGCTGTGCAGTGTTGCAGATGTCGTGATCACTACGGAGTACTACCTATCCAAAATCGGGGGCTGATAGCTGAGGGGTCGCGACAATTAGAAATGCGATCCCTTATCAGGATGAAGCTAAAGATGTATAAGGCCTCAAAAGGCCTCAAGGATCTCAAAGATCCCCAAACTCCGCCTTGCTCTTTTTTGCTCTGCTTTCCTTCATTCAACTTCTTGTTGTTCCTGGTCCAATTGTGGCCTTACCGGAGCTGCGGCAGCTGACCTTGTGGCCTAAAAGACGAGACGAGATGCGCGGAGTTCCCTCGCGGCTGCTGACGGCGGTCCACCTGGCCGGGTCCCTCTTAGGAGCAGCATGCACACCCGTCAACATCCCGAAACTTGGTGCTGTGGCGTCCGAGAGTTCCGTCTGTAGCCACATTGGCGTGGACCTCCTCAAGGCGGGCGGCAATGCGGCCGACGCCTTGGTCGGGACCGTCTTTTGCGTGGGTGTCATTGGCATGATGCACAGCGGCATCGGGGGTGGTGGCTTCATGCTCGTAAGGGCCCCCAACGGCACCTACGAGTTCATCGATTTCCGGGAAGTTGCACCGGCTGCTGCATTCGAGGATATGTACAAGAACAACACCGATGCGAGTCTCTACGGCGGTCTTGCCAGGTAAGTCATTCACAGTCCTCCGTAGATGGCAGGCAGATGGAGAGGCACAGGCTGACAGGGAGACGCTTTCGATTAGCGGGGTGCCCGGCGAGCTGCGGGGCTTGGAGTACCTGCACAATAACTACGGCGCTCTGCCCTGGGCCCAAGTCATGGCTCCGGCCATCAAAGTCGCCCGGAATGGATTCCAAGTCACCGAGGATCTCGTGCGCTACATGAACTCGGTCGGCGGCAATTTCTTCACCGAGGACCCGTCCTGGGCCATCGACTTCGCCCCCCATGGTTACCGCGTCAAGCTCAATGAGACCATGACCCGGAAGCGCTATGCCGACACGCTTGAGGCCATCGCCAACGAAGGGCCCAGCGCGTTTTACGCTGGTGCCATTGCTAAAGCCACCATCGCAGCATTGCAGGACGCCAACGGAACCATGACGGTGGATGATCTCCAGAACTACACCGTGGCCCTGCGCAAGCCTTCCAATATCACCTACCGCGGTTACAAGTTGACGGCTTGTGGTGCGCCTGCTGGCGGATCCGTGGCCTTGAGTGCCCTCAAGATTGTGGGCGGTTATGACGGCTTCGGGGACGACTCGCAGATTAATTTGACTACCCACCGCATCGACGAGGCCATGAGGTTTGCCTACGGCGAGCGCACCGAGCTGGGCGACCCTTCGTTCGTCGACGGGGTCCTGCAGTACCAGGACTCTATGCTCTCCGACGCGACCACGGCCGAGGTGCGCTCCAAGATCTCCGACTTGAAGACGCACAACGTGTCCTACTACGACCCCAAAGGCCTCGAGAGCCTCGAGACCCCCGGCACCAGTTACGTGGGCACGGCGGACAAGAGCGGCCTGGCCATCAGCTTGACCACCACCATCAACACCCTGTTCGGGTCGCGGGTCATGGTCCCCGAGACGGGCGTCATCATGAACAACGAGATGAACGACTTCTCCATCCCGGCTTCCAGCAACGCCTTCGGCTTCATCCCCAGCCCGGCCAACTTCATCAAGCCAGGCAAGCGTCCGCTGTCCTCTGTTTCGAACATGATCGCCGAGAGCGCCGACGGCAAGCTGTACCTGGTCGTGGGATCGGCGGGCGGCAGCCGCATCATCACGGCGACCATCCAGAACGTGCACAACGTCCTCGACCGCAACATGACGACGCCGCAGGCTTTGGCGCAGCCGCGACTGCACGACCAGCTCGTGCCCGACCAGGTCTCCTTCGAATACACGTACGACAACAGCACCGTGGCGTACATGAAGAGTCTCGGCCACAACGTGACGTGGGTGGCGCCGGGCCAGAGCACGGCGCAAGCCCTGAGGATGTTGCCGAATGGCACCTTCGAGGCGGCCGGCGAGCCAAGGCAGGCGAACTCGGGCGGATTCGCGGTCTAGGTGCGAGGCGGTCGCCGAGTCTGCGCTTTCATGGCACGGAGAAATTCCATTGTAGTTAGCTGCCGTATCGTATGTCATGTAATTGAAGGCAAGCCATCTCGACCCATGCCGCCCCATGCCATCCCATCTTTTGTTTCACGCGTGTTCGCCTCGACTTTCCCTGTGGCCCACCTCGTGAAGGTTCGTGAATGGTGCCGTCGCATGATTGGTGGAGTTTCTAAATTTACCATCAAACACTAGCCTCCCTGATGTAAACAACCAAAACCCGCTCTTCCCATTCTCCCCACTATCTCCATGCCGTGCCCCCTGTCCCCTGCCCCCTTCCCTCCAACTGCCGCTGATCGCTCCTTATCCGGCGCCTGCCGAATCTTGGTTTTGCCCGACGCCCCAGCTCTCGCAGCCCCAAATCGATCCGCTCAAGGAAAACCAGGGACAGCTCGACCCAATTGGAATCTCATCTTGGTGAAACTTGACCGGAAGAAAACAGTTCTTCCTTCCTATCAATGGACAACATCTAACGGCAACCTGACCCACGTCGTGGTTCGTCGGTCCTCTAGTAAATTTGACGTCTTCTCCTTTATGCGGGCACATCCCAGCTTTAGCTGTCATCCTGGGCCTTAGTGACACTCGAGTCCACACCACTTCAGCGCCCGACTCAATGCGGATTGCAGGCCCATGAATAGCCATGGGCCATGAGCTCCCGGCGCCTTGTTTAGGCTGGGATCGACAGTAAAGGTATGCCCGTTTCGGGGCAGAATTCGGGCCTCGGCCCTGTCAGGAGCGCCGGGCCCTGTCAACGGCAGAGCAAGCACACATAAAACCCCCAGCCCGGCCAGTCAAGAACATCTTATTCACTTCCTCCAAGAAGCCCATCTTCCTACCACTACCCTCATTTCAACACTTCTTGAACGACACGAGCCATCATGGTCCAAGCCACTCTCTTCTACAGCGCCGCTGCGCTGCTGCTTGCCTCTTCCGCCCAGGCGCTCGAGTCGGTGACCAACTGGGGCGGCGCCAACCCCAGCAACCTGAAGCTGGACGTCTACGTGCCCCGAAACAAGGCTGCGAACCCAGCCCTCATTCTCGCTGTAAGCTCACCTTGACACCACCACCACGAGCAGTCCATCAACTAACCTTGGCCACAACAGCTCCACCCCTGCGGCGGCTCCGGCCAGCAGTACTCCCAGCAGGCCGACTACAGCCAGGCCGCGGAACAGAAGGGCTTCATCGTCGCCTACCCCAGCGCCACCAACGACAGCAACTGCTGGGACGTCTCGTCGGCGCGCGCGCTCAAGCACGAGGGCGGCGGCGACCCGACGACGCTCAACAACATGGTCAAGTACCTGGTCGGCAAGTACAACGTCGACAAGACCAAGGTCTTCGCCACGGGCTCCAGCTCCGGCTGCATGATGACCAACGTGCTCTCGGCCACCTACCCGGACGTCTTCGCCGCCGCCACCTGCTACAGCGGCGTCGCCGCCGGCTGCCTCATCGGCTCCCCGGCAACAGCCCCTCGTCGTCGGACCGCACCTGCGCCAACGGCAAGATCAACAAGACGGGCGCCGAGTGGGCCAAGATCGTGCGCGCCATGTACCCCGGCTACAGCGGCGCCTACCCCCGCATGATGACCTTCCACGGCACCGCCGACAACCTCGTCTTCCCCGCCAACCTGAACGAGCAGCTCAAGGAGTGGTCGACGCTGCTCAACGTCCAGTTCACCACCAACTCCACCAACGACCCCTCGGGCGGATACACCAAGATGGTCTACGGTGACGGCTCCAAGCTGATCGGCTACCTGGCACAGAATGTCGGCCACACCGTGCCGGTGCACAAGGACCTGGACCTGAAGTGGTTCGGTATCTAAGCGGCAGAACGATAGAAAATCTTGTTCTACCCGCATTCTTATTGTACATATTCCTTCTGGACATAAATCAAGCTTTCTACCAAGCATTTCTAAGTTCCCATAACTGCATCGTGCTTCTTAGTGATGGAACTCCGCGACGGTAAGATTCTCATAGTGGGCTGTCACTACATAGCTATTCGTTATCATTGATTGTTGGTTATGTTGATTACTACAGTGTGGTGAATTATTATAGTGTCCGAATTGCTACTTATTCCACTTGTGACATAGCTAATTGACACAACTACTCCTGGCCGCTTTCATTCCAAGTCGAATTGAATCACGGCACTGTCTGAGGCGGCACGCTCGACAGAGTCGGGATAACCTTCTTGATGAACCCCGTGCTCTCGTCGAAGTACATCCGATCAATGGTGGTTTCCCGGTGCACACCGTCGCCGTTGGGGATGGCGAACCGGTGGTACGCAATGTACCAGTCGTCGGTGCCGGGCACGTTGATGGTCGTGCTGCCGCCTGTAGCGAGGATGCCCTGCGACGCATCCTTCTCCAGGATCAAGCCCCGATACGTCCATGGACCGGTCGCGCTCGGCGCCGTGGCGTAACCGACGCGGTAGTTGGGCGATCCCGTGTCGTCGATGCAGTACGTCATGTGGTACAGGTTGTTGCGGTAAACAACGAAGGGGCCCTCGCGGAAGTCGGTCAGGCCCGCAATGTTCGAGATGGTCTCGGGCTTGATGGAGACCATGTCGTCAGCCAGTTCGGCAAAGATGGGGCTGCCGTTACCCCAGTAGATGAAGTATTTCTTCGTCTTGGGGTCGTAGAATGCGCCCGGGTCGATGGCCTGGCCGGACTTGGCCGACTCCCCGTTGGTGATCATGGCAGTGGACTGCGCGGTGAAGGGGCCCTCGGGAGAGTCGGCGACGGCCACGCCAATGGTCTTGCGGTTGTAGGTCGGGTTCTGGCCGCTGAAATAGAAGTAGTACTTGCCGCCACGCTCAATGATGGTCGGAGCCCAGGCATTGCCGACGGCCCAGGGTACGTTGCCGTTTGCCCCATCGAGCGTCAGAATTGGCTTCTCGCTCCGAGTCCATTCCACCAGATCATTGGACTTCCACACGTAAAAAGTGTTTCCCCCAGCCCCCAAAGCCGTCGGTGGTTGCGTACACGTAATACGTCTTCCCGAAGACAGCAATGTTTGGATCGGCCCAGAGACCAGGAAGAACTGGGCTTCCTTCGCGCTTCGCCAGAGCAGTACGCTTGGCGAAAGCGCTCGTCAGACGGGAACGCTCAGCTGCCGTGATGGGCATCACCGTGCCGTGTCGAGGGCTTGTTGGCAGATTGTGGGAACTCGAAACCTTCCAATTGGGCTTGGCAATGTCGTCTGTCTCGAGGGGCACGTACTTGCCGCTGCCGTACTCGTCCACGAAGAGGTAGTACTTCTGACCATTCACATCCTTGGGGTTCGATTGGAAAGCAGTCGGTCCCTCGATAGCAGCGAGGCCGGCGTTGCGACCGATGCACGAGGCAACCGTGGTCCAGGCAGGCAAGTCCGCCAGCAAGGTATTGGAACGCTCCTGGATGATGTCGGTGCAGCCCGTGGCGGACCCCTCGTCCTTGGTGAAGCGGTAGTAGACGTCGCCGGCCTTCAGCACGGTTGTGTCGATGCGCGAAGTGCCGGCGTCTTGCCAGACCTTGGCGTCGCTAAAGGTGCGGAAGTCGCTGGTGGTGGCGTACATCATGCGATGATAGGTGTTGCCCGTATGGTTGGGGTCGTTCTCGGCGTAGAGCGCAGACGCCCAGAAGACGACGTACTGGCCAATCTCCTTGTCATAGTAGGCTTCCGGGGCCCAGGTCATGCCGGCTGTTGGGGGCGAGACCTCCACGTGTCGTTGCGCCGACCAATTGACGAGATCGTTGGATTCCCAGATCTCCAGGAAGCGGCTGCCGGTTCGCACGGCATCGCCCCAAGAGGTACCGGACCCGATGGAAAGGTCAGTGGCGATCAGCCAGAAGGTTTTCCCGTCGACAGATCGCATCACGAAGGGGTCGCGGAGGCCTTTGGTGCCCATGGTGGAGGTGAGGACGGGCTGGCCCCCGTTGAGCTCCTCCCAGTCGAGCGCATTGTTGCCGTTGCTGGCGGCGAAATGGATCTTCTCGCCCTCTATGGTATTGCCGGTGAAGTAGGCAAAGAAGTAGGCCTCGTAATCGTCGGCTCGAGCTTGCAGAGTGTCGAAGGTCTTGGACCTGGACCAGTCGGGAAGAGCCGAGCCCAAGGAAACAGATGCCGAGCCAATAATGGCCGACAATAATAACGAAACAGAGCGCATCTTCTTTTCTGACCCTTTTCTTCGTCTGCCTTTTAGAAAAGAATGAGAATATAGCTATCTCGCTAGCTAATGCTGCCTCAATAAGCCTCCATGCAGGAACGATCTACGTGCATCCGTCCTCCCTTATATAGGGACTTGATATATAAATATATTACGTACTGGAGCTAGCTGTGGACCACGTTGGAATTGTACATCCATTGCGCATGCTACCGGCATGAATGCCGGGCTTTCTGGGACCAGCGTCGTTCGCCCAGTGGATCTGACGACATTGCGCATTGCTCTAGTGGACAGGCGGCGCACGTCTTGTTGTTGTTCACGGGCGCACGCGTTGGGTGGGCGGTTGGAGGTTGGTTTTACCACCAATCCAAACACTAAACTAAGGGATTGGTTCGGTGCGGATGATGGTCACGAGTGCCCTCGTTCGTATTTGGCGATCATGGCCGTTGGGGGGTAAGGGGTTCATGACGGATCTGTGCGATCTCACTCGCTTACTGGCTTCCTCGCTTCTCCGCAACACCAATACGGCAATGGCATGATCCCTGCTCCACGGCTACTATCCTCAAATCAGACCTTCCCCGCGAAATGCGACCCTGTGCGCGATCTCGTGACTTTCCATTTGTCATGACCCGGCCGGCGGTGGTGGACTGCAAAGAAACAGGAAACACATCAAATGTTTTCGTTCCTGGCGATTGCCGGGGGTTCCGGAGCCGTGTGCAGGTCCTCGTGGGCTTTTCGGTTTGCAGCTCACACTAATCGATGATAGGGCCGCTTCAACGACTGCGGGGTCTCCTTTCGACGGTCGGAAGACTTACAAGAACTTCTACACGCGACAGTCCAACTCTGTCGTATGCCGAGCCTCGGGATCGGTTGGCACGACGTCAGCGGTTCAGGGCGGAATGGCATGCGCTGCATCTCTCGACTTTGAGACTGTCACAACGAGCAATTGGGCTATGACGAAGACCTAGGTCATACGAGCGTGCATGGGAAGTGAATATGGGTTTACACAATTCTGGGAGAACCCCTTTAGTACCTCGTCCTAGTTCCTGACTTACACCAAATCAATACCATCGCCCTCTCATGATCTACCGTTCCTCCAATCAGCACACCCCCTTCTCTCGCTCTGTTCCGACGATCTCCTGGCTACCACAATAACAGCCTCCAAGACCCGGCTTCTAGCCCACCAGTCAAACACCAGCCTGGCAATATTCAGCGAGCCCAACATCATTCCCATATCTTCGAGCTCGTCGCCCCGTTTATCCATATAGCGAGCCAGGGGCTCAAACACGTCTTCTGTCACCTCATAAAACTCAATGTGACTGCGGTCGTACCCAGCCTCAGCCAGCATTGCGCTGTATTGGTCGCGAGTCATGAAGGTGTTAATGGGACATTCGCCCATCCACGCAACCAGCTTCAGGATCCACCGCTGGTACCACGCCGCCGAATCCGACAGCAACATGTCAAACGCCATGACCGAGGCCTTCAAATCCTGCGCAGCTAGAGAAACGATGGGTTTTCTGGAAGGGTGGAAATGGTAGAACGAATCCAGGGCCAGCACCCAAGTCTCATTCTGGCCGTGGCTGTTGTTGCTGTTCTGCTCCTTGTCGGGGAGCGACGCGACGGCTTTGCGCAGATCTGTGGGCCAGGACTCGATTTGCGCGGCGTCTTCGCAGAATATCTGGACATCGCTTTTGCTCGCTTGGTTTTTGGGCCCCAGGCGGTTCTGCGCAAAGCGGTATTGACGGTAATTTAGGTTGATGCCGACATACTTGAGTGGGACGCGGGCCAGCTGGACTAGAAACGCCGTCTGGTCGCCGCACCCGAAGCCGAGGTCTAGAATAGAAAGACTCTTGAGGCTCGGTCGCAGCTTGGGCGCTGGCGAGTCGGCCGTGTCGTCGAGCAGCCCGGCCTTCTTTAGGACCTCGACCAGGAGCGCTTGGCACGCCGTGGGGAAGTCATCTGTGTCGCGCCTGGAAGAGTCCAGCGATCGATCAATTAGCTCATCAGATGCACATGTGCAGGCGGGAGTAAGGCTTGCGCTACCAATATCCCATGTTCATCCACATGGACCTGGGCGGCAGCTCGAGATTGAGCTTGCCATGGTCGAGACTGTACAGTCGGTCGTTTCGTTTGCCAATTCCCCAATCCGTCGGGGTTTGGCGGGCGAACCGGATTTGGGGCCAGCGACGGGGGGCCAAGACGCCTACAGCAAACCCCGCCAAAACACACAGAACATGAGAACTGCTGAGGCACGAGAAACCCTCCCACATTTCCGCGAACATCATAAGTGCTATCTGATCATACACTAGGAGCTGGCTAACCTGGAGGGCTGGAACTGGTGTGCGAGATCAGGTTTATCAGCTGCTCATGCCCGACGCGACTTCATCTGGACTTCGCCAGACAAACAAAAGAGAGACAGTGTGCTTTCTTTATCAATCTCCGGCCAAGTCAGTAGAGCACTTTCGCACTCTCAGCGGACAAGCCCCCTAGAAGCTTCAGCAAGTCTGAGCTGTTCAGGCTGTCAAGCGCTGTCAACTCAAGAAGCTTCGCGGGTGCAGGGCGGGGAAATGCACACCTCGGCCATGTCTCTCTCCGTCTGTTTCGAGGAAATCCATTGCATGACTTACTTCCACCCATGTAGTGACACGACACGAGTAAAGGCATTATATATGGAGAGATCGATCATTGTACCAGTCTCAATACACAGTAGAGCCAGCCGGGCGTCAATGATGATGGCCCTTGGGCTGTTGCTAGCTGTGCTTGTAAATCTAAATCTGCAATCAAGGCCGCTCTTAGGTGCTCCGTCCGGCGGCCCTTGATTCAGATTGCAAGACATGTCATTTCCAAGGATGCATCACAACCACTAGCATTGAAACAGATAACATGGAAAAAGAAAAGAATTGCCTTGTCAATTTAGGTTTACGGCAATGCCTTCGAGATGCATCAATGGCTGAAATCGCTCGCTCGTCAATCGTCCAGTTCACTATTCCAGGGGACACGCACGCCAAAATCTTGCACGACACGAACCGCCGATACAATGCAGCCCTCGAGAAGGACCATCCCATCCCAACACCAGCCGCCCGCCAACCACACGCCGTCGTCACCATTATGCCACTCGGAAAACTTGCCGCGATCGTCGATCTGTTTCTTTTCTGGCCAGGCTGGCCTTATGCGCATTATGTTGTTCACAATCTCCCGGCTTTCTGGTGTCCTCAGCACCCTCCAAAACGCCGCGCGATGGAGAACTTTGAGCTCGTCAGACTTGCCGGAAATAGACGTAGCCACAATGGCGCCGCAGCTGACTGCATGAAGTGCTTCTGTGTAGCCTGGAGCCGTGAAGTTGGTCTCGAGCAAGAGAGTGTCGGCCACTTGTGAGTCGATTTCAGCCGTGTCGTTTTTCTTCAAGCTGCGGTCGCGCTCTTCAACGCGAAGCTTGGTGGACTCGCCCGCACGCTGTAGAACTGAGCTTTCCACCGCCCTGGTTGGTATTCGCGACATGATGGCTCGGAGGGGGGCGTAGATCTTGCCGACGGCCCGCGGATCAATTGCAAGCACGATCCGGTCAAAGATTTCCTCTTCCACCTGGTTCGCTCCTTGGCCTTTGGCCCAGACCATCCTCATCCGCGATCCGTATGGCTCAGCCAGCAGCACTTCGGAAGACAGCCTCACATCTTGGGCCCGCGAAAGGACTGACACGACTTCTTGAACTCCATGAGACACCACGAAATGGTCGGCCCCAAGCCTTGGGCATAAGTATGCGGCCAGATCGCTGGCCGGGAACGCCAACAGCTCTTCGTGTGAGCACGTAGCCACACTGGACATGAGGGGTACCAAGTAGCGGCTGCTAAAGTATTGCGGCACCCTCGTTCGCTTGAGATAGGCCCCGTAGCTCTCATCTCCGCGAGGCTCCACGAGGAGGCAGCATAGCGAGGACCAGAAGTAGCAGGCTAAGGCAATGATGGTCTCCAGAAGATGAGCTACAGCGTCTGATCCAGGCGGAGAAATAGGGAATATCCGATGGTTGTTGGACGAATGGATGAAGTAGGGAGAAGCCTCTTCGTCGTTTCGTGTGCTCTGGTCCGCGACGTCGGAGAATACGTACAGGAAACGTTTGGCGTGGTACCGAATCCCGAGGTAGTCGTACATTGCTGTCAAGTTCCGGTAAAAGCCCCCGGCGAAGGCTCTCATGGGCAAGTCTACCCGGCTGCACCTCCCGTCCAGCTCGTCCATCAAGGTCACCGAGGCGGCATCCAGCGATATGTGGTCACCCTTTTCTCCGCAATCAGCGTCGGGACCTGCGTTGGAGAATCGAAATACATACCTTTTCGAAAAGCGTGACGGAGTACCGCTGGAGCTCATCCTGTTGGAGCAAATAGCCAGTCGCCAGACCAGCCATTCCAGTTCCCACCACGGCCACTTTGAGCTTCGTAGCTGAGGCCATGTTGACGGCCATTTCTTTTCTGTCCCCTTGTCTCCTTACGCCAATTTCACACCATCGTAGCTTTGTTACCACTACGGGTATCCTTAGGCGCGGGGGAATAATTCTTGTTCTTAACTATAGATGTAGTGTGAAAGGTGTGTGACGTGCCAGCGCTACATCTTCCCCTCCAATGAACAGTTGCTTTAGCCCAGTCTGCGGTCTGAAGATCAACAGGACATCAATGCTCGATCCTGACTCGCGATTGCGGCTTTGTTTCCAAGCCATGGCCAGTAGAGTCGAGTCTAACTCGATTTGCGTGCATTGAAAATGACTCTTGAGTGTCACCAGGGCCGGTGTAAGTTTCGCCTGTTCGTTGTTAAGTTGGGATAAAACTAGCTTTTGCTGCGGACTGATGTTGGCCATTTCGTTCTCGTCCCCCAAAGAGAGGAGAAGAGCTAAGGTCAGCCAAACAGCTTTGGTATGCTCTTGCCAAAACTTATTTTCGCGCAGGCTGGGGGCTTTAGTTGAGGCTCAGTCACTACCATTTCGCCATATCAAGCCAGTAAAACTGCTGGATAAACCCTGTCCGTCTGGTCCATGCCACTGGAACTGCCCTGATACCATCTTCACGTGGGATTTACAGAGCGTCTTAGCCGTAAACAGTCTATTTTCCCACCAGGCTACCCCGTTACCCGCGAGTGGACGTATGATGCTAATGGCTCGTATTCTGCAGTAAGGGGTTTACCCACGTCGGAGCCATGGCTCGGGTGCTCTAAGAGGTTCCTTCGATGCAGTTCAATGCCTCTTAGAAACTCTGCATGGTGATCCTGTGCTCAGGGTTTCTGCCACACGGCGTTTGCGATCAACGCGATTCACTTTGATAGCCATGTTGGTCGTTCTCGGGTGCATCTGCGTTGCAATGGTCAAGGGTTCGGACAAGGAAGGGGACTGGGTTATCGCGACGATAACATATCTTCATCGGACCGTCCCAGCCACGCCACCACTGGTTGCAATCTTCATCGGCGAGTTTCGGATGATGAGCGACAACAACCTTGAGGGCCGAAATTCGTAATAGGTAGTGGTTGGACTCGTAGAAAAGCACGCGGAGCTGTTGCCACTACTGGACAGGTGAAGTTGGTACTCCCCCCAGAAAGGGTTGAAAGCCTGGCTGTGCGTGTTACCTCCAACCACATCAAAGACGGCATTTTCGACGTGATTTATCAGTGTATGATTCATCCAGAGAGGCGACGACGTTGCCATGAACTTAGGCGTCGACAGAAACATGACGACAAGAGGCCCATCTTTGAAAACATGATTGTAATCCGGGGGTAGTAGGGAAATGCCTTCATGCGCATGTCATATTTGGGTCAAGAAATACTTCTTTTAAGCGCGATATACTTGAAGATGAATTCAGAGCAGCCCACTCCGTCGTTGGTTCATAGATGTGCCCACCCGTTGATGGTGTTAAGACGAATATGTATGGTATTCCCTGCAGTTTACCACTCCCGTAAGTCGTGATTTGCCTTTCTAGTGGCACTGGCTTCATATAAAGCCGTGATTGAGAAAGATGATGGAAACACGTGGTAACAATCAAGTTCTCATGAAACATACATAGTACGATTCTCTGAGTATTAATAGACGACCTGGATATCGAAAAGACTATCTTGAGCTTCTCCCTTGATGCGTTTCTCAATTACCCCTTATTCACTGCCATCCCTTAATCAACGTCCCCAAGATGCATGTCACGACTCTGCTCAAGTTTGCGCTGCTGTCCAGTTTCGGCGCCGCGCAGTACATCAAAAGCGACAACTTCTCCGACGCCTGCCATAGTCCATGCAGCAGCGCCGTTGACATTTCGAAGAACTGTGACGACTCTAATTATAACGACTAAGCGAAGCGCGACTGCATCTTACTGGTGAGAATGCACAGTCGCCCTTCTCCGATTGCGTCTCTTGCGCCAAGGCACAAGGCGAAGACGACAACGATTCGGGTATGTTGGCCATTCTACGGTTCTGTCATTCGCTTGTTCTGATGAAGTACATAGATATCGCCAAGTTGGTAAACGCCTGTGGTTGGGATTACGATAGTATCATGGCCAGTGGAAGGTAGGGTAGCAGTGGCAACACCACATCTACTGTTTTACGTATTTAGCAGCTTCAGCCCCGGCCACCCGGCCAAACACTACACATTCAAGCAGAGACGATCCTCCAAGTCGGTTGTCGCCATGGATGCCACCCGTGATCTCGCCTGCCGCCCAGAGCCCCTCAACCGGCTTGGCTCCAGCCCTCAGTGGCTGGGCCTTGGTGTTGAAGGCTGCTCCGCCCATTGTGAAGTGCGTGACCGGTGTGACTTTGCCGACGCAGATCTCCTCGTCCCTATTTGACTCGCCAGCGGGCAGCCGCCAACGACCAAAGTTGGTTCGCCCAAAGGCGTCATCCTTTCCCTTCGACGCCGCCTCAGCATACTTGTCGACAGCTTCGATGGCAGCCGGGCTGAGCTCACTGACTTTCTTCTTCTGCATTAGCCCCTTCCACATGTAGAAGCCCAAGTGGCCAGCCGTGGCCTCACAGGCACCAGGGTCCATGAGCAACGTTATATCCCATTGCCGACTGTCACTCTCCTTACTGTGAGGCATGTTCATGATGGCCTCGCTGACCTTCTCGCGAGTGTCGAGCTCGTTGACGAACCTCTTGTCTTCGTCCGACAGCAAGATGCCTCCTTCGCCGCGCAGGGCCTCGGCAGCCAAGAACTTGTATCGGACGCTGGGATCTTTGGGGTCCACAAAGCCCGTTGGGTGAACCTGCACGCTGGTCATGTCCACAAACTCGATCCCGATAGCTTCCAGTATTCCATGGGACCCGGGCCGGTCGTCGTTGGTCGAAGGAAGACCGGCAAGATCAGGGCGGTACTTTGCCAGCAGCCCCGTGGCATCGCCGGCAAACCCGCCGGCCGCGAAGACTACGGCGCCATCGAGGTCGTGTGTTTCCTTGTCCTGCACGTATCGCACGCCCGTGACAGCGTGGTCCCGCACGGCGAGCGACACCACTTCGGCCGAGCTGCTGAGCTGGAAGCCCGGGTTTGCGTTCAGCTTCTGTTGCATGGCCGAGACAATGGCGGCGCCCGGAGGAAGCTTGCCCGCCCCGCGATGGGTTCGCGGCACCGTGTGGCCGCCCAAGATGGCCACGACGCTCAGGTCCACGCCGAACTCGTCGGCTACCCAATTGACCGCCGCCTCGGATCCGTCGGTCAGCGTGTTGACCAACCGCGTGCGGTCCACCTTGGCGAGGTCTTGCGAAAACCTGCGCCCGGCCGAGCGCACCGAGTCGTTGTAAAAGGCATCATCCTTGGCGATGCCGGCGGCTTTCTGGAAGCGGGTGTGCGCGCCGTTGATGCCGGACGAGGCCTTGATGCTGTTGCCGCCGGGTTTCGGGGCCCGGTCCAGCATGTGCACGCGCGCGCCGGCCTGGAGGGCCTCATATGCAGCCGAGAGGCCGGCCAAACCAGACCCGACAACTATGACGGGTCGCGGAGACGACATGGTGGCTGGGGTGACGTCCGAGTCTCGCAGGTTAACCAGAACGCTAAGTGCACTGAAAATGGTGTCGCTGTGGCGCAGACTGAGCGTGGCGATGACGATGCCAATCAAAAAGATGACGAGCAGGCGTCGACTTCGGTACATGTGAGCTTGGAGGCGAACAGATGCGATTGATCGGTTCAGGTTGCTTTCATTTGTTTGCTGGCTTTGGGCAGGCCGCAGATATAACCGGCGACAAGAAACCCGAGTGGGTGCAGTTGTCAGCCCATGTCATACGATGGTGGCTACACAGACGCCGACGGTCGCACGGGAATCGTTACCCTGATGAACCGAATCGCCGTGAAGCGAACTACTAAACGGCACTTCGCCTGCAGTGATCTGCCCGTCCCGCCCGAACATGCGATGGCCCATTTGAGACGTCCGTCGATTCGCCCAGAACTCTCAGACCATTGTTTCTGTCCAGGAAGTGGGAGGAAGTGGGAGGAAGACCGCTCGTTAAGTCCGTTACGCCCGGCCGATTGTTAAATCCGACGCTCCAACGATGCGCCTCCTGTTGAAGAACGCCATATTGAAGGCACAAAGGCTATGATACGATTTGGTCGTGCTTCATTGCACTTAACACCCAGCCTGAGAGCGGTTACCCATGGGGAGCAATATTTCGCCAGACCTCTTAGGAAGGAAGTTCTTCTTAGTATATGGCGACCAAGCACGCGCTGCATTACATTACGATCTCATGGTGATTCAGATTTCAAGACTTCCCATATGAGAAATGACACTTGAGTTCCTTTTATGAGAACAAGTTTATTCCGGCTTTTCTCTTTAAGAGCCAAGTTATAGTGAGTTGGGAGCCCACAGAGTTGTAACACCCCGAAGGAAAATAGTCATGATCCCACACAAGAATGACAAACCTCGACTCCAAATCATGATCTCGGGATTCTGAAAATCGGATACTCCTCGCCTTTACTGACCGGAATGATGTTGAAAGTGACGTAACTGTCGATGTTTTCGGGCTCGAGCGCGATGAAAGCCAGAGCAGCATTCTTCTGTCTCGTGCTAACCCGGAAGCTACCGGCAGGCAAAACTACCTCACGGGTGGTGCTATTGGTGGTCACAGTGTTGAGGACATGCCCTTCATAGATACGAGAGCCCAGCGATGATGAGGCTACCGTCATGGCCTCGACACGACCCCTGAATTCGTGATTCATCGTCTCGACGTCGAGTCCCAGGATTTCCAGCCGTTCAGCAACGTCGGACCAGCTCCTGGGGATGAGGTAGGCTTCGGGTCGGGCACGCGTGAGGTTGGCCTTTGATGGGGTCGTCTCGTACCACGTCACAGGCGCCTGCACGACGCTTCCGTTGCGCTGGTCGATCATGGTGAAAGTCCGATTGGAGTGGGGGTAGGAGTCCGTGACTACGATATCATCGTTGCTTTCGATGAACTCTGCAATGGCACCCTCGACCGTAGAGTATATGTCGTCGGTTTGGTCACGGGCCAACTCGAGGATAGCCTCGATCTTGATCAGGGCCGTCGCCACGCGCCGTTGGAAGTGCTGATTGCCGAGTCGGATGCCGCGCATCTCGAGCAGGAAAGAGATGGCCTGTGTAAGCCCAACGGCGTTTCGCCCGGTGCGCGCCTCCGTCACAGCCTGGGTGAAGGAGATAGAGGAGCCTGGCGTGCTGTTGGAGGCACCAGTCGCGTAGTGCTCCCAGCGGAGGCCGTATGACTCGAGACGGGCGCCCATGGCGGGAATGAAGTTATCGAGAACCTGGTCGTGAATGGCCTGGTGGATATTGAGGTTGATGCCGCCCGAGATCAGCGAGTCAGACCCGTGCTGGTACTGACCGCCGTATACGGTCGGGGCATTGAACTCATCTGCAGGGCCAAGGTCAGTTGCCGCGCCACAAGCATTTATGGAATCAACTACCTACGCATATCAATCGAGATGTGCGGCTTGTATTCGCTGACAACGCGCTTGATGCCGCGAGACTGCCCGCGCATGAGCTTGATGTGTTCTCGGTTCGGGTCGAGGTTGACGGCCAGCTGACGCTGAAAGTAAGCCACTCCATCCACATTGTATCGTGGCAGGATTTTGATGTCCATCTTCTCCAGCAGCGACTCGGTCCACGTCTGATTCGCATTCATCTTGCCGAGCAGGGCCAAGATGGACTGGTCTGCCGCCGGTTCATTGCCGTGGATGGCCCCTTGGAGGTACACACGAAGCTTGGGGGTATTTGTCGAGCTAGGCCGTGACAGGAAGACGTAGGGGATTGTGCGGCCTTCCTCCGAGAGAAAATCGGCGGATTGGTACGTCATCCAGTCATTCTGGCGTGCCAGGTCGCGGATAAAGAAATCTATTGCACCCTGTTAACGGAGCATCTCAGCATTGATACTCTATACGCACCAAGTTCAATGTGATCCGTCGGACCCTCGGTGCCATTTGTAAAACGCTCGGGTACCGACTTTGGATCTAAGAAGGCAGGGGATAAGAGCTCTATGTCGACATCGGGAAAGTTCTGTGCCACCAGCTCGCTGTCCTTGATGGTTTGCAGCCAGTTCTCGCCATACTGGAGTCCTGTCTGAATGCCGCCAGACTGTGCCCAGACACTCTGCAGTATCGATAAGTATGCGGCCCAGCGCAGATTGTTCGCTGTGGTGGGAAACATCTTGGGGCTTTGGTATGCAGGGCAGTAGGGAAAGGCAGATCTCAAACACCACGATCACTAGAATTGCCTCCACAGAAGAAAGTCTTGCATTTATATCCCGGAAATCCCCACGATGACGTCTGTTATTGCTGGTCCAGTGTTCCCTGGACTATTAGCACTTGGCCACACTGCGTCGGCATGCCCCGACCGTTATCGGCGCACGCAACCAACAAATGAGCGTAGCAAATCGCTTCGAGGCCCTTCTCGATGAGGAAGGTCGCGAGGGGAGTCAACACTTGGTACGGGGAAGTGAGGGGGATGCGGGGAGTTATAGGAACCCAAGACCTCGAAATGGGCGGTTGACCAACTGGGACTTGGAGATGCCCAGGCTGGGATCTGCAGCCAAGGCTGTTCGATACGTTGAAGTCGGTGCATCTCCGAGTTCTCGGCTTGATTTCCCCAAAGCCGGGCCACCATGAATTAACCCGAAGAAGGCCTTTCCCAGCGATAGCAGATCATGGTGTCGTAGTGGCAGGAGGTAGTCACGATGAGCACCCCATTAGATGGCCGCTCACCTACCACTGGAATTGAAAATCAGTTATCTGGGTTTGTTTTTGGATCCGCCGAGTTACACAAGAAATATCTCCTCCGTCTTCAACCCAAGGCGTTCTCTCAGGACCGTAGAGTTGAACGCCTCCATGTCCATGAAACCGTGCACATAAGCTGGCCCAATTACCTCGAATCGAGCGACGTCCTCTTCTGAAAGCTCGTCAACTGCAAGCTCCCGCAAGATCATCGGAATTTTGGCCCCTTCGAGGCAGGCAATAGTGTCGCCTTGGCGGGCGCAATCACCGAGCAGCATGGTATATAACCCCTTTTCGGTAACGTTGAACTCCCACTGGGTGCAGATAAATCGCCACACAGCGCAGCAACCTGTGTCCTCGAACAGATAAGGTAGTTTCTGCTGTGAGGGAATCTTCGAATCTTCACCACTGGTCGTGTCCAGTCCGGTCATTGTGCGGGGCCCGATAGTGGCTTGCTTCACCCTGTCTCTGAAACTCGCGTCAAGCACACCAATCTCGTCGACTTGAAGCCTTTTCATTGGAAAGCCGGTTCGATCCGTGCTCATGGTACGCCAGAACGCTGTAAATGCTGGCTCGCCAGTCACATACACGGGGTAGGATTTGTCTAGCAGGGCTTCCCCTAGACCTGAGTGCATCCAAACAGACGAGAAGTTCTCACTCGGATCCCATCGCACTGGTCTGGGAATGGCTTTGCCAATCGTGTCGAGGACCACGCCCCGAGTTTGCAGGGAATGACCATTGGTGATGATACAGGGGACTTGGCACGTTGATGGTCCCGCATTGAATATTCCCCGCTGGGCGAATAGCAGTCTCTGTCTCGTGTCTGTGGTACTGAGCGGTGTAAAAAAGCTGGGAACCCACGAAGGAGACGACTGGACGTGATGCTCCTGGCTTGATTTGTGTCGCCACGGGTTTTGAGCGATGATGTCCAGGTTCGCCGAATAATCGATGATAGCCCGTGCTACATCAATGTAGACCTCTTGCAGTGTTCGTGAATAGTCGACGGGGATTGCCAGCTCTTGTGGAGCGAGGCCAAGTACTGCACACAGTAGACCGGTCATCAGTGTCGAAATTCCCAAGGGAAACGGGACCTGCTTACCACCATAGATTCGATCTCTTGGGTCGCTTGAGTCCGACCCGCTCCAACGCGCCAAAATATCGAAGAGTTCTTGCCGCCCCCTTTTTGGGTCAACGTGCGCTGGTCATCAAACCGTTTTACCCTCTCCAGTAGAGTGGTGTATTCGATTGCCATCGGGTTTGCATGGCTGCCAAGGCTAAAGTGGAAAGCATCCGCAGGAGGCAGCGGCCCAAGAAATCGTGCGACTCGATCCCACTCAAGCCTGGCTTTTCCTGCGAGAAGTGTCACTCGTGGAGCACAGGCGAGCTCTTGGACCACCCAGATGCGGTCCCATATCTTCGGGTGAACCATGACAGTCTCCAAAATGGGACTTTCTTCATCCGTAATCATCCAGCATTGGCTCAGGGCTTCCATCAACCGGGTCTCTTCCATAAGGGGCGGGTCGGGGAAGAAAGACCCGAGTCCCTGCAAGTCTCGTATATCGTTAGCGGAGATCTTCCCCAAGAGCTGTAATCCAGCTTCCATGGCATCACCGTGGCCCTCTTCTGCGTCAAATGTTGGCCCGAGCCACACGAGATCCTCGCGGCAATGCTCGTATATCTGCCTCATCATGGCTACCTGGTGGCTGCGCTCGGCCAGGTCTTCTTGGTTGATACAAACAGCATCGATCCACAGCAAAGTGTCTTCCTTTGAGGCCCTCAGGTTGCACAGAAGCGTATAAAGATTGGCGGTGACTCCCAATAACTTGCCATCGATCGCAACGTTTTTCTTGGGAAGATTTGGGTCGCCCCATACGTAGGAAACGGTGTTGTAAACTGGCTTGTCGGACAGGGAGTGGTGGCGGAGGCGCCCCTGAACTAGGGCGTTGTCGTCATCAGCTGGGAAGAGTTCGAAAAGACGGATCTCCTTTCTGTCCTGATCTAGAAGCCGATAGATGGGGGAGGCGTCTGTATTGTGGCAGCCTCGGGGGTTTGTTATGTGTGCTGTCATTATGTCCGCACCAGTCATCGCTTCCGCTTGTTGAGTTTCATTCGCCTGCTGGCGTCGAAGAATAACCGCTAAACGAGAGCTAGACCTCCGAAAGATAGCAACAAGGCCAGCCTATTCAGTTGAAATGGAATGATGGGAAAGACGGGTTGGCGGAAAGGTGAGATAATAGACCGAGGGCCGGATGATAAAGGTGAACACGTCGTTCAGCTCGAAAATAATACTCAAAATCATAGGGCTGACGATGAGGGGCAATGCACGCTTACCAATAAATGGAGATCATCCGTAACAGGCTTGGTATGGTTCGTCACGAGTATGCATTGATCATTTGCATTAATTATATAATTTTGTATTTATATGTTATCTGATCTCCACCCTGACTTCTGACATTTTATGCTTCTAAAAGTTGGGAAACAAACTGGTAAATGCGAATACTCATGCAATATGTAGATATACGAGGACATGCCGTTCTTTTCGATTGGGTTATTAGTAATTCCTCGAGAAAGAACAATGTACATGAAGCCTACTTCAACAGGGACGGTGGATCGTTTCCCAGCAGCAGTGCCATGTCGAGGCTCATGAGTCCAGCCAAGCTTGGCATGGAATACTTTTGACATTCTCAGTTGGATTTTATATGGATGATTTGATTCTAGCCCAAGCCCAACCCTGATTTGGTGTTGTGGTAAGATTGAACCGAGTATCTTAGTTGAAGCAACGAGTGATGCTTACCGGTAGCTTTCATTGGCCAGATCTCCCAACAGGAATCGAATTTCCACCGAAATTTGTGACAGGCATGCTTATTCCACGGATGTCGCTTCTGCTTTTTGGGGGGTTGTGGCCAAACTTGGTTGCTAGACAAGGTGCGTCGTGAGTCAGCCCTTCCAATGGTCATCTGGTAATCATCCCCGTGAGTTCAATTAGGAACGAAGACCCCAAAGACGGCCCGAGGCGGGCATTTGCCAACCCTTACTAAGATCCAAGGTTATCAGCCAAGTGTGGGCGCACCCGGTGGCAATAAGCACCATGTATTAATATGCCTGCATCTCGAGTCAGGACGGACCGTACGACGACAACTTCCAACCCACGCCAGGCTCGAACATCATGCAGAATCTCTCCCAATTTCCGTGGGCGCTCGTGCTCAAGTACTTCCGTCTGACTACTCCCTGTATTTGAACGTCCAACTTCGTTTACTAAACATACATAACTAGCAATACTTCGTCGCTTCGCGGCTGCCAACCTGTTAGCTCCCACTTCCCACCAGATATTATCCCACTCCAGCTACTATTTCACCCCTGAGATTAGCGGGACGTCACCGACATGGAACAATCACTGCCTTCGCGGGCAAAAAAGGCCCTCGGACAAGCAGTGCAATTCTCTTTCGACCACCAGCGCGAAGATGGCCACTGGGTGGCAGAGGTCTCGTCCGATGCGACCTTTACTTCCCAGTACGTCATGTTCAAGTATGCCGTCGGCTTGGATCTGAAATCGGACGGCTACGCCATCAAGCTGTGGCTGCTCCGCGACCAAAAGGAAGACGGCTCATGGGGCCTGGCGCCAGAACTCCCAGGCAACGTCTCGACTACCACGGAAGCCTACCTCGCCCTCAAGATCCTCGGCGTCTCGTCCGAGGAAAAGGCGATGCTCAAGGCCAGGGACTTTATGCAGGCCAACGGAGGAGTAGCCAAAGTCCGGTTCTTCACGCGCTTCTTCCTCGCCACCTTCGGTCTCGTGCCGTGGGCCGCCATTCCGCAGATTCCAGCCGAGCTCATTCTCCTACCGCCGTCTTCCCCGCTCAACATCTACACCATGTCGTCGTGGGCGCGAAGTACAATGATACCAGTGCTGATAGTAGCGCACCACAAGCCGTTGTATGCCCTCCCCAACGGCCGGAGCCCCGACAACAACTTCCTCGACGAGTTGTGGATCGATCCGAGGAACAAGAACGTGCCATTCGCTCCACCCTTGACCCAGCTCTTGTGGGAGCGCGACTGGATCCAGTTCGCCTTTACGGCAGCCGACAAGGTCCTGGCATTTCTGGGTGGGCTCAAGAAATCCCCGACGAGGAAATTGGCCCTGGGTAAATGCGTCGACTGGCTGCTGGAGCACCAGGAGGAAGAGGGCGACTGGGCCGGATTCTTTCCTCCGATGCACGGCAGTGTGTGGGCCTTGATCCTCGAGGGTTACCCACTAGACCATGACGCCGTCAAACGCGGACTTGGAGCACTAGAACGACTCGCGGTGCAAGACGACGAGGGTGGCAAGAGACTTACTGCCACTGTATCGCCGGTGTGGGACACATCCTTGGTGGCACTCGCCATGTGCGATGCCGGAACAGCCTCCGACCCCCGCATGTGTAAAACAGCAGAGTGGCTCAAGTGTCGCCAACTTCTAGGCCCTGAAGGCGACTGGAGAGTGTACAGTCCGTGCCAGCAGCCCGGGGGTGGAGCTTCCAGTACCACAACAAGTGGTATCCCGACGTCGACGACACGGCGGTGGTTGTCATGGCACTCGCAAAGCAAGATAACCAATGGATTGAGACTGAGTCACTGGTTCATGCCGTCACGTGGATCATGGGGATGCAAAACCACGATGGTGGCTGGGGCGCCTTCGACTGCTACAACAACAAGATGTGGCTGCACAAGATTCCGTTCAGCGACATGGACAGCTTGTGCGACCCCAGCACGGCAGACGTCACCGGCCGCATCTTGGAGTGCTTCGGATATCTACTCTCCCAGCAAAGGGATCGACTGGAAGACCAGATGGCGAAGAAATTGGAGGCGTCTGCGAATCGCGGGGTCAACTATCTCCTGAAGGAGCAGGATGAATTCGGTGGTTGGTGGGGTCGTTGGGGCAACAACTACATATACGGCTCCGGTAACGTGCTCCGCGGCCTCGTGCACTTTGGGGAGTCAGATCGGAAAGTATGTTCGGCGCTCAAGACCGCGGTGACTTGGTTCGAGTCCATACAGAACGCCGACGGGGGCTGGGGCGAGACCTTGGCTTCGTACGTGTCCCCCGATTTGGCAGGACGTGGTGGGCCAAGCAATGCTGCTCAGACGGCCTGGGCTCTCCAATCGTTGCTGTTGTTCCGTCCCGCAACTTCACAGGCGATCCAGGGTGGCATATCGTGGCTTGTGAAGAACCAGACTGTTCAGTCCAGCAAAGGGACGTCCTGGCCCACCGACTTCTACACGGGTACCGGCTTCCCTAACGTATTGTACTTGGGATATCCTTTATATCACCACGCCTTCCCAATCATGGCCCTAAGCAAGTATCTCAGCACCCAAACCGGTGCGGTTCACCGAGTGCTGGAGGTCAAAGACGATCAGTTTGATACTGGCCATTAGTTGGAAAGAAACTGTGCTATTTGTAGGTGTCAGTATTGTGGATGCATGCTTGGACCTGAAATTGAAGTCCGTGGAAGATTGGCATAACATAGGGGCATTAAATAGTTTTAGAAATGGAAGTACTGTAAAAAACTCGCGCGAGGACCAGGGGCTGTGAACTTGGTGAAGTTGCGAGTCGCTGTAAGGCTCATTATCGATTGCCATTTCCTCATATCGTCCGTCACCTCGTTGCCGGCTAGAAGACCTTGGCGAGAGCACGATCATCATGATCCAACACACCCAAACCTGCTAATCAAACTAAAGCCCTCACGCACTATTTACATGCTGACATTTCTGGGTGGCACTGCTATGTCAGTGTCGTCTTGACAACAGGCATGAATCGCGTGAAGCCTACTATTCTGGTGGACGCTGTCTCTGGTAACACAACTGGACCAAAGTGCGACATGTTGAACTTGTGCTGCAACCAAGTGATCGCACTTAGGCCTGGAGGCAGGACCAAGCAAGCAAGGGCAAACATTGATGGAAAAAGTATGGAGAGTCGCGTCAAAAAGTTACTACAAGAGATCATGATTGAATATGCAGCACGTCAAATGTTTGGACGGCGAAGATCACACAAATCACAATTAGAGTAGCACATCGGATGGAAGAGACATCATTCATCACCTAGGGAAAAAGATATATTCCTTGCAATAAGCCCTCGAGTCGAGATGCGCTCTGTCACTGCGTCCGCCACAATGTCCACAATCCGACCCGAGACCGTGTCCGTGACGATCTCAATCAGGTCATCTTCTTGCTCGCGACAGTACTGCACGTCGCCCTCCAGCCTTTGCATGTCGTCGCGCTGCACCGCCATCTCGAGCTCGAGCTCCTCCACCCGAGCGTGAGCGCGCTCCGCCGCCAGACGGGCAGCTCCTATGTCCGATTCGCACTCGCGAATGCGCTCCTTCTGCAGCTTGTTGTCGGCGAGGAGCTCGTCGATCTGGCGGGCCTGCGCCTGGACAAGCCCTTCGAGGATGTCCAGGCGCTGCTGTACCATCGAGGGCCGCGGGGGAGACGCACGCAAGTCGGGCTTTTCGTCTGCAGCCCGGCGTCCGCATGAGCCAGCACGTCGCTGCTCGTACTGCTGTTGCTGAGCCGCTGCCGCCGTCGTTTCGTGCCCTGGTCTTTCTCGGCTACGGAAGGTTAGACATGATGAGTTAGGAAGGAAGAGAACCACGGCGACATACCCGAAATGGGGGGCATGGGCGGCCCTGGACCTAGTTCATCGTAACGCGGCGGCGGTAAACTGTCGTCCTCTTCTGTCGACGGGGGCATCGAGTCGTCCACCCATCTGCGTCCCCCGGAGCCGCCAAAGAGTCGAAACGTTTCGGTATATGGGGACAGTGGCACAGCACGGCCAGCAGCAAGTAATGCACAAAGAGGCAGCAAATGCGCCCGCGTCGCGTCTTGATCTTCCATGTAGATGGATAGCTGTGTGGCTCGGTTCAGGGATCGGAGGGCGTCGAGAACTTGGCCCGAAGCGCGACTCCGTGCACGCAATGGCGACGGCGTATTGCACGGGACAATGAAATGGACAGGCTCGCTGAGCGTCATTGACAATCGCGCCAGCCTGCCCGAAAGCTTCGTTTGCACGGCCTCGGGGACATTGTCGGATGATGTGTATTCTGCGGATTGAATCTGGCTCGGGTGGACGTGGATGTGGACGGGCGCGTGGGCAAATGAACCCTTCAGCTTGACGGGGATGGAGAGCTGCAAGAAGACACCGCAGGATTCGTCGCGATCATGGGAGGATGACTCGGATGGCGGTGGGATGGCGGCTGTTTGGGATTCAAATACGATGCGGGCGTCGGATGGATCGGGCGTTGTCAGAAAAGAGTCGTCGGACCATTGCAAGGCGACGCGCGCAATCTTCAGCGATGACATGTCGGCCTAAATCTGGTCAGCTGAATAGATGCACTTACCGCGCATGCGACACGCTACAGGGCACGATGCAAAAACAGAGAGGCGCCGGGTTCGACGGATGGCGATCTACAAAACTCCTCTCCTTGCCACTTGCGCAGCCGAGACGGACGAAGAGTTGAGAGATCCCTTCCCAGTGCCCTAGCCTTCCATAAGTGGCGCGACGCGACCGATGGGTAGAACCAGTAGAGAATGGCACTGGGCGTGAAGTACAGGCGCCTGACTGTTGTGCATGCGATGATTGAATGGTGGTGATGACGAGGAAGATGGGCGGTTGGAATTGGTGTTGAGTTAGGAATGGCAATTGTTGGATGTTGTAAGGAATTGAGAGGTGGCTGGTGTAGTGTGGCGGGTAGGAAGGTAGAGTAGAGAATTGAAAGGTGGGGAAGGGAGGTTAAAATAAGAAATAAAATAAAAAAGTAAAGTAAAGTAGAAGAAAAAAGGAAGTTTTTAAAATAAAAAATAAAAGAATTAAATATAAAAGAATAAAATAGTTTATTTAATTCTTAAAAAAAGGATTATTTATTTAAAGAATAAATACTTAAATATAAAAAGGAATATAGAATTAATTAATTTAAAGCTTTAATTTTAAATATAATTTAAAGTTTAATATAATAAATATATTAAAATAAAAAGAATAAAATAACTTATTTAGTATTTTAAAGAAATTATTATTAATATAAAGAATAATTACTTATATATAAAGGGAAAGTAGAAATATTTAATTTTTACCTTTAATATTAAAAATATAAATAAAATTTAAAATTAATAATTATATTTTAATAAAAAAATGTTAAAATAGCTATTTTATTTTATTAACTTTATAATTATTTATTTAAAGAATAAATATTTAAATATAAAAGGAAAAGTAAAAATAATTAATTAATATCTTTAATTTAATAAATATAAAATTAAATAAATTTTTTTTCCTTTATTTAATATTAAATAAATAAAATAGCTAGTTTAACTTTTTTCATAATTATATAATAGGTAATAAATATTTATAATTAAGAGGAATAATGGAAATAGTTACTTAATACCTTTAACTTATTAATTATAAAATTAAATAAAATATCTTTCTATTATTTATAATTAAATAAATAACATAAATAATTTACTTTTCTTTTATTTATAATAATATAATAAGTAATAAATACTTATATAAAGGAGGAAAAGTAAAAATAATTATCTAATACTTTTAATTTAATAGATATAAGATTAAATTAAATATATAACTTTTCCTTTTCTTTAGGTAAAGAAAATAACTAATTTACTTTATTAAACAAAGAAACGGCGATTGGCCCGCCGTTTCGGGCGGGTTTGGCCGTCAGTCTTGGTGGCAGACTTGCCGGCAACTTGCCGCCGCTTTAAGCCCGGTCATTAACCCCTAAGTCTCTGGACGTCCCACCTTTTCCTGATAAGTACCTCGACGTACCGACCAAGGTATCTCGACCAGACTGGTAAAAGTCAGCGTCGCCCATTTCCGTCCTCCCTGCTGGACTCGTTTGCCAGCAAACATCCAGAAACCGCTCTCAATCCCTTTCTTTGCGCCCATTGTGTAGGCAATCAGCATGGCGAATGCATTGTCCGCCGTACATGGCGGCATCGCTGCGACTTGGTTAAAAGGCGGCGACTGCACCATCCTTTTGTTCTCCCACCACCTTCTTTCCATCATCTCCAGGTCTGACCTTGTATCGGGCGCCCCTAAACGTTTTCTTTCAACCAGTACGCCCCCGATAGTATGCCTCAACTCAAGCATTCCTGCACGGACTTGAACGGTTCCGATGCATCGTTGTCGCCAGACGACAACGCGGTCTTCGACGTGCACGACAGTGAAGGCGACGCCCATTCCACCGTGACGAGCGTCAAGAACATCGACATCGCCGACATCGATGATGGAGATGTGGACGATGCCGACGCCGAGCTGGATATCGAGGACCAGATCCAAATCTTTGGCGGAAACCTCCATCCTCCGGAGTACTATATCGAGTCTATGGAAGTGTTCAACCAAGACGACTACGAGAGCGAAGATTACAAGGAGGGGACTACGCGGCTCATCAACAGCGTCGAGGAGCAGTGGCTTCTGTATGCTACCTGCAACCTCGCTCTTGATTACTGGGCTAACGGTGCATGCATCAGATTTTGCAATCATGTCAAACACACTTATGATTACGATCCGATCTCGATTGGCCTACTGTACAATTTTTTCGAATGGAGGCTGAACCAGAAATTCACACCGGAGGGGCGACGGCTTCGCGGAATCAAGAAGCGTTCTTCATTGGGGACCTACTGGAAAGTGTTTCGACTCGCCTACGAGAGGGCAGTCGGGGAGAAGGTCGACCCCATGCTGAACCGCAGCATGCACAAGGTGCGTCCACCTCACGGTCCCGCTGGAAGACGTGACTGACCATGGTAGGTTCTCCGAGCCCTCGCGAAGAAATTTGGTCTCAGCGAGGAGCGGAGACCAAACCGATGCATGACGGTGGACCAGCTTGAGGGGCAAATCAAGACGACGCTAAGTACGACGAAGAAGTCGTTCAAGCTCGGCGAGCTGCGCATCTACGCCGTATTGTTTCTCCTCCTCCTGGCTCCGGCCGGCGCCCGGCCGCAGTCGATCCTGCGCCTTCGCTTCGGCGATCTCATGATTATGCTCGAACGCGATCCGGACGGTGGGCCACATAACACACTGGTCAAGTTTACTCTGGCCTTTACCAAGTCTTACCTCGGCGAGAAGGCTGCGTTCGTCACTTCCCACACCCCTCGATCCAGTGTACTGACACACAACTAGGAATACCTACCCACTGCCCGAGACTCTGTCGGCGTCTTCCTTGCTACTGAACACTCATGTCTTCCTCCTGGGCATCTTATTCCGCCATCAAGCGTTCCGCGCCACGACCCTCACTTCGCCCCACAGCTTGAAGAAGCTAAACATTTATCCCGGCGAGACGGAGTTGCTGCTGCCGCTCCGGGAGGAGTTGGAACACGTCCATGTCTTCCGACGAGCGGTACAGACCTTGATGGGGTACGTGATATCCGACAACAAACCCATCTCCTATGGCATGATAGCAGCCTGGACGAGGAGGTGCGGCGAGCTGCTCGGATTGGCATACGAAACAATTCCGTACAACTTGCGCTATAATGCAGCCAACGAATGGACGACGAGCGGTCTGTTCCTTCCGCCACCTCTTATTATGTACCGAGCTAACCCCAGACTCAAGTCGACATCAGCGAAGACCTGAGGAACCTCGCCATGGATCACGCCAACTCGGTCCCTGTGCGAAGGCACTACCTAGGGCGTGAGATCGATCGAGATATCGGCAGTATCGTCCGGGGCACCAAGCCACAGCACGCGCTCGTTAAGCAATCTTGCAGCGTTGGCCACTCTCTGAGCAGACGCCGTCCCGTGGATCTGACTCCTGAAGAGTCGGCATCCATTACTACCCATCCGGTCATTCAAAATCGGACACGGGAGCTCCGGCAGCTACCCAAGGGGTCCAAAGAATACCAGAATGCCATGCGTGACCAGCAGAAATTAAAGAAGCGTCTGAGGAGGGAACTCAAGCAGCAGATCAGACAGGCATGGACTGCCAAACAAGCCGTAGAAGATATTGACCGCCAGCTGCAAGGTCGTGGTTTTGCTCCTCGCCATCGGAGACGGCCTCGACCGGTCGTCCTCAGCGACCTGCGCAGAAACGGTTGATGGCAGCGCTCACGGTGCCGCCCGCTACCGACCTGGAAGGACAGTACCGACGGCGCGACGATGCTATCATCGCTGTCATGGCGTACTGTACAGTTGAGGAAGGCTGCACCGTGCCTCGGCGACAGTCTGCGTCGCCTAAGTCCGGCAGGCCTGCAAAGCCGAGCCCACCATCTTCCGATTTAGTGGAAGCTGCCATGGTATCTATCTTTATATGCGACGAGAAAGACAGGCCTCGGCGATGCTTTCTCTGCGTCGGAAAGGCACACTTGCTACCGTCTGAGGATTCTTTGGTTCAGGAGCTCACCCGGGAGTTCTACACGCCGGGCGATTTGTCCAAGCATTTCAAACGTAAGCATTTGAGGAACCTGAAGGACGATGATTCGAGTGAATGTCCAGCTTGCCTCAGAACGCTTGATCACAAGATGCACCTACAGAGACACGCCTTGGAAATCCATGGTACTGTTTCTTGAGCAGCTGAGGGACCTACCTTCAGCTGGTACTACCCAATAACAGACGGACTAGAGATTGACGGTCCGCGACTATCTGCCTTGGTAAGGTAGTAGAGAGTATGAAAGGAATAGTTGGGGTAGATAAGTTGGAGCATATTCGCGACAGAACCCTACTATAGTAGGTGGAAATTTAAACAATTAACCAGATACTCTTACCTCTGCGCGGCCATTAGCGCCACAAAGACGGCCAACCCATCGCAGGACGCTCACAGCTGCGTATTTGGTCTCATTCACCCTAGTGGGGTGAATCTCGAATTAAAAACAGGGAATGACGTATTGTCCGAGACCCAATTCCGGGCGCTCGGGCCACCATTGACCGCCCCTCAACCTTCATGACACCCACCGCCTTCCTTATCCACTTCTACTTCTGACCGCCTTCCCAATGCTTTGATCGCTCTACTCTTGCATCCATTTTCAAATACCACCTTTGCACCGTCCATCGCCCTTCTGGACACTTGTCCCCTTTATTTCCTCGCTCAAGCCCAGATCTGTACCTTGAAGCCCATGCCACACAACTGTAGATTCGTAAAACACTAGTAGGACTTATAGTCCGTCTCACTCAATTTGTCTGCTCTAAATCTTGTTCAGACCGGAAGCTCAATCAAAAAATCAATGCAGATGGCCGAACGGTGCGGGATATGAATCGCCGCAAGTGATTAGCTAAAGAGCGCTTTCTCGTACATAGAACTACCAGGAGACCGTGCAGCGGATCTCATCTCCTTTTGACGGTAGTCGCCATGAGTCGAACTCTTCAAGTCGTACACATTATCCAACCAGCCAAGCGCAACCAAGCATCGGCTGGCCTTTGTGACCGGAGCAGCTCGTCTAGGCGGGTGGTTCCTTTTCCTTTTGATATACTCAGAGATCACAGAAGTGCAAAAAGTCAGCAGTACTCGTTATAAGAGGCGAAGGCACCCCATTCTGTCGCAAGAGCATAAGTCGTGATTCTTGCTTGATTCTTCGAAGCTCGTATCATCCTGTCTAAATGTGGAAATTTGATCTTATTGAATGCGAGAGAAATGCTCCGGATAACAGGGCTTATTACGCTTGAACTTTACGAAGTCTTGGCCCAATAAGCTACGTATTCGGTCCGCTCGCTAACTTATTACGTGATTGACGAGATAGAGTGGAGAGATGCACGTAGGTATTTGAAGCTGCATTCACTAGAATATGTCTGGGAGCATCGCTAGCTAGCATTATATATCCCTAGAAGCGACTTCGAGCCTAGTAGAGCTTTTCCGGTTATAGTCCTGACAATACCGGACATAAGAGGGAGCGAGATAATTAGCAAGACTAATCAGAAAAAACATTGCTGTATGGATGTCTAGTACTCTCTGCATGAAATATATAAGAAAGGTATCTAACGACCGGATGATGTTACCTGAGCTTTACATGAGCGTCCTGAGCCACAACTGAGCACCCTGGGGCACGCTGGAGCTGTGACTGAGCTGTCTGAGCAACGACTGAGCTGCCTGAGCAATGCCTGAGCTGCCTGGGCCTGTGGCGAAGCAGCCTGTGTTTCTATCCAGGAGCAATAGACAGCCCTACATGGTTCCAAAGGGGGAATACGTATTGGAGCTAGTTGTATGCCGACAACGAGCAGCAGGAAGAGGCTTTTCGGCACTCCAAGTTGAGCCGCTTAGTCTGGAGTCCCAAAACGGAGTAGATGAAGTTCATCAAAGTCAGTCGCAAGACAGAAGATCCTCCTCTGACCCTAGATCACAATGTGTACTTACTATAGGAGAATGATAGATGGATACTGTAGGTAGCACATCCATACCCCCAGGGGGTTGAAGCGGCTCTGACTTTTCCCAGATGTCAAACAATGGAACAACAACAACTTGCGTCGCTTGCATATCTTATACATTGGAGGGGATACAAAGTGGGACGTAGCCAAAGGGAGATTTCTGAGGCGTCCAGTTGCAGCTCAGGACAGCACTGGAAGGACATGATAGATTAGATTCCTACGGGAGGAAGTGACCCTTTTTGTCACCTTAGTCAAATATTCCTCGACCTATGTACTCACTTTCCTCTCGCATTTCATTGCTGTACGGAGCAAGCTTGTCGGGATTGCCGTTCCATGATCCTCGCATAGCATCAAGCCGGAATGCTCTTTCTCCAACCAGTGCGATTATTCTTTGCTTTTGTTGGTGTGTTTATATCCATTCAGCTCGGACAACACATTGCTGCAATGACAGCTAGCAAGAGAGCGATTGTGACGAATTCTTCCGGCATCAATTCTGGTATTTCCAATAGCTGTATGTCGCTGAAGCCATTGAAAGTCGAAGTCATCAACAACATCAAAGGGAGCCAACCGTTTGTCTATATAACAGGCGTCGATCAAGTTGGGGCCACGAAGTTCCTCACCAGATCGGGCACTTGGTTTTATCCCGCAGTAGCAGAGGATGCAGGTTTTTCGCCAATCGATCAGGCCTTGATCTCAATCCCAATTGCAGAGCAGCCCAACGTCTTCGCCGTCACGATTCAAGACTGTGTTGTTTCAGGACGGATCTGGATTTCATTGGGCCAGCTTCCCTTTCATGTTGCGGCTTCGGACGGCGGCTCGCCTTATCTCGTTCCGCCTTCCGTTTTAGATAGCACAAATACTTCAAACACGGTGGACTGGGGATTTGTCGAGCTTACGCACACTGATAGAGACGGGCTGTATGCCAACTTATCCTTCGTGGACTTTGTCGGCTTGATCCTTAGTCTCACGCTGACACTCGAGCAAGGAGATGTGCAGAAGGTTATTGGTCTCGCAAGTGACGGTGTCTATAGTGTCTGCGAGCAGCTGCGACAACAAAGTCGATTAGACGGGCTACCATGGGACCAACTGTGCGTCAAAGCACCTAGCGGTCGACCATTGCGTGTTCTTTCGCCGAACCTCTATGAGAGCGTACATCCGGGGGTCACGCAGGGGTACTACGCGCCCTATGTCAATCAAGTATGGTCAAAGTATACGTCTCGTGATCTTGTGATAGATACGCAGTCAAGCATGGGTTCCGTTACTTGCCGCGTTGGTCAAGACGGGCTTCTTTCTTGCGACGGGGACAATCGGGGATACGCACGGCCAAGCGCATCAGATATATGGAGTTGTAGTACTGGACCTTTTGCGATCCTCGCCGACGATAATGCCGTGCACCGCTCAGTTGTGCCTAGATTATGTGCTGCATTCACAAGATCCACCCTGCTCATCGAAGGTGGCGAAACCCAGCCTGCAGTTGACCGTGCAAGATATTATCTCGGCAAAATAACCAATCACTACAGCCGAGCCGTACACGAATGCCAACTCGACGGGAAAGGGTATTCGTTTCCTTATGATGATGTGAGTCCAGCTCCAGACAATGTAGCCGGTGTGGTGGCGGGGAAAGATCCTCGTCTGCTGCAAATATTCGTGGGAGGTCATGGGGTGGCTTGATGGCTATGGGAAAAGCCTTACGATGATTTTAGATAGTGATATGAGGATCCGACCGTGACCATTGATAGGCTATATAGAGAAGGTACAAAGTGTAATAGTGTCTTTTCCAATGAGAGTGCTAAGGATCCTCTTTCATCGTGATGTTAACTGGGCGAGTTACATGCATCAATTGGCCTCTCCTCCCGCTCCCTCATACAAAGGTCCCTTTCCATGCCCTGGGAACAGTGTAGAATAATCTCTTGGGTCCTGACAAGGTCGTCTCTCTCGTCGAGAGCTCTGACCTTTTCCGCAAGGGCGTCTTTGTGTTGGTCAAGCTCTATCTCGGTGATCTCCTGGCGCAATTTCTGTTCTTCTAATTGTTCCTCTAGTTGAGAGAGGCGAAGTCCCATATCGTCTTTCTCAACCTCCAATCGCCAACACAGCTGTCGAAGCCCCTCGATCTCGGCTGCTTGTGCTTGTAGCTGCTTGCAAGTAGAGCACAATATCGGGAATTTAACTTTGGTCCTAGGTTTATTAACTTGGATAGAATGCATGGGCAATGGATTGGGGATTCTAACATAGTAAATCGACCGGCAGGTGCTTTGGACCTATCCCATATAGCAGTTAAACTAAGCGCTACGTTAACCAGATACACATATAAGACGACCTAATATAGCTGCGACTGAGACTATAATGGAACAGGCGAACAGGGGACGCGGATGCAATGTTGAACTACTGTGTTATTCAGATCCAGAGGAGGCTCTACCACACAGCAACGTTACTTTAACAGTGGTACAGTTTATGTAAGTGGGGGGTGAAGGAGTGTATTGTCTAATGCCTTGGGCTTCCACTCCTGAAGCCTGGTTGCAGGCTAGGTCTTTATAGACCTAGTCAAAAATGGACAGAGTGTCTATAGAAGAATCTAGATACATCTGGAGTCTGGTAGACTTGCAGAGAAGGGAGGAGAGGTATCTCCCAACAGTTTATTATTGGCTCGCATGGATATTCTGATTCCTACTCAAAGACCAATTCAGGTACAGTACAATGCTGTACTTCTGCACATATTGCACTATACAGTACTTGATTGGATGTGAAGCGGAGTGTATAAAACCATGGTCAAGTTACGTCCCCAGGTGCCGAGGCAGAATCGATGGGGAAAAAATGGTATAATTTAAATAGAGCTACATCATGGAGATAGAATAGAGGCTGAGTTTTTTTTTTTTTTTTTGAATCAAGTTTATTGTCCGTATGCAGCTATCTAGCTATGACAGACATTATGACAAACCTAGCCCTGATGAGGGCTTACTCCTTTCAAGCCAGGAGAGTCCAGATCCAGAAATTCCATCGCTCAACTTGCTGTCCATGTTCAGCCTTTCTAGTGAAGTTAACAAAAGGGAAGCTTTGTTTCCCGTAGAAACGAGAGCAGAGCCCCCTTTCCACGCATGGTAGTGAAAAGAACGCTAGTCGTGAGAGGGAGCCCCATGAGCTGCCTCTGTAGATGCTGTCGCTGCCTGCTGAAGTGCCGACAGTAGAGGAGGAGATGCGTTGTCGTCTGCTTCGTTCTGCCGCAATACCTACAGACGTCTGAGTCGGTTTTCCCTATGAGGCGTAGGTATGTTGCTATGTGTCCTATGCCTGTGCGTAGCTGGATATACGCGGACGAGACACTCCGAGGGAATCCAGAGTAGTCGAAGGGTTTCAGCGTAAACTTCGGTGGTTTTCTGGTCAGCAGTCGGTACTGTTTCCCCAGGCCGTGAACGCGTCGGCCATGGTCTTCATTCTGTTCTTCGAGGTCCCACAGCTGCTTCCATCTTTCTTTCACCTTTTGGTGGATCTGGCTCTTCAGCCAGCTGAGAGATACGAGCTGGTCTTGCCGGTCGTGTCGTGGGAGGGGCTTCTGAAGCCCCTTCTTCGCTTAGAGGCTGAGTTGCTACTGGCGCAGTACGCCTTTGTAGCCAATACGCCGAACTCCGTCTATTGCGAGGCCAGAGGCCAGATCAATACTATGGACGAGGCTGGTCCTGTACTTTTCATACTCTACTTCAGGCTACTACACGCCGGTAGAGAGTCAACCACAATATATGAAAGGGGTTAAATCCGTCACACGTTAGTATACGGGCTCCACGCATCGATTGACGCTCGATCCCTGGATATCTGTCTTTGTTATTGGGATTGGAAGGGGTGTTCCGCGACTATGCGATTTGAAATTGAAACCTCCATAATTAGTAGTTATGATATGGACGATTTATTTTACCTAGCCCCCAAAAGATGCCTAGAGAGATTGCAGTACTGTACGCGAAGTCTTCATTAACACACAGCTCTCGCCATATGGGCGGATGTTCAAAAAGCAATCCTCTTGTTGATCTATGCTGATTCGGTCAATTATCTTTTCCCGTCGGGCCTGTAGAACTGATATATTTGTGTTGGTGTCAAGAACATGAGTCTCAAAGTATTAACAGTTGAAACAGTAGATTGGTTTCATGATCGGCTCACCGAGGTTGCAAGAAATAGATGCATGTTTTCGGTGTCAAACAAAACCGTAGTCTATCGATATATGTATCTCTAGTTCTCTCTCACGTTTGAGGGCGTCTTCATCTTCCCGCCACAGCATATCAGGACTTGACTGTTCACTGCCAGTCAAGTAAAAGCTCTGTTCCCCTTCCGGCTCATTCTGCTGTGTTCACCTCCGACATGCCTGGTATCGGCTGAAGAGCTTCGTTCGTATGGTTCATAAAATACTCTTGTGTTGGGGAAGCAGGCTCCAGCGTAGCTGGTCGGGGCAAATATGCATCAGCTGATTTGAGGAAGGGGCTAGGACAGATCTGTTCGCTTTCCAAAGCCCGGATAAGTTCTGTCTGGCTTTGCACCGTCTGCTCTTGAAGATCGTAAACCGCCTGCATCTCTTCAATTTCCTTTACGAGTTCCGCTACTCTCATCTGCATTTGAGACCTGTCTGCGTATAGTCTCTGGATATGGGCTTGACTATTCTGAAGTTGCAACGCGAACTCTTGGACTGCGGCGCTTAAAACGCTTAAAGGCAACATCAGTGTTGATATATGAGAGGATGGAGTGCAATCCATGATATCCTGGCTAAAGAATGATAGTCCAAACTAGTTGAGTGAGTTGTAGAGCAGGGGCTGCACTATGGGCTATAGAGCCTATTTATCTGAACCATGGCATGAAAGCTGCTTTAGCCTCTTCATCTCATCCCTCCAAAGTATGTACGATATTTATCCAATATCTGCTGTCTGTCGAAAGCCACCCTAGGACGTATTCTCGCATCCATAGCAAGCTCCAGTTCCGGTACGAAAGAGTTTCAGCTATTTACTGATCTTCCACGGCAAGGACCCAGCGATGTTTGACACACGAGAGTGACCTACAAATAAGGCCTTGTTTCCAGCCAAACACCATCATTCCTACCACACTACCCACCATGTTTCAAGCCAGGAACAAGGCTCGGCAACCGATAGCGCCTGTTGTTCGGAGATCTCGCCAGGTGCGAGTGCCTCCTGTGCAACGTAACCTTACCTTCCAAGCTGCAGCGAACTTCCAGCCAACCCCCACTGTACAGACACGTCCACAAAGTGACTTCCATTTACCAGAGCAAGTCAACACGATCTGCATATCTGCCACAGCCAGGCTTGTTACTAATTGCCACATACTCTTAGTATACCCGACCATCCCAAAGCCCTCGCCGATGCTATATTTCAACTATCATCCGACCTTGACGAACAGTCTATCCAAGTTAAACAGCTTGGCCAAAGGTAACGTCCGCTCACGCTATCCAATACCTTCCTTTTCCTCTTACTAATCATCCCTTCAGTATTGACGCACTGTACGTAGCTTGTGCCTATTTTCTTGTGGCTCGCACTGATTCTCTACCACAGCAAGCAGGTAGTCGACAATGGGTAGGCAGTTCAAAGGACTTACGGAAACATATACTGAACCGCTTCATAGATTTGAAAATATCAACAAAAAGCTGGACGATTGGTTGACGAAGCTAGATAATGTCATCGAGCAGGACTCTGTGGGCAAAAGTGCGGACGACTTGCTTGAAGAAGAGTTCTTGAGTTTACAATAGGCACATGGAGTGTCCTTTCGAAGCTTTCTAGTAGTAATAATTCAAGTGATTATACCTTCATATTGGAAGAAGCATGTGCATAGACTGGATGTTGCTCGTCACGTTCTAAATTCAAACTGGAAGTTCACGTAAATATTGTCATATGAAGGACACGAAGCTTTTGGCTTCTTATTGTTTCCAGCTAGCATTTTCTTTTGAATCAAGTTTATTGTCCGTATGCAGCTATCTAGCTATGATAGACATGTAGTCGAACCTAGCCCTGATGAGGGCTTACTCCTCAACACAGAGGAGAGTATAGAAACCTTGGTATATATGCCACCGCTCCGACGATAATGATCCTAAGTCATTATCAAGTATATATTTAGGAGTACATTTGTAGCCTTAGTATGGCTTGGTCTTTCGTTATGTGACGATAATCGTCGTCGAGTCGTTGCGTTGTTTTGTGGAGATTTATGGCGTCCACGAGCCACGTTATGGCTGTTATCGACTGCCATGAGCCGGGTCGGACCGCAGCAGGATTCGAACCTACTTGCATTCGTCGCCCTCCAGCTAGCATTGCATATATGCTAAGCTATGAATTCCTCCACTCGTTGCTTTAGTTTAACGTTAGAGAGAAGGTAGTGATTTTGAATTGAAATCACGTTGAGCTTCCAATCCCGACTCACTCCTGGTAGCCATAAAACGCTCCTGCGTTAATATTGTCCATTGTTTACTCTCTGCCTGCAGTATCATATAGTTTGACAATAAGTAATAATGGACCTGATAGTTACATGTTGTATGCACTGTACTGTGTCGTGGGTGTATATAGCATACACATTGATTACTGTACTGTGAAAACCCGGTTCAGTATCCACATTTTAATATTAGATTCTTGACCACGAGAATTTGGCCTTTGTTCGCTATACAGATACCCCGCTCTACCTCATTGGCAAGAATCCTTGATTTGGATCCGGACGCTGGATCTGGATTTAACAGTACAAGAAACGTATATATGTACGGGAAATTAGAAATTGTCGATATCTAGCCCGCTTCATTTATGTTACATACTGTATTAGTAGCGATGCAGAGATTTGCTGATGACACCGGTCAAGAAGATAGGAATGGACGCTGGACGTACAGCTAGTGGTGCAGCCTATACCTGTCTAGGGCTATAAAGTCTGATATCCCCCCCGCTCCGCTTGTACCGTTTCGGCGTAGACGGCCGGATCATATTGGATTCAGAATAATCAGGCGATGTTATTCTCTTCTTGCTGCATCCGTGGAGAGCCTTCTAGATTTTCGTGGGCTGAGTTCGGCCCTGGCTTCCATAGTTGTCGTGTAGAGACAGAAGAGTAGCTATGGCGCACGAGCGCCACTAGCGGGCCAGGTCCCTTAGAGCGTCGGCTTGCGACTCCGCGTTGTTAGGACCAAAGGCGCCGGTTCTGTCGTACTTTACTTACGACTATGACAAACTGATCTTCGTCTAATGCTACTGTGACATGCTTAAGTCTTCCTTGCGCCACTACAGCAAATGCTGATAGAAATTGATGCTTGATAGCATCAAATGTTGAGAAGGCGATTCCCTAATGATCCAAGGCCCACTCTGGATGCTCCATCTACACCGAAATGTTCGTTTCTAGGGGGAGGGGCGGAGGGTTCTTTTGCGGCGCAGCGGCCCAAGTAACCGTAGACCCACAATGACACAGCGGCGTACCCCAGGAAGAGCCCTTGTGCATTTCTGGCTGGAAGTCACAATAGCTGGTCGCACTTCAAGAGCCCGTAAGACTTCCGCGGCACTAGAGGAGCGAACCAAATGCAGGCACAAATCCGTTGTATAGAGGTTGCACATGTGGGTCGACTTGGGATTAGGACTCAAGGGCGCGCTGGAATTAGATGAGGCATCGGCGCCCCTTATAGCCAAACGTCGAGTCCTAATACAGCCAATTAGGCGTCGGTTTCCTCTTGGAAGAGCAGTAAGCGGATGTTACATGCCGGCCGTCAGAGGCTGAGGCTGCAGATGCTAGTTACCGTATAACTGGATTAGGCCATTTGCGCAGCTTTTTGGGGTGATGCATTTGGTTGCAGGTGGTGCCACTTATTGACGTGCATGACCAAATGGGGATGGTAGTTGGATCGTACATAGGTCTATCAGCAATAACAAATCGATGACACGAGAACTGGTGTACACTTGTAGTGTGCGCGTCAAGGCCAGCAAGTGATTTTTGTCTGGAATCGATTACTCAATTGTCTCAAATCACATTGTGACCTACGCAATGGCAACCCTTATTCATTGCCAACGCCAACGCCCCAAAAGCTTGCCTAATAGCACAAAGCACCTTCGTTCCGTCTGCTACCCGCCGTGGCTGTAGTCTTAGAAAGAACCACACTACCAGCTATTATATGTCAAAGAATCAAATGGGATATAGTAGGCAGCATTGAATAGATAAATAGTGGCAAGGATGCTATCTCTGAGGAAAATAACGAAAGAGACCTTCCAGTAGTACGTGTTGGCGAACTAGACTGGCTACGAAGCGGGTGTACTGCTGAACTATGTTCATATGCCGATGAATCAACACTATCGTGGTCATACCTGGACCAACTGCAGCTCCAACATGCTCTTCACGTTGCTGCTATTTTCTCTGTTGGGGGATGCCACCCAGGCCAGTATCCAAGCGGCTCCCCTGCGCATCCCTCAGTACGCCCTGCGCCCGGGTGCTTACCATTGGAACAATCAACTTGCTGTAAAGAGCAGGGTGTCCAAACCGAACATCCACACTTTCGTCGTTTCGTTTCTCTATCACTGCATCATCGCTTACCTTTTTACCCCTCTTACTATAGAAACACTGATCATCGTCGAAAGTCTTGATGCAGAAGTATTTGAATCCTCCCAGGATGGCAAAAAGCGGTGCCATGAGGATTATCTGGACATACGACTCCCTCCTAGCGACCACAAACATTGTTGCCACGACGTTGCTAAGCAAAGTTGCGGCAAGGACACGGTTGACGATGAACCCCCAGAAAGCACCGCCGGATTCGTGTTTTGTCACAAATACGTACCTGAAACCGAACGTAAGCGCTGAACACGCTAACAGTAAACAATGTCAAACTTACATCAGCAGATACTTTTTCAGGTAGCTGTCCGTAGTAAAGTAAAAGGCGGTTACCGGAAGCACCAATGGCTGGAATGGTGCAAATACCAATGCAATGGTAACATAAAAAAGGAAATTATTATAATGGGATGCGTAATCGAAAGGAGGCGGCGCCGTGAGTTCGAGCAATTCCCGCGGTGTTAGATTCAAAAGCCTGCGCGACAACCAGTCTCTTCCTAGTTTGACAAGCTGTGAGACGTCCAGCGCCGCACCGAGATTACGCTGCAACAAGTAGTTGAGCCAAAAGGGTGACACATCGCAAAAAGCCCCCATGAGGTTTTCGAATGGCTGGGTATCCTTGATAGCTGCCCACAGATTCTGATTCGACTGGGCTCGGATGACCGCAGCGGCATACTTCCAACCGGCCGAAAAAAACGAGAAGACGATAAGGTTGTTAAAGATAAAGAAGACGTAGAGCTTGCGAGCCACACCTCTCTCGCGTTCCGTTTTGGAGAGATCGCCAGCATAGATGGAGAGACGCCGGAAGATGGTCGGCAGGAGTAAGTAGAACAGCGTTGTAACCAAGGGCGCGAGGATACCTTGTATTGCACCCCATGTTCGTGGGTGGCGTTCGAGCTCGGCCTGAAAGGTGGGCCATATGGCACCAAGTTTCGACAAGTCGGCTAGGAAGACGGCAATAAGAGCATTAGGGACCGTCCAAACGGCGACCAGAGCAGATACTGCGACGTGACCCATAAAGACTCGCCGGCGTCGAGTTTCCTTGGGCAACGAGAGGTTCTTCCAAATCACATCGTTCGGTCCGGGAGCAAGCTGGATTTTGCTCCCATGAGGATGCTGCTTCCTCGCAGCATACGCCAGCTCGTGAGCCTGCTCCATATTTGGACATGTGGCAAAGCCGTACGGAAGCACTTCCTTATCCACTGTCGCGTTTCTCATTTCGTGGATTTTGGCTGAGAGTCGGCGGATACGCGCAACTAAGTACTCAATAGCATCAACGTTGGATCCTGGGGCGAACGTCGTGTCATCGCCTGCCCGAGCCTTGCAGGTAGGACGTTTTGCTGGCAGCGTTTTCGGGTGTCTCGAGTATTTTGAGAGTACTGTTTCTAGTGCCCGAACGGCTCCCTCGTACGTTTCAATGAGCTCGGGGAGTTCTTTGAGACTATGTGCAATGGTACCAGATAGATCCCTTGATGTAGCAAACGGACGGACAAGTTCGATAATGCCTGCATCGGTGCGATATCGGTCTGGAATGTCAGTCACCTGACCAAATCTTAGTATTGGAACACCTCTAGGTCTCCGAGGAGCGACGCATTCTTTATCGAAAGGGGGATATAGCGAGATATTGCATACCATCAACGTTCGAGAAAACGCCTTGTTTTGGTAATCAGAGCTCTCGAAATACTCGCACCTGATACGTGCTACAATCCTAGAGCTTGTCCACAAGAAATAGCAAATAACAATGTCGAAGGCATGCGAGGTGGCGACATATGCCCAACATGCCCTCCCCGCCGACAGAATAGGGGGCGAATTTCATGAACGTATTGGAACCATCAGACGAACGGTTCTTACTGTTCTCGACGATGTTAAGCGGGATATATACACCACAGCCAATGATAGATAGGAAAATCGTAATGTTGCGGCACATTGTGGTGAAGTGTAGAAAGACAGTTGCATCCTGGCCAATCTTTTCGACAAGCGCCTGATCCCTGGTCTTGACCACAGGTTGGACCCAGCCAAACACTCCATTTGAAATTGCTGGAGGAACACGCTTTCTATCCGAGATATGCTTCAGTCGAGGTGCATAGATTGTTTTATTGTGAGGTCGTAGAAGACAGAAGAGCACGGCGCAAAGCACTGCACCACTTATGGAATAACCAAAGGACGACCAGAACGCTTTAGTCGTTAACTGTCACAGGCGGTAAAGTCAGGAATAATATCTTTTTTTTCGGAGATAGTATATCTACCTGTGTGTTAAATGGACTCTGGATGTACTGAAGGAAGTCCTCGGGGTCGTTGTCGCGGGGCTGTAGCGTGAACATGGTGTGAGATGATTTACGAGCTGTATACGTTTGACCAACTGGACGGCACCGTAACAAGTGATATGACATTTGGCTCGAGACCGGCTGGCTAGGATTTGGGCTTAATATGTAAAAGGCTCTATTTATTACTGAAAACACCTCTCCAGCTCGTTGGATTGAAATGCGGGATCGCAAAGGTTTCAGTTGAGTCCAGAAGCATCCAAATGACGCGGTCCATTGAGTTATTCAAGCTACTGGTCTGCTGCTGTTCCAGCCATCCATAAGGCCCAGCGACGAAAGTAATACGGCCCCTGAACATTCGTCAAACCGTGCACTGTGGTAGGAGGTACAGTATGGCACTTATCGGCAATGCAAAAAGCTGCGGTTATACCGTAGCTCAAATTTTGTTTCTTCGACTAAACTCATCCCTCTGTCGAGCAATTCCAATGTCGTATTAAACCCCATACTGTAAAAACCAGGTTCAGCTTCCGGATTCCAATCTAGGATTCTTGTCAATGAGGCAGGGCGGCAGGGCGGGGTATCAGTACAACGGATAAAGGCCAAATTATGTCCAAACACTGGCTGTACTCCAACTTGACAAAGCCGAATTCAGTTGAATATGACTTACAGCGAATGATTATCCGTTACGCTTTAGAGTCGCAAGTGTATCTCGAGAAGTTTCAAACAACGTTCAACCTAATACTATGAAACCCAGGTTAAGCGTCCGCATTTCAATCTAAGATTCTTGACAACGAGCTAATGCGGGGTATCTGTACAGCGTGTAACAGCCGTTTTTGAGGTACAGCTAGTGGCGGGACAGGATTTAGCCCTTGCGCGCTGTACAAATACCCCGCTCTGCCTCAATGACAATAATTCTTGAGTGGAATCCGGACGCTGGACATGGGATTTGACAGTACTACGAAAAGAAGGTTTTGCGTTCGTATTTTAATCCGAGGATCTTGACAACAAGGTAGTGCGAAGTATCATGTAACGGGTGTTTTTGGAGTACAGCCGGTGTTGGGGCTGAATTTGACCTTTGTCAGCTGTATAGATGACCAAATTTATATCCTACCATGTTGTCCACGCTTTGCCGGACAGCGACAGCATTTACGGACACTGCTCATAAGCCACTCTCTCACGGGAGCCATTTTTCACGATCACTGGTGAATAGGACATGCTCTAGCTCTTCACAAAATCAGTGGGAAGGAGCTTTACTTTGTTGGCTGTCAATCTCACAAGCTGTGGGCTAAAAGCTACCTGGTTACTAGACTTGTGCTCTTCACCTTTCCAAATCAGTACACATCAGGGCCATAACTATACTGTTAAACAGTGTCTGTTACAGCTAGATACCAGCTGAACAAGAGTGACTCTTAAATTCCACGCGCTTCGTCATGTATATGTAGCCTTTTGGCTTATCGTGGGACAGCTTTTCTAGCATTGACTCATTTCCGATTCGCAGCTTCTTGATTCTAATGACCTAACTAACAATAAAGATTGCTACCCCTGACACCTCGGCTTCTGCCAGAGACAATGTCAGCTTCATATCACCGTGCAGTTCGCCACCCATTTCTGACGTTCTTTCTCCATCCGTATCTCACCCTCTTGGAAGATCCGAGTGAGATACAGATATGCGTCATTAATCTCCTTCATGATTCTGTAAATATATTTCCAGACATAACGTAGATGTGCAATTTCCCGCCGGAGTTTTTCGTTTTCTTCTGCCAGCAAAGATATTTCGCGTCCTTCTTGTAATGACGTTTGTAAAGATAGACGGAATAACGTTCCTTCCAGGCTGAAAGCACCATCCTCGGAGTAGACACTAGACGCTCTTCTCGGCGTCGTGCACATAGTAGGATAGCGGCCTAATTGGACCGCGAGCGAGATGTTGAGATCGCATGTGAACCCGTTAGGGAAAAGCTCATAGAAATTGTAAATAGAGCAGAGCGAGAACGACAGCTAGTGATGCCGCGCGAGTTCGCGAACAAGTGCTAGTGAAGACCGGGATTGTTGTTGGTGTTGGAGAGTGATAAGCGTAAGGGGTATTTCGGTACGAGCTGCCAGCTGCAGGCCCGACAACTGGCTGTGAAGGATATAAAGCTGTGTTGGTGCTCCAGTTGCTAATTGCTGGACTACCTGAGACGTTGGCCGTAGGGGCCCGGCAGCGCATGCAGTATGATTTATCGGATATGGCAAATGGGCGTTTGTGCCTTCGTAGGTTCTTCCCAGTGACACGTTAATGGACATCAAGGCACTAGCAGTGTGACGTGTGACGTCCAACGATGTATACAACAGATGGGTGCTAACGCGACAAAAGAGCAAACATAACTTTAGTAAGGGCACACGAAGGTTAAATAGCAAACAACGTGTTTGAGTTGGGCCGTTTTTGACGTAGAAGCACGTGCGGCCACTCGAGACGATTAGACACCGGTTTGAGAGCTCGAAAAAGACCTATCCGAAAGTACATCACGGAAGACCATTACTAGACAAACAGCCCTATGTTTTCTTTAAGCAATCTAGTACGGTGTCATGTCTAGAAAAGGAGGAACCCTAGTCAGAAATGGATCTGGCGGCCATACTTCCTCATGCGCAAAAGACGGCTCCCAAAGATAACGTATATAAGTTGCCATGAATCCTTAATACGGATGATGAGTGTGATACAAACACGACAACATGCGGCAGTGCAACCATTCTCACTGGCTTCAGCTATCACGAAACAATGAGGGCGCAAACCTGGAGGTGTCTGATAGACTCGAGAGATTACATAATCAACAAACTCCAGGCCATCGTTTTCCCGGGTTTGCCATTTTATTGGGCAACCGACATAAATCATTAGCGCTGAGAAGCCTCGGAATCAACCCCCCTGGTTCTAGCAAGAAAAGGGCATCTGGGGACATCCATCTATTTTCTGCTCCTGGCACTGTAACCCATCCTTTGCTAGTAGCTGATGGGGACCTCTTCTCTCGTGGGAAGTTCAACAAGGCTTACGGAAATCCAAGGTGCCATGAGAATAGTATGTACCAAGTACAGCCGTCTCTGGGCTTCGAGAGCATGGAAAATGCCGTTACTCGGCTATACAACCAGTTGCTTCTTCCCTTTTCCGACCTAGTCTGTCTTTTTGTCGACGATCTCGGAGGTATGGCGAAGGTCACCGAGCACCTTCGAAGTTGGCTACACCCGGATCAGCAATTCGCCTTGACCGGAATTCAACCATGGCTTCTTCTCGTCGTAAGCAAAGACCTAGAGGTAAACGAACAACTGATGCTGCGTGAACTTGTTCGGGCACAAAATGGCGTCAAACCCCGCTTCCGCGGATACCAAGTTTTCAACATTGCAGAGAGCGTGCGCCAAACAAGAGCGACCAAGGAATGCCAGAATAGGCCATGGGACAGACTCCAAGCCAAGATTTGGTCTCTGTCGGGTATTTCACGTCGGAGACGTGAGGGTTTGCTGTTCTCGGTCCCGCACTTCTCAAGTTTTATTCATTCTGCTGTCGACCGCTTTGTAGATCCAGGTAAACGTCCACTCGAGGTTGTTGAGGGATCACGTTTAAAGATGCCCGTTGCAGCAGACCTTGAAACGCATCTCATTACCTTTTTGAAAAGTATGCGAAGCACTGAGACCGTGACGACGTTGGGAATCCCTATTATAACATCAAGTTTTATACTGGACCACTACCCACCTGGCATGCATCGTGAGTGTCGGACACCTGCGAGGTAATAGCCGCTAATAATATCCAGAATTCAACCCTCGAACTGTCTTCATCAGGTTATACCGACGTACAAGTAAACGAATCTATGATGAATGGCCACAACATGAGACTAGTTTCCCGTTGCCTGCTTCCTTCTTGAGCCTGTTGGAGAACAATTTCCTTGAACAATACAGACGTTTCCGACGTGTCAAGTCTGCTGCCGAGCTTCACAGGAGCAATCTGTGCCAATTTCGCAAAGAGTATTCTGGGTTGTTCTCAGACGTCACTTGCTTCAGCTGCGTTAGACGTCCTCCTCAGTTCAGCCTCCCTTGTGGCCACATGATTTGTGAGAACTGTGTGAGGGTCTTTGGTCAAGACACAAAAAGCCCGTGGGGGTTTTGCCTGAAAGCCTGCATCCTTTGCGGTAAGAGCGTAGGAGATATTGAAATCGGCATGAGGCCTGACACCGCGAGCGTACGTGTTTTGAGCATTGACGGCGGTGGTACGAGGGGTATAGCCCCTCTTGTATTCATTGAAACTCTACAAGAGTGCATTGGGTTACCTTGTCCAGTCCAGCGCCACTTCGACCTTATCTATGGGACCAGCTCTGGTAAGTTTGGTTGGAGGCTTAGCTGCTTCTTTATACTAATATACGGCTGTGTAGGTGCAATAACGGCTGCAGCATTGTGGATAAATGGGTGGTCTCCCAGTGAATGCATTGCGAGCTTCGAAAATCTTGCCAAAGTTGCCTTTCAACCCCGGTGGTGGTGGCCACGTTTACCGATCCTGTTGCCCATTTTCAAGCTCCTGGCTACCCTGGTACTAGATAGCCAGTATTCGAGCAAACCGCTAGAGGCCGTCCTACTCCAGGTGTTTGGTAAGAAGAGTATACAGGCTTGTTCTCCAGCTACTGAACTTGGAGCCAAAGTCGGAATCACAGTAACTACGACGCAGGATGCAAGTGCATGTATCTTCACTACTTATAACGGTGTTGGACAGCGACGAGCAGATTCCGGTATGTGAAAAGTCGCCTTGGATGCAATGATTCTAACCTAAAGCAGAGTATCATGTGTTCAAGCCTCAAAGCAGTACTGGCCAGATTCCGTTGTGGGAAATGTAAGTTGATGTCGCTCTGCGAGGCTATCGCTAACCCAATTCTAGTATACGCTGCAGTACCGCAGCACCTTAGTAAGTACTGTAGGATCGCACAGCCGATGTATATACTGACGCATGTTAAGCTATTTCAAGCCGAGGCGCATCGATGGGCTAGGCACATTTCAAGACGGCGGGCTTGCATTCAACAACCCTGCTGCGATAGCAGTTCAAGAAGCCTTTGCATCAGGGGCTGAACCTAGTATCATCGTGTCGCTCGGGACAGGCGCGGCGAAGACACGCAGCCCCGTACTTGGGGACTCGCGTCGGCTCCTGCAAGACTCATTTCCGATGCGTATTTTCCGTGCATTTTGGCAAGGCAGTAGTTCCCATCGGGCCTGGCAACAGCTACTCCGCCACACCAAGTCTGATAGCCAAAGTAACCTTTTCCGGTTTGATATTGAGTTTGAAGGCCCAGTACCCGCTCTCGACGATGTGGCAGAGATGCAAAATGTGGCCAAGCTCGCCCGGGACGAAATTCTTCATTCACCATCCCTGGAACCATTGATAAACCGTATCAAGGCGGAGCTGTTTGTCTTCGAGCTCAGTGCACATGCCCCTTTCCGATTTCATAATGGGGTCTATCTCTGTGCGGGCAGGATTCTGTGCCGCTTACAGCCGAAATCACCAGAATATAACGCATTTATGTGCCAGCTTGCTCAATCCTCGGCCTCACTTCACGTAGCCCATCAGCGCATCATCAAGGGAGTCTGGGGGAGCCCAACTTTGAACACACAAGAGCAATTCCACCAGGAAGTCAGCTTTCAGATTAAAAGCCGCGACCGGCCTTTCTCCATATCCCTGGCTGTCGGTGACTATCACAGTCATATTAGCGGATCACCTTTCACTCTGGAAGGTCTTGCTGAACAGCAGAAACTTAACGCCGTCTTCGGGACTGCTGACCACAGGAAAAGACCTGTAGAAGAAGGAGAAGAAGCCCAGAAGGCTAGCCCGAATCCTGCGAAAAGGCGTAGGACGTGTTATTGAATCAAAATACTGTAGATTTTCAATTGGCTAAGGGTTGTCCTGCGTGGCAATAGATCGCAAATCCTACAAGACCTTTGTAATGCAAAGCTGTTTACTTCGTACTTCAAGCATAATAATAATTCTCTTGCAACACGGCTGGTTCCCTCACCACTGTACAGTGAATGCACAGCTTCCAAGAAGCATCCGGTATTTATCTTTGCATGCTCACGCTCCAAGGTTGGTTAGATTTTGCAAAGAGGTATCCTCCCTCAGGTAAGCGTTTCCAAGCGGTTGCCTCCTTTTCCGTGGTGATCAAAAGAAGTTGGGGTAGATTAATCTGCCACCAATGTGCTAGGCTGAGAAAAGTTAGTGATCAATGCCTAATAGGAATTTTACTTGACGAACTGAGGTGATTAACGAGCATCGCCTTGCACTTAACCTGGCAACCTTGTCTTTCCCGGTTGTTGACTTTGGTAGCCCTTCTGGGTTAATGTGCGATGACGAACTGTATTTTACATATGCCTCACTTCTTGGTATGTTCATATGTTCACGGCTATGACCACTTAACTATAAAGCCCATCTTATATATGTGTTCGTGCCTTTCCTTTTTCTTCGAGTGGCGGACGCATCTTGCGCTTTCACTCCGGGCGGCAGGTTATACGGACGTAACTTCAATTTCTTCTCATATTGGTCATATTTAGCGGAAGAGACTTTCTTAGTGCAATGTACTTCAACGGCTCTACGTAGATAATATTTTATGGTACCGTATTTGTGTCGAGACATTAACCGGCGCTGGGTGTTCATAGTTCAAGTGGCTGATGTGAAGAAAACGCTGTACCAGAAGTGAACTTGCATAACCTGAAAACTGCGGCGACAACTCGATGAGCCCAGATAAAACTCCTCCTGAGCCTAAAAGTTGTTTTTCGCCCTTTGAGTTCGAATTGCAGACCCTACCCTACTAGACTTGATTATTACGGTAAATTGAGATACTGTTCCAGACATACTGTTCAGTATACGGAACAAGTTCTACAGCAAAGGCCTTTAAGACCCATAACTTACGTTTAAGAGCTAAAACGGCGCCATATCAAGATCCATTTCTCCAGCCTCCATATTGGACTCAATGTTTGCGTGGTGTTGAAGTTCATCAACAATCAGCAAAGCCAAAACAGGATACTCGTAGTTTACGGACGGCCGCGTGGCGTGAATTATAAATACACCATTCGCGTCCGCCTTGTTCGACGTCCAAAAGATGGAAAGCATTTTTGGGCTGTTTGGAAACTTACTTCACTAAACAGTCTGATAGCATATAGCACTGGCTCCCGTGGCATCAAAGTCAGTATGGCGCATACTGCTCAAGATGCGATCGGAAAGTGCTGGTTAAAAGGTGAGATATGGGGAGAATAGTGCTGTAGTGTTTTTCTCCGAGCCCAACTTCTCAAGACACCACTCCACTAACTATGACTTCCAAAATGCTAAACCACAATCACAGAACTCCCGAACGAACTGCTCGGTTCTATCTTGGACACAGCATCCCCCCAAGATGGCATCAGACTCGCTACTACTTGTCGCATGATGTGCGAAAGAATCTTACCTCGGTTTTATATACAGGACGTTGTTAGCTGCCCTCAGAACAGTGTACCGTTTGCACTTCAATTCAGTTGTTGGTACGGCATGCAGAAGACCTACGAGATGACCATAGCTGCGATTCGAAATACTGGACAAAACGCGCCACAGGTATTGAACCAGTTGTTCGATAACAGCAAACTGCAACTGTTCGTTTCCCGAGCATGCCCGGCGCGAAGCCATCTTTGCTCGACGGTGCCCTACTATCATCTCAGGAATGATCGTTATACCCTAATGCATATCTGCGCTTTCCGTGCCAATACTCATATTGCTGGGCTCCTGATGGAAGAGGATGGTGTTGATGTGGACTCCCTAGATGGGCTGGGAAGGACTCCAATACATTACGCAGTCAACGACTCTGTTGTAAGCCTCTCCTCGACGTAGCGGTATAAGTCAAGTGACTCTTTTGGTTCGATCTTCGCTTATCCAAATTTATTCTGACGTGCATTTAGGCTCGATTTCTCGTCCAACTGGGAGCCGATATCAACGGGAACATGAAATATAATGGAAGCGGGCCTCTCGTGAATTTGATATGTGATGCTGACGCGTCACATCAGCCCGTAGCAAGTCTTCGAGTTGCGTCGCCCAATGATAGAGGGTGGCGGGATGCCTGGCCACGGGTTATTGTTCCAGACCTCTTTTCTACAATACAATACCTGATTGATGAAGGAGCCGCTGTGTCTTCTCCACTCAAGGATCCACAACTTTGTCCTCTTGCTTTTGCCATTCGCTTTGGCCATATCAAGATTGTGGAGGCGCTTTTAGACGCTGGGGCCGACCCGAACCCAACACGAACGGTACACGGAACTACCGAAACCTACCTTCTGCTGACAGAGGCGATCAATAGCAATAGGCCCGAGATAGCACGGCGCTTGTTGAAAGCCGGCGCACGGGTGGATGCGTTACCCGGCGGCACTCAGATCCCCCCCATCCTTGCGATAGCCACAGCATGGTTCTTGAGCAACGCAAGCCGCGAATCAAACTGGGAAGATGTCCTCGACCAAATCTGCGCAGCCTCCAAGGACATCAACCATCCGATGGAAGGACATAGTGCAATCTGGTGGGCCATCAAAGAAGGAAGGTTCGCCGTCGCCCGTGTATTAGCACGAAACGGTGCATCATGGGAAGGCAGGGGTTTATACTTGAATGCAACTGTGCTTAGTAAGTTGGTGGACGAGTTTAGCAGGTCCTGATGGATAAAACACAGGCATGGAAGCCAGTATTCCAGGGTACTGAATGTGACAAGGTGTTTCAAAAATTAAAATTTGCACTCCAACTTGATTCCATTGTGGATGGCGAAATGAACAATGGTATTGATTAACAATTTTCTGCTTAACTTTATTTGATCGTTGAAGAATATCGATTACGTGCGAAGCTGCGATCGTGGGATACGGAGCTGGGTCAAACGACTTGGGTAGGATGCAACTAAGACCACCAACTACACTAATTTGGAAGACAGTATAAAAGTTTATTAATGAAGCGGTACACAGTATTATTGTCTTGTAATCGATGTTGTTGTTCAATTTGATACCTCACTCGCTCGATGGCAAAGTATAAATTATGTACGAGCTGGTGTTCGCACGGTCGTATGCTTCCCTCAGCGCTTTCCGTGCTTTATAATACAACATACTTTACCAACGGACCACGAGACCAACCCGCTCTGGGGAACTACAACCATGGCCTTTCTCAACCCTCAACGTCCTACCTCACACAACTTCAGTCCCTCATTGTCTTGCTGAAGAGTCTCTCGAAGTCACAGAATATAGAGAGGACGGACCAATCCTGGTTCCCGCCATGGTATAGCCCGCTCCTGCGCCCGGTTATTCTCAGCGTGGGGAAAGAGGAGGCAGCGAAGAGACATCGTGAACTCCTCCGAACGATCCCGCAGCACACAGCCATCATCTACACGGATGGCTCTTTCGATGTCCGAGGGAATGCAACGAGGTCCGCAGCGGGCCTCTGTTCCTTTGCTCTGCACACGAGAGCAACCAAATGCTACTCCTGGAATCTGGGCCCAGGCCTCCGGATTGCCGACGCAGAGCTCACATGCATACACAAAGCCCTACGAATTGCCCGATCATGGAACGCTCCCTGCTACATCTTTACCGACAGCCAGGTCGCGCTCCGCCAAACGCAAGGAACTAGCTATCTGGCCAGGCAAGTGAACAGCATTGCAGAATCTCTCCAACATCTTGTCCAGCTCCATTGGTGTCCGGCGCACTGTGGGATCCGGGGCAACGAGATTGCCGACAAGCTAGCGAAGAAGGGGCTTCAGAAGCCCCTCCCACGACACGATCGGCAAGATCAGCTCGTATCTCTCAGCTGGCTGAAGAGCCAGATCACCAAAAGGTGAAAGAAAGATGGAAACAGCTGTGGGACCTCGAAGAGCAGAATGAAGACCATGGCCGACGCGTTCACGGCCTGGGGAAACAATACCGACTGCTGGCCAGAAAACCACCGAAGTTTACGCTGAAACCTTTCGACTACTCTGGATTCCCTCGGAGTGTCACGTCCGCGTATATCCAGCTACGCACAGGCATAGGACACATATCAACTTACCTACGCCTCATAGGGAAAACCGACTCAGACGTCTGTAGGTATTGCGCCAGAACGAGGCAGACGACAACGCATCTCCTCCTCTACTGTCGGCACTTTAGCAGGCAGCGACAGCATTTACAGAGGCAGCTCATGGGGCTCCCTCTCACGACTAGCGTTCTTTTCACTACCATGCGTAGAAAGGGGGCTTTGCTCTCGTTTCTACGAGAACAAAGCTTCCCTTTTGTTAACTTCACTAGAAAGGCTGAACATGGACAGCAAGTTGAGCGATGGAATTTCTGGATCTGGACTCTCCTGGCTAGAAAGGAGTAAGCCCTCATCAGGGCTAAGTTTGTCATAATGTCTGTCATAGCTAGATAGCTGCATACGGACAATAAACTTGATTCAAAAAAAAATACAACATATTGGAGGTGAAAACCGGGGATCAGCGTTAGCACAAACCAATTAACAGTCCTCCAAAACGTTTACTCGCCACAAAGAAACATGGGTTACCTCGATCCACTAAAAGTTGCTGGTAACAACTGCGGCCAGCCCTCGACAAGGGTAGTCTAAAAATTGAAACGAATATTCAATATAAAAAGGTCCCTCCCTCGCGCGTCCCGCTAACATTTTCTTTACCTTTTTTTATTTGCTTCCAGGTCTCGCAACACTCCATGATGAGCTTTCAATTCCAGCCGCCCAAAGGCCCAGAGACCTATAAAATGGCAAAAGCTAACAAAGAAGCATTTAAGACCGCCTTCGCTGGGATTGGGAATAGAAGCCCAACGGGTCCACAGGTTACATACCTTCGTAACCCCCCTAACGGTCCTTTCTACAGACCAAAAGCCGACGGAGAACACGCAGACCCTGCCTACGGTATGAAACAATCGAACCATACTTTTGATAGCATGCAACCATATCAAGGTAAGGCTCTTCTTACGATTTTGTGCAACCTGCTGATATGCCTTCACAATATCAGCCGATCTTTCACGGGCCAAAAGAACTCCTCATAGGTCCAAGCCATCATCGAGTCAAGACACAAAGCACCACCACGTGATCGGCACAGATCTCAACAGAAGCTCGGCTCATCTTGATGTTGCAATTTCTACACACGCTACGGAAACCCCATTAGCAAAGCCTAGTTTCCATACTTTGGCTAACGCTATGACCGGCACGGTTGAAGAAGGCGGCCCAACCGTACACGGACTGTATAAGATGATCAACGTTCAAAACAACAAGAAAGCTGCTGCTTTTCCCCTGCTTGGCGGTGCAAACACCTCAACTGGACATAGACCTTCGCGGAATGCAAAGCACGGAACCTCTATGCCTACGATCACTACCTACCAATGGAAGGATAAGGCCGAGTCCCCCAAAAGGAAACCTCCACAACTACCTCGACCTGGACCGAGGCCCGCAAAACGAAAAAGGCATATGCCGGCCACACTTCAGGAAGCTAACATTCTCGGCGTAAAGCTACGACCGCAACCTGAGGGGCTCCCTCCTAATGCTAACGGCGAAACATACGACGTAGAGTTGTTAGTTTCTCACCGCATTATTGACGACTCCGGTGACGAATCCACTGAATACCTAGTTATGTGGGCAGGCGACTGGCCTCTCGAACAGAGATACACCTGGGAGCCGGAAGAGAACATCGACGCTGTAAATTTAGTGGGAAGCTACTGGAGGGAATGGTGTAAACGGCTCGCGGCCCGAGAATTCTAACACTCTTATGCTAGCGGTTCTATTTTGATGGGGCTCTTGATGGGATAATACCTTGATTATTATTCATCACAATTTAACTGTCATTTTTGAAGGGTCATAAATCTTTGGGTTTGGTATGTAGCAGTCTACCACGTGTATCTTGGCTCCTCCCGATCAGGGCATGCCAGCAGCAATATTTGCATATGTACTGTCCGGATACTGCAGATTGTTCTGGCTCTGTCTAAGCGCACCGAGTGACAAATAGCTTGTTCGAATGAGGCTCTCAGCGTCGTTCCGGTCCCCACTAGCCTCCCAAAACATGGCTCCTCCTAAGCCTTTGGACCTCAAGTAGTCTATCTTCGCCTTGACCATACCCGGCGTGTCGTAAGATATCAGCTGCAGGCTGTTATTGTCGTATTCGTACGTGGCCCCAGCGATGATATCTTCCTGTGCGTCTAGGTGAGAACGGGGCAAAGCTTTATAATCCCAAACTCCGTTGTCCCAAGACCCCTTACCGATGCCGGAATAAGGTTTCCCAAGGCCAGAAGTGTTTCCAAATGCACGTCCGAATAAGGGCATACCCAGAATGATCTTATACCTCGGGACGCCGGCAGCAAGGTAGCCAGTAATCGCTGCATCCGTGGAGAACGGAGTAGATCCCAGGTTCCCTGAGTTGGGATAAAGGTTGGCCTGGTGCGCACTCAATGGGGAGAAAGAGCCCGCGTAATCATAAGCCATGAGGTTGAACGCATCCACTATCTGAGCCATGTCGAACAGCGGCAGCTTGGTATACTTTTCAGGACCGGCCGGCATCGCAGCCGTCAGGTGAAAATGGTACCCCGGCACGGACCGGGCGGCATAGTCGTCCAGTTCGGCTCTTACTGCCTTCAACAATGCTAGAAAGTCTGCCGCCTCGTTGGCGTTCGCAGGATATTCCCAATCAATATCAATCCCATCAAAGCCCCAGTCCTTCATCAGTGATACCGACGATTTAGCAAACTGAATGCGCTTCGGCTCTGTGGATACAGCTGAGGCGAACCGCCCGTTCAGACTATATGTCCACCCTCCAATTGATAGATGAACTTTGGCATTCCGGTGGGCCTTTTTGAGGAGATAAAGCTGTTGGACGCAGCCGTAGGCATGGATTGCAGAGGTTGGCGTCGCTTGGGGGCTCAGTATGTTTCTTAAGAGGCAGCTAGGTACTATATGAGCTTACAAGCATCAGACCAGTTTATCTGGATGTCCGCCCAGGGATCGGAAGAGAACCTGAAGCGCATTAGAAAAGGCGACGTAGAATGTACCTTACTTACACAGTCCCGTCGTCTTGAAAGTTTGCGAATGCATAGTATATGTTTGTCACTACATCCGCGGGTAACTGCTGAGGCCGATAATTCCTTGCATAGATACCCCTATTCCAGCATCTGTTAGCGGGAAGACTTTGAATGAGAATCATAGTACCAACCAATTCGCAAAATAGGCAGAATTTTCGTAGCCATCTACCCGTTTGTCCAAAGGAGAAATGCTAAGTGAAGTGCGCAGAAGTGAGCACGCCAGTAAGTGCTTGAGTAGGTTTGCCAACATGTTGAGAACCTCACGATGATGAACAAATTGATGTGAATGGCCTAATGAGAAAGTTAGCATTTGGCCATCTTCGACAGGGTACAATGCTTTATACGATACGGACCTATAAAGGAAAGAGCGTAAGGCAGAAACAGATCGAACGTTGGTAACAAAGGTCCATGAATGGAAGCATATGTAGAATCGCAGGAACTGCTCTTTTGGCCCGGGCCAACAAGAGCAACATTGGCTTCAGTCGCGGTTAAGAGATCTAAGAACCTGCCCACAAAGAGAGTTAGTAGATTATATGCTTCGTCCAAAAAGGGAGTATTATAATGCGTCAAATATATAGGTCCAGCATTCTGTATTTGTGATATTTGGCGTTTAGAATAACTCCACGCAGGTGAGTTGTATCAACTACACCATGGGGAACGAATCTACACCAATAGACGTTTCTTACTATCCTTTGACAGTCCAGGCCAGCGGAACCAATGATAACATCATAATTGGGCTGTTGGTAGGTCTCCTCGTTGGAGTCACTACCCTAGTTCTGTTAACAGGCGCAATTCTGGTCTCTGTTATTCTGAAGAATGCCAAGCGTCAAAACGATACAAACGCATGCAACTTAGAAGACCCGCTGGCTAAGAAAGACGGTGGTAATAACGATCATTCCATCGATAGACCTCAGAGAAAAACGCAAAATGTACAGGATCCAATGCCAGTTCAGTGGATGCCCAACAACGTACACCCATTACAAATACAAGGACTGAACGGTAACTCCACAAACAAAGTCACCGGACCCAGGGAAGTGCCTCGCGACTTAACTCCCGGTCGATGGGCACCCACAGAAGCTGAGAGTCGGCTGCCACCATCACATGTGGACACTTGGCAGTATGGTCCGAAAGATAGGGATGAGGGTTTTGCGGTTCGTTAGCTTTCGCATAGAGGCATGGACAAGTCCTAGGCGAACCGGCAAAGGTACAGGGGCCAATTAGGCGTATAGACGAGGATCATCTTTAGAGAAGGATCTTAAGGGAGATGCATCAAACGTATGGTATGCCGCCGTTAGAACATGCATGATTTGCGTACTTCTTCATTAAAGCCCTGTAGACTGCTCAACCGCAATTCTGGTTGCCTCATCAGAACCAAAAGAGGAGGCCACGATTCGTTTCGAAAGCAGTTTGATGCATCCAAATATCACTACCAATTCACACATCAGAGGGCGCCTGTTTCACAAAAAAAGACTAGCAATTCAATGAACCATCGTATTAGACATGCATTTATACGGCCTTTATTGTATGCAGGACTGTATACCGTATGCTAAGTGCAATGTGTTATACAAAGCGACTCTCTATATTTCTATCCCCCAAAATAGCATCGCAATAACATCCGCTGGAGTTAGCGCATAACCACAGACAGATATTCAACAAACATTGGAAACAGACTTTATACCATTGCTTCGTTTCGGTATAAAGCTGGGTACAAGGGAGCATAGGAGAGGTTTCTATAGTAGTGAAAACGCCAAAGGGGGCCGAGGATGAAACGGAAAGTCGTGGCCGGCGATTATTGTGGCTAGCGTTGGATCGCAACTGAAGCCAGAACGGGGATCAGTTGGACAGCGTTTAGCAAGACGGATATTATTCGCTGCAATTTGAAGAGGCGAAAAGTGATAACCAGTTGTGACTCAGGACCGTAAGCCCGAATAAGACGTCACTGAACGATGGCAGTTGATGCGTTCCTTTCACTTCAGGTGTGCTGCCTCTGGGTGCACTTCCGGGAACCAGAACAGGCGGGCATGGGCTGCACCAGACAAGCCGTACGTTACAGTATGTGTTTCCCAGTCCACGCTTCTGAAGAACTGGCGCCTGTATAGTGTTATCGTCCGCCCCGGTTCTACTGTGAACGGCGGATCAGCAACTCTTCACTTCCCGAAGTCTATATCTACCTACCGTGTAGCCCATGTATTCTACAATGCTGTACGTATGCAAGCAAAGGGCACCCGATGCAAAGTGAGGATCAGTTTCTTCTGGAGCAGGATCATATTTCCCTAAGCGAAGAGACAAGAGCATGAAACTGAACGATTGATGGCACTGCGCTTCCATTTTGACCATCATACAGTTCGGCTTCAATACAGTCACTAGCGAAACCTATGTCCTCTTTCCGCTCTTTGATCGTTCTCGTTCCGAACCGACTTTGCAGGGGTAGCTGCTGACAACATGTACCCCGCCATGCTCGCAGGTACAGAGCTGGACTTTTGGCTTTGTTATCTTCTTGCGAATCCATAACTCGATCAGACTATTGCATTACCTATTGTGTGTGTGTGTATATATTAGAACTTCACAAGGCTTCCATCACTCCACCTCTCCTTCCTACCTGAGCTTTTTTTACTCATCCAAAACATCTTTTCAAACAAAATTGGCATATATAGACAGCATATCGAGAAGGACAGCCACGGCAATGTCAGCTCACTGCAACACATTCCTTGATGATTCGGAAGCGGAAGACGACGACATAGGTAAGTCGATGGTTAAGCAAAGGATGGCTTTTCATTAACTAATTGATGTAGGAACGAACAGTAATTTATCTAGTGATGTGCTAGACAGCCCAGGAAGTCTCAAGGACTTCATCGATGACTCGGCCTCAAACGATAGCAGTTTCGCTATATCAGAGCAGCACAGCCCCTCGACCGGTGACGAGGGTGAGTCCAGCACGTCGAGATCACCCCCAGAGGAGCGATCGTCCTCCGATGTCGGACATCTCTACAGGCTACTTGCAAACCTACATAAAGCACTTGTCCTGCTTCAGAAGTCGATGGGGGTCGTGGAAGAGCTAGTACTACAGCAGACAGCGTCGCCAATTTTGGCAGAGGATAAGAGCAGGTAAAGCATACGAAGCGCATAGAGGGCCATGCAGGCCTGGATATTCCCTTCACCAGACACATCCTGCGTTTTCGTTACTTCTAGGAGAGCGAGATACTATAGATTCCTCAATGGAACAGCTTAGAAAATTCATCGCAGAAGAGCCTTGGGAAGTTGTCACACATATCTGTCGTGTTTTGGCGACTCCGACTGCAAGTGAACTAGAAGCCTGGCCCCACGTAGCACAGCCAACCGCTTAACCCGCTTCTCCCACTGTCCAATCCCTCTTGTTGAAACGCAGGCACTCAAGGACACTTGTGAGATGCTGCGTACGACGATCGAGACAGTCAGGAGAACAGGGGCGGTACTGGAGATAGTTCTCACTGGTGATTTTAATCGTCATGGCCAGCTATGGGGGAGATGAGGCACGAGTAGAGAGACAGGGAGAAGCGGATCCGACCATTCACCTTATGGCTGAATTTGGCCTCAGCCTGCTCCTCCGGGACACAAAGACGTGGAATAGAGGAGACTATAGCACAACCATCGACCTTGTCCTGGCATCGGAGGCGATAAAGGAGTCCCTGGTCAAGTGCAAAGTATTGGACACGGAACACGGGTCCGAGTAATGAGATGTGAAAGAGATGATCGCCCAATATAGACATGATTTATCGGCTTGAGTGGTATCCACGCCGACAATTCGCAATTGGCTCTATTGGGTCGCCACAATGCTTGACTCCCTCCTTTTTACGTAGCTACCGAAAATGTTTATGCGTTTAAAAACGCCCTCCCTTCCTTTCTTTCCCTCTTTCTTTTCCTTCTTTCATTTACTAAACTCGAAGAAGTGGTCTTTATAACCCAGATAGGCTCCCTAAAGCTGTATTCCTCGTTTTCCGTACGTATGTTGCGTCAAACCCAGCGTTTCTCTGCATTAACAATATATGTATATCATCAAATCGTTGCAAGCCGTGATACTGTACAGTACTACTTAAACCTAATCTGAGTCAACTGTGTTCTGCTTGACACATATTCCATATAATCCTAAGCTGGTTTAGATGATATAGTTGGCCATGGCGATGTGTTCGGCGCCAGGCACAATACTCAGCCGATCTACTACACTTGGGTTCTCTACATCAATGCCCCCCGCAACACAGTCTATGGGTTGGCCTTCTTCGGGGTCAGACACTCTGGTGGATACGACCTCATCCTTGATCGCTAGTACAGTTACAGTATACGCAGAAGGAGCCAAAAAAGACACTACTTTGACGTCCGTCGTTGTTATAACTACAACAGCCGAGCCTCCGCCAGCCCCAACGAACGGTGTTTTTATAACGTTCATTTCCTCGAAAGCGACGAGCTTAGTAAGAGTGAAGAAGAATCCGGCCTGGGCTATGTTCGAGCAGAAACTCGCCGATCACTATGACGACATATGCGCTTGGCCCGCAGCAGCGACTGTTGCTGCACCGCAAGAGATTGGTTCCAGTGATGTTCCGTGGCCGCCTGATTTGGAAGCCGGTGAATCGAAGATATGGGGCCACTCTGGGTGCAAGTACTACAGCGTGAAGGACGGCGCAGGAAGCTTTTCATGTGACGGTGTTGAAAAGGTTCAATGTGCAGTGGATTCCAATGTCCTTGACCCCAAAGCGACAAAAGTCCTTCGCTGTGTTTACCCACTGATCGAAAATATGCTGGTACCGAAGGTCCGGTGTTTCATACGGTAGGATATATCCTATATCTATCCAACTCGATAGACGACATCATGGGAGAACTTAATGCGTTAGAGTTGCCCTGTTGAGATATAACTACTTCGGAGCCAGTTTATTACACCGTTGACCATCCTATGAATCATTTGCAGTCCTAAGAAACTTGGCCATGGTGCTTGGGAAGCAAATTGATACAATGATACATTGATTGGGAAGTCATATCTGCCTTGCTGAAGTCGGCCGTGGCGACTCTGGTAAAGTCAGCCAGGCGAGGCCGGCATGACGAACAGCCGCGCTTTCCTGCCAATCATCCTCGAGGTATTTTGGACGTCAACTTGGTACCGTGTGTCTAGTCCCCATTTCTGTCCTCTTCGAGAGTGTGACCACGCGAGACTCATGCCTCTTGATAGGTAACATAGAAGCCTGCCGACACTGCCTAGGGCTCCTAATCTATCAGTGGCAACGTTGCCATCGCATGACCATCTTTATTCTAGAACCGTTGGGGCAATCGAACCAAGCCTCTCAAACTTAGATTCTCTTACGAAGCCACCGAACTAAACGCTCCTGCTTGAAGGCCGCCAATGTATAAGCAGATCCAAGCTACCGTCTCTCGGGCAGAACACGATGTGGTCCTCCGCTTCAAGCAGAAGTTGGGGAGTGACCAAAAAGCGGAAATAGGTCAATATCTCTGTAGAAATTTGATTCACTAAGAGCTCTCGGCTTAGCATTCGGCTTTTGACATCGCACTGGGATCCCGTCTTATCGCTTCTGAGGTCTCGTCCAACGACGTAATCATATTATCTTCGGGCGAGAGGCTGTGATTGGCAAGGCCTCTCTGCCGGCTGTATATTTTCACCGAGGCTAGACGACGCCCTCTATCCTTGATACAGGCTCTCATGTTCTGCATACACTAACCTGGCTCAAGTATGAGGCCTGCATCATCCCCCGCCCTGCAGGATTCCGTTGTCTAAGCCACATAGGCACCGCTGGGTATAAGTAGGGCACTGTCTCTTCTAGTCTGTCCCGTGTTGTTGGGACATCTTCCCACTTGAATTTTATAGGAAATCTTCCTTTATCACTCGCCAGCCCACACGAAGCTGACCATGGATCACTGCTTACTACCACACGATATCTTCGCCGTCATCGCACGCCAGGCCGACGAAGATGCAGTACGCGGGCTATTGCTTGCTTGCCGCGATTTGTACGAGTTACTCGTTCCGCTATTCTATAGGCGAGCTGTCCAGGACTACCCGCATCTATATGAGAGGATCGTAACAGCAATTCGCTTCGATGTTGACGAAGAAGCGATCATTCGCTCCCTCAAGAGGGCTGAACGAGCCAGCGCAAGGTTCGACTTGTTTGAAGAGACAGACATTGAAGACCCCAGCCCGACGTTTGTGCGTTCAGGGAGGCCAACTCGTGCTTTGAACCACCAGTCGGTCTATTGTTCGCTGATGGGACTCGCTGCTTTTTTCGGCTATCAGGAGGTGATCTCCTTCCTACACCAACAGGGCCTCTCTGTCGATGCAGTCGGAGCCTCTGGAGCACCCGCAGGCACTAAACTACACTCGTCGCCGCCGTTGTTTGTTGCGATTGCAAGAGGACACCACCAAGCGGCAACGCGCCTGCTCAGCCTAGGAGCGTCCCTAGCCCTGAGACAAGAAGCCGTGGACCAACGAACGGCCCTTCATCTTGCCGCTGCCTTGCCCTACCCCGATATCATTGAACGCATTGTGCAAATGGGTGCAGCTATCAACAGCAGAGACGAAAACGGTGATACCGCTTTAGTATATGCCGTTGCGTCACGCACATCGACCAGGGAGATCATTGCGTTGCTCGCCAAGCTAGGTGCGGACGTCAACCATATGACTTCCTTTCGAGGACTAGATACCAGTCTTCTAGGCTTGGCTTGCGCGCTAGAACATTGGGAGCTGGCGGACGAGCTTCTAGACCGTGAGGCTGACGCCAATGGCGGTACCCGTGAGTGGCAAGTTCGGCCTTTAGAGGTAGCATGTGGCGTATGGGTGCCAGATCACACGACCCAGACTCGTCAGTCACGTCGCGCGTTCGTGGCTAAGCTCCTTCAGCGTGGGGCCAACCCTAACATACAGAGGGGTTACACCAGCTCTGGGCCATCGTTTCTGGCCTGGCTTATGGAAAACGGATGCGAATGGGAAGCAGAAGGTTGACCAGGACTAAAATCCGGTTCTGGATTAGCACTGCCCCCGAACTGCTCCAGCACCGCTTCCGCCCCTGCGCGTGAACAGCTCTTTCGATGCTGCTTCTGGCCCGCCCATCAGACGCTGGATGGTTTCGGCGCGCCACTGACAGTCCTGCTCCTGAGCCAGTCTCGGTGCTGCAGACTGGGCGACATTGTGACCAAGGACCGGGAAAAGCGCGTGAGGATGCTCAAGACCTTGAAGGAGGGCGGAAGCAGCATGATCTCGCATCCTCGTGGCCAGTCCTAGGGTGTCTATTCTGGTACAGTATGCGTCAATACGACTCTTCGGCCTGCTCAGGACCAACTGCAGTTGTCTTGACCCCAGATGAACACAAGCAGATATTCACTTGCGAATGAGCTCAAGCGATTTTGGCGGCGGCATGGGTCCGCCACAGGGGTACGTGACTGCTGCTTTGCAGAGCCTTCATGGCATCTGCAGGGCACAGAAGGAAGCTATACGGATCTGACATGAAAGCGGTTCAGGGAGAAAAGCCTACATGGCTCACTAGGGGCGACCCTGAAAAAGCGTCCTCAGATGAGCTGCTGATGTATCACGTGAAACATCAAGTATTGCCCACAGGTACGTACATACAGTAACGAACCCTTTCACTGACACATTCCATATTTGGCCGCCGCCCGGCCCTCACATACACATCGGCTGATGTAATTGTGTTATGTACTACCGTAAACTACAGTAAAGTTGCGCGGCTGCTACTACTTCTATTATGCCCATCCTAGCGCTAGTAGCTTTGTCAACCTTTAAGCTGGGACTGATCGTGCTAGCGAGAACTTCATTAAGTGTACGAGAGGCCCCGGCGCTTGTTCGGGTACAGTGCTCCTTTAACCTGTTCCTTGCCGTCGAATCATTCTTATTGGCTTTTGTTTTATCGCGCAGAGAATCATGCCAACCGAAAACCACTCTGGAGGCATGTCTAACGGTCAACAGAAACACATGGAAGGAGAACGGCCTGCGTTACCACAACTCCATGGCGGTGGCCGCGACGGGCAGGCTAGGGTGGAAAACATCTGCCCTGGATGGTGGGCCTTGGAATGGACGCACACGGTACAGGCGCCAAAGAACCGTCGAATTACTCTCAATCGTTTGGCCGTTGCTATCAAGGCCAAGAAGCACACGAATTCGCGTTCTGCGAGGACAGAGCAAGACAAGAGTCCTTAGCACATACATTCTCAGATGGGAAGACCCCCGTAGCTACTTTGGAAAAGCTTCGAGACGGTTTGCGCTGGCCGAGGGCCGTCGAAGCTAATGAAGGCTTTCGTGAGCTTCCACGGCTCCATAGTTGACATTTCACGGGTTGTCTTCGCAGCCATTGGATGGGACTGTCACGATACACTGTCAAGCTCATCGAGTCTATGGGCCATTGACTGAGCGGCGGATACAGTAGTAAATTTGAACGAGAACTAGACAGTAGCCATAGACGACGAGGCACGGCCGAAAGCTGTGGGAACACACTGCGCTATGAAGTTTCAGTGCGCACGAAGAGCTATCTAATTCATACAGCCCACGATATCTTCCTTCGCTTTCTCTCCCTCCCTTAGATTTAGATCTCTCATAGATTTCGCTAGCCCCCATTCCGGTCTTGCGTAGCTGGTTTCATCTAAACAGCGCGTCAGTACGCTGCCGCAACCACTGCTCCGAGACTTGATGTGCGAACCTACACATGTGGGGTATACACGACGGTTCATCAAAAAGAATGACTGCTGCAAGAATGGGGCTATGTATGCCTCAACTCAGTTGGCTTTGTTCTTCTAACGTGCTGACGGAATACGTTTCACTGTTCCAATTGCTTCTCATGAATTAGTTGGTTACTAATGGGGTGTAGGAGGGGTGAAGGAGTGTATTGTCTAAATGCCTTGGCCTTCCACTCCTGAAGCCTGGTTGCAGGCTAGGTCTTTATAGACCTAGTCAGAAGTGGACAGAGTGTCTATAGAATAATCTAGATACATCTGGAGTCTGGTAGACTTGTAGAGAAGTGAGGAGAGGTATCTCCCAACAGATTTCCTATAAAATTCAAGTGGGAAGATGTCCCAACAACACGGGACAGACTAGAAGAGACAGTGCCCTACTTATACCCAGCGGTGCCTATGTGGCTTAGACAACGGAATCCTGCAGGGCGGGGGATGATGCAGGCCTCATACTTGAGCCAGGTTAGTGTATGCAGAACATGAGAGCCTGTATCAAGGATAGAGGGCGTCGTCTAGCCTCGGTGAAAATATACAGCCGGCAGAGAGGCCTTGCCAATCACAGCCTCTCGCCCGAAGATAATATGATTACGTCGTTGGACGAGACCTCAGAAGCGATAAGACGGGATCCCAGTGCGATGTCAAAAGCCGAATGCTAAGCCGAGAGCTCTTAGTGAATCAAATTTCTACAGAGATATTGACCTATTTCCGCTTTTTGGTCACTCCCCAACTTCTGCTTGAAGCGGAGGACCACATCGTGTTCTGCCCGAGAGACGGTAGCTTGGATCTGCTTATACATTGGCGGCCTTCAAGCAGGAGCGTTTAGTTCGGTGGCTTCGTAAGAGAATCTAAGTTTGAGAGGCTTGGTTCGATTGCCCCAACGGTTCTAGAATAAAGATGGTCATGCGATGGCAACGTTGCCACTGATAGATTAGGAGCCCTAGGCAGTGTCGGCAGGCTTCTATGTTACCTATCAAGAGGCATGAGTCTCGCGTGGTCACACTCTCGAAGAGGACAGAAATGGGGACTAGACACACGGTACCAAGTTGACGTCCAAAATACCTCGAGGATGATTGGCAGGAAAGCGCGGCTGTTCGTCATGCCGGCCTCGCCTGGCTGACTTTACCAGAGTCGCCACGGCCGACTTCAGCAAGGCAGATATGACTTCCCAATCAATGTATCATTGTATCAATTTGCTTCCCAAGCACCATGGCCAAGTTTCTTAGGACTGCAAATGATTCATAGGATGGTCAACGGTGTAATAAACTGGCTCCGAAGTAGTTATATCTCAACAGGGCAACTCTAACGCATTAAGTTCTCCCATGATGTCGTCTATCGAGTTGGATAGATATAGGATATATCCTACCGTATGAAACACCGGACCTTCGGTACCAGCATATTTTCGATCAGTGGGTAAACACAGCGAAGGACTTTTGTCGCTTTGGGGTCAAGGACATTGGAATCCACTGCACATTGAACCTTTTCAACACCGTCACATGAAAAGCTTCCTGCGCCGTCCTTCACGCTGTAGTACTTGCACCCAGAGTGGCCCCATATCTTCGATTCACCGGCTTCCAAATCAGGCGGCCACGGAACATCACTGGAACCAATCTCTTGCGGTGCAGCAACAGTCGCTGCTGCGGGCCAAGCGCATATGTCGTCATAGTGATCGGCGAGTTTCTGCTCGAACATAGCCCAGGCCGGATTCTTCTTCACTCTTACTAAGCTCGTCGCTTTCGAGGAAATGAACGTTATAAAAACACCGTTCGTTGGGGCTGGCGGAGGCTCGGCTGTTGTAGTTATAACAACGACGGACGTCAAAGTAGTGTCTTTTTTGGCTCCTTCTGCGTATACTGTAACTGTACTAGCGATCAAGGATGAGGTCGTATCCACCAGAGTGTCTGACCCCGAAGAAGGCCAACCCATAGACTGTGTTGCGGGGGGCATTGATGTAGAGAACCCAAGTGTAGTAGATCGGCTGAGTATTGTGCCTGGCGCCGAACACATCGCCATGGCCAACTATATCATCTAAACCAGCTTAGGATTATATGGAATATGTGTCAAGCAGAACACAGTTGACTCAGATTAGGTTTAAGTAGTACTGTACAGTATCACGGCTTGCAACGATTTGATGATATACATATATTGTTAATGCAGAGAAACGCTGGGTTTGACGCAACATACGTACGGAAAACGAGGAAAAGCGCTCACGGGACGTCATTTCTGTATCTTTGAGCTTCTCACATTAGATAGGGGCGTGAGGGGGCGGTACTAGGAATTGTACAGGAACAACTGCTGATCTAGGTCCGGAATCTATTTCAGCGGATCGAATTTCTGGCTCAGGTTTTTCCTTCAGAATCAACTTGACGAGGATGAATTCTTACGCAATGCTGGCGAGTTGGTTCTGGTAGCAAAGCCCTTCTAAGTGATCTGTATCCGGCTCTGCATCCTTACAGTAGGGGCCCAACACCTACCGGCAATTGTTCATCCGACTCTTTTTGGAAGCTAAGATGAAAAACAGTCCATGAGGATTTTCGAGGTCTCAGCGGATGTAGCAGAAAGAGAGTACACTACTGGACTCTATAGTTCCGTTGTGGATCGGGCCTCTACGTAAAGAGCTCAGAATCTGCATAGAGCTGAGCCTGAAGTCTTACGGCAGTGCCCTCCCAGAATGGTGGGAAACGGTGTACAGCTGTCACAGGCAGGCCGTCCAAGAGGGTCTGTGCAGAATGCGGCGAGGCGCTCGCCAGACTACTACAAGGACGACAGACGCAAATTGCAGCGGGACACCCTGGCGAAGAAGATGGTAGGAATGCTGGAGGACCTTCAAACGAGTCTCAGCGGCATGCCGTTTGGGTGAAGACGTGGCACATGCTAATACGTCAAATACCACAAGGCAGCCCTGTCTATGCTTATGTGGAAGCATGTTTTCAGCTCTAGTTCAGTAATAAACAACCTAACGTTACACTCGTCCCTCTGCGCTCCCGTGATCCCCTGGTTCTGGCCTCCACGATGATTCTAGTGTGAAGAAATAGTGTGCGACGTACAGCCCACTCCCATTCAAGTCGGATGACTAGAAGAACATCCTTGCGGTAGATGGCAGAAGGACATCCCCAAGGATCACTCCAGATAGCTTTTCTTAGTATCTACACTGACTCGAAGCCAACTACTTGTTTTTCTGGGGTGGTTTTCCTATCATGTTCTTGCGATGGATCTAGATGCAAGGTGTGAGCTGGATTCATTTGATCGTTTCAGTCCTAACTTCAACACCGACGCTAGCATTTCTACGCTAAGATGTAATCCAGGCTCGTCTTTGCCCGACTTTGTATCCCCATACATCCAAGGAGACCTCGTGCGGCCCCCCGGCCCTTGCCTGATTCAACGGTCGGCCCTTGGGCGAAGCTTCGAGCAAGAGACGCTGCCCGAGCAGGATAACCGACGAAAGGACTCCCACATCGAGGCTGAGGACTTCGAGGTCGTTCTGTAGCGGGGCCGTCTGCATCCGTTTCCTGTGCCAGGATCGTCGGGGGCATATTTGGCATCTCTGCTGAGGAATCCCCAGCGTGCCCGTCTCGGTCATGCAACCCCTCCATTTCCTGGTGCGAGCTGATGGTATCGCCCTTGCTCAAGCCAGACGCATCGGATTCAGGATATGAGGAGAACTCTGCACTCATGTCGCTCATACCCTCCTCCCCGCCGCCTGGCTGGCACTGATCGGGTTCCAGTGCCGTACCCACTATCGCCACCTAGGCACCAACGGCAGTGGTTGGCTTGGAATGCACCGGTCGGGTGCCGGGCACGTCGTCCAAGTACAGCAGGCCCCCGGTTCACGGTCTCGGAGTTGGGGGTCCTCTCCGAAATCAGCCATCCCAGTATTGCACAACTCCTAGGGATCTACTGCAGCGGTCGTATCACATCGGTGGTCCATGAACACTTGGATTTGGACCTCTTTGCCATCGCGCCACTGCAATCCGAGGTAGAGGTTGCGACTGTTATGATGCAGGTATGTGTGCTGGGTTGAGCGAAATTTCTAGATACTGACTGGCGGCAATAGATCGTATCCGCCATCAGGTACCTTTTGTCCCTGCCTACGGACGCCCGCGCAGCGGATGTACGTGTTGCGTCAAATGGGACGGTGAAAATAAGTAACAGACCAGTATAAACACATCGATGAGTTGATCTAATGATGGAACAATAGCCCTCGACCTGAGTGGAAGACTATCGACAGACCTCAGTCGCCGAGGAGAAATGCATCGGTTTATGTTCTCATATGTAGAACAGATCATGGCGGGTTTAGTTCGCAAGGGGTTTTACTGGTCCTACGACGCTGCGGATTTCCTGGACATACTATACGCAGGACAGTTGCCGCCCATGATTGTAAGAGATCACAGCATGCCATACGAACAAGACCGGCTGACGCTTCGCAGCATCCCTTCTTCCACAAGTCGAGGTCTTCTGCTTGCTTGCAGGGTGCTGTTCGTTTGGCTGCGCGCGAAGCACTGGTGAGGTTGGAGTGTATTCGGTACGAAGGAGACAGGCATGGTCTTCGCAGAGGTGTAGCAGTCAAGAGAGGTGCTGGAGGTGGAAGAGGGAATGCAACATCACTGCTAGACTCATTGGATAATGATGGGACTAAATTTCTGCACGCAAACGCCCACCAGGCTGCCTGATCTGCGTGGGTAAATGCGGTCCTGGCAGCCATGTATCGCGAGAGCCTGTTTAGCTGCGGAAGGCTATATGGTGATTGCTTACGGCATAATCATAGATGACGTCGTTGGGCTGGAGTTGAATGCCTAGTGTAGCTCAGATAGGGGTAATTGTACACAATGGCGAGAGAGTAGGTCTCAATGATGAGAGCGCTAATGGCTACCGTAGGCTAGACACGAGCTCAGGTATAATATAAATGACGGGCTTCTCCGCTAGATGCTCCTCCACTCTAACGTGAATGTCATATGAGTCGGCCAGTCAATTGAGTCGGCCACTTCCCGCTAATTTCTACATCTTAACTTTACTTCAATATAACTCGACGATAAATCATGCCTAAGTCTTCAAACGAGTCTCAAATTACTTTAGCAGTCCAAGCTATTAAAATGGACCCTATGTTATCTATCCGACGTGCTGCATCTATCTTTAACGTCCCGCGATCGACCCTAACCGATAGAATAAGCGGGAAACGCGCCGTGCAGGATATCCGATCCGCTAAACACCGATTGACGGAATTAGAAGAGAGTGTGATTGTTACGTATATAATCGACCTAGATTCGCGAGGGTTTGCGCCCCGGATGCTTGACGTGGAAGATATGGCCAATGTTATCCTCGCGACGCGTGACGCGCCACGCGTCGGGACGCGTTGGGCCTCGAACTTCGTCAAGCGACAACCACAACTCAAGACGCGTCTTTCTCGTGCATACGACTACCAGAGAGCCCTCTGCGAGGATCCTGAAAAGATTGCAGCTTGGTTCGAGCTATTTCGTAACATGAGGGCGAAGCACGGTATCCTCGACGAGGATCTGTACAACTTCGACGAGACCGGCTTCATGATGGGCCAGATCGCGTCCTCGATGGTCGTTACGGGCGCCGATCGCGACGGGGAACGAAAGAAGGTCCAGCCTGGTAATCGGGAATGGACTACCGCGATCCAGGGCGTGTGTGCGGACGGTTGGTGCGTCCCGCCATTTATAGCGGTAAAAGGCAAGGTCCATCTCGCGAACTGGTACGCCGACAGCACCCTGCCACGCGACTGGGTGATTAAACCGACCTTGAATGGATGGACGGATAACGAGACAGGCCTGGACTGGGTTCGACATTTCGATAAACATACTGCTGCGCGCACAAAGGGCACATATCGAATGTTGATCATCGACGGGCACGAGAGCCACGTTTCGGCCGATTTCCAGGCTTTCTGTAAAGAGAAGAACATTATCACGGTCCAGGTACTCCCCGTCGTTGCGGTTGCTGAATGTAGGCGACTCGTCTGTCTTCCTGGTCTTGCATTTCGTGCTCGGAACTGCCATACCCCCTGCATAGTATTGCAACCAAGGTCTGGCCGGCAGTTCGAGGAAGGGTTGATCGTGCTCTCTCAGGGAATCTGGACAAGCTCGTCGCATCTCCAAGGCCGTCTGGGCACGGTCGATGGTATTGGGGAGAACTTCAGTGGGCTGGCTTGGGTGATTATCCGTGTCATGTTGAGAACGATGAGCAATGCTGGCCCGCACCTTCCGACGCTCCGCGGCCGCTTTCACTCAAGGTTGACTTGCCAAATACTCTCTTGTGCCCTCAGGGGCGAGGGAGCCAGGGCTTCAAAAGCCTTGGCAGCGGGAAGGAACTCGCTGCAGACCCTGGTGGCGGTACCTCGGAGGCGATTGTATAACTTGCCTTGGCTGTGGGCGCACCCGTGAAAGACATTCTCCAAGACCTGCCATGCTCAAGTCCCGAGCTTGTCCCCGATCCTGATGTTGTGCTCGCTGCCATTGAGTGTCGGATTTCGACTCATGTTGTCGGTCGTCGGTCGTCGGCGTATGTTATGCGGCGCATTGCCAGCGCGATACGGATAATCGTCTTTTTTCGTGCCCTTCAATCACGTCGTTATATCGGATAAGGAGTTGATCATGGCATTTGTTGTTGTTACGAGCTCTGACTGCAATTGAACTAGAAGCCCGGTCCTACGTGGCCTGGAAGTCCGGTGGAAATATCTCGACCAAGGCGCCGCGCCCCTCTTTCATGAATAAGCTGTGCGTCAAGCCCGCACCGTGGACGCCGACGAGAATGTTCTGTTCAGAGCAATTCCCCTTTTCTGTCATTTCCACTACCATCGCCGTTTCTGAGAGGCTCAAGGGAATAGCCACACGATCAACCTGTGCCTGGCCATTTGAAGGTGAAGCAGCATCGTGATTCGGGAACATCGCAGCATCATCTAGCTTTTGATCCTACCTAGAATCAGTAGTAAGGTATTCCAAGTACAATGGCGCCGAAGGCTACCGTATTCAAGTCCAATCAGCCCGAGGAGCCCGACTTGGTTCAATTTACTTGCCAGGAAAACGACGAAGTAGGAATGGACTAGTTGAACAGGGCAACGGGCCATGACCAAGTCGGGAGCTTGTCCACGCGCCTGTTGTGCTTGCTGCCATGCGTGTCGGATTCCGGTTCATGTTATCGGTCGTTAGGCGTATACTATACATATCGCGGCATATTGCAGCCAGCTAGTGCACCGGACCAATTCATGGAAGAGCAGGACTTTCCTAATTCAATAGAAATGAGTACGGCCTATGAGAAGTATGAGTCGTATCTGAAAGAGATCTTTACCGACATCCGGAACGGCGTCCTGGTTTTGGCTAGCGAGTCGCTATTGACCATTTCCGACTGGCTGCTCTCGAAAGTCGCCGAGTTGGGTACGTGTTAAGAATGTTTTATTTCTTACTTACACTCGCTAATGAAGGATTACTCTCTTTAGGCTTGGCTGTCGATAATCCCCAACTACACCATGAACACACCAAGCTTTGGCATGATTTCAACCATGCATGGCTTGCTCTACTACAGAAGCAAAAAGAAATGGATAGCTCAGGTATTCCACCCCAGAGAGGCCAAACAATGGTGAGCGAAGAAAGTCTCAAGAAGATGGGGAAGGAGATAGTACGGCTCTGTGACGGGATTGAACGTCATGGCCTTGTTGATTATGAACACGGCGTCTGGGAAGAACGTATTATTGAGAGTATGCATTTCCACTACGGAGGGATCCTTTCCCGCGAGACATAAGCCCTAGCTAACTTGGACATAGTTCTTTCGGAATGTCTGGACGTATATGAGAATGCGGATAGGGCCAGGCCGAATGAGACATCCATCGCCGACCCTTAAGCCTCGACTTAATAGGCTTGGGCAGGAATGGCACATAGTGGCAATATGTCCTAACTACGGTGGGATGGGATGTTTTACTACAGAATAGATGGGATGGCATTATGTTTATGCAGAATGCGGCGAGGTGCTGACCGGAATCCTACAAGCACTACAGGTGCAAATTGTAGAGGGACACCCTGGCGAAGAAGGTGGTGGGGATGCTAGACGATCGTCGGACGAGTGTCAACAGTATTTAGTTTGCGTGAAGACATGGCCTATACTGGCGTGTACTATTATACTACATATATCATGAGAATTTCACTATGGTTTTGGTTCGAAAGGATAGCATCACGGCTTACATATGCAGCTCTTCCTCTTGAGGTCAGAGTGACTCGGGGAGCATTGTTACGTGGTGGATGGCTGTTAGACAGGCATCACCAACCAAGGTATAGGAGCCCTCAGTTTACCTTCCTCTCGGCAGGGAAACGAAAAGACTCGTGTGGCGGGATGTGGTGAAGGAGTGTACCAAGGTAAGTGTCAGTCCTTCTGTTCTTGCCTCATAAGACCCGGTAACAGAGGAGGTCTTATATAGACCGAATCAGGAGAGGACACAATATTTTTGATATATCTGGGGTCTGGTAGGGCTTTAAAAGAGGTATGATTAAAGGAGGTATGTCATAATTCTCTAATGCCAAACGCGGGAAGGTGCGTCCATTCTGGTAAACGCCAATCATGGGGTGCGCCAATACAACTTTTCGGCCTGCTCAGAACCAACCGCAGCCATTCCGGCCCCAGATCCAATCCTCTAGATGCTGGTTTTCCAAGTGCATATAGTACCTGTTCTTCTTTGTTGCCAACTCGACTATGGAAGCAGGAGATCTTTGCACGAAATCATCGGCGATCTCGTCCTTCTGCTCCGAACATGCTGATACACAGTGAGTGTAAAGGACCTGAAAGCATCGCGCCAACGACCGGTTCTGGGACAGCACACCCGCAATGGCCTTCATGTTGAAGGTATTGCACGCTTCCTGGGCGAGCCCCAGAATCTCCTGGGCTCTGCGCTGTGGAATTGCCGCTCCCTTGCATAGAAGCAAGGCGGCAAAGTCTGGGGCTCCATGGCTAGGCGACAAGGCCCATTCCAGCGTCGTTTGGCCATCCGACGTAGGTGTATCGATCTCAAGGACGTCACTCTCTAGGAGCAATTCAGCTTCCCAGAAGCGCCTTTGGCAAGCTAGGGCGAAGAGAAGAGAGGAAGTTCTGGGCATAGGGCCTCGGTTATAGTAACGTTGATTGGGGTCTTCGCCCGATCGTAGCAACTCTAGAATAACTCTTCGCCTCGCATGTCGCGTTCTGGCATCTGCGGGGGGCTCGTGGCGGGCAAAACGGCAGCTGTAAGGGCTGTGCGCGAATAGGGGTTCAGTCCATTCTGCCCTCCCCGCACATCCAGGCAGTCTGGTTTCCGTGATGGGGCCCCCAGGCTTAGCAGTAACTCAGCGATCAGCCATTTTCCCTGATCGCAAGCGATGGAGAGCGGACTCTCTAAATCCCTGTTGACGTGGGTAATCGTTTGGTTGATATCCGCGCCGTACTCGAAAAGAAGATGGACCATCTTTTTCGTGGGTCGAGGTCCCATCACGGCGGCGAATACAACCGTATAGCCGAAGGGATCCTTCGAGTTTACGTCCACAAGTTTTTCCTTCAAGATGTGTTCCACCATGACCGTTGAACCATGATGTGCAGCGTGATGGAGTACAGTGCCGAAGGAGTTCCTGAGGACCAGCGGGGCGCCTGCCTCGATCAGCCTCTTCGATATCTTGGTCTGATCGAGAGCAATCGAGATAAACAGCGGTGGTAGAAAATGTTTGACCTCGGCCCGAGATTGTGATAAGGGGTTTGGATCTGGAAGATAAATAGAATGTTTCGCTTCTAAGTCCGCCTTTGCTTGAATAGAGTGATTGATAGTTCCAAGGGCAATTTCGAGACCCTTTGTAGTCGGGGTATGCTTCGATGATAGGACGGCAAGAAAGACTGCGGAAGATCCGTTATTTCGCACATCGCTTTCATATAGCCTTTCGCGCCAGAAACATGACAGATTCTTCGAACAACGGCATAGAAAGGACATTTCCCGTAGAGTAAGGTATTTCGAAATCTCCAAAACGATTTCGAACGGCAGATCCGTAAAATGTAAAGCCATTGTGCGGGATAAGCGAGTAGACGGAGAAGATGGTTGGAGGATTCCTAGAACCTCTGGACTTCGTAAAGATGTACATAGCCTTTGGAGGTAGCTGCCTTTTCACCCTTGTCCTGTTCCCTGGTCAGATGAAAAGCTTCGGTGAAAAGCTGACATACCCTTGTTACAACCACGACATCTTTGTGGCCACGAGATAGTTTAGTCTTTGGCCTATGAGTCAGACGTAAAAGCAGCGGGCTCTGTTTCAAGCGGAGGCCGCCTAACTATGATCGTAGACGACATATGCGGCAATGGAAATCCGTTCTGCTCGAGTGGCAACCTATCGCTGCCAACATACCCATCTCATACACCCTTTACTTGACAAGGTGGAGACTACAACTTCAGTATACGTCATTCGATATCTCAAGATAAAGTAGCTATCCGTGGATGTATCTAAACGATCGCTGATGTGCTTCACGTATTACAGGTATTACCATGATGAGAGTCTCATCCGAACAAGCCATTTGACACTCTGTGATCTTAGGCGGAATCAAAACAATATATAGTAACGCGACAGTTCATACGCAAACATTCCTGCTGGTACACGTGATGGATAGCTACAGGAGAGACCGTCCGCTGCGCACCGCCAAAAGAGCCTTGAGGAACTGCATAAGCCACTCCGCTTGTACACGTACAGGAATGCGCCGGTTTCTTTGGACAACCGTATCTTGAGGCACAAAGCCAATAAGGATCATGGTATTTTCAGCTAGCATGGTCGGAAACAGATGCAAACCGTTATTGCCTTATTAGACTGACAGATGCGAACCAGAAGAGCAGTATTGAGAATTTGGGGTACAGCGAACGCATACTACTATTTGAATACCTGGGGGCAGAGTTGCTGATCCATCGCCCAATATTATGAAAGGCAGTGAACAGCAGCAGACTAAAAGCCATATAGGGGGCTGATGGTATAGTTCAGACGCCTGCAGCCCCATTAGTAACCACCGTGGTTTAGGACGGAACGGAGGTCTTCAAGTACCTAGGTAGAATAGGCATATTGTGAGCATTTATACGAATTTACTACGCTACATACAAATAAAGCAGGCGCTCTTCAGAAGAAAAAGCTCAGTAAACGACAAAATAACAAGGCTGATATAATTGGCACATTCTTTTCTCCAGGTTGCTAGGCATTATCGCTCACAATGTACCAGGCGCAGCCACTGGCTCATCACGATAAAGGCGAGGATATAGAACAAGAGACTAATAGGCTGCTGTTTCACTGCGATCGTGCAATTCCGGACTATCCTATCTACCTGACGCCCCTGTATCATTCACCAATCCCAAGCACCTATACAAAGGACGAAGAAGGATACGTATGGCTTGCCGGTAGTGAAGACACAACGTCGTGGCGAGCTTGAGTACTAATCTTGGTAGTAGTTACTTGATGGCATTGACAGATTTTTCGACTTCTCTAGCTGGGAAACCGGTTCCGATCACAGTAGCCAAGTATGTACCTATTGTTGCAGACACCGACCACACAATCTGACTGTTGTGATCTAGAGTTCTCCACCCACTTCTACCATAGAAGTCTCACCTATGCTTCCTTGTACCCAGCTGGACACCGAAACGAAGGCATGGGATGAAGTAATATTCGGGCCGCCACCATATCTTCCAGAAAGGAGTATACTGGGAGACACCGTTTCACTTAAGAAACGTTGGGATGGAGCAGCTGAAGGTGCTTCCCCTTTCGACATTAAAGCCTGGGTACAACGTTCCACGGAGGTACGACGGCAAGAGCAGCCGCAGGCCTCGAACGGTGGCAGGGTTAAGAGGCCCCAGAACGCGTTCATGCTGTGGCGCAAGACCTACCGTAACTCGATCAAAGCCTTGCATTTCGACAGGAACCCCAAGCCGAATTTCTCCAAGGTATGTGGTGAGCTTTGGCTGCTCGAGCCAGCAGAAACTCGTATGCGGTTCAAACAATGGGCAGAGATTGAGAAGAAGAACCACAGGACCGCTTTTCCAAATTACGTATTTAGCACTTCGAGGAGTAAAGGTGCAAAACGGGGGCGACGCCGCGCTATGTGTCGGGTAGCCGTCCAAACAGAAGAGTTGACGGCTGGTGGATAGGAGTTGTGAAAAAGCGCTTATATAAACTACTGTACGACGCTCCGAAAGCACTCACCTATCCTACAATTCTACTGCTTCGTCTCGAGTTTGCCTCTTCTTCATCTTTTTGGCCACTTCGACAGTGAAAGTAGAGGTCCACATGCAACGATTAGGTGGTTCCATTACGGTGGAGGACCTGAGTGGCTGATCGCGCCAGGGCAAAATCTCCAATCCTCCTCACTGGCCAGAGAAGAAACCCCCTGAAACCCGGAATACTTATGAATAGCTTCCAAAAACGAGAGTTTGGCTTAGTAGAGCCCTACGCCGCTTTTTCTGCGTTGGGGACTCTTGAATCAAGCCCGAGGCAACATTCGCGAGGTCCTCAAACGATCGAGCCAGCAATAGAACAGACAGCAGCAAATTAAGTAGTCTCAACTTGAACATTCTTTCTTAGATGGTCGTGGTTGCGGTTGACTAGATCAGTATCATTCACCTGTCATGAGGTGGAGAGGTTCCACAAATTCTTTCTTCCCATAAGTCGCTTGAGAAGGAATAATGAAAGTAACCCCTTTCTGCTCTCGCCGTTCCTGGGTCCCCTAGTACTCTCGGCCAGTCTCTGTCAACGTGGCAGTGGAGGCGAAAGTGGCGAAGCGACGTGGGAGGCTATTACTCAGGCTAAGGCGAGGCAGATTCTAATGGGGCGTTTACCCTGTTTGACGATGGGTAACGCTAATAGGGGCAACCATGCAAGCTACAAAGGTTTCCCTAGGTTACATAGCCACAACCATGGATAGCATGACAAACCAATCGTGGCGTTATGAGAAGCCTCCAGAGGAAGTAGCCAGCCAAATATAGCGAGGAATATTTATATAAAGAGGCCGACATAGAGTCCTCAGTCTCCTCATGCCTCACTCCTCACAATTCACTATTCACACTTCACTACCTGCTTCAACTATTTCTACTCTATAACAAGTCTGCTGGAAAAACAGAATTTCACCTAGCCACGCAATCTACCAACAACATCCAGAAATTCAAGATGTCTTCCAAATATATGATTCGGATTCGGATTTCCATCCTTTTCCTCACTCTCCTCTCGCTAGCCATTGCAATTCTCAACTCGGCCCACGCACGTTTCGCAGCCATTTTACGAGACCGAGCTCGGTCCGACTATGCCAACACTACGGCTGCTATCCTAGATAATAAGTTTCTGTCCTTGCAAAGCAACATTCTCATTGATGCAATCATTACGGCACTCGCCATGGCTGCGTTTGCTATTTACGGCGCCGTGATAGTGGCTCGCCCGAGGTGGCTGCACGACCACGAAAGCATCTTACCTACGTACGCGACCTCTCAGCTAGTCCTAGCCTTCGTCATGATCGGGACCGGGGGCTACCTTGCCGATCAAGTCCAGGGATTCCAGCCGTCCTTCAAAAGGTTCAGTGCTAACGATGCCGTCCCGTATTACTCCATGATGTACTATGGAGGCGTCGCTCAGGCGGGTTACGGGTCGGTTCTGATCCTCTTTGCTATCACTGTGGCTGTCTTCTGCTTTGTATCAGCTCATTGCGAGAAGAAGCAAGGACGGGTGGAAGAAGCAGCAAGAGAGGCAGCAGAGACCGATAACCGCGGGAGAGAATCATCCCGGGTTTAAGTTATGCTAAATAAAGGACTGAATATTGCGGTGTTAGGATAGCGAGAAAACAGGGCCGCACGAGGATACCCGTGTCCACGGCTTCCTCTTCTTGCCCCTCCTTCTCGGCGTCGGTAATTGAATACCTGGGGGGCAGAGTTGCTGATCCATCGCCCAATATTATGAAAGGTAGTGAACAGCAGCAGATTACAAGCCATCTAGGGGGGTGATGGTCCAGTTCAGACGCCTGCAGAACCCCATTAGTAACCACCTAATTCTTGAGAAGCAATTAGAACAGAGAAACATATTCCGTCAGCACGTTGGAAGAACAAAGCCAACTGAGTTGAGACATACATAGCCCCATTCTTGCAGCAGCCATTCTTTTTGATGAGCCGTCGTGTATACCCCACATGTGTAGGTTCCTACATCAAGCCTTGGAGCAGTGGTTGCGGCAGCGTACTGACGCGCTGTTTAGACACTTAACTCACCCATCGGGATTAGGATAAAACCAGCTACGCAAGACCGGAATGGGGACTAGCGAAATCTATTAGAGACCTAAGGGAGGGAGAGAAAGCGAAGGAAGATATCGTGGGCTGATATGAACTAGATAGCTCTTCGTGCGCACTGAAAATTTGTAGCGCAGTGTGTTCCCACAGCTTTCCGCCGTGCCTCGTCGTCTATGGCTACTGTCTAGTTCTCGTTCACATTTACTATGGGTGGTCGTTCTACTGTATCCGCCGCTCAGTCAATGGCCCATAGACTCGATGATCTTAACAGTGTATCGTGACAGTCCCGTCCAATGGCTGCGAAGACAACCCGTGAAATGTCAACTATGGAGCCGTGGAAGCTCACGAAAGCCTTCATTGACTTCGACGGCCCTCGGCCAGCGCAAAACGTCTCGAAGCTTTTCCAAAGTAGCTACGGGGATCTTCCCGTCTGAGAATGTATGTGCTAAGAACTCTTGTCTTGCTCTGTCCTTGCAGAACGCGAATTCGTGTGCTTCTTGGCCTTGATAGCAATGGCCAAACGATCGAAAGCCATCCAGCTGTCCTTTGGCGCCTGCACCGTGTGTCCATTCCAAGGCCCACCAACCAGGGCAGATGTGTTCCACCTTAGCCTGTCCGTCACGGCCACGACCACGGCCATGTGGCTGTGGTGACGCGGGCCGTTGCCCTTCCATGTGCTTCTGAGCTTTAGACATGCTCCCAGAGTGGTTTTCGGTTGGCATGATTCCCTGCGCGGTGAAACAAAAAGCTAGTAGCAACTGATTTCGATGGGGATGAACTGGTGAAAGGAGCACTGTACTCGAACAAGCACCGGGACCTCTCGTACACTTATGAAGTTATCGCTAGCACGATCTGTTCCAGCTTAAGCTTTAATTCAGCTACTATCGCTAGGATGGGCACAAGAGAAGTACTTAGTAGTCGCCGCGCAGCTTTCCTGTAGTGTATGGTACGTAGGAACACAACCACACCCATCCACGATGGGGTCGGGCGGCGACCAGATATGGATTTTGTCAGTGAAAAGGTTCGTTGCTGAATGTTCCTGTGAACAAGACTTGCTGTTTCACGCAATACACCTGCAGCTCCTCTGAGGCTAGAGATTTCTGGTAATGGCCGCGACGTTTTTTCGGAGTCGGCCCTGGTGGATCATGTGAGCTTTCTTGCCTGGGCCGCTTTCGCGTCAGATTCATAGAGCTTCTACTGTGTTCTGAGGATGCCATAAAGGCTCCACAGAGCTGCACTCGCGTAATCATGTGCTTACGCCATAATTGGAACAGGGTGGACACTATATACATAACGAGGCGGTTCTACACACAGATACGGTACAAACTTGCACTACTGCCTACGGTACGGTCGTCAGTATCCAAATCACACATCGCGGCTTGCCGTCGAGTTCTTTCACGGTACACGTCAGGTCATAATACAATATGGCAACGCAAACCCCTACATCCGCTTGGAAAGGCTCGGGGATACGATCACATTGGTCATTAGATCTAATCGTAGCGCGGGTGCTCTACACCCTACAGACGCCCAACGCCGTATTCCATGGCGTACTAGCACATAATCAGGACCGCTGGCTGGTAGATGGACCAGATGAGAGCTTGCTCTGGGTGTGCGAACGAGACGGCTCTATGGCCGTATGGCAGGAAGACCAGCAGCGGCCCACCATCATCGAGGGCAGGTCGGATCATGACATGGGCGCGGTGATCGGCCACCACGACAGCAGAAGCGGAGCTCTCTACTACTCTATAAAGTGGGTCGACTATGAATGTCCAACCTGGGAGTCGGAGCAGGATCTAGACCAATACTCTGCTTTCCTAGACCAGTATTGGACTTCTTTCCCACATCAAGACTTGGCTAATTGAACGGCTTGTGTGTCTAAGCCAGGAAGGAGACCCAGAGGCGGAAGCACTACCGCACTCAACAAAAGTGAGACCGAGCTGCAGGCAGTTTTGGACCATAGGCTATTCGTAGGACACCGTAGAGAGCTGGCGAAGACAGCAAGATGGCCAAATGCACCATAAGCTACTTCGCAAAAGAGCCTCTATTGCCTGCTTTCTGATGTTCCCCCGCTCCGCTTATACCGTTCTGGTAGAGCTCTGTCGCCTCAGAGCCTGAACCATCCAGCAGCGTAGTCTTTCGCCGCATCCGTCGAGAGCTCGAAGACCCTCGCGCGCTGTTTCCGGTTCTGGTTTCGTATTTGCTGCAGACCTGTTGGCCCTACTGTCGGAGTGCAGTGTCGGAAGAGTAGCAGAGCACTAGCGCAACCAGCGGGTCGATGCTCACTTTCGGGTCCCTCCAATTCTTAAGAGATGGTGGGGGCCGAAACAACCATTCTGGTCCGCACGACCGTAGTCTCCAATTTCACCCTTTTTGACGTGGTGCGATGATTCGAATGGAGCGAGAATCATACAGCAACATACAGTACTGTACATACTGAAAGCATTCGGTACTCCTGGCTATAACCTAGGTCCGTTTCAGACATCCGCTGGCAAACAACATGCTAATGGGTGTCGGTAGGCGGTACAAGCGCTGCGATAGCCGTTCCTTCAGTGCATAAGGTTATACGGCAGGTTGGATGGTATGTATGTACCGGGCCATGACCACGCCGACGTGGAATTAGACGCAACATGGCTGGACCGGCTGCCAAGAAGCACTTCCTAATCGAGAAATCAGTAGCTTCGTAAGATGATCAACACATAAATGGCAGGTTGGGTACTGTACTGTGCTGCGTTGGTCACTTCTAACGATTGGGCCTCGAGATACGAAGCCTGGCTGCCACTGTCATTCATCCAACATATATATTTCACTTTGATGCGTAGGATTCGTGGCCTAACTCAAGGTACATATTCGAATTCTGGAATGTTCAGCAGCGCTCCGTTGTCTTGAGCGCCGACTATCAAGGACATTCTTCAAAGATACTCACTAGTAGCGACTACATTGGTTAACTCTCTCATTCGAGGTAGAAAGCCTATGACTCAGGGCATTACAACTATCAAATACTCTCCTGGCCTACTTCACAGACATCCAACGTCGAACAACTCGCTGCTTTGGTATTGGACCCACCAGACGGTACTACTGACTCTCCGTACAATCCAGGACAAACCAACACATTCAACTCCCCGGAAAGAAGATATCTTGACAATTAGGCTTTCGCTCCGTCGAGATGTTACCACGAGACGCTCCGGCCGGTCACTTAGGAGGCAGCCAGAACCCTCTCTGCGCCTCGAAATACTTCCATGACTATCATACCATGGTAGCTAGGAAGCAAAGGGAAGGCGTGGAGCCGACCTGGCCTCTGGGACATGAAGGGGCATTCCTTGATGGTAAGACGAATCAGCTAATACCTCTCATCTGCAAATTATATAGAGGCGAACACTAACTCGGACACAAGCACTCCTCCTCGTGCCGATAATGGACAAGCAGAAGTACAAGTCGAAGGATAACTTGTATGGTCGGAATATGCTAATAAGCGAATACTTGTGGATATACCACTGGACCCTCGACCCACCAGGTCCTGGAGAGGAAATCCCTGTGGGTAAGGATCGTGAGAAGCGCCCTGGGCGCCCGGCTCACCGAAAGTACCGAACGAGGAAGCAAATCTCAAGCCACATTCAAGTTTTGAAAGAACTCTTCAAACCACTGCCCCTCTGTCAGTATCCCCAATGAGTAGTACAGACTGTCGTTCCCCTCCCTATAGCTAATTGTGACTGGCAGTACATTTTTTCTTCCCACGGAAGAACGACGTGGATGGCAAGAACGGAAAAGCAGACGAGGGAGGCCAGACCAAGTCGTTTCAGAACAGCCCCGTCCTTGCTGCGTTAATGGAGGGACGTCTGCCAGAGGAACGTCCAAACTACGCTTACTTTGCGCGTCTTCTCGCAGCCGACAATGAAGTCTTTCTACGGCCAACAAGATGCCATATCTACACATCCCACCCCGAACTCACCTTGAGCGAGGACTGCGGAAAAGCCTTCACTGAAGATGGGACGTGTTTGCAAGCCGATGCCTATGCTCCTGACGGCACGCGGTTGGAAGCCCAAGGCGATTTTCCGCATCTGAGAAAGAACAGCAATAAGGATTTTCTCAATGGTTTACAGCACGGTGATCGAGAAGAAGCACGTACCTACTTGCTTCATGAATATACCGAGTCTCTTACCCAAACGGAATCCAATTCCGTGCGTGGTATCTCGGCCAAGTGGGGCCAACAATTCCCTGAGCTGAACAAGAGGCTTACGTCGGCTCTCAACGACACGCATTCCTCACACACGAGTACGGCACGCAGCGTTATCGGGCCTTGCGATGTCATCCACATGGACGTTGTTTTGGACATGCATGGGACAGGTCGGTTCCCAGCAGGTACCCATCTGGATGGATGTGTCGAGTTCCACATCAACCGCCCGGAGCTTGCCCACCATATGTGGCGCTGCTCGACTTGTGTCGTTAAGCCTCGAGAGTTGTACCTCGACTCATCAGAGCCTCTCCTATGGGACTACAGAACCACATGTCGTCTTTCACCACATGGCGGCTCTTTCGACACGATCGCAGTCGACTTCCCGGCTGCGAGTTGGGCCAACACCTTCTTCCGGCTTGCTGAATACGACAGGGCAGAGCGAACCAAACGAGAATGTGACAGCAAAGGCGAAAAGCTGCTTACGCAGTCCGATATGCTACAGCAAATTGCCATGTACCAAGAAATCATGTCGGCACCCGACGAGGGTTCGGGCAAACCTGCCTGGAGACGCCGATGCGTGGTGCTCTGGACCTTTTCTGATGTCTGTAAAAAAACGGATATGGTTAGAGGCAAGCAGTCCAAAAAGCGAACTAGGGCGACGGCCGGCACAACCTGGCGATTCTTGTCAAAACTGGATCCAATGTCACATGATCATCAGCAACGGACGTATCTTCCTAGCAGCCCAAACATCCCTATCACAATAACGCCGAATGCGGCCAATCAGCACCACCTCAAAGCCACCATGCCTGGGAATTCTGGCAGCTTCTTTGGCCTGACGCATCTCGCCCTTCCACACCAGCTACAAGAACAGAATACACACCCGGTCTACTTGAACATGTTAAATGGTATTCCAAATGGCCAGGCTGTGCCCCTGCCTACAGCATGCCTCGATTCGAGCTTCGGAAATTCCATTGCCGAGAGCACTAACAGCCTAAAGTCGCATAGCAGCTATGGATATGATGGATCTACGGGCGACGTGGCAACAGAGCCTACCGAAATATTCCTGTCGGATCTCAGTATGTCTTCACGCACCTCTCTGGGCAACATTTGCCCGGCAGCGACAGCAGTCTTGATTGCGGAGTCCCTGCAGGGTCTGGGAGCACCAACGTGGGCCACACCGTTGCTTGATGGTCAGGGAACAAGCCTCAACTGGTCTACCATGACTGTCCCGATGGATGTGGATGACATATCGTCGATGGGGGATGGGCTGTAGCAGGCTACGAGCATTCTCATATCCCCTTGGGCTACCCAGCCCCTCCAACAAGCTGTCCAACACAGGCGCCGATACTTTCAGAGCACTGTGCCAAGAAAGCAGGCAGCTCGTCAATTGGAGGAGCTCAGGCGTGGAGATTGGGAATGATGAATTTTATACTTGCGGGCTCCTAATATATAGCGGCACAAAATCCTATCCTCGTTTCCAAATTTAGAAGAACTTTCAACACAACGGAAATTAAATAGCTAGTACCCACTTCTTAGTATTGTTTAGGGCCTGAGCGACTTCCAATATGATTGTAATGTGACCCAAGCACCTTCGAGTACTTGTCATACTCTTCTTTTCTGCTAACAGTGTATCCGAGGCCGTGGGAAGCAGAGGAACTCAATCTAGTCGAGTTAACCCAGTGTCCAAGGGAAGACGAATTATCTGGGCTCCGTATCTTCTCGTATCCTTGCAGTGCCCGGAGCATCTTCCTGGGCCTCTTCCGTTTTGCTCTGGTTATAATAGGGGGAGTCCATATTATTGACCATATCAAATGTGGATATACGGTCGGAAACCCGAACCCGGTTTGGCGGAGATCCCTCCGATTGTGGAGCAACTGACCTGCAAAAGCCCCATCTATTTGACGTCCTACCTTTCTCACTTGCTCATCGACTATTTGGGCGGGATCAGTAACATGTATCTGCTGCCTACAACCGCTGCTTATGACAATTTCCGCTTGTATTGGTGCTAGGTAGGCTACCATGGTGACTCCCAAGATGGAGTGGTAGCTCCGGCGCCAGAAGCATGGCGATGTGTTCAGTAGGACCGCCACCCGCTGTGGCACCTTTAGCTATCCAGAGCGTAACCCAGTGAGTGTCCAGAGCCATGTTCGAGCAGACAACCCCTAGTTCTGGTGACTAGTCACTTCGGCTTGTCCGTAGTGTTGTAACTAAAACTTGATAAAGCAAGAACTCCTCGCGAACATATCCATCAAATTCAGCTGGTGTAGATAATCGAGAGAGCTGTAGTACTCCTGAGCCATTAAGTACAAATCGCTGAACTCCATAGCCGTGTCCTTGTGCTGTATGTCTCCATCCTCAAGCTGGCATAGTAGTGCTTCGAACTTTGTTAGGACGTCGAAGATGCCTTGTAAAAAGTCAACCACTATACACCCATGATCAGGCAAGTAACTCACTGTGGGATGACATTTCGGATGATTGGTTTCTGGGCTGAAACGAAAATACACCAATTGCATGGTACTACAGCAGTGGCGTTGTAAGGTGAAAAGCTGTTCGTGTTCAATTTATTGTGCCCGTGGATAAAATGATGAAAGAACGAAAGAAAAAAAGAATCTCTAAGAAGAAATCACTGGCTTATATATTCTCGCGAATTTCTTGGAATCTCTGGGGTTGAGCTTGGCATTATATACGAGCTCGCTTCTTTGTACTTGGCTTTACTACGATCGGGTGTGGCATGATATCACTCGCTAGTTCATAGCCATGCATTTGTGAGAGTCAGAGCGAGACGAACCACTGCAGTATTCGATGTCTTCACCCGCGCCAAGTCTATGTCTTTACTAAGGATGAGTCTTGTCTCGTAGAGTTATAGGTCCGAGGCGTCACGGCAAGTGCAAAACGGGACGGGCGGGGTGGTTTGGGCATGACGCCTATTGCGCATGCTCTTTCCACACACCATGGTAGACCAGCGCTCGCGAAGCTGCTGCTCGACAAAGGAGCGCAGCCTCCAGATTTCGAACTTGAGGATATTCGGCTTGTCGCTCAGAGAGTTCACAAGGGAGTTCGCAAGGACAGGCGCAATAGAAAGACGCTATTGAGACAATATCCCAATATCCAGGAACTGTGTGCACTGCTTCTCGAATACTACACAAACCGTTCGCTGGAAGGGCATCATCATCATGCCGCGATAACTTGGCTTCGCCAATTCTGTGTGAGAATGGCTGAATGGTCGCTATTCGACGATACCCGTTCAGCCCGCGCATGGTTGTCGATGCCCGCACGGCAGCCGAGCTCTGTCGCTCCCCAGATCAGCCCACTGATGGTGTTTGCAGAGTCGGCCGAGATGGAAAGTCGCGAGGGAAGTCATGGCAAGCGAGAGGCAGGCCAGGTCTTTTATGCTGAGAACAAACGGCAGAGATATGCATGACTACGCAGCACTTGACGATCTCGACAAGCTAGCACGGAATGTGCTACGTAGTATGGGGGACCTGCCGTAGAATTGTTGGTAGAATATCGGAAATGAAGCTTTACTACCTGTATTGATGGTTGATTATTTTGACTGTGACCATTGCACGGAAGTCATTGTCGCTCGGCCCACGTGCCAAAAGCGCATGAAGCTTGGAGGTGGAAGAAGCAGGTTAAGGGGGTGGCTCTCGTCAGCCACAGGAAAACGCGGCTGTGCCATGTGGGGGCGGACTACCGGTTCAATTACAAGCAAAGCTCAAAACAGCAACAAATGCCATGACCAACTTCTTATCCGACATATCGACGGAATTGAGTAGGCACGAAAAAGGCGAATCTTCGTATCGCACTGGCAACCCCCGCATAACGTACGCGGACGACCGACGACCGACAATACAAGCTGCAATCCAGCACAGCATGGTAGCGAGCACAATGGGGGCGGGGACAAGCTCGCGACTTGAGCACGGCAGCATGACGACAGTTACTACCAAGAATACCAGTTGAGGTGACCGTTTACAAGAGAGACGACAGCACATCGACCATGATTGATATTCACTGTTTCGAATGACCGTCGAACCCGAAACAGGCACGCCGGCACACAGCGACTCCCTATGGCCCAATCCACCGACATCCAATATCCTCTTGCGAAGCCTTACACCTGATCGAAAAAGGTGTCGTCCAAGGGATCGGCGTCGACCACGGGGACGAATCGCTCCAACAGGGCTTTCGCCTGCGACAACCATCCCGTGAGCCTTTGGATTTGCTGCAGGAGCCTGTATTCGATGTCAGTTGACGATCTGCGCCAGACTGAACACACGGTGACGTACAGCTGTTCGACCTTCTGTGTGCTGTCCGGGCACTGTGGTCAGATAAGCGCATCGTTGCGACGGCGGTGGAGACCTACAAAGTCGTGAATCTGGTGAGGCGTGGGCGTGCGTGAGTAAGAGAGCTATGCCGTACGGGCGGGGATAGACTTACTTTTCGTTGTGGAGGGCCAGCTCGGACTGGACGGCGTTGAACTTTTCCAGCAGCTCATTCACCTTGTGCAGCAGTTCCTGGGTGTCGCCCGACGTTCTTCGTTTTCAGTACAACGCGCGGATTGGATGTGGAGGGACCTACGGTAGCGGAGAGCTGAAGGGGCCCGAGTCGTAGCCTTCTTGGTCGTCGAAGAAGTTGGGAACGTCTGGAAAGGACAGTGGTTGTTGGTTCGGAGGCTGGAGCTGCGTGGCAGAAGGAGCGACAGTCTTGGGCGTAGGGGCAGGAGCGGGTGCAGGCGCGGGCGCCGTGGTGGCATGGCTTGCTGATGGTCGGGCCCGCCGTGGGTGGCGCGGACGCTGTGCACCGTATCGCTGCGAAGGGAGCATGTCGGCGTGGATGGAAGTGACGGATGAATAGAGGAAATTACAGGTGAAGGAGAGCAAGGTGGACGGAGGATAATGGAATATGCAACTCACCGAGAGCCTTGACCCCAAAACTGGTATTTCTGTGGCCCAATTCGTGCGGTGCTGTAATGAAGCAGCAAGCATGGATGCGAGCCCAGCACGGTTTGGTGGCTGGGCTGTCAGGCGCGAAATGGGGCTTTCCAATTGGGAAGTACTGATCCATAACTTACACGTATGGGCAGAGGCGACGTTCTGGACAAAGTACGACTTGTGAAGCATAACCATGCGAGAGCCGATTAGCAGCATCCGACTCAGAGCAGACGTGGCGGAGGGTCGAAGTGAGCCTGCACCGAAAGCGGCCGACAGCATGTGGTTTCGGATCTTTGGCCTATTCGTGAGCAAGCGGCTCATCTGCAGCTGCCGTCAGTCCGGACTCTACGCGTGGGACGTACCACCGTGTTCTGGCGTGGATTCTGACTCAGAGGCATTCCATCCTATGGTCCTCAGTCGAGCGCCAGATCAGCAGAACGAGATGGACCGGGGCTGGGATCCGGTTCTGGATTAGCACTGCTTCCCACACCCGAGCGGCTCCAGTACCGCTTCCGCCCCCGCGCGTGAACAGCCCTTTCGGTGCTGGTTCTGGGTCGCCGATTTAGACGCTGGATGGCTTCGGCGCGCCACTGATCGACCCGTTCCCGAGCCAGCCTAGATGTCTGCAGAATTGCATGGGCGACATTGTGACCAAGGACCGGAAAGAGCGCGTGAGGATGTTCATACCCCCGGAGAGGCGAAGCAGCAAGGTCTCGCATCGTCGTGGACCAGTTCTAGGGTGCGTCCATTCTGGCGAACGTCCATTCTGGTGGACTTCCATTCTGGTGTGCGTCAATACGACTTTTCGGCCTGCTCAGAGCCGAGCGCAGTCGTTTCCACCCCAGATGAACACGGGCAGACATTGCACTGGCGAACGAGTACGAGCGGTTCCGGCGACGGCATGTCCACCGCAGTACGCCTTGACGAGTACGTGTTGCCAAACCACATGGATCTATGCAGTCCGTGCTACAATACGAGAGCGAGTGACCGCACGAGCGCGGAATCAGGGCGCAGGGTCATGGAAAACTACGGGCGGCGGCGACGATTTGCCATTCAAGAAGCACGGCGAGGGAAAGGGTAAAGTGCCATGTATGTACGTAAGTATGCACCAATACATTATATTCATCTATTCTATTCGCGTCTCTGCATTGGCTCTGCTCACGGGGTCGGGACTGCCCGATCCGCGCGAACAGGTTCGTAGCCAGCACCACGTACAGGCGCAGAGGCCGGCTTCGCTGGCCGCACTGCCACTAGCAGGTGCAGGGAAAAACCTCGGTACATGAGATGCTCGAATGTAGGAGGAAAACCCGGGTGGCCAAGGCGGGCAGGAGATGACTCGAACTGCGGACGCCAGAGCCAGGCTCGATACCACTCCGCAGGAGATGCTCGACTGGATGGGTGGCAGAGCCCGTTGGGTTATCCGGCAGGAGATGACTCGGACTGCCGGAGCCCAACGAAAAACCCAACCCCAAGAGGAAAGTCGTTGAAGGGAGGGCTGCCCCAGGAGGTAATAAGTCGCTGAAAGGAAGGGTGCCTCAGGAGGTAATAAGTCGCTGAAAGGCAGAGCCAACCCCAGGAGGTAGTAAGTCTCTGAAAGGAAGGGTGCCCCAGGAGGTAGTAAGTCGCTGAAAGGAAGGGTGCCCCAGGAGGTAATAAGTCGCTGAAAGGAAGGATGCCTCAGGAGGTAAGAAGTCGCTGAAAGGCAGAGCCAACCCCAGACTCTGAAAGGCAGAAGAAAGAAAAAAACCCAACCCCAGGAGGTAGTAAGTCGCTGAAAGGAAGGGTGCCCCAGGAGGTAATAAGTCGCTGAAAGGAAGGATGCCTCAGGAGGTAATAAGTCGCTGAAAGGAAGGATGCCTCAGGAGGTAAGAAGTCGCTGAAAGGCAGAGCCAACCCCAGACTCTGAAAGGCAGAAGAAAGAAAAAAACCCAACCCCAGGAGGTAGTAAGTCGCTGAAAGGAAGGGTGCCCCAGGAGGTAATAAGTCGCTGAAAGGAAGGATGCCTCAGGAGGTAATAAGTCGCTGAAAGGCAGAGCCAACCCCAGACTCTGAAAGGCAGAAGAAAGAAAAAAACCCAACCCCAGGAGGTAGTAAGTCGCTGAAAGGAAGGGTGCCCCAGGAGGTAATAAGTCGCTGAAAGGCAGAGCCAACCCCAGGAGGTAGTAAGTCGCTGAAAGGAAGGGTGCCCCAGGAGGTAATAAGTCGCTGAAAGGCAGAGCCAACCCCAGGAGGTAGTAAGTCTCTGAAAGGAAGGGTGCCCCAGGAGGTAATAAGTCGCTGAAAGGAAGGATGCCCCAGGAGGTAATAAGTCGCTGAAAGGCAGAGCCAACCCCAGGAGGTAGTAAGTCTCTGAAAGGCAAACCCAACCCCAGGAGGTAGTAAGTCGCTGGAGGGAAGGGGGTGATCCAAAAGGATGCACAAGGAAAGAAAGAAGAAAGGAAACCTTGACTGCGCTGGAGAAGGTCGCCTTTATATAATCGTGTCGACGGCTAAGGTCTGTCAAGGTGGGCCCCTACGTACATGCTGTGTGTGGTTCCTGCCCATGTCTTCCGTCTGGCGTTTCGGCTCCTCTACAGACGTCCACTGCCATCCCAGCCACCGCTACGGCACAACCGGCGACATGAGTGACTCTCCTCCAAAGCTGGCTATGCGCCTCTCGGGGAGTGTTTTCTGGTCCCTTCTGCCAGTGTCACGGCTCCAGGATCTACTCCTGCATCTATGTCCCTCTTCGCCTCCTGGGCCATGTTTGTCCCTCCCTCTCTTTTTCCTCTTTTTCTCCCTTGCTCCCTCTCGCTCCCTTTCTTGCTCCGCTCGCCCCTCTCGCCCATTCCTTCGCCCTTGCCCATTCCTTCGCCCTCTCTCGTTCCCTCGTCTCTCTCGTTCCCTTGTCACACGTTCCCTCGTCCCGTCGCCCTCTCGCCCTCTCTCGTCCCCTCTCTTGTTCCCTCGTTCTCTCCCTCTCGTTCTCTCCCTCTCACTCTCCTTCCACTTCCCCTCCCATCTCCTCTTGCTGCCACTACGCTTACCTACTTTACGCTCATTGTCTGATACCCCCTCACTCGTCTTCCATAAGTAGACTGCTCCACCGTCACATTGCCAGTCAGCGAGTATGCCCGCCGTCGCACGATGCGCTCAACGTCGACTGCGTAACTCGAATCTCCCAACAGTATCCGGCCGCAATCCCTACAACCTCGAGGCGCGACCGCCGCCATTTCGAGGCCACAACGGAGGCCACAACGGAACGGCCGTCATAGGAAACGTACCTGGTCGTGCATGGCCAAGAAGCACCCGATCGGCGTTTGTACCTCCAAGACGCAGGCAGTGGGGATTGCCTATAATACTACGCGGAGGATTCGATCGGAGGACGCAAGGCCAGTGACTACCATGGTCCGGCTATTCATGCAACAGGACCAACGCAGGAGACTGCGAGCCACGGAAGAGTTCCACTTTAGCATTTGGCCCACCCACGCAATTGCTCCCAATACCAACCGGCGGTCGGCTTTGGCCTACTGGCAGCGCCCGACGAAGACGTCGCATAACTCCTATCAGTTTGCTCGGCTGTTCTGGCGTAGTTACGGCAAGTGGACAAATGGCTGGCTGGACGGAATGGCGGAGACTGGCTCCGATGTTCGTAGGCTCCTTCTACTTCCCAACGAATGCACCATGGCCGACTTCTTGCGATTTGTTTCCTAGAGTATCCGAGCGCCTGCATTGATTGACAGTGGCTATAAGTACGATGGGGCTTCTGTGTGCTCCATTTACCCCGGCCATGGCTCGCTAGTGAGACTTGTCGCGACCCATACGAGAGCCCTGCAGTAAGACCAGTCGCTCCACACCCAAATGGGTCGGTCAGAGCAGAAGCCGGCCCAGTTAACTCTAATGCAACTTCCATTCCCCCGTCTCACCAGGAATGGACGGAAGCACGACAGTAACAGGCGCGAATGGTGAACAATCGAGCACGGGGCGGTGACGCTTAAAGTCTCTTCGTTGGTTTTCTCTTCCCGTGCAGTGCCATACCCCCGCAGCAGCGACGATTGACCGTCCCCGGATGCAGACATGACCGTGATGGCCGCTGATTGGGTTCCGACTACACGGACCGCAATTTCGCGTTCAGCAGAATGCCACTATCCGGCTAGGCTCGGCGTGGCAGCATTCCCGCTTACGCTTGGCGCAATGAACCATGCCGCCTCTGCTGTTGGTTGGCTGCCTACGGTCGGGAGAGAACAGGACTCGGCACGAGTCATGCAAAGGAGACAACCGGAATGCCGCCAGGTTGCTATGGCCTACCCAGCGCTTGCCTACCGATGCGGCCTAATAACTGCAGGCTTTCTCCCAGCGCAGCCAATGTCGGAGCACTCGGACCAGACAAGGGACGCAGATACGCCGTTCGCAAGATGCAATCAAGATAGGAAACGAACTGGGCCGACAAAGAGCCTGAGCGTGCTGTAGCCAGATGCAAGACACAGAGCAACTGCCCAACTACATACCACCTCTGCGGCTGTCCCACAAGCCGAACGACCCATGCTCCAAGGACGTGTTTCCCTACCGGTTCGGCATGCCGAGTATGCTTGCACTCATTCCAGTCATGCCATTTTCTGTAGCGGTGCTGCGTGATGACTGTTGGCTGACGGCCAGTTGGGAGGTGACGGGGAACATCTGTGTCAAGAAACGAGCTATCAGACGTCAAGCGCAGTTCTACCTGAGCCGCCTACCAATAGCAGTGCCATGTCATGCCAAACCAGGCGTCATACCGAATCTCCAAGCTGAGTTCTCCGCATACAATCTTCAACGTAGACGAGTTTACGCCCGCGCGAGACAAGGTGAGCACCACACGAAAACGGTGCAGTGGCCATGCTCTGTCCCGTCCTAGCTCGTTTAGCATCTTTGCCTTCACCACATCTTGAGGCGCAACAAGGTGGCATTGTACTGGCCAACACCTGCTGCACAGCGTCTTGCCTGGATACTATCGCCAATCGCCAGCCGCCGACCTGCCGCATCGGATTTTGCTCACCTGATCGGATCCTACACCCAATGTGGGAGCTACAATGTGGAGACGTTCATGCGCATTCGGGTGTTCCAATGAACGCCAAGGATGCGGAGGCCTTCCCCGCTCCTAGTTCAGGTATGTGACTGGCACGCCCTGGTGACGCATGCAAGGCGGATCCAGCGTCCAAGGGACCCCTAAGCGAGGCCTGGCCCTGGGAACACCAGTACAAGCGAATGCAGAACAAGAAGAGTAGACCTCTCGATCTCTCAGAGGCGCCGAATCACGGGCAAAGACACAGGTAAGTGGGTAAAATATACAATTGAACTTCTGCAACGCACCTACGTCACGAAAGTCCCGACGCACCGCGTCTCGTCGACACTCCTAGAGCACATCTGCCGTACTGGTAAAGCACCCTGGTAAAGCACCCTGGGCAAGCACCCTGGGCAAGACCGGATATGAGCCCGCTATAAAAGCCCGACATCACTGGAGACCTACTGATTGTTGTACATCTTGTCCTTGATTTTGCGAAACAACTTCTCAAAATCTTCCCAAATAAGCGCAATCTCTGCTAGCGCAGCATAAGCGCTGACACACTATTGGAAATCGCACCGCATTCGGTAGGAAGAGGGGGAATCCAAACCGCTCGAACACGCCTTTATTCGGACCGAGCACGAGTTGGATCGCCGCTCACCCTTGGCCAGCAGTTCGCCATAGCATCCTCGTCAAGCCGCCCGGCGAGCGCTGGCAATCGGCGCGAGGTTCCGTGCCAGGATGAGGACTGGGAACGCGCAGGCCTGTGAAAAGCAGGTTGGAAGAGTTGCGACAGACATGTCCACCATGGGCCACCACTTCGTCACACTGAAATCGGTTCGATAATGTAGTCCTTTCGATATGACCTCGCTCCATGACCCGTGTCGCAACTTTCAGCCATCGGATGGAGTGGATTGACCACGCCGCTGCATCTCGTCTCGGTGATGCACGTTACTGCTCGATTGTCGGTGATTGTCGGGGATTGTCGGGGATTGTCGGTTGCTCGGGCATTCCGAAGGGAGGAATGTGTCCCGACAGATTGGGTCACTAGAGAAAGGGAGGCAAGGGAGGCAAGTGGTCTTTATAACAGCAGGACAGGTCCAACAAAATGGGCAGCGCATGGCGCTAATTCGAGATCAGCTGGTGCTAACCCCACCCAACGGGCCAATGGGTGTTCGGCCTGTGCCGGCCAAGCAGTCGAGCTGTGTAGGTCGTAGCTGCTTTGGGCCTCGTGCCAGTGCGCGGACCGCCTTTTGATTGTCTGTCACCCAATAGACATTGGATTTTGCTCATGCTGCGCCTGTATGTCATGTCGACTTTTTCCAGCTTTCGTGTTTACCATGCTCAAGTTGATTGACTGCCACTGTCAGAGGGCCATCACACGAAGTCGTCCGGAGCGGTCTATCTGAATCTAATGACCTTGGCGGAGGTTAGACTTGGGAGACGACAGCTGTCTCTGTAGTCTCTGTAGTCTCTGTAGTCTCTGTAGTCTCCTCGTAGTTGTGACCGAGCCACCATGAGCAAAAACGCAAGCCCCTTCAAGATGACTGTACAGCACCGTGCCCGACCTGTGCTTCTCACTTTTTCGCACCATCTCAGCGTCGGGGTCTTCTCTACCTGCCATTCCAGGAACAGCGGGCCTTCCGGGAAGTCAGTGTCTACCGTGGCAGCTAGAAGCGACCTGTGTCGCGAAGAGCCTGAGGGTTGAATCCGCCCACTCGGCCAGACAAGCTGAACGGGAGCCGACAGTCGCAAGAGTTTGACAGAGGATTTTTCTGGTGTAAGCTAGTTCAGTCCTTACGACATACCCAGCGTTCGAGGGTAGCCGAAATGCATCTGGCCGTACTCGTACGCAGTCCCGGAGTAGCTCGGGGTCACTGTACGCCGAATCCCCCGTGCTGCTGTTCTGGTTCGTACTTCCCCGTATCTCTGGGCAAAGCACACTCGTTTTGCACCGTTTCCTGATGATGCTACCGAAAGCTACTCCGATATGCCAGGCTCCGTACCTCGAGGTCCAGTAACCAGAAGTCACCAGCGCAATACAGTACAGTACCCAACCTGCCATTTATGGGTTGATCATGTTGCGAAGCTACCGCTTTCTCGATTAGGAAGTGCTTCTTGGCAGCCGGTCTAACCATGTTGCGTCAAATCCCATGCTGGCGTAGCTATGGTCCCGTACAGACGTACCGTAGACGACCTGCCGTATTACAGTATGCAGAAGAAACGGCCCTCGCAACGTTTGTACCGCTTGCCGGCGCCCATTGACATGCTGGTTGCCAGCGGACGTCTGAAAACGGACGTGGCCCATGCCAGAGTACCAAATGCTTCCAGTGGTGGCTGTAGAAGTGCGCTTTCGCGGTCGCGCTGGTCATCTACGCTTGTGAAGTCCTTTGCTACGGCCTACTCCAGATTGGATACTTGGTCAACATGTGAGATGTCATCGGTGCCTGCTTGCCATGCGTAGTGACCGCCATACTGCTCATACGGCCTATACGGCTGGTGACCTTTGCTGTCTTTTGGCTGGCACGGCTAGCACAAGCTCTGACCGCATTGCTGGACTTCGCCGACGACTCAATTCCGCCGCTTCCAATGTGTATGGGCCCCTCGTGGCTGCCGAAGTGCTTCTGTGGCTCGTTGCTTTGGGCTAGTTCGGTCCGTTCACGAGAGGTAGCAGAAACGCATCTGGTTGTTCTCCCAGATACTCAAATAGTAGCATGCGCTCCTTGTACCCGAAGCCTTAATGCAGCTCTTCTAGCTCGTACCTACCAGTATCATAGCTCAGCTATCTGCACCCATTTTTGGCCATGCTACCTGAAGCGACTTCCGGTCCTATTGGGTTCGTACCTCAAGGTACAGTCGTCAAAAGAGACCGGTGCAGTACTGACGGTGTGACTTATCTGCAGTTCATCTTGCGAAGCTAGACTCTCGATCAGGAAATGCTTTTTCGTAGTCGGTTCAAAGTTATCTCTCCAGCTCTGCGTTCTTAAGCGGCGGTAGGGCAGATGTCGACCTCAGGATGCAGAGCTGCTGATGGCGCCGCAGGTCCAGATGAGCAAAGCCAGCGGACAGCAGCGCCGATATTGTTGTGCTCCGTTGTTGGCCGTGACGCACTTGCTGGCTCACACGAGGCACTCTGGGGGTCCTCCAATTCCCATCGAGTAGTATGCAGAAATGGTACTGGGAGGCCCAACTACCATTCTGGTCCCCCGATCGTATTATTCAATTGTACCCTTATCGACGTGGTACGCCGATTCCGAATGAAGCCAGAATCACCCAGTAACATACAGTACTGTCTTTTTGCTGCGTAAGCTCGAAGAGTCTCACGGGCTGGTTTCAGTCCTGAGTTTTGTTGGCCTGATGGTGATGTAGAATGGGAACCGTTGCGCAAGTGGCACTGAGAGACGGAATGGACGCCGGACGGACAGCTTGTGATGCATTCCATACCGGCCTTGGTGAGGACAGAACCTGATATTCCTCCCGCTCCGCTTGTACCGTTCTAGTAGAGGTCGGTCGCCTCGGAGCCTGAATCATCCATCAGCGTATTCTCCTTTCGCTGCATCCGCCGAGAGCTCGAAGATCCTCGCACGCTGTTTCCGGTCCTGGCTTCATAGTTGCTGCAGACCTGTTGGCCCTACTGTTGGAGTGCAGCGTCGAAAGAGTAGCAAGGGCGCACTAGCGCACTAGCGCAATCAGCGGGCCAGGTCAAGCCCACCGTTATTAGCGTAGAGCCGGTTCGCAAGCCCGCGTCATTTGAGAACCAACCGCCCAACACTCCTGAACTGCGCAAGAACTTCTCCTCGAAACACGTCGAAGAGAAGCTGGCCCGAGATCCTTCTCGCCAACATGGGCTCGGAACCGGAACAGCATCTCCCCTGGCGACGTTCGCTCGAGCTCATCATGCCATCCCCATTTGACACCCGCAAGCCAAGTGTGACTACAGTATATCTACCGTTACGCGGGACGCTATTGAAACTCCATGGACACCAGGAATATGCTCCAAGAGAGTCCAGCAAGTTACCCGAACCGTATTAGTAGCTAGGCCTCCGTCATGGTCCATACCAAGGCGCAGAAAGACAAGGTTCGCAAGAGCGGCTTGTCGTTGCAGAACAAGACAAAAGACCTCGGGCGGTTCTGCGATGTCTTCAGCGCTCTTGCGTACTGGAACCCGACGCACGAGCGGATGGAGACGGCGATGCACGTCCCACGCGGGCAGCGCGTGCCGGACCTCAACAGGATTGTCCGTCCCCATGTCCCACTTACCGTTCCGTCGAGTGTATTCAGCTCTGTTACTAACAGCCACAGTTTCGACGATCAGCCGCGTGCCATGCGAGACCGAGCCACGGCCGAGCGACGCGATCGAGCGGCCAAGTCGAAGCCATCCATTTCGAGGCCCAAGCGGATGCCAACGACGACGCGAATGCCGATGGCGATATAGATGTCGACGCGGATGCCGAGTACGAAACCGACCCCGAGTATATTACAGCAGTTCCCGCTGCCGCGGCGGAGCCTCTGTCTGTCTACGACGTCATCCCCGACGATGACGGCGGGACTGTCATTCTCAACAGTCCCACGAGGCAGATGGGTCCGAGACAGCTGCCTTTGCCGCGAAGGCCGCAAGGTAAGCATGATTCTCGTCTATTGACTACATAGTCGACTGGCCGTTGACGCTCATCATACAGCAGGCACTCCAGGTTCCCAACCGACAGTGGAACGGCAGCCCGCTCGTACCGAGCCCAGCTCCACGACGAACACTGCACCAGCCGCGGCGACGAATGCAGGTACTTGGCCAGCACCCACAAGATACGCCGACCACGGCGCGATGGATGCGTCGCTGCAGAGAGCTGTGCGTTTGGACAGCCGGGTGCCAGCTAGAAGACCCTTGGCGCCGATCATGTCGACTCAACCACGGCAGTGCCCGCCCAGAATGGGGGGGGAATGCTGCAAAGTCGTCCCCGGGCCGTCAAGGGGAATCTATGCAAAATACTACGAGACGCATGTCAGACTACCACAAGGACTACCAGCGCAAGTTGCAACAGAGTACTCTGGCAAAGAAAATGGTAGGAATGCTGGAGGACCTTCGGACGAGTCTCAGCGGTATGCCGTTTGGGTGAAGACGTGGCACATGTTGATACGGAAGATATCACTAGCGGCAGCTCTGTCTATGCTTGTATTGAAGTACAGAAAGCGAACTAATTAACTTCGAGTCTATAGATACCGAGGACAGCTACCTAGAGGAATCCGTGGGAATGTATTTCTTACCATCCATCCTAGCGATGTTCTCCAAGTCATCTCGGTTTGAATAGGAAATGGCTGTACGTCGCACACTAATTCTTCACACCGGAATCCTCGTGGAGACTAGGACCAGGGAGTCACGGGAGCAGAAGGAGTAGCATTTAGCGTTTAGAGCGTTTGCCAATGAATTGAACCTGAAAATATGCTGCAAGATAACCAGTCAAAGCTGCCGCTTGTGATATCTTCGTACTTATACCTATCGCAAGCATATCATGTTGACTGCGTTCAAATCCTCGCGCATTTGCCGTTTATAAGGCAAGTCACGACCCATCTTTCCAACCCCGCTGTTTCTCGCCGGGAGCCTTCTCTTATTTGGCACCACCGACCCAAGAGGGAGCCGAGGGCGCTCCATCAAAACAGCCCTTTCGAAATCGCATATCCTAATCTGTCCAGTCTCTTGGTTTATTAGTATATTAGGCGACCGTAGATCCTTGTGTGCAACCCCACAAGTGTGCAGGGCATGGATTGCGTGGGTTAATTGACGGCTTAGATCGCCATCGTCGCCTGTAGTGCGCACCGAGTCCAAGCTAGCACCACCCCAAGACAGAAACATCATGTATTGAACTCGGACGCGGAAGTCGTAGTAGTAAGTGCGTGATATTGTACGTAGGTCGATTGCCCCGAGAAAGATCGGCGTGACTCTACCCTGCAATGGCTGCAGGGCTTGGTAGACCTTTGCTTCGTGTTCGAGATCCTCGATAAATGCTGGCACCGTGCCCTTGCCAATAAAGGTGTACCCATATGCCAGAAGAGTCACCTTGAAGAGGACCCCACGAGCACCTCCCTTGTCGAGGCTCTCGATCCCGTCGTCAAGAGTGCGCTTGAGTTGGTCGCGGAGCAGTGTCACAAATCTGGCATGGCGAATGCGGTGGTGGAGACCATCCCCATCGTGTCGATGAGCAGCAACATTGGGGCAATTTTCATCAAGCCGCGTCTTCGTCTGTAGCGTCAAACCGCGCAGACATTCCTCCGTACAGTAACCATCGTTTTGCTGGCGACTGCGGTAGGCGTCGTGGCCGTCTTTCCGCGTGTGATTGGGCAAGGCCCGCTGCGCCGCTTGAATCCGTCCGCTGCGTCTTGGCTCAAGCGGCGTGGGCGTCTCCTGCATTCGCCTCGTGCTCTCATCGTCGGATGACTCCGGCGAATGCGCTGGCACACCAATCCTCGTCACATTCCCGGGCGGTTTCCTTGGTTTCCTCTTCCGCGATATACATGGCGATCGGTCAGCATCGCTGTATGGGTCAGGCTCATAGGCGGGCGAGCTCGATGGTGCCTTCCGCTGATCGACTGGTATCGTCTTGAGTATGGTCTCGACATCTTCTGACCAGGTCTTTAGACTGGACATGACCGCTTCACGCTCGTCCTGGCGATGATACCGTCTACCTTGGGAGTAGTCCAGCGCTAGCAGACTGAAAGCAAGCATCTGGCTGACCGCCGTACAATAACGCGCATCACGCGGGTGCGCGACCACCTCTGCCCGCGGTTCGGCGAGATGGTACTGTAGGGTCGTAGGGTCGGACCAGTCCACTTTCAAAAGACAATTGCCTCTCCTGTGGTGACCAGGCCGTACTCCAGTCCACCTTCAATCATGTAGTGGAACGTCTGTGTTATGGCAGCCGCGACGAGCCGTTCCGAATGGTATTGGAACAGAGCCTCGGGGTCCGCTGCGGTTGGGATCGTAGCCCGATTCACGACCTCTTTGTATATATCCATCGAGCGAAGCCCTACGCGGAGATGCTGGGGAGTGATCTTGTGAGGCGCCTTGTACTCGTTGATGTACAGCATTGTGCGCTGTGTCGAAGTCTCGCCCTCCTGCCTGTAAATGCAGATTTGATCGGGCCGGAGTCGAAGGCGTTCGAATCGAGGTTGGTCGGGGGTGCGTGGTCGTTGTGAGGTGGCAAGGCGGTCAACGACCTCTTCGGAGATGTCGCTAATAGCATTCGGGTGGTTCTCAAACACGATACCATCCCCCAGAGCAAAAGCCGCCCTGACCTCGTCGACAGATACAAGATGCTCGACAATCGATCGTACGGGATCCTCCACACTGATGTGCTGAAAGTATTCGAGATCTTTTTCGTTGGCAATCCGTTTTCGTGCTATCCTTTCTCCAAGGCCGTGCAAAAACGCCAGACTCTCGAAAGCTCTAGTTTCGGTCGGGTATAGTGAATAAAGGTCGCCGAACACCGTCCTTTGCTGGTCGATGAAGTCTGACCAAGGGATGAGGCGCGTCGGGCAATATTTGTTTTGGGGGTTCGTGGTTGGACCCTTCGATGTAAGACTTTTATTTGGCTCGACCTGGAATTTTGCGTAGACAAACTCGTGGCAGGCTTCGAGATATTCGGAGAGGGTCGTTAGGCGGTTAACCTTTTCTGCTTCTTCGGCGCGTTGGTCTGCTTCTTTAGCGCGTTGTTGCTCCAGCTGGCGTTGCTGCTCTGCTTCTTCGGCGCGTTGGTCTGCTTCTTCGGCGCGTTGTTGCTCCAGTTGGCGTTGCTGCTCTGCTTCTTTAGCGCGTTGTTGCTCCAGCTGGCGTTGCTGCTCTGCTTCTTCGGCGCGTTGGTCTGCTTCTTCGGCGCGTTGTTGCTCCAGTTGGCGTTGCTGCTCTGCTTCTTTGGCGCGTTGTCGCTCCAGCTGGCGTTGCTGCTCTGCTTCTTCGGCGCGTTGGTCTGCTTCTTCGGCGCGACGCTCTAGCTCCTTCAAACGTTTCAATAATGCGTCATTTTCCATCTTGGTATTCACTCATCCATAGACTTCCTTGGTCACCATGGTTGAACAGCGATAGTATGTAAAAGGGACGGTGTTGGATCATTCGCGGGTACAGTTTAAGGCTGAGTGGCCCACTTTATGTTGTTCCCCGGGAGATTAGCCCCGCAGCTCTAACACTAGTCGTTCGACCTCTCTTCCCAAGCTGTTGATCCGTGTCGTAGAAGTACCATTACCCCCGGCCAGCTTTACCTGGGAGACCAATAATTTCGACCATCATGCATCGACGTCAGTGCAAAGAACTACAGAAGCACTTCGGCAGCTACGACAGGCCCATACGTATTGGGAGCGGTGGAATGCGAGTCGCCGGCGAAGTCCCGCCATGGGGTCAGAACTCGTGCCAGCCGCGCTAGCATAACCTACCCCAGTCCTCCAACTCTGCAGATCGTCGGAGGTCTTGCTCGGCAAGGATCACCAGTCGTATGGGCCGTATGAGCAGCATGGCGGTAGCTATGCGTGGCAAGCGGGCACCGATGACATCTCACATGTCGATCAAGTATCCAATCTGGAGTAGGCCGTAGCAAAGGAGTACACAAGCGTAGTTGACCAGCACCACCGCGAAAGCGCATTTCTACCGCCAACCGCACTGAAAGATTCGGCTACCCATACGGCTCAGGTCCGTTTTCAAACATCTGCTAACAAACAGCATGCCAAAGGGCCGCCAGTAAACGGTGCAACGTTGCGAGAGCCGTTTCTTCAGTACATACGGCAATACGGCAGGTTGGATGGTGCGTATGTACGGGACCATGACCACGCCGTGACACCATGTACCCCGCCATGCTCGCAGGTACAGAGGCCGCTTAATTTGTGGGATATTCAGGCGCATTGCCAAATAAATCTCCTGAAAGGCCAGACACGTATGTAACTGCACATGGACTAAGAATAATGGATACTCGTATAGGTGACCTTGATGCTGACCTCGACGGACCGATCTTTTGCGCTATTATACGGATGGATATTGAGTGCTGTATCGTCTCGTCTCTGCAGAGACGGGGACCTTACCCGTCGGACTGTGATTCTGATCATAAAGCCTCTCTTCGCTCTCACTAAAAGTCAAACCTGTGATATGATCCACGCTTCTAACCCCTTTGCCGCGCCGCGGGTTCCTATCATCGAGACTAAAAGCGCCACCAAGTTGCTGAGGCTTAGTACTACCACCGGTAATCCCACTGCGGGAGTCCTTCGAAAGATGCGAGAGAGCACGCGATGAGTACTGGCGTACCGTGCCTGCGATAGGGTAGAGCCAGATGCGGAACATAGGGAAGACCATGGGTAGGTTGGTAGTAATCACGGCCACAAAGGTCTCGCGGACGGCCCAAGACCCGGCTTGCTGGGCACCGGTTACGGGGTTCTAGGCGCCGGATGTATGGATTAGGACGCTGCACCACAGGAGAGGATTGTTGTCCACAACATGCGGACGAATGAGTCCAGGTGGATGGAGAAAGAGCTCACCGTTATTATCAGCACGCAGCGCAGAACCCCCGCAGCGGTCACAAAAACCCCGCCCGAGAACATCACTATCAATGCAACCTTCTTGACCGGCTTGATGCTCGACTGCCATAGCATGGGGATTGGGATAGTCAACAGATAAAGATCAGTCACAACATTGAGCACGACTGTGACGAAGATATCAACTTTCGAGATGGCGGGCTGGCAGAAATCTGCATCCTAGTTAGTCGTGATGTCCATGAAGTAGCTTCTGGTAGGGGCACATGCTGCCTGGGTCAGGATAAATCTGCCAATTCTTCCCTAGAGGCTGGCAACTAAAAAGGATGGAGAAAAGGACGGCGATCCATGTGGATGCGATGAGTGCGAATCCGACATAGATCCTCATTAGTAAGTTAAGGCCATCCTGACGACCACATTAGTTAAAGCATCAGGAGCGAAGCCACCCAGGACGACTTACAGTCAAACGGATATAAAAAGTGCACATGGCGGCCTTCAGGACCCATAGCAGGAACGTGTAAGTCGACCACCCGGCTATCTGCGTTTTGGAGCCGCCTACACTTCACCCGACAGTTAGTCAGTGTGTTCGTCAGTGCGACTGGTGGTGGTGCATCGGTACCGTAATCTGTACTCTTCGCTGGAAGGATCGAGCAGGCGCCGTTCATCGTCTGTCATGCCGTTGTTGGCAAGGCCGTGCCAGAGCTTCCCCACAGAGTATGCCAGGTATGTCTCAGCTGAATATACGACCTGATATTGATATAGTTAGCATAAACCTGAGTATGGGAGATAGCCGAGAGAGCCCCATACCGCAGCCAAAAGCATAAGGTAGTCATCGGCTTTGAGATTCCTGATGCCGACGGTGCTCAGCCTCCAGTATGTGCGCAGTCCAATCACGGCCAAACCAATGCCCAGAAGAGCAAAGGCCTCGATCGTGAAAGCATCCATCGCGACTGGTCTTCCGATCTTTTTTCAGCACAGCAACTGAATTGTTCCTCGGAGCTTGTACCGGGAAGCAGAAGGGAAGGACTGTAGGGAGGAAAACAACCCAGTCCGATACCGAAGAAATCAGGGAAAGCGGCAAGGCCAGGGGATGAAGTTTCTCTGGGCAAATAGAAGGTTATTTTGATATGAACCCAACCAACAACATATGCTGTGTGCCACACAGACCAGGCCACGGTATTGCGACCAACATGGCATTGCCATCGGATCTGCCGTGATTCAAGTCTTCTAACACAGGGGTAGGAAGGGAAGCATACATTTGTGATCGACCTACTCGAATTGGTGCGATCAGCAAATAGTTCCGGCCAGTCTACCGCTTTAAGCAAAAGAGTGGTGCCCGCACCCCAATCTAAAACTGCAAATGCGCAGAGAGCACTTTGGCTCCATCGCGGTGCAACGCTCCAGGTGGTGAAACGCTGTGTTTAGCTAGGCTAGGCAATCGCAAATAACCAATAGAAAACGATTGTCACGTTACACCAAAGGCGTATTGTACACCTACACGTAAACCATATCCTAGCATGCGTGCCTCGATAAGAAACACATGTTTTAGCGAAATTGCTGGGTTGCTATGTTACGGAGATGTTACATGTTACATGTACCAGCCAGCCTGGATCTCTCATAGAGGCATCTGCCCTACAGCCACAAGCAAAACTCAAATGGCCTATATACGTTCCCCTTGCCTGTGCTATCGCATATGGAATCCTCTCGGAAGCTTCCCCTGCACCTGGACACGAGCTAAAATGAGCCTCGACCCATGCCTCCGCCGCGCCCTGCACCGCTAACTTTTCTAGGCTATGTTGGCCCTAGGCCTGGCCCTTTTCTGACACTCTTTACTTGCCGTCGGAAAATATATCCCTCGTTCCCGCTGAGCTCCAGTATTGTCCAGTCGCATCATTTACATTTATTTGCTGATCTGCAGTTCTCAACACTGAAGGTGCCCGGGCGAATCCCATCCCTACGTAGCGCTTTAATTCAGCGCTGGGTGAAATAGCCGGGTACTTGCTTTCGCCAGGATCTCGGTCGCGCATTGACCGTATGGAAGAGAATGGAGGAACTTGACCTTGTCGTCATCGGCGCAGGTACCCAACGCCGTCCTTTGATGCCTCTAAATAAGCTGACAGAACCATCGCATTGCAGGCTTATCCGGACTTGCTGTCGCAAAGAACTTTCACCAGTTGAACCCAGAGAAGAGCCTCGTGATCCTGGAGGCTGCTTCCAGCCTTGGTGGAACATGGGCCAAGGACCGCCTGTACCCGGGTCTCAAGAGCAATAATATGCTGGGTACCTACGAGTATCCAGACTTCCCCATGGACTCCACAATATTCAATGTGAATCCGGGCGAGCATATTCCCGGGAATGTACTCCATGAATATTTAACTCAGTACGCCGAAAGATTTGACGTACTGCAGGCCATCCGATATAGTCACCGAGTCGCAACCGTTGAACACCGTGGCGGCCCTGAAGGTGGATGGACATTGACCACGCAGGACACGGCCGGCACCGCAGCCAGATTTGTTGCCAAGAAATTGGTAATAGCTACGGGCTTGACGTCCCAGCCTTTCATGCCGGACTACAAAGGCCAGGAAGGATTCGACGTTCCTCTCTTTCATAGCAGAGACTTCCTAAGGAATTCCGCCACCATTGATACTGCAAAGTCCGTGACAGTCTTTGGCGGCACAAAATCTTCATGGGATGCGGTTTACGCCTATGCAATCAAGGGCGTACACGTTCACAGACGGATAAAAGGCTTCCTCCGGGTTAACTCTCCTCAATGATAGCGTCGATGAAGTGCGTAATAGATGGAAATGTGCACGGCACCGTTGTGGCCATGTAGGCCTCGGCCGTGCTGGGGCGGGCGGGGGGAACTGTCCCGTGAGGCAACAGAGGCGACAACTTCATGTCGTCCAAGAGAGGATGAAGGTTAGGGTAGGCCGTATGCGGCGGTGTGTGTGACCTCTGAAGAGTATAACGTGAAGATGGAAACAGCCGCCCATGATCGATATACATAGGTGGTATACACTGCGATTCAGGCTGGGGTGCGTTGAAAGAGGCTACATTGGAATCTGATGTCATACTCAGTGTCTTGGTTTCCTTCCTGGGCGCCTGTGCTTGATTCTAGGCACCCACAGGGGTGCTATTAGTATCGGATCTCTTCTCAAGGCCTTCTAAGCCTCTCTTGAGCTTCTCTCCTGTAGAAGTTAGGAGGCCCGGCTGAAAGGGCTACTCATACACATGATCGACGTTACGCACTGTAATTGCGCTGAGCAATACGATTTTGTATCCGCCTGCGCTCGGCAAAGTCTGAAATCTTGGTCCAATCCTCTTCTGGTCTGCTCGAGGAAGAGAAAGCAATGCTGCTGTATCGATTTGAATACTCGCTGGGTTCCATGACAGTCCCAAATTCTGGGTATTGGGGTTGATATGAGGCCGGAGCCTCAGTATCGCAATGACCACTCTGTTCACTTCTGCGAGAAGCCCATGGCGGCAGCCTACCAGGACGGACGTAGGCGAAGAATTTACCAAAGAAGATGCAAATAATGGAAGTGAATTATTTGAGGGTAATACTGGAGGCTACGAACGCTCATAATTTATATGATGTAGTACGTAGCCGAGTTCACCATCGTACTCTTTAATAGATACTGACAGAGATATACGAAACTCGGCATTCGGTGGCTGTACTCACCAGTAATCGAGCTCTATAATATAGCTGGACGCGCTTCCCCTGGGTTTCCGCATGCGATACATCCAGTACACAAAGCTATGTAATTAGTCTTTTCAGCTATCGTCGGTCTTCGTGTACAGCGTCCAGATGGCGCCCATCTCTAAATGCCTTCTTCAGGCCTCATACTTCCTGTATTGCCTAGGCTGCCTTACTGAGATGTTCATGCTTCTTGCCATCCTGTTGGCCATCCCGGGGGCAGCCGCTTACTTTGCATGGTTTACGCAGAACAGACTTCGGCCAGTTTTTGAGACAAACGACGCCGACCGTCATTTAGACGAATCCCTTGCACACCTTGCTTTTATCACAGTTTACTTTACCATCGTCATCTGGGGGATGGTTCCATTCCTGAGCCTCGAGCCACGGTTAACTGGACGAGCTAAAGAACGCATCTCACGTATCGTGAAACTGCTTACAGTGATTTGGGCAGCATCCTCTATTCGAACCATCTTCTTGGCCTGGAACTGGTCTCTTCCACTGGATGCGGCCGGGTACGTCCACATCATCAGCGGACTGATCCGGGGAACAACGGGAATTGACTGCCATGCGCAAGTGACAGTAGCCTTGAATTTGTATCTTGGTAGCAATCGGTCGTCATGCTACCATGACAAGTCGGAGCTTGTCTCTGCACCAGTTGTGCTCGCTGCCATGTCGTATGGGATTGGGACCATGTTGTCGATCGCCAAACGTATGCTACACTGTGCAGTCGGCGTGTTTCCCGGCTGCTCAGTTATGTCGGATAAAGGTTAGCCAAGCATGTGTCGCGGTTTGGAGCTCTACTGCAATTGAACTAGCGCCGGCTATCCAGGTTCCGCCGAGAGCGCCTGAAATAGGAAGACTTCCTACACGTACAGCAATGCGCCGGTTTCTTTTGGCAACCGTATCTTGAGGTACAAAGCCAATAAGGATCATGGTAAACAATGGTCCTAGAGAAGAGCACGGTGATGTACCTGATTTAGGCCCACTCCATCCCTCCCACGACTTCAACCTCCGCAGCGCTGGGTCAGATCATGATGAAGTACGAGAAGCTCACTGATGAGCACGTGGGCAAGAAAGGCACGCTGGCAACGGTCAAGGTTCACTGGAGACCTTCGAGTGTCTCGCTACAAGACCTGCCACGAACCGCTCTACCGGAGGTCCGTGAAACCTTTCTCAAGGTGTATTCAGAGAAAGAGTGGGATGGCCAGATGGAACTTCTCCAAGGCTCAAGCAGCCCGTCGAAAAGGCGAAGATTAGGGCTAGCTAGGTCCTCTTCTGCTGCTGATTTTCATTCGTTTCATAAGCTCAGCCCTTGTGTTTATGTCAACGATCAGTCGGGAAGCGGTGCCCAAGAGGCAGTGATCCTCTCCTATATAGGCAGCATGGAAAGCGAGTGATGCGTAGTAGAAATAGACATCATCGAGTAGCTTAGTCAAAGTTTAAGCTAGGACTGATCGTGCTGAGAACCAGTCATTGGCGTATATCAATACGAACAAGTCGCTAAGGGGTCTGTGACTGGTGGCTATCGTAATTAACGGCTTGTATGAGTTTCTTCTACTCCGCGATGCTACCCCGTCGCTTTGGGCTTCGACCCCGACCGGACTTCCTGCGGTCCCCCACCCTTCTCCTTTCCGTGTATAATCGTCCACTCCGCGTTCGGAGCTTCAGCTTCCACTCCTTGAGTAGCTCTGCCATGTCCACCAGATTGCTATCAGGCTCGAAGGTCGGCTCCCACTGGACCTTATAGTGAGTCGCACCGTCCAAAACTTCTTCTCCGATGATAGTACCCAGCCACTGATCACAACGTTGCAGCACCACATGGCTTTCCAAGACAGAATCACGGTTGGGAGCAACCAAATTGTCCATCTCGTCCCGCCACGTCTGTAGCAGTGTTGTGCTTACTTCCGTTTCAGGCACAAGAGTGGGTTTCCAGCTGATCAAATAGTACGTCTTCTCGCCGACGACTTCCTCGTCCAGGATTTCCTGCGCCTCCCATTCCTCGGGAAGCCGGAAGTTGGTTTCCCGTGTCTTTGACATAGTTGAGCTAGTATCTTGGGAGTATAATGGGTTATGCCTTCCCGTTGGTGTGGGCATTGGCAAGTTCAGTGAGCGGCGTGACATGGAAGATTGCATAAGCCCATGTGGGACTTGTTCGTTACGGTGAGTTAATATATATTTCGTAGAGTAGGTGTGGAGGGGTAGCTGAGGTGTAGAAATCTACAGGTGAATGTAGATATCTACAGGTGATTGCTTATGTAGTCTGGGCGTACACTCAATGGGCCGGAATTCATGAGTCAGTGCATGGCAGACAATAAGATATAACATTCATCCAATGACAACAAAACGACATCCGATGGTGGAGATGTGCAGATATGGACATTCTATACACCAGGCCTGGCTCTTGTTCAGCTCGTGGAAAACTCCAGAACTGGCTTAGTACGGCTCTTCCGCCGCGGCCGTGGGACCAAGTCATGATGACCTTCTGGCGCAACAAAATTCATGGCGCGTGTCGTGTTCCGATTTTCGCTCGAATCGCTTCTGACGCCACCCCGTGCCGTTACAGAACGGCTCCATTAACAAATCCTCATGATAGGGCCAAAGGTGGCAGTTTACCGCATCTAGGCGTGAATTGGCAAATCCTCTATATTTCAGGGAAGGGATGTGCGCGATACGCAGCCCACGGCGCCAGACATTAAAGCGACAAACCTACTACTCCTGTCGAATGGAACTTAGGAAACAATTGCCTTACGGATGAAGCCGGAGGGCGGTAGCGTTGCCCTGGTCCAAGAAGAGTTGGACTTGAGAGTTGTGTAAAGGGGCGTAGCAAGGCAGACACCATGGACTGGTACTGCGCCGGTTTTCGTTGTGTATAAAAGGGAGAGTTTCTCTCGATCAATGTTCAGTCATGGCATACCTCCTTTAATCATACCAGTCGTATACTAGCCTTTTGCATCCGTCTATCAATTTTGTACAACGCCTGGCGTAACTGTGCGGATACACGGACGCCCTCTTGCCTTCTTTGCCGCTTTCCATTTCCTTCTAGCCAAGCTACTCCCGCAATGGGCGCTTTGGACGTTCTTCCAATTTCGGCGGCGCTCTCCCTGACCTTCATCATAGGGAGTACTAATATTGCCCTGTACTCGTATTTTGCCTGGTTCACGAATATTCCCCTTCGCTCTTTCTTTGAGAGCCACAACATGCCCACTGATGCCAAGCATACCCGGCTCGTCGTGGCGCTCTGCTGTCTGGGCGCAATCCTCTCTGGCTTGCTGGTTTTGGCATCCTACAGCGTCCTCTATTTCGCTATGGAAAACAACAGCGACACCCTGATCTATATCGCCATTGGATGCTTGGTTATAGAAGCTATCTACATTGTCGTCGTCGTCATCTTGACAGGCTTCACGGCAAAGTACTGCTGGGATTGGTGGCACTGGCTCGCTGGTAGCGGGGGAGGACTACCTTGCTAGGAACTGCAAGGTTTTCGCAATTCTGCTCATCATACAGCTATGTTTCTTAGCTCTTTATTACATATCCTTCCGAAAAAGGCGCGAGGTTCGCCGGAAATAATGGCCTTTGCTCGATACTCTTCCAGAGGAGAATGCTCAGGGCACAGCAGTGTGGAAAAGCAGAGATAGAGGACGAACTGAAGACAGATGACAGGTCTGGCCATGATCAGGGCGGGCAGGTCGAGATAGAGCAACTCGTGGTGGATGCCATGGAAACGGAGGGCAAACGGAATGTAATCACGTCTTCATTCCAGTTTCCAGTGAATGGGAACCTAGTCACCAATCGGAAAGCAGCGCTTGGGAGGCAGTGATAGTCTCATACCAATTGTATAATATAAACAATATGAGCCGTGGAACTGAGCTGTAAACTGGGATCGGTGACGTGCTGCTCGATCCCTAGCTTACTCTGCATTTGCCGTATCGGTGAATTGAAAGAATAATCTTGATAATCATGGTCACAGTTTAATGCATTGTAGCGAGGTATGCTCCGACTTTTTTGCCTTGCGGCTCAAAGCCTACGTACCACCAACGTATGGAGGCAGCTCCCCTATCTTACGTCCATCTTACTGCATCTCAGGCATCTTGTGCTTAGAATAAAAGGAAAAGTTATAGGAACGGTGTCTGAAGAGAATAGTCAGCAAGCGGCTAACATCTGGATAATCACAGGTATCTATTCAGCTAGGTCACTATCGAGGTCTTTTGAATTCGCTTCGGTCGCTGATTAAATCGTCGAATGCCGTCGTAGAAGAAGCTGTGCACGCCTCAGATACCCACCGCGTAGCTTAACTCCATGCCATTGTCACCGCCATTGTCACCGCCATTGTCACCGCCAAGATAGATTAGCGGCGACCACACTCTCCAATGAAGAAGGCCAAGATGCGCCAGCCTGGCAGCTATGTCTTCTATTCCTCTTTTCGCGTGGGCTTCTTGGGTTGAGATACCTATTGTATTACTGGACATAGGATGAGCGCTTGGCCCGACCCATGGCACATAGTTACGGCGACCTACAGCTGCCGAGAAGAGGCCGAGACTGCCAAGGGGTTTGAGCGTCCTGACACATTCTTGAAGCTCCGCGATGAGGCGGATCCAGAAGTGCGATTCAACCTCTTGGAAGAGCTGCGAATGGGGCTGGTAGAGATGTTGGCCAAGCTCTTCCTCGACTTGACGAAGCGCCTCTGTAGGCGCATTCGTGAAGCGGAAGATCTCAACTGCGAAAGAATCCCTCATCAGCTTCCTTTCGCTAGCAGTCCCGGCACTAGCTGGGGCTGTCGACAGGAGGTCCGTGAGGGCGATGTAGAGGTTATATTTGCTCCTTTCCGTGTCTTGCGCATCTAAGATATCTTGGCGTAACATATGGTTTGATGAGCGGCAAGGCGACCTTATCGTCTCGGGTGCCGCCACGGAGAGTGAACCCAATGAACTCGTAATGGAGCCGAAACCAGGATCTTGCCCGTGGCTCCTGGCGTAGGTGGAGCCAGGAGTGGCTGGACTCGATGTGATTAGGGTTGGGGTAGGGACAGAGGTAGGGATGAGGGTACTTGCTCCTCTCGAATCTCGGTACATACCCTCGAGCTTGCTGGAAAGGCGCATGCATATTCCCAGGTGGATGCCATTGAGTACGTCGCTGCGCAGCTTTGTTATCTGCTTCTCGTCAAAGGCGAACGTATTTGGGAGTTGCTGGGGGCTGGAAGGAAGGATCAACCTGGATAAAGCCTCGAAAAACACTGCCATACCGCCGAAAGCAGACGCGGATCCGGGACTGAGGCCAATATCCCTAATGGCTGTGACATACCATTGGCTTCCTGGATGAGGGTCGAGCCTGCCGCTCTGGATCTTCTTACAGAAGAAGCGCTTTTCGAAATTTACAGTGTCCTCGATCAGAGTGGGTTTCCAACAGCGAATAAAATGGTTTGCAAGGTCGAGCTTCATCCCTTCCAGTAGGTTCAAGAGACTACGCAGTCCCTGAATCAAATCTCCCATGTCGTTCCTTCGGTTACCGTTTGCCAGCTTGTTGTACATTTCGTCCACCAGCTTATCCCTCCCAGGAGCACAGTAGGTTTTGAGCAAGCTGGAAAGCCAGGACGCTAATTTATCCAGGTCGGTGGTCCCTTCGTAGAACTGCTGCATGATCAACTCTACGTTGAACCCCTCATCAAGGTATACTTGATCCTGAGAGGAGATAAGAGTGTGCAGAATCTCCTTCACTTCTTTCAACAAGTCTGGAAGACACCAGTCGCGGTCCATTCCAAGGCGTTGCTGGGATGATGCCGGAGCTGTAATATACTCGTGCAATTGGTCACGAAGATTGGCCCAGAATTCATCCGCCTTGGCCTGCTTCTTCCTGCCCTTCTCGCCATCGCAGTTGGGTCGGAATTGCAGCTCCGGGCCAAAATTAAGGTCATGGCGTAGTCTATGATTGTTGGGAATCTTGTCAATGTCCAACTCGCTCAATTTGGCTTTCGTTACCGGTGGACTTGCATTGTGCGATCTGTACAAGTCTGTCAATGGGTTTCCTGAAGCCATTTCAGGGTGGTGGTTGTTCTGGCAAGACTGGCTCAGCTTCTTTGCTTCCAGACACGATGGATCTGCTCTCGGCTCCAGACCCCAGATCTCACGTGAATCTAGACTAGATTGCGGGCGTTGTCGTGGTTGTTTTCTCCCGTCCTGTTACCACCAACCTGGTCTCTTGTTTGGCTCAGTTTTGTGGGCAACAGATAATCAAAAGAATAAATAAAAATAGTTAATCAGCCTCAGAGTATAAAGGTGAAGTTTGCGGAAAACGTTTTCTGGAAGTTGATCTAGGCAAAATTCGCAAGGATAACAAGCAATCAAAGTTCAGCCAGAAAAGGATTGGAATAAAGCAAAGCCAGGTAGTCTCTACCAAGCGAAAGTGGCGTACATTTATTTCCCAACACGCCCAGCCCCTATTATTTGCCACCGTAGGCTACATAGGCCGAGCAGGTGAGAAGCACCAGCTGTTATGTCCATAAAAAGCCCTTACCATGCAGGAAGGTGTCAGTTATCTAACTAAGCCCCCATGCATCGAGCGAGCGGGTAAAAGGCAATGTACTCTGCACTGCCTGCTCATTGGTGAAGAGCGATCGGGTTAGATGGATGGGTGAAATATTATTGCATACAACGCAAACCCTTCCCTGCCTAGCTTCGTACGAATAACGTTGCCTTACCTAGTTGCCACTTCCAGGGACATGGGGGAGGGTAGGTGGTTCCTTCGAATCTATTTCTTGAGCTGGCAGTCCAATGAAATAAAGGTGCTACTTGGGATGCTGAACGACGGCAGTCAGGCATGTCACGAAAGTCAGCATGGACATATCAAAAGTGAAGAGAGGCTCAGTTGATGAGACCAGTACAATCCGATGTGGCCTACCTAGTTTTGCATCGACAATGACATGCTTGTATGCATGGAGCCACTTTCGATAGGGATAATGACCTCCTCCTTGAGCGCTATAAACCGGGAGTCACAGCTAGATACTTTACAAGGGTTTAGATTGGCAGGTGTATAGTATTCTGATCCAATAACGAACGATCCGGCACCCTTAATCACCATTATTCGGTCCATAATGCCATACCCCTGTAGGTGGTGGCGTAGGCCGACTGACAGCATCTGGTGCTTCCCGAGGCACTCCACTGGGTCCACCCTGGATACTGGCTGAATTATGATCTTGATGCGCTGGGTGCATTCTGGGCGGCGGCGGCCAATGAACAGAGAAGTGAGGAGAGGTATCTCCCAACACAAGGTCATTTCTGCTTTCACAGTGGCACACCGTACATGGTACTCAAGAGAGTGCAGATGGAAAAGCAGTAGTTAGTACAGTAAGTACGCCAAAAGTTGGACCATCCATGGACTTTCGGGTTCTATACTACGCGGGGTCAAAACAGCTGGTGGCTGAAGCCTCATTGTCTTCGGGTCAAAGCTACAACCAGTGGCATTGTGTTCCGTTACAGCTCTTCAGAGCCGCTTCGCCTCCATATAGATCCTGACTCATATTCACATTGGCTTTACTAGGGGCGCCCCCATCGACGGATGGCGCCCTTCTGCCTGCCAACAGAGAAGAACTTTTATTTCACTTCACCTCATGCGCCTGTAGCTTCAGAAGGGACGCAGCCCTCAGGTGTTCGCGTAATGTCCACAAAACTCCAATTGTTTCCCATGTGCTGTTCCATCGCTAGAGCCCGAGGCAATATCGGTCCGCTATCGTCTACCGTGAAATCCATTCTGCGCACAAAATTGCGCTAGGTCACAGCATATACACCAGAACCAATGGTTTGTGAGATGATTTGACAGCTTTCGCTGTGGCCGACTTCGGTTCCGTCTCGTTGACCGTGAGTCGGGGACAGCAATCACCAAATCCATAAAAGAAATGAGAACAAAGGCTTATAGTTTAGTATCAACCCGAATTTTTTTACTGTCATATGATTTTGTTTTTGGCATTCCCTTCCCCATAGGCACGGCTCCTACCAACGGTAAATGATTGCTCAGGAACGAATGGAAAACGTCTCAAGAAAGAACCCAGGCCCTGTGCTGCCCACGCGTAAAAGAAGGGATAGAAGCAACGAAAACATAGCGAAAAACTGGAAGACATGGGTGAAAAGCAGTCGAAGGCTTCAGCGTCGATACGGAGCAGAGGTTTACATCTATATCAAAGTGCCCTGTAGGCGCAAACAGTATCTCTTCATATCTCAAAGGGGCATGTCACCGTTAACACTAAGCGACGTTGTAAGCACCCCTCCCCCCCCCCCTCCGCGACTCACGTGGCCACCGAATATGTTAAATTCCACTACACACTAAATAAATAACCTAGGAAAAGCAGTATCCGCCACCTACGGTAGTTGTTGGGAGTGAGTTGGATGGGCCGGACCAAAGCAAGGACGCAGCACCAGACACTGTTGATCGCGTGTTTTAGTCGAAGAAGGCAGGAGTTCAAGGTATGTCCGAATGGGGCAGCCCCAACCAAGCATCTTACGGAACCGCAAATGCAGATGGGAGCGATTGGGTTCCCTGGGTAGACAGGGTACGACGGCTTCGTATAGAATTTAATGGATATTTATAGCCTGCGATGGCTACTGTCGCCGTCCAATCCTAAACTTGACCACAAGTCTGGCAGTATATGATCCTTATAGCTCCAACCAGGAGGATGGTCGAATCTCATGCCATCCAAATCGAAGTCTGTGGGGGAAGTCCCCCTCGTTATTGATTCGAACTTGGTTTTCGGCATCAAGTATAGCATTTGAGCTAACGTATAACGCTTGAGTATTTGGCGAAGACGCTCGGGGGGCTCCTGTCGCGAGCATGTGTAGCGGTATTTCAGCACTTGTGAGGTGAGAGGCTTCACACTGATAGAATACTTCAAACTCTCTTCCAGCTGGTACCACGTCGCCTCGAGCGAAACCGTTGGTTGTTCGATGCCGAAACTGGAATATTCCAGAACCGCAGTCGGTGTTCCTGGCTGGGTGACGCATAGTGTGTCCAGGTCCATTTTCCAGGTCCTGGAGTCTCCAATTCGTCGATGGCTCCGGCGTAGTTCCTGGTGCGGGCTTGCATTCACCCCTAAACACCAGCCAAATTCACCAGACCTTGCGATTTCGGCTCGGACATCCTTGTCCGCCCCTTTCAAAGGAAGCACCTCGTGGTCAAGAAAGGTCGTCTTGGGGAACACCGAGTAAGCTTTGTTCCAGGCGATGAAGTTCATCGCCTGCGTGGTCGGCGTGCGACTGAGAATAGCTTGGAGGGGTATGAGTCGTGTTTTCCTCAATATGATGAACGACTCGCCACGTCGTAACCGTGTAACCGACCCTAACCGGACCCGTTCTTCCCCAACCAGTAGGTATCCTTGCGTTTGAAGGTACGCCTGGACCGGATCCGCCTTAGTAGCCTTTGCCATAATTGCCAATGTTTTCGACGTCGTGCGAGAGAAGAACTCGGTAGCAAAGTCGCCATAGATCAAGGCCTCGCTTGCACCGAGGATACTGCGGAAGGCCTGAGGGTCGTGAACGAAGGGCATCAGTTTAGTGTTGATGTTCCATACACAGGATTGCACTTGGGATCGCAGCCCCCTGCAAGTTTGGCATAAAATACGAGTGACTTGGTGTCGAGCGCACCCATCAGGCTCTTCAAAACGGGGTAGTAAATGGAGAGAATTACTACAAGGGATAGACGTGGTCGGTGTGGTAGACGCCTTCCAGCGTGACCACGCTGAACTGCCACAGTTACCGTCATTGAAGAGATGACGTATGACGGGAGCGTACGGAGTGCTAGGAGTTTGTTTATATTGTAAACGAGGTAGAGTGGAGGAGCATATAGCGGAGAAGCCAGTCATTTATATACCTGAGCTCGTGTCTAGCCTACGGTAGCCATTAGGGCTCTCAGCATTGAGGCCTACTCTCTCGCCACTGTGTACAATTACCCCTATCTGAGCTACACTAGGCATTCAACTCCAGCCCAACGACGTCACCTTTGATTATGCCGTAATCAATCACCATATAGCCTTCCGCAGCTAAACAGGCTCTCGCGATACATGGCTGCCAGGACCGCATTTACCCACGCAGATCAGGCAGCCTGGTGGGCGTTTGCGTGCAGAAATTTAGTCCCATCATTATCCAATGAGTCTAGCAGTGATGTTGCATTCCCTCTTCCACCTCCAGCACCTCTCTTGACTGCTACACCTCTGCGAAGACCATGCCTGTCTCCTTCGTACCGAATACACTCCAACCTCACCAGTGCTTCGCGCGCAGCCAAACGAACAGCACCCTGCAAGCAAGCAGAAGACCTCGACTTGTGGAAGAAGGGATGCTGCGAAGCGTCAGCCGGTCTTGTTCGTATGGCATGCTGTGATCTCTTACAATCATGGGCGGCAACTGTCCTGCGTATAGTATGTCCAGGAAATCCGCAGCGTCGTAGGACCAGTAAAACCCCTTGCGAACTAAACCCGCCATGATCTGTTCTACATATGAGAACATAAACCGATGCATTTCTCCTCGGCGACTGAGGTCTGTCGATAGTCTTCCACTCAGGTCGAGGGCTATTGTTCCATCATTAGATCAACTCATCGATGTGTTTATACTGGTCTGTTACTTATTTTCACCGTCCCATTTGACGCAACACGTACATCCGCTGCGCGGGCGTCCGTAGGCAGGGACAAAAGGTACCTGATGGCGGATACGATCTATTGCCGCCAGTCAGTATCTAGAAATTTCGCTCAACCCCAGCACACATACCTGCATCATAACAGTCGCAACCTCTACCTCGGATTGCAGTGGCGCGATGGCAAAGAGGTCCAAATCCAAGTGTTCATGGACCACCGATGTGGTACGACCGCTGCAGTAGATCCCTAGGAGTTGTGCAATACTGGGATGGCTGATCTCGGAGAGTACCCCCAACTCCGAGACCGTGAATTGGGGGGCCTGTCGGACTTGGACGACGTGCCCGCTACCCGACCGGTGCATTCCAAGCCAGCCGCTGCCGTTGGTGCCTAGGTGGCGATAGTGGGTATGCGCAGTTTGGTCGACATAGAGCGGGGGCCTTGCCCGGACCGTCACAAGGTTGCGGTCACGGCAGAAGTCTGGCATGCGCTTGAGAGACATGATTGCCGTCAGGCACCATTACTTTGAACTTTACATATGGAGCTTATATACATTGCATAGATGGTTGATGGTTTATGCCACTTGGATACAGCTGGTGCCGCAACTATCGCCTGAGATAAGGGCCGCATGCGACGTGAGCCGTTCTGTGAGGTCTAGAACCACCGCAGTGGTGCTTTGAAACGAAATAGCACAATACGATATTTCAGCCTGTCAATTACTAGTTAGCTTTTGCGAAGCTAACGGACATCCCGGTTAGGAAGTGCTTCTTCGTAGCCCAGTCAGACGCGTCTTGCTCCCAGCTCTGCATTCGCACTATGGGCCGGTACTGCATGTTAGTATACTACTGGCTCACATCTACCATTCGGGGGAAGAACTAAAGGAAGCCTGTACCCAATGCGGCCAGCAGCCTATGTATCAGGTCGTACCTTGGATGGTTCACGTCTGTCAGCACCGTAGCTGATATACAGCCGCCGACACTCCAAATCGGGCCTGACCTGACGCTCCGCCCATTTCAGAGTCAACTGGCGCGAACTAGAACCTCTGGACTTGGGCAGAAGGCGATATAAATGGTTCGAGCGGGGCTATTCTGCGATGGCTATCTGGGCGCACCACCCGCGATATCCGAACTGCGGCGTCAAAACCGGTTCAGCTCCGTTTTCGTAAGGCTTCGCGACCTCGCAGATATATACCAGATGACCTTTCGTCCTGCCGTGTATAAAGGGCCTTCTCTCTCTCCGAGTCGAAGAGACACAATAGAGTGGTTTCTCCAGCATGCACCAGGCTGATTCCCATACAGACCAACGTTCCGCAAAGACTCCCAGTTCACTCTGAATACGTATCACTTCCTATCTCGCAGCTCCCATCATATACCTTCATATTGTTTCTCTCCTAGGCCTATCACTATTCAGCACAATGAAGACTTCCATCCTGAATCTTTTTATCCTGCTTGGCCTCAATGGCCTCGCCAACGCCCTTCCTCAGCCGGTAGAAACGTACCCGTCTTTCGTTGTCCGCGACAGCCATGGCCCCGCTGAGCCTGAAGAACTTCTTGAGGACCAGATGCATACCAACGGCAGATCCGGATACAATCGGGTGGAGGTGAGAGGCCGCTCGGGATACCACCGCATTGGGGAAGCAGGGGCGGAGGGCGGTGCGAAGACAGAGGACTGGTCTGGGTATGATCAGATTGGAAAGGTTGAGGCAGACAGAAGGTCTGGATATAACCGCGTCCGGGTGAAGGGTCGGTCAGGATATAACAGCATCGAGGCGGATACCATGGGAACGGAGGGCCGATCGGGCTATAATCGTGCCTAAACGAAGGGTCAGGATAGACTTGTGTGCCAACACAACCAACACAGGGGAGGCGGAGGATCCGCAGATATTACGCTACCCAACAACTCAGGTGAAGTTACTGGAGAGTAGGGCTTAGTTGCAATATTCGCTTAGACGGAGGTACGGAGTTTTTTTGTATCATATAGCTCCCTCTGTACATCCCAAGCGATCGTACTTTATCCAGTATTTATCACAAGGTGGGCAGGTGGACAGTATTATTCATCTCTCCCAAACCGCACGACCTAACCATGTACCCTAAAGACAGAAGGTATCTACCTCGGTGGGCTCATCCGTCTGGAATTGACTTTCTTCTTATGCCACCTAAAGGTCAACAATACGCCCAGGGTAACCAGCGCCAGGCCCCCGACCCCAGCTCCGACCCCAATGCCGACCTTAGCTGCTGTGGATATTGCTCCTGTCATGGCTGTAATACTAGTTTCAGGGATGATATAGGTCGTTGCTGGCGGCACGGCGGTCATGGACGGGGCTACGGTGGGAGTCGGCCCAGTGTCAAGGGCCAGGACACTAGGGATGGGACCTAGGTTGATGCTCACACGCCTTGGTAGAGACATCGACGCGGCCGAGTTACTGAGCATCGACTTTGGGCTGTGGGAGGATTCGTCTAATACGGGGTGGTCAGACTGGACGAACCGCAAAATTGGAGTCAACCACTCGCTGCCCAAATTCATGGTTAGAGGCAGCGAGACCACTGTGGATTTCTGGGACAACAAACGACAGCTTATGGATACTTACGGTGCAGTATGCTCTAGATGCTTTGTTGAAAAGTTGAAGTACCGTAGATGGAGTATGCTGCCCTTCTCGTTGAATAGGGCTGTGCTAGACGTTGGGACCTCTGATCAAGTTATCGAGAATGAACAAGCCGCCAGCTTACTGGGTTCTTTTGGACACAATACAGCAAAGATTGTTTTATGTAGGGGGGGATGAGACGGGGGACCCCAAGCATACGCCGATATAGTTGTGTCCATTATTGGTCGTGGAGCCCTTGCTGGCTCACAAGAGGCACTCTGGGATCCCTTCTATTCCCATCCATAAATTATTAATAATAGAATGGTAAAAAAGGGCCCATGTCCATAGAATATGAAAATATCGAGACACTTCCAAACCACAACCGTAGCCTCCCATTGCCAAAAATCGCTGACCCGAATAACAATGATGCCAAGGAGGTTTCGCCTATTTTCTCGTTCCTTTCCCCGTTTATGTGTTACAGACGTGGATGTACCAAGTCGATAAGCTCATCGAGGCTCGCTGTCATTGGAAATACCGGCCCCTTCTGAGGGGGATGCTCCTGCGAAACACCGAGAAACGTTGGAGCGCGAGTAAGTGCCTTGCGTTCCTGAAATTGGCCTCAAGGAAGAGGGCCGACCAAGCCAGCTTGACGTGTCTGACGTTACCTGGAAGACAGGACCGTTTACCGAGGCGGAGCTGGAACGAGGCGACAAGAGAGAGTACGTGGTGTTCGAGAGAGACAATGTGGACTGCGGTGATGTGGATCCCGACGGTCTTGAATCCGATGACGCGAGCACAGTCAATGCGGCAACTGTTGGAACGGCAGGCGATGAATGCGAGGACGAAGTGGCAAATCTAAGCCAACTTGGCGACAGAGGCCTTCAGGCAGAGGGGGCAAGGGTTGGAGGGCCTACAAATAGAGCTGCCACCCCCCAACTGATTTGGAGGACCTTCCTCTCCTCAAACACTTTTTGAGATCACACAGCCTCTAATCGATTCCTGAACCTTCGCTCTCTTGTATCACCCACCGCTTGCTACCATGGGGAATGAATCGGGCCCTGTCGCGAGGGGCGACGGTCTGGACGGAGCGATTCGATCCCTCACGCTGCTCCTCTCAGACATGAAGAGCCCGGGTCTTCCTCTAGTATGTCGGGATTTTGCCATTCGGAACATATGCTGACTGTAGCAAAGTGCATAGATGCAATGCGCAACCTTTGCACCAGGGCCCCCGAGGGGGCGCGCTGGCTTTCCACGCAGATAACGCGTGAGCTGGCGCGGGTCGATGCGAGGCCCACGGATCAAGCCTCGGATCATGTGTTGCCGAAGACACTGAAACGAACAAGAGCCTCGGATCAACCGTCTAAGCGGATGCATAGGGCCGAAGAGCCTCCCCAGACGCCTGCTGATGTGCCTCACAAAGATAACAGGCCGTCGTTCGAACAGGATTCTCAAGTGAGAGAGCGCCAGATCAAGCGATTGCGTCGCGAGAACATTACGCTAGTTGGCCGTCTCCACGAAGCTCTCCAGAAAGTGGATGAGCTACATCATTGCGCGAGAGCGGCAGACCCGACATACACGCGCATCCTCAATCACGAGAACGTCGTCCTCAGGAAACAGCTGCTTGCTATCGAGACTGCTCGCGAGGATTCTGGTCTTATCAGAACCGGCAGTCTCGGCCCTAGCAAGAAGGACATCAACGCCAATCTCGAAGTGATCGAGGATTTGATTGCTGACGAGTGCGCCTCGCTTAGCTTGTTTGGTCGGGTGCTGGACCAGCCAAAGGAAATTACGAATTCAGTGCTGTCCCAGTTGACCAGCACTCTCTGTGGCTTGGATTTCGAATCCTTCGTGGCATACTGCAAAAAATATCGCATTGATATGGCCATCGTCCTCAGGTCACTTGTGGCCGCAGCACTTTGGGTTCTTGTATGGAGACATCCGCTTGAAGAGATAATAGCTGAAGAATCCCCGATTCTACGTCATTACAAAATCCAGGTATCAGCAATATGTAGGTCCTGGCTCGAACTCCAATGCGATAGTTACTAGGCTGACAATCCAGATGGGCCCCATGCTCTCCACAAAGTTGAGCTCCTTGCCTACAATTCCTTGGTATCAGAACCTCATTTCGATACCCAATTCGTTGCCGGCCATACAGAGAGCGTATTGGGTTACATGTGCCATATCCTTGAGCCTCTATTAGACTCCGAATCCAACCAACTAGGCAGCAATGAACTAAAAATTTCAGACTCAGCACTACTAGATCTTTTCTTAGATGTCACGACGCGCACCATTGAACTAGCAGCGAAGCTTTGCCTGACCGATAGGCGCTGCATTTGGAGATTCTTCCAGCCTGGGAGCATCTTCGATCCGCAGACGATGAAGCTTGTGGAGTGGACAACATCCGGGACAAGCCGTCGGGAAAAAGGAAGCCCCCAGCGGAGACGTTAAGACGGTCCAGTTGTGTATTTTTCCTACCTTCTATATGAGCAAAATCCCGGGAAGTCGGGCCAGCCCAGGTGGGAATGGACACACCGCCACGAGCGCTTCGGATGACCTGGGTGAATTCCAACTTGTCGCCAAAGGTTTAGTACTTATTCAATAAATATTTGTGGCCTTCGAGGCAGGAAAGCGGGAGAAAGAGGGGCAAGGGGGAGGGGCAAAATATTCTGTGTTGTTCATATTCGTATACAGAGTCGGCCGTTTTCTTTGCATATCGGTGCTGAAGGCGCTCGGACGTGGTAGAATTTCTAGGTTAGTCAACAAATCTTCGTCCACAGCATATGACCCAACTGATCAGCTCTGATTGCTGGCAGGTGCATCATAATCACGAACTGGGTTTGGGGGACGAGGCAGTACGTTCCAACCCCTCGCCGGTGCCAGCATATCGTCCTTTTCGTCGCCAGCACCCTCGCCGCTAGGACACACGTCGACGTGCCCTTGTTGGTGCCAGCTCCCTCGTCGTTGACTGTACTATTACTGCAAGCATCATTTAGTTTAGACAATTGCCAGGCTCGGAGGGAAAAATGGTATTCCGTGTACTCAAATATAGGTGGGGTTTCTCCCCGATAACGTCAACGCTATCGATTATACCTTGGTCACAATTGGCGTATCTCAACGGTTTGGTATTTGTAGCCACACCATTGCTATAGATGAGCTATTCGTGGCATGTAAGCTATTTTGGATAAATCTCGATGCGCTCTGAAGACTGACTGTAAAATACTCACCACCGAAAATGGCGGACTTCGAGATAATGGGTATCGAGGTAACCACGAAAGCTGCGCCAACCAATGCTGTGGTAAGTACGAACCTCGCAGTCTTTGTCAATTTGTTTTCCAATATCCGTGAGAGCTGATACACATTTGGATTCGGAAGTAGCGCGACAGACAACTTCAAAATAACAAATGCGTGGAAGTTCGAGCTTTTTTTGGGACGCTTTTGAGAGTCTCTTACGAAGTGTTTGGCTCATGGCGAAGTTGAGAGGCGATGTTATCTCATAGTAAGGAAGACGTGTCAGGCAATAGAACTATATGCAAGCGAAGCTGCTTCCAGCAAGGTGTATGTTATGCGCACCCAGAGCATTCCATATTCTAAACTGAAGGTATTTATAATATATCCTCTATGTTCTTTGCATTCCCAAATGAAGCAGTGTGAGTGTTGAATTGTATTGACTCCCAGTATTTGCAAACTAGTGTCAAAGGGGGTGTTATCGAAAGTACTACATCCCAGCACCAACCTCTCGAAATGCAACACAAGCTGGCTAGTCAGCGATGCGTGTCGGTGTGAAAGGTTGACTATTCGCGAGATGAAGTTGGGCTGTGGAAAATGGGTGGGAGGCCCTGGCCCAAAACCCCCCAATGACACATGATCATACCCGGAAACCATCCTGCCAGTGAAACTAGAGGATAAGGCCTACAAGTTACTTGGGCGCGAAACCTTGCTTTCCATCAAGGTATGAGCCAGGATATTTGATAAGACCTCAAGTTGACCTCCGGCCCGTACCCGGCTGATCCTATTCGTAGATTAGGAGCAAGATATCAATGGGAAGGCGGCTGCAGGGCGGCTGTAACTAACGAGATTAAGCTAACCTATCTTTGTATCTATACTTTCAGTTATACCTGCCCTTCTTTCGTATCTGTTCCAGCCTCGGGGGCCTCTCTTTGGTCGCTATACCAGAAGTTAAGGGATATTTGCCAGGGAATAAATATGTATAGGATGCTTCTAGTGACTGGCAGTGCACAGTCGATTATTGAAGTACAGTCTGCTCTGTAACTGCATTCACGCCTGATGAGCAGGCGCTGATACTATTACGAACAGACTAGCGGGCTGCCTTGAGATGAGGGACGTAACGCTATCATGACCTCGCTAAGGCTCTCTCTTGGAATATTGGTCCATATCATTGTATGCCGTCCGATATGTACCTGCCGCCTGAGAGGATGGTCTACCTTGTTAGTTGGCCACGTCTCGTTCTCGGTAGTCTGGCAAGTTGCCAACCTGGTCGTGTCTCGCTTGTCCAACTTCATGAAGAGTACCAGTCATAATTTCATCCCCAAGGCGCCACGCATTTGCATTTCGAACAAACACCAGTACTCTTTGGTACAGCGGCTGCCATGGACCGGTGAAGCCGGATACTGATACTAATACTAATCCCTACCTTTGTACCGGCTTGAATCCGGCTTGAGAGACCATACAGTACACATAAACCTAGAACACGTATCGACCTTGAAGCACGCGTGTTTGATGCAGGACGCAACCGACGTTCATGGGTTTCCACCGAGGTAGACCTAGACTACAGGGGTAGTTTTATCTGCTTTCTCGCCGCTCAACATGTACAGGTTTCTCTTTCACGCCTGGTTTGCGCGCAATGACGCCCGAAATATCGTCCCATATTCAAATCCTACCCCGGTTGCCATCTAGCCAAACGTATTGCAAGGTGGATTTAATGCGATCAGCGATTCACTGCAGTCTTCTGCCAATACATGAGGCCCTAGGGGCCTGGTTATCATGCATACACGACCGGTAGAAGAGGTATGAAAGACTGCAGCCTGCAGCTACCGCTCGGAAGAGGAGGAGGTTCGCCTCGCTCAATCATTTGGGTATGAGGCATTTTTTTGTTTGTGCATACCTAGCTAATTGGGCGAAAGGGGGCGCCTGTGGTGCCTGGTTTCCGCGGATCTCGTGGCCGTCCTTGGGCATGCACACACCGAGTACGCGAAGCGTTCGTGTGTCTTCAACATGAAAGGCTCGCCTAGAAAACGGTGAAACCCCTGCTTTGGACAGGGGCAGGTGCTAGGTACGTGATATGCGGTGTGTTGAGGGGACCAAGGCATCCCAGCAGTAGATTCTACTTGCAAGCTCTGTTACATAGTCCTACTCAAGGTGTGACCGCTTTAAGCGGTACAGCCCCCAGGGCGATGACTAGAAGGTGCTAGGGCGTAATGCCTCGCCGTGTTGGAACCATTAGCTAGGTTCTTGGCAAGAAGAATGCTATTGTGAGGCAGACTGACCACAGGGGCTAGATCATGATGAGAGCCACAGGATTTGAGTAGTTTTCGGGCAAATACTGAGTCTATAGCTATAAAAGGGCGAGATATCTCATTTGCCTACTTCCCCTCTATTCATCAACATCTACCCCCTATCTTGTTATTTTACACTTCACTCTTGTATTGAGAGCCTAGCCATTCCCATATTTCAGTGCCAAACGGCAACAACACCTTCGCTATGGGATCTCGTCTAGATCATTATGATGGCATAGATGAGCCGCGGCAAAACCTCGATACATCGAGGGACGCTTTATTTGTGGCCATGAAAGAATTCAAAAACGGAACCAGACAATCCCCCACCCCCTCCCTAGACGGTCTTCTCGACACTATGCGCCGTTTCAACGAGTGTATGAAATTATATCCTGATATGAACACAACTTGGATCAGTGAGCGAATGATTCACCTCGAGATTCTGATCCAGTATTATTCCTGCGTCGGCGACAAGATCTCTCTCAACGATAAAATTGAAGAATACATCGGCACGCCTTGGCCCACTACAGCTTCATTCGCCAAGTCCTGTCTCTCTAGCTTACGATGTGATGGGTTCGCCGATGAAGCGAAGAAGCTGACACCCGCACTCAAATCAAGGTGTCGTACTTGGGATTGGAGCCTTTACTGTGAGACGGCTTCCTTCCTACAGCGAGTTATAGCATGTTACCATCACGACATACACTGTTGGCGTCAGATTTTGATGACTGGGAGGCTACAGCCACTGAGCCGCGAAGATCCCGAGAGACTGGCCGTGTTCAGACAAAAGAATTTGGGGCGAGTTAAGTTGGACTAGGTGGATAGTGGCTTGGTAGTTTCATTTTGTACGCTCATTAAAGGAAGGCAGTGTGCGATGTCTTATTTCTCTTTGCTTAGCCAAGTAGACGAGGCTTCATTCGAAATTTCATACTAGGTACCTACTACATTGATGTTTAGTAACTTTACTGGGTGAGAAATAGGGGTTAAACTACTATAATTGGTGCATTTCTTACTCCCTGTGAAAAAGTCCCAACCTAGGAAGGCCTTGAAGCGACACGTGCGCCATGTTCCTAGACCTATTGCCAGCCCCCTAATTGTGTTTCCAATCTAACTACTCGAACCTATTGCCGTTCGCCATAATACAGCATCGAAATTGAGCTGTTCATCATCGAGTGGCTTCAATGACTGGTTCAAGGTCCGAATGCCCTCGCCCCCTTCACACTTCGACCATTTCCGACCCAATTGCCGATCGAATGAACGGTTCCGGGTCTAAATTCTTCTAATCAACAGTACTTCATGATCCAACACTTCGTCCCATCGCCAAAGTCCCACTCTTCTTTCTGGCCACTTCCTCCTAATGTCTGGCGACGCGCGGATTTTTCGATGTCGACTCCCAAAGGGTGCAACTCTTTTCGAACTCGAGATCGAGACAGATGGTAAAACAAAATGGAAGGGCGAGGAAAATGTGCAGCGCGAGCACGAATTGCTCCTATACAGGTTTTGGGATGAGCAAGGGGGCCGAGAGAAAAGCTTAGAACAAAAGCGCATTCGCTCTCTGAAGTACTGCGTCTTCAAGATACTCGGATACAGCTCCAATGAAACAGCGTACAATGTTCAATGGGTAAGGTACCCACCTACGGACACACCTTGGGAGGCAGAACAGAAGATACAAGAAATCGCGCCAATCTCCGATCTTCGGTTCCAACGCGATCCTCAGAATCTGAATCTTTCTGACTACGTCCTATAAACCTTTGGTTACCTAGACGACTTTGGCCTTCAATTTCACATTATCCGGGCCATGCAGCCTCAAACTTCCCATGATGACGGGGGCGACCGACAATGGATGCTATAGGCGCGATGTGGAAGCATCACCGGCGGAACCGGCCTTGCTATATATCAGCCCACCAAGCCCCGCTTCCTATCCAGCGCTCTGGAGCCAGAACAGTGTCATGCAGACCGACTTACTCCTGGGTGAATCCACGTCAACAGTCTGGGCTACGACATATCGGTGAAGCCTACAAGGCCATTTCGAGCCTGCGAAGGGAAGGAAACAACATCACTTCATCTCTACCGTCTCGGGCCTATTATTGCCGACTGTGTATTCAAGCTCGCCTAGAGACTGAATCATATATTTCAGGTCTTCCAAGTCTCCCTCCATATCGTTCTCGTCATCGTCATCGTTCAACTTCGATATAAATCCTGGGTGCTCTTTCATCACTATGTGGTCTGCAGAGACATACCACCGAACCAGCCATGGGTTCGCATTCTGTTGACTGCCTGGTCTTCTTTGAGGCGTACCACACCTCTCGCAGTCATGATGCCTCGACCATTTCTCCTATGGTCAGTGGTCCAATAGTTCTCCTTAGACCAACTAACTGTCGCAGATCTACAACCCCCCTTTCGCTGCCCTACTCCGTTTTCGGATAGAGGCCGACGGTGTATTGCCGTCACTGGCCGACTTAAATGACCCCAAGCCCTGTTGCGACTACAACGCCGACTTGTAATCCCCGGAGCTTGAGCTAAACTACAGGAGTCGAACATGGGATTCCCTTGTGTATCATAAGATGTATTCGGATTCTGAGAAGAGCTGTTGTTGTAAAATGCCGTAAATCAAGCGCTGCTGTCATACATAGCCCCATGCTGGGACGATGCCACTGATGCCGCTGGGGAAGCATGCATCAATTGCGCGCTGAAAGAGCTGTGGTCCATCCTATGGCCATCGAGCAGTCCACTGCTGGGCATGCCGCTGCTCGGGAGGACCGGCGTATTGCTCCTGTGGCTCTCGCTAAGAGATGATATAGATCCATAGCTGTTCTGTCCGCTACCGTTAGTGTCGTAACTATTGTTAGCTATCGTGATATACCGCCGCGAGGGCATTTGCACCGAAGGGAAGTTCGGCGGCTGTGCTGGCTAACGAGAGGTTTCATACCTATAACCTGGGGGTGGGTGAGTAAGAAAAACCGGCGGCGGCGGTAAATTATGAGGAGTTACGGCATACGAATTGGGTTGCTGAGAGTAACCTGTAGCCCATCCTGTTTGGTAGCCCTGATGTACGTTGGGCACGGACATGGATAGAGAACCACCGTACGGGTTCATGCCGAGCGGAGTATGACCCTGGGCGATGAGCACTGTCATCTGGTTGTCCGTGGTTAGCTCGTGGTTGTCGACCGGGGCGCGGAAGTTCCCATCCGAGATCAAGGCAGCGCGTGGCGTGATGTGCTGCAGCTCGGGGGACTCTAGGGGGTGCGTAGTTTCTTTTGAACTACATCTTCGATGTTGTAATACGAGACGAGGTGATACTGTACGCCCTTGTACTGCACACTGATCGTCTTCTTTACCAGACCATCTGGCTTGAACTGGTAGCTGTCCACGAGAGATCCCACCAAGGCTCTCTCGGCGTCCTTGTTGTTACTTGGCGCATCCGAATACTGGGAAGCTAAGCCGCCCATGTTCATACCACTGAAGCCAACCGAGTTCGCCCTAGAGTTGGCGGTGGGTTTCGATACTCCATTGGTGCTCTTGTTGTCCTTCTTCATGGCCCTCTTCTTCTCGCCTGGTTGGAAAGGTTTGTCAAGTTCGCGGTACAGCAGGAAGTTGCCCAATATGCGGCTAGGGCTCCATGGGACGCCATCGGTCCACCGCTTGATGCCGCTCGAGTGCTCCTCGTAGATGAAGACGTTGCCGCTGTGAATCAGGCTCGCTCGCTCTCGGTCATGTGGCCGACGAGGTACGCGAGAGATGTGGCCAGTGAGACACGCCTCGAACAGAACAAGGGCGTCCATCGTCGAGCTGATGTAGCCAACAAATGTTGGCTGTAAAGTGGCCCCAGCCGATGTGTGGTGATGATGGTGAGCCATCGCTCCTCTCGCCACTATGTCCGACATGATGGTAGCTTGGAAGATAGGACTCGACTGATACCACGACAGCAGGAGCTGTTCAGAGAAACTTTAGAGGAGAGCAAGCTGTATCTATCTAAATATTTCCACAGGAGGTTGACCAAAAGGTGATTCTTTTGTGACAAGGGAAAGTATATACCTTTAAGAATTACAAGCCTGAGTTTCTGGAGAGGCAAGTTGGTGAACAAGAAGATGATGGTTCGAAAAAGCCCAGCACAAGTATAGCCCCTGGTACGTTCCTAGGATGCCCAAACAGAATTAAAGTGCCGAGCCGTCAAAGTCAAGTCGTGATGTGATATAGGTGAAAGTGCAAAGAAAGATGTATGCCAGGCCGTTTTAATGATTCTTGTTCGTGAGCTCGGTCTTATATTAGAGACCTGGGACCTTGACCTAGCGAGTCGAGAGAGGAAGATAGATACGCAGGTGATAGTAACGGTAATTCGCGGCTCACACGTGGTCCGGGGTTCTTCTACAGCGTACAATAGTAGCCACCACCAAGGAGAAGGGGTAGTGCGTGAGTGATTGAGTGAGCGAGCGAGCGGGTAAACGGGTGAGTAAGGTGCTGCTGCGGTTGTTGGGCTCTGTACCCGGCTAAGGGGCTGTGATGCTTGCGGGTGTATGTGTGTAGAAGGTAAGTAGATGTATGGGGGGTGTGTGTGTGGAAGGTAGATGCATGGGGTGTGCAAGATTGTCGCTGACGTCCGAAAGATGCGCTGCAGGGCGACTTGGCTTGGATATGTCAATGGAGAATGCGCAGGACTCGAAAAAGGCTTTCTTTGTGCGGCAAAGCACGTCACTAGATCAGCGGGCTGCCACGGCCCAAGAGTGCCGAGTGAGGTTGTTAGACTTGAACGAAGAAGACAAAGAAGGAAAAGAAAGTTGATAGGAAAGAAAAGGGAGTATTAAAAGTAGCTGCCTATGAAGACGAGGACGATTGGGGTTTTCTACAAAGGCAATGCAGGGTGCATTGCTTGCTCGTTGCTGAAGAGCGACCGGGTAAATTATCATTGCATACCACGCACCGCCCTTCCCTGCTACCTTCATACAAGTACCCTGCCTAATTGGTATTTCATTGACAGGCCGAGCGAAACAAAACGGCGGTTGCCTTCCTCCTGAAGGGGTATACGAATCGCGCGATGCTGTATTCAAGGCGATCAATGCCTGGTCGGCGGTTCTGGGTGCGTCTGGAACATGGTTTGCCACTACTAGATGACGGGATTGGTCTCTATTACTTTCAGCCCGTAACTAGACGAAGAGCCGAGTAGTTGGAGAAATTCAGCGGCATAAGCTAACCCCCCTGTCACGGACCATCTCATCACGGACCACCGCGTTTTGCCCTACGAACGCGCTCATCCTAGTTTGAATGTTCTTGGATTATTTCACCAATTTAACACTTCAACAGTTCTTATCAATACCAATCTATTCGCATTTTTTCCCTCTTGATCAGGATGTCGTCTTTTGATCTGCAGCAGCGCGCGCACGCTGCCGTTCGCGACGTAAAGCTCGGGATGGCTGTTCGAGAAGCAGCGCGAAAGTGGGATACCCCCGATCGTATCTAAACCGCCGCCTTAGTGGTATTCCTACCAGAAGGGAGACCTACGCCAACCAGCAAGCCCTGTCACCATTACTAGAGGCTCAATTAACGCACTGGGCCGTTGGTCAGGCCAGGCTAGGCTTTGCGCCGGCGCTTACCAAGTTCCGGCTTATGGCTCAGCGGCTAGTCAACGCTTCTGGAGCCTCTCACACCATAGGAAAGGAGTGGCATGCGCGCTTTTTGGCCCGAAATGAAGAGGTCAAGACCACAAGATCCAAAATCATCAACTATAGCCGGGTCAACGGTGCTACCGTGTCGAATATCCACATTTTTTTCGACAGGTTTGATGCCCCGGAGCTGGCTAATATCCCCCTGAGAGGTACTACAACACAGACGAGATGGGCATCGGTCAGGGCGTGGGAGGCGACCATTGGGTCATTTCTGAGGCCGCTAATCACGTCGCTTTGAAAAAAGACATCGAACGAGGCGAATGGATTACTGCCTTGGAGTGTGTGGGCTATAATGGGGTGGCCCTCCCGCCGCTGGTCATTTTCAAGGGGGCTGATGTCCAAAGTCAGTGGTTTCCCGACGTAAATCGTGGTCTATTTGAAGACTGGCGATTTAAATGCTCTCCTAAAGGGTGGACTAGCAACCCCACAGCTTTGGATTGGATAAAAGACATCTTTATCCCCCATGTACGCGCTTGTCACGGGAACAGATGGGTGGTTTTGATCTGTGATGGCCACGATTCACACACCAACGACGACTTTCTATGGCTCTGCTTATCGAACAAAGTATGGCTGGTCTTCTACGAACCACACTGCAGCCACGTAGTACAGGTTTTGGATGTAGGAGTCTTTGGGTTACTCAAAAGAAAGCTGAAAGTCTTCGTCAGGGATGGTCCAAACGCACGCCTTGGGCTTAAGCCCTCCAAAAGGACATGATCAATGCATACCGGCAGGCTAGGATTGACGTACTGACTCCGAACGTGATCAAAAATGCCTGGAGAACGTCAGGAATATGGCCGCGGGATCGTGAGAAGCCTCTATCATCGAGATATGTCATCTTGGAGGATGTAGGTGTTGCCCGGGAGCAAGGCTGTAAACAACCAAACCAACCAAACCAAAGAGCCAGATGTGATTTGGTTGATGCTGACTAATGAAAGCCCTGGTTTGATGGGTTGAATTAGCTCAAATTGTTGGTTTGATGTGATTTGGTTGAATATGGTGGACGAATTCAGGGGTATCGTGAATTTTACCGGCGCCGCTGAATTTATTGCCCCTGGCACCGGTACATAGGCTCGCCGTCGCCCCTACTCGCAGCCTAGGTATATCCCGGGCCGCGGTTCCCCTTCCGCTACCCATTTGGTGACGTGGGCGACCTGCTGATCGTAGTCCATACGCTGTAATGCCTCGCTTTCCAGCCGCTCTGCGGCTGAGACGGCAACCGGATCGACTTCCCCATCCAGCAGGATGCCTGCCCGTAGCCAGGATCGAAGTGCCATGCACTGACCGACGATCGCAATATCGAGGCTGCTCCGTAGCGGGTTAAGCAGCATGCCGGCGGCCGAGAATAAGCGCTCGCACTCAGCCGACATGGCCGGGATGGTAAGCGTATCTAGCGCCATCTGCGAAAGTCTGGGGTATTTGGTTCTTCTGGCGCGCCAGTAAGCGATGGGATCGGTAACGTACTGATCAAATGGGTCGGGTCTTTCAGCTATCCAGGCTTCCATCTCGTCATCGTTGATTTCCAACGCCCGGTCGCCCTGCAGCTGACCCTGCTGTAGAAAGGCGTCTACCTCGTTGATGCGGCAGGCAGCCTGGGATGGTGCAAAGCCGGTTGGCGTCGGGGCAGATGGGATAAGGTCAGGGGGGTAGGACGGGTCTTGTATTCCCTCTCCCAGTGGCTTTTCACGATGGCCTTGGCCTTGGCTAGCCAGTCGGGGTGACGGTCCCAGAAGTGTGAAATCTTCGCCCATCCGTAAGCAGGATGAAAAGCAAGTGACGCGTAATAGAGCTCTAGTAAGCCCAGTATCCTGAGTGAAAAGATACATACGCTTACTAAGAAGTAGTGCCCTTGAATGCATCTGTGGTGTCATTCCAGATGGCTGTTCGAGATGGTGATATGCCGGGCGCTCGTATCGACGACAAAGAGATCATGCACCTAGCCAAGACACTGGCGATGGCCGACATACTTTGCGTGGCTATGTTAAGTGCACTATCTATACCATGATTATAGCGCCGCTAAGTGTAGCGCAGGTTGCGCCAGGGGTCTACAGGTATCTAGAAGGTACAACTACCAGGCTGCACGATTGTCCTGATCCCTGGCACCAAGAGTCTGTGTCTGTGGTTAAATATGACACAGCAACATCAGTCCAACGGATGCAATCTTGGGCACACTCAATCCAGGCCCACGCCGAAAATAAGACCTTGGATGAGTGGCGATCTGAGCTGCGGCACCCCATACACGGAGAGAATGTGTCACACCCCGAATGTCATGAGATAATTGCCGTGCGAGATGACCCTTGAGCGAGGGAATGGGCACCGATAATCCAGGAGGTTGTCTCTGACTACAATAATATCAGATACGGAAAACGCCGTTTCACAAGAACTATCTGGGGGATAGTGAATATACCCGATTGTGGGGCCAGCTCTTCACAGGCGCTGTGAGACTGGAAGACCAACATCGCGGTGAGGTAGTAATCAGTTGGATGGAATCATTGAAAGATGCATCTGATGCGACAGGAAGAGCTCTCGAAAGACTCATAACTCAAAGAATACGCGATGTCGACGGACCGGTGACGCACACTATCAAGAATCGTGCTTTGATTCTGGAAAGAGTTTGGCGCAAAATGGATCATCGGTTCCGTTCAAAATCGGTTCTGAAGTACAGGAGCCGCTGGCACGAGTATACCTGGAGCGAGACCTGGTACGTGTCGCTTTACCAATGACCGAACATTACCTAAATCTGAATAGGGACAAGCGGGAAGAGCGAATAATGCGTGCACTGCATGACAGCTCAGATATGCAGAGCCAAGCCGCTAAGGAGTCGTTACCGTCTCCTGGAAAAGTACGCCGGCAGCTGGTATCCTGAATCCGGGGAAGAGCGATCCACTGACTCTACGCATATTGACTAGGCCCTCCTCAAGATGTCTTCAGCACACTTGCACGCCATAACTGGCCTTACGATCCTGGCTGCCGCGGTCCCTGCCATGATCGGTTAGGCACATTCTGAGTCCGCGCCAGGAACGGCCGAGGATGCCGATTTCTGGTGGCTGCTGACGGGCATCGTATTCCAGTTTCTGAGTCTTTCAATGTTTGCGGTTATGTTATCGGAAACTTCACCGACCATGATGGGTCGGCGCTGGATATACGCGTACATCTTCGTTGGCATGTTATCGACGACCTCGGCATTTCCGCTGTACCTCTGGGTTTCGGTCCGATACAGCTCTGCTGCTATGTTCTTGAGCAGCGTCGACACTGCCCTACTTCAAGTGCAAGTTTCTTTGGCTGGGTTACCTATCGCCCCCGAGGAGAAGAGCAAGGAGGATTAGAACGACCCTCCCTGTACTTTCATGATCGGAAACCCTTTGGACGGAACAAAATCTGTACATCGGTCGCATTGGTTGCCTTACCTTGGGTTCTGGTTCAGTGGTCCAGCAGGGGCTGGGTGTGTGGCTGGGTGCCATTGATGACGCTGGGCGTAGGCGAGGTTCTTCACGAGATATATGATCAGTAACCTGACCGCACGGTTCTTTTATTTATGTTTCTAGGCTTCCCTCTGATCCAATGCGTAGAGGAGATATTAAGACTAACAGTGCGCAATTTATCGCACCGTAGACTTTGATTAATAGATAAGGTTCAGTCAAAAGCCTCGTGGTGTTTGGCGAACAGGCAAGGGATAAATCGCATTCACATAAATCATGTAAGTGCCACGTAGCTTCGCACATGCATACTCTTCTGTCTGTCTAAATAAGGAGCCCGGCTAGAAGACAGTCCCTTGTACTGTGTAACCTCATCAACGATTCATTCCATCAACATCTTTATCGTGTGTAATTACGGCTGTAATGAACCAACCCGTGCAAGCCCACGCCCGTTTTCTGTCCAGGGATCTTCTTCTCTTCCTCCTTCTTCTTCCCTCTCTCCCTCCTCGTCTGCGGTACTACTGATACTGCTCCGCACGCCCCTTCTGACTGCCAGCTGCAGTCGTCCCTGTTACTTACTAGCAGGTGATGGCCCCGTAGTTGTTCTTGGTCGCCTCCCACCAGGTGGACTGGACCATGCCTTGGGTGCAACCGGTGGCGGCCTGGAAGCGCCACTCGAGAGTGCCACCGGACCCGCCGCACCAAGTCTCTGTAGGCCCTCCGCAGTCAGAAAAGTGCTTCAGGTTGTCCCAGAGGCCGCCGCAGGTGCCCGCCGACGACTCCACGCCGCTATCGGCCTTTACGACGTACGACCAGGCGAAGCCGCCGGATGACTCTCTGCGCTCGCAGCTGGCCGCGGCGTGGGAAACGGCGGGGGGCCAGGGCGAGGACTAGGGCGGCGGCGGTGGCGGTGAAGTGCATGGCGATGGTGTTTTTGGTGATGGTGATTGGTTGGAAAAGGGTGTGGGTTGACGAGTCTGAGAGGAAAGGGCAGATCAGTATTGGTTTGCAGGGTTGCGTTTTCGTGGATACCTTTCCTAGCAAGGTGATTGGAGAGATGTATTAACTTACCTTGGGAGATAATCGAGAGACTAGGATTTGTTGCAAGTGAAGTTGATGTGTCTGGAGAGTTAAGGGTGGGAGAATTGTGAAGAGAGCTCATGATATCCAAGAAACTATATATAATGCACTTACGGCGCCAAGATGTCCTTTCTAAACTGTGTATGTGTGTTCTCTGGATGATACCTGCAGGAGCTCGATGGCCGTCCGCCGGCAGGATGCATGGTGTTAGTTAGAAAAGGGGCCTTTAATGGAGAATACCAGCACACCGGAGGGATTGTCCTGATATATCGGAGGAACTGTCCTCGTATGGCGGAGGGACTTGACCGGGTGTTCGGTTAGAACCGTAAGATTACGTATAGCCTGCGACACGGGACAGGCCTTAGATAGAGAATACCAGCATACCGGAGGGATTGTTCTGATATAGCGGAGGAACTATCCTACTAGGCACACTTTCAAGGGTAAACGTGTGCAGCCCGCGGCGCGGGATAGGCCTTAGATGGAGAATACCAGCACACCGGAGGGATTCCGCTGGGCCAGCCTGGTGTGAACCAGAGATGCAGAATCATTGTCCCAATATATCGGAGGAACTATCCTGGTGTACCGAAGACAGGATAAATCTTCAATAGAGAACGTTAGCATGCCGGAAGGATTGCCCTAGTATACCGGAGGGATTCACCTGCCCTAGAACTCTCCGGCCAGCTGCCACAGGCACCAAGTTGTGGATTGCCCCGTGAGTAGATAGCTTCACCGAGGCTGATAGAATCTGAGTTGTCATCGTATTCGAGCCAGCAAAGAGGTATAAAGCTCTCCTCAGCTGTCGACTTGTTCTGATAGATATCCCTCATCACTCACACTCACACATACACAAGCATACACACACTACATACACACACCATACACACACACCACATATATTCTATTTTAAAAGCCTTAGCAGATTGTTCTCTATACTTCTGCATCATCATCATCTTCGAGAATGCAGTTCACCACTACCACCTCGGCCATTGTCCTCGCCACTCTCGCAGGCTTTCCTTCCCTGGCTGCAGCCATTGGATGCACCACGAGAGGTCAGGGCATCGCGAGCGCCGATCAATGGACTATCTTCGACGTCGCCGGGGTTACCGACCCCGACGGTCTGTGCAACGGCCTCAGGGACAACCTCCACCACTTTGGGGATTGCACCGAATCCAACTACGGCTGCAGGATGGTCGGTGACAGGTTCGAGTGGCAGTTTACCACCCCGATCGGATGTAATGACGGTATGGTTCAGTCGGCCTGGTGGGAGGCAACGAGAAACAAGTTTGGCGCTCTGCCTGACTGCACAAAGTATATTTGAGCTTAACATGGAGGCTGCTAGGGTACGGGGATGCTTGTCATCAGTTGTTCACTGCCGTTGGGTTTCTTAGAAAACATCACCGTGGATTAAACATTCTCCATACAGTACTAGCATGATGAATGACAGACAAGAATAATTCTGGTGACACTTAGTTCAATGGCAGTATGAGAATGTGGATACTTATTATATCGTGCCTTTATCTCTCAACAATACTTCCCATGACACCTGCAATTGGATTCACCGTACAGAGTCTCTTGGTGCTCTCCGCCAAGTCCATCGTCTACTAGAGAGCGGCGTTGGTCGTAGTGGGGGTCATCAGGTTCCGAGCGCGGGGGCCGGTTGCATTGACTCTATGGACTAAGATTGTAGTCTAGGGAGGAGAAGAGAAGGAGAAATGAAGCTATCGTGGGCTGGTTGAACTAATTCGTTCCAGTGTAGACGGCGGTGTGGCTTTCAGTTGTGGCTCGTGTCGGCAATTGCCGTTGTCTAGGCCCTCGCTCGTAGTGTTAATTTGATAGAAGTCGAGATATTGTCCTTGTTTGAATGGCGGCTACGCGACACGGACGATGACTTCTTCCGCGTTCAGATGCAAACCGGGAGCCCCATAGAGCAACTGAGATGGCATATTGCCACTATTTATCTGCTCAATGCTGTCTATTACGTGCCTCTTGTTATTTTTCACTACGCGACACGACGCTTACCGCGCCAAGGAAGGTAAAACGTACTCTCAGCTGTGTAATTGGGAGACATCATCTATACTCAGCCTCTACTGTTTTAGATTCCTACAGCATCGGTCAGAAAGAAGCCTCGCTTGTTAACGACGAGATTCTTGGCAGCCACTGTGCCTTTCCAGAAACTCGTCGCTATTTGTAGCGTGATTTTCTTTAAGGCCCGGCCTCCCACTGCTGGAAATAGGTGAAAGCGAATGTGTAGATCAGAAGGCAAGCGAACGGCGATTGAGAAGTCTTCGGTTACGTGGTTTACACTCTCCAACATCATGAGTTCAGGTTACTCCTTATGGGAGATGGCATACGGTAGGCGTCGGATGGTATTTATTCGTGGCTGAGGTGTGTGTATGCCACATCACTCTTCCGTGAAGTAGGTGGGTTTGAATCACATTGTATAACAAACATGACGGCTCCGCAATGTGTGAAACCCCATGCACGAGGCAAAGGCTGAAAACAGCATCGCCACCCACGCCCTATTAACTTCTAATCCCAAACCGGAAGTGCATGACTTTGATGACGAGATTCGGCCACTCGTGCCTCCCCCGTCTCTCCCAACACTCAACTCATCCAGATAAGGGCCAGTTTTCCACCGGGGTTCTTCATTTCGCCGTTCCAGCCGCATCGTCGTTTGCTGGCCGCTTCGCCGTCTCGGGGTTGGTTGGCTCCTCGCCGTATTGTGCCAAGACTGACACATTTCCCATAGCCACATCGCACACGGCAGTCTCTGTCATGCATACCGGTGTCGATAGGTTGGACTCGAGTATTGGCGATAGTGGCTGGGGCAGGTAGTCTGTAGGTGACTGAAGCTAAATTTACAATCCCAAAAAGCGGCCATGTGGTTCTTCTTATTTCTTGCTCACAGCTAAAATTACATACAGGTGTCTGCACGAACCAGAGGAGCAAGATTGGAGGTACTGCTATACTTGCGACTTGATCCGGATATTTTGAAGTTGAGAAGGTTCCCGGACGTTGAGTGCGCCGAATGGGACTCCAACAAACCCAGCAGCAATACCCCGCCAAAGAAGCTACCAACAAGAAGATACCAAAACTACCCCGCCAACCGAAGAAGCTACCCTGCCAGAGAAGCCGCTGTGCCCCCACCAAAAGGGTGCTGCTGAAGGTCCTAGGGTCGTGAACGAAGGGCATAAGTTTAGTGTTGATGTTCCATTCGCAGAACTGCACTTGGGATCGCAGTCCGAGCCACGGCCGAGCGACACGATCGAGCCGCCTAGTCGAAGCCATCAATTTCGAGGCCCAGGCGGACGCCAGCGACGACGCGAATGCCGTCAGGGCCGCGCATCATTATGGAAGGGTTTCTCGCCTTCAAAGACAGCAGTGGCCTTGCGGATCGTCAACCTGTTTTACCTGGTCGTAACTCCACGGTGCTTCTGAAGTGAGAAGGTTCCCATAACATCTTCCACACCTAACTGAATCAGATCCAAAAAAAGCAGGACGCCTAAGCTCGATCGGGTAGAGATTGCTATCCCCATTCCCAACTTCGAGCACGTAGCCAGCGATCTAGACTCAGCCTCTGCTGCAGGGCAACGTGCCCTTGTGACCTCCAAGCGCCATCATGCATCGCCAGACTACACAGCCATGGTTATTGCGTACTCCAGGTAGGAATTGGAGGCATGCCGGGGTGATCCTGTATACGCCCCCTGCGCTAGAGGCCAAGGACAGACATTTGTTTGCGGCCATAGGCTACCAATACTAGTTTGTCTCCCTCCGAACTATTAGGCCTGACATTCTCGGTGATTAGCTTGAACCGTCGGGTGTGGATTGGGCTATCCGTTGACCAGATCATACAGGCCTGGCGGCTGCAATGGTCCCCTCTAGGTAGCGCCCAGATTGGACATAGAGTCCACTAACCAGAAGTGACCAGCGCAATACAGTACAGTACCCAACCTGCCATTTTTGGGTTGACCATGTTGCGAAGCTACCGATTTCTCGATTAGGAAGTGCTTCTTGGCAGCCGGTCTAACCATGTTGCGTCAAATTCCATGCCGGCGTACCTATGGTCCCGTACATACGCAACGTAGACGACCTACCGTATTACAGTATGTGCTGAAGGAGCGGCTCTCGCAGCGCTTGTACCGCTTTCTGGCGCCCATTGACATGCTGGTTCTCAGCTAGGCAAGAAGCCTAACGTGAATGTCACATCAGCCGGACACTTTTCGGCACCTTCGCGACAAATCAGTCAATTGCGCAACCATAACGCCTTAAATCAATTTAAACTAGTCAAATTTCGACTCTCCAGAGGTTTCTATATCTATCTCACAAGTGCGTGCATTATGAACGGTATTTCCGCAGATGACACAGCGCTGTTCGCGCGACTGCTGCTCGCACGCGTTTCGTCCCCTAACTGTATATCCACGTCCTTTTGATCTAAAAGATCTTGTCCCTCGCCGATACTAAGTGTTCCCCCTTGTCTTAAACGTGATTTCTTTACCCTGCGACGCTTAGCGAGGCTGGTATTCGCCTCTCGAAGGGTACGGTTTTCGGCCTTCAAAAGGGCTAACTCGTGCATTACCGCCATCGTACCCTTCATCGGCTAGAAGAAGATTTGGAATGACTGGATACGGTGCCCGGCACCTAGATTATGGCATCTTGTACGGGCCACTCCCCTTTGCCGACTGCCTGGAAGTGGTGGATAAAGCTCACCCTAAGCAAAGAGCAACAGAAGCATTTCGGCAGCTACTAAAAGACTACATACACATTGGGAGCGGCGGAATGCGTGTCGTCGACGAAGTCCAGGCATGGATCAGGATTCGTGCCAGCCGTGCCAGCCAAAAGCTACCACGAAGAAGACGGCAAGAGTCACCACTCGTGTGAGTCGTATGAGCAGTAGGGCAGTAGCTATGGCGCCGCAAGCGGACAGCGAGAACGCCTCACACGTCCATAATGTACATACCGTACTCTCAAGGAAGCCGTAGTAAAGAATTTGATGAGCGTCGCCATGACAACCGCGAAAGCGCACTTCTACCGCCCCCAGCACTGGAAGCATTCGGTACTCTGTCTATGGTCCAGCTCCGTTTTCAGACGTCCGCTGGCAACCAGCATGCCAAAGGCGGCGGTAAGCGGTACAAACGTTACGAGAGCCGTTTCTTCAGTACGTACTGTAATACGGCAGGTCATCTACGGTACGCCGGCGTGGGATTTGACGCACCATGGTTAGACCGGCTGCCAAGAAGCAGTTCCTAATCGAGAACCGGTAGCTTCGCAACATGATCAACCCATAAATGGCAGGTCGGGTACTGTACTGTATTGTGCTGGTCACTTCTCGAGACTGGGCCTCGAGGTACGAAGCCTGGAATATCAGAGTAGCTTTCGGTAGCATCATCAAGAAACGATGCAAAACGAGTGTGCTTTAGCCAGAGGTACGGGAAAGTACGAACCAGAACAGCAGTATGGGGGATTCGGCGTACAGTGACCCCGAGCTACTACGGGACTACATACGAGTACGGCCAGATGCGTTTCGGCTGCCCTCAAACGCTGGGTATGTCGTAAGGACTGAACTAGCCCAAGCAAAAGGAAAAGACCTTTGCCAATTCCATGCGACTGTCGGTTCCCGTTCAACTTCTCTGGCCAAGCGGATGCGGATTCAACCCTCAGGCCAGCGGATGCGGATTCAACCTCCGGCTCTGCGCGACATGCTAGGTCGCTTCTAGCTGCCACGGTAGACGCTGACTTCCAGGGGGCCCCGCTATTCCTGGCATGGCAGGTAGAGACGACCCCGACGCTGAGATGATGCGAATCAGTGAGTAGCACAGGTCGGGCACGGTACAGTCATCTTGAAGCGGCTTGCGTTTTTGCTCGTGGTGGCTCGGTCGCTACAGAGACTACAGAGACTACAGAGACTACAGAGACTACAGAGACTACAGGCTACAGAGACAGCTGTCGTCTCCCAAGTCTGACCTCCGCTAAGGTCATTCGATTCAGATGGACCGCTTCGGACGACTTCAAGTGTGACGGCCCTCTGACAGTGGCAGTCAATCAATCAACTTGATTATGGTAAACACGAAAGCAGGGGAAAAAGTCGACATGTCATCCAAACACATCATTAACAAAATCCAATGTCTATTGGGTGACATGAAAATCAAAAAGGCGGTCCGCGCACTGGCACGATCCCAAAGTAGCTACGACCTAAACGACCTACACAGCTCGACTGCTGGCGGGCACAGGCCGAACACCCATTGGCCCGTTGGGTGGGGCTTGGGACCAGCTGACCTCGAATTAGCGCCATGCTCCGCCCATTTTGTTGGACCTTTCCTGCTGTTATAAAGACCACTTGCCCCCCTTGCGTCCCTTTCTTTGGCGAGATGTGGGCGTGCGTGAGTAGAAGAGATCTGCTGTACGAGGGCGGGGATAGACTTACTTTTCGTTGTGGTGGGTCAACTCGGACTGGACGGCCTTGATATTTTCCAGCAGCTCGTTCACTTTGTGCAACAGTTCTTGGGCGTCGCCCGGCGTTCTTTGTTCTCAGTACAACACGCGGACTGCGCGTAGAGGGACCTACGGTGGCGGGGAGCTGAAAGGGCCTGAACCGAGGCCTTCCTCGTCGTCGAATAAGTTGGGAATGCCTGGAAAGGACAGTGGTTGTTGGCTCTGAGGCTGGAGCTGCGTTGCAGAAGGGGCGACGGTCTTGGGCGCAGTCGCAGGCGCAGGCGCGGGTGCAGTCGCGGGCGTGGTGGGCTCAGTCTCCAGAAGTGACCAGCGCAATACAGAAGGTCGAACAGCTGTAAGTCATCGTGTATTCAGTCTGGCGCAGATCGTCAACTGACATCGAGTACAGGTTCCTGCAACAAACTCAGATGGTCACGGGCTGGCTGTGGCAGGTGAAAGCCCTGTTTAAGCGATTCGTCCCCGTGGCCGATGCTGATCCCTTAGGCGACACCTTTTTCGATCAGGTGTAAGGCTTCGCAAGGGGATATTAGATATCGGTGGGTTGGGCCATTCGCAGACATGATGGACCTTGGCTGTGGAATTGTGTCCCCTGCCCCGTACATGCCGGTCGTAGGTGCTTCGCTTCTAGCCAATGCACTGGCCTTTCTCACCTCGTCAACTCTTTCCTCAAGGAATCGCGTAGTGCTGCTCGGCTGTCGGGCGGAGAGTCGTCGGTGGGGTGCGTCTATTGCGCGATGATGCGTGCAGGTCGGTCGTGGCATGCCTCTCGTGCTGGTCTTGGAAGACTAGGTAGCCTCGTGGCATATTGGCTGCGAGTCGATTTTGTCTCAGAAATTGATCATACGAGAGCTGCCACGTGGAGCATAGTGTGCGGTCTTGGTAGGACCCTAGGCTCGGGGTGCTCTTGTGAAGTCGTGCCCATGATTCTCTGTATAGGCGAAGGTACCGATCGAAGCCGATGGAGACGCCTCCACTATAAGAGGAAGTACGAGGGCAAGATATAAACGTTGCCCGCGATGCGACCGTCTGGGCCAAGACTGTTGATAACGCCGTTGCCTTCCGTGACAATTTTGCCGCCGTTGATCAGAAGCTCGGTGGTCTTGATGAGATCCTTCTCGTTGCGCTCCTCCTCGGGCTGGCGTTCCACGGCTTGGAGGGCACGTGGGAACAATCTTGTGACAATGTCGCAGATAGGCCGCCTGTCCTCAACGAACGGCTTACTACACAAGAGTGGAAGGTAGTAGCCATCCTCCAGAAATACCTTCAGCCCTTCAAGATCGTGTCAAAAGAGCTACAAGGCCGCGGCATTGTCTCATCTGCGAGATCAACATGTGGTGGGCTCACAACAGTACTATACCGCGTACGGCAACCCATACGGCAGCTTGTTCCAATTTCGAAGGTGCTTCCTGCTTCTCGTGCACAAATTTCCATTATAAATATCGAACTACTTCCCTGTCCGTTCCATCTGAGCCACAGAGCAGTTCGCGTAGCCAACTATGCCTTGGCGCTGACAATTTCGCGTTTGGAAGTGAGGTGGCAGCTGGTTCGATCCGCTCTGATACCTGGAAGTCTGACAAGGCAGCGGGCGAACTCAGGGGTTGCTTCGATGAGAAAATATCATTCTTGGTACCTCCCCTGTCTGATGTTTGGAACGGAGCAGCGGGGAACTCTGTGGCTTTATGCTTGGCTGTTTCTGTGTGCCCAGTTGTCGCCGACTGAATAGGCCCCGGGGATCGATTTCCTACTATTATGATTTTGCCAGTCTTTATGAACGCTTGAAACACTTGGTAATCGACTTGGACGCTTGGGATATCCGAACGAGACTCTTCGTCAAGAGATTGCAAGCCGTCCTCCGGGGATAGACCATCTAAAGCCTTCTCCATGCCTGCGAGATCCTGCTGGAGCCGGGCTATTGCGACAAGTGTCGACATCCTGGATGCTATTGGAGGTGGCATCATGGACGTCCATACGAAGGGCTCAAGCTCGGTCTCCCGCAGAGCTAGATGGTGAACACGCTTCAAATGGGCCCTGAAATTATCGGCGCGTGGCCATATCTTGTCTTTTGTCACACATACTCCCAGGTTACAGACGTATTGTTTGCCAGAGTCGAGGGCACTCTGGTGGATGCTTCGCTTATGGCGGTTTAGATCGTTCTTGGTACTGAAGCTCTTGAAACATCCAGGTGTATTGCATTTGTAAGGCTTAGTATGCCGATCTTTGTGTTTCCTGTATTATTCTTGTTCAGCTCACGCAGAGACAATCTAGGTGTGGTTGAGTTATACCTTAATTCTGAATTTGAGCACAGCTTGTGGCACCAAAGGCACTTTAATAACCGGCCCATATTGGCACAAAATGAGCTAGATCGCAAGGCCAGTAGCCAATGTACCGTTGGATCCCGCGAGTTTGAAGCTATCGAGAAATGCGTATTCAAGCCAGCTCACGAATCGTAGCTTAAAACGTCTAGTGCATGCGTTGCTACGTAACGAGCATGGCTGAATAACAGAGAGAGCATAACGCTGGAGAGAAGGCAGCTAGACCCGCCATCTCTTTATTGGTCCACAGTAGAGGCGTCGCTGCTCGATCTGCGGGACCACCTTCGCGCCTGGTGATCGCACCACTCATGGCGCGAAACACCCATGCATTAACAGCTAATCGAGGGGCCGAGTGTTTAATGTTGCAGAACTAGTGACATGTGGGGCTGTACAATGCATGCCAGCCAATCGTCTTACATGGTGGCGCGGGTCGCTAAAGTAGCCGGCCAGTTTCTCGTCAGCCCTTACCTGCCGATGCCATTGCCCCCGTCAAGCCTTCCATGCCTGCGGTTGGGGTGCAAGAGTGTCATCTTGACAGTCTCCGGTAGTTTGCGCGCCACAACAACCCGACGAAGACCTCGTTCAATGTGCCGTGTCCGAGTACAAAGCCTCAATGTTCCTCCAACTCCACCATGCCTTTGCCGCCAGTTCGGATATGAACACGCTATTTCTTCGAGCTTGACTGTCAAGTTTTTGGCCCATCTGCCCCGTTCTCCAAGATAATTCAGCACGTTGTTTTCTGAGCCTAGGAAGTTTAGTTCATGATGTACTAGCTGAGTAGATCTACAAACCACCTTCCAGTGGGTTGATTCAAGGCACCCTGGCGGTTGAGCATGTAAATGCGTGATAAATTTCGACAAGAACTCTGGTACACCACATGTTGACTGTTTTGCGAGAGGCTTGGCCTAGGTAGGGAAGAAGTCGGACACCGAAGGGTGATGTCGGCGTTTTCTCATTCATATGCGTGCAAATTCCTGATCAACCACTATGCGTGCGTGAAGTGGCGATCCATGCTGGCTTTCCAGGTGTATCATCTAAGTATGGAACGTCTAGACACCAGGCTCTTAGGCTTAAGCAGTCGGGATCGTAAAGCTGTCATTGGCTCAGTCGATCATAGCAAGCTCGAGAGGGACGACATAATCCGCACCATATTTCCTCTTTGTCCTAACCGCATAAACCTGCCGGTATTTGAGGGCCGACCTGAGGATTTCCACAGCAGGTTCGCATCGCGCTCGTCGCCGTGGTCCACGCCCGCAGCCCAGACAGTCCCGACGAGCGATGCCTCTGGGGCCCCCAGATCCGCCACAACATAGCCCCCGGTATCACGTAGGCGGGTTTTATCGAGGTGCATCAGGCCCAGCTCTCGAGCGTCGCCGGTCGTGCATAGATGTGACGCTCGTGCTGCCGTTCCGATTGGGCAAAGCAATGTCTGCTCATCTGTGCTTGCATCGGCTGCAGCAGAATAGTCCTCGTAATTATGGCTTTATAGGTACTTTGCGCATATACTGCGGCAACAAAACACGACTAGTCGTTCTCGTGTTCCGGGGAACATGAGCGCGTTCCGATAGGTGAGAAACCTACCAACCTGCATACCTGGGCTGCACAAAAGGGCCGGGCTGGTCCGGTAACATGTTTCCAATACCCCAATCACAACCTTTGAGGCGCAAGTCCCTGTAACCCGCAGATGCATCATGATCCGCCTCCCCCGGACACTGCTGTGATCTTAATGGGGCTGGGATATTAGTTAGGCAATGCTAGTTTGCAATACGACTGCACTTTCGGGGGATGCTCTAGAGCGACGATAATTGGGAGAGGAACCTTTATTTTATCTTTGTTCAATTATTTGTTATTCCATTACTGAAAGGGGAGTTGGATGAAAAGGCGGCGGGCGTCCAACGCGACAATGGAGGACCGTGCAGAGATGGAGATCGTGGTGGACGCGCCAAACTTTATCGCGACGTCGGTCAAAAGAGCGAAGCGGGCGAAGCCCAGCGCCAAAGCACGAGAGGCGCTACTCTCGAATGAAGGCGACAATGGAGCAGAGACAAGCTCGAGCAACAATAGAGTCATCGGACCGGAGATGCTGCAGCGCATCTACGAGCTCGTGGCCAGCTCCCAGAACGAGATCCACGATTCCCGCACCGAGATCCGAGACCTGAAAGAGATCATCAACAACCAGCAGGCAATCATCCAGCGGCTCACCGCCGAGCTTCAAAATGTCACCCAGCAATTGGAAGAACTCAGGAACGGCGCAGCCCTCGCCGGCAGCGCCCAGACGAGCCCTCAGGCCTCTTACGCGCAAGTCGCACGCACGCCCCCAACGAGCCAGCCGAGCAACGTACGCACGCTTACCTCGATGAACACGACACCCTCCACGTTTACCGATACCTTGTACTGCACCATCGACACATCCCGAATGGAGGACGACAAACGGGCGGCTGTGACCGCCGGAACGGTTCAAGCCGCTGTCGAGAAGGAGATGCGAGCGACGGGAGAACAGAAGGACTGGCGATGCCGCGCCGTGACCATAGACCCCAGGAAGCCCCAACGCATCAAGATCATCTGCCGAGATGAGACCGAGCACCGACTAGTCAAGCAAGCCGCTGAGAAGACGAACGCGTCAGGAGCTTGCGTCCTGCGAGACGAACTATACCCGATCAAGGTGGACAGCGTCAGGCGCACAGCAGTCCTCAACGAAAACGACGAGATCCGAGACGGAGCAGCCGAGGCGTTCGGGCAAGAGAACGAGACGACAATCGCCAAGGTGGCATGGCTGAGCCGGAAAGACAACGGGAAGGCATACGGCTCCATGGTCGTCTACCTGACGAAGGCGGCCGAGGCGCGGAAGTTCCTCGAGGAGGGTTTCTTCTACGCCGGAGGCGAGTCGGGCTACACGAGGGTATTCGAGCGACGAGAGCGGCCGGAACAGTGTTACAACTGCCAGCAGGTGGGACACAAGGCATTCCAGTGCAAGAACGCCCAGACCTGTGGACGATGCGCAAAGCAGGGACACAGCCACCAGGGCTGCGAAGCAACGGTTCTGAAGTGCGTCCCGTGTGGAGGACCACACGAGTCGTTTAGCCGACACTGTCCGGAGTTATACCCATCGAACCATGACTAGACCGTTCCGCATTATTCAAAACAATGTGAGGAAGCAAGGACCCGTACACGACGGCCTCCTCAACGATGAAGATGTACAGCACGCGACAGTAATTTCGATTCAAGAGCCTCACGCGAGGATGGCGCAGGGGCGGCTCCTGGCGACACCGATGGGACACCATCGGTGGGTCAAGATGGTTCCGCCAGTTCGGAGAGAAGGGAGGTGGTCGATCCGGAGCATGCTCTGGGTCAGCAAGGAGGTGGAAGTGGAACAGGTCCCGGTCGAGTCCCCAGACATCACCGCAGCAGTCGTGCCGCTGCCGGAACATGCGGTCTTTGTGGCGTCCGTTTACGTCCCTGTGGAGGATCCCCCCGCGCTCCAAGAAGCGTGCAGAAAGCTGCGCACTGCTATCGAGGTAGTAAGAAGGAGGACGGGGACAGCAGTAGAGTTGGTTATCACGGGGGACTTCAACCGGCATGATCAGCTCTGGGGCGGAGAGGAGGTACGACTGGAAAAGCAAGGAGAGGCGGACCCGGTTATCCATTTCATGGCCGAATTCGGCCTCAGCAGTCTACTCCCGCGGGGCACGAAAACGTGGAGTGGCGGAGCCTACAGCACGACCATCGACCTCGTCCTAGCATCGGAGGAGATGAAAGATTCGTTAGTCAAGTGCAAGGTGCTCGAGACGGAACATGGGTCGGACCACAGGACCATCGAGACGGTCTTCGAGACGACCACACCAGTGCCTGCGGGCCAAGAACGACTTCTGTTTAAGAACGCCCCGTGGAAGGACATCAATGCCCGGATCGCAGCAGCATTGGCTACGACGCCCACGGGCGGCACGGTCCAAGAACAGACGAACCGGCTGATGGACGTCGTTTTGGAAGCGGTGCACGCACTGACCCCTAAAGCCAAGCCATCACCGTATGCGAAGCGATGGTGGACGACGGACCTAACACAACTCCGGCGCATCTACACATACTGGAGGAACCGAGCCCGGGCCGAGAGGAGGGCAAGCGGCGCCAGGCATGACCTGGAAGCGACGGCGAAGGGTGCCGCCAAACAGTACCACGAGGCCATCCGGCAGCAAAAGAAGAAGCACTGGAACGAGTTCCTCGCCGACAACGACAACATCTGGAAGGCAGCGAAGTACCTCAAAGCGGGCGACGACACGGCATTTGGGAAAGTCCCCCAACTCGTGCGGGCAGATGGGACGAGCACCTCCAACCATACGGAGCAGGCGGAAGAACTGCTTACCAAGTTCTTTCCTTCGCTTCCGGGCGAGATTGCCGACGAAGGGGACCGCCCGCAGAGGGCGCCCATCGAGATGCGCGCTATTACGATGGAAGAGATCGAGCGGCAGCTGTTTGCAGCCAAGTCCTGGAAAGCACCCGGGGAGGACGGCCTGCCGGTAGCTGTTTGGAAAGAAGTGTGTGGTCGCCTGGTTGGTGATTTGGCTCTGGCCGTCGCTTGTAAGCGGCTGCTCATGTTGTCATCCAGGGCGACTATAAGGATCCCCTCTGCCATACACCACCGTGCTGTTCCTGACATAAATTATGCCGTAATGGCCAGGCTGCTGAGAGTTATGAAGCCACCCAAAAGGCGATGGCTCTGGGCCCCTTTCTGCGATTGATACCGTTGGCGGCCAAAGAGACAAGTGTATTGGAATCGTACATTGAAGAATACGCAGCGGAATTCTCTTCCGGGATTCTGGAGAGTTATTTTCATGCTGTCAAGTCGTGGAGCCGCAAGTCGTCTCCATCTTACCCATGTCCAGAAGGCTGATGTGAAGGATGCTCTAGATAGCACAAAACAAACATCTTGTCAAACGCGAAATTGAGAAGCCCGCCAAGTATCAGATTCCGCATTAGATACCTGGATACGTATTAAGTCGAGACAGTCTTATTCTGGCTTTCAAATTAAGGAAGCTTAAGAGTAAATAGGAACTCGGCTCAGAAGCTTAGGTTAATCATATTTAGTATGCCTGCGCAATATCGGTCGCTTTCGATTGAATAAAGCTCTTGATATTGTTATCCTCGCATCGATCAAAGTTGAATATATTGATTGTTAATGATAGTTTCTCCTCCATTAGTTTTCCCTTTTCAACCTTCAATCTCTTATTTCCAATGCAAAATTCAGCCTCTTTGATTAACCAAGCTGTTTTGCCCTCTTTCATTCGTTCACGGCGCCTAGCGGAAGCAAGACGGTTCCTCTCTTGTTGAGTCTGTCAGGCAGGAACAATATTATAGCTGGGTGAACTAGCTAGGGTATTCGACTGCTGACGGTCGTCGGTAGTAGCCGGATCCCCCAGATAGGCTTCTGTTAGGGGTTGTGCGAACGGCTATGCCAACTACCCATGACCACCTGGTAGAAATGCCAATCTGGATTAGATCATCCGCAAGATGGAGTAGCCTAGATGTCTAGACAACTCCGTCGGTTGTGATACCCTCAGCAAATTGTCCATTGACGAAAACGGGTCCTAGTAATCCTATGTATTAGCACTGATGGGATGACAGTAGCTAACCGAGCTTACGCGAAGTCTGGGAGGCGGGATACAAACCAAGGCTTGGGTGGACCAATTCACCGTCGGCAAACACATTTTTTGAATTTGGCTTGACCCATTCCATGAACCTATCCCAATTGACACATTCATGCGGGCTGGTCAAGTTTCCTATTGGACGCAGGCCTTGGTTGGCCCATTTCATGGTTAACAGAGTGGGGTCTGCCTGGCACATGATGGCCATTTGGAGCATGTGAAGGCAGTGTTCTATACATATCTTTGTTAGTGTTGTGTACACAAAGTTATCATATATAGAGATACTGGATCGAGACGTACCAGTGTGCTCCTGATGTTGTGCCTTCTCGTCCGCGGTCATTTTGTCTAAATGGTAGTATTCCGGATGCAAATCATGGTAAAGGTTTTTCTATAGCCTGTTAGTATCTTAACCTCCGTAGGGGCTTAATTGGTTAGAAGAACACATACCAGGCAATGAAGATTATGAAATACCATAAGCGAACCAAAGTAGGTGCCATCAGACAACTTGATTCCTTCTTCGGTTCGACCCATAGATGCCATGAGCTCAGGCTGGATTCCGATATTCTGGTCTATGGTTTCTCTTGTTTCAGTAGATCCTTGGTGGCACCACGCCGACAAATATTACTTACGCTCAAAGAGGTCGTGCCAGTTCTGGTCGACTTGAGGATGTGGCTCTGTAAAGTACATTTTCTTGTCGGGCCACTCAAACTGGTCCATGACCTGAGCTTCGTACCTGATGAAGTCATTCAATGGTGAATTAAGGAACCGAGTTCCCCGCATTCTGGTTCCCTTCTTGGCTTGACAGACGGCAATGACCGTGAAGCCTACGAGAAGAGCAGACCAAATGACCACGGCTAGGAACTTTCCAAGCCATGAGAGCATAATACGGAGGCGGCTGGATGATGCTGCTGCACGACAATTGTTGGAAGATTCGTACGGATCTGGAAGAAGATTGTCTTTATCGCGTATGTCAACACTGGATTGTCTGCTGACATCGTCAGACGGATCAATGGGGTGATAAGGTGTCTTGCTGCTCATTTTTGCAACACAGGGTAGACTCAGGCCCACGAGTGGTGTAATTTCGTTATGGAAGGTAGATGTGAAAGTTTATTGGCGTCGGAGATATCCATGCGGTCTTCATGGACAATGGATATATATTTATACAATTGTTTTATTCTGGGAAGCGACAGCGTTTAAAACCTATCTATTTCGTCATAAGGCCATTTGCCGATATCTGCGCCAATACCGTTAAAAGCTAGTTGCTGGTGACGTGTATTATAGCGTTTAGTTGTCAAAGGAACGTAACGAAAATTTAAAAGTAGCTATACCGATACTTATTGATATAGTCTAATATACGTAATATTTTTATCACTCACATAACGCAACGTATAGGTGCTAAACTATATTAACATCATCCATTCATCAATTTAGGAATATCATGATGCAACGTTATGCCTATTATACTTCAATGACATATTACAGCTATAATAGTTAAGACTGCACTCAAGCTAGAAATGAAGAAAAGTAACGCATAATCTTTCGTATCAACTCTATTAATATTACTACGTAGCTATTCATAATTGGCATTTCAAAATTTAAGCTAATGGATAACTGTAATAACAGGAACACTGTAGCATCCAGCGTTAGAGAATATCACTGTGCATTTCGTATACCCACCTATGAAGATTGAGGAGAAAGTCTTTTTTCAAATTGGAAAGTTAGATTCTTAGAAGGCGGTGTTGGAAAAGTTGCCTATAAATGCGATGCTGAGATCGAACTTATGGCAGCAAGCAATTGATGAATTTCAGAATATCACCACTTTGTTACACTTTTCCAAATTACTTTCTCCTACAAGACACATTCAATTTCTTATAACCAATTCGCACCATGCGGTCTGTAGCCATCATTGCATTTTCGGCCACTTTGGTCAGCTTTGCGACAGCTACTCCCGTCGAGAGAAGTGGTATGTATATTGCCACGATTAATAAACCCTTGTATAAGACATTGACAACTCGCGACAGGCCGAGAGCCAGCAATTCAAATTTTGGTCGAGACGGGTGATAATACCGGTATTCACTACCCCGATGGGGACGCCGCCTACGACAAGCCAGCTCGTTACCCCGACGGGGACGCCGCTTACGACAAGCCGGCTCGTTACCCCGACGGGGACGCCGCTTACGACAAGCCGGCTCGTTACCCCGACGGGGACGCCGCTTACGACAAGCCGGCTCGTTACCCCGACGGGGACGCCGCTTACGACAAGCCGGCTCGTTACCCCGACGGGGACGCCGCTTACGACAAGCCGGCTCGTTACCCCGACGGGGACGCCGCTTACGACAAGCCGGCTCGTTACCCCGACGGGGACGCCGCTTACGACAAGCCGGCTCGTTATCCTGGCAGGGATGCTGCCCGTAAGAGGCCCGCCCACCACCATGATGAGCACTCAGCCTAAGCCCGCCTCCTTCCACTTCGGTCTTACATAGAACCCAACGCCATCCTGGGTGTATACTGCTGCACAATGGAAAACGGAGATTGCCGAGTGGTTAGTCATTGGTTGAACGTTGGATGAACTCCCAAATGCAGATCATGCCGCTTGCTAGACAATCCATAACTCTCTTTTATCAAGGTTTACCTGCGTGAAATGACGTCAGGACTACGTTTTTTCGTTTGTCACAAAACGTTATGTCTAAAAGCTGCGTCATAGTTTCGTAGCGCTCTGGAGAATGAATACATAAGAACTACCTGTCTTTTCCGTCGTAATCCTTTCTTCCGTCAAGATAATGTCCTGTCTGCTTGGATTCTACAGCTTCTAAATGTTTGGCCTGTAGTCGTAAGACACCTCAGCCAACACACGTCTCTATGTATGAGAATGCATATCCGGGAAGCTAGCGCCCAAGACGCGCCGTTCATTGTCGCAGCCTTCGATTCCACCCTGGCACCCTTGGAAGCCATAGGTAGCGGCGAAATGTGGGGATCGCAGCCGTTCTCAGAGAGGGAGGGGTTCTCTCAGGACACACTCCGTGATATTGCGACCAGTGTCTCTGGGGGGACGTCCCGGGTCCTGATTATCGAAGCGTCGCCATCCGATGCTCCAGGTACGAACACAGACGCGACGAATACACCTGGTATCCGCGGCAACGTCACTGACAGTGGACCGCGCCATGTTCCGGTAGGCGCGATGCGGCTTAAAAGAAGACTGGTTGCCGCCGCACGTGGCGAAACATCTCGGATATGAGGCCCTTGGGTTACCGTCAAGGACTGGGCGTGGTTTCCTTTACATCGACTACATGATCACCGACTATTCGACTGAAAGCTTCCGGAAAGGCGCAGGGGCAGAGTTGCTGCGCAATGCTCGAAACTACGCCGTTGAAAAAGGGAAATCAACAATATTGGTTGACGCCTGGGCAGGAAATAACCGAAAGTTGATCAAGTTGGTTTACCCATTCACCAGTCTGACTAACTCATCGCGCGTTCAGCCAGAGAGGCCATTAATCGGAATTACTAATTTTCTCGATAGGTACTATGAGGGACAAGGATACACGGCACTTGGAGATTTCTCTTTTGCTCGCAAGGATGGGAAGATTTGGCCAGGGACAGTACTCAGATTAGATATCGAGATATAATATATGAATAAACCCCCATTGAATATAATCTGGATACGCCAGCTGCTTCCTGCGCTTGCAGCCGGACGATATGATCTCGATGTCTATAATAGGCATCTATAACACTTCGGGCAGGATTTGAGAGCTGTTGACCAAAGCTATATCCTGCGGAGAACTTGGTATGCTAAGGTAACTAGAGGCGCTATAGACTGGACTTTTGGAAGAAATTACGAAAGAGACGGTAGAGTTAATAATAACCATTATGTAATTAATTAATAAGAAGATCGGAAGCTCGATTAAGATTTCAAAGCGGGTCGGCCGCCGAGTATTGCGGCATTAGTAAAAACTTTCGGCATCCGCGGTCGGGATGCTTTTTATGAGACCCGAAATCAACAGTCTACATTACATCATACCCAGGCCGGTGTGTTGAAACGCAAGCATTAAGTAATTCCCGGCGGGCCCGGAACTGGCCATGAAAATGCATGCCTCTATTATACAATGCATACGTAGCACTCGTATAGATGTGTAAGAAGCAACCCGGGTTACGGCATAGCTCCGTACTATCATCACCATCATCATTTAATAAGACTTCTGTAGCGCCGTGTAGCCGGACAGTGGCATCCACCCTGTAGTCGAATTTCAACTTGGGGAGCCCCTGGCAACATTGGAAGCTGCCGATAAGGAAACACAGCTTGTCGTAATGGCATGCATTAGGCGAAATGCTAAAGAGATAAGGCTATTAAGCTAGCGAATAATGAGAACTTACATTATATATATAAATAGGAGAGAGGTTTCCATCGGGCTGCGTTAAGGATAGTACAAGTCATTCAAGTCTCATTTGTAACATCCTTAAACACATACCACCTACGATTCTACTAGTCAGCCCAAATCCGCTAAGATGGGTTCCAATTGTGTTGTGAGAAATAACCTAATTGGGGGTCATGGCGGCAATTCATTCGACGATCTAAATGTCACCAGGGGCCCGGTACAAAGGGTCTGCGTCTGGCATGATGGTTCATGCTTGAGGGGCCTGAAGACCACTTGGGAGAACTCTAACATTATGCGAGGCACCTCCAAGGGCGATTCCAAAGAAATCAAATTTGACCCTGGGGAAGCATGTACCGAATTGGTGTTATGGGGCAATGGGATCGGAACGCGCACAGGACGTATCAAAATCGTCACCGAGAAACAGACTTTTGAATGGGGCAAAAATGTGAAGGGACAGGATTCTTATCCACAGGATGTCGGCGGTGGCATCCTAATGGGTTTCAGGGGTAGAGCGTCGGAGGACATTGACTGTCTATCCTCGTATTTCCTCAAGCCGATTAACTCCATCGATGTCAACGTCACATACAACAAAATCTCAGATCCAACAGGCGGTATAACATCGATTCAAGAAGGGGATGAGAAATACGACAATAGGGACAATTCAGAGCCAACCGATTGGACTTATAGCAACAAAATCACAAAAACGGTGACCAATAATTGGAGTCAAGCAGCGACTTCATCTTGGGGCATGGGCTTGAAAATTAGCGCCGGTGTGCCGGAGATCGCTGAGGTTGAACAAAGCTTTGAGTGGCAGATTTCACAAACCTCCGAGCATGGTTACTCTGAGACGTCAGATTGTGAAGTGGAATGGAACATGGGTGGGAAACTTAAAGCAGGCGAAGCGATCAGGGTCGTCTCATATTACGCACAAGGCAACATCCGCATTCAATATGATTCGACAGTTGTCGTCACGGTGAAGGGGGTCACAGTTTCCAGTATCAAGAAAGGATCCAGTCAAAATGGGAAACAAAGTTACTAAAGCAGCTCAATGGTACGGAACACAGCATTGCTACGTCATCTCCTTCTTAAAAGAATATGTTATAAAGTGAACTTTGCCTAGCTTATGCCTAATGCTGCCATCACTAAGTTGTTCCGATTACACTTAGACTTTGAAGAATAGTTCGCTGGTATCGAATTCACAGCTTTACTCGAATCTAGAGCCAACTAACTGGATCTAATTTTACCTCGCGTAAGTGCCTCACATAGCAAACCGGGTTTCGTCAGATAGTCATCACCTGCAGACAGCGTTAGGCTATTTAGCACATCTAGCTTCAGTGGACGCTGCTTACATTTCTAAGTTATTGGCCATCGTCCCCAACAAAAAAAAATACTTTTTTCAGGTCCCTAATGGAGGGATAGGTTTGCGGTGAGATATACGTCTTTCACGAGAAGATATTTGACGTCGAAGCTAACATACAAGGGTGTCGATTTGGCTGTGGGATTTTGTTGCCTCACTCGGCCCCATTGCTTGTTAATGGCACGCTGGTCTTTTATTACTCCGTCAATTGTAGGAGGTCGATATGGGGTATTCCCGTTGGAAGCGCATAGCTATTATGAGTTACATGTCCCACTGGAACCATTTATAGCTTATTTTATGGGCTTGGCCAGGCCTCAACCAGGCGCAAAGAGCTTCTGGGGATGCAGCGTTCGTGGGAAAGCAAATACAATACGTGGCCCGAAGAAGGGTCCCATGCATACACAGGGCCGCGTCCATGGTAACATGCTGGGGGATGAAAACGCCGGACCACGCCAAGGACCCGTATGGCTGCACACGTAAGGTATTCGTCAGAACCTTATTTCACTGAATGAAGAGTTGGCCAAGTTCTTGGCTTGCCCGCGGATGCTTGATTTCTTTGCCATAAAAAGCGATATACTACTACTTCTCGTTTCGCATCTCTTGCAGTCGCTCCACTATAGGCTGCACTGGGTCGGGACTCAGGCGAGCCGCGGACCAGCCATTGCGGCGTTAGAGACAGGTACAAATGCGTTTGGTAGTCAGTTGCCAGATCCGGTTCTCTTGGATGTGATTTTCGTTTGCTGTAGCCCAGATGGGAGGGCTTATCGGTGCAGCTTATCGGTGGGTTATGATTCAGAGTTGAGTTCCGCGATGAGCCGTCTATGCCGGCCGGTGTAGTCTCGGTTGCGTCCGGACATGAACTTGTAGGAATGGTTAGTGTGGTATGGATAGCATGTGGGATGTGGTGTCGGACCTCGGAGATGCACAAGGTACAGGTGGTCCGACCGTTGCAGCGCATACGCCCTGTTGAAGGAAGATAGGATGCTATCTCAAATTCACTAACTGAAATGAGCTTATACTAGGTATGGTGTGTATGACAACAGACATCCCCCTTGAGCTAGGGCCACCTGATTCTGATTCGCGCGGCATCTATATCACGCCAGACGCAACAGAAATGGATTGAAGAGCTGATAAACCTAGTGTTGATATAAGATGAAAGGATTTACATGGGATACTCCTGAAATTAAGACCAAAGTCGATCAATATTATTACTTGTAATAGCTGGTTAAACATAGTCCCGATTTCACTCAGTAGCTACGACTAGATTACAAATTGTGTCTTGTGGGACTTGTATAAGACAGATGTATCCAGTGTCGCTCCATCTGAAGAACGGATGAAGTCCACTTGCAGCCGATTTGCATCCAAGAACGACACTTTGCCGTAACTGAAGTCATCCGCGTATGCGAACGCTGTGTAGGCGGGCTTCCCAACGACGGCATCGAGGCCTTCGATGTTGCCGGCGCCGCCGGCGATAATGTACATTGGCGCCTTGGGGTCAACGAGACCGTTGGGATCGGCCTTGCCGTCATAGACGGGCTGGAACCGCTGCGAGTTGTGCACGTGGCCGAAGATGCCCAGGTCGACACCGTACTTGTAGAAGAGGGGCTCGAAGGCGACCTGACACGGCTTGCAGGCCGAACAGTCCCAACAGCCCGTCGTGTACCAGGGGCGGTGACCGCTAACGACGACCCAGGGAGTGATGTCGCGGTCCACAGACGCAAGATCCGCCTCCAGGAACTCGAGCTGCTGGGCGGACGCGCCGAAGGGGCCGCCGTCCAGGTGGCTGGACCCACCGCATTGGTCAGGCGCCGAGCCAAAGTCTGTCTCCGTGTCGATCATGACGAAATGCACCATGCCGTACTCGAACGAGAACCAGAACGGTGGGTTCGCCAGCACGCGGGCGTTGTTGGCGCTTACTTTTGCCGTCTCATTGGCCGACGTCGACGAAAAGGCTGTGGGCATCGTCTGCCCGAATCTCGTCATGAAGTCGGTGAAGTTCTTCTGCCCCGCTGGACACCACTCATTTAACAAGGGGATTTCCCCGCAGGTGGCCTCGTGGTTGCCTGGGCTCACCATGTAAGGCTTGCGTGCTGCGATGGGGGCCAACTGGTCGTAGAAGTTCTCGATGATGGCTTGGAAGGCGTTGCTGCCATCCCACCAATTCTTGCCTTTTAGGTACCAGTCGTCGGCGTACGCAAGGTCCCCCGGGTGCACCACCAGTTCATAGTCGTCCATGTTAGCCACCAGTCGCCCGATGGTCGTATGGTTTAGGGCTGGCTTAACGTGTGGGATCGTGTCGCGCTTGCTCATATTCATGTTAATGGTGAAGCCGTCTTCGCCGTACACCCCCAGGTCAATAACGGCATTCATAGCGAAAGGGGTCTTATCACCTGGCACTCTTGGGCTAAAGAAATGCTCTATAGTCGAGTTTGCCGAGTCAATTTTGTAGTAGTACGTGGTCGCCGGCGTGAGTTTGCTGAGAGTCACAGCATGCGAATATGTCCTCGAGGTAGGGTACGTCACCGAACTACTTGAGCATTGCTGCAGGTCCAAATCATCGACAGACAAGCCATAATATACGCAAGCCTTGCTTAGCTGCTTATACGTATTCCAGCCAATAGATATAGCTGGTTGCCGTTAACGTTACTTTGGAGATGACTTTTTGGACTGAAGACAGAACTCACCATTGGGACCATTGATAGCAATTCGCTGCTGGACAGGCGTTGTGAGATCTGCAGGCTTGTCGGGCAAACTTGCGGCTGCGAGAACGTAGGACGCCAGAAGAGGTAACCCCTTGGCAAGAGTGAGGGGAGAGCCCATCACAAGTGAAGGTTTTGGACTGAAGTAGAAAACAAATCACTCTACGAGGCATCAACGCGAGTTTCGGTGGATTCTGCTCTTGGGAATCGTTGACCTCGGATTTTTGGATCTACATCAAGTAAGGAGATTCGTTACCAGTTAAAGAGGCACATCCTACTCTTATACAAAGAGGCCAGGCCGTAGCTCTGCTATACGCCATGAGATACAGCCACGACCGGTTTTTCCCTGACATCGTATCATACTGTCGATGTCATGTAGATCATGTAGTCACCACAAAGAACGTCAGAATGGCCGAATGCTCGAAAATGAGACGATACGACTTGCAGACTGGCTTTTGAAAACAAATGGACTAGTAACAATAAAGTGTTACGCGGCCCTGGCGTGGTCCGGCGTCCTCATCCTCCTTCCAGCATGTGACGATGCACGTGGCCTTGTGCATGGTTGGGAAACTGCTCCGAGCCACGTATTTCATTTGCTTCCCCAGAGGCGCTGCATCCCCAAAGGCTCTATGCATCAAGCTGGGACCCGCCTAAGCCCCGAACTCAAGCTGTAATTGGTTGAAATGTCACATGCGACTCAAAATATATGCTTCCAACGTAAATCCCACATATCAACCTTATGGATCAACAGCTACAACCGACAGAGTAATAGAAGGCTAGCGTGTGTCTAAGGGAATAATGAGGCCGGGGGAGTCAACACGATCCCACAGGCAAATCGTCATGTTTGCATATTAACTTTGACGTCTTCTCGTCTATCTCACCAAAAATGTCCCCCGCCATCAGGCACCTACAAAAGCCTTTTATGTCGGGGCCGAAGGCTAATGGCCTAAGAAGCTCAAGCAGCCCCGACTAGCGCTAGGTGTCCCAAATAGCCTTACGTGGTCCGCAGATGGTGATGACCATCTGACAAGACCCAATTTGCTTTGTGTGGTGGCACTTATGCGAGGCAAGATTAGACCCAGCTACTGAGTCCGCTATAGATCCACATAAACAGTAATTTGGGAATGGGCAGCAAAACTATTGATCAAAGCGCCGCAGCTTGAATAGAGACTACCAGTACACACACACACACACACACAGTTTATTAACGCCCGGGCGGCGAAGCCGAAAGGGCAACTAGCGCTAATCTACGGTACATTCTTGAATCGCTTACTTGTCACCTAAAGCCCATGCATGCTCCATTTTCAGTTGGTCACTCCATTTCCGTCAGCACTTTCCTGTTTAGGATCCCGTGTTAGTAGCATCTCTGCTCGGTATGCTGTCCATCTGTTGCATCGGAAGAGGAAGTGCTCTACCGTCTCTCTCGCTTGTCCGCAGTCGCACTGGTCGGTCGGTGCCGCTTTGATCTGATATAGGTATTCGTTCAACCTCGCTTTCCCTGTCCGGAGCTGGGCCAGAACGCTGGCTTCTTTCCACGAAAGTCGGTCGTACAGCTGCCTCGTATGTTTTCCCTGGAAGAGCTGTGTCGACGCGCTTGGAGTGTTTCCCGACACCTTCCGGCAGCTTGGTTAAAGCACTCCGTTTGGCCCACGCGAGGCTCAGTGTTGTTGACTTCGCCCCCGGCATTTTGGTCCCTGGTTCGGTACCTAGCCTTGTCGTGGTCTTCGCTTCCTTTTTCGCCCGGTCCATAAGCCTGTCTTCCTCAAATGTCGGCAGCCAGGCGATCGTTACGTTATTTCCTTCCCTCCGCAGGCTCGAAATGGCCTGATAGGCTTGACGGATGTGTCGTTGCCCAGACTGTTGGCGTGGTTTCTTTAGCGTGAGGGCCGCTGCCTTGTTCCTCGTCACAAGGAGGATGTTGCGGTACCGTAACTTCGGCAGCGAACGCAGCGTGTCTGCTATAGCGGCTAGCTCTCCCGTGTACGGGTTCTGCTCGGTTCTTGCACCGAGTGTCACGGCGCGGGCCAAGTGCAGGCCGTCCCCTCGAATCGATCTCTGTATTTCGATAGCTGCTCCAAAGCCTACCAGGCCGTTCCTGGCCGAGCTGCTGACCGCAATGCGCACGGCCCAGTCGGTACGCTCGACCTCAGATTCCGCGTCCGACTCGTCTGCGATCGTCCTTGTTCGGCTCTCCCACGGGGCTAGTGCGAATGGTTCGATGGTTTCCAGCTCTTCCATCGGTATGTCTTTCAGCATGTCCGCTACTTGGTAGAATGGCGATCGGTGGTATCTCCGGAACTTCCGTATCCGAGCTGTGCTACTGCGAAGGGGGTTGGTCGTTGGGAGGGTGTGGATGTCCGTCCACATTCTGATCGCTCTCCGCCAAAACCGGTCTTGGGCCGCGGCAATGTGGGCCTCTGCTTCCGCTACGGTCGTAGCCACCATCATGAAGGTTCCCACGATTGCCTGCGCCCCTATTTTTTGGATTCGGTTGACCGGCGCCGCTTCTCTGTACCTGCACTCGTGCATCCAAACGTTCGAGGCGTAGTCCACCACTGGCGCCACCGTAGCCGTGAAAAGCTGCCGCGCCGCGGCAGGGGAGAGCCCCTTCAGCCGTCGCAGTTCCAGGACGGCCTCCAGCCCTTTGGCCGCGGCTTCGGCGATGTGTTTCTTGTACTTGAGCTTCGTGTCAATAATGACCCCGAGGATCTTGACGTGCTCCCTGGGCCGCACCTCCCGTCCTTTGATGGTGAAGGGTGCCGGGTCGGCTTTGTACGCTTGGCGGGCAAAGTGAATGATGGCTGTCTTGTCCGCTTCGAACGTCGCACCGCTCCTTCTTTCCCATGCGAGGGCGTCGTTGATGATGGCTTCTATCCCTTCGCGATTGCTCCGCGCTGTTGGGCCTGTGATCCAGGCTGTAAAGTCATCTACAAAGGCGATCGCGCCCCCGTAGCAGTCGATCCGCCGCTGTACCAGATCTGCATTAAAGAAGAGGAATAGAATGGGTGACAGGGGAGAGCCTTGGGGCAGGCCCGCCTGTGGTAGGCTTCGTCTTTCGGACGTGTGCCCGTTCACCAGAATCGTCGCCGTACGACCTGAGCAGAAAGCGCGGATCCAACGGAGCAACTGATCTGGTATTCCTCGAGCCTTCATCCTTTGGAGAAGCCTGACGTCGAATACCCCATTGTACGCCCCTTTGACATCGAAGCTTACCAGGCTGAGAACCTTGTGACCTCGCCAAGCAGCGTAGACTTGTTCTTGCAGGAGCATAAGCGCTTGTTCTGCTGACCTTCGTTTCCGGGCGCCGAAGTGGTTGGTTGGAAGGAGCCCGAACGTCTCGACTAGATAAGAGATCCTTTCCGCAATGACGGACTCCATCACCTTTCCGAGTGTGGACAGTAGCGAGATCGGCCGCCAGGCTTTCGCTATAGTATAGTCTTCTTTACCCGGCTTTTTGAGCGGTATGATCTTCGCATGGCGCCATTGGGTTGGTAGCTTTCCTTCCTCCAACGACATACGGAACAGCATGAGAACCCGTTGCTTGACCACCGGCCACACTTCCTTCCAGACAGCTACCGGCAGGCCGTCCTCCCCGAGTGCTTTCCAGGACTTGGCTGCGAACAGCTGCCGCTCGATCTCTTCCATCGTGATCGCGCGCATCTCGATGGGCGCCCTCTGCGGGCGGTCCCCTTCGTCGGCAATCTCGTCCGGGAGCGGAGGAAAGAACTTGGTAAGCAGCTCCTCCGCCTGTTCCGCATGGTTGGAGGTGCTCGTCCCGTCCGCGCGAACGAGCTGGGGGACTTTCCCGAACGCCGTATCGTTACCCGCTTTGAGATACTTTGCTGCCTTCCAGATGTTGTCGTTCTCGTCCAGGACCGCTGTGCGCCTGACGCTGTCTACCTTAATCGGGTACAATTCGTCTCGCAGGACGCGAGCTCCAGACACGTTCGTCTTCTCGGCGGCTTGCTTGACTAGTCGGTGCTCGGTCTCATCTCGACAGACGATCTTGATGCGTTGGGGCTTCCTGGGGTCCATGGTCACGGCGCGGCATCGCCAGTCCGATGACTCCATTGTTGCTCGAGCTTGTCTCTGCTCCATTGTCGCCTTCATTCGACAGTAGCGCCTCTCGTGCTTTGGCGCTGGGCTTCGCCCGCTTCGCTCTTTTGATCGACGTCGCGATAGAGTTTGGCGCGTCCACCACGATCTCCATCTCTGCACGGTCCTCCATTGTCGCGTTGGACGCCCGCCGCCTTTTCATCCAACTCCCCTTTCAGTAATGGAATAACCAATAATTGAACAATGATAAAATAAAGGTTCTCGGCTCAAGTACCCCTCGTCATGATACACTGCTACTGAGAATCCTGTCGCTAGACGGAGTTCAAGCAGGTTTGACCTCCCAAATAGGTACGAGAAACACCTCTTCGGAACATGGTTCGCTCGGCTTGAGGGACAATCGCAGAGGTGGTATATGTTCTAGCAGTTGCTCTGCGGCTTGTGTCTGCGTACAGCTCACGCTAGGGTGCTCGCAGGAGGATCGAGGACGCTGAACATAGTGAGTGTACAAGTCGGGCCCCTTCGATGCACCTATTGTTACAATACTTATAGGTTCAAAAGTCCACACAGATGTTCTACAAACTGCAATGTATGATTGTCGCCCTACGAAATCCTAAGAATATTAATGGCTCTCGCTGGGATCGTACCATATCCGCCTACCGGTTCCACTCAAGTGAGCGATATGTATTCCCTTCCGTATGAAATGTCGAGCCAGCCTGGGCTACTGCCGCTTTGGGGAGCCGCGGCGCATACGACTACGCCGGATATCACCTTCCCTCCCGCTCTGCATCCATCATATGCGGGTTTCCACCTAAACCAAGGCATACTCGGATCGAGTCCACCGGCGTGAGTTCATACCCCATGCGGAGCCAATCAAGCACGTTAAAGATAGTCCAGAACGGCGAACCAGATTAAGGAGCTACAATATCAAGTCAAAATATTGCACCAAAAGGTAGATGCGGCCCTGTCAGAGCTCAAGAGCCATGCTGGAAAGTAAGCAGGGCCGGGACTCCCGGCTGTGCAATAAGTAGCGACTGACATCAACTAGGTTAGAACGCTTGTAAGTTCTCAGGACTCATGGCAGCAGTATCAAAGTGGTCTGACGCTTAGCTCCGTCAGCAAGCAAACGTACCAGGAACTGTACGTCACGATTGTGTTAGGATCCGAGTCCATGATGCTTGTCGTTGTCGTCATGGCTCGAATAATGCTAGTATGGCGATTTCATGTTTTAGTGTTAACAGAAGCGGTAATTAAGTAAATGAATGTGTAAATTAAGCCAATAGTTAGAGAAAACAAAACAAAAAAATTCCCTAATTTCCAAGTAGAATTTGCCAGATATACCATGTGTACAAGTACTCAGTTCTAGCGTCGTAGCCCAGCCTCATTTCCCTTATCGAGCTCTTAGGGAAAGATGTTGACTGTAGTAAATCAGGTTTTAAAGAAAGTAGGTTCAATAAAAACGATGTAACTAAAACTTGGAAATAACCAAAGTCTGTCTGTTGCCTCTTAATAGGTCGTAATGAATCACTACTTATAGTGACATTAAATCTCATCTCTCCTGCGCGATAGTTAGAGGTATGGGTTTTCGTGATAATATCCAAGCTAGAAGAATCCTGACTTACACGGGAGGTGGGATACATGCACACTCCTTGTTAGATCTTGCGTCAGGATTGCAGCATAAAATCTCTTCATGCTTACAAAGATCATCATGACCATGACCTCCTTGCGCTAAGTCTTAGTTAGTGCAGCGCTCGCTACTGTCACGGTTCGCGTGGAATGTTGTGGTAAACGAACCTTTGTGTATGTTCTCGGGAGCGTGTTGCAGATCCTCAACCAATTTCATGCATGAACAGTGTTTATTCTTCTTAGCGCCTGGTGGGCAACAAAGAAATTCTGTCTTGTGATCGCATATATCATCATGATCACCATCGTAAGTTTCTGTTCAGCATTGTTAGACAGGAACGGTGCAACATGCATTCTGCCGCCGAAAAGGAGATTTGTTTACTTACCAAGTTTGGTCACAAGGGTTTTCAGAAATCTCGATGAATCCACAACCGGGACCTCCACCATCTTGCTACTTGGACAGCTGCCCTTGCAACAATGCTTCTTGTAGCCAGTGACACAGCATGCTCCATCACCACATCCATCGGTTGCACAGTCAGTGTAACCGCTATCACATGAGCCAGCACAGAAAGGGGCTGTGCCGCTCCAGTAGCAATTTGCAGTCGAGTCTACGACTGAGCCGTCCAAGAAGACTTGCTCACCTAAGTCTGTAGATTAGCATGTAACTCGAATAACCAGTAAATAAAAGATTTTGTAGTGTACCAATGGCAGTTGCGCAAGCCACTGCGATCAAACATAGTAAAATTGGAATGTTAAGAACCATACTGGTGATTATAGTCTGGAATTTAGGTGCTGTGGAAAATCGATTTGATTGCCTTAGCTAGTTGCTAGATCTTAAGCTATATATATTGTTCATGTATCCATATATTACCAGCTTGTTCAAGTTAATAAGATTCGTGCTACTGGAACTCTTCTTCAGGTAATGACGTTCATTATTGATCAATTGAATTTAAGCGTTGTGGGGGAGAACCTAAATCAGGCTTGATGCCATATTTAAATTTCAATCAGCAAAATAACGACTCTAAAGCTTGTAAGGATGAAATCATAAGGAGAAAGAGAGTTACTAAAGTAAATTAACGATACAGAACACGACCTTACAACGTCATCCCCTTTTTGAAAGTATATTCTATACAGTGGACGCGTGGCCAGCTGACACTGAATCCTGCCGTCACTAGAATGTCAATGACTCAGAGTTTAAAGAATAATGCGCTAGTAGTCTCCATTCAAGTTGCGGCGCTTGATTAATAGTTTATGTTGCTCTATTCCAAGTCACTGTATATATGAATCTACAGTCAATGTAGACTCGTCGGGCATACAATAGAGTTGCAGTGGAGGTATGTTTCTCATAAAGTCTAACGCTGGACTGATTTATTCCATCCGGCCTTCCGTTAAGAATGTGCCCAACTAAAGACTTAACCTAGAGGAAACATATAGGGCTGCTTTGCATAGGGCAATGGGCTACCTGTGGAGACCGTGCCTGCATCTAACGATCCTACACCTTCGTCGCCGAAGGGGTTAGAGGGAGTACATATTTAGCACCGGATTCTGCATGATTACTTCAAATATGTGGGTTAGTGGGAGATACGCAAGTACATATTCATACCCCCCAAGGTGATCTTCACGTACAGAGAAGAGATCTACTACGGATGCAATGAAGCTAGCATGCATGATAGTGACTCCATTAGGGTCTTCGGTTGAGCCAGAAGCATAAATGATGCAGTATATGTCGTGCGGCTCAAGTGGGCAAGGACCAATGGGATTGTACTTCCCAGCCCTGCGTAGTTCTTCGACGCCTAGAACGCTGAGGTGCGGATAGCATGATTCGAAAGTCTCGATTTACTTATAAGACACAGGCTGCAGTATGGCCTTGTTGTACATGAGATATTTGACTGAGCTGTCGCCGTTGAGGATGCCCCTCGCGGTGCCGAACACGTGGATATCGGTGTACACTATGATCGACAAGTTAGCAGTGTCTACCCGTGAGACGCCATTCGGTGGCTTGGCATGAATTAGGACCCCTCATTTGAAGCTAAAACTGCAGACGTGATAAGATATGTGATTCATAATGACTTAATTGTTTTTGTCTCGTTTGTAGTAGAGTATGCTGTACTTTACTCTTTATGCTGCATCAGCTCGAATACTCTCACGGGCTGTTTCCGGTCCTGACCTCTGTTGGTCCCTGCTGTCGGAGCGCAGAGTCTACAGAGTAACAATGGCGTACTAGCGCTACTAGCGGGCCAGGTCCCCTAGAAGCACCATCATCAATGACGAGTTTGATCTCGAGCCAGCCAGTCTCGTAGATGCAGATGGCGAAATTGATAGGCCAGAAGACAACATATTTGCTGTGAGGAAGCCCAAGCGGCGGTGACACGAAGCGGCTCAGCCATTCAGAGAAACACCAATCTAGTGCTCGATGAACCGATCAGCGTTCGAGCCACGCTGGCCTAAATGCAAGCCCAGCTCCCTTGCCTTTCCAACACTAAAAAAACCAAAAGCCACCTCACAGAGCCAACCGAGAGCGGAACCCCCCTCCAACCCCTCCCTGAAAGAGACAGAGAAAGGCTCGTGAAGTCAACAGCAAGGTGACTCGGGCGTGACTTCAGTTCGATGACGAGTTGGAACGCCTGCTGTAGGTGTGGAAACGTGGTCGCGGCGGCGATCATAGGTGCTGGTTGCGAAAGTTTGGCCCTGAAAGCTAGCAGGTTGATGAGGAGTAACTCTAATATGGCTCTGACTTATGCGTCAAGATTCGCGCGAATGACGATTGGCTCCCAGTCAAAGTGCGATGGAAAGAGGGATCAAACCGGTTTGAGGGGTTGGATACCCTTGACGGCAAGGTATTCAAGGTTGATGGAGCGAATATGATGGATGTGATGCGTGGTGTTGTCGGAAGCCATATTGGTCTTGTGTTTTGTCCGTAGCTCAGTTTTCATCTTCGCTTTTGAAGCATCACCTCGCATATCAGCCCGCCTAGAATAGGGATTGTCGCATTTGGACTATGAGCAGCGACATGTAACTAAACAAGTACCACGTATGTTTAACCATGCTCTCTCTCTTCTATCATGACAATATTCTAATAATGGAGTACAACGGTTTAGTTGCTTCTCGTTTTCTTTGCACTTCATCCAACACTAACCCACATTACCTTTCCCGTCCATTATGTCAGGCCAACGTCACGTTCGCCAGTTGCTCGAGATGATTGACAATAATTCTTGGATCATTAGCGATTAATCAATTCTGACCCGCCATCCTCAGTTGATGATAATCTCGGCTCATGAAGTGATGGAAATGGCTCGTCTTACCTCCTCTCTGGTGCACCATGCCCAATCCCACCATCGCGGCCTCTCAAAAGGCCCATGAGGCAGGCGAATGCGCAAATGTCTGGCGTGCCGGTGACGCATTCCTAAAATTGCGGGATCTGGACCCCTTCAAACTCCGATCAACAAGCGAACATGTCACGTTGACAACGCTTCACAAAAGAGGTAACCTAGGTTTTACGTTTCCCAAATGCTTTTACCATGTACTCTGGGATCTGCGATACTTTATGGTCTCACGAGCAGTTTATTGGAGCTGCTTGACACGGTTTGGTCGACGATGGATGAAAGCAAGAGACAACACTACATGCAGCGAGCTGTTAGTATATGCAAGAAACTGGAGTAATGGGAGGCCAATATAGTCGGCGGAGTTGATGGGAGGAGCTTCCTGGCAGATTCATGAAAATGCTCGGAGATCCTAATGAGTTTTTGCGCGAAAGGCTTATCGCAAACTCCAGGGTGATGTCTATTGACTGCTCTAGCTTCAAATTCTATCACTGCGATATGGGGCCGAGGCAATATGGCAGATGGGAAAATCAGTGTTATTGACTGGGAAACTGCTGGCTTTGTCCCAAGGGAGTGGGTCCGTACCAAGTTCCATATATCGACCGGATTGGATTTGAAGTAGCCTGAAGCTACAGTTGGCGACTCATACAATACATCTGATTGGAGGGTACGAGTGGGAAGGCAACTGGGCGCTGGGGGGGCTTTCCTGAGGTCAGTATCCCTGGGACGGATTCCACGCCGTAGAACTACGACTCTTTACTTTGTGTTGTGCTTGAAGACGAATTCGTCATGAGAAGTTGCGGTTCAATCGTGAAGGTAATCAACCCATTGATGGGCTGTCCTGGGAGCTAATTCCTTCCCGGGCGCAATGCAGCGTGTCCTTGTCCAAGGGGGACACTGTGTCGGACCAAGGCATATACAGTCAAATTTGGCAAATATCAGCAACGACTTGCAGAATTGAAAAGCTAGAGGAAGGTAGATACTGGGTCAGAACGTAAAAGTATAGCCCTGTGGCACTCGATGGATTACGAGTGTTGGTGACGTAGGTTATCGCAATCCGCACCACAAGCTAGTTGGCTCTTCGGTCTGGGGTTCTGATATATTCGGCGACCACTAAGTCATTCTATTTTGAAACACAGCATGTATCAGCGTTTTTCTTGTTTGGGTTCTTGATTAGGCTAGGAAGAGGGGCTCTAAGCGATCAGTCTGTAAAGTGAGTGCGAGCCCATAATTTGACTCTAGCCGCAGGAAATAACATTGATAATAGAAATACTATGTTGCTCTGATAGACTTTTGTAGACTGATTTGCTACTTTGGGGGCACTGATGGCCACATACGTATTGTCTTCGGTAGCCGAGCATTTAGTTCAATGGCGCGAACGTCAAGTATACGGACGTTGGGCAAAGTACCTAATTCTAGTAACGTCTCGACAACTGGGGGCATGGGCGAAGATCTCCCCTTAGCTTTCTTTTGTCTGACAGTCCTCACATATACAACTAAACTGCTGTTTGCCTCTGCTATACCTGATCGTAATTTCATCGCCTGCAATCAAATCCCGATGGGCAAAAATGAGGACACAGTGATGACCTGAAAGCATAGCTGCCCGAAGATAGGCTGAAGGCTTGTGGCAGCGATGATTGATCTTCCTGGTCCAGTTCCCCATCTTGCCGCAGTAGATCTGATAGACAACGGGGGCGCCCGGGAGGTCCTCACGCTCAACGTTGAGCACCATTCCGCCGCTGTTGTTGTAGTCATACGTAGCAGACGGAATGATCTCCCCTGTGAACTCTCCTATCGCAGTGCCTTTCTCGAAAAGCACCCTATCCGCAGGACCTTTAGCAAAAATTCCTTGCCCTTTTTACCAGAAGCACGGAGGACAATCGTGGCGATATCCTCGCTTGGTAGACGCCTTGCTTGGTAATAGCAGCATGCTGGATCGACTTCCACAAATAATGATTCTCTACACCGACAGTTGTCAGAAGAGCAATAATCACAGGACTTTCCGAACCCAAAACTCGAGGTAGGATCCATCGGCCATGTGCCAGGCCAACCCTCGGGCATTGGCACATCCCGAAAACGACGGAGATCTACCACGCACTCGGAAAGCGCAGGAAATGGCGCAATCGACTGTAATAGTTCATCATTTGTAACTTCGCGCGGGGCGCTGTTGCAAGAATATTCCCAGATATACTCAGGCAGGTCATGGCCGCGAAGTACTGATGCGATCAGTCCGGACCCAAATTCCAAGAGCTCTTTACCCAGGTTGGTTGAGGCCACGATTGTTTCTAAATGCTGGGCATCCTCATCACTGAGTCCGGCAAGAGTAGAGTACCCAACGTGATACGGACGAGCTTTGACTGCTGGGACCAGACAGAGCAGCCCAGGAGAAAATCGGTTTATCTTCCGTCCAATGTTGCGCCACTCTGCGGACCTTCTATTCCGGTGTTCCAATGGTTCTCGGCTGCCATCTGGGCCAGCGATATCGTTCCAGACTAGGTCCCAGTCTTGATCAGATAGGCGTTCCCGTGCAACTTGTTTTTGTACATGAACTGCGAATTCGACCTTCGCGAGCACGGCCATGAGCGAATTCAAGTTTCCTTTAGTTTCAAAGGTGTTGATTAGGGTCGCGAGAGTATGGAGGCGTCGCGGTCCACCTTGACTGCTTGCGAGAACGTTTAGCTCACTGGAGTCCTGGCGTCTCCAGGCTGATACTATGCCGCAAAGATAGGCCACAGCAGAGCGACTTTGAGTAGCCAGGAATAGCCGGAGAACTACTGCACTCAAGCCTAGCTGACCTGAGCTTGGAAGCTCACATGACGGGTCGTACTTCTGGATGTAGGGCAGCCAAGCGGAGAATGCAGAGTTGTCGCTTGGTCTTTTGAGCGTATTTTCAGTTGTGATCTTTGAGAGTGTATTGCCGCTGACATCCGATCTCCTGGTGATCCGCTTTTCAAGGGACGTGTTCGTGGGCGTAAGGGTCAGTACTCTTTTTCTCCTTGGCTGCTGGCCTTTCCATGGTCTAGCAGAGGTTCGATGAGTTGAACCTCTGGTGCTTGGCCTGGGTGCGTCCGGTATGTGAGAAACTACCTTCAGTGAAGTATACTTCTCTTTCATCGGATACAGCCCACAAGCTGGGCACACTGTAAGATCCTCGGGTATTGCCTTCTCCCCTGGGAGAACGAAATTGATTGCAACAGCAAAACATGTTGTCAGATTTACCACATAATGATACTGGCCTGGTCTTGTGACCACTATATCGCCCGGGCCGGCAACACAGATTTTGAAGTCGATTTCCGCTTGTCGTAGTCTTTCTGGGCCAACCAACAGTGCTTCGTGGCGTACAAACTGGTCGCAATGATTTTGATGCCTCAAACCTATGAGATCTTTGACGAAAGTCTCAAATCTTCGAGTATGTGCAGGCATTATCAAAAGCCAAAGCTTCCACCCACGAAGCGTGAGGTTGCACGAGTAGAAGCGTGCATCTTCTCTGTGAAACGCAGTGCCTGATAGTGAATCGCCAGCGTGGCACCAAGTTTCGTTGATACCAGGCAAGCGGCCGATCGATGGTTCGAGCAATTCTTCTCCAGGGTGAAGAACATCACTGAAAGCAGAGGTAGGCCCAACATAATAGCTGATTTCCTTAGTGGGGGGCTTTTCTACCAGTTGAGTTAGAAATCTCTCCGGGTCTATCTGCGAAGGCTTAGCCGGCAGTCGAGTGAAGTCGGGGCAGCGAAACCTGTTCGGCTTCGACAGCCGTAGGTAAGAGTAGCCTTGCCTGGGAGGGCCCGGACAGTGGGCGACGCCAAAGAAGTCATGGTTTTCCAGCGGCTCAAGGAAGGAAGCTGTTCCTGCCCAATCGATCTCTTTGATGCCATCCACCGTGATCTGGCAATCGAAATCTCCGCACGCTATAAGCCTTGCAATATTGGGAACCAGACTGGCCCCCATATCTCCCATACCCAGCCGAGGAGTCCCAGGAAGGAACCATTTTGTTGAAGCTAGAGCTGTGTCTGACCCAATTATGCCCAACTGAGCACTGGCAGAAGTAGCTGATGATACCAAGCGAGATGTTGGATTCACTAGTATCGTATCCGTCATAGCATGCGCTTGGTCAGGTTCTCTGGGCGTGGCTGGCCCATGAGTAGCAGCAGCGGCATTGGGAGACTGCCTCGCCGCTTGCGTGAGACTTTTCGTAGGGATCAAATCATTCTTGAGGTTATGTAAGTCAGTGGATACCTCGTGTATGGTCCTTAGTACGTGTGCTACCCATGGCGGAGGCAGCTTTGAAGTTGAGCGCAAACGCAGATTGGATGGGCGCGTCTGCTGGCTGGGCGATGTTTGTTGTTTCACCAGGGCAAACAGTTGGTGAACTGTATTTTCGATGACTTGGAGTCTTTCCCTTGCAGCAACGTTATCCATGATGCTTGCGTAAATGAGAATCTTCTAGGGTTGAGAAGGAGTGTTGTGAACAGGCTGTTTTAGCAACGACTGGTCGTTATTGTGATCCGTGCGTTGACTAGACCTATTTTGGGTTACATAGTACAGGGACCATACATGGCTCAACCAACACTGCCGGCCCATTGTTTTACACACTCGCGGGGCTTACGCAGCTGATGACCCAACCGCCCCGAAGCCCCCAGCAACATGGGTCGAATTTAGGCCACAACCCAACTTTAGCAAATACAGCAACCGACCTAAAAGCGGCAGTGAGCATCGACAGACTAATGAATGAGCCTACGCATCCGCTCCGCAACGACGGTCCGCATATAAAACCAACAAGGACATGCCCATCAAGAACAACTACTACAATTAGTCAGAGAAAGGCTATGGCAGAATTTCCTATGCATGTAGGTCCTCGTCGATGTTGGTTGTATACGGATAACAGCCTTCACTTTTCACAGGCTCCCGCGAAAGAGCTTCCGAAGTAGGTGTCTCAAAACAACATTGCCACTTTATTGCCTTCTCGCTGCCGGAGGATCGATCACAAGTCTCGCAGTCGAAGGATGGGGCATGTGATGGTGTACTAGGCCACGGCTAACCTCTTTCCCTAGGATAGCGGTCTATCCCGTGGAGGTTAAGCGGCGGATCTAGGTTTTTCATACTTTTTACGTAGCAATTGTTAGGGTATGCTATATGCTCTATAGAACGAGAGTAAGAAGCGAAAAATACAACGCCGAGAATTCCCAGGTCGTCACCGACTCTAGTACTAATTCGCTTCTCTAAGTTCTTATCTGGGGGTTTGGGGTTTTGGGCGGGGGGGCGACGATCTCGTGCCACAAAGTGTTCCAGAAAGGAAGACCCAGCAACCGCTGCACGAACTACACATCAAAAGCGAAATTGAAGCGAAACAGGCAATAATGAATTCGTGCGTTTGTACCACTATGTCCGGGTAGAGGGCGGCTATGTTTCAAAGGTACAGGGTGCAGGACGTTGTTTTGGGCGAATTGATAAGCGGTCGCGCGTACCACAAGTTATTCAGTCGGGTATTGATTGTTATCATAACTTACATATTGGATGGAACCCAAGCTATCATCAATCAAAAGCCTTCTAGGAGCCCATTAGAAAACTCGAACCAAGCCAATCTCGAGCGTTGTAGTTCTCCGAAGTCGAGGACCTTCACTGCATGTTTTACTATGAGCAATTTTTCTGGTTAGTGACCGGCAGTCACGACGAAAGGAACAGAATGATCCGGAACAAAGCCCATTAAGCGAAGAGGGGGTCATTGATCTATCACAATGATGTTAAAGGTTCCCACCCATAGTTTTTGATCGGTCAGGCAGCCAACCATCTTCATGTGCATACCTAGCACAGGTCCAATTGGAATGTGGTAGCACGCTAACGAAGGGACACCGGGGGTTGTAGGAGCGTCTTATATTATTGAGTCAAGCCTTCTCCAACACTCACCGGCTGCAATATCCTTGCTTAGGTGACCACGTCATCAAACCATTCACTCTACGAAAAAAGCACCGGTAAGCCATATGATTGATCGCGTTTTACGGCTTTCGTGCGGGTGATTGGCCTTACGAGCACGTCCCCGAATTTCCCTCACGAACCTGCTGCCTGCATTACTCGAATTAATATGGGACAGACTGTGCGCATATACAGACATGAGTGCAGACAGTGTGTTCCCCCACAACCTGTGCTCCTTTTCTTCTTCATCTGCGTATCGAACATACTAAGAGTCGACGAGAGTGCCCTAATTGGCAAAAATGCTCGCCAAAAGCCGTACGATTTTGAAGTGCTTCAAGCCAGGGACCAACCTTCTGTCACAGTTTCCCAGTACAAGCCGCCAATATGCAGCTGAGTCTGGTCCCTCATCTTTGGTGCCTCTCATTCCTAGTCCCGGCGTATCCCATTGGAAAACCACCGAGCCCGTCTCCTTGGCACGTGAGAGCGTCCTTGACCTCTTGTATGGTAAGACGCCTCTTATTAAGGTGCCTGAATTCGCAACGGTCGAAGAGTGTTGCAGGTATGAGACCATCATTAGCCCGCTTGTGGTGCCCTATACCCACAACGCAGGACCGATTATCCGGAAAGTAGGAGTTGCGCAGGTCCGTTTATAACAAGTGATGGCCGATGGTTATTCGTAGATAGCTGACTCTGTGTCTAGTTTGAATATCAGGCACAGACACAGAAAGACTTTATCACGCGTAGTGATGGTAGGTAAGCACCTTCTTTGTATAGACACGAGCAACGGACTCATAAGATGAACCTACAGAGCAAGAGCGGTATTTTGAGGAGGCAAAAAGTGGGAGAGCCTCCACCCGCGGCTTGCCAGAGAAAACGGCATAGATGCATGGCATCGAGTGTTCGACCGCATGACCGAGTTGTTTCCCGACTACGATGTGCAAGTCGCGGTCGAGCGAGGCGGCCAAAGGTACTTTTCAGGCATCTTCCGGGCGCCCAACGACTCACTCCACATTCACTGTGACTTCTCGCCATACGACAACCTCACCGAGGACTGGGTCATCAACTCGGTGGAGTGCCAGATCGTGTTCAACTTGTATCTTGCTCCTGTCAAAGGCGGGCGGACAGTATGTGATCAGACGGGGTCTCGATACAGACCTTTCAGATAGAAACCACGGCTAATAGAAATATTAACAGATTATCTACGACGTGCAGTGGACTAAGGAGGCTCTCAAGCACCGGGACCCAGAAAGCTACGGGTACTATGAAAACCTGGTAGCCGGTGCCAACCAAGTGTACTGTGAACCGACACTTGGCTCCTTATGCATGTTTAATTCAAGGAACATGCACGCGGTAGAGCCTGTCCTCGCAGAGAAGATGCCGTCTCTGGGACTTCAGTATCGACCCAGACTGACACTGAGCAGCTTCATTGGCCTAGTACCGAGCTCCAAGACGGGTGGAAAACCTCGTCTAATATTCTGGTCTTGATGGGTCGCGGCCTCTCGAAACAGTCCGGTAAATGGGGAACTTGTCAGTATTCAAGCGATGATTGGTATGGAAGTGCGTAGTTCAAAATAGGACGTCTCAGGGTGATCTTTATTGGAGTACACTCTGACTTTGCCTATGTATTGTTCATACGGACACTTCAATCCTTTTGCCCTTCGAAAATAACCAATGGTAATGGTTGAGCTTTGTGCCTACGTTTACAGCTAGCTGGGGCTTGGAGATATAACTTTAATTGAAGTCGCATGCGAATCATTATGGATGGGCGCTTCGACACTGTAGAACCGAGGAGGGTCATGCCCCGACATAGAAGTGCATGCGACCTTGTCAATAAAGATCAGGTTACGACTGTATAAGATAGCCACCACTATTGCAGCCTCCCCTCATTGCGACCACCCTAAGAAACACAATTCTGGATCGTAGCGAGTGTCTTCCCATTTGAGTTTGTCAACAAAACCATACCCTCACTCTGCACCTTAAATTAAACGTCAAATACGATTTCTTGCACCATCTCGTCGCCCAATCAGGGAGTGTTGGCTTCTTCCTCATATATCGCCATTCCATCTCCCTCTTTGTTCTCTTCACACCACGCATCGTGACAAGGATTTAGTTGGGAACGGGAACAATGTTTCTTCTCTTATTAGTATTTCTTTTCTCCATATCTTCTTTCAGACCGGCTGTCACTTTCTTTAATTGCCTAATATAAGCGAGCAAACGATTAGCTGCCTTACCATGTTTCGAAAATAACAGCCCGCTACTCGGAACACTACGAGAGAAACGAGTGCCATGCTGAGAATGCGGCTTCCATATATAGCGGAGTGGATAGACAGGGAAACGGCCGACAGCATAATCGGGTTGGTGATCCAACAGCCAAGGAGAGACACGACGCTGAAGAAGACATTCTGTATGCTTCTGAGCAGTCTCTTACGAACCTCGTCAATCTGGGATCCCGGATCTTCTGTTTCTAGTGGTGCTTCGGGGCAGCATTACTTGATCGGCCATATTCCTTGGAAGGTACTTAACCGAGCTTTGGATGTGGCCATGAAAATGAATGGAAAATTGTACCTGGGGTTTGCACTCATCATTGGGGGTTATCAATGACCTGTCGTCTGGAAAAAGCTAACCTTTCAGATATACTTTGCTCTCCCTGGTCCATGCGAATGTTTCAGCGAATTATGCTTTTTGGTACGATTTCGTTATATCTATAGAGCGATTATCTAATAAGTCCCCTTGATCCTCATCTTCTGAAATTCCCCAGCTGTTATATACGTTTTACTTTCCGTTGCGCCCAACAGTGGCCGCAAACTCGCCGACCTATCCGGTTTTCCAAAGTAAGCGATCGAGAACCTCTCGTCAATAACATCTTGCCTGCCATCATCTGCAGAGGCCTTTTCGGGCAAGTGGACCCGATGCCGTACACTACATAGCCCTGTCCACTTACTTAGGCAGTCGCCAACATTGACAATACATTCGTACTGTCCTCCACTAGCTATGCCTGTGAATATCCCGCTCCCAGGTGGTGACTCTACCTCTAATTCCATATATTTAGCTTTCTACTAGTCTTGTTTTGCTAGCAAATAAATGAAACGAAAAAGGTGCATGGTGCTACTTACGCAACCCCCTACGGTATCTTGGAACAACAACGTGATTGTCCCGAAATCGGTATGGGCTGCGATGCGGGTTGAATGCGCAAAATCATCTCGCGCCACAGCCGGATAATGCGTTAAACGCAGCTCGTTGGATTGATCGATGTGCATCTGGGTTAACGTCTGCGCAGGAAGTCGTAGCCCTACAGCGATAGCCTCGAGGATGGCAAGCTGTACGCGGTAGCAAACTGAAAAGAACGCTGTGAAGGTAGGCTGAAAGGTATCACATACGCCTGCCGGTGGCCATATATTGCTGTACAGTTGATCTCGCTCAGAGCCAATATCATACGACTCCTATATTAAACTTGATGAGCCGGTTGATGGACATAGTGATGGGACATAGTGACGGGTGGCAACATACTTTCATATCTTTAAGGGGACGTATTGCGTTAGGAGAGTTGTAGTTCGACACAGATGACACGTTTTCGATCCCAAAGGCGCTGTAACCCCTATGGGGATTGGCTGTTGGGGGTGGGGAGACTTGAGCTTCTGGCCCAAGGGGAGCTCGAAGAATCGACGACTCTGGGGTGTTGATCAGTATAATCATACAACCGATGGTTGCCATTAGAGGTATACTGACTGTCTGAAAGGCCTTGTCAATCTCGGTGGAAGCGACACCATGGTTTGCCAGTCTAACGAAACCATACTGCTTCAGGTCCGACACGAGAGCACGGCAAAGCTCGTCCCGGTCCTCTGCATCAGGGCCATAGAACCGTGCAAAATCCAATTGTTTATACATGATTTATTACCGCAGAGAATTGAGTTCATTAGTTGTGATTAAGTTGGTAATTCTTACCAACTCTTGTCATCTATATATTCCGTCAGTGAACATTGTAGACCATCGTAGTTCATCCCCACGCCCAACAATTGAATACTCCCACCCTTTCTTACGGCGCGGCGGGGTCGACCCAGCTGGGAACTGGTTGCGGTTAGTATTCATTTATTCCGCGAGTTCTCTGGAGGAATGCATCCCGAACGGACTCCACAATTTGCCCATACGAGACATACGTGCATCTAATCTCTTTACACCTAGTATTACGCAGACATTACAGGACAAGTCGTGTAGGCGGGTGACTGTAGGTTTATGGCGTCTGAGTTAGATTTAAGGTTGCTTGCATTTTCTTTAGCTGCATCTCCGTGCTGCATCCCAACGAATGTTTTGGAACGCAATTAGGCTTCCACATCACCTTAGATTCATAATAGAGATAGGGCCCGAAATGCACAGGTTTTGCATCACGAAAGTCAAAAGTGCTATCCTCCCATTAGGATGACACGCTCATTCGTAAACACTGCCTGCGTATATAATACCAAACTACCAAGGAAGATTCGCCGTCGGGAGCTCTATACCTGCGCAAACCCTCACAACCATCAATGGGGCAGCATAAAGAGTAGAGGTTTTCTTTACTAACTTCAATCCAACGCCAAGTTCAGCCCAGTATTTTGTAGTCGTCAAAGGCATGAAAACGCAACAAAAGATGGACGCATCGACCCCCCGGTTAGTCTTTCTCTTTCCGAGTACGAACTCGACCAAATTTGGGAAAGAAACGCCGTCGTGCCGCCCCAGATACCAGGATGCGTCCATACTCTCATTTCTGAGGTCGCTACAAGGCAGCCCGGGGCCATGGCAGTTTGCGCCTGGGATGGGAACTTCTCTTACTCCCAACTTGACGATCTATCGACAAAGCTAGCAAAGAAGCTCATCACGTTGGGTGCTACCCCCAAGTCTAGCATACCGCTTCTATTCCCTAAGTCACGATGGACCTGCATTGCCATGTTGGCCGTCATCAAGGTTGGATGCAGCGCAATTGCCCTCGATGGCACTCAACCCGATCCAAGGTTGAAGTCCATTATGCAACAGGCACAACCCACGCTGATGGTTGCGTCCGCCAATTATCATGCTAGAGCATCTCTATTGGTTGGAGTGCCGATAGTACAGCTGGACGACACCTTACTGGACACGTCACATCTTCAGAATACAACTCTAATACGACTACCTGATGTGTCCCCATCGGACACAGTCTATATCTCTTTCACCTCGTACGTAGCTGCTTTGACCGAACATTCTCGTCTTCTTCCAGAACAACATTCTACTTGAACTGCAGTGTCTCTTTTCAGAGCCCTAGCTGATCCTTAACCGTTGGCAAGGGGAACCACAGGTCAGCCTAAAGGGGTTTGCATCAGCCACGCGAATGTCAGGAGCGCCGTTCACTACCATGGCAAAGAACTTGGCTTCTCTCAGGACTCGCGCGTCTTTGACTTTGCCCCTTACTCGTTCGATGTAGCATGGAGCAATTTTCTGCATACACTGTGTGCCGGTGGCTGCCTTTGCATTGCGTTAGAAGACGACATGTGGTCTGACCTATCGGCGGCCATAACTGCGTTTAAGGCAACACTGATCAACATCACACCGACCGTCCTTCGGACAGTTTATCCGATCCCATCCTGTCTCAAGTCGGTTCTCCTGAGTGGTGAAATGCCCTATCGGGAGAATGTGACACAATGGGCTGGGAAAGTCAGACTTTGTAAGTATTTTGGCATCTTAACATCTTATGGCAATCTCCACTTCCAAGGACCAGACCATCTCGCAAAAGTTCCCTGCGTTCTGCCCACTGGTCAAACTTTTGATCGCCCGTATTGACCGAGTGACGCAGTAAATACCTACGGCCCAACTGAGTGCACGTTCAAGTGTGCTTTCTCGGTCATCAGTCCTCTTCTAGACGATCAACCTGATTTAGGAAAGGGAGTGGCATTTTCTTTATGGATTGTTGACCCTATTGACAGTGGCAAGCTGGCTTCTATGGGATCCATAGGCGAGTTGTACCTAGAAGGCCCTCTTGTCGGTCAAGGGTACCAACTGGATCCAGATAAGACAGCCTCAGCCTTCCCCTGCGATCCCCCATGGTTGCTGGCTGGAAGTGGAAAACATTCTGGCAGACGCGGAAGGCTCTATAAGACGGGAGATTTGGTCAAGTACAAGCCCGATGGGAGTCTACTCTTCGTAGGGCGCAAGGACGCTTCCCAGCTCAAGATCAGGGGCCAAAGGGTCGAAATTGGCGACGTAGAGCACCACGCTCGCATTGCCTTGGACGACAATCTTCTCGTCATTGCAGACGTGATAACTCCGGTCGGCACTGACGTCTCCTCACTGGCCCTTTTCGTTATGACTGGAGATTACGCTATCGGCCAAATCAAAGCTCAAATGGACGGCCTTGCAGATAAGCTACGGGACGTCTTGCCGGCCTTTATGATACCAAGTGCGTACCTGCCGATCGCTTCAATTCCAGTCGCTTCGACGGGTAAAGTGGATCGGCGATATCTTCGAGAGTTCGGCAGTGCTATGACGTGGCAACAAATTGTTAGCTTACAATCAACCATTACGTCTATCACAGAACACCACGAGCCATCCAACGACATAGAGCGACAGCTGCGCCTGATCTGGGCTAATGTTCTCGGCATACATGTTGCGCGCATCAGTACACATGACACCTTTCTGCGGCTTGGTGGCGACTCTATAGCGGCTATCCGTGCGGTCGCATCAGCGCGCGAGCAGCATCTGTCACTGACGGTCACGGATCTATTCAAGCCTCAGACACTTGTTGAACTGGCTCAGATTTCCGGACTACGCACCATCTTTAAACAAGACGAACCAATCATGCCATTTTCTTTATTGAAAGGGACGAGAGGTTCTGTGAATGTGTGCGATGAGGTGGCTGAACTCTGTGGGGTTGAAGCAATGGACATCGAGGACGTTTACCCGTGTACGCCGCTACAAGAAGGCATGTTTGCAATGTCGGTCAAGGACGAAGCAATGCCAAACAAAAACAACAGAACCGATTACATTTCCAAGACTGTCTATGAATTTCCGGCAGGGATTGATTTGGAAAGGTTTGAAAAGGCTTGGACAAACACCATCCGACGCTCCTCCTTTACTCGCACGAGAATAGTGGATGTACCTGGCGAAGGCCTCCTGCAGGCTATCATCAAGCACTCAATACCTCTGAGCCGCGAGTCGAGTATCGTGGGATTCATTGAGCACGCCAAACCCATGGACCTCGGAGCTCCTCTATGTAGAGCGGGCGTCGTTACGGATGGTTCTCGTCATCATTTCATTTTGGAGATGCATCACGCCATTTTTGACGGCTGGTGCAAAATACTCATGCTGGATGCTCTCGAAGGGTCCTACTATGAACGCAAAGAAAAACCTCTCGGACACTTTCAACCATTTATTGAATATGTTTTAGCAGCAGATACTCCAGAGGCAGCTGCGTTTTGGAAAAGTCAACTCGCCGACCCGGGAAGCACGGTGTTTCCATCTCCCAGTTATCGACCCGAACAGAAGCAAGATTTCAACCACACTGTCTCCAAGTTACAATGGCCACGCTCGGGGTTACTCCCTCATCGATAGTGCGTTCTGCACTTGCGTTGCTGATGGCTTCTTATACCAATTCGAGCGATGTTCAATTTGGCGCAACCGTCAGTGGAAGAACATCCCCGATTCACGGCATCGAACACACTGCTGGCCCTACCATAGCTACGGTGCCCATCCGCGTCAAGTTCCGCTGGGATCAGACAGTGCAATCTCTACAGCAGCAAATTCAGCGTCAAGTTATCGAGATCATCCAGTATGAGCAGTACGGCCTCCAACGTATTCAGCGCGTAAACGAGGAAGCGATCCCGTTCCAGCTCTTGCTCGTGGTCCAACCTGCTCGCCAAGGCTCAAGTCAAGTCCGAGAGGGTCTCTTCGCCCAGGCCAAAAGCATCATGAGTTCTACCGGAAAAAGATTCTCCAAGGCGAAAGAGTCCGATGGCGACCCTGGCAGCTCCATTATCCCCTCAAGAAGATTATCGACCTTTAAATCTACATCTTGAGACCAAGGAAAGTAATGCCAACAGTGTTGGAATGTTCAATCCGTACGCCATGATGATCGTATGTCAGTTGCAGGACTCAGGCCTCACGTTACAGATCAATTTCGATTCCGGTGCCATCATACAAGAGGCGGTCATGCGAATTGCCGCACAGCTTGAGCACTTAGTCCGGCAGTTGTGTAACGAGCAGCTAGCCGAGTCCAAGCTTTGTTCTATCTCTCCCTTACCAAAATGGACCTCGGCGAGATTTGGGAAATGAACCGGGCTGTCCCCATGACTTGCCCAAAGTCTGTTATACGCTTAATTGATGAACGAGCCGCAATGGAACCAGACGCTCTCGCCATCTCGTCGTGGGACAAGCAGTTGACGTATCGGCATTTGACGGGCTTGTCAGCATGTCTCGCGTATCGGATGCATCAATGGGGAGTGAGACCAGGCTCGGTTGTCATCTTGAACTTTGAGAAATCATCATGGCTGGTTTTGTCCATGATCGCTGCTCTGAAAACAGGGGCTATCGCAGTTCCAGTTTCTGCGCCCACATCAAGTCAGCGGGCTCTTGAGATTGTGGGACACAGTACGGCCCCAGCTGGTCCTTGTATACGATGTGTCGGAGGAGAACCAGTTCTACGGCACAGCACCAATGTTATCCGTCTCAGTCTTGAATAAAGACGAGGAGTGGCTTCATGGACTGGAGCCGCACGAGAACCTCCCGTCAGACCCTGCTCTCATTATCTTCACTTCCGGGTCCACTGGAGTGCCCAAGTCGATTCTATGGAACCATGAGACACTGTCTAGCAATATCTATAGAGCTAGCATCTCATTCGGCATGACCTCCACCATCAGAGTGTTCCAGTTCGCAGGATACGAATTCGATGTGAGCACCGTGGAATCGCTCGCAACGTTGACTGTGGGCGGCACTTTGTGTATCCCGTCAGAGTTTGATAGATCCAACCGACTCGTGAGTGCCATTAATCATTTCAACGCCAACTGGATTTGCCTTACTCCGTCCGTATCCGAGTCGCTCAATCCCAAGGAGCTTTCCTCACTGAGGACAATTGTCTTAACAGGCGAAAAGCTGTCGCAGAAGGCTATATTGAGGTGGACCGAGAGTCTTAAATCCGTTTACGACTGGTATGGTCCTGCAGAAGCATCCGTCGCAACCACCTGTCTTGTGGGGAAGGAAACGTGGATCCCTGGGATGCTGGGAAGAAGCAGCGGTGGACTCGTATGGTTGGTTGATCCCAAGGATCGAAACCAGCTGGCACCGCTAGGAGCAATTTCGGAGCTCTGTATCGAAGGCCCAATTGTTGCCGAGTATTTGGGAAAGACCGGCTCTACACTAAATGAGAGGTGTTTTTTTCTCCCCCGTGGCTTCATTCTGGTTATAAAGAACTTGGTATCTCTGGGCGGCACGGGCGGCTCTACCAGACGGGCGATCTGGTCAAGTATGACGCGGACGGAAGGATTGTCTTCATAAGCCGCAAGCACGACTCTGAGAGGAAGCTACGGGGGCAGAGAGTGGAGCTGAGCGAGATCGAGCTTCGCGTCGAGCATTGTCTTGCCGGCAAGCTTGAGGTTACAGTGGTGGCCGAGATATTCTGCCCAAAAAACAGTGACAACGAACTACTGGCGTTGTTTTTCGGTCATATTGGCCCTCCAGACAAGGAACAGGACACGACTCCCAGAAATAAATGGGTACTACCAGTGGACGAGCTCGAGCAAGGGCTGTCGAGATTTATACCGCCCTACATGATCCCCAGGGTCTATGTGCCTGTCGACAAAATTCCCATGAGTCACTCAGGAAAGACTGACAGGCGGCAGCTGCGCCAGATTGGAAGCTCATTCACGCATTCGCAGCTGGCCGCAATGCAACCTTCCCGGAGAACAGCGAGAAGGCCTTCCACAGCTATAGAAAGACGGCTGCAGCAACTATGGGCAAACGTTATCGGCATTGAGGCAGATGCCATTCATGCCACCGACAACTTTCTTCGCTTAGGAGGTGACTCAATCACGGCTATGCGACTGGTTGCCTCCGCCCTTCATCAGAAAGTCATAATAACTGTTACAGACGTCTTCCAGTCACCCATACTCGAGGACATGGCGAAGTGTGTCAAGTTCGATGATTCGGGCTTTGAATTACAGCCAGTCCTCCCATTCACACTGTTGAAACCCAAAATCAGTGAAGCCGAGGCTCGCAGATACGTATCGCAGTTGTGTTCAGTATCAGAGTCTTGTATCGTCGATGTATACCCATGTACAGCGCTTCAGCAGGGGCTGTTGGCTTTAGGGGTCAGAAGGCGCGGCCAATACGTTTCGCGTAGCGTTCTCGGCATGCAATCAGATATCGATACGGACCGGCTGAGTACGGCATGGTCGGCCTGCTGTGCGGAAGCTACCCCTGCTAAGGACGCGCATTGTCGACCTTACGGGACAAGGTTTGGTGCAAGTCGTTCTAAATGACTTGCCTCTGCGACGTGCTACTGAGTTGGACAGCTATCTGCGCGAGGATGAGGAGACGCAAATGGGCTTGGGCACGGAGCTATGCCGAGCGGCTATCATTGGCCGTAACTTTGCATTCACCATTCATCATTGTACTTACGACGGCAGTATATTAAAGATGATACTTGAAGAGCTGGAGTGTCAATACCTCGGGCAGGATGGTTTGAACACTACGCCTTTCCAAAACTTCATACAATACGTCAGCAAGATTGACACTGAAGAAACCGCCGACTTTGGAAGCGACAACTTTCCAGTACTGATGCCGGACAGTTCCCCTCGCTTCCCTACACGACTTATACACCGCAGGCCAACCAGAATACAGACCATGCTATTTTTGTCCGGTGGCCGAGGACAGGGTGACTCCCTCCACCATAACACATGCAGCCTGGGCCATCCTGGCTTCTCAATACACATCATCCAGCGACGTCATATTCGCTGCAACAGTGAGTGGAAGGCGGGCAAGTATGAAGGGAGTGGAGTGCTGCGTGGGTCCAACAATATCGACGGTACCCGTGGCAATCAACATCGACTGGAACGAGACTGTCGGGGCTTTTCTGTCCCGGCTGCAGCGTCAAATGCTCGACATGACGCCTTTGAGCAGTTTGGGCTGCAAAATATCCAGCGCGGCGCTGACCTGGACCCTCGCCTCATCCAGACCCTACTTGTGGTGCAACCGATCGAGGAGGGCAGGGGGCTCGATAAGGACAGTTTGCTCTTTTAAGGCTCGCAGCGTCTCCTCGAACGTTGATACCCTAGGCACCGATCCCTTCAACAGCTATGCACTGATGGTCGTCTGCGAGCTGGGTGCGGATGGGCTACGACTGCGCATGAGCTCGACGGTAATCTCATCGACATAGAGCAGATGCGTCGCATGTCCTATCAATTCGAGACTGTAATGCAACAAATATGCTCAGAGACCATGGCCGCCACGAAACTTGACACGATTCAAGTTGCCAGTGATGCAGATCTCAAGGTCTTCTGGACCCATAATGCGAATATCCCGGAAGCAACAAATGTGTTCGTGCAGGACGCGATTGCTTTGGCAGCACATATGCAACCAGGCTCCATAGCAATAGACGCATGGGACGGCCAATTCTCCTATCGACAGCTGAACGCGCTATCCTGTGATATCGCCCACAACTTGGTAGGCCTGGGGATAAAGCCGGGATCTGTTGTGGCATTATGCTTGGAAAAGTCGAAATGGGTTCCACTGATACAAGTGGCTGTCTACAAAGCAAAGGCGTCGCCATCCTGCAATCAATTGCCGTACCGGAATCTCGGATGGTGAAGGTCCTCCAGAATGTTAGAGTCAAGCTCGCTGTCGTCTCAAAATCTCGTGTCGAAGTGGTCTCGAAACACGTCCGCTGTTATACCGTTGACCAGCTCTTGCAGAGCCCCAGCGAGGGTCGCATTCCCATAACTCTACCCCTATTAGAGATATGTGATCCCGCTGCGATACTGGTCTCATCGGGTAGTACAGGCGAGCCGAAACAGATACTCTGGAGCCATCAAGCCCTTTCATCCAATGTCAAGGCCCATGGGGATCATTTTGGCATCCATTCAGGGACTCGAGTTCTCCAGTTCACTTCGTACGACTTCGATGTGGAGTACCATCGAGTCCATGTCGACGCTTGTCCACAGGGGCTGTCTGTGTATTCCCTCAGAGACCGAAAGACTTGATGAGCTTGGTGCCACCATCAACCGCTGGGCTGTAGACTTTATAAACATCACCCCATCTACAGCCAAGACTCTCCGTCCAGACGACCTGGCCACATTATCCATGCTGGTACTGGCTGGAGAGAATCTTGTGGAAGAGGATGTACGTAGGTGGGAAGGCAGGTGTTCAGTGCTCAACTGGTATGGACCTGCCGAGCACCCAACAGCGATGGTGATGGTTGCCAGTGACGACGCCTGAGCATACCGGGGTCATTGGACGGGTTTGCGCAAAACAAGCCGCTCTATGCTGGCTTGTTGATCCAAGAAACCAAGATAAGCTCGTGCCTTTTGGTACGGTAGGTGAGATCGCTCTCGAGGCCCCTGTGTGCGGATGGCTACATCGGAAACCCAGCAATGACGGAACAGCATTTCCGCGAGAATCTCAAGTTTCTCTCGGCAGTCCAAAGAAAAGCCAGGAAGAACCGCGTGTATTGCTCAGGTGACCTGGGCCGGTACAATAGCAACGGTGATCTGGTGTACCTCGGGAGAAAAGACGCCCAGCTAAAAATCCGCGGCCAGCTTGTTGCACCCGAGGAAGCCGAGGCACAGATAACGCAAGTGATGTTGTGGGGATGGCGATCTGGAAGTGGTCGTCGACGCCATATCTAAGGATGGAAGGAACCTTACCCTAGTCGCTTTTATCACCGCACAAACCAGAGAGGAGGCAGAGAAGATGACTTCGGAGTGAACGATATGTTAGAGGCTACGCTGCCGAAACATGCCATTCCTTCGTACTACATTCCGGTACCAGTCATTCCAACTAATATCTCGGGCAAGAAGGATCGTAAGAAGCTTCAAGAGATTGGCATCGCTTACGAACCGCCAAGGCACACATCCGGCAGCCAGCATCGAGAACCCACGACAATTGCCGAGCGGGCTCTGCGGGAACTATGGTCTGTTGCACTGGGGATTGATGCTGAAGCAATCTTAGTCAGTGACAGCTTCCTGCGAGTCGGCGACTCCATCCAAGCAATGCGCTTGGTCGGGATGGCCCAGCAGCAGGGTCTGGTGCTAACTGTAGCCGACATATTCGAACATCCGGTCCTGGAAGACCAGGCCAAAATGTTAAGAAACAAGGAAATCCTCGGACGAACATGATGATATTGTCTCTTTCACGCTGCTCAAAACAAACGAAGACCAGGATACTTTGCGTCGTCATGCAGCATCCTTGTGTGGCGTTGGCGAGGATGATATTGAAGATTTATTTCCCCTGCACACCATTACAGGAAGGTCTTCTCGCCATGACTTCAAAACGCTCAGGGGCATACACCGGCCGCAACATCCTGGAACTTGGCTCCTCCATTGACCTTGTCACATTCAAAGCCGCCTGGAGAAATGTCTGCTTGGTCATACCTGTCTTACGAACCCGCATCATCGATCTACCCGGCCAAGGGTTAGTACAAGCAGTCATACAAGATCGAGAATGTTTTGACAGAAGTGGAGTCCTTGGATGATTACCTCCGGAAGGAACAAGCCGACCCCATTTGCTTAAAGGTCTCGTCTCATGAGATGCGCTGTTTTTGAGGACCTCGTTTCTGGGAGCGGTCGTAGGCGTCTCTACTTTGCACTGACCATGCACCATTCCATATACGATGGTCTAACCATGCCATTAATCTTGGAGACACTGGAGAGTTTCTACAATGGTGCAACCCCTCTCCGACCTTACCCTTCCAGGCATTCGTCAAGTACATCAATGATCTAGACCAAACTACTTCAATCGGGTTTTGGGAGTCTCAGTTTGCCGGACTTGAGGCGGCACAGTTCCCAAGCCTACCGACGTCCACTTATGAGCCTAAGGTAGACTCCACATTGGCACATATAATCGAAGATGGAACCTGGCGCGCAGATATTATCACACCATTCACCAACTTACGCACCGTTTTGGGTCTTTTAAGCCTCACATTACTCCAATTCCACCGATGTCGTTTGGGACGGTCGTCAACGGCCGCAAGGCCCCTGTTAGAGGTATAGAAAGGATCGCAGGTCCAACGATAGCTACAGTACCGATAAGAGTCATGTTGGATAGCGGGGCAGCTATTCTCAAGATATTGGTTGCGGTGCAGAGACAGGCCACCGAAATGATACCGCACGAACAGGTCGGACTGTCGGCTATAAGTCAAATCAATGCCGAGGCGCAACAAGCATGCCAGTTTCAGACACTTTTGGTGATCCAGCCTCCGGAGCAGAACATCAATACTACAGGTCTATTTGTGGCTGAAGCACAGCGTGGCAGATCTGAGAGCAACGCCTTCGACTCTTACGCCCTGACTTGGTTTGCACGTCCAAAGGGGGCCATTTAAGCACTAGATTCGTTTCGATTCCCACATCATCAACCGACACGGTCGGTAGAATGGCACACCACTTCCAGTATTTGCTAAAGGCCTGGTGCCTTGACCTCGACGATACGCTCTTCGGCAATGTCATCCCAACAACGAACAGGGACTTGGATCAGATTTGGAAGTGGAACCTTTGGTTATTTTCGAGAGCATTGATAGCCGTGTTCATGATCTCATCACCGAGGCCTGCCAAGTTTCGATCCCAGTGCCACGGCGGTCTCTGCTTGGGATGGCGAGTTGACATACGGTCGTCTAGATCGTATCTCGGCCAGGATGGCAAGTTACCTGGTCGACCTTGGAGTTAAGCGGAACACAGTCGTCCCATTGTGCTTCGAGAAGTCCAAGTATGTTCCAATTGCCGTTCTTAGTGTCCTCAAAGCCGGAGCTGCTGTGCTTCCCCTTGATTCGACACTACCAGAATCACGACTCAAGGTTATTGTGCAACAGGTGTACCCCGGGTCATTCTGTGTTCGGCGATGAACGAGACCCTCGCTTCCAAACTGGCCGGATCTGAAGCAAGATACTAGTACAAGGCCCACATTCAGATGTGGTGCCATGTTCATCGAGCGGGTTGACCATAATGAGGTTACGAAAATCCCACATGTTGATCCGTCAGATCTCCTTTATGCCGTATTTACAAGTGGAACCACAGGGACGCCGAAAGGTTGCCTGTCGAGCACCGGCATTTCACCAGTGCCATGGTCTATCAACAGCAAGTAACTCAGCCTCTAAACAGCAGCTCCCGCTTATTCGACTTTGCATCATACTCGTTCGACGCAGCTTTACTGGAAATGTTACGCGCTCTGATGGCAGGCGCCACGTTTTGTATTCCGAGCGAGTTAGAACGGAAGGCGACCCAGAGAACAGCATCAATCGATTCCGTATCACGGATATGTTCTTGACAACTCCTATAGCACGCCTGCTGGATCCGAAACAAATATCGACCATGCAAAAATGTGTTTATCGGGGGTGAGTCAGTCACAAGTGACGATGTCGCTCGGTGGACGCCACATGCCAATGTCCATGTTGTTTACGGGTCTTCCGAATGTACCCCAATCAAGCTATGGTACAAGGTCCCGAACTCCAACATCCCATCTCCACCACCCCATTGGCAGGGGTGGGGCGTCTCAACTTCAGATTGTCAATCCCGAGTCCAGCGAGCGGCTGGTTCCCGAGGGTTCTATTGGAGAGTTATATCTGGAGGGACCGCTCGTTGGTTGCGGCTACATAGGCGATAAAGAGAATACATCTGCTTCGTTTATTGAGAGCCCAACCTGGTTGCAGAAAGGCAGCGCGGATGGTAGTATCGCTGGGAGAAACGGCCGAATATACAAGACTGAGACCTTGTGCGGTACAGAACGTCTGATGGTACCCTCAGCTTTATTGAAGAAAGGATAACCAGATCAAACTCCGAGGACAGAGAATTGAGCTGGGTGAAGTTGAGAAACACATTCGCCAATATCTTACTGATAGGACCGTGGCCTCTGAGGTGGCGGTGGAAGCTGTTGTGCCAGCTGTGACGGAAGGGCGTCGCTTGTCGCGTTTGTCCAAGTCTTGCCTACCGCTTCTACCTGGATTCGGACATTACTTACCGATATTGAAGCAACCTGAACGAGCGCCTGCCCGGGTATATGGCCCCGAGCATATATATACCCCTTGAGTCCATCCCCTTGACGGCCAGTGGGCAAATAGATCGAAGCTGCCTGTCAGGTAGGCGTCAACCTGACGCTGGAACAACTGGATGGCGGTGATAGCAGCCAAGATAGGAAGACTCCAGCCACGAGGTCGGAGTTACGACCACGGGAACTTTGGGCAATCGTGTTACAAGTTCCAACTGACAAGATTCGCGCAGATAGTAGTTTCTTGCGCCTCGTGGAGATTCCATCACAGCCATGCGTCTTACGGCCTTCGCCCGCACACATGGCATATCCTTAGCTGTGCCTGACATTCTCCAAAAGCCCAAACTGTCTGAGATGGCTGAGGCAATGGTGAATTTGGAGCCTTGTACTAATCAGCAGAACATCCGAGTTCCGGCCTTCTCGTTTCTGAAGAACACCGCCAAAAGGATGCCGTCAGTGCCATAGCAGTGCAGTGCAACGTCAATGCCTCTCAAATCCAGGATGCACTCCCGCACGGAAGTGCAAAGTCCCTCCTCTCCATGACGGCAAAGTCCGACAATTCCTCATCGCCAGGTTCATGTTACGGCCTCAAGAAGGACGTTGATATAGCACGCTTCCAGAAGGCTTGGGAGGACGTTAGTCACACCACCGCGCCCATTCTTCGGTACAGGATTGTCGACCTCGCCTCAGAAGGCCTGGTCCAGGTACAAATCGACGAATCACTTGAGGGGATATGTGTAACTCGTCAAAACATACCTTGAACGTGACCAGCACCGATCCATGGGGCTCGGTGAGCGCCTCAATCGACTGGCGCTCGTGGACGATGAAGCAAATGGCGGAGTGCCTTGCCGTATTCCAACCCAGCACCACGCCATTTACGATGGCTACTCAATGGACCTACTCTCAGCGAGTAGCCAGGCCCTATGCCAACAGCGTCGTACACTGGCCAGACTCCCGTGGCACCTTTCCAAGCCTTCATCAAGCACGTCGCAGACGTGAACCAAGAAGAGGCAAGGCTGTTCTGGCGCAATCAGTTTGCACACTCTGGGCAAAGCCATTCCCATCTTTGCCAAGGAGGATTATCGACCGAAAGCTAACAGCACGGTCCAACGGCATATTGACGGATCTACTTTGGCCGAGGAGAGATGCCACGACCTCCTACCAGTAAGCAATCTATCCGTATCCAAGCTCACACTCGAGTTCCTACTAACCTGCTTACCTTATAGTTATAAGAGCAGCTCTGGGCGATCTTAATGGCCCGATACACAGGCAACGATGACGTGGTCTTTGGAGCCATGGTCACTGGTCGCCCAAGGCACTCTGCCTGGCATCGATCGCATGATTGCACCGTTGATCAACGTGTTGCCTGTGCGTCAAGTTCGACTCCAAACAAAGTGTGGCGAGCTTCTCCACGATGTGCAGACCCAATCGATATCGATGATCCCTTACGAGCACACCGAACTCTTGGACATCCGGCGTCTTAGTGGAGGTGCCGAGCTCGGCAGCCAGTTTTAATACTTGCTAGTGATACAACCGGCAAGCGAGAAGGACTACGTGAACAAGAGCCAGGATGGGCCATTCCAAATGCCGCCTGAAACCTTGTCGAGTCAGGATGGGCTGGACGATTTCAACCCCAACGCCGTTATGGTCATGTGCCAGCTGGCAAGCGCCAACAGCATCGACCTAGAGATAAGTTTTGATTCCAAAGTTATTGATTTGTCCAGATCGAACGTATCGCCGCCCGGTTCTCGCACACCCTACGCCAGATTTGTATTCCCACAAACCAGAAAGTGGAGGATATCGAAACCATCAGTGCTCAAGACCTGGCGGAGCTCCTGGAAATGGAACGCCAAAGTGCCCGAGGCTATATCAGCATGTGCGCATGACTTGATTGGCGAGACTCAGTAGCGGTATCCCCAAGATCCCGCAATTCATGCCTGGGATGGCAGGTTGTCTTATGCAGAGCTCGATGAGCTCTCCTACAACCTAGCGCTCCACCTGGCGTCTCTTGGAGCAGGGCCGGGAACACTCGTCCCTTTGTCGCTTCGAAAAGTCTGTGTGGCATCCTCTGGGCAGCTTTGGCGGTAAGAGGCTGGCGCGGCTTGTCTAGCCATGGACTCCACACAGCCGTGGAGGCGCGTCTCAAGTCCATTAACCAACAGGTCGACGCGAAGCTACTCCCTCATCTGCTAGCAACAATCCTCTGTTGGCGAGCCGCCTCTCCGACGCCTGGGGCGGTGTTTATCATTAATGACAGGGAGTCACAGATTCTCAGAATCACATTCTCACCGGATCTACCGGGAAGTATAGGTATCTTCCAAAAGTTTGCCCATCAGATGTGCTGCAGCATTGTCTTCACCAGTCGGATCGACAGGGGGTACCCAAAGGCATCGTGACGGACCCACCAGAATCCCGCCTGGGCAGCAACTCACCAAGCGGAGGTTCTGCATATAGCGCCAAGGAACACGCGCGTTTGATTTGTCTCCTACATTTTCGACGTCTCTGGTCTAACCACTTACAAACTCTCATCTCAGGTGGCTGCCTCGCATTCCCTCGAGTCAGACCGCAGAAACAACATCGCTGACGCCTCAACCGCATGAGCTGCGACTACACCTGGCTTTACCCCTTCGGTCGCCCGCTCGCTGGAAAACCCTCGACAATGCCGGGTGACTTCAAACCTTGGCCACGGGTGGCGAGTCTATTCAGAATAAGGAAGTGGCCCGATGGACGCAGGCCAAAACCATCTCATCGGAATCTATGGACCGGCGGAGTGCGCCCAGGCTCTTCTTATGTATCTATTGCCTGAGATACTCAATCAACTAACATCAGTCATCTTGTGGCGCGATTTCCTGGCCGGTTCAACCTGGCTGTTCCGAAAATCGCCTTTCGCCATACATTTGCACTTGCTGAGTTGGCCACCATATTCTCACGTTATCATAGTAATACTTTGGTGACTTACCCATGTCTTATTACTCACTATATACAGATCATGTATCGCGCGCATACAGGGTGAAGTCCGTCGCCATGGCAGCGCTTTATGTAAGGCTGGCGATCTACTTCGCAATTCAGACGGATCTCAAAACTGCTTCGAATGCTCGCGGTGACGCTTAATAAGGGTTTTGGCCAGCAATGAGTTGCCTGAGGTCGAGTAATGCGTCGGTTCCCGCCTCCGAGTGCCAAATCTAGGGGGGGGTATGGTTTCAGCGAGATCATTATGCTACAGAACAGCATAACGACTCGCATCCTTGCGGTGTTCCTGAGTCTTTCTAAAGAGGAGAGACGCGGGAGGAAGCTCATGCCAAGTTAACCCTCGCTGGAAGATCTAGTGCAGTTGCCAGATCGTGTACCCCAATAGTAAGTTGACCCACACCATAACCTTCACCCATAGTTCCTGCATCTTATCTCCGATGAAACAATAATAATATGGACCACCCAAACAGCAGCGCTCCCGTGCCTATATCGAGATCGAAAGATCCCCATGACCACCACTCAACAAATCCGATCATCATGGCACCGTGGAAATCGGAAGCGCCAAGACTCGAAGACCTGGCCGAGTTCGCAGTCCTGGCCCTTTGTAAATCAGCGTCTGATGCCCAGCACTAACATGGAACTACGAACTTCAAAGTCTCTGGTCCTCCGTTCTCCAGATAGACCAGGCGAGTATCAACGCTGAAAGTAACTTCCTCCGGATAGTGGCGAGTCCCACGCCGCCATGCGGTTGCTTGCCGCAGCACGTCGAACAAGGTTGTTAGTGACCGTCGCAGACATCTTCAAGGCCCCACGGCTATCCGATTTGGCAATATTTGGTTAAGGAGGCCAGTAGCCAGAGATATGAGAGACAGTTGCGCCGCCGACGCCATTCCCTGCTGGAAACTAGCGATTCTAATGACTCCTGGAACAATGTATAGCTCCGCGCTCGAAGGAGGGCTGAAGTCCGTAAGGATGTAATCCCTGCACGGATTTCCAGGAACAGTCCATAATGGATGCGCTACGGGACCCCGTCCGGCAGGTATCCTCAATGGATCTTTGATCTGCCTACCGACGTGGGCTTTTCCAGGCTGGAGCAGGCTTCTAGAAACTTTCAACCACTGATATCCTACACGGTCTTTGTGCAAGCCAAGGGACGGTTCATGCAAGTGTTACTCCCAGATCTCCCGCCGATTACACGTGGTTGACGCTGGAGACGAACCTATGAGACTTTGATTGATTCCATCTGCGAGGAAGACATCATGGGGCCTCGAGCTGCTGGGTCAGCTCCTTCATCCGATTTATCTTGTTCAACATGAATCAGGAAGCACAAGCTGATCCTCAGGGGATATCCCATGCCCACCCGATGGCTTCAGTTGGGGCTCGGTCCTTGACACGTTGCAGGTCTATCTACCAACAAGACTTGTCATTGCCTGTCCGTCCCAGCTTCACTCAATACATTACGTACAGCGAGAAGAGACGAGAAGAAGGCCAGCAATACTGGCGGACGAGGCTGCATGGATCCTGACTCCAAGCTGGAACGCGAACATCCGGCACCCCGGACGAACTCGCTCTACTTGAAACCGCCTAACCATGAAGGAAACGATACAGATGTCGAGCAACAGCGATCTTCACCAGAGCCGGCAGAATTACGATGGTGTATCCATGGCCACCGTGTTCCACCGCCGCCTTGCGCCCTCTAGCTTCTACACGTCAATTCCACGACAAGAGATTGTGTTCGGTCGATTGGTCATCGGGTCGTTCCATGCTGCCCGAATATCTAATGTCGGGCTACAATGACAGAGATTCCCATCAGAATCACGTCGAGGCAGACGACACGGTCGCTACGATAGCACTCCGGCTGCAATCCCAATTTATTCAGGACTCAGCCCACGAGTCTATTGGCATGGTCCAGAGTGAATAGAAACTGCACTGACTGGCCGGGAGAAGTGAAAGATTTCGGTTGGCGGACGGCTTATCAGCAGCAGGAGGACATCGATTTCACATTTCCGGGGCACCCCAGCAACCTGCCTCCTACGAGAGAGCCATGCCCCCACGTACACGACCCGAGATATACGCTACACCAACTAAGGACGGTAGGCTGGAGTTGGGCGTTTGAAGGCAACAAAGCCCATTTCCCTGAGGATGTTGTAAAAGCAGATCTTAGCAGGATTTCAGGATGCTCTAAACTAGGTAAATATTCATTCGATCAGTGGCATGCACTATCAGCCCTACCAATAGGGGCTGCTACTAGCTGCGCAAGCAATAAATCAATTGCTGAGGTCGGTTAGTCACCACCTTCGCGTGCTCTACCTTGTTAACTCCGGGAGCTTGCCAGATGGGGGATATCCCAAGCAGTCGACGCAGAGTATTTAGGTGTTGGCATGGTGAAGGAGCGTATTGTTAAAATGTCTTGGTCTTCTTTGAAGGTTAAGTGCAGTCTGTCACGGCCATCGGATTCAGCGCAATGGCTGGCTATATCGACTCTATGGACAAATATTCCAGCCAAAAGAGAGCAGAAATAAAAGTCATCGTGCATTGGGTTGAACTAAATAGACTCTGGGTTTTACTATGGTTCCGTGGCTTTCCGTTGTGGGTTTGCACCGGCAATCGCCGACATTCCAGTCCCTCGCTCGTCATAAATAATTTCATACACCACGTCGGAAGTGGACAACGTAGCTAGAAGAAGAATATAGATACATCTGGAGTATTTGGTAGGCTCGTAGAGAAGGGCGGATACATATCTCCTAACAGGTCCTGGGTATCGGGCACGGAAACTGTAAACTACTATGCTAAGGAGTGCCGGCATTGGGTGCGGGCCATATAATCCTGGTGTACTGCAAGCGCTCATCTGTCATTATTGGTAATACAACTGTGCCCGTGCTGGGTGGAAAGATGGAACCGTCAATCGCCTTTTGGTTGCAATTGGTGGTATATCAAGAGTGAAGAGACGCTGGCCCTGCTTACAGCAACATATGACTGTACCGCATGCTTCGTAAAAGCGATAACGATCTTGACCGATCTTCGTCAACCAATTCTGTCAACACTGGCTGGAGCCCGATCCGTAATTGGAAGAGAATGGGAGCGACCAACATGCAACTGATGGTTCAAGCTGACTGAGGACCCTCTATCGTGCTGAACATTAGTGTCGGCTTGCATCAGGGATCCGGTCGAATCGAAAATACGTTGTGTATACATCGTCGCCCGTGGCTGGAGATGTCCAGGAGTACTGTCGTTCACCCTTTGTCAAACGCCATCCTGGGGGCTCGCCGAAAGACTTTCATGTTGGCAATGTGGTTTGTCGAGTACATGAAGCCATAGCCCCTCTCTGCTTGAGATTCTCATTGTACTGATCAGGGATGTCATCAACGCTGATAGTTATGGACTTGTTGGCTAAAGTGAAGCAAAGGACGAGAACAAAGGCGAACATCTCGATCGCAGGAAGTGGACTGCCGAGAAGCATACCACCATGGTCCACGCCTTTGCATAACAATGATAATAGGTTAAGATGGATTCCATGGAGTCGATTTTCGGTGGCATCGTACAAAACTAGTGCTGCGGCAGATGTCTAGCATCCTGGGAGAAATATCAAGCCAATTAATCGAGTGCTTCGTTTCGCCTCATTTCGGAACAGAATGCGCCCAAACCTCGCTCCCGTTCCGCAGGCGAGG